>NC_061138.1:10615813-13115813 GCF_905220365.1 Vanessa cardui | reverse complement strand
TTTTATTCAAGTAAACTTCACAATGAAGCGTTTTTGAATCGTCAATAATCAAATACTACCACCGTTTCGGAAAGCAGCTTCTAGCGAGAAGAAACGGCAAGAAACTCGCATAGTTGCTCTTTTCAAATAAACACATTTACAATGCTGTTATTGACAGTAATTAGCGTCCTATCATGGAACCCGAGCCTAACTCCAGGCGTTTCTTTCTGAAAAGTACTCTTTTAATGAATAGTATGATTTATTTATTAATTTAGTCTTAATAATATTTTTTAAATTTTGAAAATGGTAAATTGATTATATTTTCCGGTATCTTATTATATATGCGTATACCATTGCCCAAAAACGTTCTATTTACCGTATGCAAACGGAAACTGGGGGTTACAAGTTTATTCTTATTTCTTGTATTAATAGTATGTACATCAGCATTGATAGAATAATTTTTAATATTCTTTTGTATAAAGATTTTATTATCATAAATATATTGTGAAACAGCCGTTAATACACCTATTTCTTTAAATTTTTCGCGTAATGATGTCCTGGAGCTATGAGGGGAAGGTTTGGAACATATTCCACCACGCTGTTCCAATGCGGGTTGGTGGAATACTCATGTGGCAGAATTTATATGAAATTTGTCACATGCAAGTTTCCTCACGATGTTTTCCATCACCGCTGAGCACGAGATGAATTATAAAGACAAATTAAGCACATAAATCAGCGGTGCTTGCCTGGGTTTGAACCCGCAATCATCGGTTAAGATGCACGCGTTCTAACCCCTGGGCCATCTCACACCAGTGCGAAATTAACGGGTTATGACTTTATTTTTTTACTTTTGCTTAAAGTAGTTAAACATTAAGATAAAAATTAAACTTTAAAGTTGTTAGTTTTATTAGCAAGTCAAATCGTTATTTTATAACACTTTGTTAGAAATATTTATTAACAATAGAAGACACTGAAGTAAATTAAAAAACTACACTCAAAATCATATTCAAAAACGTCAATAGCTTTGAAATGTGTGAACTGTTATTTGACTGTTATATTGGAATTTAAGTTTAGAAATTATATTGTGCAACTATTGAATATATCTTTGAATAATATAAGTCGCGAATTTAGCAAACAGAAGCAATCTTCCAAGCACTTTTAAGTCGACAATGCTCAATTCCGAAGGCATATCATTCAATACAAATAGCTTTTATAAACAAGCTTTTATTATGCATCTCTATTTCATAATCTTCATTTAGTGCTTATACTGCATAACGAGCTTGCAAAGTTCTACGTTTTAATTAATTTAATGTAGAAGCATGGGCGCTTAATGAGCGCCTACTCCCCGTCAGGTTAATAAGAGAAGGTAAAGTATGAAAATCCTTTAATATATGTTAGTCTTAACCGACTACGACACAAACGTTAACAGTGCACTTGCTATATTAAAATGGTACCATATACAATCTTACATTCTAAATTCAAATTACGGATAAAATTATTTTTTGTATGTAAGCTGAATGATCATTGGCAGCCGATGACACAATACGACCAATGAGTGTCCATACTGGTCCACATTGGACCACCTCTTCGAAGGACGAGGGAGACAGTATACGCACGTAACTAGATCACACGTGTAGGATACTAACACGTGCAGGAGATGTTACATCATGGATTCCAAGGTTGGCGCTTTTAGTCTTTAAAATATCTTAAAAGAAATCTCAAGTATTGGAATTGTTCATGAGCACTTACAATAGTAAATAGAAGGACCTAACAGCCAGCCATGACGTATTACCTACGTGGTCGAGTGGTGTGTAAACCGGTTTTCATGGGTACACCACTCCGCGGTCCTGAGTTCAATTTCCGGCCGAGCCAATGTAGAATATCATTAGTTTTCTATATTGTCTTGGGTCTGGGTGTTTGTGGTACCGTCGTTACTCCAGATTTCCATAACACAAGTGCTTTAGCTACTTACATTGGGATCAGAGTAAAGTATGTGATGTCTCATATTTATTTATTTATTTATTACCACAATATTATATTCCAACATAAACGTTTAAGCATAAAATTTATTATTTGAATACGAAGAAACGGAGAGACTGATCTACGTCAGCTTCAGACGAAATTAGCTAAAACTTGTCATTTACGCAAATAATTCGACAGATAGCAAATGAAATACAACTTTCGTTATTTAAGAGTTGTAAATCAAGAAATACATCAGTCTAGCTAGATAGATGTTGTATCTAAACGGCTGTAATAAAGTTCGTTATGTCTTGGTCTAATGGGCAGCTCGAAACAAGCACTCGACGCATATCTCGTGCCGCCCACCATCCGGAGTTCAATTCCTGGTGCGAGTTCAGAGACCGGTGGATATATTCACGATAAACAGCTGGCCGAGATCCAATGATCGGTGCTAATAAACTTGCATTGTTTTTGTACTTCGACTTTTTAAAAGCTATGGACTTGTTTTTTCGTACTTCATTTGACAATTGAAGAATAAAGCGAAAAAGGATTCATCAAATCTTCGACGAGGGGAATTTTGTACCAAATCAAAATCAAAATACTCTTTATTGTATACACCATTAAATAAATCACATAGAACATTTGTATTTATTATTTCTTATCATCACTATTTTCACATATGTATATGATGTTACATTCAAGTGGGTACTGCGATTATTCAAAGAAGCAATTCAGAGAAGTAAATGTATATATCAAAAATTTAATTAGAAAAAATCTAAAATCTATACTTCCTATAAACTGGATCATAAACATTATCAGAACATTTTGTTTAACCTTGAGCCAAACTTTCCCTCATTAAATTATGTCACTTCCCACTTCCCCGTTGAGATCGACAGTTGCCAATAGCCAGGGGGGGAGGGGGAACTGCGCGCGCGCACTATTTAAAACCGTAGGCAGGTCAGTGGGGCGAGGCGCTGGCGTTTAGGCCAGCTGCTACGCCGGCTATTTCAGACAAGATTTAGTTACAGTTAATTTGGTACAAGAATAATTGGTTATACTTAGGTTTCATCTTTAGGACACGCCGTAAAGGTCTTTCATATATATATATAAGTGAGCGTTGGTATATCAGTTTAGAGTCGAGACTGTTTGATCGATTGATCATTGCCTGATTGATCCAAAATTAGCATATAACTTTTTCCGTAGAACTGTTATTTGCATGTTTCACTTCACGTCGTGAGATACTGCCGGATTTTGAAAGAACTTATATAATACAGTGATAGTGTTTTTTAAATTATACGTTTTGTATCTAGTACTACTTTATAAGGCAATTTATCATAAATTTAAAGATGTATCACATAACTGTTACTTATAGTGTTAATTTTAAGCATTTAATTGATGGTGTAACTATATAAATAAATATATAAAAACAAATAAAACGCTGATAAACGAAACAACTCTCCCTAAATAAAATAAACGTGTAAAATTAAATGTTTATCAACACTAACAACAGATTTAGATGATCGACTATTTGACTCGCCTTTGAGAAACCGACACTTCCTCTCGAACGGAAATTGAATTTAATAATAGAGTAAAGCTATCCTTTATTATTATTTCTGGTTAATGCAATTAACTTCATTTATTATAGAATGATTAACCATTTATTTTGAATTAAATTACAAGAGAAACAGAACTTTAATTAGCTAGTAATCGACTGTGTTAGACAATAACAAGAAATTTCTGATAAGAAGTAGATATTGGTAGAGCACCGAAGCTCAGCATAAATATTCATTTAGGTAGTCACAATTAGGACTTTTATTTATTTATTAGATATATAAAACAGTTAATCACGTAAAAACAGATAATCAAATATATGCCAATACAGACCAAGTCACTCAGCAACATTTGTATTCATTGAGAAAATACTTGCACCGTTATTTACAAGTTTACACATAGAGAGAATGCACATTTTGTCTTTAATAGAACAATTATCGTATCAAACATTAAATTCTCAAAATCAAAATATACTTTATTCAGGTAGGCTTTTACAAGCACTTTTGGATCGTCATTTAGTAACTATTTTAAGTGATGCTACCACCGGTTCCGAAAGTCGGTTCTACAGAGAAGAACCGACAAACTCAGTAGTTACTCTCTTTCACCATTTAAAAATAACTAAATACTAAGAGAAACTTTTCTACTGAATTTAATACGCATCTCCTAAATTACAAAGACAAGCAACTGAAGTGCTTTACTTCGACAACAAATAGCTTGACATGACATATGTGAGTGATAAGCGACCTTGTCATAGTGTCGCAATGAGTTATTTTATCCCAATGTCGCCGAAAAGTTTTTTCAGTGTTCACTGCAACTCAATAAAAAAACACGTCAAGAGAAAATTCTTTTAGACACATACTCGCCGTGATACATAAGCTTAGGTCCCCCAATTGTTGAGTAACCAATTTTGATTCTAGAACCTTATTAATAAATCATTTTCTATTACTAAACATCGATGTGTCTATTAACGTGCCGTTTTGACATTTGATTTGAATCATCCACATCCTGTAATTCCCACTGCTGGGCTAAAGGCCTCCTCTCTCTTTTAGGAGAAGGTTTGGAATATATTTCACCACGCTGTTTCAATTCGGGTTGGTGGAATGCACTTCACAAATGTCCTCACGATGTTTTCCTTCACCGCTGAGCACGAGATGAATTATAAAGACAAATTAAGCACATGAAACAGCGGTGCTTGCCTGGGTTTGAACCCGCAATCATCGGTTAAGATGCATGCGTTCTAACCACTGGGCCATCTCGACTCTATTATCTATCTCTGGTTTCCCTTCAAAACGTATAAAATTTGAGTTGAATGAAAAGTATTAAATATGTTTTAGTACGACACAACTTAGATGTAGCATCGACAAAATACATAAAAGCGATTACTGCCGATTTACACAACCAGTAGTCATAGCTCCCTATCGCACCATTCGACACTATTAGTCGCTATACTCTCGCGAAAGAAAGCAAGTGTATGTAAATCGACGTGTCAAATTGACGAATATACTAGGTTATACGATATTACAAGATATTGCATTTGACTAAAGATCATATTCACATAAGAAATAATTATTGAGAATAATTTGGGATAGCTTACTTGATTCGGATGTCATCGGTTTTACGAATTTTGCCGATACATCTAAATTGTGTCGTACAGAACTCGGGTATTTCGAAAGTAAAATCCACTTTTAATATAATGTGATATGTTATCACATTATATTTAATGCTTTAAGATCATTTATCTATTTAATTATTTATTTGGGTAAGCCAGTTTGTATAGGTACTCATAATATATTCCAAGCAGTGGTTATTAGTTAATGGGATGAAAAAATATTTGATATAAGATTAATGACATGTGCCCCAGCGATATTACAATATTAATAGGAGGAAAAATGGTCCACAACTATTAATATAATTCGAAAGGTCAATGACACGGACAGGTTTGGCAAGACTAAAGATGTTATAAGATAAATCAAGACAATAATTCTTTTTAACTGAAAGACATTTATACACGCTTTTATAATCACTACATTTTTAATATCATCAAAAGCATAGAAAGCTCTACAAAATCTATTCGTATTAAAATAAAAATAATATGAAGGTTCAGAGTAAACAAATATGATTTTCGCCGTTTCTAAAAATAGTTACAAATATTCTGTACAATATACATATTTCTTTTAGGGTTCCGTGACTCGAAGAACTCATTTAAGATAAGAGAAGATCCATCCACTCCGGATAAAACACTAATTATAATTTGAACAGATAATTATCTGTAATGCTTATAATCGTTTAGGGAAAGAAGAATTTCCTCTTTTTATTTATTACTTCTCTCTGTTTCTACTTAATAATATGGTTATATTTTTCATTTCACTTCTTCCTATATCATATAAAACTAATTAAAGTAATAAAAATATATTACTAATACATTAATAATGTTTTCGATCTGCTAAATACCAGATGTTATCATCATCGGTGAAAATAATTACAGATAGTCTATAAAATGAAATCAGTCATAAATGAAGTCGGTCACAAATCATAAAAAAATAATCTTAAAAATAAAATGACAATGATCGTACAATACAAAGAAAATTCGTCGTTATGTAGCTAGAGTATTTCTTGTAATATTACCATTTCTTTATTGGGTTAAACTTTCAACAATGAAGTTATAATATACTAGTACTTTCAATATAATACACTTGTGTGGTTATCAACAAAATTAATAAGAATTTATTTAATAAAAACAACAATAAATTGACCAATTTGAGAACAAAAAGAAAAATAGTAGCCAACAGATGACTACTAAGTACACGCACACCAGTATAGATGATAATTATAAACTTTAATATTATACGTAAAATAACTAATAAATATTGGACAACATCACATATGTAAATTGCTCTGATCCCAATGTAAGTAGCTAAAGCACTTTTATTATGGAAAATCAGACAGAAGTCACAATCAGTAACGACGGTACCACAAACATACAGACCCAAGACACCATAGAAAAAAATCACCTTTTTCTACAACGACTGGGCCGGAAATCGAACCCAAGACTTCGGACTGGCGTACACATGAAAACCGGTGTACACACTTCTCGTTCACGGAGATCGTAGAAGCGACACAATAGACTAAGGCATTTCAATTAATCAATAAAAAAAACAGCAATTCGTATTGTCATGACATTATAAACACCCATATTGTACTCTGTTATTACATGAAGAAAACGTGAATACATTTTAAGGTTATGTACCGAAGTTGAGTTCGACGAATGTTATCAGCAGAAATAAAATATGTGCATAAAATTTGCAGGTGCAGCATTTGTTAGGGATCACTTGAGATACGATAAGTACGCTTCGTTCAACGTTCCGGCAGCGCCGAGCTGCTGGCAGGTCCACCGAGGACTCTTTTATATCCGCCATTTTACAATAAAACGTATAAAAATAACAGACAGTAACATATTTGATCGTAGCAATACATTGTTAAATATTAAACTATGTTTGTTTTGTTGGAATAATTATGTGATGCATTTTAAAAAGTAGTGTATAGTTACATTAACAATTTACAAAATGCTAATTGGAAATGTTATCAAATATGACATCATTTAAACTAACTTTTCTATGACTTCATTTCGTTTTAATTACAAAAGATAATGTCGATGACAATACCAGTGTGGGTGTAAGACTATCACTGGAACCAAACGTTCAATTCTCCAAATCTTTATTAATATTATAAATGTGAAAGTAGCTCTGACTGTCCGTCTGTCTGTCGCTCTTTCACGACCAAACCGCTGAACCGATTTTGATGAAATTTCGTATGGAGCAAACAAACGAACTTGAACTCCAAGAAATGTTTAACACATGATAACCAACACTCTAAAATGCGAGCGAAGCCGCGGGCGACTAACACTTGTATATATTTTTCTTCACCAGTGTAGTGGCAAGGGCAAGTAAGCCAGTGTAACATACACAATATATATGTTACTTTCTACATACATTCCTTATGGTTGATGACGCGTTGATGGTGTAAGGCGTAATGACATATACTAGCAATATATGCCACGTTTGTCCATTTTCGCGGACAACTAAACATTAATCCAGAACTATATTTAAACAACATTAAAGATTAGGTAAATCATTTAATAAACGGAAAAGTTTAAAACGAATGAAAAACTTCCCCGGAAAGACTAAGAACATGCACATTCAAGAAATAAATTGAAAACGTCAAACACAATGAAGGTCGCGTAATTGAAATAAATAAAACGCCTCACTCGGTGCACACAACTAGCGGTCCAGCTGATTCTCAACAGAAATAACCGAAGCGGTTAGGAATTTCCTTTAAACTATACAACAATAGCCTGTAAATTAACCACTGCTGGGTTAAGGCCTCCTGTAGGAGAAGGATTGGAACATATTCCACCACGGTGTTTCAATACAGGTTGGTAGAATACAAATGTGGCAGAATTTCTATGAAATTAGACACATGCAGGTTTCCTCATCATGTTTTCCTTCATCGCCGAGCACGAGATGAATTGTAAACTCAAATTAAACACATGAATATTCAGCAGTGCTTGAATGAATTTGAACCCGCAATCATCGGTTAAGATGCACGAGTTCTAACCACTGGGCGATCTCAGCTCTACATTATATATAATCAGTGACTTATTAAAATTTAGGTTTACGATAAAATCGGACTTGCGTCGGTTGCTCGTAACTAACCCAAATTGAAAACGACATCTGGACAACATTATATGTTCCACAGAGATATTACGTACGAGTTCTACTTTAGCCAAATCATTATCAAAATTATAATTACGGATGATTTAACTGTTCCTATTTACTGTAATCGCCTGCGCGTTAGTTCTAACTTCTAATATCTAGTTTTTAGGGCTGCGAAATACTTCGGATCATTGGGCCAGTATAAAATGAAAGGTTTTTTTTTATGTACTATAGATGAACTTCCTACAAAGTTGACATCGTCATTATTTATATGAAAACTTTACTTATTTTATTATTGAACTCTAATCCAAAACTTCTATAAATATAAAGCAATATTACCTCTGGTATGTTACATGAATACTACATAATTTATTATAAAAATTATCGAGCAAGTATTTGTTCAAATCAAATAAAATTTATTGAAGTAAACTTTACAATAAAGTATTTTTAAATCATCAATATTTAAACTCCACCAACGTATCCGTAGCCTCTAGCGAAAAGGAACGACAAGAATCTCGCAAAGTTGCTCTTTTTACAATTATAATTTAATCAGTCCTGTGGGAGAACCCAAGCGTAAACCCAGACGTTTTCAAAAAAGTATTATTTTAATTAATAATAAAATTTATTGATAATCCGGTGTCTTATGACATACGCGTTTACCATCACTCAAAAACGTTCTCAGTACCGCATGAAAGCGGAAAGCAGGGATTGCAAGTTTGTTTTTGTTTCTTTTATTCATAGTATGTACAGAACTTACAGAATATTTATATTACATTTATACTTCATAAGCTTTTGGATAAAGCAGCAGGTTAGCGTTTAGTTCCTTCGGTTCTAATTTTTTTTTTTTTTACAATTAAAACGTAATATTCGTTGCGGAAAAAAATCTTAACATGTCAAGTGCGCAAGTTAGTTTCACGAGCTAGGGTCGCCATGGGCTTAGTTTTCACGAACACTAATTGCACGAAACAGTACATTTATCTAACCTGATATTATAGAGATCAAGAGTTTGTTTGATGCAACGTGCTATCTGTCTGCCTATTTGTTTTGAAAAATATTTATGCGCAAGAATAACATTATTTTTTTCTTGAATATGTTAACGCACATACTAAACCAACAGAAGCTTATATCTTTATGTGTTAACATAAAGGTATAAGCTTCGTTAACTTGAAGAAATATATTTGGGGTTTTTCATACTTCGAGAGAGCACTATACCTTCTCAATATTAAACTTCCTTTAAGTGGACCGCGGGTCCGACCCTACAGACCGGAACTTATCATAAACGAATACAAATATTGTAAATAGTATGAAACAGGCGTTTTGATTCCAAATAAACACAGATGAAACAGTAATCGTAGCTAGTCTAACAATACTAAACATTACAAGCGTCATTTTACTAACATCTTGCTTCAAATCGCCTTCTCTTCCGGTCCATTACCATACGGAAACTGCACGATTCTGCTTAAGCTTCTCGAACGCAGTATTAACTGTGTTCTATCGCCTGAAGCTCTTTTAAACGCAGGGTAGCGCAATTACATAATGTCAAAAGGGATGGTGAGCCTACAGTTGATTATTGTGAGCAATCATTGCGGTCGAGCTGCGAGCCCTCTCGTTAAGCGCCGAGTCGAGTTTACACTTTCCGTAACTGCACTGCGAATTCAAATGACCTGGATACAGCTGGACTTTTAACATTTTATTACATATAATATTTAATACTTTCAACGTTGTAAGGTAAAATTGAAAATGAGCCTGCTATCGGTAAGTGATTACCATAGACAGCAATAGAAATTAGCCGTGTAAGAAATATTATTCAATGATTAAATCGACATAAAAAAAATAGATCCCGCTGAGTTTAATTCGCCGGTTCTTCTCAGGTCCGAGGTGTTTAACTCCGAACCGGTGGTAGATTTCTGACTATTTCTTTGAGGAGAAGGTTTGGAACATATTCCACAACGCTGTTCCAATGCGGGTTGGTGGAATTCACATGTGGCAGAATTTCTATGAAATTTGTCATACAGGTTTCCTCACGATGTTTTCCTTCACCGCTGAGCACGAGATGAATTACAAAGACAAATTAAGCACATGAATCAGTGGTACTTGCCTGGGTTTGAACCCGCAATCATCGGTTAAGATGCACGCGTTCTAACCACTGGGCCATCTCGACTCTCACAGGCTTAAGCACCTTACAAATCCGAATACAATAATACTTGAAATTTCTGCTTGGCGGTAGTAAATGAACTTTTACGTTGTGTGAGACAAACTACAGCGTCATCTTTCATCCCATGAAATATTTTTTAAACTGTTCCTTATCACCCAATAGTACCGAGACGGAATAGTCTACCGCATGTTTCGCGGTAGAATATCTGATGAGTACGTGCGACCTACCCAGTCGAGTTGCACAAAAGCCCGACCACCAAAGAGTTATAATTAACATTATTTGAGCGACAAAGAATGACATATAAGTACAATCTAAATAGCTTTCCTATTCGAAATTATTCAGTAGAAGCCGGAAGTTAGCAAAGCTGTAACATTGCCATCTCGTACTTCAGAATCGGAAAGCTCTTTAAACTAATGAAACTGATCTCTCTCCGCTGATATCGGATTTCCGTCTCGTCGCATTATAAGAGTAAAAGGGATAGCGAGGACACCTGTTTTACGATCACACTTTTACACCATCTCCCTTATCATATGACCTTAGAGGAAAAATACAGTCAGGTGTTCGTTGTCTTCACAATATCATTTTTTTCTTATACAATTTCATAATAGAAGTTATACCTTGTTAGATTTATATTTATCAGAACGATTGTTGATTGTTGCAATATTGTAACTGAAGAGTAATTTTGACGTTTATGAAAATATAACACAAACACAAGTACAAATAACTAAACAACAGAGCGCGTTACTATGCACCGAAAGCTTTGGGGAGCGTTGAAGAAATACACACAAAAATAAAGGCATTAAGAAATTCAACAATGGATGCAGAGTTGTAGTGCAATTTATATGCATTAAGATATCTTATTCACTTGTTTTATTTCATGAAGATTAAATAGAGAAATGTCTTTTTTGCATTCTTAAAATAAAATTCAGCGAAACTACATGACAACCTTGCAAATCTTAAAAGCAAAAGTCCGTAAATTTCCCACTGCTGGGCTAAGGCCTCCTCTCCTAATAAGGAAAAGGTTTGGAACATATTCCACCACGCTGTTCCAATCGGGTTGATGGAATGCACATGTGGCAGAATTTAAATTAGACACATGCAAGTTTCCTCACGATGTTTTCCTTCACCGCCTAGTACGAGATGAATTATAAGCACATATATATAGTGGTGTTTGTCGGGGTTTGAACCCGAAACCATCCGTTAAGATGCACTCGTTCTAACCACTGATACGATGAAGATGTAATCTTCCATACATATTAATCTAAGAAGATCCAATAGTCGCAGCCACAGTCTTTAACCACGTACAAGTCACATAAGCCATTAGGAATAAACAGCCACGTTGAACGTGTAAATTATTAGTAAACAGCACATCTAGGTAAAGTTTTGAAATACGAACGGATCAGTTATGAATAGCGCTCCCACGCTCCAGTTTCCCGGTGACCTAAAATCCTAGCCGGGCTAGCTCCTACGGAACATTGTACCAACAGTTAGCCGCTTGTGCAAACATTTTAAACTAAAAGCCCAATTATCTGTGACGCAAACATTGGACAGCACTGAGCACTACTGTACCTTTCAAGCCTTATAAATTATTATCCGTTTCGAGTAAACAAATTCAATTTACGGTTCAACCTAAGTATATTTTTATTGATACTCGTTTGAACGTTACAAATAAATTGCTCACGAAATTATTTAACAGGTTGCTTAGCCGCTTAACCTTATTTATATTTGAACGAGGTCACTGTATTTAAACTCGAAGCTGAAAGAAGGCAAAGCTTTGAAAAAAAATGAAGTAATAGGTGAACGGAGCTGGATTATTAGATATAAATAGTACCCGACTCGCGTTATGCGAATTATTTTTACTTTTTAGTAATATTCATGGTCATTTTTAAGTAACTAGTCTTAAATTACCTTAATGGATAAAGCACAAAATTCGTCTTCCAAACCAGGCCCGAAGATTAATATGACATTTGTTTATAATATTTAACTCGCGATGTTGTTGAAACTTAGTAATAATTTTCTGATGTATACATTCTTTATGTAATACTGTATAAATTAAAAAAAAAATATGACAATATAAAAATCAAATCAAATCAAAATAAACTTTATTCAAGTAGGCTTTTACAAGCACTTTTGAATCGTCATTTTACAATTAAGTGAAGCTACCACCGGTTCGGAAAGTAGATTCTACCGAGAAGAATCAGCAAGAAACTCAGTAGTTACTCTTTTTTAACATTTAAAAAATACAAAGTCATGCTAGTTAAATACAATTATTTAAAATCCTGCTTGGAAGTCAACAGGTATTAGCTCCACGGTTTTTTATCATCCTTAAAATCTTGTATTGAATAATATGCTTTTTCTACCTTGGTTATTAAATGGGCTATAAATCATTCCAATTAAAAAAAAAGCCATTGGGTTTGGCTGTTGACAAATAATCTGAAGTAGCCAGGAGTAAGAAAGTCGGTACTGTTTATCTGTTGGTCCCGACCCTGAATATTTTGACGACCCACCGGTTGAATAGGATTTGTCATCGAATTATAAAAGCGAAAGAGATAGATCATTTAAATGAAAGAATTCAATATAAATTATTATTGGGTACATCTAAGCATTCAGAAACAAGCAAATCCAGTGTTACTGATAGAAAAAACTAATTTATATCAAATAAAAAACATCGACCATCTAACAATAATAAATTCCATAATCAACTTTCACGCCATCTGGATCTGTAGACGGACGCTGAGAAAAGCAACGCTTATTTGATTTTATTTATCTCAGGAAGGCAGACCCGGCACAAACACGCACTGAAATAAATATAAAATACTCCTTATATCCTTAGTGAGGTGCTAATGACGGGACCTAGGACCGTTTGCCCCTCGTACTTGTACTAGAAGCAACTCACAAAACCAGTGTGGATGTCGTGTAATTAACAAAAAAAATGTAAAACAGAACAAAATATACTTTTGTCTGAACCGCCGAGACCATTCGCAGATTCAAAATCTTGTCAACTTCTATTATAATTAAACGATTATCTCTCGACGATTACGAGATGCCTAGATATTTGGATCAATTCAGATCCATGATTCCATTAACAATAAAATATAATATATCAAAAATATACATGTCTGAAACACAATAAAGGTTAACATATAAATAATGTTCCAACAAAGGTTATGAAATGTATGATGTGATGTAATGCAAGTTCCAAGACGACCTTGGAGTCCTCGTAGCTCCAAACTCCTTTGATCGAAAGCCTTACTAGGTCGCTTATTGTTCAGCTGCACAAAGAATTCTCAGAGAATGAAGAAAATTGTGTACTTGGAAGTCGAGACTACGCTCACTAAACTACTTACGGCTATTCCGAAAGAAGAAATTCGAACGTCAAATGTTATAAAAGTCATATGCGACAGCGACTATATTAATAATCTTGTAAAAAGGATACGCGTCGAAATAGCGTATCACCGGCAAGTCGATTCTCGACGTCTTAGAACTAGCGCGCACTGGTAACTTTTGTCACGGTGACTGTTTCGTCACTCTTGACAAGTCCGTCAATATGTACAGATGCAGACACAAATGTCACGTCGTAATGTGCGCGCACCTATACATATTCATGGACTCGACAAGAGTGACGAAACAGTCACCGTGACAAAAGTTACCAGTGCGCGTTAGTTCTTACAATCAGGTCGAGCGTCTAACGTCAAATCTATTTCTTAAGGTATATAGACTAGTTTTCCGGAACGCTGTGAATGGACAATATTACCTAAACGAAGAAGAAGTAAACCTGTAAATGGTTGGAGGCTTATTCCACGACGCTGCTCCTTTGCGGATGCAACATGTGTGGCAGATTTTCACCCGATGGGAACAGATAGCCTTATATTAAGCGTAGATATTTCATTTACTGCCGAACATTAAATATATTATTATAAATACAAGCACATGAAAAAACAGCAATGTTTACCAAATTTTAACCTTCAATCTTCGATCAAAATTCTCGATTTCTTATTACTGAGTTATCTCGACTCAATTTCATTTACTCGTCGTAGATATTTTATGTATAAAAGTTGTAAATATAATGTGAACTATAAAAATCCATACATCGTAGAAAAAGACTAACACCAATGTTTTTAACATTGAAAATAAGTGATGGTTTCCTAGAAATTACACACAAACAACCATTTACATTTTACTCTCTGGGAAGTTAAGCCAAAAGCTTGTTTATGCTACACGAGGTAATATTTAAAATGCATTTAAAAGAAACTAAAATATTTAATAGTTAATTAAATATATATTGGTACATAATGAACAACAACCTATACTAATATCAAAAAGAGGTAAACTTTGTTTGGTAAACTATTAATCAATTTCTAAAAAAAACACTGGTAGATAATTATATTAGGTATTCTTAATTGTTATAATACATCGTAATATTTTCTTTATTTGAAACTTGCAAACGTGCGAAGCCGATGCTTTAAAGAAAAAAAAATGAATGATTTTCGTTAAATAATTAAGAAAATATTTTAATTAAAAATATGAAAAATAAAACACAGCGTTACCTTTTATAAATTTTAGAATATATTTCGTGATCTTACGTTAATTCAGATCATTTATAAGGTCTTTATTAAATTAGAAAATCTTAAAAGGCACTATTCTTACCAGAATTTAGTTAAAATGAAAACCTTCAGACATAAAATCAACTTTTTAAATTAGATAATTGGTTCGTCTAGAGGTCATTCAATTAAAACTTCGCAAAATTACTTTACCAATCCCTCGATGGTGTAGTGTTTTAATTACGACGGGAATCTACATCCAGACACCGCGAAATGAAATTTTACTACTATTCAAATGTACACAATTGCTTATAACTCATTTTTAATAATAGTATGAATCTCTATCACAATTTTGAAAGAAATATTTATGAAAAAATAAATCATTTGTTAAAATATTGTCTTACTTTAGGGCCTTTCTGATTTTAATGAATGACATATTGTTAAAGAGATTAATCTGATCTAGGGGTAGGGTTTATTGAAGCAAACACTGTAACACTACACACGCACACACAGACCTTGTGCAGTGCCGGCGTTTTCATACTTCGTTTTGAGTTTAGCTGCGGTCGCACGCGCGTCTGATCTCACAGAATCAATAGACGAAGTGCGTGATGAAAACGAGAGGGTAGTTGAAAATGTTGACGAGAAGGACGACCCCAAGCCGAGGCCGAGAGTGGTGCGGTAGCGTCTGCGATACATCGTGAACACGTTTCGTCTGGCCGGAGTTTCGCGAACGACTGAACTTTCCCTGCGTATGCGCAGCGCAAACCCGGAAAAGCGGACGTGGTTTATTACGGGAGAGCTAGACGATTTGACGCACAAACAGCCGATAAAAAACTCTAAAGGTTTATTTTGATATTTAAGGGAAAATAATATCTTTTAATGTACATTCTCGATGAAAAAGGAGCTTGAATGTCTTTTGTTTTATATGTACCGGCCACGTTCAATGTATAAATAATTTTAAAATTCGTCCAGGTTTTTGTACGACTGTACGCACACATTGGTCTTGTGAACAATACATTTTCGCCTTCCCCTTCATTTCCTTAGGTCGCTGACAATTAATCAGCTATATTGACATTTTGGGAAGGTCGTAAATTTCCCACCAGACATCGGATGGACAGTGATAGAATTACTACCCTCATATGTGTGCGCGTTCCTAATTACAGAAATCTATTGTACAGAATTTTCAACATATATAAAGTAACCCACGCATAATTAATGATGGAATAATAATTGACGTTTTATATCTCTTGAAAATGTTTCAAGATTTATTCTAAACGTATTTAAAGAGCCGACATGTTCTAGTGCACAGAAAACGATGATCTTTTGTAAAATGTATATCAAGCAACCAGCACTAAATATACAACTGATATAGCAGCTTGAATGGTTGAAGAGAAGTCTTGTCTTCTTTTTGGTTATTAGGTGTCAAATGGTTAGATGGCTCATCGGATTGAAAGGGACAACGATCGCCCAGGGACTTCTGCAACACCAAGAATGAATAATCTCCTTTCTTTATTGCTGACATAATAGTTTTTCGAATATTTTAATTTTTTTGGAAATAAAATATACGAAATAAATACGATTCTCAAGCGAAAGTGAGGTCTCCGCTTATTTCGTAATTCTCACCCTATTCGGTAATACATACGTAGAAATGAATGCCAAACGATTAAATCAATAGTGTCAGCATTGGCAAAACGCCGACTAGGACACGATGTAATAACAATATAACCCGAACTCTTGGGGTCTGATGAAAAGAACGCTTTTAATTTAATTCCTCAGACCTTGTTATTGTAGACGCTAGATAATTTACGCACAAAATATGAATTATTCATCACAAAACAAAAATAAACGAAGCAATTCATGTTCAATGAAATAATAGTTTGTTTCAATAGAATATTCGTACAATTGTGCGTATGTACATAAAATACGTAATCGTATTTAACACTTCAGAGGTAAATACAATATATTAATATCTGATTTTTTATACATGTACTATCGATTTGATAAGCGTGATAAGTGGTTGCTTCGCCCATAGCCTTTGAGAAGTAGTACGAGTGATTTGTGAAATCATCAATGCACTGACATCGGCATAAAATGTGATAGCTAATAATAAGTGATCGCTACCATCCATAGATACTGGCATTGTCAGATATTTAAACCATCACTGACACGGTTAAAGCAACACTCTTGAGCATGTAATAAAATTAATGTCCGATGTAGAAAAATAGACAATACCTAAAACCCCTTTTGTATACCATTTAATTATTAAAATATTCAAAACATAACACAACAACATAGTTGCTTTTATTCAAGTATTTATGTTATATAATATACAAGTGAAAACATGCAATATTGTAATGTGTTTTATAATCATTTATAAACCTATTAGTTTGTATGCTCCGCTATTTAAACACTCAATTGATTTTACTATAACAAAGACTACACATACGTCTTAGCTTATATCTTACAAAGTTTGCTATTAATAGTACAAATACTCTATGGTTTCAGAGCTACTCATAATACTAAATACTCACATAATGTGATTTATCAAAACAAACAACAACACATTCATATCCCACAGCTGGGCAAATACCTTAAGGAGAAGTTTCAGCAATTATTACATCAAATCGCTACCAAATTGGTTTTTCAATGTAGAATTTATATTAAGTTAGTGACTTTAAATTTAATGTAATCCAATAAAATAGCTGAGCCTACTCGAATAACATATATTTGGATTTGATTTGATTTGGCACTGCTCCAGTGAGTTTGGTAGATTCACATTTGGCATTAATATGATGGAATAAAAAAAAATTGAGTCAAAATTAAGATAAATTTCTCTATATGTTTATTCATGTGATGAATTAAGGCATTAAAAAGATCTGTGCCAAGCTATAAAACAAACAATATGAAGGAATAAAATGTTTTTTATTCATATAACATTAATAAGTATATCTAGAAGTCAAATTATGCAAACCAAATTGTTGTAATAGAAAAAAAAATATGTGTCTGTCTATATATTCAATTTAATATAGGATTTCCATGAAGCCGATCAACCTAAAGTATTTTTTCAATCTACATGGACTTTAGCAGTTTAAGAAAAATCAACTATTACATTCATTGCCTAAGTATAAGAACATCATAGGAACTAAGTACTTAGGTCCCTCATCGCTGTAAAACAAATGAGTGCTGGTTTGCATAAAGTATTTAATGATAGAATACAGAGTAAATTACAATAATAATTATCAGTAAATAGAACAGATAAAATCTCTAGAGATTGTAATATAAAATAATCTTTTGTTTCACATGTTTTTGTTTACCCTTTGCCTAAATATGGTTGCTTATCTTAGAAATTACAATGTTATCATGACAAATACAAGTGTCCCAACTAATCTTCTGAACTTTGAATATATATTAAATGAGCATTTTTTTTTTTTTATGTCTAATTAGAATCTCTTTAGGTTCAGACTCTGTTTATGTAATCCCGAAAATTTTTAGAGTTAGGGTATTAAAACACATGAAATAAGTGCATTTCAAGTCATGACATCAAACATTTGCTTTTTAATTGTGTTTTGACTTTATGTTTGCACTTTTATCTAGTCATATTCCATGTCACTCATGTAATCTCGTATTATAATGGCATGTTATGTAAATATTTACTTACATTTCATGAAGACTAGTATCATATAAAGTATATGGCAAGAGTTGGCAAATATTAGCTCTAATAAGAAATTATAATGATGCATCAAATAAGAAACCTACTCACCGTTTAAGGACCAAATGTGCGAAGGCAGTGAATGCGCTGCATACACTCTGCCAAGAGCCAGTGACGTGCCAGCCACCGGTCCGTTCTCCTCGTTTGAGCTCGAGTCAGTGTCCGGGCTAGCGGCGGCGGATGCTTCGTAACTTTGCGAATTAGCAGGAATGGCAATAGCTTCATGGGAAGCATGTAAATCGGGCACTGAAGACAGCGATCTCGCGCGCTGCCTGTCGTTCGACACTTGTATACCTGGTATCGCCCTCAGCAGGCTAAACCCCGCACCCCCGGATACCACATCCGAGCTCGAGCTCGTAGAAAATGTCCTAGCTCGCGGACTCTGTCCCCCGTTCGCGGTGCTAGCCTTAGCGCCCATCGCCGCGATGTTACGCAAATCACACCTGTCACAACCGATCTCCAAGATCACGAACACAAGCTAACTGCGACACCCGCGGCGCCGGAAGACATCGTACAAGACACGGCCCGATTTAGAGAAAAACAAACGCTGAACGACAAACAGAAAAACGTCGCTAGTACCTACTTGTAAACAGCGTTGCATGTGCCGTCCTGCAAAATTTTGACAGTTCCCATATGTGCTAATCGATTTTAGTAGGATATCGATATTATACTTTTTTATGTGAATATTATTTATTATTATACATGTATAAAACTGTATTTTAATAAAGTTAACACAATGTTGTTACTTTTGAAATCCAGTAAATAACTATAAAATAAAGTATAATTGCAATACTATTTATTTTTGCTTTCTAGGCAAATTATATAATATTACTGGAATATGATAATATAGATATGAACAATTATTAAGATAAATATAAATAATAACGAATATACGGAAATCGATTTCAATAGTATGGTATTGCATCGATATTTCCTAATGCGCAATTATTGCCTCTATAATCTTTTTGATACATTAGATACAATAACGTTTTTAACTAATTGTAGCAACAATAGGCCAAAAAAAGCCATCAACGACAACCTGTAGTTAACGTATATGTACTTATGTAAAGATTAAATATATACTACAAATACTTAAGTTAATTATAACAAAGCGAGTATGTAAGAGTCGTTATTTTAAAATAGAAAAAAATATTATTAATATGTAAACTATCCAAATTCATTAGGTAAAAATCGATTTAAACATAATTTAGTAGGAATGCAAACTTCGATTCGGTTTTTCTATTTTTTTAGCAATATAATATTGTATACTATTCAATAGAGGTTCTGATAGTGAGAACTGACAAGTCCAGAATCATATCATGACGGCTGACGCATGACATTGACATATCTACTACGTTTACAAAAGAAATATACTTGCTGTTGACTTTATTATGAAAATAATAATTGTTTAGAAAGTTATTTCATGTAGACAAATATTCTCAGCAAAGGCTTATCTTTAAAAAAGAACTTTAAATAGTTAATAAGTCTTAAGACTTTATTTAAGTGTTTGTTCAGAATGAATTCTGCGACCGTAAGTATTTTAGAAATATTTCATTTTAAGTTCTTTACAAACTCATTAAATAAGTAAAACCATGCCAGATATCATCAGTAAACCAGTAATTATCATTTAAATGTTTTTAATGACCAGCTGTTTTAAGTTGCACGTTACTTATATCCCTGAATGCATTTTTTTATTTTCACCTGCTTTGCACGGCTTGAGCTGACGTAGAATTGTTGATACGCTATTACAGCCAGGTGTGCCGCAGGTGCCGCTACTTGACGATGACACCATAGCTTTCGGTGAAGAGGACAATGCAAACAAACAGTTTGTGTAAGTATGTCTGAACATCATCCTTCATTTATAACCCTTATGACTGATACTTAATGTAATTGATACATTGCCAAGCTAATATGTTTGTTTTAAAATGTGTTTTAGTAATGACTGTACTGAAAAAATAAATTAAAATTTTATAATCTACCTAATATTAGAACTATATTATAAAAATACTAGAAGTATTTCAGTATTTACCTTTGAGGATGTTAATCCTTCTAAGAATTTGTTTATGAATGAAAAACTTATAATGAATATGTTTGTTTGGTTAATTGCATCTCTATTCTTTGTGATAGTGTTGTAGTCTGGAAACTCCTCCATTCTGATAATGTGACTAATGAAAGTTTTACGAGCATTCTGTGCCATGAAAATGACATTTTTCATTGGTTTAACCTGAGGAAAAAACTCTGAACTTCCAAAATGGTACCTTTGTAAGCCAGCCAGTAGAAAATTGAGACAGATTTTCTATTTCCATTATAAATGTGAAAGTGTGTTTTTTTAAGCAGACAATTGATTATTTTACATAGAATCTTTATTTTCCAAAATTATACATCGGAATAATGTGGGTGTTAAGTATAATTATTGCAGTAAGATATAAGTCAGCAAGTATATCTGAAGTGTTAATTTAACTTTAATTAAGGTTAACTTTCATTTTATTAAGGTTATTTTATTTCAAATTGTAAAATAAATTATAGTCAAATATCTTTCGATGGTATTCAATCACTACTTTAATGAACATAATTTTTTATAATGAATACAGCAAGTATTGAAAACAATGTTATTTCCTGAAGTCTTATAAAACAGTACTTTTATAATGAAATCCAAATAACTCGTGGAATATTATGTATTAATCTCGTCGAATATTATAATTAAATATTAATGAATTAATAAATATCATGTACATTAAATGATATGACCAGGCTAAAGGCATAAATATTAGTGTATAACATGACAACTAGAGCTTAATGAGTATTTATTTCTTTCAGGCATCCATACATTGTGTTTTTTCACTTGATCTTCAGAAGTGCAGCCATTGTTGTATATATATTATGTGGCTGGTTTTCCGACTCCTTCATAGCAAGCTTTGTGCTGGTTATACTTCTCTTATCAGCTGATTTCTGGACTGTTAAGAACATAAGTGGTAAGAAGGGTATATGTCAGTCAGAAATAAGTTAAATTTTATTATTAAACAGTATTTGTTTTGGATGAATATGTTTCCTACTGTAATTTAATGTTAATGTTGTGTAATACAATGACAGTTATATAATAGATTAATAATGTTAAAATTTACATCTGATTTAAATTTAAGAAAATATTTTAATTGTTTTTTTAATTTCAGGAAGATTACTCGTAGGTCTGAGATGGTGGAACTATGTGGATGATGACGGGAAATCACATTGGGTATTTGAATCCAAGCAGGTAATAGTTAGTACTCTTGCAATGTTTTTTCACAACTAAGACTATTGATGGGTTTTCTAAGGCTGTAGATCCCAAGATTACCAATATAAATAACTAAAAATGATCCAGTATTGTATAGTGGGCGGACTGCCCGCTATATACCTCATCTGTGCATAAGTTCTATGTTTATTACATATATTGGGGATGTAAGGGGGCGCAAACTACACCTTAGTGCCCCAAGCCAACCTCACCTGCCCGTGGTGCATCCTGCCGACCAGCAAACGAGGCTCTGGCGACCGACTGATGGCGGTATAACCATCAACATAATAGGCGTAGCTAAATACCACAGGCCGGTGACGGGCAGCAGCGTCACCGGTGCGAGAAGCTACGCCCTGCGATCGCCAACCCGCCTGCCCAGCGTGGCGATTATGGGCACAACCTCCACATACAGCACACACGCAAGCCACGGCCCCCAGTTCCCGGCAGCCCCGCTATTCCTCGTCATGGTGGCGACGATGGTAACGGCGGGACGGGGGGTGCTAAGAATCACCGGGCTACGGGAGGCCACCACAACCGACTGACCCTTGCGACGTACAACGGACGCACGCTACGGCTTGACTCGCATCTAGCGCAACTTGAGGTAGAACTTGGGAAAATTAGGTGGCACATATTAGGGCTATGTGAAGTCCGTAGAGAGGGAGAGGACACCGTAACCCTCGAATCAGGCCACCTAATGTACTTCCGAGAGGGTGACCAACAATCCCAAGGTGGCGTTGGGTTTCTGGTAAATAAGTCCCTAGTTGACAACGTGGTGGAAATCTCCAGTGTGTCGAACAGGGTAGCGTACCTCATTATAAAGCTCACCGAGAGGTACAGCCTCAAGGTGGTGCAAGCGTACGCACCGACCTCGACACACTCGGACGATGAAGTGGAAGAATTATTCGATGACATATCGAGGGCCCTCCACTTCACCACGAAAACCCACTACAACGTTGTCATGGGGGACTTCAACGCTAAAGTGGGAGTACAGAACTGCAGCGAATCGGTAGTAGGACCCCATGGACTTGGAAGCAGGAATCATAGGGGGCAAATGCTTGTCAACTTCCTCGAACGGGAGGGGCTCTTCTTGATGAACTCCTTCTTCAAGAAGCAGCCGCAAAGGAAGTGGACGTGGCAAAGCCCCGACACTATGACGAAAAACGAGATCGACTTCATAATGACGGACAAGAGGCATATATTCAGAGACGTCTCAGTGATTAACAGGTTCAATACCGGTAGTGATCACCGACTCCTCCGAGGCTCTCTGAATATCAATTTTAAGGCCGAGCGCGCCCGTCTGATGAAGTCCACGCTCCGACCAAAGCTGCTCCAAACCATTGCGGGATCTGAAACATTCCAGTCAATCCTGGAGAACCGATTCGCTGCCGTGGAAACCACAACGGACGTAAACCAGAACCTCGAAAATGTAGTTCGAATTCTCAGGGAAGAAGGCACGAGATATTGTGGCATGCAGCGTAAGGGCAGGAAGTCGAACCTTTCGGAAGAGACTTTGGGGCTCATGAAGAAACGACGTGAAAACCCACCTGTCACTTCGTCAGAGAAACGGCAATTAAACCAAGAGATCAGCAGGCGCGTACGACACGACCTCCGGTGCTCCAATACTCTTGCAATAAAAAGAGCTATTGAGCAGAATCGGGGGTCTAAGGTGTTCGTACAATCTCTTGGAAGGAGCCACCTGACGAAGTTGACCACAGCAAGTGGAGAAGTCGTTTCTTCTAAGCCGGCAGTACTTTCGGAAGTAGAGGAATTCTACGGCCGGTTATACGCATCGCATGCATCTCGACCTGATCCCGAAAATGAGGATCCTAGAGCTACATTAACACGCCATTTCTCCGAAGACCTGCCTGAAGTCAGTATTGGCGAAATCGAGACTGCTCTTGGACAGCTTAAAAATGGAAAAGCCCCTGGAGAGGACGGCGTTACCACAGAGCTATTAAAAGCGGGAGGTAAACCGGTACTTAGGGAACTTCAGACGCTTTTTAACTCTGTCCTCTTCGAAGGGAGAACTCCGGAGGCGTGGAGTAGGAGTGTGGTCGTCCTGTTCTTCAAAAAGGGAGACAAAACCCTGCTGAAGAACTATCGTCCCATATCCCTACTGAGCCATGTCTATAAGCTGTTTTCAAGAGTGATCACGAACCGTCTTGCGCGAAGATTCGACGAATTCCAACCCCCGGAGCAGGCCGGGTTTCGGACCGGATACGGCACCATAGACCACATCCATACAGTGCGGCAGATTATACAGAAGTCCCATGAGTATAATCGGCCCCTGTGTCTTGCATTCGTGGACTATGAGAAGGCCTTTGACTCGGTCGAAATCTGGGCTGTTCTGGAGTCCCTGCAGCGTTGCCAAGTTGATTGGCGATACATCCAAGTGATGAGATGTCTCTACGAAGCTGCCACCATGTCCGTCCGAGTACAAAATCAGCAAACAAATCCCATACCATTGCATCGAGGAGTGAGACAAGGGGACGTTATTTCCCCCAAATTGTTCACTAATGCAATGGAGGATATGTTCAAGACGCTGAACTGGAAAGGACGTGGCATTAACATCAATGGCGAATACATCTCTCACTTGAGATTCGCAGACGACATCGTCATCGTGGCAGAAACGCTGCAGGACCTACAACAAATGCTGAACGAGCTGGCTGATTCTTCTATGCGTATCGGCCTACGGATGAACTTGGATAAAACCAAGGTCATGTTCAATGAACATGTTCTACCGGAACCGACTACGATACACGGTACCGTTCTCGAAGTTGTTCAAAAATATGTCTACCTCGGGCAGACTCTGCGATTAGGTAGAAACAACCTTGAGGACGAGGTGAATAGAAGAATTCAGCTGGGTTGGGCAGCATTTGGGAAGTTACGTCGAATCCTAACATCGTCGATCCCACAGTGCCTTAAGACGAAAGTCTTCAATCAGTGCGTCCTACCCGTCATGACATACGGAGCCGAAACGTGGACACTCACGACAAGGCTGGTCCACCAACTTAAAGTCGCTCAGCGTGCTATGGAAAGGGCTATGCTCGGCGTTTCTTTGAGGGATCGCATCAGAAATGAGGTTATCCGTCAAAGAACCAAAGTCATCGACATAGCCCACCGGATTAGTAAGCTGAAGTGGCAGTGGGCTGGTCATATTTGTCGTAGAACCGACAACCGTTGGGGAAAACGTGTTCTAGAGTGGAGACCGCGTCTCGGCAAACGTAGTGTAGGACGTCCTCAGGCACGGTGGAGTGACGATATACGCAAGGCGGCAGGCAGGAGCTGGATGCGAGTAGCCGGAGAAAGACCACAGTGGCGTGCACTGGGAGAGGCCTATGTCCAACAGTGGACAAAAATAGGCTGTTGATGATGATGATGATGATGATTTTACTTGCTTGTGGAGGTTAAGACATGGTTTTTTCCCAGTCATCTCAGATGAACTCCAAACTTTATACTTATGAGTGCTTCTTCCAATTTCTGCATCTCAGTTACTGTTATTGTTAAGTATATGCATAACTATACTATATTTTATTGTTTACAATTCAAAATATAGCTTTATTTTGATAACTATGATTTATAATAAATTACCGAAATTATTAAAATATATTGGATAAACATACAGTGCATTTATAAATAATAAAAACTTTGTGTAAAATATTAAATTGATTGTAAATCATAGTAAATTTTACACACTTACTTTTTAATATTAGTAATTTTATTATAAAGTGTTGCCTTATAAAATTTATAGTCCAACTGTTATTTGATTCGAAAATTGATAAATGACAACTAAATTATGAGTTCATTAATTAATACGATAAATTAAGGCGCTAAGTTTTTTTTATTCAAGTGGTAAGTTAATGTACCTTATAAAAGCTACCTAGTTCTGGACAAATAATAATAGGAGTCATACGTCCTGTCCTTGTGTGCGCTCGTCGCATATGCTAATTTATCGCGATATGCTTCAATGTTGACATGTCATTTTGAAAAAAATAATACATTTATAATCCATTTAATTTCTTTTTTTTTAATATTCAATTACTTCAGCTTAATACATAATTGCATAAGTATTTATTTATTAAACGATGTACTTTTATAGAAATAACATAAAGCATGAAGTTTAATTTTGTTTATAATAAAATAGTACCTTACATTATTCTTATGTGGAGAAAAGGTTCCTGTATATGTACATGTAAGGCAAATGTGAACGTAATGTATTATTAATTCACAGAACCGTGTAAACCGCAACGAGAGCCGTTTATTCTGGATGGGTCTGATACTTTGTCCACTTATCTGGTCAGGCTTCTTCATCATATGCCTCTTTGGACTTAAATTTAAATGGATGGTATGTTATATTGATATATATACATCCTTAACGGATTAGATAACTTTGATGGCTCTACTCTTCTCATTGTCTTTTCCATTTAATAGATTATTTTTTAATTCGATAAAATTAAATATTTAATTGTAAATTATCTAACCTTTTTTGTGTTTTTTTTGTTTTGTATTTCTGGCAATTTTGGTATTTTTAATCTATGTAATCATTTTTTTTAAATTTGATATGTGACGGTGTTCTCACACTTAAAAAACTTATTTACTCCTATTGAGAGATTATCTATGACCTTGATGATGATGTTTTTTCTAGCTGTTGGTTTTAATCGCGCTAACATTGACTGGCGCCAACCTGTACGGATACGTCAAATGCAAGTTTGGCGCGAAAGAGAACCTTCAGTCCGCGACCACAGACTTCGTCAAGAAGCAGCTGCTGCAGAACGCGTCGTCGTTCATGTTCGCGCAGCCCGCGCCGCCGACGACTGGCAACACTGGCGTCATATAGATTACAAATATATTTTAATGTAAATTAATTAATTAATAATAAATTATAATATCAATATAAGGTTGTATTTTTATCCTTAACTTTAATGCATTTTATAATTTTTTTTTTATTCTAGTACCATATTTGCTAAAAATATCAAATTAAATTTTCAATATTTAAATAGGTAATATAAATACTTTGATAATATGGCGCTGCAATGGGATCGGTGACGTCACTTGCCTATGTTATAATCTGTGGCACATATAATCCACATACAGTAAGCAAATGAGGTTAACGAGCAAGTGACGTCATCATAAGCCCGATCAATCAAGAGCGTTTCGTATCACGTGACAAACGTTTAAAAATATGCATTTTATTTATGAATTTTTGAATAGATTAATTATTATTTTCAGTTTTCGTCAATAAATAACTATTTCTAAACTCATAATATGTACTGGTTACATAATTGATGATTATGATTGTCGATACTTTATTTTTCGCATTGTCATATTGCCTTATATGTATATTAGTTATGTGCCAGTTCTTTATTCTATTTCTCTTATCTTTTAACGGTCATTGATTTATCTATAAAAGATAAATACGGACATAATCTTTAGTTTTTAATTCTTATAATTCAGTAACAGCGCGTTGTGTTAAAAAGGAAACGAATCGAACGAAAATTAAATCGCTTGTTAAAAACAGAGATAAATTAGATATAATACTCGATAAAATATTATATATTACCAATGAGACTAGAGTTCACATTTGTCGTTTTCAATGCAGGATAATTTAATATAATTAATTAATGGAAGCAAGAACGGTATTTCTAGATTGCTATTTTCGTTAGGGGATCATACAATTCAATCGATCCTTGTGACTTGGAAAAGTAGATCAAAGCTTAGATACGTTACAAATTACATTTGTTTTCAGAATACCTATTCAAAGTGCATCGTATGTAGGTACCAGTCCTCTTTAGACTTTAAGATATAAGTATATTTTCGAGTTTGGAAATTGAAATATTAATTTTTTAATATTCAATTACCAAACTCGAAAAATATATATTTTTTAATTTATGTTTAGGTAAACAATTAAATTACAGTAGTTTTTTACAGTTATGAGATGAATACTCTAAATATATAAAGTGTCACTATAATCGTTTTGTCCCACTGCCGTTCATTTGGATAATGTCAGTGAGCAGATTTAATTGTATGGCTACCCTCGGGTGCAAAATTATCACTTTCTTGTCAGGTAGAGCGCGAAAATCATACGATGTATCAGAATACAATAAGATAATTAATTTTACTACTACCTAAAAAAGGTCAGATAGTAAGTTTTGACACCCTAAATTTTGCCGACCTTAGCCCGGGGCTAATTGACCTTTATGGAAATCCGCCGCTAAAATTGATGGAATAAAGATTGGTATCTGTGTGTATTATATTATTGCAATATTATTACTCTTCAGTATGACGGTGCTCATAGATAGCCTTCTGGTATACTGTGTAATACCTTTAATATATGTTACTAATCAAAGACAATTTACAATTTTTTAATGATTTGACGTTTTTCTCAGAGTAATAAGACTACAAGGCAAGAGCCACCATAATGTTGATACAAAGTGTGGTTGTTTTTGCTTGCCAACGACTATTCTTTGTAGCCGCAGATGACCTTGCTTATATGAATATTACCTGATGCGTATTGTGTTACAAATGATGCACTGGATACAATGTTGTACCTACAATAAACCGGCATATAATGCAATATCTACGTCAATTGCCATTATAATAGCAGGACCACACGTATCAAAGATAATAACATCTTTTCATTACGCCTTTGCCATTATAATGTCATTAACACACCTCCTGTCTCATTTTAAATCATAAATGTGTACATAATGAGCCGACATGGCTTCAGTGCTTGTAAAACATTAACATACAGTCATGGGTTCAAATTCGCACGCGTAATACTCATAACAATATAAGAAAGGCTGTTTAGCGGTATAATACACGATGGTATCAGACCCGACAGACTTCCACAAAGCCTATCAAGTACCTAAATTAAATCTTTATCTAGGTTTAATGAATATAAAACGTTGTACTAAAATATTGTTATTATCTCCCAACATGTTATTGTTTTTTTTACGTAGTCTTGTAGATTTTATCTAAATCGATTCTCTAATCACAACTGTTGGTTAATAGGTAGTTTGATTCGTGTCGCTGAACTGAAATCAGAGAAACCGATAAAGCGTCCCATTTATTAAAATATGAATACATTTTTAATTGGTTTGACTTACGCCTTGACTGAGCACACTTTTTTCTACTAAACTCATTGCTTAGTTGGTAATAGATCAAAACCTATACACCGGTCACAGTAACGAGGGTACACAATTAAATAAATAAAAAGCTAACTTTAGTTAGGTATGAGTTACTTCAATGTTTCTTTCTTTTAACGCTAATATATAAGCTTCAAATTAAAATTCATCAATTATAATTGTTAACTACGAAAAACTAACCAATTATCATTCCATTGTTTTGAAATTAAACTATGTCGGTTACGTTCAACATAAGATTCGCTTCTAATGATTATTGAATAGATTAAAAAAAAAAGCCATGAACATGTACCAATTTTGCCCGAAGTACAGTCAGCTCCAGTGGCGCAATTGGTTAGCGCACGGTACTTATAAGACAGTGTTCGTGTGAGATATGCCGGGGTTGTGAGTTCGAGCCTCACCTGGAGCATATTTTTTACATCATAGTAGATATGTTATATTTTTAATATGTTTAGTTTTAATTTTAAATAAATTTCGAAACGTTTAATCTTTAGTTACAAGTGATGTGATTTTGTAATATAATCACTCAAAACAATACAATCCACAAACATACATATGTTATAGCAGAACATTTTGTTTGTTATTTCCCGATTACTAATCCAATTGATGTGGAACTTTCACGTGATTATAAATTATCGTTTCAGGACAGAGACAGACTAGACTGAGATATGCTTGTTACTGTAAATAAAACAAAATCGTTAATTTTGTTCGTCTTGTTAAGTTGTTAGCACTCGTACTCTCGGTAGATTTTTTATGAATAAAGATGATCAAACTCATGATCAAACAACATTAACTATGTTTTAATTAATTTGTCACGCCCTTTTAACACTTAAAAATAAATATAGTAACTGAATAAATAAACTACTAACTGTATAAATGAAAAAGTTGTTTACTCTCTCGATCTTTAATGCTTTAACGGCTAAATCACTGAAACTGTTTTCATGAAATTTGGTATGTATTTAGTTTGAAACTCAAAAAAGATCTTAGGCTATTTATTTAAATCGCCCCTCAAGGGTGTCAAAATAAGGATGAAGGGCTATGTGTAAAATCGTATCGTATTTTTTTTAATTATATGTAAATTTGCAAGCGAGTAGGGTATATATGTATTTAAATTTAAAAATTCCTTTTATAATATAAATATAGCAATAAAAAGTAAAAAAAAGAAAGGCCTACGGAATACGTATTTGGCATCATACAAATGTCCAACATATTATTCGTGCTTTTCAACGAGTAGCTATAATATATTTGGAATTATGCCCTAATGGGGTTAATAATTAAACTATTCTTATTTTTTTTAAATATAACTAGAGAAAGGCTAACACTATTTAAAAAAAATAAAATTTTCAATTGACATAGAGGCTATAGAAATATCAATCAGTCTAATCAAGTATCAAATTTGATCCTTAACTTTTGGGGCGCGAGGCTACGTGAATCGCGAAAGCACTTGACAAACACATCACGCGATTATCCCACACGAAATGGGGTTGCGGAGTATGTGGGACTCACTGATATCGAGGACACCCAGTGCGCCCCAGTAAACCGGAATACTCACTAAAACAGCGGTACCCTCTCCCTTTCTTCGGCGGTCACCACTTAATTTCTTTCGCGTGCTATCGTGGATGGATATAAAGCGGACCATGTGTCCGCTTTATATCCATCCAGGTCCAATGGAAATGGTCAACGACGCTATTCCGTTGCTAAAATCTAGGTACTGACTGTCGCAATAACTACCTACGCATTAATAAGCATACAGTACGTACTCAGTTTACTCCATGAAGCATTATTGCTATGCGTGGAATAGGCACGACATGGCATTAAGCACTTTACGATACAGGGAGCAAACACAACCGATAATATAAATTAATTGAAAAAAATACCAAAGTTACTATTACTATCCAGGTAAGAGATTCGAACCTGGGAGGTCGGTATCTGCACTTGAAAAAGCTAACCATTAGTTAAATAAACGAAGCAAAATTATTAGTATATGTAGTATAAAATTGAAAATATTGTTGAGAAATTTTGTAGAAAATATTTACTATAAAAATATAAAATTGAAATCTTATTTTTAAAACTAAAAAATATGCTCCAGGTGAGGCTCGAACTCACAACCCCGGCATATCTCACACGAACACTGTCTTATAAGTACCGTGCGCTAACCAATTGCGCCACTGGAGCTGTGGCTGCTTGGTCAAAAATACAATACGTATAGTACAATCAAAATATTCGCCTCCGATAGATGACGTAGATTTGTGATGTAAATGTCAAATCGCTTGTTGGAAAAGTAAACTCAACCTGATTTGACACTTTTCTATATTTTTTATTAAAAAAAAAATACAAAGTGCTGTGAATGTTGAAACGAAATTTTATTAAAAATAAACATTAAAATAAATATTACTACCTTTTATCAATTAATAAACTGACATTGCGTAAAGATAAACACAAAATGGAATGTAAACGTCATTTGTGTGCTGTAAAATTTATGTTGTGATTTATATGACAAAATAAAACAAGGTTTTTTACGATTTGGGTGTAGAACGAGAAGTGTGCTACGTTTATCTTCTGTTTTAAGTATCTGATGTTTTCTCAAAATGAATTGGTTCGATACTTCGGGGCTAACCAGCTTAGCCAAGTCAGCACTGAAAGAAGCCCAGAAAACTATTGATAAAGCGTTAGATATTCAGGATGACAGTAATGAGGAGCAGGAAGATGAAGCAGAGGGTCCATCAACGTCTAAATCATCACCTAGTACGAGTAACACACCTCAACAGGATAACTCCGATTTCTTTTCCTCTTGGGGTCTCACTGTCAGCGCCGAAAGCGGAGAAACTGATGCCATAAAAGAGCAGCCTGTGGTGACCGAAAGCCCCTCAAAATCCAATTCTCAAAGTCTGTGGGGATCATTTGCTGGCTCATTCTTTGAACAGCCAAAAACGGATACGATTGTCCGACCTCCAAAAGCAAAGTCCATGAATGTTATTGCAGGCAAATATGATAGTCAGGATGATTTATTTTCAAAAAGCCAGCTGGTGATGTCTGATGGTGCCGAGTGCCTTAATTTAACCAAAGAGGAAACAAAGAAGATAGATGAAAGACGTAATTCCTCCATGTCAAATGTGCTGTCATTCATGTCTAGTAGAAATAGTTCTGACTCAGTGGAAGTATTGTCACAAAGTTTAAAGTCTACACCTGACTCTGAGGCTGCATCGTGCCAGTCCGTGTCCCACAGTTGCAGTATGGGCTTAAAACTAAATTCTGAGTCAGTAGAAATATTGCCAGATAGCCTTATAAGCCCCAGTTCGATTGAATGCCTAGGCTTTGATAGCTATGCTAGTGATAAAAACAGCAGCACTTCATCAAATCTCTCACCTGGTGATTTGTCTGATAAGAAATCTACTCCACTTGGAGAAAGAACTGAAAGGGCAGAAACTGCAGATAGTGTCAGCCTTGTTGCTGATGACGATGAAGATACAATGTCCTATAATTCTATATCTGAATGCACTGCACCCACTGTACTAGACACGGAGGATAAACCTGTGAGTCCATTCCCTAAAACGAATAGAATGGATCCGAGAAGAGGCAATGAGAAGGAAATTACTCTATTAGAACAACCTATCCTCCCTCACAAGATGCAAATCAGTGAAAACTCTTCCAATGACGGTTCATGGTCTGACAGAACCTTGAATGCTGACAATGACAGCATTACTCTTGAAAATCCAGCAGAAGAACAGAAGAAGGATGTTGAACCAGAGGATATATTTATTGAGAAGCTGAGTGACTCTTCTTCATTTTATAATGTCAATATGACAAGTGATTTATTGAGATCTGAGAGCTCAGCCTTTGTCAATGTTGAGAAAAAGCAGTGTAGTCCACCTGGAAGCAATGAGTCATCCCAAAAGGAAGCCAGTATAAAGGAGAGAATTTCACCAGTCAGTTCCGATAGTAAAAGTGATTTAGTTAAGATTGGGTCAGAAAGAACCTCAGGACACACGTCAGGTGATGAGTTGGAGACTGCCACATCATCCGATATAGAAATCATTCCAAGTCCCAATGGAGACAGTAGTAATGGCTGCAGAAATAGCCCTGGAAAGTATGGCTTCAAGCAGAAACTAGATGGTGCAATTTCTCCTAACCTTGTAGACTTAGTATTAGGTAAGAATTTAGCTACTAAAATCCGCGGTCACACTAGGGAGTTATCCGAAGCTTCAGTGCAAAGTAACACCAGTGACGAAAGTCAATGTTCAGAAAACGATCGCCTCATGAGAAGACTGTGTGAGATGGCCGAGATATTGGATGCGAGAGAGAATAGACTGATGGAAGTGAGCAGGAGTAATGCAGAACTAGCGGAGAGCAATGCCAACTTGAAGAGTCAAGTGGAGTCTTTGATGGTTAAACATGAAGGGGGCGATATAAACACCATTACTGAAGACTACACACAGAGAATGTCAGCTCTTGAGAAGAAATTTCAACAAGCAATTAGAGAAAAGGTTTTTATTTTTATTTTAATTTTATGTAATTACAACAATTTCATATTTTAAAACACAGGAAAAAGTATGTATATTTTATTTAAAATATACTTGTATGTCGACATTCATGCAGGATACAGAGATCAGAGATTAAGTGTGTATGTATATCATTCAAAATCAAAAATCAAAATAAAAGTATACTTTATTCAAGTGGGCTTTTACAAGCACTTTTGAATCGTCATTTAACAATTAAGTGAAGCTACCACCGGTTCGGAAAGTAGATTCTACCGAGAAGAACCGGCAAGAAACTCAGTAGTTACTCTTTTTCAACATTTAAATTCAAATTCAAAGATATAAATTTCTTTATTGACCTAATGTCTCAATTCACCAGGATCAATTGCGGAAACAGCTGGATAATGTCAAGACTGATATGACGCGAAAGAATTCATCAGATTTGGAGAACTCCTTGAAGGAGAAAGACGAGATAATAGCACAGCTCCACGAGGAAGGGGAAAAGCTAGCACGCCAAGAGCTGCAGCATTCAAATATCATCAAGAAGCTCAGGGCTAAGGAGAAGGATAATGAGCAAGTCATCAAAGGGCTCCGGTGAGGAAGAATGTATTATATGCTCTAGAAACTTGATATTTGGAAAACTTAATATTTCCAGTTTAGAGTAACTTTAGAGAGTTACTAATATTTGAACGGATATTTTTAGCAAATTTAGATGTTTTCGTTCTTATATTTATACTTATTATGTCAAATACTGTTGTTATCAGAACAAAGCTTATATCGGAACAAAATTATTTTACGCTGTTTACAAATAACAATAAAGTGAACTAGTATAAAATAGAAATCATCACGTAAGCAAAATACGTAATCAGAAGATCTTTTCCTCTCATTCTGTTTCTTTCTGTCTCTTTCTGTTGTATACGTTTTACTGTAACATTGAATAATGTTATTTTTTGTTATTGTTCAAATTCACTTAGAATTTTTAATAACAATGTAAATTATAGCAAAAGCAACTTTGGTCCTACCGGGTATCGCAAGACACCTCCATTTTTTATCATTAATTATCCATTTACAATTTGATATTCAGGGATAAGATAGCCGAGCAGACCGCGGAACTGGACCGCTTAAAGCGCTCCATGGCCGCCAAGGAGGAGCTGGAAGTGAACCAGATCGAAGCGGTGTACCGGCTCACCACGGCCAACAAGAAGATGGAAGTTGAACTTACTGAGGTGAACCATTACCTTATAACACAAGTCTATTCCATTGACAAGGCAGACGGTCTCTACGACTCACTGATATTTAATACTTTATCTAATAAGTGAGCCAGTGTAATAGGCTATTTGACTGGTTTTTAAAATCCATTTTATATTATTTAGTAGAGGTTAAGGAACCCAACAAAAGTTGATTTTTTTATTTCTAGTACATATTTGCCGAAAAATATCAAATTAAAAATTCCATATTTAAATAACGCGCGAAAACGCTACTTGGACAATATGGCGCTGCAAAGGAGTCGGTGACGTCACTTTGCTGTAATTTAATCTGTGGTACATATAGAAAAGCAAGGTTTACAAGAAAGTTACTTCATCATAAGCCCGGCCAATCAGGAGCGTTTTGTGTCACGTGACAAACGTTTGATAAAATGCATTTTTATTTATTGATTTTTGAATAAATTAAGTGTTATTTTCAAGTTTCGTTAGTAAATAACCATTTTTAAACTCATAATATACACTGATTATAATAATTCACAATTTATTTTTCGCATTGTCAAATAGCCTATTAGAGGATACAGCAGACAGATCATATGGGCATACATTTATAGGGCTTAATGACTCTTGCAGTGCCCCACCATCAGGTAGGACTTCGTAGTATTTCATTACTAAAACACAAAATAAAAATCTTAGCAATCGGGTAAATTTTTGTATGCTGTGAAGAAATATAATTTCATAGCTGTTTTATCAGAAATTATTCGTGGTAATGTTTATTGCGGCATCTTATCGATGTTTCTTTAATTTGTTATTTTTTGTAATGGCGTACTGATTAAATACTCGTATACATGAGGCGGATTCGTTAAGCTAAACATTATTTACATAATAGAAGAAGCCTTATATTTTGTTTATAATTATTTTATATAAGTAGTCGCCGTAGTCGTTAGGGTGTTGATTCTCTATTCTCGTGTGTCAGGCAAAAAAGTAGCCCATGTCCTTTCTTGGAGTTTGCTTCATACCAAATTCATCAAATTCTTTTCAGCATGTTACTCGTGAAAGAGAAGACATAGAGTTACTTTCACATAACACATTTATAATATTAATACAGATTTTAGTACATAACGGCATCTAACTCGTGGTAAAGACGCGTGGTGTTCGTCCAACCTTCCTTTTTGCAGAGACATTACCGAAGTGGGCAGGATAGATATAGTTGAAACATATCTCTCCGGTGCCAATCACTTCGGAACTTATTATATGAGCAGATATTAATCACATCGTCTCTAAAAATATTTATAAACCGATATGATTTATTTCTAAGGCGTTATCAATTCCGCTGTATTGTATCTTATCTTTTATCTAATAGAAATGGACAATTAGTTTATCGAATATTCTATCGGAATATGTATGTTAATTGTATGTTTATTAGAAATTTTAATTAGTGATTTTGATCATACTGAGTACAATGTTTATGGGTCACTTATTCTTTTAATACAGAAACGTCCTAATGGTGTACTCTATACCGAGTACTCACTCCCGCTTTTATAATGATATGCAGGACGGCGGGGTGTTTCCTACGAGGCACGACACGTGGAGCGCCGAGGCGCACGGAAACATTCGTCTTCTTATTTTAGTTAAAATTTGGTTTCGGTGCACCTCAGTACGGCTACTCAACAAAATAAGAGCTTTTGATGATTTGACTAATCTTCGCGCCTCGCATAGGTCGCGTAGTTTAAAGTCCACCAAAGTATTCGTACTTTCCCGGACATATATTTACTAGGAGCGAGGCTCGCTCCCGTGTGAGTACAGTATCGACCGTGCCCGCAGAGCCGCAGCGCGCTGGACGACGCCGCGCAGAAGCTGGACGCCACGCGCGCCGCGCGGGACGCCCTCGCGCGCGAGCTGGCCGACCTGCGCCGCGACGCCGCCGACCTGCGCCGCGCCCGCGACGCGCACCAACACCTCGCCGCCGCCGCCGACCGCGCCGCGCGCGACGCCGCCCTGCTGCACGACGAGCTGCGCCAGCTGCGCGCCGAGCGTGCCCGAGGTGCCGCCCGCCGCCCGCACGCACGCCCCCCGCCCCCCACCGCGCGCCCTCACGTGACCCGTCTGTGCAGAGGAGCAGCGCTGGGTGGCGCGCGAGGAGGCGCTGCGCCGCGAGGCGGCCGAGGCGCGCGAGGCGAGCGAGGCGCAGGCGGACGCCGAGGCGCCGGCCGCGCTGCTGCAGCAGCTGGCGGCGCTGCAGCGCGCCGCGCTCGAGCGGGAGCGCGCACACGCCAGCGCCGCCGCCGCGCTGGCCGCGCAGCTGGGTGAGTGGCGCCCGCGGGAGAGCCCCCCGCTCCCCGGGCGCCGGTGCTACGGTTTGCGTGTGCCCGCAGAGGAGGCGCGGCGGCGGGCGGCGGCGGCGACGGAGAGCGAGAGGGCGGGCCGGGCCGAGGCGGCGGCGCTGACGGAGCAGGCGGAGGCGGCGCGGCGGGAGCTGCAGCGCGCCGAGCGGACGCTGCAGCAGCTGCGCGAGGGCGCGGCCGCCGAGCGCGCCGAGCTGGCGGCGCTGCGGGAGCGCCTGCGCGAGTAGGTGTCCCGGGACGGCGTCCGACGTCTCCGGGCGCCTCGTACTCCAGCGAGTGCATCGCAACTTTCCAGAAAGGAGAGCGAGTCGGAGCGCCTCCGCGAGACGAGCGAGGGGGAGCTGGCGGCGCTGCGCGCGCGGGCGGCCGAGCTGGAGGCGCAGCTGGCGGACGAGCGCGCCGCGCTCGACACCGAGAAGAAACGAAATGCTATCCTGCAGGTTACCTCCGGAAACCGTCTCGTCTCCTAGTCCTGAGAGCTAATGGCACATCGATATCCCATGACCGAATACAAATCACAATAATAATATACTTAAATTAAAAGTTTTTAACTCACAAACGTGAGTTTCAATAATTCAAGTACTACTTACCTACTAAATGTGCCAAACATTTCGTGAGGTATCGGACAAATCGAATCATCATTACACAACCTCGTCGTCGTGTCTCCCAAGCGTCGTGCGCTCACGGGCTCGCGTGTTGCAGGAGCAGGTGTCGACCCGCGGGGACGCCTCCCCCGCGCACTCCGTGGCCTCCGACAGCTTCTCCACCTCCTTCTGGCAGACCGTACGCTTATCCGGCCTCCGTACAGGAGAACGATTGCTCGATGTTTTACCACATCATACACAAAATGAGTAAAGTCTCAAGTGCGGCCGCGTCCCGCAGGAGGAGGGGCACGCGCTGGCGGGCGGCGGCGCGGGCGCGCTGGGCGCGGGCGTGGGCGGCGTGGTGGGCGTGGAGGAGGCGCTGGCGGCGCTCACGCGGCGCGAGGGCGAGCGCCGCACGGCGGGCGCGGCGCTGGCGGCGCTGCGGGCCGAGCGCGCCGCGCTCACGGCGCGCCTGGCGCGTCTGCAGGACCAGCTGGCCGACTACCAGGTGAGCGCGACGCCCCGCCCCCCTACGACCACCCCCGCCCCCCTCCCCGCTGGCGCTCACCGTGTGCGTGCGGCCGCAGAACGTGCAGGAGCAGTACGACGCGCTGCTGCAGATGTACGGCGAGAAGGAGGAGCAGCTGGCCGAGCTGCGGCTGGACCTGCACGACGTCACGCAGCTCTACAAGGAGCAGCTGGACGAGCTCGTGCGCCTCAAGCGGCTCGCGCGATAGCACGCAGCCCCCGGCCGCGCACCCCTGGAGGGCGCAGTGGAGCACGCTTCAGATTACTCCACCCTCCCCACTAAATTTAAAAAGCAAACTGCCGTTGCATCTCTCGCCCGATGGGATTACTCGTGCTGCGTTTCTCGATTTTATCTTTAAATTATCATTCACGCGAATATTTTCAATGGTAATTTTTTAAGCTAAAGAATATCCCTTCTCGCAATATTAGAGGTTAAACCGATGTGTAACTCGTGCAATAATCGTTCATATCTTAACGTCGTCGTAGTGTTTTTAAGTAAATCAAGCTACATAATGATATTATCCTTTAATAAAAAAAAACGTTTTCCCTATGACAAGTTTTTAAAAATCGATATTATAAAATTGTATTAATGTTATGGATCACTAAGATAAAATATCTAAATTACCAAGTCTTTGACCATCATTTGCTATAAAAGTAATTACGACGAATTCAACTTAAATTATCTAAATTGACAAAAGAATATCTTATCAGATACAACCACAAACAAATAAAAGTAGTAAAATCGTAGTATTTTAGTATCACCGTAATTATTTTAATTGGGTGTACGCAATAAATAAATAAAAAAAATATATCCAAAGTTCATAATTTATTTTATTGTATATAAAAATATATAGCATTTCATACAATATAATGTGCTTTATATGAATTTATGAAACTCGCTAGCATTAGAAAATGCGGCAAAACACTTTAATTGTAAATAGCATAAATTGTGATATAAAAAATTATTAACTCCAATATTCTGGATGGATCAATGTTGATCCGATCACTTAGCAAATACTATCACCACTGTTTTTTGTTATTGTCACGTGTATGTATTTAAATAATAATTACAGAATTATTGCGGTATTGCCATATATAAAATAAAATATTAGCCTAAAATATTTATAAAATAAATATTAATAATTTTATCTGTCGTTTCAGTTATTTCAAATAATATGCATTCCCATTTACCTCAGTATTTCTCACTAGTTCCTCTCAGGTGAAAAAGAGTAATCCCAGTATTTCCTCACGTTTTGGAAGTTAAAGAAACACAATGTCTGCTTATATCAATAAGCTTTGGTATTCCAGTTTGTCATTTTTTTTATTTAAAGTATTTATGAAAATTTAAAAGTTTATTAAAAGCTTGAATAGTTTTTATTTTTAAGAATCTCATCTCGTATTATTTTTAACCAGTGAGATATAAACAGTCACCATTCGATCTAAAATTTGTCAATGCATATCTAAAAAAAAAATAAGCAACGTATTAACCTACTTCATATCCTGGAACTAAATAAATTCGATTTGGAATGAAGTTTTCTATCCACAAAATTAGTTTTTAATGAAATCGAATTAAGCTGATCTGAAAAGCGCATTTAATGAAACTATATATGAACCCTAACAATTATTGTTTCATAATTAGAGGTTCTTTCAAATGGAAGTTAAAAATCTATTTGCATATAGTCTGCAAATCTAAATTGTTATGTACAATAACAAATATTAAATTAACATAGGCAGCACTAAATATTGAAAAGATGAAATACCTATGAAAGTGTGGACACTCGTCCAGTGGCAATAAATCAAAGTTATTTTAGACATAATATAACCAATAACTATCTGCAGTTATTAAGTTTTCGAAAATAATCATTAAATTACTATGCCACCTGGGGTAATATAACTTTCAAACCACAAACGAATTTTTAATCGATTAGTAGTTTTGTAGTTTACTTTCCTTATAGTAAAAATATCACAAAATTAGCGTCCTGTCTGTACAAATATTACTATATAGATATGTTTAGAACCAGAAATAGTAATAATTAAAAGAAAATGAACAAATAGGCTAACCTCTACAACAGTGATCTTTAATTTACAACAATCAATCTACCACAAAAGAAAAACATTTAATCTACACCACAAATAAAATAACATTGTGATATTGATAATCGCGATCCAATATGTCTGCCGCAAAAATCTCCCGCCCTTTTTTTTAAGGGTACTTGTGTGGCATGACGCACATGTCGTTCGGCTCAGATGTATATTCCAACAATATAAATATTAAATTACATGATTTAATTTTAGTTGACAGCAAATGATAATATATATCACCTTTTTAACTCTTGTTCTTCTACTGTAAGCAATAAAATTATTTTTTGTTTCTACTTTTGATACTTACATAGAATGGAATGCAGGAAGGGGGTGCACAACTTTTATTAGAGGTTATCAATAAAACAATAATATGACATACACCATTTATTAATATTATAATTATGAAGCGACACAAACATACAATCGGTGAATATATTATTCCATGATAATAATAATAAAAAAAAACAAATTTCAATATAAACATGCAAACTTTTTTTGGGCAATTTCCTGGTAATTTTATCCTATCCTAAATTAAATTTTATGAAAGTAGTTTCAATTGATTTTCAACATATCTGAATAACCAAAGAGAGTAGTAAACTTATTGAAATATATCGTGAGGTTTTAATGAAATAGTAAGATATAGAAAAATAAATATGAAAAAAAAGCCTGTAAGTAATAATCTAACAGTATGTTATAAGGAATTTATGTCTTGTTCGAATAATTTTTAGAAGAATTCGTGAAAATAAGATTTTGTTGAAACAAATAAATTCACCGCCACAATCACACAATATTCTACTACGATAGGTACTGATTACATGTTATAGTGTGGACGAGTAACATTCACACCTCAAACACCCGGTAAATGCATATATATTTATGATATAATATACGAGCTCGTTTCTGAACTTCATTGATTTGACAACAGATATATGTTATATATGATCTTGTTTTTTTCACATATTGAATTTTCCAAGCTTGTTTTTCTAACACTGAACATTTATTATTTTTAGACTACACAATGAGTACTATTTATATACTTAATTTATGATAGAATCTGTGACAAATTATCTTCTTCCATCGTCATAAGATGTGGTTGGTGATGAAGACGGTAGCAAAACGACGGTAACACTTAGTGGTATTAAAAATTGTGAAGGTCTGTGAACGACTCTAAGCATGAATTCTAAAGCTATATCTATGGAGACAAGAAAAAGTAATATTAAAAAAAATGGTAGTTATTTCATGCTTTCTTGAATAATTTTTAATACGTAATGAGTACATCGAATTATTTCTTGTAATTAACGATTGTCATATATTTTCTTTAGAGTTTTTCCTGTGAAACCAATAATTAATGAAACATCAATGAAAATTCCCGAGAAACAAGCTCAAACTAGATAACTGTTATATTAAAATACATTTAAATATATATTCATAAATGTTAAGAGTAAATATTTATGTTAACATGTCGAATGAAGAATCCCATTAATCTATGGATGAGTGAACATTAAACGACGCTTTTTTTTAATGAAGTCAAGTTATGGTTTAATCTTTTGTAACGAAATGTTGTCGTTTTCGTTTAAACCGGTCAAAAGAATATTTGTTTACTTTTCCTTTGTTTGAGCACATACTTTGTCTGTGGTCTAAGTATCCGTAAGAAGATGTTCGATCCTACAGTTCGTAAGCCATACTAGTAAGAAAATAATAAAGTCTAATCTAAACATTTCGGTCTGCCGCGATCTCATAACCGGATCGCTTCAGAATTTAAGGAGCTCGATTTCCAACATATTGTATAAAATGACATAACAAATACATATATATTATCTGGGAAATGAACCGAAACACCGTCGCCTAACGTACTGGTAAATTTAAGGGTGAAAAATCGAGCCTCGCCATGAAATAAGAATAAAATCGACTCTCGGTTCCGAAATCGCATCGAAGTCGGATATGAAACTCGGCAATCTATCTCCGACGGAGTCCGGATGACGGCTGTCTGCCGTCCGGTCCGGTCCGGTCGCCCGGCGGGAGCGCGGGCCGCACGGCGCGGGCGTCCGACGCCGGGCTGCGGTGCGGGGGAGGGGGCCGGCGCGGCCGACGGCGCCTTCACACCCACGCCATCCAGCCCTCGTACATCAGGCACAGGTTCTCTGCGCTAGTCGCTTCCGATATTATGTAGTCCACCTGCGGACAAGCGGAACAAGCGGTCAGGCGGGCCGGGGGGCGGGGGGCGGGGCGGGGGTCGCAGGGGGCGGGGCGCGGCGCACCTGGTCGTGCTGCGGCGCGCGGCGCGCGGGCACGTCGCGCGCCTCCAGCTTCAGGCGCACGCGCTTCCACACGCCGGCGCCCGTCGCGCTGCGCTGCTCGCCCGCTGCGGAGGGACGGTTTATAATTTAGTACGTTGCATATTATTTATGTCACCTTATTAATCATGGCACTTTGACGGCGGATACGCACCATGCCTAACGGGTGCACGCGCTCCCAGCGCGGGCTGGCGTGTCAGTCTCCGAGCGCTCTCCGAGCCGCCCGGCAACCTGAAAGGTAGCATTCGAGTAATTAAACAGTTGATATTATTTATTGTCAGTTGATTTCAGGGAACAAATCGGGGGCCAGCCGTCTCGTCCCCGGGTAACTTAAAGTTTTATCGATAAGGTAGGAAGTCAAGAGGCACTCACTCGAGCAGCATCTGCAGCAGCGCCGGCAACGCCTCGCGCAGCAGCTCCGCGTGCGCGAGCGCCGCCCGCACGCGAGTCTCGCTATCGGGCTCCGCCGCCGCCACGCTCAGCGAGTCCGACGCGCTGCGCCACGCCGTCGAGAACTCCTGCGCCGGACTCTCGCCCTGGAACACGAGGCGAGGGTACAGGGACCACCACGACGGAGGGGGGGGAGGGGGGGTTGTAGTCCCGGCACTCACGTCCTGCAGGCGCAGCAGCGCGCGCAGCGGGCCCGCCAGCTCGGCGTGCAGGGCGTCGCGCGGCGCGTCGGCGGCCCGCAGCGCGGCGGCGGCGGCGCGCACGCGGGCGCCCGCGCGCTGCACGCTGGCCGCCGCGGCCGCGCGCGCGCCGCCCAGCGCGCCCGTCGCCTCGTGCACCAGCGCCGACACCGCGCCCACCTGCCACACCACGACTGTTATGGCTGCGATCGGCTATGTATAGCATTAAGGTGTAGATTGAAACTATACGATTGGGACAACTAGGTGTAGTCTTTAAATATTTATATATTTTGAAACTAGCTTTTGCCCGCGACTTCGTTCGCGTGGACTTCAGGTTCGTCCCGTCTAGTCTAGTAATCGTTTAAAATCGCTTCGTAAATAAGTCATTATTTCTCGTACAAAGTAAAAGATAAAAAATGGTTATTGTGGGTTATTCCATATATATAAACATATACCATCACGGACTTTTTTGTAGACCTTTTTAAGTTGTACAATACTGTAGTACATTGTTTTGATCTATCTTATAGAATTCAGTCAGCTTTTGCAACGTAAGCGCAGAAAATGTGTTTACGACCTCACATTAGAAACCTCAAAAATTTTAGCCTATGTGTTATTCTGATGTATAAGCTATATTGTGGTAAAGTTCAGTAGTTTTTACGTGAAAGAGTAACAAACATCCATACATACAAACTTTCGCCTTTATAATAGTAGTAAGATATGCAAATTTTTACAGAGTCGATTTAAAACACAATTGTAGAACTTCCGTGTTCAATATATCAGTAAGTCATTCGATCACGCTACCCATTGTGTGTCGATGTTCCCCTCGGGGTGCAACATCTCCATGAGCGACTCCTCCACCGGCGACACCTGCAGCGAGTACTTCTGCGCCAGCGTGCAGGCCTGCAACCGAGAGGAAAGTCATTGACATCCCAGGAATAATAGTACGAGCTGTATTGGTACAGTACTGCTATATTCTAAGCGAGTTGCATAGGAAGCACTCGCGAGCGCGCACCTTCTCCCAGTGCGCGAGCGCCGTGCGCGCCGTGCGCGAGTTGCGCTGCGCGCGGGCGGCGCGGGCGGCGCGCGCGGCGGGTGCGGCACTAAGTGCGAGCGCGGCGCGCGCATGTGGTGCCAGCGCGGCGCCGGCCGAGGCCAGGCGCTGCGCACGCGCACTGCGCGCCGCCCAGCCCGCCTCCAGCGCGCGCACGACGCCGCGCAGCGCGGGGTTGGCGCCCGCGCCCCACTTCAGTCTGGAATCAGTCGAGTGCGCGAGTGAGTCAGGTCATATTTCTTGATAATTGATGCGGTACTGATGCCTTTTAGGCATACTTGTAATGCATGTTCTTTAACTCAAAATACAAGTTAAATTAGTTTTTTTTGGGTTAAATCGTTGAATTTATAAGCTATGTAAAGTTTAATAAATTTCGCTTAAATGAAACTGCGAATTCAGCTCGTATGACATTGTATGGGTGCGCGACTGGCGCCCTACCGTTGGTGCGCGGCGGTGACGAGCGCCTGCGTGCGCTCCAGCGCGGCGCCCAGGCGCTCCAGCGCGGCCGACAGCTCGCGGGCGCGGCGCGACAGCGGCCCGCTCGGGTCCTGGGTGCTGCTCAGCACCTGCACCTGGAAGCGTCCGATCGGTTCTCGTAAATAGGGATTCAGTCGCACTAACATTTGTTACACCGGACACTAGTGCATACTAGTCCGGCCCACGAGGAAAAAGAATCGTGGGCAGACCACAAAGACGCTGGAGAGACGACATAGAAGAAACCACTGGAAAAGACTGGATAAAATTAGCACAGAATAGGAAAAAATGGAAAGAATTGGAGGAGGCCTATATCCTACGAAGGGGTTCCTATAGTATAATTTGACAAAAAAAAAAAAACAAATATAATCACAATACAAAACTAACATAGATATAAGTATTTTCTTTTATAAAATATGTTAACACTATAGGAAATAAAAAGACTTTATTATTATTATTATACTAGTGCATAATACGCTTAGTGAATGATAACGGCCAACGCCGGAGACTGGTCGGGCGGCTCACCTCGGCGTGCAGGTGCGCGTGCGCGGCGGCGCGCAGGCGCGCGGCGCGGGCGGCGGCGCGGGCGCGCTCGGCGGTGCGCGCGGCGTGCGCGGCGCGCAGCAGGCGGGCGCGCGCGGCCTGCAGCGCGCCGGCCAGCGCGGCGGCGCGCTCGCGTGCGCGCCCGCCCGCCCGCGCGCGCGCCTTCTCGCACAGCGACTCCAGCGTCACGCTCCACGACGCGCCTGCGGCCGGGACTCGTGTTATTTACTGGGTTGCTGTTCACTCGTTATGTCAGCTCCACGTTACAAGCCACTGAGTGGCGGTTACCTATCTCCTTCTGCTCGACCTCGGCGTGCAGGTCCAGTCGGGCGCGGCGCAGCAGCAGGCACAGCACGGAGGCCAGCGCCTTCGAGTGCACGCCGAGGAAGCAGCGGGACACGTACTCGGCTGTGAATCTGAAAGCAGTATATACAGACAGTTTAATTGCAGTCGATGTAGACTATACGATATTAAAACAAAACTTCTAATGTGTGCCTAACTAGTTTGATAGTATATATTCATAGTTACATGCTTCAGTTAGTCGATGCGCATAGAAGCCAAAACTTTGCAAAAATACACGTTATTTGACTGCTCACCCGACCCGCGATCGAAAGTTTACAGACATTTAAGTTGGAAAAATATTCAAATCGGTTTATTATTTAATGAAAACTTTTTGAATTCATAAGCAGCGCTACTCGGACCGAATGTAAATCGTAGAAAAATATTCATGTTTACAGCAGTCGTCCGAAAACTAATATTGAAATTAACAAAGTTTTAAGGTTAAATATTTTATTTGCTTAACAGTACTAATTCGTAGCATAAATGCAATTTATGTATTTGCTTGATTGTTAAACTTTCCTATCGCAGGTACTCAACCGATCATCATATAACTTTGCACACAAGTTATCAAAGCTCTGATGAACGAAGATACTATAATGCACAGGAGTATTGGCCGTCCTCAAAATCCGATAGGATGGTTTGTTTTAGTATTTGCGTCTGGTGTCGACTGTACCCAAATGCATAAGAAAGTAGCGAGTGTTGTGGTGAATTGGGATGCGTAACCTCTTAACGGGCTTGCAGAGCGCGTTCTCGTCCTGCAGGCCGAGCGCGGCGGGCGCGGCGGGCGGCGGCGCGGCGGGCGGCGGCGTGGCGGGCGCGGCTCCGCGGAAGGCGCTCGCCAGCTGCGCGCACAACCCGAACACCTCGGCCACGGTCTGAATGCGCCGCACGATGAAGATGTCCTCGAGGATGGAGCGGAGCGCGGGACTCTGCATCGCCGCCTGGAACATGTCGTACAAACTATGTACAGACGACGACTCCTTGGTCGAGTGGAGGTACGCCACTCTGAGGTCCCAGGTTCGATTCCTGGCCAAGTCGATGTAGATTACCATTAATTCAATGTTGTCTTGGGTCTGGGTGTTTGTGGTACCGTCGTTACTTCTGATTTCCATAACACGAGTGCTTCAGCTACTTACATTGGGATCAGAGTAACGTATGTGATGTTGTCTCATATTTATTTATTTACAGATCATCCATTTCAATAATTTTACTCAGGGAAAGGGCGTAAAAATGGGAACATTTTAACAACAATTAAAGTGTTCTTAATTGACCATGAGGTAAGTGCGGTGAGTGACTCACCGACATGTGCATAGCGTCGTTGATGTGGTCGATCTTCCGCCAGGCGGGCGGCACGGGCGCGGCGAGGTGGTCGGCCAGCTCGCGCGCGCGCAGCTCGACGGCCGCGAACAGGCCGTTGAAGCCCATTAACAACATGCGCCCGGCCGACTGGTTCTCGCTCTCAGCCGACGACGACAGCAGCTTCTCGTAGCGAGACCGCAGCTCCGCCGCCAGGATTTGTGCGCCGGCTGCGGGGGACTTCAAGCAAACATACTCTTATATGTATCCGATGGAGACGATAAATTTGTAAATAACATTGCTGATGGCAGCGATTTTCATTTCTTACCTCCATATCCATGACTATGTATCTGAAATGCATCTCAAGCTGCGTGAGTAGTTCATTGAGAGGCACCGGTGTGGCCATGATCACTTTGTTTAGTTCGCTAATCATCAGCAGTGCGGAAGGATCTTCGGAGTGCACTTTCTTCAGAGCTTCAGGCAAAATAATTGTACTGAAGTTATAGTTCAGTTGTACCAAATCGGCTAACAGTAGATTAGCGTTCCTCACGCATTCCACGGCGACTGGTAAAGCGGCATCGTCGACTGAAGCCGACTGCAGGGGCAGCAAAGAGAGCAGTTCGACCGCTTGCATAGAGAGCGAGCTCATGTCATCGAGGAACCATTCCCCTTCTCGTGACGTCAAGTCTACGAGACAGTCTCCTGCGCTTTGAGCTCCGTTCTCCAACATTAAATATCGCCTGTTTAGGTTACAGAGCAGACCAACCACGATTATTTCCAGAGATGCTGTAGCACCTTCTTCTGTTCGCACCCAATTACTGATATTATTTTTAGCTTCCTTGTAGGCTTCTTGTGCCAACACCACGGCATCGGGCCCTCCTTCCGCCTTAAGTCTCTCTAAACATTTGTTCAGGACCGCAGTTGCTTCAGTATTGATTTGTTGCAACCTGTAGTTGTATGCAATAATTTGTTGCGTGTCGCCAGTAGCAGTTTCAGCGTTGACTAAAGCCACTACTTGATTTGAGACTTCTCTGCAAACTTCTGGCGATTTACTTTCTAATGCGGCAGCGAGATATTTGCGGAACATCATTATACGATGGTACTCGGTCTGACTCTGAGGGTAATACTGCGAGACAGCCACGTATTGTGTTAAAAGTTCTAAACAAGACCTGACCAGTTGATTGGTCTGTTGAATGCTTTGGTTTAATTCTAGTTCCGCTTGCTCGCATTGGGAAATCATTGAACTTTGACCAGCATTCGTTAAAAACTCCTTTATGTGTTCAAAAATTGGTTGCTCTTCTTCTTCTTCCTCGTTTGTTCCTGAGAATTCTTGGACCCAAGTCATTAGTTGAGGTCCGTTTAGAACCTCATTAGTTTTTGCAAAACTCTCTATTTGAGTGTCAAAATCATTTAGGATTTTGACGAGTGCTTTCATCGAATCCTCTACGGCGTTCTTGGCTTGTTTGTACGAAGTATACTTTTGTGATATCGCGTAGAGCGGGTGGTTATTGAGATCGTTTCCAAAAGCTTCGATCTCTTTGATGAGCGCCATCTGTTGGTGGCACATTTGAAGCTTCGCCTCGACGGCTTTCAGTTCTTCGTTTTCTTCTAACCATTTTTCTGCGCTCTCTTTGACTTCGGGAAGTATCGCCAAAAGTTGATCGCTGAAATAAAGCAGAGATAAAATACATCAGAACGTGTGGCGCTTTCGGCGAATATTTAAAATCGAATTTCGTCTAACTTATTAATAATTCAGAGTATTGCGGAAAATTTTTAGCCAAAATTCCTTTTATATAATTACATTATTCACAGTAATCTTGTTAAGTGTGAACTTATGTTCGCATATACTCGTTTAATGCATTAACGTATTACTTATTGGACTAAAATAAAAGGTGGCGGAGTCCAACTTCAATTTAGTAAGACCATGTGGTAATATGCATAGTGTAATATGCAATTTGAAGTAAATGAACGTTTCGAAAATATTATAAGACAAATTATATTTTCATCTATTTCCTTTACTCAACGGAGCTTAATGCAAACATTTTATATGATGCCTATGTTATCCAAGATTCCCTGAAAAACGTATCTGATAAAAAAGGAAACATTTAAGCCTTTCCAAAGCCGCGGTCTTGTAATGGAAAAAGATACAAATTTAGTACAGCAATAACGCGCGCTATAAATATTTGCGTTGAGAGCCTGTCACTGTGTTATCACCGCGTGCGTATTCTCAGTCGAGTGGGAACCGACTCGTAAAGATACGTCGCTTGTGTTTATTGCTTCCTTAAATACTCGAAAGCGAGGGGGTTAGGGAGTCATGTTTTGTTCATACGCCATTATGTCAGCTGTAACCGCGCTGTCAGTGAAGCGAAAACTGAACTGACACGCTTTCTCATGTGATAAAAGATGTTAAAATAACCGAAACGAATATTTTTATTTCTAGATTATATCAATATCGAAGAGAAGTCATTGTAAAGTTACTGAAATGTACCATAATAGACTCATTTTGAATTCAAAACAATAGTTGTTTGTATGTAGACATTTTTAACTTTGCCGTTTAATACATTGGTAAAGAAGGCATATTATTTAATACAAGGTTATAGAGATGATACATATAATAAAATTGGAGTGTCTGTTTGTAATATTAAAATCCTTCGACACCTCCGACAGTAGACACGAACAATGCAAGTAGAAATAATCAATAAACCGTCAAACTTTAGAGTATGACATCTTAGAGCATGCCATTGCATCTCAAATATTACATAGTTTACACAGCTTTCGAACCAGAACACATCCATACTTCATATTTACTCAGAAGGTTTGGCATAGCCTTCGCTAACTGTATTTAACTGTATGGTACTTGAATGGTTTGAATGAGAAGCCTTCCATTAAGATTTTCATGTTTGTTAGGCTGAAGCTAATGTCGTCCCCAATCCTAACGCAAGTTTTACTAATCGAAGCTGTATATCTAATATAAAATATTATTAATAATAATAAATAAATTATATAGCTAATAAATAAGACGCTGAAACTTTTTTTCTATTAAATGCATAAGTCGAGATGTATCATTAGCAACGAATACAATGCTTCACGATGTTTACGAGTTATTGACATTACTTCAATCGCTACGGCGTTTCGTCATTTAAACTAATGAGCGAACCGCGAAACTTCGCGTTTGTTCAAAACAAACTATAACAATTTTTTCATTTATTTTCTTATACAGCCGTATTACTCTTTAACTTTTTTCCGCTTTCTTATAACAAAGATCTTTGTTGAATCGCAACAATTTAGTAAATAGGTATTCATTTATAAAATGTGCAACAAACTGTGTAACATAACATATGTAAAAAACTACCGCAATTAATAATATCACAAAAATAAAACGATTTACATTAATAAGTGAACTAGCTAATATATTGTTTTTCCCCTGTAATAGATGATTAGCTAACCGATCGAAGTCATTATCTAAGCTGTGATCATTACAAGTCTACATGTAGTATTAGCGAACATTGTCGTTCATTACTGTAAATCAGTTGGTCGTGTTTTACGGGGGAATCCCCTTTTTTTATGTACTTACGTGACTTCCTTGGCCGTGTGCTTGAGCTCGCGCACTCGGACGGCGAGCATGGCCTTGGCGGCGCGCACGTGCCTCGCTCCTCGCTTCCTGCGCCCGCCGCCCCACTCCACGAGCGGATCGTACACGAACGCCTCCAACAGGGTCAGCAGTGTTTCACGACCGCGACGCATCGTCCGGAGGACGTGTTCACATGCCAGCCGGAATATGCCCTGTTCGATGAAACGATAATCATTAATATATTGATAGATATTTTAATATTTATTTATCCATACTATTATATACAGCTGAATAATATATTTTTATTTTATGGTACAGGTTGGCAGACGAGCATATGGGCCACCTGAAGGTAAGTGGTCACCATCACCCATAGACAATGACGCTGTAAGAAATATTAATTATTGCTTACATCGTTAATGTGCCACAAACCTTGGGAACTAAGATGTTATGTCCCTTGTGCCTGTAGTTACACTGGCTCACTCACCCTTCAAACCGGAATACAACAATACTGACTACTGTTATTTGACGGTAGAATAACTGATGAGTGGGTGGTACCTACCCAGACGGGCATGCACAAACCCCTACCACCAAGTAAATCTTTTAATTTTAATATTTGTTTATCCATACTATTATATACAGCTGAATAATATGTATGTTTTTTTAAAAGTTCGTCTCATAATCTACCACAATTGAACGGTCCCGACGGTCGGTTAAAAGAAATTAGTCTGAGCTTAGAATAGCCTGAGACTATACAATATAACATTATATTGTATAGTCCTAGTAGCATAGCAGAAACCACAAGGGACAGTTTTTATATAACGGATTCCATTCAGGATGGTAATTGACACCGCCTGATGATAGGTTATCAGCACTGCCGACAGATATTGGTGATATTTTAAGCATTTCTTACATAATGAAATTCGCTCCAGAGGACTGAGATGTCATGTCTCTTGTTCCTGTAGCTACACATGCTTACTCATACTTTAAATCCGAATACAACAATGCTTAGTATTGCTGTTAGACGATATCAGTATAAATATAATGTTTCGAATATGAGCATCTGGATGTAGGCCAGTGTAGGAGTTAATACCGTAACCGGATGTAAACGCCCCCTCCCAGTGCACCAGGGAAGGCTAATGTTACTGGTCCGTTTTGCCGTTTCAATTAGGGAGCCTCCATTAGCGATATAGATAACGGACGGTCGCAGTAAATTATACAAAGTTGAAATAAGCTGATAACTGAATATTATTTCATTCAAAATAGTTTACGCTGATAACAGTCGATACATTACTGGTTCTATATTTGATGCAACATCGTTATGTAACAACAATAACCAAACATTTTTTAAGTTACGAGTAACAAGAACGAGAAAAATCTGTCCTACATAAACAAAAACTTGCAAAACATTTTTTTCTTTTTCTTGTTCATAAGAAAAGTATTCGAATCGAAAATTTATTTTATGATTATGATTATTACTTATAGTTTATATGTATCCTACGCTCACGACGACGACAGACATTGACGCTCTACGAATTATTAACCATTCCTTAGAACATGCATGCGCCGCCCACCTCGATAAGCAAAGTCGCTATGTCCCTTGTGGCTATGACATACAACCTTACAATAGTAACGGAACCATGAAGAAAACTGTTTAACTATAGAGTAACAGATCACAGTCTGGAACCTTCCCAGTCTAATCAAATCAAATCAATCAAATTCCTTTATTCAATATGAAATCACTACATTTACTTATGGATTATCAATTTAAACAGTACCACCGGTTCGGCAAGGAAAACATCCTTACCGTACTGAGTTTCTTTTGCCAGTTCTACTCGAACTGGCAAAAGAAACTTAGTCGGATAAGTAGATCATCATCATACTTTTACAAGCACATAAACGACGTAAACATCTCCTTTTAATATTTCCCAATGTAAATAAAGCTACAATGTTAATAAAAGCGTGACACAGGACAGAATGGTCGGGGTCCGGTCTCACGAGACGCGCCCGCCAAGAAATAGAATCTAAATATTATAGAATAGAGTTCTCTGACGTCAATATACTGTAATATAAAAATCACTCTTTGAAATTATCATAAACATTACTTATCAAAGATCTGAATCAATATACTGCAAATGATTAAGTAAATAAATTGTAAAATCCTTTTATTTTATGACATCATTTTGAAAAAGATTAAATGTATTACCAGTAGAGTTAGTACATATGAATTATTTTCTAACTGCTAAATGTAATGAAGGGGATGATTAATGACTGTCAAATTCTTCATAACAGACGGAGCGCCAACGTTTATAAGGAAAACATAGTATGTGCGCAAATTGTTAAGTAAATTACATGACGTGTAGCATAGCTACGAGGCTGAGCTATTTGGTTGGTTAACAACAACGCGCACTCTAGAAAGGAAATATCTTTGGTATTCGAGATTTCACGAGAATCCAGGCTCAATGCATGCAACAGACCTGGGCACGGCAGGAGCGTCGGAATTCAGCCAGCCATTTAGTGCATGCCTTGTGACATACACTTTAATTGAGGGCTCGCGTGAGATGACGTAAGGATGTCAACGTTTTTATTACCTCAGCAGCTTAACACAGCGGATTCAACCATAGATAAAAGTTTAAAGTATTTCATTACATCGAGTAGTTTTCTATATTTTAAAATAAGCCAGGTTTTAGTTGAATTATAAAGTTTCGAATTTACGGTCATCTATACATTTACCAAAATTAAAAAAAAAAAAATTCTTAAAAAGTTGTGAAATAGAAGTTGTTCTTCAACTCGCTCTCGTATCAGGTCGCCATTCCATCATATAACCGTCTCGTGCGCAGTCGGCTATTCTTCGTCGCGACCGAACGAATGACCGAAATCGATCAGACGACCTCATCCGTAACCCTTCTACGCTCATCTATCATTATTCAGAGATCACATCTGAGATAATAAACGATACGTTCATAGAGGTTCTGCAGACCGTGACCGAATTCCGCATGATATATTAGCTCCGTAATTGGTAACACGGATACCTAACCTTCGTTATTAGATTACATTTCATATAATAATAATAAGATCATAGGTATCGTCTTTTTCTTTTTTTAAAAAATACTCGAAGCGATGTTCTTCTAAAATGTTACTTATATGTTAAGGTTAAGTAAATAAGTTAATAAAGACAAAAATAGATGACTTCATTACTGAAAATGTCTTCAGCTGAGACTCAGAACATCGAATTTTTATTACGCTCTCTGGGAAATAATTACTGACAATCATTTTGCGTGCTACGAAACGATGTAGCGATTGTTAAAGATTTAAAAACCTACAACGATATTGATTATACATAAATAAAATATTAGTTTTTACGTGTCAGTGTTTATACACCAGATAATCATTATAATTATCATTATCTAATGATAATGTTACTACAAACACAGTCGCTTACGGCAAATGTCCCCACGTATGTTTAAAATTAAGCAACAGATTTTGATGCGGTTTTTTTTAATAAATAGAGTAATAAGAGAGGAAGGTTTTTGCATATGAAACATGGGTAATATAGTTAAGAAACACTGATTATTTTCGAAGTTTCTAATGTGATGTCGTAAATAAACAATTTCTGTGATATATTTAGTATAAGTATTGCACCGGGGCGGGTCGCTAGTAATAACATAAAGAATTTCTACTTTATTAAAATGAATGATATATAGAATAGCAAAACACCTCGGTTTTAGTAAAATTAGGGAAGGTCGCGCACGAACCTCTATTAAAACAAAATGAGCTTGTGTCTTTTAATTACGTTCTGTTACTGGGACGAGTAAGCCATTGATACAGGCACAATCATCTTGGTCTGGTGCCAATTTCATAGCAAAGTCAGTACGTTGTAATGAGAAAATCCAATAACATCGAATATTAAATCCAAAGAAAATAGAAAAAAATATAAAATATGCATAATACTACGCACCCTTAATTAATTTAATTAAGAGCTAAGCCCTAGGCACGATAATAAAAACTACAGGTTTAAATTCTGAAAAATCTTTCCGAAGAAGTTATACGAAACAATTTAGTTTAAACCTTATATGAAAAATATCATGACAGACCAGCATTGAGATTGGCACAAGTGGAACGGAAGTCGATTTTTTACAGGCGACGTCGCTAGCGTAATCCGAACAAGCGACGTTAAGGTTACCTGAGCCCCCATTTATTTTAATCCGATGGGTCAAGGGTGGAGACTCGTGTTAACTTTGTTTTCTAAGCAGAAAATATTGTATGGAGTTTGGAAATTAATGGCTACTGATGACAAAAGTCTGAGCTATGAGTATTGTATGTATTAACTTTTGTAATAGTTTCAAAAATGAAACAAAAAGTACAAAAGAGAAACTTATCACCAACACATGTGGACAACACGACGTCAAACCTTGAAAGATACACAAATTCTGCATTATTACACCAATATAAACATAATCTACTAAAATCCTTTTGACGGAGCTAGAATTGGATAATTATTCTTTTAGAAATTCTTTGGCAAAGTACCTTCGCTCGACAACTGTCATAGTCGATATACTTTGACAAAGTTCCGTCCCGTTCTCGTAGCGCGCTATACAATAAAATAGCTCGAAAGTATTTTCTGAATATTTTTAATTCGCATAGAACAAGTTCCTTTGTAAAACTGAGAATTTAATTAAAATTCAGTTAAATATGAGTAAGTTCTCTTTATGAAACCGTGATACTGGTATTACTTTTCATCTTATTTACCTTGTCTTTTTATTTATCATTAATAAATATATTGTATAAATATTTCCCTGTACATTCTCTATAGTTTAGTAATGGCTCGTAAAAATCTTTCAAATGTTGGACAAATGCCTCTCGCTGGTCTAAATACTGGGCCATCATTGTTCAATACTCATAGATGACCTAATATCAAAACAATGATTTATTGAAACGATAATTTAAAGGAGTTCGTGCATACCACCATACATTTGTGGTAGGTAGAAGTCACTTTAGACTCTACGGCTAAACAGCAATACTTATTGGTATGATGTTACCGAATCGATGAATGAATCAATGTAACTTTAAGTAATGTGATTATGGTTTGAACTCGTATACCGAGACTTTAATGTCATAATGCCTCCTCACAAAACCGCTCTTCCTCTTGGAATATACTTTATTGTAATATATTATTATAATAAGAAAGAATGGGAGATGTCCCAGGACACCTTGTTAGAACGTAGTTACACTCGCTATTATAAATACTAAATAAATTAACAACCCGTGAGAATATAATTCCCATATGAATTAAAACAATAACAAGAAAGTTTAAATAAATACATATATAATGGAAATATTAAGAAAAGAGAAGAAAAGAAATCCCTGAGCGGGCAGAATGCTTTTTCCCCACGAGACGATTTCTGTCAGTTCACCTTAAGTCGTGTCGCGATTTCAGGAAAAGGTCCAAAAATTATTTTTATTTTCTGAAAGAGGTTCCATATTTGATTTTAGTCGTTATTTTTTTTTTTGTTTTCTTTAATAATAATTTTAAATGTGTCAAGCGTGCTTATCAGTTACATTTTTAAACTATACAAATGCTATTGTGCGTGATAAGTTTGGAAAGCAAAGAGAACACATACAAAACATTACACACAGCATTGCACATAATATAACATGTAATTTAGCGATGTACTTGTCCGATGCGAACAAAGCATTATATCAAGAGATAATTGGATACAGAGTGCTCTTAGAGTCCATCAAGTCTCAAGACATATAGTTATGTAATCTGTCCATACTTAGAAGTACTTACATGTAAGTTAATGAACTGTGTGGATGTGTGCAATATTTTATGAACATACTATAGCTGGACTTTGATTATCGTTGGAAAGAACGATGTGGAGTTGACGAATTAACGAGTTGACAAAATTGGCATGCAATATGTTTCATATTAATTTTACACATTCACGATTCTTACGAAGTATTCCTTTACGTCCTAGCAATAAATTAAGCGTAACTAAATTATTCATTGTCATGTACGTGTATAAAATTGGTGAAGACAAGCACAGTAAAAGATAAAGAGAATTGTAATTGATACAAATAACTTATATCAATCGTTCTAGCAATTTAAAAAATACTCATATCATATTGTATTTGTTTTTTATAAAATAAATAGTACCATAGAGTTTAGACTATACATGGTGAAAATGAGCCTTCAAGAAGTTAAGTATTTCCCATGACCGTTGATTTTGGCTCTTTCTAGTGTACTGCAATCCCTTACACTGTCAATGTGTTGCCAAACTTTTAGTTAAAGTGCTCTATTTGCCCTATTAATACAAATTGACTCAAACATTCTACAAACAACATTTTGGTATGTCAACGTTACGTTAAAATATAAAAGCAAACATATATGTGTAGGTAGCCACACATTGACGAATTTTACGTAGTGTGAGCTACTGTCAAATACCAAAAAAATAATTTTCGTACAAATAAGATTTTCATTTATAAGATAAGTGTGGGTTAAAATGTTAACTTGAAACGAACAGAAAATAATACCAAAAAATACTTATATCAAATATATTTTTCAAAAAAATAAAACAAACTAAACAATTATTTAAATAAATTAAGACTTAAAATATTTCAAACATATAGAATTAATTAACAAATTTCTTTACTTTTTCATACATTCACTTTGCTATCTGTTTAAAAACTTGCTTTTCACAAGTGAAGAAGTGTTCTTTTTCAACTGCTTATAAACCTTCTTTAACCGCCATTTACGTTTCTCCGATAAGGAAGAATCAAGAGTAAGTGAATCTGCCTCTTCGATGAAAGAGTTGTTAGAATTATCTTCACTTTCATCCGTGGTGTTGCCATCAGAAATAGTATCTGTGCTCATAGAATTTAGGCTTCTCGAATCTGAATCGTCCGTGGAAGCTATCTTCGATGTTGCAAAGCCTTGATTTAAATTACGTCTTTTAACCGACTTTAAAAACTCCTCGGATGAGAAAGTCGTGGTGGGTGTATCTAACACGGCTGGGAGGCATCTTGATGTTTCTTGATTCGTTTCCAGATCGACGGGAGTTCCCCACTTGTGGTCCAGGGCACGGAATGCGAATGACAAATGGAGATGGAGATCCATGGCTTGTTATGAGCTTATGAGTTTTCGGATCGAAGTCAAATTTGATAATGATAGCTTTGACTAAAACAGATGGTATAAATACGACGATCCCCTCCACTTTTACTGGTAATTAAGAAATTGTGCAATTAGTTATTGTAAATATGTAATTAAAAAAAAATAATTAATTGATCATTAATAGTAAATATGGTCCTTACATATTAAAGTTAAAGGGTTAAATCATTATAATCGGTAATTATCTAATTATTAAGTATATTAATTAATTAATTTAAATCAGTCATTATGAAATTTGTTTGATTATATGTATTTTGTTGAACTTATTACTAGCAATATTAATAGAATTTTTATAATAATTGAAAGTGTGCTTTTAATAAAAATATATTTTATCAACATTTGGATCTACGAACTAAAAATAATATTGAAACGTAACATATCTGAAAATTATTTTTGGTTACTACCTAGAAATCCTTCTTTTCTACAGAAATCTACTTTACCAACAACAACAACGTATATTTTTGCTCATACATTACTTCAATGACGTAAAATCTCTCGATACATACTAGTTTATCATAAAGTATAAAGTTTAAACTATTCTTGATCTACGTTACATTTATTTTTACTTAATATTCCTTGCAGGCTTTCGTGAACTTCGTCGGTAAAAGTTAAGGGAAGAAATTGTAAAATTCCACGTGTACGAAGCGATGGGGCTGACGTAACGGGGGCGCGTCGTGGATTCCTCGCCCCGGGGATGTCTGCGTATCGAAGAAACTTGTTTACTGGATATAATGTTGAGAATATTGGACTTTCTCGAATTAACGTACGAAGAAAAAACGGATACTTTACTTTGCTCAGCAGAGTTGTTAGAGACGAAAATACACCCACGATCCCATTTGTTTTTTATACGGAAATTCAATTATGAGGTGCTTAGTCAAGATTTTTCACAGAATATAGATAAAGTTATTTGCAAATATATTGATAGTTGTTGTTTTTAATAAATCTTTGGCGTCGCGGTAAACACAGATCTTAACAAGAATCTGAAGTGTTTCTAAAAGAAAGCTAATCAAGAGAGCAAGCAGTATTGTATTTTTTGTAATTGTGACACAATGCAAGAAAAACGGTTTAATGGTCGGACTCTGAATTCGGGACACGACTTGCAGCTCTAATAAGTCAATAGACAAATGAAGCAGCATAAATATAATAAATATAATGCTACTTATTTAACCATTGTACTACTAAAACCTTATCTATATACTATAATATAGAAATTGTTTGACGGTCATATATAACAATAGTATCGTACATTGACCCAGATTAACTACCAATTTTCAGCGGCCGTGAGAAAAATCGATCGATAGATGACATTTAAAAAAATGCCGCTAGCTTTATAATCAAAATCTATCATGTTTCGTATTATATGTATATTTTTATTATCAAAACGACCTAACCGAAACGACCTATTATTTAGAAGACGTGTATATTAGCCGGAGATGGTTGGTTCAAATTTCTTTTACGCACATATAATAATTTTGTTTTTTCCCTTTCTCGATGACGAATGAAAGCATTGAAAGGAAACCACGTTGAGTGAATGTCTACAGCCGTATCCATCATCCCGCATTAGCACAACATGTTGAAATAAGCTCCGAACATCGCATCAAAAAGGAAAAAAAAGCATCAGTCTAGCAGTGGGAGCTTCACCGGGTGTTTACAATTTTATATACATGGAAATTTTCGTTTCCTAATCATATGATCTTACAGACTATGTGGTTATCGAAAGCATCATACAATGTACGTTGAGTATATACATTAATATATTTTTATGTACGTTTTAGTAGATAACTTACGTTGACGATATTATAACGCTATTAGTATAATAAAATTGTAACGGAAACGTGTCTGTGCATACATTATATGATGAAAGTGATATTAAAATTATTTTATCAATTCTATTAATGAAATTATTTTAAGTTCTATTTTTCGAAAATACCCTATTTCTACAACACTATAACTAGGATTGACTATATCATAGATCAACATATACAACATCACATACATTACTCTAATCCCAATGTAAGTAGCTAAAGCACTTATGCTATGGAAATCAGAAGTGACGACGGTACCACAAACACTCAGACCCAAGACAACATAGAAAACTAATGGTAATCTACATCGACTTGGCCGGGAATCGAACCCGGGACCTCAGAGTGGCGTACCCATGAAAGCCGGTGTACACACCACTCGACCATGGAGGTCGTCAAAACCATATAACACATAGGAAAATTAATAACAATCGAAATAATATTAAACATATAGAAATGTAAGAGATTATCGAAATAATATAATCACTAAATCTCAGTTCAAATTTTAAAGGACCTCACAAAAATTACTTCACTAGATCTTGCGACGAGATAATTAAAGCTCTGCACTACGAGCGCTTGCGGTCACCGCGGTTTCTATTACCGCTCATAAAATATTGGTAAACCTAGACCATATGGCAACTGGTGTTTTCTTACCCCGCACACAGGCGACGATTGGTGGCGCATTAATAAGTTATTAATTAATTTTTAAATTACGTTATATAACATGACACCTCTTATTTAATAAAATAATTCAATTTATTACAAGCCATGACATATGCCTTTTTTTTGACAGTCATCGATTTTACTTATTGACAGTGGACAGTTATATTAGGTAATTTATACACATGCTTATATCTTTATGCGATATTGATTGTTTCCATATCATAATATAGTACATATACATCAATTAAAAGAGACAATAACTCATAAACTATTTGAAGTATGCTTCTAACGTCTAAATCAAATTCAGTTGGTACTTTAACACCGTAAAAGCTGGGTCTCTTCAAGTGCTTATTAAAACAATGTTGTTCACATCCTTATGTACTTCGCTTACTTAAATTCGTTAAAGAAATAATATCTAATAGTGACAGAACTGAACACATTGAAGTATCAACGGAACTATAAACTAGTATTGATTGTAAACGGTCGCTGAACGAGCGAAATGCTTCGGTGACGTCGCACTGGACCGCTTACATAATCTATTTGATTGCATTCAAGATTAATGATTTTTCTTTTAAAAACAAAATAGAAAAACTGGCTTGAACATAGTAAACGTATTATGTTTGTGTCACTCGCTAAAATTAAATTATTATTTCGTCTGCTTCCGGCTCCAAAATTGTTCGCCTTTGTTATCGACAACAGCGTAAAATATTCAAGTATTCATTTTTATTATTCATAAGAATAATTTCAACTAAAATATAATTAACTCTCAGTAAGTCAAGCAGTTAATTGGTAGTGTAGTTCATAAATTAGCATGCAACCCATATAATACAAACTATACAAGTATTGCAAAACAAGACTGTAGCACAGATCGCATGTTTGATTTTTTAATACATGCAATTCACATTTTACGATACGATATTTTACCGAATACAATAAAAGACTTAGATTTGAAATCATTAATAGACAAGTTATATCATTCTATTTAATATTATATTGGTGATAAGAATGAAGTCAATATTAGACACAAAAACAAGACATATAGACAAAAAGGACATTGATAGTAAAAAAACAGAAACCTTCACGAAAATGCTACCAACAAATTTACAACACAATATTGTGAATATTTGGGAAAGCATAAGACACGAAAAAAGGTACATGATGCTTATGTGTATATCTAATAGAGTTATAATACATATGTATATATAACTCTATTGGACTTTACTACCAATCGTATAGAAAACTTCAAGCACTAAGGATTCAAATCCTTTCAATATTTCCAAGAAAATAAATAACTAATTATTACTTTTATAGTGTTGTTAAAATTTATAAGTATTCATTTTAGTTTTTCAGCAGTATTACCGCACGATTCCAGACGAATTCTTTAAATGAACTACTATTTTATTTAATAATACTTGTAATATAATTTTCATATAAGCTTATATATTATTTGTTGTTATATAAAAAGTAAAGCGCTGATCATATCCCATTGGTCAGGTATACCTTGATGTGATAATAATAATTATAAAGAGCAAAACAATAATTAAAGTGAAAAGGTCTAATTAAGGGCAGTTTTCGTTGTGTAACATTTCTGACGCAACGTTTTTACTTAAAACAATAAAGTGTCACGTTACCGTACCGCTCGCGCTTTTTATAAAATTACTCTTGTTCCAAAAAGTAATTTCCCTTTTAAAAAGGTAAGGAAATATAACAATTGAAATGTTTATCTGAAACTTGTTATCGCCGAGGAGTTTGCCAATTATCTTTGCGATATAAAATGGCCGTTATGGACCTTTGTTTTGGTTTTTTCGTGTGACGTCAACGAGGCTCGCTTGCGTTCGTATCGCAATTTACCTTAGATATTTTCGTCGTGTTCAGGAAGCTAACTAAATGAGTTTCTAATTAACAAATGCGTTCAATAAAGGGAAGTAATAAAAAATCATCTTATATATGTATTTGATTAATTGAAATGATATAAAAATTACATATTATGTAACTATTCCCGATAAATTTGTTTGGAATATTTTAAAGAATAATTATACATACATCACATAAAATGAGCCACAATTTAATTGTTAGTTCTAAGTTCAGTAGATTACAAATATATTAGATTGCTGAAGTGAGTTATAATAGGTTGGGGAAAAAGTTTCTTCGTATTTTATATGAAAATGCCAAAAGTTTTTTTTATAGTTTATTTACATTTGACTAAAGTATGTAGGTGCCATTTTGTTCCATAACTTTTTGCTATCTTGTTGGTAGTGACATGATCCCATTGCTGTAAAAATTTTGGGGCTTCTGATCGAAAAACTGCGACAAGTGGTTTTGGCAGTCCTCTCGTGATGTTAACCTGACACTGCCTAAGGATTCTGCAGAGACCGAAACAGATGAAAATCTGAAGGTGCAAGGTCAGGACTATACGGCGGATGCATTAATACCTCCCAGCCAAACTCTCGTAATTTTTGTTGAGTGGCTAAAGATGTGTGAGGTCTAGCGTTGTCATGGTGAAAAACCACACCCCTTCTGTTGATCAATTCTGGCCGCTTTCTCTCAATTTCTTGCTTCAATCTCATCAATTGTTCGCAATACAGTTCTGAATCGATGGTCCTGCCGGGCGGTAACAGCTCATAATGAATGATGCCCTTCCAATCCCACCATACACACAGCATTACCTTGTTGCGAGTTAATCCGGGTTTTGCCACAGTCTGTGAAGCTTGACCGGCCTTTGACGACGATCTTTTTCGCACGTTCTTGTCGTATGTGATCCACTTTTCATCACCAGTTATCAGCTTCTTCAAAAATGGTTCGGTTTCATTACGTCGTCGTATTTCTTTCAGTGAGTTCATGAGGCACCCATATATCGAGCTTTTTTGTGTACCCAGCTTTATTCAAATGAGGCAAAACCGTTTTGTGGTTGCCAATTGCCAGTTCTTCAGCTACATCGTAACTACTAATATGCCGATCTTGCTCCACTTTTTTAAAAATGGCATCAATTTTGTCCGTAACAGGGCGACCAGAGCGAGATGCATCTTTGATATCAAAATTTCCGGCTTGAAAACGCTTAAACCAAACTTGCGCTGCTCTCACAGATACTGCATTAGGTCCATAAACATCACAAATTTTTTTCGCGGCTTGAGTTGCATTTTTACCTCTTTTATAGTAAAATTTTAAAATGTATCGAATTTCTTCTTTAGATTCACTCATTTTAACAACAACAAAAACAAATGAAAATCACACAAATTCCTAATTTGAATTTGGAAGTGCCTTCTTTAAAATTAAAACTTTTTAATGATACCAAAACCAGCCAGATACAAATGGTATAGCCAAAGAGATTTTATTACAAGTTCATACATACTATATGCGAAAAGACTTTTTCCCCAACCTAATAAATTAAACTGAAATTATTTCAACACAGCTGTAACTTTTTATCTTGAAAAATAATTACTGTTGCGTTGCATTTATTATTATTTCCGTTAATACCGCAACTTGTACCGCTATCGTCTAGTTTAAAATCTCCGACAAGCAAGACGAACGTAAAAGTTGAAAGCTCAAAAACTTGTCTCGACCGCGAAGTTTTAATGAACTGTCGCGTCAAGTAACGCTGCTTTTATACATCTAAGATTATAATCACTTAACTATTTATAAACTACATTCTTTGCTTTTAACGCTCACTGGAACAATATAATTTTATTTCGATGAAAATATGAATATTTTCATCTTGTTTGAGGAATAGTAATTACTTTGCTTTGAAGCAGTACAAGCTAAGGATGTTTGCAATTCTGTCTGCGAAGTTCATTTAGTATTCATGTTTACTTACTTTTGTTTTAGATATAAAATTCTAGTTAAAATAGAAATAGGTTGATATTGTAATGAAAAGTTTTTAAAAACAAGGTTCTCTCAACTTTTTTATACTTTAACGAATATTACAAGTGTATAAAATCTATTTAAAAATTCCGTTCCAAGATTTGACCTTTTTATACGATACAAGCTGCTAGACCTGACTCGGCTTCTTACGGATTAAGTGAAATTACATAACTATTGTGAAACTTGAAACCGGTGGTAGCTTCACTTAATTGTAAAATGACGATTCAAAAGTGCTTATAAAAGCCTACTTGAATAAAGTTTATTTTGATTTTGATTTCTTTAACTGTTGTGCATACCCAACGAAACCTGTCGAAAGAACATTTTCGTTGATACTCCGCTCTAATTTGCCTTTTTAATTTGTCATGATGATATATAGCCTTCCGTGATAAATGTTTTTACAAATTATTTTATTATTTTGTATTTGAAATAAACAAACAAAGAATCTAATTAATTAACTAAACTTCAATTTTATAATATTAATAAACATGTAGGTATAAACCTTGCGTTTATAAAAATATCCACGAACAATATAAACCATAAAATATTTCTATTAAAACTTGGTAACATATGGCTGCCATGCATAACAGTGCAACGACGTAGACCCTCTACAAGCTTCGTAGCCGTGCTACGATCACATTAAATACGTCTTTGATATTTCAGTATATAAAATTGCATTGTATCGAATCATGAATGCTACATTATTCACAAAAGGCATGTACAAATTTTAGTATTGGAATATTTGAAATATAACGAAAGTATTCCAAGACACTTTTACATTATTTGTAGTGGAAATATGTAATCGAATTGAATGACTATGGGCTATTAAACTTTCAATTGCTTCCATTATAATTACATGCGTCTTTAATGAAATTCAGAGTATTCCAAAATATATGTACTAATAAATAAGTAAAGTAAAGTAACAGTCTGTAAATTTCCCACTTCTGGGAGGCCTCCTCTTCCATTATGGATAGGGTTTGGAACATATTCCACCACGCTATTTCAATGCGGGTTGGTGGAACGCACATGTGGCAGAATTTCGATGAAATTAGACACATGCAGGTTACCTCTCGATGTTTTCCTTCACCGCCGAGCACGAGATGAATTATAAACACAAATTAAGCACATAGATATAGTGGTGCTTGCCTGGGTTTGAACCCGCAATCATCGGTCAAGATGCACGCGTTCTAACCACTGGGCCATCTCAGCTCCCTACTAATAAATAAAAAGCCTGCTTTTGTAATGACTAACTTAAAAAGACATTAAAACGGAGAAGGTACAAAATTTAATATAGAGCTGTGCGACATTGAGCGAGTTTGTATTAAACAAAAATATTTTGTGATAAGCTAAGTTACTCAATATTAAATCAGCTTTCTGTCAGTGAAAGTTCCGTCAATTTTGACATTCAGCCGTTCCTGAGAGAAGCCGGAACAAACAGACAAAAAGACAGACAAAATTTAAAAAAAAACCTTGGTACATGTACCGTGTATACATACATATGCATTTAGTATAAAAATATTTATTATTACAAACAGACACTCCAAATTTGTTTATTTTAAATAAATTTACTTCAATAAATTTACTACATGTACAGAAGATACAAAATAATAAAATGTAAGTAGCTGAAATTACAGGTTTCAATCATTATAAATTTAGATTGACGATTGAATTTCAAGTACGGTATTATAAATAACAAGTAAGCAGACGTATAAAAATAGCATTATCATCATAAATATATAAACAAAAAATATGTGCGAAATTTTCAAATTAACCTATTTTTCCCTGAGTATGGATTACGTAGAGGCTTTGATACGATACGCCATGTAGGGGTGAAATATGCCTTATGAGAACATTTTATTGAATTACGATTCTCTCTTCTACATACATTCCATTGAAATACAATCTCATGCTTCAGTTTGATTAGGACTATGAAGTTATTGAAAATTATATCCAATCGTAAGAAAATCAAGGCGTGATGAAAGGCCGTAATTATTGTCACTGAGTAAAAAAGATATCTAAAGGTGTATTTCTTTGTAGATCTTACAGTTATATATTATGGGATATCTACCACGTTTTTTTATTTTTATTTGGCGGAGCTAGATTAATGTCCCTTATTAAATAACTGTGATATTAAAAATAATCATATTTATTTAAAAATCTATATAGATATTGAACTCATTTACTTGTTATCCCTTCGACTGTTTTTTTATGAGATATGTGGCAAACGAGCAGGAGGCTCACCTGATGGAAAGTGACTATCACCGCTCTTGGACGTCTACGATACCAGGGGGCTTGCAGGTGCGTTACCGGCCTTTAAGAAATGAGTACTCTCTTTTCTTGAAGGTTCCCAAGTCGTATCGTATGCATTTTAATAAAATCAAATACTTAAGTAAACATTTAATAATACATGCTACACAGTAAATAATCTGATACCGTCAAGCGGTTAGAACCTTTACCGAAAGTTGCGGTTTCAAGGACCCCAGACATTTTTAATGTCGTAGTTTGTTCAGCTGTCTAATATGTTCTTTTTAAAACTATTCATAAAAAAACTATACTTAAGCGAGTATTCTAAAGTATCGCGATATTATAATTCAACGAATATAGAACATTATAATCATGTAATACACTTCAAAGAATTCAATTATGAGGTATAAAGGTTGTTTGAGTAAGGAGTACAAAAGCGATCTGATAGCTTCGATAATTAGGAGATTATTTGAAACGTAATTTGATATGTCCAACGCATGTTTAAAGAGACTACCGATCACCTGTCGTAAGGTACTGACGTAAACGACTATTAACATGACTTATATATCTTATTCATGTATTGTATATGTCACTGTAAGATTACAAAATTCTTTAGATTATAATCTGAGATGTACAGATTAATACTACTACCGAATAATAACGGTGACATATGATTGGTCGATTTTACAATAAGATCGGCCAATCAGGAAGAGCTTTCGACAGTTGACAATTTGACGCGAGACAGATTGTTATATAACAGTTTAACTTCGATAGATTATAATATAGCGAAAAATAATGCGTTAAATTGCAATCATATTCATAATTGGAATCGATAATCTGACAAGACAGATTGTAATCTAAAGAATTTTGTAAGCTTACGGTGACATATATGTATCTAGTGATTAGAGATCTGCCGAGCTTTTTATATAATTTTTAATAGAGCTTAAAGTTTAAAAGAAAAGCATTATAGTTGTGCTTACATCCAACAAAAAAACCATAATTATATTATTGTACGATCGAATTCGGTCACAAAGACTAACCTTCATTCCAAAAATTAACAATCTGCGCAACACATACATATTATATTGCATTAGTGATGTACAAACACTCTATGTGAGTGCACACTCTATAAGGAACGGCAATCCGACGCGACCGAAGAAAAATCATTCGCAGGACCATTGGCTTTACGTGTCACTAGCTAACCTGTCACTAAATAAAGAAAATTGTATGATATAATATAAAATAATCTAAAGCACTCCGGAATAATGAAATTTTTTTCTAGTGTTCTTTTGTTAGTATCGGATCATTAGTTCCAGCGGCTGCTTTCTACATAATAATAAACAAAGGTTATCTATTTATAACATTAAATACTAGTTTATTGTATTGATGAAATTACTTTTAAACATTAATATTTTTATCTAATAGAATATACTGTTTAAAAATATCACACTATTGATTGAACAGCATCGATGCGCATCGAAGGAAAGTAGTGACGATTATTTAACTCAAAACAAGTATTCAAAATATAATATATTAGAAAATATAATATGCATTATAATATTATTATGCCGATAAATAATTGAACGAATGTAAAACAAATCACTGATATTTAAATGAGGTAGAAGTGTAAAAATTCCCGAGAATCCTTTTAATCTTAATAAAACGGCAGGCGGCTCGATTTCGCGGAGGCGTGGAAGAGAAAAAGGGAAATTAGAAAATGGTATTTTTGCGTCTCTTTGTAAACAGAGGCCAGATTGAGTGACATTATTGAGATTTCGCCGGAGACGATCGGACGTGACGCGGACTATTGCTTTCGGTTTAATCAAAGATTTCATTTTTATTAAAAATAATAATGTGAACATAGAATACTCGATGAGAATCGATATTAGCTAAACCTTTGAAAGCTTAAGGTTTCAGTCGTCCTTCAGTTTATGGCGTTTGATATTTATGTTATACATGCGCAAAAAATCACTTTATTTTAACAATAATATAATGTATGTAAGTTTTAGTTAATGGTCTTGCCATGAGCGGTACTTGCAAAAGTGTAGTCGTTTCTTGTGTGAAGCCTGATAAATCTATTTTGGATGCTGGTATACTTTATAAGGTGTCAAGATCTTTAAAAAACCTACAGAAAACTAAGCACAAAACAAATAATATCGTATATGAAATCCAACTCTAAAGGGTAACCGAATGAGTAAATATAATATTTAGAAATAAATATCTGAAGTTATTTTGTTTGGAACGTTTTAAATAATACGTTCTTTTTAAATTATAATAACAATTTTGTAACTAATTTGAGTACTATAAGACTTTATTTGTATAATATATATGAATAGTACTAGTAGTATCCGGTTTTCAATAGAGTTGAGGTTATCCAATTTTCTCATTGAACTAGCTATCGAAGGTATTAATTAAGTGAGGTGTCCCGTTTAAATTGAAGAGAAAAACTCAACGTCTGAGGTTGGAAAAGTAGGGTCCTCTCTTATTTCTTTAAATGGCGCCATCTCATTTAACCAGCGCAGAGGTCTAACTATGTTTAATGATCAATTTATTACCTACTCTTTTCACCATTAACAATTGGAAATAGAGTAATTTGCTAAGAAATAAAACAAGGCAATATACTTGCCTCATTTCGTCTGCCACCAACTTTGTAAGTAATCTTACGTCAATTATATAAAGCATGTTTGTCTCGTACATATTACATATTATTTATTTATTAATTTAAACTATAAAAAAAAACTAAATCTTGTTTAGCAGCTGAACAGCCAATATTTAGACAGTAATAATTAAACACTCAATTCTTTTGATCATCATTGGGTTGTCATTAGAATTTATAAACATATAATGGATTGTTTAACTAATCACCTCATAAACTATGTTTAATAGAAGGGAAATTTAGATTGTCAAAAACAACAGTTTCAGTACACAAAAGTGTTATTTTGTCAGCACATTTTAAAAGTTAAATAAATACTAACTATAAAATAGTATTTTCATATCGGTGCATACAATTAAAATGAAATTCATTTGGACCGGATTATTTAAATGTATGCATTTATCCGAATGCATTATGTATAAAAATGTAACATTCATTTGATAGATTTTTAGTTTTTCAGTAAAAAATAATTTATAAAATATTGAACGAAGTTTATAGATGAAAAATAGTTCACATTGGAAAAGTGTTTCGTAGTTCTTTATTTGACGTTGTACTCTGAGTTCGAAAGTACGTTAAAAGGGTCCAATATGTGAAACACGATACGTGGAAGCACTCCAACGTGAACCCCTTCACCGCTATATGATTGACTTGAATATGACAACACTTCAAGGGCTGTGTCAAGTATATTGCTGTTTCATAATACAAGTCCTATTCTAGTATATCGACAAAAATAATGGAACAAAATTACAAGTCATGTACAAGGTTACATACATATATAATTCTAATTAACTAACATGACTGTGTTTTTAAATGTTGAGAAAGAGTAACTACTGAGTTTCTTGTCGGTTCTTCTCGGTAGACTTTCCGAACCGGTAGTAGCTTCACTTAAAATAGTTGTTAGATGACGATTCGAAAGTGAATTTCGACAATTCGAAAATTCTTTTAAAAGCCTAATTGAATAAAGTATATTTTGATTTTGATGCGCTTTAGTTTATTAAACTTTATTAAAAGAATAAATCAAGTGAAAATAGAGATATAATTAAGAAAATCGTGCAAATTATTATCAATGGGAATCTGCAACACACGCTCTACTTAACTAGATAAAGTAAAATAAATGTATATTCAAGTGCGACTCAATAAATCGTTGCAATGAGAGCAATGCAAAACCTACAGGTAATTATTTTCCAATCGCCAATTTACCCACAGCTACTCTCTAAGGTATTAAAACGCGTGTTCGCATGAGAGAAGTTACATAACTACTACATGCTAAAAAAAATTACTTCAATACGATACAAATAGAAACTGCATTCCAATTGGTCTTGTAAATTTCAAATAAATTCTTCATTTGGTTTTTTTACTAACGAATAATTTAGTTCATTTACAAAAAAAAAGCAGAGTTATTTTTTATCGTAATAAAACTTTTGATTATTCTACAAACTTAGTATTTAAATTTAGAACCGCTAAAAAACCATACAATAATAATTAAAAACGAAATATATATTTCATAACAACAGTGTAGTGTGTGGTGATAGATAGTAACGGCATACACTGCAGCGAACATTTATTATACCTTTTAAGATACCGTATTCCACGCCATCGGTTCCAGTGTATCAGTTATACTTTACCGACGGTTGTCACGGAAGCGCCTCTATCGGCGATTTCCTCTGAGACTTCGTTGAAATATTGACAAGATCTTTTAAAGTACGGCAAGTATATGAGCGTTGTAAATGAATAGCACATAGACGCGTATAGTATTATATATATTACTGAATAGATTCAAATTACACTACCTGCACACAGCTACACCTTCAGCGAAATTTAAGAAATTAGATACCTTTTGCTTTAAATCCTGAGGTATAAAAAAATACTTTGTAACTTAAAGCAAGCCTTTCATCTCATGATCAATCAGCTTAAACATACTATTGCTGCTATAAAGTTGTTTATATTGAAAGTTATAGTGATAAACAAAAATTCCCTTTTTTAATCAGAGAGTTTTTATTTTATAAAGAAAACTAGCAATGCCTTAAATTAAGGATTTATTAATATTCCTTTATTTTAGCTTATCACTTGTGTTAGAAGTGGGTACGACAATAACCCAAGAGGTCAGGATCGATCCTGGGACTTTACATCGCTAGGCGGCCCGTAAACCATTGCGCTATTGACAGTTAATTTATATCTGTCTACCTTTCAATGAAATGAAACAAACTTGTTATGTGTCTACGTAGCTTACATCTACACAGATGCAATCAGTCGCAGGCTGTAACACAACACTGGACACAAAATTGGCCTGTAAACGGATACTGTTATTGGGGTTCGAACCCATCTAGCTCACCCGACGACTGGCAGCCATTACTTCAGTTCGTTCGGCGAATTTATTGCATAAATTGAGAAAATTAGATACAGTTAGCGAATCGTAAACAAAATTTATTCTCGCGATATTTATAAAAAACCTACAAGTTCGATAATCCAATTAATTTTCTTAAACGTAACCAAATTCATGCATGTTTATACTTCAAAAGTGTTTCTCTTTTAAAATATTTTCCCTTTAAAGCAAATATGTAAAAATAAACATTCAAAACTGTTCTCCCTTGCTTCAAACTCACCTAATGTACGTATAGGCCATTTCTATGCATTAACTTCTTGAAGTTTTAGAATCGTACAGAAAATATAAATAGAAAATTGCTAAGTTGAAATATTGCACGTATAAAAAATATACTTTCCTGACGAAGTATTTATATACACAAGTATAAATTCACAATCGTTGGAATACTTTCACATACATAAAAGTAGTAAAGGTCAATAGCGTTTCTTTTTTTTAACATCTTTGTAACTGCGGGGATAGAACATTCTAGAAGATTTATTTTCATGACAGCTAAGACTCGTTTTTCACTGAGGGTTGATAGCGCGACGTTAGAAAAGGTACAAGTAGGAAGTGATTAAGTTTTATTCACAAAAAAAATGCAAGATAACGGAGTAAGGACGCCGGCAGTAACGCGAACGACACATGCTCTGAAGTGGCGCCCGAAGTGGGATCTTGTGACCTTTTCCTAAGACCTTGTGCTCTATATTTAAAGATGTGTTTACTTGTACGTGCGGAAAACATCATTAGAATTTGTAATTGTCGCGTTGTTTTTAAAAGCATTGTCTCACAATATATGATAAGAGCATTACATATACCTGACGTCATTATGAAACTGGAACATTCTGCATTTAAAATTCATTTTAAAGTAGAAATTCACATTAAGCCCTTTATTAATAGATGTGAATGATGTTGTTTATTTTTTCAATACTAATATAGTGATTTTTTAAATAGACTTTAAAAAAAGACCAACTTTTCTCAATTTGGATGTATATGTATTTTTTTCGCGAAGTAGCTGCAATTGCATGATGTAACAGAAGTAATTTTTTTGTTGGAACATTTTTTATTTATTACTAAAAATATTGAATGATTATTAAACGAAAAAATAAAATAGTTATTTTAGTTTCAGCCCGAGTATTTCAATGAAAAACCAACACCATTGCGAAAATCCGCATATGTTGACCGTTAATGTCTGTGACTAAGTGATTAACATTATTTTAAAATTAAATTTGACAGGAAATGCTATCATACCAACAGTAGAGCATATGATATAATCAGAATCCTTTGCCAAAACAACAGTTATTTTAGCAGTCAAATGGACGGGCAGGATTAAAGGTAGATTTAAAAATATTGTCATTTGCCATACGAATGGGGACGAACCAACAGATATAGTCACGTGGAGTGGGATCCGAACCCGTCCGCCTGTTAACCACGATAGCGGGACATTTACATACGGATAGCTGTTTATTTACCGCTGTGTGAAAACACGAAGCAATTAGCAGACCAAAATGTTTGTAATGCTATTGTTTATTGTAAATGTAACGACTTTTAAATTAAACCAAATAAATATAACAACGACTTGTATATTTCCCACTGCTGGGCTAAGGCCTCCTCTCCTTTTGAGAAGGTTTGAAACCTATTCCACAACGCTGTTACAATGCGGGTTGGTAGAATGTGGTCGGTTTTTTTTGGCAGAATTTCTATTAAATTAGAGACATGCAAGTTTCCTCACGATGTTTTACTTCTCCGCCGAGTAAGAGATGAATTATAAACACAAAATAAGCACATGAATATTCAGTGGGTGCTTGCCTGGATTTGAACCCGATCATCAGTTAAAACGTTCTAACTCGGTCATCTCGGCCGCTATAAATAAAACAAATAAAATATAAATATGAACGTTATTATTTTTTAAAACGCTTAATTAATAATGTATTTAGCACGGGAATCGTAAGAATTTATATTGAAAGCAGCGATTGTTAATGTAGACTTCGGAAATGAACAGTTTTTTTCCTATTCCATGGGGAGTCTTGCATTTTCCGAATAAATTTTATATGCATTGACGGTGAAAATCAATTAGGCCGATGGATTATTTATTTAAATCGACTAAAAGTCTTGAATGATGACAGACAATATTATTTATTATCGGAGTCCTTATTATTTTAGTCAAGTTTGAATCTAGTTGAATTTAACTAAATAGCAAAAATCTCGTTACCAACGAATTTTTATATAATACATTCGCAGTTATCTGACGATTCAGAAATACACGCAGATATAATCCATTATATATATCGTCGCATATGTTGATATTGTCAGTAAGCGGCGCACAGCTGGTGTATTTTTGTATATATATCTACTGTTCCGGCTTATGTATTCACTTGCATTTTTGACTTTATAATCAAAACACATGGGAGCAAACAGATAGCTATTTGGGACCAAACTGCACAGCTCGGAAAATTGAGGCAAAGTAGCATAACCATTGGTTTCTAGGGGTCTTCAGAGAGCGCTTATATCAAACATAATAACGCTTCTCGTATACTTAATTTACATGCTTCTCTTTAATATTTGATTTAAGACTCTCAAATATGTTATTGTTTTTATTAACAATTTAATCTTAAAACTTTTGTGTTTATGATACTAATAGTACTTTTTGATCTTCGTATATGTCTATCTACATATATTTACTCCTGATAAAGCCTGTTACTCTTTCACGACCAATTCACTAAATCGAATTTGATCGGATTTGGCTTAGACTTCAACGAATGACATTGACCAAAACTAGCTCTAATATAATTAAGTATATTATTTTTTTGCATCTTTGTTCTGACAGCCGTGAACGTAGCGCCGTGGGGCAGCATCAAATTAAGCAACGTAACCGCGCGCTTTAGTCGGACCCAAATGTATTCAATTTTATTTTGTTACGCTATTCACATCGAATTTATTAGCTCGTGTCACCGAAGAGCCGTTCTATTACATCCACGGCATTCCCAGTTAATAATTACGCCGCTACAAAATTCAAAATACAAAATACGACAACACAAATTCATAAAAAAACAGTTTTTAATGAAACGTAAACAACGGGAGAACGTTTTTATTAAGACTGGATTATACAAACTAGTTATTTAATAACAACAAGGATACATTGTAATCTGGAAAATTCTTTATGCATTCTCCATTATTGTCATCTTTATTAGTACATTAACGATCCGCCTCGGTTTCACACGAGTGCATTTTATTACTAAATATAATAATGAATTATTAATAAAGTAAATGAATAAATGACGACATTATTGTACAGCCAAAAATAATAACAAAATGCACGCACCTTGCGTACATTTTTTTATTATTTTAATTTTAATGAATGCATCAAAACACAACTACAAGACATCAGCGAAATTTAATTCAAACTCAGCTCGTTATCTATTGAGCAGGCTCGCAATCATAACAAAATTAACATTTGATAATCGATAAAAATAACATCTGGAATCATCTAGTTACATTACTGCTCTTGACTCTTCACTATCCATTAGAAACTTGTTTTTTTTTTTTTAATTCAAATAAGTAGGCGGATGATAAAATGAGCCACCTGATGGTAAGTAGTCACCTTCGCCCGTAGACTTTAGTACTGTAAAAAATATTAACCGTTCGTAAGGGATGATTACTAACGCGCAACCGACCTTGGGAAATAATAAATTTTGTAGCCACACTGGCTCACGCATCCTAAACATCTATTCTAGTGGGTTTTAAGACATCTGGTATGAAACCCCACCACGAAGGGCAAGTAACTTTCAACGATCCTTGAATTTTGTATTATTTTAGTGTGAATATTGATTTCTCGCAAGTCTTGCCGAGGGCACCTACCCACGACCGAAGTGGATATGTATTATTCAAGAGCGTGTATAAATAAGCAGCTTTATAAGCATTGAAATAATAACAAACGGAGTGCACGCAAAAATACACGTACCTTTGAGAGTAAAGTGTACCAAAATATTGTACTTATATTGCTGTTTCAACGTACTGTGTTCGTGAGAAATAAAAGTATACCTTTTAGTCATAGCAAGCAAGCTTTAACATAAGAAAAACACATTAAAACAACTAATAATGACTTTAAAGAAGAAAATAACATAGTCAAACACTATTTAAACAATTTCTTATTTTATATATGTACTCATACGAATAATAACATTAGATTATTACTTCATAATATCCCAAACCCAAACAGATAACTAAATACGTTATATTTTGAAACTAGCTAGCAAGCTTGTAGAAAATAAAATAACAATCCATAATAAATGTTAAACAATTATACTTTAAAACTCACATACTCTGTAAGATAATTGCTATTATATCTGTTAAATTTCGTTTAATATTTTAATTGAAAGTTACTTAAGCTTAAATTGCTTCTATATCTCGAATGCATTTAAAGTAATTAACATAAACCGCATACAAGATGGATATAATATATAAAGTCGAAGAGAATGTTTTTATATGCAAATTGTCTTAGACATTGATGAAGAAGCAGATTAAATCCCGCCGCTCATAATAACATTCGACTCGGTTGCATCGCTTGCGACCCCGCAATTATTTGCCAAGACTTCCATTTGTTTTTGTCGACGTAAGAGAGCGCTGAGGGCGTCTGCAAACCGACGACGCCAAATATTATATACTGTACTATTAGCTTACAATTTTACATAACTTTATATATATTGTCTAAGTACGTAATTAAGATCAGAAAAAAAATATTCCTACAACTTTTTAAATTAAGAATACAATAAATAGATATAAATATTTTTATTATGTATAGGTTTACGGTTATTTATAGCCATTACTACAGAGTCCAAGACCAAGACATCAATTCTTGGTAGAGATCCGCTTTTAGTTTTTTAAATCAATTTCTTCACTAATTCAAATATTTTTTTTAATTAAGTTACTTGATTTAATACAAATAAGGAACACCGTGACGTTTAAAATATGAAAACATAATGCAGATCATAGTTATTTAAAACGGGATATTTACCATATTTTTTTTATTGGACGTAGCCCGATATTTTGACATTATCTACGAATGTCTTCACGAGACTAAAGTTTGCGGGTAGATGTGTTAAATATCGATTTCCATGAAATAAAAATAAGAAATATGTCAATAAAAACCTTTTAATTTAAAATCTTATAATGCGGATCTACCGCTAAAACCTTTATTCATTGTTAAAAGTTTTAATTATACAAGCAACCGTATGATGTTAACATTGTAAGACCGTCTTCAGTGTGCGGTGTTCCTACATCGCAACCGAGAGCGCTCGTCTCCATTAGTCGTAGTAAAACCAACACTGACTGATGGTCTGTGCTTGCGATAGACGAAGTTGTGAGGACGTATTTACTTTTAAGCCCAGGCCAAATGCCGGTTCATTATCGTTTATGACATTAATGCGTCAAGACACAAAGTGTATACTTGACTTAATGGAAATGATATTCTAACTCGGAAACGTTTCACTCAAACGTGACGGATACAGTGCTGCACGCAAATTTTAATCCTGTCTACTTAAAAAAAAATCAATTCAAAAGAAAACATCTTAACATCAACATACTATAAATATAGGAACAACGTAGCTCTTAATTTTTTATAATCGTCGAAATATATAAATATATTTTTACAAAGATTATGTTAATTCAGTTTGAAGAGTCTAGGGCTTTGCGCTTAATGTGAGTGGCCCGAGTTCTGGATACTTTTAACAGCACTAATTAAATGAGCGAACTACTGGAACTGTATATAATTTGAATATATTAACTGGTATTCAAATTAGATGAAGTCGCTGTTCTACGCTACGTAATCAGTAGTCGAGAACAGACAAATACTAATAAACAGTAATTTAGTTATAATTAAAATAATTTAATCGTAAGATAAAGAATATAGTGTCACTACAAACTATGTCAGCCATTAGCCCTGTAAATAGAATGGTCAGAATAAATAAATATTGGACAACATCTTATACATTACTCTGATCCCAATGAAAGTAGCTAAAGCACTTGTGCTATGGAAAATCAGAAGTAATGGCGGTGCCATTAACACCCATACCTGAGACAACATAAAAACCTTCTACATAGACTCGGTCGGGAAAAACCGGTGTACACACTAGTCGACCACAGAGATCATCAATTAGTATATAATAAGGTAGAAATGAAAAAATCTTATTGGTAAAAATGAGCTTCAGTTACTAAAAATATGAATATTATATACAATTACCTTGTATTTATTTTTAAATAGAAAAGTCAATACATTAGACGCCTTGACTTGGATGTGACGTCACATTCGAAAACTGACCTTGACCTGCAACTGGTAAACATTGGTTGACTGTGATGGATTGTTAGCGGACTAAGGCTCGCCATCCTGAATAACAAGTTACGTCATATTCTGAGAAATCTAAATCTACGTCGAGTAATGTATGTTCATTGATAGCTCGTGTTTAGATCGTGTCATGAGACGACAATTTGGAGAACCATATAAAGATGTGAACAGTTATAGAACTGTTTGAGTATTTTGTAATCATTCATTTATGACTGAGACGAAGCTGAGATGGCCCAGTGGCTAGAACGCGTGCATCTTAACCGATGATTGCGGGTTCAAATCCAGGCAAGCACCACTATATATACTATGTACTTAATTTGTTATCTTAAATATTCGCGATTATTACACATTGAAATAAAACTAGTTATAACGGATTTGAATCGCGTATATAAATTTTTTTTTTTAACATCCCGACGTTTCGAGCACTTTACAGCGTTCGTGGTGATGTTGATGGAATGGTGAAGGAAAACATCGTGAGGAATATTTAGTTAGCAGTTTACATTGTCCTTTCTCAAAAAGAAAAAAACAAGAATAAACGAGAATCGTTGATATAAATGTATATATGTGTAGACTACCTCACCAGAGAAAGCACGAGTATGGCCTGACTTGGGCGTAACAGGCATCGACGAAAAGGATAATGGCAAGCCAGAGACCGATACCCAGCACACAGGTGTACTGCGGATTGTTGTAGATGACCACGTAGATAATAATATTTAATTATTTTTGAAAATTAAAAATATCAATTAGATACGCAAAGTATGAGCAAAATATTTTGTTTTGAGATTCAGCAGGAGATTTCCTAGAATGAAACTTGTTACAAACAACTTGCTTAGTATTCCCCTAACTGCGCGCCTAATGAATATATACATTATCTAGATTGCCTCTCACTCACTGAATACACAGACGAGTGAATAAATAAAAATATTATCACTCGTATATTTTCATTATGCATTGAATGTTCGAGATTTAAATATTTGAGAAAACTGTTAATTCGATTGGCGGACGCCTTATAAACTTGAGAACATTCCATTGGGATTTAATACGTGGGCGGGGCCTGAAAGGGGTGACTTTATGAAATTACAGTTTTGAAAATATTAGTATGTTTATATTTAAAGCCTACCTTGCGCGATTTCGCTCGTTCCTGTTTCATTGTCGCGCGTAACCTACAACTTTTCTCGTTAATAAAGGTATTAATTTCGGGATATTTACCATGTTTTTTATTTTTGTTCGGTGGAGCTCGATATTTCGACATTATCTACGAATGTCTTGTTCACGAGACTGACTTTTCTCACTAAGATCTTCACTCACGATCTATCAACGTTCACTTTTATTGGCGTTCATTAAGAAATATAATCTTATTTTTTTATTTTTGGAATTCTCGTTTCACGCTTAATAAGACATCTTGTTAGCACGAGGTATACTAATGTACGCCTTGGTGAATGAAAAGAATAATAAGCAAAAGGAGAAAGGGAGAAAAAAAGTTTAAGTAAAAAAAGGTAAAATATAGTAACATTACTTTGACATTCTGACAATAAAACATTGTCATCGAATCGAAGGTAAAATTGATTCTGTTGCCAGGGATGGTGTCAGGAATCGGACACGTTGGGCTTATAACAGTCAAATCCGGCCTGTCTGTCTGTCTGTCAGTCTGTTCTTTCTGTCTCCGCCAGAACGTTTACAGATCCAGCGAGTATATTGCCTCGCCTTAATTTATTTTTGTATCCGGCTTTAGAAATGTTATATCCGGATTTGAAAATAAAGCTGAGTCCTTTTTCAGCCGTTAGGCGACCCAAAATCACAATAGATGACAAGATAAGTTATGATGTTAATTTTTAATCGAATCATCGTTTACAAAAATGAAAAACTGTACACATATGCCATGAACATTTCCCAAAATTTAGTTCAATAATTACAATACTATAACAATGATAATTACAAATACATCAAAGTTGACGTTAATAAATTATTTGCTAGCGTAGAACATAATTTATTTACAACACGAACGATGAATCGCGACAATGGAATTTATTGTTATGAATATACAATGATACGTGTTTCAATCAATAAATCAACGGAAGTATTTTAAACATATGTCATGTGATATATATCACAACACAATACAATTTCAATGATATTTCGACTATTAAATTGTACTCACTATTAACGAATGGTATTCTTTTTTCAGTCTCGAAAATTTCATATAAAAAACTGAACAAGCATTTACTTTCTTAATAATTAATCATAAACTTTTATACGAATGCAAATTTACCATACTGATACCTAATGTACATACCTATTTGTAAAATTATTAGTTGGATCGTTTAGCTGCAGGTAATTTATAATTATACGGCAAAAAAAGAGTGTGATTGTGTGTGCACTTGTAAAAAACGAACCTTATAATCAAATAATTAATTATTTCATACATTTCAATTCTTTTAACAGTGTTATTGCTGAGCTTTCGTTTGAAAACCAAAGCTTTGAGATTAGACACATATTGCATTTCCCAAGGAACGAGGCTGCTAAAATTATACAAGTATCCGACCGTCGTCAATTTGAATACCTAATGTCAACCAATTCCTATCTATGAGTCGAAATGGGGCTCATTTAAACACGCGTACTTAAACGATACCCTTGTTGTTAAATATTGCGACAAGGGTTCAGATTCCACGTTAAATATATTTTTTTAAATTACAAACACAAATTTAAGATGACTGTTTATTCTTATATTATCATTGAACTAGGAATATGAATTATAAACTTAGGATCTTAAAGTTATATTGTGTCCATATTTTCTTATTCGCTTTAAAACTTACTGTAAATAAATATTGGTAAATGGACTAATCAAAAATTACTTAGTACTATTTTTTATTATATATTAAATGTATCGGCCAAAAGTTGCTTTTTTTTACGTGAACAATCTCACATTTTTTTTTCTGTCACACGCATTATTAAATTATTTAATAAATTATTTTAATATTTTATTTTTGTGCCGAATAGTAGTTTACATTCGTCGAATCCATTTCATTTGTGAAAATTGTTAACATAGTTACGCATGTATTACGTCGTAATGATTCGCTACTCTCCAGAGATTCATAGTCGGATAATTTAATTAATATCATACATTAATTAATAAGAACCAACTTTAATTAATTTCGCAGAAGCGAAAAAGACGTGTTACAAAAGTTTATTAAATTCTATCCTGTGTAAATACATTATTTAACTTTTTACTTTCTCACAAAACGTAAGTAACCACGTCTAGACGTCTTGGTTACATTTGGAATATTTTGCTTTCAATTTTACTTCGGTTAATTTTGTTAATACCAAAAAAAGTAGGATTTGAAACATTTTTAAAGTTTATAATTCCATTAACTACCCTGTACTTATACTAATTATATAAATATAAATTGTTGATCTAATTGCTAGTATATAATGTAACAAGCCTCGTAATCCTGTGTCAGGTCGATATCGATATATAGCCGTTGGTTCTGCTCCTGAACTGTTTATATTCGTATCCTATCGGATTACAAGAGTGAGGAATGTAGAGTTTACCAATGTATTTGCGTAAATAGTTGTTCACCATACATGTCAACGCAGTTCTCAAACGAGAAGAGAAATTTCTTTATAATGTACAAATAATTTTATAATAAAAGCGTTTCCAATACATTGACGAAATAGAAAAACATACATTTCTATAATGATATGTTGTAAGAATCAAAGGCAGCCCCGCAATAAAAACGAATTGTGCAATTAAAGTTTATGATGTGTCGTCAAGATGAGAAACGCAATAACAAAGTGCTTTGTACATAAATTGCCAGCAGTAAAATTTCAATCCCAACACAACAATTGTTATTAACGCCGCGATACATGAAACAAAAACAATAAACGAATATTTTTCAGAAAATTATAGAGGGAAATTTAGAGCAAAAAGAAACTTATCTGGAGTTCATTGGTTACTTTTGGCAAGGGTCATATAGTCTATGAACAATAAGCATATTAATTGAATTGTCTATTACTTACTAACAGTTACAGTAGAAGAATGACCTATGTTATTATAAGAACTTAATACTGACTATAAATCAGAATAGAATTTTGTATCTCAAAATACAGCAATATTTTTACAAGATAAACATAAACAAACGACTTGGTCCTCGTCACCGGATTTTCAGAAGCTTACGTTGTAATTTTATTTCTATCACATTTGCCATGCAGATATAATCACATCAGCATTTGACAGATATGTGAAATATGTTACCGATACATAATACGTCGAAGCAAGTGACACAGCAATGAATGGTTCCGCAAGGTTCTCTCATTAGCGACGCTCTTGACCCGTTTCGGAGGTCGAGGACGAGTCGGTTGTCTTGTATAACTTATATGTAACGAGAACTTTTGCAAATATTACATTTTTTGTTCATTTATCTTATTTACGAAATGCATCATCTGCCCTTGTCATATCACTTAATTAAATTTCGTTATACATTATTCGTTATGACTGTTTTCATCCATGATTCATTTTTTCTATACACATATATTCAGTTCTTGTATTTCTAATAATACAGTCAATATTTAATAGATGTTTTCATAAAGTCTTGTACATTCAAACGTAACCAAACTATATAACTTTGAAATTATTATATGAATAATCATCCCCTGAATGAATTGCACCATCACAGGATTAGTCAGTTTTCTCCTCTATATATATATTTCCCGACTTAGGACTCCATTCTAGTCAAAATTGATTGTTATATCAAATAAGACTAGAATTCTCTTCATTTATATATATTTATGCATTGCTATACTTTACAAGGAATTATATGGCTCGTTTACAAAAATTATCTCAATTGATCCTATCTATTAAGTTAAAAATATTTTTAATTGACGTGACGATTGCAAGCAATTTGTCAGGAAAAGAATTCGGTCTGCAATACACTCACAGAGACGCTCATGTCACGTAGATATAATTAGTTACTTAAGTATAATGCATTGTCAAGTATAAATCTTCATAATATATAGACGTCTTAATTTGTATAGACAAACATTTGATGTAGTATTAATTAACGCTGCACATGTAGCTCTTGATTTAGCATAAGCTAAAACACTAATTACTGCAAACGCAGCTGCGGTATCACAAATCATAAGATTAATACATTATGTGCCATATACATTCATATTCGAAATTCATTATCATTTGAAAGCAGAAGTGAGTTTAATTATATTATATCGGTCGATCGAAAGTACAAATTTAGACTCACACAATGAGTCATTAATAGCGAAATAATATTGAAATCATTCTCCATTATTATGACGCATTTCAATTTATTAATCGATTACAAAATAGGAATATTACCGTATGTTTAGCGTACTTAAAGTTTGTCTGTCGTAACATAATCATAAGAGCGATCTTACACAGATCTAGCCTAAGCTACAGCCCTCTCTCAACGTATGCTCCTAACGTATTTACGTATTTGCTAGCCACTCGTAACTAATTCCTTTCGGCCAGATTTGGATATTAAATCTTTTGGCATTTGTTACAAAAAAAAAATCTCTTCCTTTTTTTAATTACTCTCATTCATAGGGACATTAAGATACCTTCACAATTCTAGAAACTTATAGTAACTCGCTTTATCGCAGATAAGTCATACAGGCGATAGAAGATAAAACATGCAAATTCACTCAAAATAGAAGTAATTCATTTGGAACCAATTTATTTGGCTACGAAATTATATTACAGAATACAGTCATGTGAGGAATTCCGTAATGTCGTATCGCTGTCAGGGGAATAACTCTTATTAGGGGTAAGTTAAATGTCCTTCTCACTGCTAAGTAGATTAAACTGAATCCAGCCGTCGGCTTCATACGGTAACGTATTTTGTGTCAGCTGTGCTAAGTTATTTATAAAACGATATCCCTGCCAAGTTATCAATAAATAATTTAGACAGACATGGGCGTTGCCAAATCTCAACGAGAAGTCGACAAACTGAGTATACATGTTCATCGTTTAACTATTTATTTGAGTTAAAGTTGAGCAGGTATCATATTCTGAAATACTGTAATGCTCGATTGGTATCTATATTTAAGTAACCATTAGTTTTGCTTACACGTAGTATATTTATCAACTATATTTAATTCGAAAATGTACAGTAGGTAATAAATATATCAAATATGGATTATGTATATACAATTAAATATGCTAAAATGAAAAGGAATAATTATTTAATATTAGTAGAATATCATTTTCTTATTTTTAAAGAAAACTAAACATTGTATGTACGTTCAACTTTATGAATATTTAATTCTCAATTAAATCGTCCGAGATCAAATTGGATTCAATACGTAGTCATACATTCCCTTGGGTTTATTTGGGAAGCCTCTCAATTTAATATTCATATGGTACATAGTATAATGCGCCTGAAGCTATTCACATGTAATAATGACCCATTTATAGGCTATCTGTATCTGTTTTGAAACAATGTCAAGATAACGTTTAAACTGGGCACTGTCACACAATAATAAACTATAATTTAAAATAAATTACTATGGACGCATGGATTGTAAGACCTAGTTATTTACGCAGTCATTTCATGTTGCCCATAACATAACTGCTAGAATTTAGAAATTTTTAAAAATAATTTATATCCTAAAATTTCGAAGATTTAAGAAAACACGTTGGTTTAATAATTGAATCGTTTTATACATACTGTTACTTGGAGGATTTTATTCGAAATATAATTTATTTTTTAGGTAACTGCGGGTGCATTTAAATCGACTATGCGATCATAATTTGCGTTCAAAATCAATCTTCGATAACACTTGTAAAACGTACAAAATATTTAATGCAACACATAAGACGCTACGCAAAATTCGATCGTAGGCTTCGTAGCTTCATCTTCGTAGCCGTTGTAACCGTGTCTACATGTTTTATGTTATTACAACATCACATGAATGTTATCATAAAATATTTCTGGTTGTGATTAAATGGGTCATATATTTCGATAGAAGTTAAGTTCTAAATCGACGACATAATATAGCGGTATTTAAAGCAAAATATAAAGCCAATATATCAACTAAAAACATATATCAATGACGTATCATGTTATAATATAAATCCAAACTTAACTAAACATATAAATTGCGACAAATTGTCCGAATGTAAAGTTACTAATAACATTTATAATTACAGTGTTTACTATCAACCTAAATCTCCGGATTACCATAACATTAATTCGGAACCAGTGGCGTGGGAAAGCGGTTTACATACTAACTATCTCGAGGGAGCTGACAAACACGTGTAAATCTTAATTTATTTCCAAACAAGTTTGCACCCCGACTTTGTTCAGTGTATGACATCAATTTTAAAGAGAAACTTCTTTGTTCATGTATCAAATTTCAAGGTCAAATTTGAGTGCAATGTGACGGTGTTTCGAAACGTTCCATAATTAATTGTTTTGTAACAAAAAGAACGACATACTATTTTAATTTCTATCACGTGTACTGAGTTATATGCAATTTATTTTAGTCTGTCACTTTCCCCTGGGAATCGTTTGCCAGGGATAACATCCATCAGTAGTTACCGTTTGATCCATGCATAGAACGGCAGACAATTTATTTCGGTTATAAATGGGTTAGATGAATGTACTGTAATCAACGTTTATATAAGCGAACATACAAATATTGCATTCGTTATTTGTAACTAAATAATACGTAATAAATCTGTAACAGAGACCGTGCATAAAACGCTAATGATACTAGTGCAATGAACACGTCACAATACAATCGATGCAGTGGATGCCTTCGCTAGATGCGGGTTCGATTACCACCAAACACGTATTTGACCTTAAACCTTTTCATTTGGCGTTGAGACTCTTAAGAAATACATATAATCCAAACGACAAACATAACGGTATTTGGTCATATTTAAGAGGACGTATGAACAAATATATGACCATATGACCAGTAACAGCCTGTAAATTTCTTACTGCTGAGATAAGGCCTCCTCTTCCATTAAGTAGAGTGTTTGGAACATATTCCAGAAGCAGAATTGTGATGAAGTTAGACACATGCAGGTTTCCTCACTATGTTTTCCTTCACCGCCAAACACGAGATTAATTATAAACACAAATTAAGCACATATATGTATATGGTGGTGCTTGCCTGGTTTTGAACCCGCAATTATCGGATAAGATGCATGCGTTCTAACCACTGGGCCATCTCAGCTCATAAATATTAGCATAAGTAAGGAATTATCAATTAGTCGTATGTGTACGCGAGCCCGAGGAGAAGTCTTCGAAGAACAAAGAAGCATGATAATGCTGTTTATCAATATGTTATACTTCTAAGCTATGAAATAATGCTTGTATATGTAACGTAATAATCTGATTGATCTTTGACTAATTAACATTGATCGATGGCATCATTCACTTTGCAATTCTACCCTTGCGTAATACACAGCGGCTTCTCGAATCTCCTTGGGCCTTCGTCGAACTACAACAACAAATCGGAAATTATCAATGGCTATCGTAGTGATTAGTCGAGCCTGTTTAACCAGATACCGATCAAGGGGTTCAATCTCTAGAACTAGCGAACTTAAGCAGAAGACGATAAAGTGCTCGAGTGTGCCCACAGACAGGTATTGCGACGGTCCCATAATCCGATGGAAGGGGAATCTGACACGTCCAGAGAAAGACACTCGCATCTCTACGTACGTATTAGTTTAAAGATGAAATTGGATATAGGAACTGGACTGATAAAGATTAAGTACCAATGCACAAATCACACCGTGAAATATTTTACATTGATAAAAAGCATGCAAAGCAAGCATCGGCAAAATTCGTAAAACCGATCACATCCGAATTAAGTACGCCATCCCAAATTAACAATATTCATTTTTCACGCGAATATGAGCTTTGCATAAACGTAATAACTTGTAATATCATATGACCTAATATATTCGTCAATTTGACGCATCGATTTACATGCACTTGCTTTCTCTAACGCGAGAGTCTATAGCGACGAATAGCGTCGAATGGCGCGAAAGGGAGCTATTTCTATTGGTTGTGTAAATCGGCAGTAATCGGTTTTATTTTCATTCCATTGCATTTTCCGATGCTACATCTAATTTGTGTCGTACTATAATAACATGATCGCCTTTGACACTAATCATCCAAAATAAAAACCGCTAGTAAAATCTCCATTATAGTCGCTTCCGTATATTATCGGTAACGTACAAACAAAACGCTTTCTTCTTTATATTCGTGCAAGTATTGGATGTGCCTTTCCAATGACAATGCGTCATAACAAAATGTCCTTGGGGAGGCATTATACAGGATTCATGTAAACATTCCCCCTAATGAAATATTGAACAGTAAATAACTAAATACTCTTCAATCGAATATTATGGACAGGAAATTTATCTTTATTCTCAAAACAATAAGAACGTTAGTCGTGCGAAATGATAACAAAGTAACTAAACCATTTTTTCACATTGCACGATCGTCCAATTTTCTTTATATTAAACTTTCACTCGCGAAATCCCTATTCAACTTGCTACAACAAAATTGAACGCAATAAACTCGTTCTGTATGGTCCAAAATAAATATTTTAATATAATAATAAGTAAAGACTAAAAATTCATTTAATTTTAAACCAGATTCAGTGTAAACGTACTAATATGTTTTAAAATGTTTAAAGATCAGCTTAATTTTGACGTCTGTTTAGTATCTCCCTCATCAAATGATATTTAAAGTAGTTTTACAGAAATAAAATTGTTAATTCTAGTGAACTATCAAAACAATATTTGGGGGTATTTTTCCTTGTTTAAAATTAAAATAGAAAATATACAATTTTCGTATACGGTAAAAAAAAACACTAATTGTCCTTAAGAGTTTCCTTCATGTCGCTAGTGATCGACAGCCTTAAATTTAATATGTTTCATAAAGTCATCAGTTACGAGTACTGTACATAGTATCACAGCTCCTGCTTTTTTATTTCCTATATTTTTAACGAGACTATACAGTACAAAATATAAACTAATAATTATTTTATTAAAAGGGAATATCGGTACGACGTATAGTAATGAAAATCCGTTGCATTTTAGCGGAAGCTGGATAATTCAATTAAGAAGTAGTCTGTTTGTTTGACGAAGGACAAACAGCTCGACTCCAGCTCGCCGTATCACCGTTTCCACATCAGTGCTTGCATTTGCCGCTATTGTAATGCTCGAGGCGATGGCTATACACTTATACTGTTATAGGATAGACATGGCTTGCGATGCATTTAGCGTGTAGTTGCTGAAAATGCAAGATGCTGGATATAGAATAATATTATATCCACGTTAAACTTGGGATGTTGTCCGTGATCGTTTATAGTTTTCGTCGTAAGTACTTCACAAATTACTCTAATACAAGAAGTAGCAACAAAACACTTAATCTCGAAAAATTGAAATCCGACACTGACCTACAATAGAAGACGGTAAATTTTACAAACAACGACAACGTTGTGCTTTCCCTCTCTACTAAACGTTTGATTTTCCCTGTCTCGGTAAATAGTCTTATTAATGGTGAGAATTAGTTTAGATTTTCCGAACGATAGTACTTTTCAGTATAGAATGTATTAGCATATAAAATAAATTCGTATAAGCAGCGGCGGCGATAACCGAACTATTGTCAGAGACTTATTCCGGACGTCGAATCTTTTCAGCTGAAATCATTCATCTCAAGCGGATTGTTAAAAAAGATAATTGATTCCAACAAAGGAGCTCTCAGAATCAGTTCGGAACTTTCCGCGAAGTTTATCCATTAATACAAAATTAAAATTACCCTCGATTAAAATATCTTACCTTATTATAATACCGTCAGTATTGCAAACAATCATTACATACCTGAAACAAAAAGAATAAAAAAATTAGTATACAAATGAAATATTAGTTCATTTTACAAATTTAAATTAAATATACTTGAATATGCATCGAGGTGTTAATAAAAAAACAGCGGAGTGAGCGTCTTTTGCGCACTCAACATTCAAATTCTATACTGAGGATTACTTGACAAAAAAATTACAAAAATATGTTTTGGCTCGATCCGGGATTAAATTTCGAGATATGCTCCTTTATAAGATAGCTACTAGGTCAATGACGATGTTAATAGGATATTTCGTCTGAGAAATTTACCTAAATTTTGTATTAATAAAAAGTAAAATATAGTTAATTATTTTATGAACTATGTAACACACGTATTGAGTGAAGTAATCGAAACGTATACACATAACAATGACAAAGTGTACTGAAGCAGACGGGAGGCCATTAAAAAGTCTTCGGCTCGCGAATAATTTCCATAAATAAAGAGTGACTTTCAGTTCATTGCAACCATCTGGCTTCTAAATGTGTTTTTAACAAGACGACGGGGCAACTTCGAGCACAAAGACCGAACTTTGATACGAACTAGTATTGTAGTGACTTCGTTTCATTAATATGAAATGCAACTTGGATATTCTACAATGTATATTCTGAGAACGGTTAGGAAATTAAATACATCGTGTTGTTGCGTCGACTCTTTGACATAATATTTCACTAACAGCGAACGCTTTGTCGAGACACTATCAACAATTTTATTTATTTTTTCTAATATGACATACATCTATATATGTAAATTAGTTTAGATTTCATAGAATACAAGTTAAATTTCTTTATTCAATATAGAAGCATAACAATTATTGAATGTCAGATTAAACACTACCGCCGTTTCGGAATAGAAGGTACTCTGAGCCGAAAAAAACAGGCTAAAGAAACCCAACGGGACAATTTTATTTATTTTATTGTCCATTTTTATTTACAAATAATTAGTACGAAATGTAATAGTCAAGAGGCGATCGTTTCAATCCCAAGATGCGCTATCTACCATAGACTCACTAATTGTATATAACCTTTCGCGTATTTTTTATTAATTTGGCAACACAAGCATTTTGAACACTTTCTGTGATTCAAAAACTGACCATTAAAACATACAATATAAATATGAGGTTAAAATATATTTAGCTCCTAAAAGAGCTAATGGGACCAAGTAACTTTATATCACAAGTACATACACTTCCTAAACCCGATAAGAAAGTGGACTGGCATTTAATTGGTTCTAAGGCTCCAGTGTGCAAGTAAAAATCGTTTTCTAGGTCACTGTAAGATGTTCTCGCGCCAGTTGTTCAATACTTTAAAGGAATATGCAATCTACTTTGTTGAAAATTCTCTACTAAAAAATATTGCTAATATTTTTTAAGCAAAATTATGATATGTGCATTTCAATCTGTGAAATTTGTATCAAAATGTTCTTAATTTATATCGTGATCAGAGATGTCGAGATATTGCCGTGAAGTAATCTACATGAGTTTTTTAAAAATCAATCATCTGTGTATCTAATCGATACCCATAATGTCATCATATAATATCTTGTATTAAGTAAAATAAGTTTTCGTTGTATGTTCGTAGATCTTATGATTTTTTTCAATAACATACCAGATACAACTCGGAATTGTAATCTAAATAATTGTTAGGTAAATAATTCTTATTAAGGAGTTACTACGACAAAAAAGGGATAAGTTTTGGTATGAATAACTTGCAAATAGTATTGAAATACAGACGGATGAGGATTAGCATTATTAGTTCAGATACATAAGGAAAGATTAAGTCAATAATGTTATTAGGACGCCTTGTAGCTTTATTTATCGCTTTTATTAATTGTACATAAAGAAAAAATGTCAATATAAGCAAAGTAATAAAACATATTTCAACAACACTTTGGGAGAGGAGAGGCAATAAAAGTTTGGCGCCCGAATTGGGGCAGTGTTACAAACTTTTTATCTACATATCGTAAATGTATGTATCCTACGATAAAGTAATAACTTACAACGCTTTAAATAATTCTTAGGGACATATTAAAAATAAAATTTTATAAACATTCTTATTGGATAATTCGATCCACCATAATTGCTATTAAGTAGGCTATCATATTAAGTTTTATATTTAAATAAATGTTTAAGTTCATTGATGTAAAATGCTTAATTCAATTTAAAGTTATCACATTCCTGGCGAGGACTATTGTGAATGTCAAGACGATCGGGCTAGAGCTGTGGCAATTACTATTTGGTTATTACATTTATATATAGTTATAACAATTATAGGGATCACACATGAATAACGTATTGTAACTTACAATACATCGTCATTTTTCAATCACAGGCACGTATCACATGACTATTTTAATCCGTTACTCACGATTATAATTCAACTCGTTACTGGCATCGTTTTAAAGTTTATACGGTTTTCTAAAGAAATATGATTTTATTATACATCTATTTAAAGATGGGGTGTTACAAAAGATAAGGCCCATTTAAAACATTCGAAACAAACGATAAAGCATCATCAGTTGTCATTATTTATAACCAATAATAAATCGAAGGGCAGATAAGGAGGGAATGAATAAATTGTGTTCTATAATCTTGTAACGTTAAGAAAGCTATAAATATGGCCCATGAAAGCTGATACTTTGATCCGAATAAATATTAAGAGTTGGATGGCGATACTGATACCTCCATTAAAATTTCGAGGTTCGCTATCAATCGTTATAGTATTAATGTTAAGAATATGTACAAAAAACATTTCTGATATATTATTCAAAATAATTGTCCAATTATAACCGATGCCGAATGTATGAAGTATATATGATTACAAAGTTATCTTTTTTAATTTCACTTATTTTTAGAATGATACAAACGTATCCACAATTTCATTTCGAAATAAATAATAAAAACAGAAAATATATTTCTCGCGGTTAAAATGAAAATATATTTTTCATTTCGCAGAACAGTTTACCTATGTTGTTATATCGGATGTATTGTTTGTTTATTAAAACATTGGTTTTACTTTCCATAGAGCGCTAATTTGTTCGACCATTTTTTCTGATTTTCAATAGATTTCGACAAACCTTTGAACCATTATTATTTATTTTCTTTTGTTCTGTGTTGTCTCAATTGCGTTTATAAAAGCCAAAAACAATTGTCGATAACATTATGGATTTTATACGTTTCGGCCAATTGGGCACTTGATTTATTTAATTGAAAAATTGCTGTTATTTATAGAGTGATTCAACCGTTCCTATATCGATAATAAAAACAGTCGTCTCGTGTTCAGTTCCAAGCAGATTGGCAGCCATTTTCCAGTAATCATTTTGATGTCGAGGAAGACCAGACTAGTATACAGAACATTTTGTAGTACACGAATGTATGTGCAAACACAGATACATTCCCAAGGGTCCGATGAGGCGGCAAATTCCACACGAACGGAAAGACGTTTACGCACAATACATTTTCAGACATGCCATTGTTGATTGGCAGTGGGACATTTAGAGTAAGGACTGATATTATACAGTATTTATATGCATTTTATTGATACTCTATTAATTTTAATTTTTATGTCTTATTTACTGCTAGTGTGGTAAATTATACATAAGTATTTTCAATCTACTACGATATAACAAATAGATTATTAAAACATGTTCTATACATAACGTCTTATTAGGTAAATCCACCCTTTCAACATAATACGGGTACACATAAAATTTACGACTGAATTCGCTCGAATAAGAGTTGAAACATGTTATAAAGATTATTTATCTTCGTGGGACGCGCCCTCCCCAGCGTACGGCTGACCACAGCCATACGCAGTACCACAAGCTATCAATTTACAACTGAATTTATCGCAATGTGGTGCTTATGTTAACAACATTAGATCTATAGTCGTTCGTCCTAATAAGTGTCACTTACAAATAACCCGCTGCATCCTGCAATTTCAGACCATTAAGTAAGACAATCTGTCGTGTTTAAAGTTTTATTAGCAGTGAATTCTGCTCTAATGAAAAATATTTTACTTCATCCAAAAAATCGATCATACACAATACTGCAATGCATTTATGTATTTATCGTATAAAATAGGGAAATATTTTGTATAATAAAACTAACAAAAGTTATATTTGTGTTCCAATGTAGAGGTAATAATTAAAATGTTATTGTAACTCATAATATATTTTTTTTCAACAAACAAAATTTACTGAAAGGAATTTGACAAATCTATCGTAATCAATAAGGAAATGGTGTTTTTGTAAAATTAAACGGAAAAATCTACTAAACTAATACACATTAAACGTATACAGTACAACACAACTTAGATGTAGCATCGGCACATTCAATAAAACCGATTACTGCCGATTTATACAATCAATAGAAATAGCTCATTCGACGCTACGTTGCTATAGAGAAAGCAATGATCATGTAAATCTACGTGTCAATGAATATATTAGGTCATATAATATTAAAAGTTATTACGTTTGTGTAAAGATCATATTCACATAAGAAATAAATATTGATAATTTGGAATAGCGTATTTAATTCGGATATGATCGGTTTTACGAATTTTGCCGATGCTACATCGGAGTTTAATACGTTTTAAAATTAAACTACGAAACAAGCTTTAATTGAAAGTACATGTAATATAACAAATAACTTAGTTATAATGCTCAATTTATATAATGAAATTACATATTAATAGCCTCAAGTTATTATAGTACTTTGGTAACTGTTCTGATATAGAAACTGTTATCAATCTTCAAACCATACACGTGTATTAAGGCTCACTTTAACAGCGCTTAGGACTCCCGTCCATACTGTGTTAACAAACCACTATACATATCTACAATAATGTTTTGACAGACACAACGTCAAACTTTGTGTGGAAACGAGTAGTAAAGAGAAACTTATAACACCTACTTTCTGTCTCTGGAAAGTCAATACTTCTCTGGGCAGGGTATTGAGTTCTATAATAAAATCTCTCAGACAAGTTTAACTATGCTATATAAAAGGCTTATAACTATAAATAAATGAAATATTTTCTATTTTTTCCTGATATAAATCGTTGGTTAACGTATACACGAAAATGTAGCCAGCTGTGACGAAGTAAGGGAATATAAAAAACCGTTCAAAATGTTAACGAGCCTATTTTTCGTTCTACGTAATACACATACACGGACCGACCGTAAAATGCCTTGAGAATCTCAAGATTTTTGAGGGTAATTACGTGTGTAAACTGTGTAGGAATTTAACTCTTAATGAATTATAATTAAGGCTACCCCGCGGGGTAGGTAATACGCTTAGTAATACAAAAACGCACAATGATTAATAATATAATACAACGTGTAGGTATTATAATGACGCCGCACCAACATAAAGTTAGCTAGCTACAACAAAGCCAATACTTGTGTACGTAGAAATACATTTTAAAAATATTGAGATTTTACAATTATTAATCCTTGAAGACGATTTACAGCATTACCATATACTAAACAGTCTTAAGCTATTAGATGTGAAACGGTTAGCAACAATTTATGTGCAACTTTACTTTGATATTAACAAAATAAACGCGCGACCAGAACGTAAGACCCAATTTAATAATGTAATAAACTATGAGTATTTTGGACGTCGAAAATTGTGTCCATGAATCATTAAATACACAAAGTTGCCTAAATTATCCACAACATTATAGGGAGGGGAATTTAAGAAGAACATCAATACAGGTCAAGTTAACTACATAACACTTCATATAAATATTACATTAATTTTGAATCCTTTCATTAAATATACATTGAATATACATAGATGATAATTAGTATATAGTTAGTAATTATTAATCTTCATGCAGAATATAAATAATAATGTAATTAAAAAGTATTGGATTTTTTTAATGGTATAGGTTGGCGGACGAGCATATGGGCCACCTGATGGTAAGTGGTCACCAACACCTATAGATAATGAAGCTGTAAGAAATATTAACTATTCCTTACATTATCAATGCGTCACCAACCTTGGAAACTCAGATGTTATGTCCCTTGTGCCTGTAGTTTCACTGGCTCACTCACTCTTCAAACCGGAATACAACAATACTGCGTACTGTTATTTGGCGGTAGAATATCTGATGAGTGGGTGGTACCTACCCAGACCGGCTTGCATAAAGCCCTACCACCAAGTAAATTCGAATTCGTGGGCGGAAAAGGTAATAACATCTCCACATAACATGACAGAAGATTTAACATGACGGTTCTTCTCCATACCGTATACATTGCGTATAATTGTTACATTTAATAATGGAGATCCAAACATCTTAAATCTATTTTCGCAATATATGAAAAAATCGAACATAAAAAACGGTCTCATGGATGTGATATACATATGGTCGCAGCCTTATCAATTACTCGGCCCATTAAAACATCGCGGTTAGTCGAAGAACGGAAGTGTTAAGGGGACGTTATTTAGATAACCATTATAACAAGCACCCGACCTGCACTAATGAGGGGAACACTGTAACGATATTTTAACAAGAACATCTAGGCTATTGTGTTTCAAGGAGGCTTTCATCGGCTCCTTGTATTTAGTACGTAGTAATAGTTCGGAATTGTGTTGGTGTGAAACTCTTTGCGCGCTATTACCGAGAGAAGATTTTCAAGACCAGATTTGTATACAATAAAATAATACATTAATAGTGCTCATAATCAGAACCACAAAATGGAATTACATACCCCGTTTCAAATATATATTGTGATACTGACTATAAGACGGTAATTAAAGTAAAAATGTAGGAAGTTAGAAAACTAAGTAATGTGGGCGTGCGTGAGCAAAAGTCGCTTTATATCTGCAGTATACATATTTATACTTATGAGACTTTAAAAGCAAGCTATAGTCTGTAAATTTTCCACTGCTGGGCTAATGGCTTCCTCTCCCATTAAGGAGAGGGCTTGGAACATATTCCACCACGCTGTTCCAATGCGGGTTGGTGGAATACACATGTTTTCATTTCAATGAAATTTGACACATGCAGTTTGACAATGCAATTCCTCACGATGTACGAAATGAATTATAAACACTAATTAAGCACATATTTATATAGTGGTGCTTGCCTGGGTTTGAACCGGAAATCATCGGTTAAGATGCACGTGTTCTAACCACTGGGCCAGCTCGGCATTATTTTTTATTTATTATTATTATAACGGTAATCCCATTCATACACGTTTTTCATACACACATTTACATAGTTTAAGCCGAGCTACAAAAATGAACAAAGCTTGTATATAATACAAAAGTAAGTCAGCGAACATTTTATAACGTTATACACAAAGAAACGTGACCGATACGCACTATGAACTCACGTAAGACATAAATATTCTCGAATTAAAGCAACTCTCCCGGAGGAACGATTAAGGAAAAAGGTAAAGTTAATAAATATTAATGAAACCCTTGGAAAATTTATTATTACCATCAATATTAAACACATCTCGCGCATCAATCTCGGTGGAAGGGCTTCGCGTCAGGTATTCCGGGGTACCCGTCAGTTACTCTACCATCAGCAGTAGCTACTTTGTATTGCCGTGTTGCGGTTTCACAGGTGACAGAATCGGTTTATATGGAGGCACGAGGTAAATAACATCTCATGGTCTTTAGGCGGTGTTGTTCTCCATACTAATAGGCATTTATAAGCTATGTTAGAAATCACAATTTTGACCCAGACCATTTTCTATTGTTGTCCCTAGCGCGAGGTTTGAGCTTAATTGGCAGAGTAAAAATCAATACTACTAATTCCTTACATTAGAGCTTTATGCTGAAGAACTGAAGAAGCAAAGATGAAGAGTTTGTTTTGTTTGTTCACGCTGATCTCAAAAAGTTCAAAACCGACGTGAAACATTTTCCACGTATATTTATTGAGAAAGGTATATAACATTACGATATGACTCACGGAGACGAAGCACGTTTAACTTTGTTGAAACTGTACGTAGCAGCGAATTTAAATAGTGTATAATGGTGTATAACCATACTTCTATCTATACATATAACTATACATATAATAAAATTGGATTGTCTGTTTGTAATATTAAAATAATCCTTCTACAATTTTTATCAGTCTGTCTGTCTGTTTGTTCTCTGGAACGGCAGGATCGATTTTGACGAGATTTTAACTGGCAGATAACTGATATAATATGGAGTAACTTAGGCTACAATATTTTTTGTTAAATTCAAATATAGAATTCAAAAAGTTTTCTCTTTCTGAATTTTTAGAACGTCCGTTTGACAGCATATTTCTAAAAGGATTAACGTCAAATAATTATAAATGAATAATTCCCAGTGTTAGACAATATTTAAGAATAATAAAATTCAGCTTATGGATGCAAAGCAAAAACAATCTAGAAGGGTACGGTGTAACTGTTTTAATTTATCCCAGCATCAGCCATTCAGCTCGATTAAATGGGTCGGAAACTCGCTGTGTTTAATTTTCAAAAATATGAGAAAGGATACAATAATTAAGGTATATTTTCTATACATATTGGGAATGATATTTTTTTATAAGTTTTAGCAACAAATATTGGACAACGAATGTTTTCTAAAATAATGTTATCTAATTTTTCAATAAAGATTATTATCGATAATACAAATATAAAATAATCAATACGATTTAAGGGAATTGTTGATTCTAATTAACAAATTAATATCAAACATTTTTTTATATATTTGTAATAGAATAGGCGTTTGTTACCTGATGGAAAGTGTAGATTATGACGATTGTGGTACAAGCCCATCCAAAATAAACCTGTACAATCTACTCTTAAAGGCTCCGGAGTTCAACTTATCAGTAAATATAGACCCAGGCAGATCGTTCCAAATATTGGCGTCTCTCGCCAAAAACGAGCTGACAAACCATTTAGTTCAACTTTTGGGTATGTCAACAATGTAAAAATTAAATAAAATAAAGCTTACAGTCATTTTTGAATCATTTAACGCAATAAATAAATTTACAATTGGTAGTTGTATCTGTATGTAGAACGAACCAACAAGAAACTCAGTAGTTACTACTATTACTTTTAACACCAAAGACCCACACAAACTTTTCCAACATCACAAAATATTTTGCATCAGTTTGTAATTACGAGGCTGGCTGTTCTATCAGCCGGGGTGTAATATTATGTGGACACAGCGGCTCCATTTGCATTTTAATTGCGGCGTCACACCGATGACTGCACTCGGATAAAAAAACTCCGGAGCGACGCCTGTTTGTTTTGTCCGTCGCATGAATATTTTCAACCGTTCTGTTGCCGCTTCTACGGTACCAGCGGAAATTTTAAAAAAGTAATGTTATAATGAATAACACTCTTGTTTTTTGGTTAATTTTAAGCATAATTTTTTGACCGTGCTTCAAATTTTTTTATAATATTTTTATCCCTTTTTTATGATCATTCCGAAGCTGTAAAACAAAATATATAAGCATAGTTTAAATATAATTGAGATATTTTTATTAACAAAACCTGATCAGTAATTAAAACGCAAAGACATAGTTAAGCGAATCGATCAGATAAGTTATAGAATGCAGAATCACGTCATACAATACTGATTGAGTTTTAGCGTATTTCACTTGAGCATCGTTTAAATCTACACCGAGTCACCGGGTCACTGCATTCCAATTTAGAGACGTTTTCATAAACCTTCAATTTGCGTTCTCAGCACAGATTTCACGGGAGAATCAACTTTATGCGACGGCCGTTCGAAGTTCATCAAGATTCCGAGTCGCAAAGTTACCTTGGCAGGGCACTAACTAGATTCTACAGCTTTGAATGGAAAGCCATTTTGTTTGAGAGATAGCAGCATTTTACAATCGTTTATCAACAATCGAGATGCCTCGGAGAATTTATCGATAAAAAATTACCTAATTGTAATTTATATTTAAAAGTAAATTAGTCAAATATACTATGATTTATTAACTTATAAATTCCCATGAATGCATAGAAATATAAATTTCAAATTTTATATTTATATTTTAATGTTTGTTTGGCGAAAAATTAAAGTTCTCCTCTTACCTATGCCACAAAGGGGAAAGTAATTCGCCCGAAGGCACCATCTGGGTTAATTTCCCTGAAGCCTTGTCTAAATTATGACGACGAAAGGGCCCATTGTTGAAATTAACTACCATGAAACACTCGTCTACGAGACTTATATTGATGAATAACTTTCGAGTAGTAAAGGTAAAAAGACATACCTACGGAGAAAATGTTTCCATTTTAATAATTTATTTTCAGCAAAACCAAATGTACAAGAATTTTTTTAGACTTCATTAATATCCTTGACTTTTATAAAGGCTTACAATTAAAAACTATCTTATGAATGAAATTATGAATGTTTTTTTCGAAAGAAAAACGCTCTCGATATTATCAATACATATTCTAAAGATTGATACTAAAACTCCAATTTGTTGACTGAAAGCCTAACAGATAGAATACAACTTGTCTGACGTAAATATTCTCTCAATCGTCAAACAAAATAAATGCCATACTTATTCATTTATATTCTCATACTTAAAAAAAACATATGTGTATTTGTTTTGTATTTATAAATAGATAAATACACAAGTAGACCTTATGAGGTGCTGTTGAGCATTGAGAGTCATCAACAAGAGCATCGGGGAGAAAGTTGTCTTCAAACTCTTTTCATTAACTGAAGTTCTACTTTCCGAGTATAGTCGGAACCAACAAGTGATATGATTTCGAATCGATATTTGTAGACGAACGACCTCATATCTGGCAGCCCGCCAGCGAACTCTAGGACCAATCGTGATATGCAGACTTCATAACGCCTAAAATATACAAGCTGACGGCGCTTTACTACTCAGTATAACAAAAAAAAATAGTTGATCATGTCTTTCTACGTATCTACTTTACTTACCAACGAAAATTTTATTGTACATAAAGATATGAAGAATATCATTGTTGAATTGAAATAAGATTTACTATACAGTACATCCCATTCATAAAGCCTTCTGAGCGTCGTGGTTAAAGATAAAACTTTCTAACAATAAATCATAAGTACGAGAAGTGTTAGATAATCCCGGAGAATTATCACCCTTAGCAATCGAGATACTCGTAACACTCAGTCGAGAATATTGTTTAGCCGAGCCAATCCTGCCTTGCTTCTCATGAAATACTACTTTATAGGAGGCAATATAACTAATGCCTTATCTTTATAAGGTTTTAGTACTTTAAAAATTTCTCTTTGGTAGCTGTAGCTTCTTTGCTCAGCTGCATGTTACGAGATATATGTATATATCATAAGTAAACTTGATCAATACAAAGTCCCTGTAATTATATTTTAGGTACATATATTTAAAGCAACAGTTATAAAATACTACATCGCATTATTTGGAACTATGAACTATGAAAGATAAGCTCTTGATAATTGTAACGATTTCAAAATTCTAGCTTTGATGAGGTAATTAAATTATTTATGTCTTAATAGACTGTCAAAGAGAGAATGGAGAGTCGCACATTACATAGTAAAATATAAAGTTTGCTCATTTGTTTTAGTCGGGACGTCACGGTAGAATGCGTAAGCGATCCCGTGATGCCCCCCGCAGAGACGGAATCGGTACCGCTGGTTTTTTAGTGGGTATTCCGGTGCCTTCAGCGCCGGCGAGCCCCACATACCTCCCCACAATACAACATCATGTGGGGGAAACGCGTAATGCGTAAGTGCGAACTTATCTTATTTAGATAATGTTTCCATATCAGATTTTGGTCCAAACTGCAAATTTAATACAAATAAAAAAAATACAGAACTACCAAGCGCAACTTCAGCGCGTTTGTTCAAATAACTTCGTAAGTATGGTATGATTTTCGAAATAATTTAACCAACATTATATAGTTTCGTGTTCAGCATGTTATACACCTCCACTATCATCACAGGTTACATCAACAATAGCACTAATTTGCATCTTAACGAGCGCCATGATTACACATTGGATAGGCCGTACCTGATATGCTATTATCAAAATCAGCGAGAAGTAACTTCTTCGCTCAATATTATTGATAGTTGCCAATTACGTACAATTACTTTTACGAATACAATGTTTTTATAAAGTTTATATATACTTAGTATACCATATACTTAGAAAAAAAAATAATAGGATATTTAGATAGAGTGTAGTTTTTACAATACAACGCTAATATATGTAGGTAGTTATAAGATTTTTACCAAACCAAACGTTTTGTACTTATTTTTATTATATGCCATTGTATCTATATCATTGCTTAGGATAAAAAAATAACGCAATTATCTCTAAATGCCGGCAGAAATAACTCTGTGAGTTCTTTGCATTACTGCAATAATTCGATAGAAGGAGCTATAACCGTAATTTATACCAATCGATATAAACAAAACACGACCGATATCGGTCAGCGGTCAACTGAAAAACGGAGGTCCGTCAGTGGACTTGATGGATAGCGAAAAAGCCTCGCCACGAGGCAGACACGATTCATTTGAATATTGATTTAACCACCGGCAAGACAGGCTATAATCGATGGCTAAATTGAACAATATCCCGTTCTTGTTTTATTAAGAGAATTAAAACAATAGAAAGATGCTTAGAAAGGTATCGATGACGGTTTTTTTAAATATATATCACAAGGATTATTATAAAACTAACACGTTCTAGGTCATAAGGCTTTGAGCAGACCCGTCTGAGAAGGCAGCACCTCATCATCACATATTCTGCCAAACAGTAATACTTAGTATGTTTGAATTCCGATTTGAATGGTGGTTGAAGCTAGTGTAACAGTCACAAGGGACATGATATCTTTGTTACCAAAAACGCTACGTATTGACTATGTATTGGGTGGTTAATATCTCTTTTAGCGCCTGTATGTTGGGGACCCTACTTATTTCATTATATAAAACAACCATTACAAAATCAGCATATAGCTTTAAGGGTCTGCTTTCCCAAGATCAACATAAGCTGAATAATCTTATTTATTTTTTGTAAAACAGCTGTGTATAAATCTTATTGTTTTAATATAGTGTGTCCTTTTTTCGTTTTGATATACTTATTTTGTATGTCGATATTAACGATAAATTATTAAAACATTACATCATAAATTATAATCGCAACTTTTGTTTTGCTTACATATAATTCTATTTAAACATAATGCGAATAGAACAGAACCAAATTCGAATTGAGTCCATCGCTTGGAATAGACGATCAATTCGATGCCCAAAGCGACAACTTTTTTTCGTCTGCAATCAACGGACCATTTCCCACGCTCCAGATTAGGAAAATAAAACCTTCGGAAAACCATAATTCGTCGCCGATTCTCTGATTCAGGTCGCTTCCCTTGCTGAGAACGATTACAGTTCAGATAAATATGCCAACTAGCCGTAATATTGATATACGCTGTCCCGATATTAAATCTGACGTAACGTCGCAAGGCTTTCAGTCGCAATTTAAAGGGAATTTTAAAATAGGTATTTCATCAGTGTAGTTTTTAATAGTAACTGAATTTTTAAGTTGTTCATGTTACGTATCGAATGAAAAAATATATATACTTTATTCAGAGTGATTCTGTAAAGCACTTTCATCGTCACTTTACACCATTAATTCAACATGAAGTTCCCTTAGGAGATTCGTCGTGTTTTATGCAACAAAACCATAACAGTTAGTTAACTATAGCTGCATAGATACATATTACATTAGGATGTGTATTAATAATATTATTGCAAAATATACCTTTGCAGTTTTAAAGTCTTTAAATAAAAAATCAACCTAGACTAACATACCACAGCCACACCACGTCGAACCAAAGAAAAACAGGAACAAGTTACACTAATAACTGCAAGACACACCAATCACAATATGTTTATAAAAATGTACGAGACACTCGTAGTAGAATCTACAACCCATGTAAAGACAAAATCCATCAACATTCAAAGCTATCCTTCACATTCAGCTAATCAACTATAAGCATTTATTCTACTAACCTTTAAGTTCATTTAATTTAACGTTGTAGAATTCAGGAAAAAACATTTTTGTAAATTCTTTTCTTTTTTTTTTTTTACATGTAACACACGATAAATTTAAAGGAAACTAAAACAACGTTACGCTTATAAAGTCTCAAATGGAACCTTATAAGCACGAATAAAAGTTTCCGCCAGTCCTTAAAGTTAAGGCGATGTATTCACGTGTCAGTTGGTATCGCCAGGTCAAGGCTACGAATGCTTCGATGTATCCCTCTAAAAATATTCTCATCCTACATGCGGTACACATACAGCCCACGACATGTAATAGCGCCGCCTTCGAGGTTCGTTTATACGTTTTTATAATTGTGATCATTCTATTTTTAAATCTATATACAGGTTGATAAAAAAGCAACTGTATTTGATTATACGCTGGGAAGGTCATGTTTTGAGGTTAATAAAGACAGTTATTCAATTGCGAAAAATAAAAAAGACATTTTATTCCATTATCATCAGAGTTTCCCCTGAAAATATTACAGTAAGGGCGTAGGGAGATTCCTCCATACACTAGGGATATAACAAAGTACATAATTCTGTGAAAGCAGAAAAACAGACGTGAAGTTAGGTAGCTTTAAATCTTAAGAGAAGTGCCATTTCTCTAGAAGTGATTACAAGACTTTAAAACAAGACACAAGCAGACCCTTACATAACAGAGTATATAACATATGTTTCATAACACAGTTACAACGAGTATGTTTAGATAGTGTACATAATATGTGGGCAGCGCATTGCTAGCAGATGTTACAAACGTTTTACAGTTTCCAAAATGGGGCTGTTGTGTCGGTTTACCGAGATAACTAGTCTGAAAGTGTTTTTGTCTACGACCAACGTTGGTAACGATTAAACATGTTTGCCAAATTAAACTTTGGGAATGATTACCATAATGAAATTACCATCATAGTATATTTATTAATTACTGTCGCTACAGAATCTTCAAAAGAAATCATTTTAATTCAGGATATTTCTTTACAACTCCTATTCTATTTATATTATTATAGAGTTGAAAGTCGCTCAACATATTTAAGTTTAAGCAAACGATACTAGCCAGCATATTATTATATAACAGAGCTAAACTAAATCCATTATTCTTTCACAAGATACGGAAGGATTTTAATGTGTATCCGGGACGTTCGCTAATTACGAAATTACTTTCCTAATGCCCTACCAAGTCTCATTGCGGAAATACTTTTAAACAAATTAGACGTAAAATTAAAGCGACCAAAGCTGGAACTACAGCGAAATCTATTTGTGTAAATACAGAACGATGGAGTCACGTAATAAGCACACACTAAGGCTACGTGAGTTGAATGCATAATGATACTTTAGAGTTTCACACAAATTATACTGACATTTCAAATTACACTCCCGACATGATCTGCTTTTCTTTTAGGTATTCTTCAGAATAATCTAATTATTCATTTTTATTGTCCCATCGGAGTATTTGATTTATTGTGCTAGATTTTAATTCGATTTTAATTTGCCATTCATAGACGTTTTTTTGTAAAAGAATTCGAACTATTTCACTTTAAATTAGATGAAACATTTAAAAAAAGTGATCGTGTTTCACAGAACAATCGTTATACAATATAATTAAAAAAGTTAAGACCTTAGAATGTATTGGACTGATTTCTGAAGAATTTGCAAAGTCCGTTGTCTGAAAATGTGATAAAGGACGGTACAATTACTGTACCGTAATAATGTCACCTTCGTCTAATATATACCCTACAGATTCAAGTTCATATTATTCCTTCAATGCCATTATTAATCCGTGACTCGAATTATTACGAGAATCATACAGGTTCGCATGAGATTTTTTTATGTAGTGTAGATACTTGAAATAATAAATAATAATCACTCCTCCGCGCAAAGGTCGACTGGAAGATATCTCTGTTTTAACAACTTTAAAACTTGATTTTACTATTGGTGTACAATGAAGATAACATGAATAATATTTGTAACTATTCCTAATATCTTCTTAACAATTAGCCGGCAATTGAAAATCATATCCCTTTTTGTCTATTGCTATTATTTTTTACGATGTAACTAACGTGCAGCAACATCTAACCTTCACATAGAAACACGTTCGAATCGACTGTTAAAAGTGTAAAGTCAGTTAGTGCATATTTAATGGGAGTATCGATCACTTTTATCGCGCTTTGCGTTAAACGTATCGCGTTATCTGTTGTAATCTGCCCAACGCGGAGTTAATAAAATTCGCTACATTTTTTGTAAACACAACCGTTCATTGATTAATGCCGTTCGGTTATTTAAACATACGAATATCATGTCATCATGATATGAAAGGATTGTTTTTGTAGTAAATGTGTAAAATTCCGTCGTGATATGATATAAGTTGGAACAGAAAATGATCAAAAACAATCTTATATTATCAAAATTGTCATGTAACTAACATGAGTGTTATTAACAGTTCATCGCACTTTTTATTTTAATTAACGTTAAAAAGTAATTGATAAATTTAAATAAAACTAATTATCACGGATGAATCGCGTATATTAATTATTTTTAAACATCCCGACGTTTCGAGCACTTTGCAGTGTTCGTGGTCACGGGTAGACTAAGATGACATTTGTCTATTTGAAGAACAAAGGAAATATTATTAACAACTACCGCCAACGATTTCTCAATTGATGTCTCGAGTAACGTTCCGGTTGCACGCAGAAGGCACTAACTGTATCTTTAGGTCTTGCAGTCTGTTGGATTTGGGATTTTAAATTTTTAATAAGTGGATCCCAGGTTTTAGAAAGTCTCCAACCATCTTCTCTATTGAAGTTCGGATGTTTTTGAATTTCAATAGCCTCGCGTATCATTCTAGGAATGAATCTGTGTTCTCTAGCGAGGATCTGTGGTTTATCAAATCGGATAAAATGGTTAGGTTTATCCAGAGCATGTTCACAGACTGCAGACTTTGAAGAACGCCTATTTTTGACATCTCCTATATGTTCCTTGACCGTGCAACCGGAACGTTACTCGAGACATCAATTGAGAAATCGTTGGCGGTAGTTGTTAATAATATTTCCTTTGTTCTTCAAATAGACAAATGTCATCTTAGTCTACCCGTGACCACGAACACTGCAAAGTGCTCGAAACGTCGGGATGTTTAAAAATAATTAATATACGCGATTCATCCGTGATAATTAGTTTTATTTAAATGTGTAATAATCGCGAAAATTTAAGACAACATTAAGTAATTGATAAAACAAACGACAATCGAAATATTATTCATAAATTAACAGACTGTAAATGTCCCATGTACGGCTTATTCATATTCGGCTTATTCTAAAGGCTCTTCTGAGAAGAAAGTTGGAAACTTATTTTACCATATACCAAAATTCTTGTCGATGGATTAACATGTGGCATACTTATGCGCCGAGATGGCCCAGTGGTTAGAACACGTGGATCTTAACCGATGATTGCGGGTTCAAACCCAGGCAAGCATTACTATATATATGTGCTTCATTTGTGTTTATAATTCATCTCATGCTCGGCGGTGAAGGTTTCCTTCCTCACGATGTTCGTGAGGAAACCTGCATGTATCTCATTTCATCGAAATTCTGCCACATGTGCATTACACTAAACCCGCATTGGAACAGCGTGGTGAAATATGTTCCAAGCCCTCTTAACGGGAGAGGAGGCCATTAGCCCAGCAGTGGGAAATTTACAGGCTGTTACTTTTTTTTATACTTCACGATGCGAATTTCACGATGTTTTTCTTCACCCATCAAAGTATAACAACGATGAACAATTACAAAACCAAATTAAGCTCATGAAAACTTTAAAGTGTTTCGAAAATAGAATACGTACTGCCTCATACCTAATTAAAATGTAAGATCGAATAAGTAATTCAGCCTCGATAGGTTATCGTTCAACGGAAACTTGCATGTTTGATCCAGACTTGAGGCCATTGTAGTACCCACTGCTCGCAAAAGATTTACGCTCAACTGGAGGATAGAATATAAGTACCTAATTATCTAACAAAGGCATTGCTCATGTTCAAGGGAATTTTTATTCATTCACACGCATAAAATAACCTTTTCGAGTTTTAACTTGTTTAGTCACGTTGATAGAAAAGTTGGTAGGTCAAATTTGATTGTAGCTTTTCCGACGTAGAGTTACCGAAAGCACGTGCACGACAATATCATTTTGAATCATAGTTTAAAACACTAATTAAACTACATTTTTACGCATAACGTTTATATACATTAACAGATTTCAAACTGATTCAATATAATCGGAATGTCAACAGAAATGCCAGTGTAACTACGGGTTTAACGGTAATAATATCTTAGTTCCCGAGTTGGTCGGGCGTTGGCGGTGAAATGTATTCTTAATATTTCTTATACTACCCGTGTCTGTGGGCGGTGGTGATCGTCTACCATCAGGTGTTCCAATTCCCTACCACCTACATATTTGTTATTAAATAAAGCCTAGTTCAATACATGAAAATTAACAGGTTAGCATTCCGCAAATATTATTAGATGTGTACGTACTTAACTTAGGCTTCATAAAGGAAATCGCTGAGGAGATACTTTCATTTTATAATCGAAAGTCTGCAGAAGAGAACCTACACTCGAATATCAATGATTGTTTTGCAAATCAGTGTAACGATGCAAGAACATATTTATGAATATTTAGTTATTTATTGAAGAATACTCGACGTGTGACATTGTAACAAAAAAAGAAACATTCTATTGAAATGAAAATAAATGTATCAGACACATAATACTTTTTGTGAAATATTTTCAAACTTTAAACTTTATTGTTATAAATTAATTTAAATTATTAGCGATCTCCATTTAGTTTTTGTCCCATTAAGAGTCCACCCGAGAATTACTCGGTAAAGAAGAAATGGTGGAAATAACTAAATAAAATGTATATATTATTTATTTCTTCTTTCCATCATTTCAAAATTACATATTTAATTACTGCAGAGAGATAAAGCATTTCCTTCTAAAAATTGTATATAGCTTTCTGACCGAATAATAAATAGTATGCTAATATTTCCTTTGAAACAAATTTAAGTGTCCCATTAAGATTTGTAGCTTTGAATATCTTTAAGAGGAAAACGTGACGAATCTTATTTTTTTATCCTGAAATAACGTTAACTTCAATAAAATATATTTTATTCGATTATGTTATGATAGGGATGAGAACAAAAACTCAACTGGGACGTTAAAAAATCAAAGCATATAAACTCGGTGCACCTGAATAAATTTGGCAAAGAGACCAAAAAAATAGCCGTTTATTTATTTTTTTATTTATTCATTATGTTTGCCAGCGATATTTACATTCTTCATTGTGATAAGTATACAATTAGGTAATATACATACATGGATAATGTATAATCATTTAAAATCAAACACTAAATGCTGTTTAAATTATTCATTACTATTGCTAGCTACAACAACAGAAGTGAAAAAAAAAACAAAACAAACGGAAAATTGAGCAACAGAGAAAGAATAATGTTGTACAGATATTTCGGCTTAAATATTACTTTAATATATAGACATTTGTTTAGACTTATAAAAGTTAACGAATTACCGTTCAGTATTTTAAGTTAACTACAGAAAACAAGGTCATATCTGAAGTGTAGGTAATTGTTGGTAAAATGTCGGTTAAGTACTGTAACTGCCTGTAAAAGTCTTGAAGAAAAACTCTGGAGCTTATTCCACCGCGATATCTCACTGCGGGTTGACGGAAACACGAGTTGTTATTCTCTCTATATCACGACACGTGTTTTATTTTATTTTATTTTTATTAGGACAACCAACAGTGGATACAATATCACATAAAAAAAAAAAAACAATTATGTTATTACTACTATCGTGTTTAATTTTAAACAAAAATTTGAGCATATGAAAATTTTGTGATGCTACGTAGGCCGACATGGTTCTACATCTGCGTAGTATATAGCGTAGTAATATATATTGTAGATGAAATATTAAAAAAAGTTCGACGAATAAACTATGACAAGCAACTATTTACGATTTAATTAAATCGGCATACACATACGAACTTTTTATTATTATTATATTACAACTTATAACATTGTTATCAAATAATGCGACTTGTCTATTAAGGTTTTGTTTTTCAAGATTGATTCATTGCATGATTGAATATCCTTTGTATAAACAGTTCTTCATTTCAAAATACCTTCCGCTCTATATTCGATGGAGCTTTAATCCATATTTGGATATGACCCAAATATGGCACGTCCCAGTTTTTAATATCCAAAACTCATTCGGTCTCACCGAGTGGCCGTGTATCGCGGAATTTAATAAGCACACATGTAACAGACCGACGAACAGTGGTCAGGCAATCAACTACTTCAATACAATTAGATACACAAACACGATATTGTAGTCTTGTTTGGGGAGGAAATGAGAACACGTTATTGGTTATTATTATTTACCAGTCTTATTATTGGTCGATACAAGATTAGATCGATCGGTTATACGAGCTTCATATAAAAGGTTATATTACCTAACCTTTAGCATCCTGGTAAACGTCCAATGCTGGACAAAGAACTCATCCTCTGCGCGTGTTGTTAAAAACCCTTAGGTCAGAATTAAATCCAACACATAGTTTTCCTTCACCGAAATTGAATAACACACATAAATTGAGCACGTGAATGTTCAGATCTTCGCGCTCGGTATTAAATTTGCAATTTCAATCGAAAATCACATGTCTTACCACTGAGCTCTTGGGCTCATAAAGTATTTTAAAAATAAACTTGACTTATACACACGTTATATTGGCTACAGTTACGTGATGCTTTGTCATGTTTCGACTGTCAAATTAGCGACGACAGAAAGAGATAAATCGATATGTTACCACTCACGCGCTCTAGAATATTTAACGCTGAGGACGATTACGTATTAACAATACGTTGTCTCTGCAGAACCACTATCTTAAATCACACGGCTCACTAACGTCAGAACGGCACAAAGCGTAGAGCTACGATAGAATATCTAACAAATACATTATATAACAATCAAAAATTTATTAAAAACTAAAAACTTATAAAATGTTACAGCCAATAACATTTAACAAATGACGTTACTCTTATTGTTACACACCAAAGAATTAAAACACGATGACAGTTTTTCTGCCACATAAAATGTCGTGTGACAAAAGCCAGCTCAGAATAACTCAGTCACAGCAAAGCACTGGTGTTTGCCTGGTCCCGTTACCTCGGGCATCGGAAATAATAACAGATAAAAAACGAATACGACATAAAGCAATAATAATAAGAGACAATATTACTAAAATATAAAAGTGCTAACCAAAGAACGACTAGTTATTGAACAAAATAGTATTGCTTTATAAAACAAAACACTTTCGGGCTATTTTATAACTGAGATCCATTGTTCCACGATACACTGTTAAGGTATTGAAATATAAATGCTACCTCAAAGAGAATTTCCGCACCAAAAGACCAAACGTGTATTTCACGGCCGTTATTTACTTTACAAAGAAATCTCGTATAGCTAAATAAATCTTTCCCCTAAGTACACGTAAAATATTGATTTCATTGAATAAAGAACTGAAATGTCGCTGTGTAAGCGATACTATTGGCTTTACACACCGTTTCATGGTACTGGGACAATATTTGTATCAATATAACAATGTTTCAGGTATATTGGTTCTGATTCGACTGAGAAGTAAGGCATAGGCTTTACGTTGTCAGTCGAAACAGGTGATACTTCTAGAAAATAAGTCGAAATTTTTTTTTTTAAGTTGGAGCATTGTAATTTTAATACATCCCAAGGATTGTTTGAAGCTCCATAGCCCCAATGGTAATCGTAACCGAAAACATCTAATTTACAAAACAAAAATTTATCGTAGTATAATATATGTATTTCAGTTAAAGAAAGCAACTAAACTATTTTTGAATATAAAAAATCAACATCGATTTTGGTTGTAAAATATTTTACAATTTTTTTTTCTGCTAGTAATGGAACTCGCTTTTTCTTATAAAGATAGATCAGATATTCCAATCACCAAAAGATTTTGAGATATTCTGATATATAAATAATATCAGAATATCTCAAAATCAAGGTTACATATCGGATTGTTAAAATATAATCGACACACAGCATTTCTTATATATCGATAAGTCATTGATACGAAAATAATTCTAAGACATTTGTATGTCAAATAAAACGTAGAAAGTTGATGGAAACGATTGAATATAATTTAGTCTTCAATTTTATAATTAGCTCGCCATGTTTATTAGAACGTTAACGGTCAAATTTTGGATACAATGGTTTATTGTTATGTAATTAATTTACAAATTCAATTCGTGCGAATAAAATATGATTGATTCTATTTAAATATTAAGAGAAAATTAACAACAGTTGTACGTTCTATATTAATTAGTAGTATGTACATTGTACGTGCTTAGTTTTCAAATAAAGTTAAAATAAAATATAGCGCCCTAAAAGCGCTTTTGATTGTCATTTTAAAAGAGTAAATTTAATATAAAGTTACCACCGATTCAGAATGTAAATTATAAATATATGTTAATTAAATTATATTATTAAGTATTATATCCTACTAATATTATAAATGCGAAAGTTTGTGAGGATGGATTTATGTATGTTTGTTACTCTTTCACGAAAAACCTACTGGACGGCTTTGGATTAAATTTTACAGTTATATAGGATATACATCAGGATTACACATAGGCTACAATTTATAACGGTTTTATGTGATTTTTTTGAACGATACATATAAAGTACCCGTGCGCAGCCGGGGCGGGTCGCTAGTCTTATCATGCTGATAAAATTCAAACGAAGCGGGATTAAATCATCTAGTTTATTTCTCATCATTCAACATCTAGATAGCTATAGCCTTTACATATGAAAGCGTGATTACTTGTTCAAATAAGTTTGCGTAGTTAAGCGCGCGCCGGTGGACGGCGTAACGTTAGAATGCACAAATAGCGCCACGTGTAGTCGTTGCATTCGTAATGATTTAGAGAGCATAGATTTCGAATCTCATCGTATTCTGAAACACGAGAATTATTTTAAGGTTAATTTTTATAACGAATCCACGTTCTGTAGCAATTTGACAGCGTTAAAAAAGTATTTACACGTTTCATAACCAAGTAACGTAAATATTTGAGTAAAATATTTTATTTTCGAATGAACCATATAATAATATCATTGATTGATGTTAGTCCGCTAACATTACTTATCCAGGGGCTATGGACATATTTCAGGAAGACTACGGCTCCCAGTATCATGGTATTTTGTGGTGACTTGTTTTTGTGCTAGTGCGTCTAGGTAGGTATCACCTACTTATCATATATTCGACAACGAACCAACAATACTCAGAATTATGAATTGAAAGGTGAGCGACCCAGTGTAACTACAGACATCAGGGATGTAATATCTTAGTTCCTAAGAAGTGGTTAGTATTTCCCACAACACTAATGACTATGGGCGGTGGTGACAACTTGCCATCGTCGTCAAATTCCACGATACATAACGATAATGAATCCATATTAATTAATAACAACAATAAATCGCGCCAATATTCCAGATGAATTAATTATCATACGCAGATGTTTTTGCTAGAAATAGCAATGGCTGATACAGGCTTCGATATAACGTCATATCGTCATATCTTATCATGCCCACGTATCTATTAACGCATCATTAATAGGTTATTTGCTTGCTTTTATACGCTCTACCGCGTTAAAAACAACGAGAGGTTAATGCCACGTTGATATTCTTATATTTTAATATTATTGTTTTAAAACGTTGTAAACAGTTGTAGTTGTACTTTACTTGAAACACGTCTGACATGATACAATCTATATCAATATTATATATGTGAAAGTAACTCTGTCTGTGTGTCTGTACGTCGCTCTTTCACGGCCAAACCACTGAATCGAGTTTGATGTCATTTGGTATAAAGAAAACTTGACCTCCAAGAAAGGACATAGCACATACTTTTTTGGCTAACCCATGAGAATCAACACACTTAAACGCAAGTAAAACCTCGGGCGAGTACTATTTAGTTTTTTTTTTATGGTATAGGTTGGCGGACGAGCATATGGGCCACCTGATGGAAAGTGGTCACCATCACCCATAGACAATGACACTGTAAGATATATTACCTTACATCGTCAATGTGCCACCAACCTTGGGAACTAAGATGTTATGTCCCTTGTGCCTGTAGTTACACTGGCTCACTCACCCTTCAAACCGGAACACAACAATACTGAGTACTGTTATTTGGCGGTAGAATAGATGAGTGGGTGGTACCTACCTAGACGGGCTCGCACAAAGCCCCACCACCAAGTAAAGTAGTTATTAGTTTATATACGAGTAAATTATAATTTTATGCGACTGGTAACAAGCAATAATTGTTAACCGAAAATAAATGAAATCATTCTATTAGTATCAATAACAATTATTACGATAATGGAGGATCAGTAGCATTTCATTAAATGGCTCTCTAATACACCAGTGGAATATTAAGAAGTGCTTAAATGAATATGACGAGGTCCATAAAGATTTAATGGAAAACAACAAACAGTTTTAATTACGGACACAAGGACTCGTCGACTTAGATATTCCCTAATACATCAATTATTGAAACAGAATCGCATTTTGATGTTTATTTCAATTAATTTGCAATGTATGTCAATTTATATTGTTTAAGATTACCACTCTGTAATATTCAACTTTTGTACAAAGACTTTATACACTGCACACACAATATCACTAATTGCGCCTGACAGTTTGCCCGCTAACTTCTTATAAACTAATTATACGCTAGATTTCGACGCTGAACTCAGCAAACATTACTACAGCCGGAAAGTGTTAAATCATTTTGAAAATACCTTAAATACGTATACAACAACAGCTTGTATATTTCCCACTGCTGAACTAAGGCCTCTTCTCCCTTTTAGGAGAAAGTTCGGAACATATTCCACAATACTGTTCCAATTCGGGTTGGTGGAATACACATGTGGCAGAATTTCTATGATATTAGACACATGCAGGTTTCCTCACGATGTTTGCCTTCACCGCCGAGCACGAGATAAATTATAAACACAAATTAAACACATGTGTACTCAGTGATACTTGGTTTTAACCCCCAATCATCGGTTAAGATGCACGCGTTCTAACCACTGGGCCATCTCGGCTCCAATACGTATACAATATTTTATTATTATACAAAAGACTTGAGCGAATTATTTAAATTTCGTCGAAAGCAAATCATTAGCATAAGGAGCGACGTTTATAGCAGGTGTTATCATCGTCACGGTAGCCTTTCACAATGTTAAAGATCCAACACGTTAAGGATACTTAACAAACTCAATACAGAGATCACTCCCGATACGCGTATTCAATGACCCAATTATTTATTTTATCAATTTTACTTTTATTGAAAACTATCTCTGCCTTCAACTCGATCGTTAAATATGGAGATACGGAACCATGTCGGGTTTTAATAAAAACGATAAGGAGGCTTCCGCGTACTGCGTTCAGACAAATAGGTTATCGCATACGAATTCATTTAGTACTGTTACAGTTTCATATTAAACTACATTTTTTACGATAGTATTTAGGTCATTTCGTCTGACTTAAATTCTTTAGAAACAATATATTTTAAAAAATAAATCTCTACAAATATTCGTCATCTTCGAATAAATATTTTCAATAAGTTTCTTAATTTGTCAACCCGTCTGCTCGTTATCAAAACGGATAAAATTCGAACAATTTCAATTTGACAACTTTTATTCAAAGCTCCGAAAATCCACCGAACGAGGATTGTGACGTAATACTTAAAGCACCTACTCTGAGCGAAAGTTTAATGAACAGGATTACCTTATTGGTAGAACGTAATATGTTATTGGATTAAATTAAATTAAATTTTAACGAATTTGCTTTAACGATTTTTGGTAAACACACATGACACATACACGATTATTATCTGATACATGTAGATTTTTATAACGCAGAGTAGAGCATATTTATCATTCGGATTTAGAATTTGATTCTAAGTTTTACTTTTACGTGACATTTGGCATAACATAGCATATAATAATAAAATTTTGCACATATTCTATGTAAAGAACGAGAATTTAAAAACTGAAGTGTAATTTGACATTTATAACTACAAGAAGAACTATTTGTTTTTAAAAATTATAAAAATAATGATGATGTTTATTTAACCTATATGTATTGCATTGCCCCTTAGCTGTGGTAAATATAAGAATATATGGAGACTAGACAACTGTGCGGAATCTGTCATAGTTCATAAATAGATGTATGTTCCATTTGCAAATACAGACGCTCTGTATTCTTTTACTCTCATAATTAGATGAAACATCAATTCCAACATGACTAGAAAGAGTTAAAAGATTAACATCTTTATTTATTTTTAGTTACAAGGTTATTTAAAGCTGGGAATATTCTAAAATTGCACAACTTCATTCGATATACGTCGAGCACGTACTCTGTGCGGCAAGTTCCCTCTACTTGTTACGAACACGTTACCAATATATACCGCACAATGAATTTAAAGAAGCCAACAAGTTAACAACGGTGAACAAAATTATGCAAGTTAATTTTATCCAGCGGTACGGCGGAAGGTAATATTATTAGCCTTAACTACGTGGAGGCAGACTTTACTTGAAGAACGCTTAAAAATTTTACTATAACCTCTCATTTTATGTAGATTTCACGCAGCTTTGTACAGTTTTTATTCAAATGTTAATTTTTTTAACATTCAAAATAAATCAACCAAAGACTGAAAATAGTGAATTTTAATTGAAGATTACGTGTTTAAACTTGTGCAAGGACCACTGAGTTCAAATAATCAACAATCATGTTTATTTGTATTAATCCTTAAGCCGTATTTGTCTATGTTTGTTCTACCTTAAGTTTCTGTTATTATTTAAGAGTGTATTACATTTTATTTAATTCAACAGCGCTTTAAATACCTGTAGTGATGTATCACACTGCACTGGTCCGTGTAATTTTTATTGCATTGTTTTTGTGAATATACCGATGGTGTTTCAAATAGATAAATAATCAAAGAAAATCAAGACTAGAGTAGACAAGATAACCAGCTTTCAGATTAAATTACAAGTCGAAGAGACTTCAAGGTTACCTTCACCATAGCCCTTCATACAGTCGAACTTATTTTTGAAAAATAAGTACCGTAATTTAAGTGTCACAGTTCGTCACACCTCCTTGAGATTACACATCATATATTATTACACGCGTGACGAAAGAAGGAAGAATGTTAAAAAGACATAAAATCAATTTTAATTATAACAATTAAATACTATTAAAGTAAAATATGAAGTATATTATAAAAATGAGCAGTCAAGTAGTGATAATTTGTATTTATAATTCATTTCGTGCTCGGTGAGGAAACACATCGTGAGGCAACCTGTATGTGTCTAATTTCGTAGAAATTCTGCCACATATACCACCAAACCGCACTGGAATATTTTCCGAACCTTCTCCTCAAAGGGAGGAGGCCCTAACTCATCAGTGGGAAATTTACAGGCTGTTGTTGTTGTGCTATCAACAAGTGTTAGTGATATAAAGATCTGTTACCTTTGATGACGTGATCGTTATTAAATGACGGCGTTGAACGGCATGAATATCGTGATCGCAATTTATTTTAATACTGTGTTGGCAAATGTTACCATATTTAAGTTAATGATTTTCTAACGACGCGGAAACCGTCACAAATAGAGTTAACAATGTATTAAGTGAAAAGTGCCCCAACCGACTTCAACCCTAATAGACCGTAACTGTAATACTGAACACGCAAATTTGAGAATAATATAGAAATATACTCTTTCTAAATACATAACCAGTGGATGCAATTCGATATACATTGCACATTGAATAGTACTGCCTTTTTTTCGGTTTTTTTTTTTGAAGTTCTGCTATTATAATATTCGTAAAATGATGTATTTACTAGGCATTCCTCCCTAGTGATGGGAACACAAGTCTCCCTCAAATATGTCCAGAAATTTTCAAAATAATTTTATCAGCACTTATTGCTTAATTTTATAGTCATTGGAATAATTATAGCAGCAAAATATCCACAAGATTCCATGATATGTGCATAAAGTTAAAACGAAACCGATTGTACGATGTGTTAGCGCATTAAATACATACAAAATAAACACTTTATATACAATATGATATAATTTTACACACTTAAATTGATTTAACTATATAATATAAGCTCAAATTGAAAGCACAGACCAAAACTTGTAACAATCTATTGAAACAGTAGCAAAGCTAGCGATTCGTAGCATCCGTAGCAGCTCTACGAACTTCGTAGACGTCTACAGCGATCAAACTGAAATTTGTAGCATAAGATAATTGTACGGATCGAGTTGCTAACTTCTTGATATGCAATTTTGGTATATATTGTAAAAGTTTGCAATTCTATGCAACTAAATTTATGTTTTTAAACATGTTTAATGATTTTACTGAGTTACGTAATTTAATTATTATCTAAAAAAATACGAAATGACCCGCTGGTATACAAACAAAACTATCAAACAGGATGAAATCATGGATTGTGATTGTGGACAGGAGTTTCTTATAGAATGTATGTGAACTTTTTTTTACTAACTGCGTTTGGCCGAGGGGAGAATTTATTCCAAATTGATGGTTTGTTCCACTGCCGCCTATTGATATAAGCGTCGTAAGAAATTTTAATATTGGGAAACCTTGGGAACTGAAAAGACACACACACTTACCCTTCAAACCCGTATATCTATGTATACTAAATTTTACACCTACATTAATATGTGTTCGTAAATCCGAAGGACTAGCACAAAACCCCAATACAAAATATTTTATTCAATACAAAGTCTGTCGAGAATCCCCGATATCATGATGAAGGGAATTTCAATTAAAGGCTTACCGAAAAGTACTCCTTTTCAGCTACGAATCTTTCGATATAAACTCAAGTCGAATTCAACCGAGACTTGATCAAACAAAAATATACATAGAACTAGGATGAATTTAATTTTTTTTATCTAATAGAATCTAACCAAGCCATTACAAAGCCTGACAAAACAATATCAGAGGCGGCTTTCATCTGTCCTGGACAGATGCAGCCTCCTTCAGCTTTACGTAATAATTCAAAATATAATCAAGACTTGGCATCACTACAGAGTACTTAACCGACACTACGAGTAAGACAATTTCCACATAACTGCTATACATACGAACATACATCTGAGATTAATAAACTTCGACGCTAGCTTAACGATCACCATTAAATTTGGCAAGTGTAAGTACTTTTAAATGGAGAAGAATTTATGCTATTTGCTTCAATCAACTCACCACTGGAAAGCGATTCCACACTTCATATTTCACTATTGCTAATAATACGTAAATATATTGAATCCACTGGCACGAAAACAGAAAAAGAATGACAGAAATTTCATCCTGTGCACTAACGAGTAGGTAAGTACCTATAGTTAATGAACCGGCAAATTGTAGGCAAAGCCGGCTTTGGCAACAATTATTTAAATTAGTTATTTGATTCACTTAAATTCCGAGTCTGAATTACGTGTCTAAATGTATCCTAAATAAACTTAGTATGCTGAACTTTATGACAAATATTTAATTTATATTCAACGAAACGTATTAGAGACAATAATCATTTTGTCTGGACATTCCAGTTTTTGGTTTTCGGACGAGTATATATGAAATGCTTTTGAAACGAGATCTCAAACGCGATTCTCCCTATAGCGTTTAATTTGACCCTCGAGCCCGTCGTCATGTTGGCTCGTAGTATAAAGCTTGCTCGATACTTAAATATTGAATAAAATACTCACTTCTCCTATTTCTTCCTTTGTTTTTCGAATTAAACCCAACCCAGATACTAGACACAGACTCTTGTACTAATTGTATGTTTATTGCTTCTCATACAGATCATCGCATCAGTATTTAGTAAACATTAAACTATGACCTCGTACTTTACGTTTTAATTATATTTTTTGAAAGCATAATTCTTCCTTTTTGCGTTACGTTTGACAAGTCACCCTAAAGAGATAAAATTAAACTCGCTGACAATGCAGATTTAGTTGCGTACAATTTCACAAAAGAGCCAAAGTATTACGAGGTGCAAATTTTATTCATTACGTATTCTTTGCCGGTCACTCAAAGGGATTATAAACTTTACAATTACACATATTGTCGTAAATTTAAACACGTTTATATCAGATTAGACGGAATAATTAACACATGATATTAATCCAAGATTATAGAGTGAGATTCAAGAGTTCAAGCCCGGACAAGCATGTCTGAATTGTACCTAATTTATGTTTAAAAATAGCGCTGAAAAGAAGCGTGGGGAAATTGCCATGTGATCCACCAACTAAGTTTGAAGTAGCTTATTGAAACACACTCTAATCCAATATCTCGAAATGATAAGAGGCCTTAGCTCTGAAGTAACACATGTAAAGATTGTTACGAATGTAATATTTTTATCACAAATAATTAAATAGAAAAAATAATCCAATAAGGTTATTAAATTCATTTGTAAGAGTTTTTATGTTTCATACTTAAAAAATACGTGATATTATAACTATCTCATGAAATAATACCCGCTGATTACTTTTGGTCTTGTCTTGAGAATAGTTTGTCATGAACAGACCTCGCTATTCGCTACCCTAAGCACTTTACATTTAGTATTTCAATCTTACTCGGAATTATTTTATGCCACCGAGAGGATATTTAAATAAGTTTTAATTAACTGGAATAAAAAACAACAACTATTATGCTACTCTGAACATTTATTCCTAGAGGTACCATTAGCGTGCTAAAATAGAATATTGAATACTTTAAAATAAACATCTAAAAATACTTAATTAAGTAAGCTTTAACAAGTAATTTTGAATCTTCATTTTCAAGAACCTCTGTTGTTACTTGTTGTTTGTTAGTGTGTAGTAAATAATATACATTGAATTTATATATTCTACATGGTAAGCAACGAATACAATATTTTACAATTTGTCCAATCTTGTATGATGAATACCATTTTTAAATTATTTATTGCCTTACCTAGAAACTACTGTGGCCATTTTGTGAATTAGGAAGGATAAAACTACAAGCATATGAACTATCGTATATATATTGTGAAGCAACTGTAAGCCTACTTACGTTTTAAAAAATACCTCAACGAGCCTACGCAATAACGTATTACGATAAAAATAACAAAATTATAATCGAGCAGTATCAATATCACTTAGTTGTCTAACTTTTCTACGGCGTATGCCGCGAAGCTGAGTCTTCCTGCGATGATTAATGAGGATTCTCCTGAAGTTTCGAGACTAAAGTGATTTCTATAACTAAAAATATTGTAATATCAGCAACTTTAATAAAACCGTTATTTGATCTTAAAACAAAATGCCATAATATTATAGCAAACTACTTTTTATCATCAAGGAACGATTTGCTAACTAATATCAACTGTATGAAACTTTACAGTACATTTACTTACTTGCATGAAGTGATAAACACTTCGCATTCTGATCACAATAGAATATAGAATAGGAACCCACAAATTGTATTTGTTACGAACAATCGAAACGTGTTACGTTCAGTTATGTATCTGTGATAAAATCTACATCGCCATAATTTACTTTTGTTTATCAACATTACAAAGTAATTACTAAAATATCACAAATACCTTTAACATAGAAAGGAAGAACATATTGTCTACACGAAACAAATGTCGACTAGACCTAACCTTGGAACCTTGTCCTTTCTAAAGGTCTGCTGTTAACAAAAGAATGAATTAAAGTTTCAATTAAAAAGTTGGCCAACTTGTTGTTCGACACGGTGTTAAGTTAATTTATTTAAGAAACTTAACCCTTGATGAATAAAAATACTGCCTCAAATGTGTACTAACGTAATCGCCGTCTATTTTATACTGTATTGTAACAACTAAATGAAACTAAATGTCTTGAAAGAGTATCATTACGCGAACGTTTACTACAGTTAAAAAAACTTCTTTAGCCGGGGAAATGAGCGCTTCCAGAAATCCAACCGTAGGCTAGCCTGTCTCGCAATATGCTATTACGCTTAAGCTAAGAGAGGGATAATTATTTCTTGAATTTGATATTTAGACAGGATTATAACGTCATCGTAACCATAAATACAAAGTTTTGAAAATTCTGCAAACTTTCTCTATCTTATAAATTTTATTAAAGTTTATACGAAGAACTTCATTATCGAGAAAATTTATGAAGATCAAGTGAATAAGTTTGTTACGCTCTTTACATATGCACTCGAGATAAAAGCAAGAACAGAACAAGCGAAAGTATTTTGTAATTAATTATCGAGTTTAATATTTAAAATGAGTTTATATATAATTGATTTAATAAATTATTGCTTACGAATGAAGTATATAATTTTATATATGACAGAATCGAGAGTTCAGTAATACTAAAAAATAACTGAATGGATAAAGTAATGGGAATGAAAAGACATGTAAAGGTTTAAGCAACAACGATGAACAGAAAAGCCTTTAAAAAAGACAATTTCAGTTTCAATACGACAATCATTTAATACCTTTTTAATTGCGGCGTCAATTTCATACATTTTAGTATTATCATGAAACGAATTACTTAATTGATTTATAACATTGCCGAAACCTTGAGAATAATGAACTAATTATATTTAAGTCTACGAACACACCTACGCCAGTTGGCGTAGAGGTCTACGATCATAGTTGCGCAACATGCTAAATATAGTCGTGTAGCACAGTTGAGGTTGTAGCATTAAAAGTTTCCGTGACACGATCCCTCTGAAACGTTTGTTCATATATTATTTTTAGTAAAAGCTTTCAGTAATCAATGGTCAATACAATAATATTTCGATCATAATAATCCGATACCGTTCTTTGTGGATGTCGTTTAAAATACAATTATTATGAAGGCCAAAACAATATACAACTATTATATAAAAACTTTAATTCACGTGCCGACATTTTAATTTTAAGGAATGGGTAAATTTCCTTATTGACATTCCCAAAAATTTCGTAGCAAACATCTACACTTAGATAAATTTCAAGTCATTTGGACCTAAACTATCGGGGATCTATTGATGAGTGTTATACCGCTTAAACATGTATGTATAGATTTAAGTTATATGTAAATATCGCCCATTTACGCTAAGATTTCTTCACTCAAGAAGGTGGAACTTGTAAAGAATACAGATTATAACAAAGTCTACTCATCACACTTAAATTAAATTGTATTTAGAACATGTGCGAAAGTGAGTTTGATTGTTTGGTAACAAACTCACTTTCATCACCATCATTAAATTTTGCATACATTTTATATATATAACCTCCTAGCTTGGTTATGCTATGCAAAAACTACTGTGAGTACATAAAAATTAAAAGTAAATAGTCGGAGAAATTCTATAGTATTCTAATTGTCGCCGATAATGTCGCATGTGAAAACGAATATTCACACGCACGTCAAAAAGTAAAATCAATACAATATCAAGTGTAAATAATTCAGTTTTTACACGTTTTATTTCATCCATTACTGTAAATATGAAAATTTATTCCATTTGTGAAATAAGATGATTACATCTAGTGCCGCTCCGGAGGCTTACACTTGAATATAAAACGTGACTTTCTGCCATTCAGATATTTCATTGCTCTCATAATATAAATATTGAATAATCCTTCGAAATAATTTTCGATTACAGACGACATTGCTAAATTGTTGACACTCTTAAGCCCTATTTCAACCCAATTACGTTTTTAGTAGTTAATAGAGATATATTCTAATAAAGTTATATAGAAAATTACTTTTAGAACATGTAAAATACTGTCAAATGACTAATAATAATTTTTCTGATATATTTCGACACACGCATTCAAATCACTTTAGATATGTAGTCAGTATAACATAACAAGCAATCGTACGGAGTTACTTTCGCATTTATATCATAGATAGCATAGATACTAATATTTTAAGAGTTCTGAGTGTTTTGAAAGTTTTTTATAAAGCAGTGTATAAAAACAAACCGCGGTAGGTACTACTCAATTATTTCTCAATTACACATATACATTTTTCTTATTTTAAATAGGTAGGGCAACTGGGCCACTTAGGGAATATTAACCGTTCCTTATATCGCAGATGGGCTACCAACCTATGGAACTAAGATGTTATGTCCCTTGAGGCTGTAATTACACTGGCTGACTCATCCAGCCGGAACACAACAACTAAGTATTGCTGCCTAGCAGTAGAATTTATGATGAGTGGGTGGTACATAATCCGACGTGCTGGCAAAGCCTTACAACACACATACATTTTCTCGAAGTTTAACTCACGTTCTTTATACATGCATGCCAAGTGTCGTTTATATACTGTCGATTCTTATTTAGTCTTCGCGAAGTCGTTGGATTTCGACAAAAACATATAAATTTGAAAAATCTGTTTAGAATAATAGTTTCTACTCTAGTTTCAATTTTTTATTGATAAACCTCATCAAAATAGAGGAGGCATTGAATTGTTTTCTCTTTGTCTATTTATATATATTCAAAACGGTTAAAGTAATTATGTTTCGTTTATTCAAATCGAGTATCTAATTGTATTACAAAGCTTTATCAAATAACGTAGTTAAATTAGTTGAAAACAAATTAAAACCTCAACACTGATCCGGTTATTGCACGTGTGATGGCTAATAAATATTTGATATTGAATACAATAATTATGTTAATTAAATGTTAATTACGATAGAATTGATACAATGGATTTGTAGACTTCGATTTTCTATACAGTTTAAAAAAACAACAGCTATGAAAGTTTTACGCTAGAAGTATTACACGAATCTGAGATCACAATACAGTTAAGTTACAAAGCCTATTTAGATTCAGATTCTATTTATTAGCTATGCTAGTTGAATGCTAGTGTAGTAGTAATAGATAAATAAAAAAATATATTAATTTACTTTACGTTAAAACTAGACACAAAAACGTCGAGATAATAAAAATCGAGTGATGATCGCGGTAAACTCTACTCTGTATCATTATAAATTTAAAAATGTAATGTAATGACAAAGGAACGGTCGACCTTGGGCACCGGAACTATAGCGAACAAAGCGCTCTCCGCCATTCTGTTGACTATATCCCATCTCGCTCGCGTCGACATCGTGTCTACAGACATACTCTTATAAGGTTTATTAATAGGTGCTATTCTGTTGAACATATTTATAAATTCTCTTTTGCTATCGGTGATAGGAAATCACACACAACAATCGGATAAAATAAATAGTAAAAAACGTTGAGTATACGTTATTTTCATTTAATATCAGCGTCAAGATTAAAGCGACGATTATATTATATTAAAAGTGTAGATTCGCTGTGATCTGGTTTCAGTAATATAATACGATTCATTACATTCTTAGGTAGATATAGTATATTGCAATATACGAATCAAATAAATGAATATACGTGTTATTATGACTATATGGAGTGGAAGAGTTTGTTAATATATGTTATTTGTTCATATATGGAAAATCGAACTGAAATCGGTTTTACAATTCTTTGTGATAACTGTCTAACTAGTGATTTTTTTTAACTATAAAAATTAAATTTCAAACTTCTATCAGCCTCACACAGATGTTCAATATCACAATTCAAAAGCGTTTGCAAATTCCTACTGGAAATTGGAATAAAGATATACTTGTTTAAATTTAACTTTATATAAACAGTACGCTTCTTTTTATTTTAACAATATAAATGTTCAGATTGCATTGTTAATATGAGCTTATAAATATAAGACATAAAATAACAATATTAACTTTATAAGCTTATTCAGAATTCAAAAGTATAACAAAACATCAAATGACAAGTTAAACTACGAGACGAAAACAAAAGGTAAGTTATGTTACGGATAGGTAACTTAGGTAACTTATTTAATTACCAAATGTATTAAAAGTTTTTTCTCAAAATGAGTTACAACTTATTCTCGAGTTGCTGTACGATGCTAACGACATCAAAGACATCGCAAAATAAGGGAAATGAAAAAAGAAACTTTTATTAATGTTTGAAAACTACAAAACCATTATATTGGCATACTTCTACGTAATATAATTAATAGAGATAGTAAAATAAACTCTGTGCGACTTCGAATTACAAACACTTTTTCGACTGACTTCAATCAGACACATTTAATAAGTAACATTGATCACTTTGACAGAATGGATAGAAAATGTAAGGATAAGCTTATAACGCCTAATTTCCGAATTCTCAAAGTCAATAAATCCTTCTTGGGGAAAGGTATCCGTTTCTATAATAAAATCCCGCTGCGTTTTTTCAATTTCAAATGTTAGGCTTAGCCTTATTACACACATCAATGATTAATAAGCTTCTTTCACACATTAACAGATCGATTTAAGTATACACATACGTAAATATTTCACATAGAGATAGTTTCTTTGAATGGAACAGTAGCGACGTAGACCAGCAAAAGTAGATCAGTGACGCATGCATATTTTATATCTCGAAAAGTGAAGTTTGGAACGCACGGTAGAACTGCGAGCAAAAGCTAAATTCAACATGAGACCGGCCCATTTGTTTGTACTGACTTGGCGTTTAAGCAAAAGTAATAAATTTCGGAAATAAATAGAAGGACGAATGAGAATTAATTTCGAATCATTGTCAAGGAACAAAGGCCAAACGAGAATAATATTAGCCGACGATTTCAATCTCGGCTAAAGGTGAGAAACGAAATGATCGTAAAACGCTTGTAACAAACTTCCTGTCCGGGTAAATTGCATCGCGCATTATCCATTTTATGGTGAATTGAATAGCTAAAATTGTTTTATGATGAAAATTTACGTAAATTTCCCGTCAATATTGAAGAAATAAATTTTTCGAGATACCAAGTTCTTGAGGTTTTTAAGTTTATACATTGTATAACAAAATTTTATAGACTATAATTTATTCGGAATGTATTCTGAAAATAGAAGCCAAAAACGGAGACATTAAGATAGCTTAATGAACGAATAATTTATGAGAAAAGAGATTTCATATACTTATAAATAAATATAAGTAGAAATATTACTTGCTGCTTGCTCCTCGCACTTTCACCAGTTTTAAACGTGCCTACCTGATACGCCCCTGTGGGCCGTAGCGTGATGTTAAATAGCATGTACCTTCCTGAAGAATTAGACTATCAAATTCAAATAGAATTATTCATATCCAACTGGTAATTTTATTTTTTAGCGCGTTCAATCAGATAAACTATATAACTATATATTATCTGTATTATATTAGTAGAGATAAGACATCAAAACCTTATTGATAATATTTTACAATTGCAATCTATATTATGTAATATTTATGTGTAATCACATATATTAGACTTTCATGAAACCAAGAAAGTGAAATAAATAATGGGCGATAAAAACAGCTGACAGGTTGTTCAAAGTAGTAATAAGAAATAAAAGAAATATATTTCATTTAAAAATTAGAAAGTTATATAATTGTTATATAAATTATTAATCTTTCGTTAGTTTCAAATTAAACGAAAACAAAAATATGTCGATAAAATTATATTACTAATTTATCCCAATATGAGGACCATATATAATAAATTTCACCCTAATCGACCCTGACATATGAGGTTTCATTAAATTATAGTGTTTTAAATTTCATAGTTCGAAACACTAATATTTTATGAAAGTTTTATTAAATTAATCAAAGTCAAAATTCAATTCAAATACATATTGATTATTTAAAAAACATAAAATAAAATTTACAACTGGTATGGCAATACCCGAAACCTTACAAACCGATGTAAGAAAAACAGTTCGTTTATTGTTTAGCGGAGTTATTGTTTTCGTGAGTGCTCGACAATTGTGCTATAAAAAATCGCCTCATTTTAATTTTACAAATGAACATGTTTTTAGGTCTTTTTGGAAGCCTGCAAAACGAAACCTCGTGCAGTCGCGAACAAAGTTAATAATGCTCGACATAGTTATTAACATTACATGCAGTAAGAACTTCAAAATTTGAAATGAACTGAAATGGACCGTGAAATCTTAATTATTTTCACTGTAGGTATGTTTAAAAAGTTATCATATCAGCAAAGCAAACACGAAGGAAGCCATATAACTAGTCATTACCGCATATTTTATGGCGGCTTTCCGAACACGCAATAAAGTTACCGGCCATCATAAAAAATGGTGTGTCATCGTGGCGCCAACTTATTTTAGATATGAGAATATTATTCATTCAAACATACGCTGTAAAAATAACCTTTTCCATAAATAGATCAATAAAGTACATTTAAAAAAAAAATCAAGATCTCATCGGTAAGAAGATCAGCTAGCGATGGTAAAATCCCGAATTCCTCAGCAGCGCAATACTGCTGATAAATTATAATTCACTTCGTATTTCACTCGTGAAATGTTATACGTTATTATGTATTACGGTGACATGTCATTTTGAGAAAAATATAATAATCTATCCTTATAGGCGAATACGATTTGAATATGATATGTACTAGTATGTATTAAATCACAAAGCGGTTCATGTTCCGTCGACGTCACATGCCATTGACATTGGCACGAATTGGCAAGACGCCAGCGCCAAACCACCATGGCGACCCCACTAACTGACATTACGTATTTAAACCTAATATATCGCTGCAGGCAAACCAATATTTGATACATATTAAAAAATTCAAAAGAAAGATAAGTATTATGGTGATATATACGGTTCTTTTTAATATATGCTGACGTATTTTAACTACAAGTTTTGAATAAAAATAATCGATTTTAACAATTTAATAAACGTAAGTGTCATTTCTAATTAATTAATTACCGTGCTTCCTTCTGTCGAAATTTAACCAAAATTAGTTAATTAGAAACATTAATTCGAAATATAGAAAAAACTAAGCTTAGCTATATTTTCCTGGAGTAACTTAACAATACGCGCAAAGATCTTAGACAACTTGTACACTTTATAATTCAAATTTAATTAATCTGTCAAAATAAACAAAACTAGACTATATCGCGTAGGGATAAACGCATTATCTTTTGCTTTTAATTAATTGGGAGACACTGTAGATACATTAATCATTCTCTACATCGCAATGCAAAACTAACTAGGAACTGAGATGTTATGTCCCTTGTTTCTGTAGCTACACTGGTTCAATCACCCTTCAAACCGGAACAGAGCATTACTAAGTATTGCTGCTTCGTTTCCCCCACTTGAGCTCTACCACCGAGTAAACGATGCGATAAACAATTACGTAAGTATTCCTCAAGTTATTATAACTTTCGAAAGAACCAACCGACTTTTATGAAAATATTAAGCCCGTTATGGTTTACCGATTTGGGGAATATTCAGTATGAACTCAGACAATAATAAAATTATTTTTATAACGATTTTGACACATGCAACAAGTCATAATAACTTAAAATGTATCTAGTAATTTTTAAACAACCCTGTTTTTCTTTTTTCAAACGTAATTGGTTGGCATGGCTAGACGATACCTAAAATGATTAAGAAAAGCCAACAAAATTACGTCAGCGTTTTTTTTTTTTCAGAATAAAAAAACGTTTAAAATTTAATTTTGTGGCAAGAAAACCTATTTATTTACCTTTATTTACCCAAAATATGTTTTTATGGCATTTTATTAAGAAAAAATCAATATTTAGATTTTTTTTAACATTATATAATACCCTATTGGTAACCCGTAATATTAAGATAGGTAATTATTGAATTAAGAAGCCACCTATAACATAAAAAGTAAACAATTTTTTTTTAATAAGCGTTCATATATTTCAATTTAATAATATACTGAAACAGATAAAATTAACATAGCTAATGCATTTTATTATCACCATAATCATAAGTGTTGGCAAAATTTCAGCGCAATGGGTTGAATTTGAAATTCAGTTGCGAGGTTTAATGCACACATAAATGCATGGCATTGGCACATGCCATTCCATTATGTGTGCAAATAAAACCTTAACAACGCATATGTATGTCTCTTTAGTGCCCTTGAGTTATTGATTTGCAGCATCACTATTAACGAAAACGAAATTTCAAAATCGAACACGGAAAACTCTTTAGTTTCGAGTCAATTTTTATTTAAAAATCGCAGTTTATTAATGCAATGCCATATCTACTTTTAAGGTGACCGCAAAAATTGTATTTAAAGTATTATTTATTTTTATTATTTCATAGATAAAGATTGATGCAGACAGAAAGTCATGAAGTAAAATTTTGAAACTTGTGAAGTGTCGAAGCTGAAAAAAAACCTGTAGCGTTTCTTGGGTATCGTCCAAACCTAACGACGAACTTCTTACGATTCCTTTTGCGTGAATCATTTTTAACTTTTAACCTAGACAACTGTTACTTACCTTGACTTACTAACTTACTTCTTACGATAAAAAAGAGCTTACCTGCAACAAAAGTAAATACATAAATATCTAAACAAAAAAATATCATATTATAAAAAAGGAAAACATTTTTTATAGTACAAGAAAATTGAGAATACGAAAAAAAAATCCTTTACAAGCTCATCCGAGTCAAAGAAATTTATCAAAAGAATAATTTATTGTATGAGACAGAACAGTTGTTACGCGATTGTTGAATATTACTGACAAGAAATGACAGACAAAAAGATATAACAATGAAACGAACAGTGTGTAGTTGAAAAAGATTGCCTTTGTAAAATAACTAAATACATAATTCTTTTCCTAAAGCCTACATCCCTCTATATAATATTCGTTAACAAGTAAAACTGTAAGCCTAGCGTCTTACTATTAAACTTAAAGGAAACGGGTACATTAACTTACTGTATATCTATACTCTTTCAGATTAGAGCACTCATTCAATCATATCCAAATTTATGCTAATAATAAATATCATGAAACATTACTTACATTAACGAATATTAGGTAAGTAATAAATGAGATTGAAAACCAATTACTTTAAAAGCTATCGATTCGCAATAAATAGATTTACAATAAGGTAATACTTGTAAATTGATTATTTATACAAGATATTTTAAGATAATTTGTAATTGAAAACGAATTCATGCTCGCGTTGAATAAAACATATTGTACGTAAGGGGTGCAACATAAAGCTGCGTAGAGAAAGTGTTCATGACATTGACATCGCTGGCGCTGAGCCAGGACGGCCATTTTGTTTAGCAGCCAACGAGGGCTGTCTGGTCTACGAGTTGTACCACACAGATCGAAGGTAACAAGCGTGTGATAGGAAGTTTGAATATAGGTGGCATAGTTAATATAATCACCCAAAATACACTTGCCAACTTACTTTTACTATTTAAATAAAACTAATTATAACGGATGAATCGCGTATATTAATTATTTTTAAACATCCCGACGTTTCGAGCACTTTGCAGTGTTCTTGGTCACGGGTAGACTAAGATGACATTTGTCTATTTGAAGAACAAAGGAAATATTATTAACAACTACCGCCAACGATTTCTCAATTGATATCTTGAGTAACGTTCCGGTTGCACGCAGAAGGCACTAACTGTATCTTTAGGTCTTGCAGTCTGTTGGACTTGGGATTTTAAATTTTTAATAAGTGGATCCCAGGTGTTAGAAAGTCTCCAACCATCTTCTCTATTGAAGTTCGGATGTTTTTGAATTTCAATAGCCTCGCGTATCATTCTAGGAATGAATCTGTGTTCTCTAGCGAGGATCTGTGGTTTATCAAATCGGATAAAATGGTTAGGTTTATCCAGAGCATGTTCACAGACTGCAGACTTTGAAGAATGCCTATTTTTGACATCTCCTATATGTTCCTTGACCCTGGTACCGATGCTTCTCTGTCTTGAGACCTATCAAGAGTAATATCCCTTTACATACTGCAGGAGTATATAAACTCGAATGTGAGTGTGGTTTATCTTACATAGGCCAAACAAAGAGAAGTATCGGTACCAGGGTCAAGGAACATATAGGAGATGTCAAAAATAGGCGTTCTTCTAAGTCTGCAGTCTGTGAACATGCTCTGGATAAACCTAACCATTTTATCCGATTTGATAAACCACAGATCCTCGCTAGAGAACACAGATTCATTCCTAGAATGATACGCGAGGCTATTGAAATTCAAAAACATCCGAACTTCAATAGAGAAGATGGTTGGAGACTTTCTAACACCTGGGATCCACTTATTAAAAAATTAAAATCCCAAATCCAACAGACTGCAAGACCTAAAGATACAGTTAGTGCCTTCTGCGTGCAACCGGAACGTTACTCAAGATATCAATTGAGAAATCGTTGGCGGTAGTTGTTAATAATATTTCCTTTGTTCTTCAAATAGACAAATGTCATCTTAGTCTGCCCGTGACCACGAACACTGCAAAGTGCTCGAAACGTCGGGATGTTTAAAAATAATTAGTATACGCGATTCATCCGTTATAATTAGTTTTATTTAAATGTGTAATAATCGCGAAAATTTAAGACAACATTACTTTTACTAGTATTTTCACTCGTTCGGTCATCATTCAATCAGGAGTATTGATTGTACGGAAAGGATAAGTTTGATAAATAACTTAAGTGTGTTAAATAAATACCATTAAATATATAAATGAAACTCAACGAATATAAATTATGAAACATATCCAATATATCGCGTTGGATTAAACTGTCCGTTGTTATCCATCGTCGATTATATCTAATAATATTATTATAAATAAATCTAGACCTAAAATATATCTTTTAAAAATAAACATTACATTGCGATTCAGCCAATTTTGTTACATACCTACGTTTGAAACAAAACAATTCAGACATACGTGAATACATAGCAGATTAACGCCCTGGCTGTTATGATAAATTTTCCTAAAACTCACGAGGCAAAAAATAACAAGCAAAATCATTGGACTTTTCCAGAGTTATGGAGTGTTTATTATACATTCGTTATATAGCATTCAATTCCTATCGTATTATCCCAGACCAAAAAAATATACACGAAACATTGAAAAATAAATCACCTTTCACAAATGTATCGAAATAAAAAAAAACAGAATCCAAACGTAAAAATATTGAATCCTAGGTTCCGACAAGTCGTTAGTGAAAAATATTTTCCTCAATTATGAGAGGTATATCAAAGGCAAACGGGAGGTGAAAATATATGTATGAATGTGTAACGCAGACGAATGGCAGTGAGTGGCTATAAAATCTGTGAACCGGCGTAATCCGTTCCGTGCTTAAATAATGAACGAGCCGGATTAATGAAGGCAGACTAAACCAGAAATCGCTCACGGCAAGTGAGATATCTCTAGTCTCACTCACCATCACAGCGAAGGCGATTTACTGAGTGAAACTGGCAATTTAATTTAAAAACCCCGCGACTCTGTCACTTTGTAAAAAAATGTTCTCATTTTATACATCACAGTACTTTATTATTAGAGATGACATGCAATTTTTCCCTGAGGTCTTCTCATATATTTTACTTACTAAACAATATTTATACAAGCTTTGATATTATTTACAAAATATTCAACGTAATACCTAATACGTCGTTAACTGTACTCTTTTGTAAGTAAACATGGTGTGATAATATTTTTGTCATGTACCTGGTGAGATAAATATTTTAAAGTAAAAAAAAAAAAACATTTTGATATCCAGTTCCTAAACGAAAGCTGTGCTCGTAAAGAATAAAAACTAAATTATTGCTCGTTCGGGTACACTATAAATAAAAAATATTATCCGTCGCACTCCACATTTTATAAATTTATTTTATTTAAGTAACTCAAAGTAATGGCTCTTACGAAAATTATCCTTTTTTATTTTTATTCGACTTTTTCCTATAAAGTTACGGATTCGTTCTTATAGTAATATTATTTAGGAACATGCAAAGGCTATATCATATGCTTAACATACTTTTCGGAAATATCCTATACATGATCGGTCACAGTGTTCGAATGGGAGCTATCGGTCCGAGAATTTTCCCAGAAGCGCTTTATACAAAAGCTGCCAAAACTAAAACGATAACAAACGATATTAAAACCTTATGCGATAAATTAATTATTGATACGCTACCGACCAATTTCGGCCACGACTACTATTCAAAAGCACATATTGTAACTTAGTCTGTGTGTGTGTGTGTGTGCTGGCGTAAATGGGGACTTTGAAACTAAATTTTCCTAGCAAGAAAAATAAATACTTTTTCAACATTATCTTAGAGTTTTCGGTGCTATAACTTAGTCATGAAGCAAGTGAATGACGAACAGACATATCAGTGTATGCGTGTTACACTAACACGTGTACAATATTAATAATCAAACTATCATAACGGTAAAATAATTCTAGATAACGATACACTGATAAGCCGAACCACGTGGATCAATTTACTCAATAACGATTTTCAACTACGAGAAAAACACGTACGAAACATAATCGATGAGCTGGAAACGAATGCATTTTAATCATGGTCTATATGTTTGCCAACTTATGTAGGCTATGCTTTCATTTCAATAATTCGCTTGCCCTCGTGCCATGTTTTCATTCATAGAAATATCTAATCATATAAATCGATTCGCCAGAGATATCACATTATTTTTAAGCACTAACTTTATCGCTTTTAAGGATATATATTATGAGCGAACACAATTAAGCCTACTGTGTAAAGAGTGAGTATCAGGTCTTAATCAACTTTAAGAATTTAACCGTCAAAAAAAGACAAAGCTCGAAAAAATATAGGTAAAATTCTAGTATCTGCAAAAGATATTAATAATCATTTTAACGTGTGACTTTCACATCGCTGAGCAGCCCGTCAACCGTTGATACATTGAGATATTGAGGAACATGATACATCGGTTATCAATACCTATGTAATGATAAATCGAACCAATTACATTCAATTTATCGGTCTTAAAATGTTACTAACAAATAAAGATATTAGCAACCTAACTCCATAATTATATTATTACACAATGTATACCGCGTAATTATTATTTATCATAATCAACATTGTTCGTTTTGAAAAAATAGCACGATAATTCTCTGTAACCCTGGAGTAACACTGAAATTATTTAAATTACTATAGAACTGAAATAAAAACACCCCGCGGGCTCACAAATTATACCCGAATAGAAATGAGGAATTGAATAGAGCATAAAATTCTCTGTTTATTCAATTACCAACGCGCTAGAACCACTTGTATATTATTTTAACCTTCTCCAACAACATATAACAAACGATATAGTTATTATTTACAGATACATGGATACACACCAAGGTATTTGTAGACTTTTATATCTGTTTTTGAGAGCCAGAGAGCCGGTGGCTCAGTATCCGGAACGCGTGATTTGACAATTCCGGGTTCTAGTCTGAGCAATCACAACTGAGTTTCCGTATTTAAATTGTGTTTATAATTCATCTAATGCTCATGCAAGGAAAACTGCATATATGGGAAAATCTTGTTTCTTGTAAAGCGTGTAACGAACTCCAAACCTTCTACAGGAATAAAAGGAGACTGGTCGAATTGTGGAAAGTTTACCAGTTACTCAGGTTACTGTTCACATCGGTTTTATAACCTAATTTAATTTATCACACAAGAAAGTCATGAGGCAGAGCTGAATGTCTACTAGTATTTTCTTGAGAACATCTTAATAAGGTTATTGAGACATCTTCTCAGATTCATTTGTACCTACACATATATCTGTACTCGAACGAAGCTTTTTCACATCTAGTCTAGCTTGAAATTGTGAACAAACAATTTTGAATTGCATAGATTGTGCAAATACCACCTTCAATTCAGTTTTATCGATCTTCGTTCTTCCAGACAAGGTTATAGTTTCACACTAAGACGTCGAGATATTTTCAAAATTAAAATACGATTTGTATTTTAATGGTATAGTAGCCAAAATATAGTTTAGTTATCTCTATTGTCTAGATACTAATATTGTAAACGATAAGGTAATTCTCTCTGTCCGACGGTTGTTTTTCCTCGGCCAAAACACAAAGCTTGAATTCCAATCGAACAAAGATTTTGTAACGACCACCTGACGACCTACATAAAAAGTCGCGGCGACAAGTTTGTCTATAAACAATAACTTAATTTTAATTTAATATTTATCCATATGTCTATATATAGATGACATGGATTAATCTTATATATTTATAAAAAAAAAAATTGCAAACACAAAACCCGGAAAACAAAATTAAAACAAATAAATAACAGTAACAGACGACTTTTTAAATTTAAAATTAGAACATAATTTCAACATACGACCGTTCGCATAACCACTAGCCTTATATAAACGAATACGAATTACCATTACATAACGGGTTACGTAATATTAAAACATTACATCGAGGAGGTTTTGAAAGGGGGGTTTAGCGATCTGCAGGGTATCCAGAATCGCTGGATAAGTGTACCGAACTTAATCCCAGCCTTAGATACTTTAGTACACAAACATTATGAGAGCATGTCTTACAACAATCTATTATGGGCTTACGTGAACTTGTTCATATTAATAGAATGCTACCTTGAAAGGGTACCGTAAATTATTGTTATGATACGTTCACTTCCGTTGTTGGTTTAATATTTATTTCAAAGAAAATTCTTGCAGAGCTTATATCTGAAATTGTAGTAGAAGTAACTTGAAATTTAAATTCAAATGACATCGATAGCGGACATGTTTTACGTATATAATACGAATTACTGTTTTGAACATATTTTTGTCGACTCAGATTTCTACATAAATGCTTACCAACAACACCAAGCGTACTAAATACGTAAAAAATGTAATATCGTTTGATAAACAAAAAATAAAAACGTACTAAACTGTTATGTATTTAGCAACTTATACATAGATATATATTTTTACTTTGGGGTAACAGTGCAAAAGGATTTAAAAACATATAACAGCCTTATATATTACTCCCACTGGTGACGGGTCTGGATCACTATTAGCCCAGAGAATCTGAATTGGGATTCAACGGAGAAATTGCTAGCATTCTTGCCACCGTTCCACTCGAGAATCAGTTGTTTAATAACTATTTTTACACACATAACGTACTGAATGTAAACAATTCATGCCATTAATGTAAATAATACGTAATTAATCTATCTTCTAATTAAAGTAAATAGCACTTAATTAAGTACTGAATGTAAATAATTCCTATATATAAATGTACGATTTCGATATTGATCTCATATTAAGGATGTAATATTAAAGTCATAGACTGTCTGAGACAAGACGCAATGAACTAATTGGAATAGCGTCATTTGTATCTTCACCACATACTATAAAACTAAGTCGCTTCCCGCTGTCTGTCTGTCATTATGTATGCTTAGATCTTTACAAATACAACTAAAACAATTTTGATGGGTTCACACATATCACACAAGTGGAAATGTTGAATACTTGTATAATACATAAACACTGATGATTTTAGAGCATTACTTTTTTGTCGTAAAATTTTTTTCGCTTACATTGCAAACGCCGGCTGAACACTACGAACGAGATAAAAATGATCTACTACAGTATCTTACACCTTAAAAAGGTCTACAAAAAAGCCTACAATAACCATTTTTATCCTTTACCTTTTACTAAAAATTACGGCTTATTTAGTTTACAAAGTTATTTTAAGGAATACAATATCCAATGAAATAACTTAAATAAATTGTGCTGACTGAAAAAACCGTGAACTTTGTATATAAAGACACTCTCTAGTATATTTAGTATTAGCAATACACCCGTGCGAAACCGAAGGGGTAGTGTAATTGTAATGACGTAACATTTCACATAATATGTAATATTAATCACTTATTATTGGTCAAAGATATCATTGAAATAATAAAGATAATCAAATTTATGACTTAATGGACGATGATGGTCTTTAAATGAACGCCATCAAACAAAGAACCCATATGTATAACTATTATTTTATTAGAAAGTATGCAATCCTCAAAAAAAAACAGGTAGTTAATTATTAAATATTAATAGATAATTAAATTCATTGGAATCAATGAAAGATCAAGCTGTTTAATTAAATTTAAAATTAGAGTAAAATGATATTACAATTCAAAATTAGAAGCATTTTTAATATTTTAAGTGCATTTATTCGATGTCTTTGAACTGCTAATCCCAACCGGCTCACTTAACATTAGGTAAGCTGCAGAAAACTTAAAATTAAAGTATTTACAAACAAGATAAATTAAGAAACGTTTATATAACGGTAGGCGTACTTAGAACGTTAAAGCACTTGCCGTCGGTTTTTCTTTGCCTGAATCCGGTGTTGACCCAGAAAGCCTGCCTGAGTTGAGCACAGAAAATATTGCCTCTTTAATCGTCTAGCGACTCTAAAGATTTCATCTTTGAAATGTCACACAATTTCGCGCGAACTTTCTGGTGCTAATGCAACATGCAAAAAATGGGACCAAACCGTTTGAGATTGCGAATCTCACATACATATATAATAATAACAATGAATTTCAAAATATTAAAAATAATGCGAGAATTATTACTTTTTTTAGTTAATTATTACTCACCTAATACAAACAGTCCTTCAATTCCGCAGTTTTATTTTTATTTAGTAAATAGTAACCGCAAAAACTATAATGATGAATGATGATTTTTCTGTAATATTACTAATATATATACATACATAAAACTTCAATATAATCCAATCCTTATCATATACAACCAAAATGTTGTTTTTTACTGTTTCATTTTTTGACCACGAAAACAATAATTAATATATTGTAATCAGCCGACTAAATAAATCAAGAAAACAGCCAAAAATAAACAAAACTTTCTCCTTCACTCGCTACGAAAAACTACGACCTTTGGCACTGTACGCTACTTTATGCCCATAAAGGCCTCGAAATTCAAGTTGGGAAGCCGCCACCATCACCCGCAGCATTAGTTGCGTGCCGACCGCCGAGCCGAACGTACATGCCAGCTGTTATCGCGTACTGCATATTTCGTTGTTAACCTTCGTAGTTGAAAAGTGGAAAAAGTTCATGTGTATTTCAGTGTCTCTGAATTTTCGTAAAAAATAAAGGGGTGCACGATTGAGAGTTATTGTGATGGTTAACGGTTGTTTTGGCGGGAAGTACATTTGTTCCACTGTGTTAGCACAAATGCCACCGCTGGTGAGGTAAATATTGACGTTAGACGGGATTACGCGGAGGAATCCGCACGACTGATGTCCGTTACACGAGTGTTTGCAAAGCAATCGAGTTCAGTGTTCAACTTCTTGCATTCTTATTATTCAAATATTTTTAATTTCAAAAACACACACGTAGAACGACTTCAAATAAAATACATTCGTTACTATTTTGTTTAATTAATTAAACTAAGGATATACCGACAATTTTAGAATACATGTAAACAACAAAAATAGTGTGAGAATAAAATTACAATACGCGTCAGGAAAGTGAAACGAGAAATGCATCCAATCTATTAATGTGCGCGTCTCGAGTGCCAAACTTTTGGGGTGGCTTTCCTACTATGAAATCCGTATTTAAATAGCCCTTAAAGCTCGCAGTAAAAGTTCCAGACATCCTTACGTAAGCTTTCAGCAGGCTATACCCCGCCCCCACTTATGTAACCGCTCGATTTGGACTGAACTTTATCTTAGTGCCTAATTTTAGTCCTATGAAATTTTGACCAGTAGAAAGTTATTAGTGAATATGATAACGGCGAGGGGTCGCTATACACAACGCAGTCGTACCGGCTGTCCTTGGCAATACCCGTCCACTCTTTCGTTTTCACTACACGGCTTATTGTTTTCACAAACACTGAACAAACAACGTCGGTGGTAGGTTATGAAACAAAACAGCAGGGTTGTAATCTGGGTCAGTGTAACCTTGAAAAATTTTTGTCTGCGAATATTTATCATAAATTGTACGAATTCAATATGACACGGAATCGATCTTCTGACACTGCCAGCACACATACCGCCAAGATTGGAATTTAATAAATGACCTTGAGTATGCAAGTCTGTTATAACAATTTTAAATTTGATCGAATTAAGCCAAACTAAGATTCCTCTATTTTATATGCCCATATAAGAGACTGACGTCACAGGGAGAAGGTGATAAGATCGGGACACGACTGAAAGACCTTTGCAGCTGTTAACTCAAGCTTAACCGTGCGATAAGAAGTTTAATAAGCTTTTAGCACAATTTTAGTTTGCAAATTTTCATTATCTACGAATACTTAATACAGCTGTACATTTACAAACTTACTAAATTCAATGAAAATGTTTACAAACAAAAAAGACCATTTCAAATATATGAAAAATGTAGTAATCTAAAGTACTTCAGAGCAATTGGCAATAACTGAAAGCAATAGAGAGTCAAATCAATCAGTACCAACTTCCGGCGGGCATATTCCGAGCGAGAAAAATAAATCTAAGCTGCAAAATCTCTGTTGTGAATGAATCTTGAACAACTAGAGGAAGATTAAAGTTACTTGATTATTGTATTATTTACTTTTATTATATTGATACGTCTCACAAGATCATATAAAAGATTCTCCGTAATAAGTTTTGTCGTACAATATATCGAAGTTAATTTCTTTTTAATAAAGCATTTTGTTGACATTTCTAAATAGTCTGTTTATTGATATTGAATATCTAAATACAAATTTAACTGCATCGAAAATATATTATTAGAACACGCAGATCAAACTACCTTCCGCAAGTTACTGAAACTAACTCGATTTATACAACAAAAGTTTTACCATACCATTTACTTTCTTAGAAATTGGACTTGGTTTGTTTAAAGTAACAGTCTCTTAAACATTCTATATATTTTACGACGTGAGTACGAATTTCCCTCGAGTAACAAAATTTAATGAAAGTCGAGTCGTTTGAAAATTGAAAGTTACGTAGTTACCCTTTAGTTAACGCAAGCTTTAACAATTAATATTATTATACAATATATTTTGCTTCAACAAATCTTCGTTAACTCTGCTCAGTGAATATATAATAATTGTTAACGAAGCATTTTATGGAGGAGCATAAAATTGTATATCTATTGCAAACGACGGAACCGAAAGGTCAACAATGGAAGCAAGAGCATTGCGGTCTAACGAAACTCATTTCACGCATAATGCGCACAAAACTCTTCATATTGCAGATTCATACGGCACATTCAGAAACTTTAGAAACATAAGCGCTCGCTCGCATAGGGGAATATTTGTTTCGTTTTCTATGGCAGAATGTTTGAAAGCGAATGTGGATGCACAGACATTTAACCCCGCGTACGAACAAACAGAACATCGCAACGACGGGAAAAGACAATAAAAATGCATCGAGAAATTACCAATCTCACTTGTCTCGATAAGACGCGAAACGTCTCGAACAAAGAGAACAACATAAAACTTTCCTTTCCTTCGCTACATCGGATGCTGCGCTATCGGTACAACACATATATTACACTTCGATCTGTTTAAGCGTGGACATTTTGTTAGTGACAAACAAATGATACCACATCTTGCCATGTATATAATATCGTACATTTATAACACTTTCATTATATTCTTTCATACAATTCTTATGTGATACAGTTTAGGTTAGTCGAGAGTTTTGCGAGTGGTATATAATTTATAGGTTTTAACGTGAAACTTTGTACAATCGGAAAACCAATTTCACCAAATCTTGTTCCAAGTTTCGAATAAGTTATATTTGGAGTTGAAGAAATTGTGCTATCGCTACATTTGTTGAGAACATTTGATGTCATTTTACGAAATGTTATACGTAGTAAACAAATTTTTAATAGAGATTAAGATGTATATTTATAATATTATTATGGTTGCGTAAATTTAGTAGAGGTCAAATCTGAAGGTTTAAAAACATAATAAATATGTCAAAGCTAGAAAGATTATTTGCTTTGAACTGAGCACATAAAACGGGCCTCGTCCTTGGTCTCACAATAACGCCTCGTTACCGTAACGAGAAGGCTAAAGAAGAGTGCGACACGTGTTAACCTAACTTGACGGTATTTCGGAACTTAAAAACCAGGCAATTTTAATTTCATTCTTACCAAATACTTTGTACCACGATGAACAAGAAAACGATAAGTAGCATCGACAAAAATATCAAATAACATCCCGAGAAGAGAAATAGGAAATCTGAGAAAAATATAAATCACGCATTGTGACAAATAAGACGGTTTCTCTCAATTTACAACCGCATACAAGCTTCCAGTTGTCAATAATAAGGAGACGCATTATCGATAAAACATCGGAAATAAATAAACGTTTCCGAAATTTACGACGGCGACAGTAAATTCACCGTTTCGTCCTCTAAGCTTGAATTCAATGGATTCAATTGCTAGCAATAAGCACGCCACATAGTTAAATAGCATCAGAACTATTACGTGTAATTAACGCAAACGTGTGATTCATGCATTAAATGATGCGGACAATCGATACGGGAATTCTCTTTGCTTAGCATGAAATGTAAAGTTGGAAACATTTAAATTTTTGGAAAGTAACTTGCTCTTTCATTTTCCGTTTGAATCTCTAATTATATACGCATATGTAAAGCAGTAACACGCTTGTTAGATGAATATTGTTACTAATAATTAAAAAAATATAATTTGGAACCTAATTGTAATTGGGTTAGACTCTAAACAGTGTCACAACTCACAGCCTGTGTAAAACTTTACATGGGATATGGAAACGTCTATTGAATAGCGGCTTAATAAATCACTGACCTCCCCCTAACCTTCGAAACATTGATGTGAAATCCTTCGAGTCGCAACATGAATCTGTAATGCCACCGTCACCCCAGCGACCACACCAGCGTAAATCGACCAATCGCGTTGCGTCTAGCAACGAAACATGAATTTATTATGTCCACCGGTTTCCTCTGTATCAAAAATTTTTTACACGACGTTAAATTTGACTGATCGCAATAGTAAGAAAATTAAAACAATTCGTGATCCGTAATTGAGATTGCTTGTTAGATTAATTAAATGGTTAAGCAGAAAGGGTGCCGCTACATCTTTGATGCTATTGTCATTAACGCGTGAGATCATGGATGTAACGAATTCTAACAAGGACCAGATGTAGTGACAAATTTGACCGAGAGATTAATAATCATTGATCTCGGGATGTGTGCATTTAGTAAAATTGTTAGCTGTTTTGTTCTTATTATTATTAAACTGCGTAATATACAAATAGCTAGTAGAGTAGTACGGTGAGATTTTTTTCCCGCAGTGAGACATTTTACTTTACTTTTCATACATGGTACAGTGTGCAAATCTTAAATAAATATTTAATCAGTAACAGCTGCCAAGCGAATATAAATTTTAATAATATAGATGCAGATATTTAAACTGCAACTACGACATAGGCGATTTTTGTTATTTTGAATTTACACACGAGTTTCGAGTTGTTTTGCTTTAAAATAAAAGTATTACTAGTGAGGTACATTCAAGGCCTAAAATAAAAGTATTACTAGTGAGGTACATTCAAGGCTTGTGTCCATATTGTGTATTCAGTTATAAACTATTGATCATTGATGCAAGTATTGTACTTTATCGGCTGGCGGTGTGACTTTTTAAAGCGTAATATCTCATTAAGGAAAATTTATCATAACATTTTGGTAACGATATCAAACAAAATATATTTATAATAAACAATGGTCAAAACATTATCATCAAACTAAAAACAGCGTTTTTGGCGAAACAAAATTTTTATCAAATAGTTACTTTCAAGTAAAATATATTAAACGCTAATTCATTCAAATAGGTAGTTCATATTGAATTATGCCGCGTTTGCTTATCAATTGTGAAAAACATTTGCTATAACTATAAAAATAACGTTTGCTTGAACAATGATGTTTGTAACTGTGGATACGGTGATTTGATACCCAACAAGTCGCATTTTTTTCAATGTCAGCCGCGCTACCCGAAACGTCCTTCGAGCGAATCGATCCGTGACTATTACAATAATAGACAATCTGTAAAACCTAGACAATACAACCCATACAAAAGTATTACATTCGACTTCCAAATATACTGGAAACTGGGAACAAATGTCGTAACAACACAAACTAGCAAGTCGCCCTTTTGAATATAAATATTTATCATGTTTTATTTCCTCGTTTCGCATTTGATAACGGATGATTCGTTACAAAAGAAAATCCATTCAGCTTGTATTGTATCCCTAATCTCATTCGAAGTCGTGGCTGTCGCTTCTTATTAACAATATTTGCGTGGGACACCGCCGGTGCGTCGCAGGCGTCAAATAACATCATAGTGATTGGGTGAAGCCGATGCATATTTATGAGTCATTGATCGTCCTAGCACTGCGCTCAGCTACATTGAACGAAAGGGCATTAAACAACCTATTTGAGCAATAAATTTAACGTGACCAGAATACTGGGACCTAATTTACCTTGTATTCGCTTTAATGATTCAACCTAGATCAAACATTGTTTAGGTACTATTTCTGGGCTAGTATTATCTCATATAATACATCGCCTGTAAACACTTATAAGTATATTAGAACATAAGGTAAGTACTTGAATTATTTCGAATTATCATGAAATAATTTATGATGTGAGACTACAAATCAGTTATTCTATAAATAATTGAACACGAGTCTCTAATCCATCCAGCTTTTAGACAACTAGAATCACGTTAGCCTTGGCTACCGGAATAGAATCATAATTTCTACATTGGGATAAATTAAATTTTCATAGTGAAGCGTATTGCAGTTGTCCATTGCTATCATAAATGATTTACGAATGCACAGACTAAAAGCCACAGACGAATTCTCATTAATCAAATGTCTATTTAAACATTCAATTCTAATTAATAGTCATATTTATGTATTTAGTCATTATTTCAACTTCAGCTGTCCAAATATTTATTTATCTATTGTTAATAGTATCGAAGTTAGAAAACATTTTAGACACATCATTATAATTCCGTTATTAATTAAATTATCGTGATAAACGTAAGTTTCACTTGCTTTTACACCGAGGAAAATATACAAACGTAATAGATAGACCCTTTATTATATTTCTACTGTTACATTATTTATGACCAACCGCAATTTCACATAATATTTCTGTCGATAAAATGGAAATTACCTCAAGGTCTAGAAAATACACTTCGTTTTTCGAACACACAATAAGAAATATCGCCGAACAGTGGGTCTTCTGATCATTTGATATTTTATCATCATTGTAATGTATAATATACTTATGTGGGATAAAAGCCTAACAGAAATCTCGTTACCGTCAGCTACTAAAACATTTACGATACTTACTTATAAATCACGATGCGTGGACCTTGCGTCAACCTTGATCGAGACTATAAATTCTACCCCGAAAACAATCAAAATATATATAGTTTAACTAATAACCTTCGGTGAATTTCTTAACCCTGAGAGAAAAGTCGATATTTCTTTGTTCAGGGTTAACTAAATTTATCGCGTTAAATGTTCGACTACTTCCATGTATTTCTTAAGAACCCTCTTTGTTCCAGGGGCAGTAAACGTCAGAAGTAAGAAAAATGTGTGAGCAGAAAATGTGTAAAAAAAATATACATATCAGTGCGTACAAAACGCGAGTGGTGTTAAAAATCAAGACAATGTGCGTTTAAAGATTCGATCACGACGTTGAATCTATCCGAGTGGGGGTCGCTGGCGACCACGACCAGCGATGGTATGGACGTTGTACTGGGGAATGACAGTGACGAGTGGTGGAACGCGACGACGACTGAGGGGCCGGATCTTTACAACTTCTGGGCATGGAGCATCGTCGACGGAGCGCTGATGCTGCTCATAGTCAGCGGCAACACCCTTACCATACTGGCAGTTACCATGAGCCGCCGCTTATCGTCGCTCGTCTCCAACCAATTCGTGCTAAATCTGGCAATATCGGACCTAATGGTGGGTCTCACCCTACCCTACCATCTCGTATTCTATCTGGACGACGAATTCGGAAAAATCAAATGGTCATGTTTGATGAGGTTCATACTCATAATACTCGCGTGCCTCGCCTCCATTTACAACATCATAGCCATCGCTGTCGACAGGTGAGAATGTATATGCACACTGCACACGACCCGTTTCGCTAAGTGTTTCTACTTTACACCGTGAATCAATAAAATTTAAATCACTATCCACTAACAATATTGTTATATACTCAACGCGATGGGTAGAACGAACGATTTTGTTAATTTTTAATATTATGTGAATGAATTAAAATTTTCTGATTAATATTTTTAGGCTTTGTTTTAGCGTTGTTAATGTTTTGATGATATTGATTAAATAAAAGTCGTGTTCTTATTTTCAGATACATAGCGATCGTACATCCGCTTCACTACAGTCGGTACATGACAAAGCTAATAACTCGACTTTTGATGAGTGCTACGTGGTCCGTTGCGGTGTGCATAAGTTCAATACCGATGTTTTGGAACGATTGGCACGATGGCGTAGCTTGCGAAATGAATATGGTACGTTATTTATAGATAATCCCTCTCTAATTCAATATTGAACCCATTATTGCCAAATTTTGTTCTTTATCCCGGAACAAACGCCAATCTTTGAAGAACCATTAAAATGTATGTTGGCACATAGAGCAAGAAACACAAAAAATATATTTCTTAATTAAATTATAATTTATGCAAACGAAATCGTTGTGTGGAAATGCGACGTAATTCATTTTCACCGCACGAAATCGGGACCCTCAGAATAAGATCCGATCTTCCCTTAGCCCTACAAAAATAATAAAAAATCACCTATTTTTTCTTTCTGATTGGGTGCGTATAAAATATGGTTTTTGATTAGATTTTTTCCTAATACCATAATATCATTGTTCGTATTTCAGGTGGTACCAAAGACATACACGACGAGCATACTGGCACCGATGTTCTCTCTCATTTGGATGGTGATGTTCATTTTGTACTGGAGGATATGGCGCGAGGCCACGTGCCACGCACGCCGCATGCGGGCCAACACGTGCTGTCCTACTGGAGCCAACGATTGGAAGAGTATACAGGTTCGTAGCAAATATTTATTGGATATTTTACCGAATTCATTGAATAGGTGACGTAAATAGGAATATATTTATTCGACATTAAAAAATCCAACAGACCTATTATCAACTACGTCAAAGCATAAATGGCGTTTTTTATACATAATCTGATTTTTTATTGACTCAGTCCGAAATCGAAATATGTTTTATTTAGAAAAAAATATTAAAGTAGGTAATTAAGTAGTGTATTTTGACTTAAAAATGGCATCTTATTAATTTCAGGTAGTTCTGCTCGTCCTCGGATCATTCTCTATATGTTGGATGCCATTCGTGGTAGTTGCGTGCGCACAGACACTTCCCATCATACCACTGCACAACCCCATCGTGTATCGTCTAACATCATCTCTTGCGATGTCCAACTCCGGTATTAACCCACTAATATACGCATGGAAGAACGCCGGTTTTCGAGCCGCCTTCGCGAAACTACTCCGCTGCAAGAGACCAGACACGTCAGAGTACCGTGGCTCGCCTGCGCCTGAGCGAAAGAGGGGATCAGTTGCACTTCGCGAAGGTTCCATTACTCGGACAACGCCCGGTGGACTAACGAGTATGGGCGGAAGACCGGCGAGGCTGCTTTACGTTGAACGTGAAACAGATACAGCGAGGTGCAGGATCATTGAGAACGCCGGCTACATGGACTCGGAGAGGGGAGACACGAATCCGTCGTACGCCCCCGATGGGCCCACTCCCGTGCACAGATCTGCCACTCGGCCGCCCGACGTAGTGTAGTGATCGAATGAACAATGAACGTTCAGTGGGAAACGTGAAACGCTTCTAGATTTTAAAGTTGTTAGTGACTGTAGGTACCCCACTCGCATTTAGGTACCTAACTGTTCAAGTCTACGCTCAAGTTTATGAAAGCTTTATTGTTAAATTTTTATTGAAAAGATTCTAATAAGTTCCCTGCCGTATGGAAAATTTTAATATAAAGATATTATTCTCTGTCATCTACATTGAGATATTTAAATAAAGATAAAATAAAGTATTCGATGTAAAATAAAAAATATAATATATATTTAACGAAATGTAGCCGAGAACTTTTATTTTGTTCTAATCGATATCGTTAACAAATATTAATAAAGAGAGTAAGATACTAATTATAAGATGAACCCCATGTAGTACGTACTCTTACTTTTTAAAAGAAGTATCTCGAAATACTTATAGACAATATTTCAAGATGCATGCAAAACTTATTTATTTTTACGCACACTGAACTTAATAAGTACCTGAACTTTTATCACTACATTGTGTAAATATAATTGCGAAGATTGTAATTAACATTTTTTTTATTTATTAATAATTAGCACTTACATATGTCTCTGTTGATCTAGCGCAACCAGGCACAGTGGAGTCGAATTCGTAGATTCATTACTCGAGGTCATTGCATTTAGTTTATCGCCAATTTTATATTTAATAATTCCATTATATTTGTAAAAAATTCGCACACATGCATGCGAGCTAATGCTGTATAATATGGTTAGTAATTACAAAATACTTAGTACAAATGTATTTTTTTTATTTGTTTTGGTTTATTATTATTTGCTTTTTAGCCGATCATGCTACTAAGAAACGTGTAAATAATATTCAACTAAAAATAAATACTTAGCATTAAGTTATTTAAATAAGTTCAAGTACCGCTCCAGTAAGAAGCGACACTAATAAGATAACGTCCTTATTTTAATTGGGCAGTGTAGGCAACTGTCTTCTAAAGGCTGGCAAAAAATGGGAAATCAATATACCTAATTTCAACGTAGTGATGGCGTATCTTCGTTATATAAATTGCATTTTGGTATTATAAATAGGTCATATAAAGGAAGTTAAAAATATTGAAGTTGTCCCAAATTGTATCTTACTTGGGCGACATGATTATTCTGATTTAATCATTAATTAACCGTCGAAATCATTGTATAAGAAAATACATATTCCCAATGAATCAAGCAAGTTTGATTAATTTATGAAAGAGTACATGACAACCACTTTAATTCACACTTCATGTGAATTAAAGTGGTTCAAACTACGAAACGCAGCGACTTTTATAATATTATATATTAAGACATTCTCACAAATAAAACCTGATCATTATTAGTCAAAATTTAACAAAAAGACAAAATAAAGGAATCGCGCCATCTGTTGAGTATCAAAGGAACAAACACATGACGACACTAGCTGAGTTTGTCACTTAATGTTTTCTGTTTAAAAAAAAATCATATTTAGATAGATGTCGCTGTCTTACTCTATTTTTTTTATTTACTATAGTACTACTGGGCACTGGCAAATAGTCTGATGGTGAGTGGTCACCAGCCCCTAAAGATATAATGGCTGTAAGAAATATCAACAATTCGTTCCGTCGGCAATGCGCTACCAACATTGGGAACTAGAAATTCTCGTGCCCATAATTACTAAGTAATTCACTGTTCAAGCCGGCATACAACAGTACTTAATACACCCTACAGTAGAGTTTGTAGATCTAAGCTGATTAATTATCAAGTCATGATGAATATTAATTACATATTTAAGTGTTCAGCACTTACAGAGAGTAACAAATAATGACAATCAATTACATTCAAGAGACCGAGCGTAATAATGCAAATTTATATATCAATCGACATTATTTACCAGCGGCCCTACCCGGCTTCGCGCGGCTGGAGATAAGATTTAATGCATCATTCTAAATTAAAAGTAACCTAACTTACTCTTTATTACATTAGTTATTTGCATGTGAAAGTCTCATTAAATTCGGTCCAGCCGTTCCAGAGATTAACCGGAACAAACAGAGAGTATGAGTTATAAGTGACAAGTCGCCGAAATAGACGACAAAACCTTGTTTAAAAAAAAATTATAATATACATATATTTAAATTATGAATGTTTAAATTTTGTGAGCGTTCTATGGTGCAAAAAAAAATTACGTTACAGTATCGTTTAAATAAATATATAATATAACATAATAATGATTATTATTTTATATTACATATTTTTTAAAATTAATTATTAAAAACTACTTTTTAGTATACATATAAAATTCTTACAAGCGTACATAAAATACACGCACATCTTAATAAACCTATATCTTTCTCGACAGACTTCACATCTGAGTCATTAATTTCATGTCTTAATCTTTTGTTTCTCACTAAGATAGTAACGAATTGTTGTTCCTTCATTCAACGTTTATCAAAAATGAAAACTTCAAACGTGCTTTATAATAGTTGTTTTTTTTTATAGAGGAAGCCAAAATGTCAAAAGCTAATATTTATGTGGGGCAACAAAAACCCTAATAGACAAAACATACATTTTATATGTTCATACTGCTAATGTTAACACCACAATGGTCAGGAAACGCTGTATTGAAAAGCAATACATATTTTTTTTGTATTTATTTGGTTTTTAAACAGCATACGATTAATATTAGCCAAACAAAGTTCCAGTTTTATTAGTGAATACCTAAACCTATCTCCAGTCTTTGGGTTCAAACACGTTTAGTACCAAAGTTCATCAAAATCGGTTCAATGGTTTATCCGTGAAAGCATAACGATAAAGATTTACTTCTGCATTTATAATAATAGTATAGATTAACAACGGCCGAATTTCGATTATTAGTTTACATATTTGCATAGCTACAGTACTCAATACATAAATGTTTTAACTATACTTCGTTATCGGCTAAATGATAATAATTGGTAATAGAATCAACATGACATGGTTACTCATCGAGTAGTCAAGATATGAATCTTGGGATCACGTTTTGGTTACGTAATATATGATGAAATTATACCGCATTTAATTGATTATTTATATATCTAGATAGACTGGCCAACAATTACCCACTAAGAACACTAGTAAAATATTATGACGTTTGGCGAGCGTCAAGCGTAGCTATCACGCACACCGACATAAATTTTTTTTGCCTCGTTTGTTTTAGTTCTTTTGTAGTACGAAACCCTTTAAAAAAATCGTATTACATTACATACTCAAAAATTAAAAACACTTACCTCAACTCCGGTTACACCAAGAGCCGTTACCAAATTGGGGGTCATCCTAAATGGCACCTTTTCCGGTACCCGTAGAGTCTTGCCCTTCTCGAAGCACACGTTATAGTCTATATGCACCACCTCACCAGACGTTAAGTCCACTAACACGTTATCTAAATGTCTGTCACCCAAACCGATAATATACCCTATCGTACTCATTACGGCAACCGAGTAACTGTACCGACGAGTCATTTGCCACCACTGCTCTGGGCTCACACTGCTGCACCACAATTCCCTCCACAACAGGTCGCGAGGTGTCTCCGCTGATAACTCTTGTAGAACTTGTTTTAAAATTGACACTGGCCACTCTTTTCTGTTCTCTGTCGATATGCCCGCCTCTTTCAACAAGGGATTGAGCTTATTGTAGAAAAGCTCGGATGCTCGAAGAACATTCACAGTTTTATTCGTTTTTGCGGACAGAATAGCTGCCTCGCGATTTTGCCAACGCTTGTATAATGCGAACAAAGGTGTCACATTGTCTACCCAGCTAATGAGCCCTGATCGCGGGCCAAGTGGAATAACCGAGTAATGACGAGCTCTGTATGTTTGATTGTCGTTGTTTTCCGAGTCGCGAGCTAGCATAGTGTTCGTTATTGATAATAGTTGCATTATCCTTTCATCTAAATGTAAATCTTCTAGGCCTTTGAAGAGATAAGTATACGACTTACCATCTGAACCATGAAACACTAACTTTTTAGGCCTGGTCTTAGTCGGTAGAATAGCAACATTGTTTTCTATCGACTTTATAGTAATTCTTACGGTTCTTTGATTCGTATGCAGTCCGGGCATTGTTATTACAGTATTTTTTAATTCAGCTAATATAGGACTTATATCAGACATTTTTAAAATATAAGAAGTTCTTTTGTTTACTTTTTGCTGCAACTTTAATTGTAACTGCTTTAGCGGTGCCCACGATTCTTGAGGCTTCTCGGGATTAGCAGGATGTTTCAATTTGTCAATAACGTCCACAATGATGGGTTGAAATTTGTTTTGGAAAGTAGTCTCGTGAGGAGTTTCTGGTTCAGCTGACGTTATTTGATTTAGTTGTTCCAAGACAAAGACTACCGGTTCAAATATAATCCGATGTTTCTCTTTTATTAGTTTTTCTTTTTCTTCCGGCGTAAGATTTGCGTTGTTTTTTACTTTTGCGATTTCGGTCTCCAGCTGAGTAAGACGCTTGCTGAATTCAGTATGGTGTTGCGCCAATGTTCCCAGACACAATTCATCCCATAGCAAATTTATTCTCTGTAACTCTTTTACCAATAGTTTTACTTGTAATATGGTCTTCGGAGCCTGCTTAGCTAACGTTTCGACCATGTCTAAGAAGCACGAATTCAATTCATTGTTGACGACTTTATCGCTACCAGAGTCTTCCAAATCTAACTCATCGTCACTGTCAGCGTCATCATTAGATAAAAATGATCGGGGTACATGTAAGTCTGTGAAACTATTTTGTTCATTTTCAACAGCTCCTACTACCGCAGGAAAGGTAATCAAATGAGGCGTATCTTCTGCCAGTCGACATAAAAGATCAGAAACGCATTTTCTTACGTATGTTTCTGGATGGTTAAGTCTTGAAAACAATTGAGGTATTATAACTTTCCACGGTTGAGTTGGTGTGTTTGCTAATCCTGATTCAAGGACAGTTTGTAATTCCATGGCATGTTTTACTATTAGCCGTAATAATCTTAGCGTTGCGTTTACAACTGCATTTTCGCCACTATGATTTATATAATCGGAAGCACATATCAATTGCAGAAATTTGAAATAAGCATCAGCTGATAATTCGAAATACGAAAAGACTCTTTTCTGCGCTTGACGCCAGATATCTACCAGCAAAGCAAGATGCTCAGGAAATGCGTTATTTAAAGATGGTACCGTGCGCAATTGATTTTCAATCATTTCAGATGTATTTATTTCGTTCCAATCAATATCTTCTTCATCACAGGTTGCTTTTGTTTTCGATAATATTTCACAAACCGCTTCAAAATCTTGTGGCGAACATCCTATCATGACGCTTTCTATTTGAAGTTTATCGTTGTCGGTAAGTTGTTCACGGGTTTTTGAACTAAATTCAACCATTTTGCGACCCCATCTGAAGCACCACGCAGCAAAACTTGCCCAAGCTTTAGCTAGTCCTGGACATTGATTAACTCCAAATTGTAATAACTTTCCAACAGCAGAGTCAGTCAGAGGAATAACATTTTCTGAAATATTGTTATCTACCAAACCTATCTCTGGTAGAGCTGACACTAATTTTGTTAGAGGTGAATCGTTTTCTAAAATATTCTCACTTTCATTTTGAACCCATTTTGAAAGAGTTAACAACATTCTAGTTCCCTTTTCTCGCAGCTCATAATTTTGTTCACCCATTGCTAACCTCTGTGAAAATCCAAGTGATATACTAGCGCAGAGATTTATAGCTTGCGCTTTGGAGTCTTCTTTTGCGTAAGTCACTTTGCAAAGTTCTGTCAAAGCAGTAGCGTTATTCAATGTCCAAATATCAAGGTCATATGTATTTGTTGATAAGAGAAGGACGTCACTCACTTCCTCTAAGTTATTTACATTTAAACACAGCTGGAACGCTGGATTATTTTTAAAATGCTTCAAGAGCTCCCTTTTCGCCATTAATAGGTTCGCATTTTTCCTAGCACTTTTAATTACGTCTAATCTAAGACATTCATTGTAAAAAACATTTTCCTCATTCATGTTTAGCTTTGTGAAATATTGATGCCACCACAAAATGCGTGTTAGATTTTTCATTTCTGTGCCATAAGTATTTTCTTTTAAAGCAGAAGGTTTAAAAGGATTTGATACAGCTTTTCCATTTTTAATAACATTCATAAGACCATGATTAGCTAATTGCATTACCGCGACGTCTTTCAGAAAATGAACGGCATTAGTTCTTACAAATTCTTCAGCACTTGTATTTAGTAATTCTTCACATTTATTTAGTAACGGCTCGTATTTTTCATTAAATTCATCGTTATATATATTTAGAGCTGAAGATATTAATGTAGTTTCAATTTTGTCCATCAAACCTTGATATGAACAGGAGTTTTTAGATATTTCATTAACTTCTGTATCGAGTATATTCCAGTTACAAAGTCCCGGGATTTCATCATTATCGTCGAACATTTTTAAGTCCGAGAATGGCTCCCACGGAGATGTATGCTTGCATAGTTTAGTAATTTCTTTCCATTCTTCCATGTCCTCCCAGCTTTGTATATTTTTATAACTCTCCAATATTTGATCATCTACAAATCGGTTGACTTTGATTTCAGATTGAGGAATACATACTTCATTATTGTCATCATTCGAATTTGCACTGCATATTTTTTTATAAAAATCAGCAGCTGACTCAAAATGAGAATTGGCCTGTTCTGCTGCTCCGATAAGCCAAGTAAACTGCAGATCAAATGTTTGCTTAATCCATACATATAAACCATGTAAAACTTCTGGTTCTTTAATCTTAATAAGAGCGCGAGCGACACTCATTGTTATGGCTTCAATATCAATGTTAGTCCGAGATGCAGCGGCATTTTGTAATATCAATGAAGCATGGTAAATAGCAGCACCGTAGTGACCACTGTAGACACTAACTGCAAGAGCTGCAGGACGAACTCTGTTCTGCCATTCTCGGCAAGTTGACCAATTTGTGTGAAAAAATGTTTTTACGGGTTTTGCAACAGCAGGCAAAACAGTTGCAGTGCCTTCGGCGGCATTGTACGTGTATTTCTCTAAAAACATCATAAACTCCACGAGCCAGCGCACTCTTACTTGTTCTGCTACAACAACCTCTAACAGCTTTTTCTCTCCTGCTACATATTTCGTTTCGTTTGAACTTATTTCCCGTGCAACTGCCTTTAATGTACCTTCTATTTTTGTAAATGTCTCTTGTGGCTTACCTAGTACTGTTCTAAGTTTTTGTATTATACATGTTTGTGCTAATTCGGATAGCGCCCAACTGACCAAAATAGATTTGAAGTTTGTTGAGCATTGCCGGAAAAATAATAGGTTATTTTCATCTATATCTTGACCTTGCAATGGCCATGAAGAAAGAAAAATATCTAGTAAAAATTTTTTATCATCCAGATTTGTTTGCATTAGACAATTTATTGTCACTTTAAAGTGATGATTAGGTAAGGTCGTAAATGACCCTCTCATTAAATATTCTTTGAACGAATTTAATTTTGTATCACAGTTGAGAACAAAATTATTACCTTTTCGGCTTGAAAATATCTTAACTGTCTGCTTATCAAACTCTTGCTGCACTATATCCCAAGGTAGCTCAAATAGAACCCTTTTACATATATCTGCTAGGGCCTTGTTTTTGTTATCAATGTGTAATGTACACAAAACTGCTATAGTTTTAAGTAAAAGCATATTCCATACCATGTTTCTATTCTTGAGTAAGAAATAGAAGTTCTTGATGACAAGTAAAACAATATTTGCATCAAAACAATAAGCCAATGCCAGCATATTTGTAATCAATACAAGGAAACTCTTTGACATGCCCACTATAGGCAAATACTTATCCAACTGGCAAAATATGTCTGATATCCATGTTAAAATGAGACTCAGTGTTTCATTTGGCATTTGATCATCGAGAACAATGCCCAAAGTGTTTAGAATAACAGCGAGGTGACCTGATGTTGGACTTGTATTAGAGACCTCTCCTAATGAAAGATTAGACAATCCAAATATATCTTTAGCTCTTTGTTGAGAATTTGTCACTAAATCACTGGAAGCAATGAAATGATTATTTTTCTTGCAATGTGAATAAAGTAAATAAAGAATGGCATATTGTAATGCAGGTCTCTCTTTCATCAAAACTTCATCATGTGGACACATTTTAATAGCAAGTAACTCTAAGATGCTTGGTTGTAAAGCCCACATACCTATAATGGAATTGCTCGCATTAGCCAAATCACTTAAACATTGAAGGAAGAATATTATATTCCGTTCTGCATCGTCTTTAGTGTATTCTTCTGAATATTCAACATCAATTATCTGTATATCAGGTAGTAAAATTGTGTATGAATTCTGCATATCATTTAAAACAAATTTATATGTTTCTTGCAGGAGCGGAATATTTTTCAGATTAAGAAGATTAGTGTATATAGACAAAACACCATTTAGTATTTGTGAATTATTAGATAAGCGAAGAGGTCTCAACAAAGATCCTGGCCCAATTGTCTGCGCAATAAATTCTATGGGTAAATTTGATGCAATTTCCTTTATAGTTATTGATATTAATTCTATAATGCTGAGGCAAACATCTTCTTCTACTTGCAGAAAGCTAACAATTTCCATAGATATCAAGGAAAATAGAGCAGGCAGACAAGGTGATGATTTATTTTGCAAATATTTTAAAAGTAATGTAATACTTTCATTACCTGCGAGAATTAGGTCAGATTCTGCATCTTCCTTTAGTGTTTCATTTAATACCTGAAGAATTTTAGACAAGGAATCAGTTAGAAAGGTCCATGAAACTGACTGAGAAACATTAGGACTTAACAAAGTACCCAAACTTTTAACGACAGTATTGAATACATTTAAAAATGAAGCAATCTTTTGCATACAATCATCATATGAATTAACTTCACCATCTTTATCACTTTTATTTGTATCCAAGTCATTGCAGTAGGCCACCATATCTTCTACAAATTGATTTAACAAGTTAACCGAAAATCCAACATCAGCCTGCCAGTGACGACTCAATTTAAACAAAGACTGTAATGCAAATTCCTTGATTTTTTGTGGTTGAGCATTATCTACATGCCAGCCTACTAAGATATCAACTGTATCAACAAAATGATTTGCAAAATGTTCAGGGTAGGAATTGGACATCACTATCATAGCATTTATGGCAGCCATAAACACATTGGCCGAGTCTGTAGCTTCAATGATTACTTGTAGTTTGTTCAAAGTTATTTCAGCAAAATCATTCAAGTTGGTATTCTGAAAGTCTAATTGGAAAGTCTCAGTGAATGAGAGAATAAGCAAATGTTTAATTGAAGTGTTATGCATTGCATAGGTAGATATGATCCAGTCCAGATGTTTTCGGTAATCAGGTCCCATAACATAACCGATTCTGCCGAGAACCACAGCAGCACTCTCTTTAGTTTCGGGGCTTGGAGCATCATACAGAACATCTAACAATGATTCCACTAATATATCATACGATCTTCTGATATAACGCGCATTTTCTGGCATCATAACAGCGTCTTGTAACTTCGTACAAATAGCAAGAGATTTTTCAATGTCGACTTCAGCGCATAGACGACGCAAGAGCTTAGATATACGCGGGTCCTCTGGTAGATTTACTACCAAGTCGGATCTTTCATAAAATTTGTTATTGTTTCCCTGTGACCAGTTGTCATTATTAGTAACAGCTAACGGTTCGTGATATTTGTAGGAGTTTTCGTCGCGATCACCCCTTGGCGGGAAACCGCCACGGCCTCTGGTTCCACCTCTACTTCCGCCCCTGGAGTGGCGAAATTCGGTGACACGACCACGTGATCGGAACCGAGAGTCCCTGGGACCTCCGAACGATGAAGGTGCATCGTAGGATCCAACATAACCTCTGACCTTATCATCCGTTGTGTTTTCATGACCGATTTCGTCCCGATCTGGAACGTCAATATTATCCGATAATTTAGAACTTTTCACTTTACTATTTGCAGTTGTGGATAGCATTACTAGAAATTGTTTTCAAATTTAAAATATAATCACACATTGCCGTAGAATTAAACGAAAGTACGATCAAAACTTTAGACACACAAATGCTTTTCGTCAAAATTCTTTCGCCAACAGAGACAAATAGCCAAATTTAACAGATTATCAAGACATTAAACGTCAGTTGTTTAATTTCTGAACGGAACACTGATGATAAGATTTAGTACAACGATTACTACAATATGTTTTTTTTTATAACTTAATAGTTTAGATTAAGGAGATTTTTTTAAAATGTGCATTTATTGTATGTACTAGAAACTTCAATAAATAAAAGTAGAAATGACTGTAAAGGCTGGAGTCACACAAGTTAAGCGGAGTAAGTTGTCAAATGTCAATTGTCTGTCTATCTGACGACACTCGACATAACCTATAATGTTTTTACTTGATTTTTACTTACAAGCATGTTTTCAACAACATTAACAAAAGCTGATGTGACTGCCTAAACTGACTATTTTAATAAAACTTTCACCAATAAATGAGAGTAGTTATCAATTAATATGAAGACTCCAAAAAAAACACCCGACTTTAAAGGTAACTAACTATTTTTAATAAAATATTTATTACATTAAAATAAACAAACTACCCGTAGCTATATACTATACGTAACTATCCGTTTTTTTTTTCAGCATTAGAATTAAAACTTAACGAGAATACCAAATCACCACATGTAATTTATTTCAAAGAACATTCGGTACGAGAACATACGAATGACAAACCATCCGGACGAACACTATTTATAGTTAACGTACCCCCATATGCTGATGAAAAAGGTTTGATGAACGCTTTTAGTGCAGCTGGAACAGTCCAGTCTGTAATATTCTCAACAAAGCCAAACTCAACCTCAACAGATACAAATTTGAATACATTTATAAAGCAACCTCAAAAACCATCATTTAAGGTATGTTATTTAGTATTTAAAAAAGTGTCTGAACTGGATAAAGCCCTCAAATTAACTAAATTATGCCCCATGAACTCTAATGGCCATGAAATAAAACTTGGTATGAAAAAATGGATTGAGGAATACAATAACTCAATTGAAACACATAAAGCAATGAAGGAAAGAATAGAAGCATTTATGAAGAATCATGATAAAAAATCTGAAGAAGAAGAAAAGCAAGAAAAGGCATTGGAACAGGAAGACAGTGAAGGGTGGGTGACAGTTACTAAGAAAGGTAAAGTCCAAAGCTTTGCTCGCTCAGAAAAAGTTGAAAACAAAATAATGGCCAAGGAAGAGAAGAACAAGAAGAGAAAGGAACTAAAAAACTTTTATACTTTCCAAATAAGGGAATCCAAAATGAAACACATTGTGGCTTTAAGACAGAAATTTGAAGAGGACAAGAAAAAGATTGCACAAATAAAACAAAGTCGTAGGTTTAAACCTTTTTAAAATAAAACTTTATCATATCTCAAATTATATTTTTACTAAGATTTCTTCCATTTTAGTGTTACATTCAGTGATGTTTAATGCCAAAAGAACTATTTAAGATATTATTATTATTCTACATCCCAATGGCATAAATCGGACAATATTCTCCATTTCTAAATTGCTTTTAAAATTTGAGATAGCTAAATACCTAATTAACATTAAAAAGTATATAATTACAGAATATCATTTTATATTATATATTAAGATAAAATATCCTGTCATAAATAGGGATTCACATGCTTGTAAAACACAGCATAGCTTTTTACACAGTAAAAAAACGAAATATCTAATCACTACATCAGCTAAGATACACTAAGGAAGCTGATCAAAAACTAAAATTTTTCAAATCAAGTTAAATTTCTACATATGTAGGTGACATTATTTACAAGTTTTTGTTCCTTTATTTTTGTTAATTATTGTTATAGTTTTTGCTTAGCTATTTCACTAATCTCAAAGCATTCGTCATATGCTTTGCTGATGGCTTTTAATTATGATTCGTAGCAACCTGTTCTCTGGCAAGGTATCTAAGGCAGCAAGAAGATTGCTAATGTTACCATACACGCAGCCATTAGCGAGTGCTACTTGCACTGCTTGACCTATTCTATCTAAACAATCCTGAAAATAAATAATTAATTTGAATCTGATTCCTCTCCAGTATTAAATAGATTAACATTAATATAAATTTCATAGTATTCAATTTATTTGAAACTTGCTTATAGTTGCCTTTAAGGTAATTTATAATAATCACATAGAAAAGATACAAAAAAAAGTGCTGTATTATTCTTACCTGCAGTTTGGTTTCACTTTGCAATTTAACACCAAACTTGAGTAGTTGGTGTGCATATGCCTGCACCAATGGTGTTAAAGCTGCCAAATGCTGTGCATTTACTGCTGTGGGAGGACCATGTGTCCGTCTTCCAGCTCGCAAGCTGTGTAATACTCCGAGGTGCAACTTGATATATAGCTCTGACTCTGAGAGAGATTTACTTGGTAGTGATTTAACTATTGATGGTTTTTCATCTTCTAACTTAATTTTTTTTATTGGTATTTCTTCCATTTCAGTGTCTGCAAATTTAATAAATTTAACTTTAACAAAATAGTCCTTGTATTATAACCATTCAGTATAGGACTTTCTAAGCTGATCTGGGTAGACAACATCCATACTACCCAAGAAACCAATACATATAGTAATGGTTAAAAATTAAATATTATAAAAAAGTAAAATAACAAATTCTATTAGTATTAATAGCCAGATTACATAATTACCTTCATCTATATAAAGTGGTGCTAGGGCACACCAATGTATAAGACCTGCAAGTGGTGTGACAGCTGCCATTGGGATAGAACCACTTGGCAAAGCAGCAGGATTCAGTTGTGCCGACATGCACAATGATGGATTTGAATACACCTGAATGATAAGATAAACTCATTAACTAATTTTTATTTTTATAATATTATTTAGAGAGCACTATTTATTATTATAGTAAACTTGTGAATGTTTATTAAAGTACATTTGTGTAGCTTATGAATATTATATACAGTACAATCAATACTGATTTTGATCAAGTAAATTAATTACCATACAAATTTTTTTGTTGAAACTTACCCAAGATGTAATAACTTCTAGCAAATTCTTTGGTGGCATTTTCTTAGCTCTTTGCAAGTCATGCATGTATAATTCAGTAACTGCAGTAATAAAATTGGAAACAAATTGTGGTGCTGTTGTGGCTAATGATTTTAGAGCAAGCTGATTAGATGTGTTTAAGTAAAAGTGATCTTTGATTACATTCTCCACTAATTGTAAAGATTGCTGAGATGAACATCCCATTTGCTGCAGCCATACACCCACTGCTAATAATACCTAAAGACAAAAAATTATATAATTCAATTTAAATATTCAACAAATTTTGACTATGATGACATAAAAAACATCTAAAATTCAATATAGTAATAAAATAAATCTAGTACTTAATTCAATTTAATTTGCATACATTAGTCCTATACAAAAGTTTATTCATTACAGAATACTAACAGGTGTACTAGAAGCTGAAACGGCCATGCTAGCGAGAATGCTAAGAACTTTTAATTTCCTCTGATTTTCCATGCCCCCAAAAAGTGAGAGGAATATGGTGTTCTTAGTGGTATCGTTTGTGCATGCTGAGAGATAATCACAGATGATATCTATGAGTTGCAGTTCCTGAAGCGGATTCAAACCACGTCGGTTTCCCCGACGATCAGTTTCACAAAATACAAATTCAGATATCACGTCCATAGCTATGTCAAGTTGTTTGCTGGTTGGTGCAGCACGCCCGACGAGCAATTGCTCTGAAAATTAACAATAATAAGAATTAGTTCTGGCTTTCAGCAAGAAGTTTAAAGGTATTCAAACGACGTTTAATTTATAGGTTACCTATTTTAGTTAGAGCTTCCTTTGCACATGCTGGAAATTCTAATTTCCTTAAAGTATGTTTTAAATCCGACAAAGACATTTTTATTGTTTTTATATGTAACTAAATGCGGTAAATAAAAACAATAACATTACACTGTATACAATTAATGACAGCTATGGTCTTTACAGTACAGACTTACAGTACAGTACAGAGTATATAGCACAGCACATAGCATAGATACCTTTGTCCTTTGCTGCTTGTTTGACCTATCAAGTTAAATAAAACGAAGTAGATAGTTGAGTTAATATGTTTTTCTTAGATTTTTAGAATATTTTCTTAGATAAAGAGGTGATATCTTTACTTATTGACACATGATACAAAAGTAAATAACCATTATATATTTTTTTTATAATATCCGGTTAGGCATATGACTTCACTCCACCTGATCGTAAGTGGAAATGGAATCCAAACGCGAAGACGACTAGTACGCACTGCAAGAATGAGCTGCACTAGTCACCCTCGCCATGCCGGCCCGCAAGATGCCTCTTCACGCCTCGTTTGAAGGCACCCAGGTTATATTTTTTGGCGGTGCGACAAAGAAAAGACTTGCCAAATTTCTTTGTGCGCGTTGGGATAGATGTCACAGTTAGGCGGCGACATCGCGAGGCAGCACGCGTGGATCTGTGAAGGAAAGAGGAAGCAGGAATTCGAGAGAATTATTCCTCAGAGCACTCGCCGTGCTGTGTATAGTCGATAGAAAATGCGCGATTTCTCTACGCAAGCGTAAAGATTCAGGGTGTTTGTGACCTTTACGTCGCCAATAATGCGGACCGGACGTCGCTGTAACCGATCCAAGGCTTCCATTAGGTGCTTAGCGGAGCCATCCCAGAGATGCATGCAATATTCAACGTAAGACCGCACCTGCGTTTTGTATAACAGGAGCAGTTGTTGTGGCGTGAAAAAACGCCGTACCTTGTTCAGGACCCCGAGTTTACGTGAGGCTTTTCTGTTGTTCTTAAGGATTTTCCCAAGGATGAGCATATCATTGATGTGCAGAAGAGTGTGGGGGAAAGCACAGAACCCTGGGGAACCCTAGCATTTACTGCATGGAATTTTGAAGCGCAACCGTCGACTAAAACGCGAAGGTTACGATTGTGCAGGAAGCTGGCAATCCAGGTACAGAGCTGAGCTGACAGACCATATGCCGGAAGCTTGGATAGGAGAGTTTGTGCCAGACTCTGTTTAAAGCTTTAGAGATATCGAGGCTGACAGCCAACGATTCTCCACGCTTGTCCCACCCCAGATGTGTGTTACGTACGCTAGAAGATCACCAGTGGAACATTTTGGTCGAAACCCGTACTGCCGATCATTAATTAGACTGCGATCTTCTAGGTAACGGATCAGATGGTTGTTTATAATTCGTTCCATTACCTTGCAAAGTATTGAGGTGATAGCTATTGGCCGATAATTTGCCGGGTCAGACCGGTTCCCTTTTTTTGGAACCGGTTGCACATTAGCTTCCCTCTAGGCCTCCGGCACACATCCCGCAGAAAGCGACATATGGAACAGGCGCGTTAACACTAGAGACAGTTCCGCTCCTCATTTCTTGAGCACTATAGCAGGTATTCCGTCAGGACCGCTAGCTTCCATTCGTCGAGAAATTGTAGCTCAGCACGCACATCCTGATTTTAATGTCAGGCATTGTTTAGCCTCAAGACGGTATTTTTGGTGGCTGCGCACTAAAATCATCGATAATAGAATTGTAGGTAAAGAGTTTCGCCAGAAGATCGGCTTTCTCCTGCGAACTGTAGGCTACCGATCCATTCGGGTTCCTGAGCGGTGGCAGTGAAGGTTGGCAGAAATTGTTTTGCATAGACTTGGTCAGACGCTAAAAACTACGTGAGCTCGTAGGACTCGAGACAAGGTCATGACCAATCTGCACAATCCGTTGGGCATCCGCTCTTATATATGCCTTCCTACAGAACTTGGATTCTTTGTTGTAGGTTGTTTTAAGTGAGTCAATACTATACTGTATACTATATATTATATTGTAGTGTTTATCTAATCTGTATTTGTGATATTCACTTGAAGTTGAAATGTCATTTCAGTTGTGACTTGTGACGATTTCCAGAAGTACTCGTCTATTACATTAAAATAACGTTGATTTAAGATTGAATAGTTCTACATAAATTTAGATAAATTATAAAATGGAGGTGATAGTCGCAAACGTAGATCATATAAAATTTGATATAGATTACGCATTAGAACAACAGTATGGAGCGTTGCCGCTTCCCTTTCCTGGGATGGATAGTAAGAAACATATAAATTACATTACTAACTTACTAATTGCGATTAATATTGTCCTTTTATACTATTATAAATAACATTTCAGAATCAACAGCAGCTGTTTGCGAATTCTTTAGTCAACCTGGTGGGTGTAACAATGGACCTCAGTGCCCCTATAGACATGTCAGAGGCGATCGAACAGTTGTTTGTAAACATTGGCTTCGTGGCTTGTGCAAAAAAGGAGACCAGTGTGAATTTCTACATGAATATGACATGACCAAAATGCCTGAATGCTATTTCTATGCAAGGTTTAATGCTTGCCACAATAAAGAGTGTCCCTTCCTACACATAGATCCCGAAAGTAAAATTAAAGACTGTCCTTGGTGAGTACAAACCTTTTATTCGACTACATAAGAAATACTAAAAATCATAAATAATGACTAACATTATTATTTAAATTGTTTTCATATTAATCATTCAGATTATAATTAAATTTGGTTTTCAGGTATGATCGAGGATTTTGTCGGCACGGCCCCCACTGTCGACACAGACATGTTAGAAGAGTGTTGTGCATAAACTATTTAGCTGGTTTCTGCCCTGATGGACCAAACTGCAAGTACATGCACCCAAGGTTTGAACTGCCTGCCCCACCAGAACAAACTAAGGATCAAAAGCGTCTGCCAATTTGTCATTACTGCTCAGAAGTTGGTCATAAAGCTTCATCATGCAACAAGATACCTCCAGATGTAAGGATTAAATCCTTTTATATATTTTATGTCATATTATAATCCTTTTTTATGTTGTATACAAAATTTGTATTTCAATTATAGGTTTAGAAAAATTAGATAATACAATAAGTTACTTTTGACTGAAATAAATACCTACAAAAATAATTTTCCTATATTACTAAATAATTAGCTTATATAACCTAAATTGAAAATATTTAAAAATTCTATTTATGTGATATAAAAAAAATATAATAGATAATCTGCCAGTTTTAAATGCAGTATTACTGTAATTAATTTAATTGTGTGTTTAAATTTCAGCAAAGAGAAGTTGCTCAAAAACAAGAAGAAGCAAGATATAGAGCACTAGGCTATGTAAAACCTGCAAATGATAATGATGAAATGCAACGACTTCAAAGAATGATGCATAAACCTCTAGAAGAAGTAACTTGTTTCAAATGTGGCACCAAAGGCCATTATGCAAATAAATGTCCCAAGGGCCACCTCGCTTTCTTGTCAAATCAAACAGGACAGAACAATTCTAACAATATGTTCAAAAAACCTAACTAGTATAAGTATGTGAAGCCACTTTAAGTGACTTCAGCTGACTCATGATGAACAGTGCTTGTTAGTAAGGTATAAAGACATCTTTGAAGAAAATCAGTGTTGTGTTTGGAATCATTTGGAAAGGATTAGCTTATGAATAGCTGAGTTGTTAAAATAGGAGTAATATTGTTACTGTAGTACTTTATTTGTCAACTAGTCACACTATTATTCAGTTTCCACCATATATATCTTACATGCCCTTGTTATCTACAGCCCTGTAATAATGCTTAGATTTTTACTTCTTTTTGTTTTGTGGAAAACTTTAATGAGATTTTTTTTCCTAAAAATATTTTATATAAGTTCAAATATTTGAATACTAGTTAACACTTTCAGAAATATAACTACAATACACAGGTAGGCTGGACATATTCACTAAATAATTTTCATGAAGGCATTTATGGACCGAGAAACCGTTAACTATATATTTTTTTGTCTATGGATTCTTCTTTAAGAGTGTGAAGATTAGTTTGTTAGAGGGCAACAAATATATAATAATAACATATTAGAACTGGTTTCTATAGAGTGGAGATATAGTCTAGAGTAATAAATTACTAGATGGAGAGCCAAAATAAGCAATATGTATTACTATATAGCAATATGTATTAACATAAGCCTTAAAGAAAAGACAATTCAAATATACTCCAAAAATCTCATAAGATCTTTTTGTAAATATAGGGCCTCTTTTATGGTGAGACGACAAGGACTATCCTAGGAGTTTTGTTTTTGAATTGATAATTTTCCAACCTATGATACAACTGGTTGAATATCAATATTAAAAATTCAAACCTGGGTTTAAAGAAATTTTTTTGTCAATTGAGGAATTTCTGTACTAGAGTCTAGACTTAATCAGTTTTTGTAATCACATGCCATGTAATATAAAAATAATATACCCTTTATGATGTGCCTGAACTCTTGAGTAAAGGTGCCCTTGTATTCGCAACAAAATATTGGGTATGATGGAAAATCGGCCAGGGCATCATCGCCATAAAAAGACTTATATTACATCTTATTTACATCAAATTATTATCCAGTCCCAAACCTTTAAATTTGGCCTTGTATATACTACTATTACTAGAAATAAAAAATAGTACATAAGAAATGCCTTTTAATAATAAAAATAATTATACTTACTCTTGAAATTACATGTTATATAACTGTATCAAATAGGTTTGTAATAAATATTTATATTAAACATAAAAGATATGCTTATGTATGTTAATATACTATAGCTTTGAATTTTATGTAATGATAGTGAAATTAAAGAAAATTCATTAATTCTGTATATGAAATATAATGCATCTATGAAGAGGTAAAAAGAACATATTTTTGTAAATTATATGATGTTTTGTATGAGTTGTAAAAGTAAATGCAACAATTCATTTTATATTCAAGGTTTTTGTACAATTTGTAAACACATTAACGTTAATTTAACTCATGTAACCATTGTCAATAAAGAAAAAGACAGCAGATATTGTGCTATCCTACTCCCAAGTTACTTGAAAGTTTGTTGTATTATTTATGGATATGAAAACAGATACCTGGATATAAATCGAATTAAATTTTAGACTAACATAAAAATTGGACATATACATTTAATACAAGAACGTCTATATATCTACCTATTTCTATATATTTATACTTACGAGTATTTGAGTCTTTTATCTATTAAGTCAAAATTATGCATCTGTTCCCCGACTCGTTCCCCATTACAAGCCTCGAGGCTTATTTCTACAAGACCTTATAATTTTCTACACATCACCTACTGTCATCTAATTCTTGGGAGTATGGCTTAAATTAGGTAGGTATCTAAATTTTCATGTAATAGTATTGAGAACTTCTGTTACCTATTAATGAGATTTTTATATATTGTTATGAAAAATTTGTTAAGTCAGATTTTCCTTTATGTATATAGCTTTACATGAAAACTCAATACTTTTTATTTTATTATTACATAACTTTTATCCATTATTGATTGTTTATTATTTACCGCGAATAATACTTTCAAAATGAAATTAGTTGATTCTGTGAATTGCTGCTAGAGTTATATCAGTAAAGGTAGTATTTAATTACAATAAATATCGAACGATTTTTTAGAAAATCTACTGTTACTTACATTTATAAAATAAGCATTAAATAAATCCTTTAAATAATTAACATGTTTTACTCGTTAAGGCTTGATAATTCTGTGTATATTAAACATATAAGTAATTCATAATATTCAGCTAATTTTTATAACAATAATTACATAAATATAAATTCGATATTAATTTACCTACTATAAATTTGTGCGAGGTCCTTGTTTCACGATTCCTAAGTATTAATTTATTTTGCGTTTGATGGGGAAATATTTTTATGTTTAAAAAAACGTACAAATATAGAAAAAAAAACCAATTAAATCATAGCACTTTCAGAAATGTAAATAAACATTGCCTAATTTTATTTATTTTATCCATAAAATTATATTTCTCAGTATAACGTATATCGTAAAATTTTACTAAGCGATTTGACATGATTACACTACTATATAAAGTAATTATTTATTTTATAAGCCTAAACTTGGCCGCACTATGGAAGATTTGTGATAATTGACATTTTTTTTTAATAAATAATACATTGAAATTAGAATATTATTAATATGAATAAAAATTACAAAAGACTTGGCTGTACAGTGTAATACCTTTGCCTTTTCCCTCTGAGGAAAGAAAAAAGCGAAAAAAAAAATTAAAATATTATTATTTTACATGCAACACAGTTTGTCAAGTTGACTGTTCTCGGCTATATCAGAAGACAGAAATTCAAACCTGTCAATTTAAAAGTTAGAGGTTAGCGTCGCAGCGTCTCACGTTTTAATACTTCAATATTATCCAAATAAATAAATATTACTAAAAAATAATTTCATCTTCCATAGTGCATTTAAATTTCTTTATAAGAAAATTTAAATACAATCTTTATATCATTCAACTTCCTCAGTGACGCGAGTAATCGCTGAGAGGTTGATTTAGTTTATCAGAACTTGGTGAACAGAAGCAAAAATGGTAAGTTAAATTACGTTACATATCGCAGTTAGGACATGAAAATTCAGAAGATTTCGATCCAGTTATTTTTTTAGTGTCGGCAATCATAACACACGTGATTGTATTAGGTTATGTTGACATGTGACATCAGACTGTAGTATTGCATTGTGTACTAAATAAAAACAACCATGAACTTCGAATGAATGTATTTAAAGCAATGATTATGTCGTAACCTTTGTAGAGTAGCTTATAATAGTCATCAAGTAATTTAAAACTAAATTCGTTATTTGCATTATTAGTCGACTTATAAAACCTCGTGGATCTTATCCCAATATTGCAGTTTCAAATTTCGACAAATAATACCAATAATAAAAAAATTGTTTATGATTTATCTCATAACCAACCAACTCACATGGCTATGCAATACACATGGCCTACCGAATGCATTTGAAAGGCGATTAGAAACTTAAATAAAATAGCTTTCTATATTTTGATACTACTATAATAGTATGCATTAGTAACATGGTTCGTTCTGTGTGCTTTAAATTTTTATTTAACAATTAGTAATCTTTACAGGCCGATAATGAAGCAAGTGTAAACCCAAAAGCGTATCCATTAGCTGATGCTGCTCTTACTGCAAAGATATTGAACCTCGTTCAACAAGCTGCTAACTACAAGCAACTGAGAAAAGGAGCCAATGAGGCAACTAAGACATTGAACAGAGGTCTTTCAGAATTCATCATTATGGCTGCAGATGCTGAACCACTGGAGATTGTGCTCCACATTCCAATTCTGTGTGAAGACAAGAATGTACCATATGTGTTTGTTAGGTCTAAACAAGCTTTAGGACGGGCTTGTGGTGTCTCTCGGCCCATTGTTGCTTGCTCCATAACTATTAATGAGGGCTCGCAACTTAAACCACAAATTCAAACCATTCAACAGGAGATTGAAAGACTCTTAGTGTAAGTTCTAGTGTATCGAGGAAATACTATTTTTGTAAATATAATTTCCAAATAAAACATGTATTTTTATTGATTATAATAAATCTCTCATAAAATATTGTTTATTTAATAAAATAATTGATTCATACTTTAATTACAATTTAATATTATCACTCAAATAATTTTTTAGCTCTTAAATTCCAGTTGTCTTCCCATCTTGATTCCTGAAATTTCTTTAAGTTTTCTCTCATTTTGTTGGCTACTTTATTCTGTTTGTCATTATTTGGAAAATCTTGAAACCATAAAACAATTTGTTTTGATAGTTCATCGCTAGTTTTGAATGTATAACCATTTTCACCATTTTGAACTAGCTCATTAAGGCTGGAAATATATAATTCAGTTCAAAGATGAATGATGATTCAGTTCAAAGATGAAAAATGAATGAAATTACTATATAAAGCTATGTTTTTAAATTAAATTATTGTATAAAATAGACACTAAAAGAAATTCATACAAAATATCAGTCATAGTTATAAAAATAGCCTTTTTATTTTAATAATTAATGTTTAAATATGGTAAAACTTATTTGAAAGTATTTGTCATAATAATCATAATGTCATATGATCATCTATATGACAAATATCAGCTCTTAATATTACCACAAGTTGTTAATGGTCGACTTACATCAGTTAATCAAATATACATACCATTTGAAGTCATATGCACAAACAGGCAGTCCAGCACCGAACATATCCACTACTTTCATGGGTAAATCTAAGCCAGAAGAACTGGTGTGAAGACAAACCCCAAGATCTGCACTTGCTACCATGGTAGGATAATCACAAGCTTCAAGCCAAGGTGTTATTACGGTAACATGCTGCCATTTGCGAGAAGATATTTGCTCTTTGTAATATTCTTTCATAGGACCCTTGCCAGTGATGACACAAATTAATTTGGGCAAATTTTTTACAAGATCAAATGTTGTCTCATAAACTAAAAAACAGTCAATTTCATATTATTACATTGTAACATTTAAAAAGACATTGATTAATGATAAAGACTTCACAACTTTAAGAGTTGAGTGAATCTAAGTCTTAGATCTTATTATTTTGGCTCAATAGTATTGCGGAGGAGTTATTTATACATTTCACTTCAGACACTAAGTCACTTACAGAGACCATTTTCTTATTATTTTAGGTTAATTAAGTAATTTTCCTAAAATATCATTTTTATAATTTAAAAGAAACACTTCACCTTGTAAGGCTTCCATTAGTATACTGAAATCCTCATCTGCAGTCCAACTAGTGCTGCTAAATAATAGCCCAGGTCGATTGGTTTTTAATTTTACTAGATTCCCCTCTATCTCGGTAAATGCTGTGTGCCTTGTATCACTTTGGGCTGTATCACTTGCATCTGTTTTTGAAGCCATAAATTCTTTATATTGAGACCCAATTTTAACAAACCAATTATGTTTTTCTTGTACTGTTATAGGTTTAAAAATATTAGGTGGTCTATCATAAAGAACTGTTGCCCTAAAAAAATTGTGTTTATACTTAATGTTTTTTAGTGAGATATAATTTTAAAAGTAGACAATAAATACTTACATAACATTAAAATTTTCTAATAAATCCTGCTTCATAGCATATGTTACGCATAAATTACTATCTGATGATTGACCAAAAAACTTTTCTATATATGTTGATACTTTAAGTATAGGATGGTTACAGCTAAGTGAAAGAGCCATTATAGAAAACGCATAATTATGCCAGTCTATAATAAATTTTGTATGAGTTACTAAGCAATAAAATCTACATATAGGTAGTGTAGGCACAGCTGGAGGGTTCTGACACAGTAAATAACTACTTCTTCCAGTTATAAATAATGTTAACAGTAAACTAATTGCTTGCCACAATGCTTTTGCGAAATACTGTACCAATTTTGGAGCCCATTCTATTTTTAAAGGATGAAGTTTAGTAACAGTAATTCGAGGATTCTCTTGGATAGTTGAAAGAGGTTTCGTTTCCATGTAACCAATCATATTCACATCAAATCCACAACCGGCGAGAGATAAGGCATGATATTGCATCCGTGGACTTCTACCAATATCTCCTAAAACTACCACCTTCACTACCTTTCTAGAATCTTGTTCAGTCATAGCTCCTTTAATGTATATCAATTACTTGTAGAAAATATTAGTTTTCATTCGCTATTCCTTTTTCCTTCAAATTGATTCATATTAAGATTATTAAGATAACAGTAACAAACTTTCAACATACCAAGTAGTCAAGTAAAGTACCCATTGCAAAATATAACCGTTGACATTGACATAAAACTTTTTGACGTTGACGTTTAAAAATAATTTTATCAACTATAGTACGATTTTTAATTCGAGTCAGTAAAATGACAAGTGCAACTGTCACTGATACTAAAAAGGGTTACCCGCTACAATAGTGATGTTCGGCAATCAATAGACTTCGACATTTAGTCATGCTTTATTTTATTAGGTATCAAAGCGTTTTTTTATTGTAAATTAATACATACCGTATTAAATAATACGATTTTAGAAATATGGACCTTACCAGTGTATTAAAATTTCTCTCAATCACTGTGAGCTCAACCCGATAGAGTTAATTTGGGCTCAAGCAAAGGGGTACATCGCCAGGAACAATAAAACTTTTTAAAATAAATGACGTGAAAAAATTATTTCAAGAAGGCCTGAAGGAAGTGACACCTGAAAATTGGAGACAGTGCATCAACCATGCCATAAAAGTCGAAGACAAAATGTGTCAACTCGACCACACCAAAGACGAATATGTGGATTCATTTGTTATAAATGAACCTGATATCGATTCCGATTCTGAATATACCGATTCAGAATCGGAGTCGGAATCAATATCAACCGTAATGAATAAAAACGTATAAAATTACTTGTATTTTTCTGACCTTTTAGTGTTAATTCCTCTGAACCTCTTTATACATTTCCCAGCTTTATAATAATAATGTAGTGAGAAATTTTAATACGCTGGCAAGGTCCATATTTCTAAAATCGTATTATTTAATACAATATGTATTAAATATTTATAATAAAAAACGCTTTGATACTTAATAAAATAAAGCATGACTAAATGTCTATGTCTATTGATTGCCGAACAGTATCAGTGACAGTTGCAATTGTTATTTTACTGACTGGAATTAGTAATAGTGCTTTAGTCGAAATACCTAAAATTATAGTCGAGATTCTATCACGTCACTATTTATTTGAGATTAAAAACCTGCAACACTGGAAATGTCATTTTACTGACTCGAATTAATAATTTTACTATAAAATGAAATCAACTTATTTTGTTTTGTTTTAAAGTTTTAGACTTTTTAATGTTAGATGTCAAATGCCATTAAGGCAGGAGTCGCAAGACGCTACTTATTTTATTTCTGTTTATTCATACTATTGAATGCGTCAGAATATATTAACTATATTTGTCGCTGTATGAAATGCTTTTATACACCGTACATATTATTTAATTACAAAGGTGAAATTGTGTCATTTTTATTGATCATTCAGATAATTGTTACATAAAAGCCTGATGTATGCAGTATAGTCTTCAAATAGTAAACACAAGAAGAGATATAACATGTCTAAAGTACTCATAATTAGACATCTTCCAGAGGCATTGTCCTTTGAAGACAAGGAAAAGTTACTTAAACATTTTGGTGCTCTAAAAGTTTGGGAAAAAGTAAAGAAACGTAATTATATATTCGCGTCGTTCGCTACTGTTGAAAAAGCAAAATTGTCCTTGCAACGATTGCACATGCTAGAAATTGCGCAACGACGCCTAGTGGTAGAATATTCCTTTGAAAAAGAACCAGTTACTGAAACTAAGAGTAAAGATGACACTAATTCAACTATAACAAATCAGATTAAAGAGTTTTTACGAATTATCAATGCTTGGAATCCTTCACTTGACTTTTACCAGCCACCACCAGTACACTTAAGATATTCATACCCTAAAGTAAGCCCACAAATAATCATTAATATAATATATGAACTTTTTATTCACAAACCTTTTTATACTCAAACCTTACACCTAATGAACAAGATGTCACTTGGCACTCCTTTCAAAGAAAATGATACAGCAGTTAAGTTTTTTAAAGAAAATTTTAGAGATTATTTCATAGATGAAATGTCAATATTACCACCCGTGGAACCAAGTGAGCCTGAGTCTGAAATTTCAAGTGGTGATGACATCCCTAAACAATTAGTACCTTCAATCGCAAAAAGGAAACACACCTTGCCAAAAACAAGGAAACGACCTGCAGCAGTTCTCTCAACAGCTTTATTACCAAAACAAAAAACAGTCAAACTAAATCAAGAAGAAGTTTTTGATGTTGTCAATCCAGTAACAGAAACTAAAAAAATATCTTTAGTAGTATCCCAAGATGCTCTGCAGAAACAAGCCGATAAACCAGAGGTTGTTGGTGAGCTAGGCAAATTTCAAAAAGAAAACCAACCTGCTGATGTTCAGCAAATTGCAGAAGAGCCAGAACAACCCCCAATTACTAGACAAGAGCTTTTGGCAAATAGAATATCTTACAGTGATATGAAAATTCTTCCTGTGTTCAAGAACTATCACCCTGGAGAACCATCAATGAGGTTATATTTAAAGAATTTAGCTAAAACTGTCTCAGAGCAAGATGTCAAGAGGATATATAAGCGTTATGTAGAACATATACCTGAAGAAGAGCAATTAGGTTTTGATGTGAGAGTCATGCAGGAAGGCAGAATGAAAGGTCAAGCTTTTGTAACATTTCCATCAGTGAAAATAGCAGAAGAAGCATTAAAAGAAACTAATGGGTATTTATTGAAAGAAAAACCCATGGTTGTACAATTCGCTAGAGCTGCAACTAAAAAATCAATAGAATAAATTGTTGTAAAGTGTAAGTGAAATACTGTATGCATAAAAAACATATTCTTATTAAACCAAATATTAAATTGTCATGTTTATTTTATTTTGTGTGTTCAGGGTAATAAAAATCAAATGAAAAAAACAATACTATATTTCAATTAACTCAATCGCATATGACAATGATTCCTCATTATTTTCCATCTGTTTACCTGATGAGATTTTATGTAACAAGGGCAAAGCACTGTTCACTTGAATCAATTTATCAATAAGACTTGTTACTACCTTCTGTGTATTGTTTAATACAATTGTTGTTTTGTCATCTTTTGTTAGTAAATACTGTTGATAAAATGCATCCATTAGTAAAATGCACCAATCAAAGAGTTTGCTTTCATAGTTTGCATTAAAATTTTTGTCAGAATCAACTAGTAAATATGATATATAAGACATAAGAAATAATGCATTATCCAACGATAAGTCATTTCTTAAATAAGGAATTAACATTGCATCACTAAATGTTATTTGGAATAAATAGTCGAGGATTTTAAATTTATCTTGGTGGATTTCTTTAACTTCACCAGATTCTTCTTCACAATCACAAAATCTAACAAATTCTTCATGATTTGTGATATCTACATCAACTGGATTAACCAATTTTATTGCATAATTGAGTAATAACACTAAAATTGATTCCGGTATATCTTTAAAACCCTGTAAAGTTTTCAAAACTTTCTGGTAGTCCCCCTTTTCTAGTAATGGTGGAATAACTTGTGTGCACATGCCTCTTTCAGTTAGACCTACTTTAATTAAATCTCTGATTTCTTCAGCTTCATTAAATATGGGTTCCACAGGAGTGTCCCATTCTGCAATTTCCGTACATGTGTCATCAACAATGTCGTGGGATCCCAGCAAACTTGAAAGGTTTCTATTAGTTTCTAGTACATACGGTAGCATTCCAATATGATTTGAAGCTTCAAGTATGATAAGACCATTGAAACAATATAATTTTGCATTCTCTGAGTACATTTTCATAGGATACCTACATGATCCTACTCCAAGGATGATATTATAGGCAACAATAATAGCTCCATCCTGGTCGGAGTTACTTCCAAATAGAATCAGGTGGTCTTGACCCATCCATGAAATGGATACACTCGAGGAGGTAGATATCCATGGCACAGTGCCTATGGTTTTCCAAGATTTTTTTATTAAATCATAAACTGTCACTTTAGCATCACTCCCTGAAGAAAAATGAAGAGAATAAATATCACACTTAGTCAAATTAATTCAAAATAAAAAGTAGTATGCAAAAAATACTTACATAGGAAATAAACACAGGGTTTATCATCTGTGCTGATAAGTTCTCCAACAACATAAACATCCTCTGGTCTGGAAACCTTAGTTTTATTTAATTTAGATTTATCCATATCACCTAGTTCTTCCCTGATTGTGCATGTTATGATGTCATAACTGTTTTTAGTGTTCTTTGTAACATAGCAAATGTAATCATTTGTTGCTATGCTGTAGCAGGCTATGTCTACAATTGTTTCAGACTCTTTAATAAGATGTTTGTTTTCATAAGATTTCCTGTTATCAAGTGCGTATGGGAGTGATGCACAATTTCCATTCTCAAATATTATTAATGAAGATTGGTTACCTCTAGATATCAACTTAAAAATATTTACTGGAAACTGAAAGAAGATAATTTAGGTTAAGTTCTAATTATTCATAACAACAATATACATGTATTAAAATTTTATATATAATACAATATGCCAGACAGGTACGCAACAAGACTTGTGGCCAGCTTGAGATTATGTATATGGCATTTTCAAGTATTACCTTATACTTTTTTATTTTATCCAAGTTGTCAGAATCCTCTTTCCACGTTTTAATCGTATTTCTATTGAAAACTCCAACATAAGCTTCTTGTTCTTTATCAAATATTACTGCTGATGTTAAATGATCTTTTGAAGTCCAACCGCTAATTTGTTTTTGATCTGAAAGCTAACCAAATTATTATAAAAAAGAGCACTTAATATTAAATATATTATCAAATGTGCTTTGAAAAGGAGAAATATTTACTCTGAATTTATTCACAACATTGCGGCCTAGGGTTACTATGACATTTTCATCGTCCCGATCTTGAGATACGCCTAAAAAACTATTTTGATCAATAAGCGGACATAAAACGTAATAATTATGTAACTTTGCCATTATTTAAAAATAATAAGCAACTATCATCGCGTGAAAAACTATTCCATGCGTTTTTCGTTTTTTCAGCACTCAGGAGCCAGGAGCTATCAAATATCAGCGTGTATTTGACATTGACATATTTGTGGCCATTGACAGTATTTTTTTTAAATTAATTTCTGCCCTCAACACAAACTGTATTCATACACAAACTGTAGACACACAATTTTTTTAAAAGCCTTTTTATGAAATACAATATTTAAAAGCAAGATTAGAAAACGAGAAAGTTAATAATTTTCAAATGCTTAATTTGTGTTTTAAATTCATCGTATTCGCAGTATTAAAAGAAAACATTGTTATTAACCTTCATATCTCGAATATAATGTATATGTCCATTGTAGAGTATGCCTCGATATTTATTCAAATATAAATAAAATTTAATAGTACATTTTTTTTCCCTTTTTCTCAAAGCGCCTTAAATCTCATGATGTCCTCAATTTTTTTAACGACAAAAACTATCGTATAGTATAAAAAAAACTATAGTTTTAATGATGAGATCAATTATCATGATTCTACTTTCTTTCTTCTTCTTCGATTCTTCTTTTTTCGCAATGGCTATTATTTATTTTTTTAAAGATCTTACGTATATCTTAATAATTAATTCATTGTCTTTGATTATTTCTTTTGCCAATAAAAACATAAAGAAAAAATGAGTAAGATTAAATATGAACTTAAATATTGTCTACACAAATATTAATATTTTTGTAAAGAGTAAATATTAATTTGGTGGTATTGCATGAATTTTTAATTCTTTATTTTCAATTGTTTGTAATTTTATTTTTGTTTTATATTTTAATTGTGAGTTTTTTATAAATATTTCTTGTTATAACAAACCAATAAATGAACAAATGAAAAAGTACTTTTATTTATTTATTTATGAAGAGAAACAATATTCAACTGATTTTTTATAAACAATATACGAGTTAAAAAAAATGTTAATATATTTCTCAAATTTATCAGTAATATTGAAAGCTTCAATTATTATTAATAATGTCGCTTAACTGTTTTTGATAATAATACCTACCATTTCTTGATTCTTCTTTTGGCAGACGTATTTCCGCTTTATATTGAGTTTTGACAAAAAAATTGTCAAGGTCAAGTTCATTAGCAATTGAAAACTATACTTGTCTCGTTCTGTCATATGATGTAATCCGAACTTATATCGTAGTTTTGCTTTTATTATTATTCGACAATCGACTCCGAATTATCATTAATTTATCACAGAGCAGTTCGTTTAATATAATAAATACGTTCATTTGATTTCATTCGGTGATTTTAGTCGGTTGTATTGAATTATGTCGACTGCCGGTAAAGTGATTAAGTGCAAGGCGGCCGTAGCCTGGGAAGCTGGAAAACCTTTATCAATTGAAGAAATTGAAGTCGATCCGCCCAAAGCTGGAGAAGTACGTATTAAAATCCTAGCAACCGGCGTCTGTCACACAGACGCTTACACATTATCCGGAAAGGATCCAGAAGGCGTGTTCCCTGTCATCTTGGGTCACGAAGGCGGTGGCATAGTTGAAAGTATCGGAGAAGGAGTCACGACCGTTAAACCTGGAGACCATGTTTTACCCTTGTATGTCCCACAATGTAAAACTTGCAAATTCTGTCTTAACCCAAAAACTAACCTCTGTCAGAAAGTACGAATTACACAGGGTCAAGGAGTCATGCCCGACGGAACAAAACGGTTCCACTGCAAAGGGAAGGATTTGTTCCACTTTATGGGATGCTCCACATTCAGTGAATACACAGTGGTTCTAGAAATTTCTTTGTGTAAAGTCAACGATCTTGCACCATTGGATAAGATATGTCTGCTGGGCTGCGGTGTTACAACAGGATATGGTGCGGCTTTAAATACAGCTAAAGTTGAACCTGGTTCAAGTTGCGCAATCTTTGGCCTGGGTGCTGTCGGACTTGCCGTTGCATTGGGATGTAAAGTGGCTGGAGCAAAACGTATAATCGGAGTGGATATCAACCCTGATAAATTTGAAGTGGCTAAAAAGTTTGGTGTTAACGAGTTTGTCAACCCAAAAGACTATGACAAACCCATTCAGCAGGTGTTGGTTGACTTGACTGATGGTGGTTTGGACTACACATTTGAATGTATTGGCAATGTAAATACGATGCGCGCAGCTTTGGAGGCTTGCCATAAGGGTTGGGGAGAGTCTGTTATTATCGGAGTGGCAGCAGCAGGAGAGGAAATAAGCACTCGTCCATTCCAACTAGTAACTGGGCGTGTCTGGAAGGGTACAGCTTTCGGTGGTTATAAGAGCAGAGATAATGTTCCCAAGTTGGTTGAAGACTACTTGAATAAGAAACTGCCATTAGATGAGTTTGTCACTCACAAAGTACCTTTAGATGATATCAATGAAGCGTTCCATTTAATGCACGTCGGCAAGGCTATTCGTGCTGTTGTTGACTTTTAAATATATTCCATAGAAAGATTTTTGAAATCAATATATTATTACGGTATAAATCTATTCTAATACAGTTATCTATTTTTATTACCAAAAATGAGTTTTGTAACAATAATAAAGTGCATTTAAAATAAATATGTTTTTTATTTCCAATACTTCAGTGACCAAAAGATAATTTGATTAATTATAAAAAAATACTACACCAAACAACATAAAAATTATAAAGGGATCACAATTATAAATGTTGAAAGATACAATTTGATAACATACATCTTTCAGAGTTTATGTGTCATGCATTAAACTTGTTTTGACTACTTAAATTTATACATAACACAGATTTTGCTTATTTAAATATATTACATATTTATCTACTTAATTACGGACCAAACATATTGTGTTAATATTCAATATGTTTATATATTATTATTACCAGGTTTATATGTTATAAAAAATATTCAAAGTTTTTACATTTTATGTGCTCAATTTATAATAGGTATATTATTTTAAACAATCTTTAATTATCTATATACAAAATGTGTTAACAAAAACGAAATTTAAATTATAATATCACACTAACAAATTCAACAATTAATCCACCCATTAATTCCGTCGTATGTAATCTCTAGGTAGGTAGGTAGGTAATGTGTGTACAGTGTGCAAAAGATACGGGTTATTTTTTATCGAAACCGAAAGTTATTTCTTGAACTGCGAGGTTAAGTTTCTGACGTCAGCTGTTTGTAATATTCAACGTAAATAGCACATTGCTCGCCTGAAAGAAAGCACAATAGTATAAAGATTAATACAATACATGGATATATTTTTTTGTATAATGATGACCTCTGTAATGTTTTTGATATTCGATCAGCTACAAGATCACATGGCATTAAAAGTTATGTAATAAGAACGTAATCAATGTTTTATTTGTGCATAATCATGCTCAGTTTAAAATATTTAATGTATCAACATTAAAAAAAAAATTGACACGAGGAATGCGATAAAATTGGTGTCGTGTTGAATATCGCTTCGTTTAACAAACTTATTAACAACATTCTTTTAAAGGATTTGTTGTATTAGTAACGACCCGCCCCGGCTTTACACGGGTGCTTACTGAATAATAAACATACTATTGTATGTCTTTATATACAAAGTTCACATTTTGTTGTCATTAGATAATACAAACCGCTATGTCCCTGCATTTTGAATCTGTATTATCTTCGAAATCTGTACATATTATATGAAGGTTACTTAGTCGGATAAGGATAAAAATGTTTATTGAGGGTTATTTCTTATATACAGACTGTTGACCTTTTTAAGATGTACAATACTGTAGTACACTATTTTTAATGCTTAGGATTCAGTCAGCGTTTACAATATAAGCGCATAAAATTTAGTTTTTTTTTTTTTTACGATAAAATATTAGAAGATTCTAAAATTATCAGTGTTTCTCTACTATATTATGCATGCATTATAAATTAAATATAAACCTACCTTTTAATCTACTTAAACAACCGCTTCGAAATCCGTTACGTAGTTTAAAGGATCTAAGCAGACATAAGTACAGACAGACAGCCGGAAGCGAGTGTTTTATACTATGTAGTGACATATATTATATGTGTAAGTTAATAAACCGTGATAAATAGATTAGATACGATTAAATACCGATAGGCACGTTTTTTCCAACAATATTTACATTAAAATTATAACATTATAAATTAGTTTTATGACGTAGCTTGACCGAGTTTGAAAGATTTCAAGTCCGGAGGCAACGAATATATTATTCAACGCAATAATTAAAAGTTGATTATAGTTTTACACATCAGTATTACAAGCCATATTATTAATTAATGTTAGCGAATTAAACATCAGGGTTTAAAAATACGTTTTTTGTTTTAGTTTTAAGTACCCTTTATCATTTTTTGTGGCCTAGAAAATGAATATAGAAAATTCCATGATGATCGATGCAAGTTTGGAAACTTTGTTGCATATTTACCTTTTACAAAGTTCGGGTTTCCTCTCAGCCGTTCGTTCCTGGCCACAAGCGCGTGGTACACCGCCATGAAGGCTGTAGGTTCGTTCCTCTCTTCTGCGTAGTGCTTGGCAGCTGACAGGAGCTTACGAGGGGGCATGTTCAGCCAAGTCGCTCCAGTCTGTTTAGCTGCACCGACAGCACTAATTGGCTCATTCCAACTTAGCAATACTTCTACTATTTCCTGGTGAAAAAAAAAATTGTACATTTATTTTCTCGCGATTTTTCCCACCTGCCTCGCTGGTTTGCGTGTTTGATTTCTTAGTCTGGGTAATAAGCGTTAGTAGGTATTTCTCTTGATTTGATTATTGAATATCATTCCAGAATTAGGTTGGTAATGACTAATGACACACTCGTGCTTTGATAATCATGTTCTAATTGCATTCCGACCGTACTGTATCGGATTATACGAGTGGTGGAGTGGCATACACGTTCACTGTTAAACCTCCACCACACTTAGCCGGACTCCGTTGGGTTTGGGCACTACGGATTACTTAGGAAATTCTTTGCAATTCTAGGTAAATTGGTAAAATATAAAATATCACCATAATTATCACTTGATTTATCTATGGTTTCTTAAAATATAAATAAGGATAAAAAATATTTTTTCTCACCCCGTAAGCTTTCAGTCGCCACATCATATCTAAGGCTATCTGTGCGGCTGCAGGGTCTATGTGCCCCAAGCTCAACAGCTGGCATGCCAGTGGCCTGGCGTCCCCCAGACAACCCCTCCGCACCAGCGAGCGGAGCCTGCCCCCCGCTCCCCGCGTCACCAGCGTCCGCACGCACAGCTCTGCTACCGGGTGCTGCACCACCATGTCGTGCCGCGAGAGAGACGCTAGGTAGGTTGTCACTACCTACGGAAGTGAAACAATTTCACTTTAATATGGATTTGGAAGAAATTAATTGAATATCGTCGTATAAAAATCGATGCGGACAGTCATAGTGACACTTTGGGAACTTACAACTCAATAGTTGTTGATGCGTTGCCAACCATTTGAACCAAGATGTTGTATTACTTTGTGCTTTTAATTTAGTCAGCACGTGCGCGCACACGTCGGCCTGCGACACGAGACACTCCCCTCACCTGCACCAGGCGCTCGTCGTCCGCGTGCGCGCACACGTCGGCCTGCGACACGAGACACTCCCCTCACCTGCACCAGGCGCTCGTCGTCCGCGTGCGCGCACACGTCGGCCTGCGACACGAGACACTCCCCTCACCTGCACCAGGCGCTCGTCGTCCGCGTGCGCGCACACGTCGGCCTGCGACACGAGACACTCCCCTCACCTGCACCAGGCGCTCGTCGTCCGCGTGCGCCTGCAGCGCGTGCGCGCACACGTCGGCCTGCGACACGAGACACTCCCCTCACCTGCACCAGGCGCTCGTCGTCCGCGTGCGCCCACACGTCGGCCTGCGACACGAGACACTCCCCTCACCTGCACCAGGCGCTCGTCGTCCGCGTGCGCCTGCAGCACGTGCGCGCACACGTCGGCCTGCGACACGAGACACTCCCCTCACCTGCACCAGGCGCTCGTCGTCCGCGTGCGCGCACACGTCGGCCTGCGACACGAGACACTCCCCTCACCTGCACCAGGCGCTCGTCGTCCGCGTGCGCCTGCAGCACGTGCGCGCACACGTCGGCCTGCGACACGAGACACTCCCCTCACCTGCACCAGGCGCTCGTCGTCCGCGTGCGCCTGCAGCACGTGCGCGCACACGTCGGCCTGCGACACGAGACACTCCCCTCACCTGCACCAGGCGCTCGTCGTCCGCGTGCGCGCACACGTCGGCCTGCGACACGAGACACTCCCCTCACCTGCACCAGGCGCTCGTCGTCCGCGTGCGCCTGCAGCACGTGCGCGCACACGTCGGCCTGCGACACGAGACACTCCCCTCACCTGCACCAGGCGCTCGTCGTCCGCGTGCGCCTGCAGCACGTGCGCGCACACGTCGGCCTGCGACACGAGACACTCCCCTCACCTGCACCAGGCGCTCGTCGTCCGCGTGCGCGCACACGTCGGCCTGCGACACGAGACACTCCCCTCACCTGCACCAGGCGCTCGTCGTCCGCGTGCGCCTGCAGCACGTGCGCGCACACGTCGGCCTGCGACACGAGACACTCCCCTCACCTGCACCAGGCGCTCGTCGTCCGCGTGCGCCTGCAGCACGTGCGCGCACACGTCGGCCTGCGACACGAGACACTCCCCTCACCTGCACCAGGCGCTCGTCGTCCGCGTGCGCGCACACGTCGGCCTGCGACACGAGACACTCCCCTCACCTGCACCAGGCGCTCGTCGTCCGCGTGCGCCTGCAGCACGTGCGCGCACACGTCGGCCTGCGACACGAGACACTCCCCTCACCTGCACCAGGCGCTCGTCGTCCGCGTGCGCCTGCAGCACGTGCGCGCACACGTCGGCCTGCGACACGAGACACTCCCCTCACCTGCACCAGGCGCTCGTCGTCCGCGTGCGCGCACACGTCGGCCTGCGACACGAGACACTCCCCTCACCTGCACCAGGCGCTCGTCGTCCGCGTGCGCCTGCAGCACGTGCGCGCACACGTCGGCCTGCGACACGAGACACTCCCCTCACCTGCACCAGGCGCTCGTCGTCCGCGTGCGCGCACACGTCGGCCTGCGACACGAGACACTCCCCTCACCTGCACCAGGCGCTCGTCGTCCGCGTGCGCCTGCAGCACGTGCGCGCACACGTCGGCCTGCGACACGAGACACTCCCCTCACCTGCACCAGGCGCTCGTCGTCCGCGTGCGCGCACACGTCGGCCTGCGACACGAGACACTCCCCTCACCTGCACCAGGCGCTCGTCGTCCGCGTGCGCCTGCAGCACGTGCGCGCACACGTCGGCCTGCGACACGAGACACTCCCCTCACCTGCACCAGGCGCTCGTCGTCCGCGTGCGCGCACACGTCGGCCTGCGACACGAGACACTCCCCTCACCTGCACCAGGCGCTCGTCGTCCGCGTGCGCCTGCAGCACGTGCGCGCACACGTCGGCCTGCGACACGAGACACTCCCCTCACCTGCACCAGGCGCTCGTCGTCCGCGTGCGCCTGCAGCACGTGCGCGCACACGTCGGCCTGCGACACGAGACACTCCCCTCACCTGCACCAGGCGCTCGTCGTCCGCGTGCGCCTGCAGCACGTGCGCGCACACGTCGGCCTGCGACACGAGACACTCCCCTCACCTGCACCAGGCGCTCGTCGTCCGCGTGCGCCTGCAGCACGTGCGCGCACACGTCGGCCTGCGACACGAGACACTCCCCTCACCTGCACCAGGCGCTCGTCGTCCGCGTGCGCGCACACGTCGGCCTGCGACACGAGACACTCCCCTCACCTGCACCAGGCGCTCGTCGTCCGCGTGCGCCTGCAGCACGTGCGCGCACACGTCGGCCTGCGACACGAGACACTCCCCTCACCTGCACCAGGCGCTCGTCGTCCGCGTGCGCGCACACGTCGGCCTGCGACACGAGACACTCCCCTCACCTGCACCAGGCGCTCGTCGTCCGCGTGCGCCTGCAGCACGTGCGCGCACACGTCGGCCTGCGACACGAGACACTCCCCTCACCTGCACCAGGCGCTCGTCGTCCGCGTGCGCGCACACGTCGGCCTGCGACACGAGACACTCCCCTCACCTGCACCAGGCGCTCGTCGTCCGCGTGCGCCTGCAGCACGTGCGCGCACACGTCGGCCTGCGACACGAGACACTCCCCTCACCTGCACCAGGCGCTCGTCGTCCGCGTGCGCCTGCAGCACGTGCGCGCACACGTCGGCCTGCGACACGAGACACTCCCCTCACCTGCACCAGGCGCTCGTCGTCCGCGTGCGCCTGCAGCACGTGCGCGCACACGTCGGCCTGCGACACGAGACACTCCCCTCACCTGCACCAGGCGCTCGTCGTCCGCGTGCGCGCACACGTCGGCCTGCGACACGAGACACTCCCCTCACCTGCACCCGGCGCTCGTCGTCCGCGTGCGCGCACACGTCGGCCTGCGACACGAGACACTCCCCTCACCTGCACCAGGCGCTCGTCGTCCGCGTGCGCCTGCAGCACGTGCGCGCACACGTCGGCCTGCGACACGAGACACTCCCCTCACCTGCACCAGGCGCTCGTCGTCCGCGTGCGCGCACACGTCGGCCTGCGACACGAGACACTCCCCTCACCTGCACCAGGCGCTCGTCGTCCGCGTGCGCCTGCAGCACGTGCGCGCACACGTCGGCCTGCGACACGAGACACTCCCCTCACCTGCACCAGGCGCTCGTCGTCCGCGTGCGCCTGCAGCACGTGCGCGCACACGTCGGCCTGCGACACGAGACACTCCCCTCACCTGCACCAGGCGCTCGTCGTCCGCGTGCGCCTGCAGCACGTGCGCGCACACGTCGGCCTGCGACACGAGACACTCCCCTCACCTGCACCAGGCGCTCGTCGTCCGCGTGCGCCTGCAGCACGTGCGCGCACACGTCGGCCTGCGACACGAGACACTCCCCTCACCTGCACCAGGCGCTCGTCGTCCGCGTGCGCGCACACGTCGGCCTGCGACACGAGACACTCCCCTCACCTGCACCAGGCGCTCGTCGTCCGCGTGCGCCTGCAGCACGTGCGCGCACACGTCGGCCTGCGACACGAGACACTCCCCTCACCTGCACCAGGCGCTCGTCGTCCGCGTGCGCCTGCAGCACGTGCGCGCACACGTCGGCCTGCGACACGAGACACTCCCCTCACCTGCACCAGGCGCTCGTCGTCCGCGTGCGCCTGCAGCACGTGCGCGCACACGTCGGCCTGCGACACGAGACACTCCCCTCACCTGCACCAGGCGCTCGTCGTCCGCGTGCGCGCACACGTCGGCCTGCGACACGAGACACTCCCCTCACCTGCACCAGGCGCTCGTCGTCCGCGTGCGCCTGCAGCACGTGCGCGCACACGTCGGCCTGCGACACGAGACACTCCCCTCACCTGCACCAGGCGCTCGTCGTCCGCGTGCGCGCACACGTCGGCCTGCGACACGAGACACTCCCCTCACCTGCACCAGGCGCTCGTCGTCCGCGTGCGCCTGCAGCACGTGCGCGTACACGTCGGCCTGCGACACGAGACACTCCCCTCACCTGCACCAGGCGCTCGTCGTCCGCGTGCGCCTGCAGCACGTGCGCGCACACGTCGGCCTGCGACACGAGACACTCCCCTCACCTGCACCAGGCGCTCGTCGTCCGCGTGCGCCTGCAGCACGTGCGCGCATACGTCGGCCTGCGACACGAGGACGGGGAAGTGCGTCGGTGCGCGCACGAGTGCCGCCTGTCCAGCTGTGTTCCGCGCCACCTCCAGGTCAGCCCATTTCCTGTTACGCGATACATGTTGGTTAAAACAAATACCAACCTAGGACGACAAAATTAGGTAAACTTGATTCATTTATTGTTAAATAAACAAGGATGTCGATTTAACATAAGCCTTACCTGTACACGGAGTTTATTTCGTCAAAAGCCTTCGTCAGTTGCACGAGGTAAGTCCCAGCGTCGCTGACGAGTTGATTCAGTATCCTATAAATAGTCTCCTTCCCATTTTGGCGTCTCAACAACGTCGCCACTATTTTGGGTACTTCGTCTTTGGGAACCTGAAGGATATTTCAAAAATATATTTTAATTAATATAACCCTAGGCCAAATCAAGAGCTCGACAATTTTTTTAATTATGTATTCGTTGTTGTTAGTTTATTATATAGGTGAAAATATTCTAAGTTGTTAAACTTAAAATGACACTCATAGTAAGTTTCCACTCCACTATAATAAAGAAAAGTATTTGAAAAGTTATTTTAGTCGTTGGCTAATATAATAATAATATGTCACTAATTTTATTTAAAAAAAGTATAATTACCGAGTGTGCGAGGCCGGAAAGTATAAGATTGACTCTCCATAGACAACCGAGACGAGCGTCTATAACATAGTCCGGTTGAAATACAACCCAGTTTCCCGAATCTGGCTGTTTATTAAGGATATGGATGAAATAGAATTGATGACTAGGATAATGATTATGAAGACATAAAAAAATCCGGCTCGAAGGACCAATATTACTCAATCATACAATTAGTTGTATATATATTGTATGAAACATGTATTAAAGTGGGGCGGCAGAATATCTTTTCTCCAATTACATATATGCAAAAAATATATAATATATCAGCCCCAAATCTGTAATTTTGTCCATAAACTTGACATAAAACTCACAAAAAAATATAGTAATATTGTAGATAAATATACAAATACAACATTTCGATATTAAACGACATATAAGACACAATATCTTTGACTATCTTTTTTTTGGAAGATTATCGCTCTCAATTTTCTTCTTGGGGCCAGTATGCCAAAGTAGACCCATTGCCCCAAACTGGGGCTGACAACATAGTATGTTCGATATATGTTCGAAAATAGCATTTTCATATTAACATTTACTTAGCAAGGATACACATTGGACAGGGCTGATCATCTACAACAGCTGGTTTCATAGAGATTCCTTGCACTATTGGAATGTGAATAACTATATTATTTTCTGGCTTTGATTCCTCCATTATGTCGAATATTTGTGAAGTTTGACTGGACTGTGAAATAAATAATATTCAAATTAAATTCACCCACTGATAATTATTTACAATCAAAAATAAATAAAAATGTTTACAAAGTCTAGTAAGTAAGAAATTAGAAATAGCTAATGTATAAATCATTGCCTATTGGAATCGTAAAAAGACTATTGAAAACATTTTTCAGTCCAGTAAAGGCAAAAAGCTTGGGTGTTATATATTTAAAAAATGTGTTTACACTATTCCTTCAATCTCAACATTAAAATAAATATATATTGATATTTATATTACTGAAAAATGTAAGTTGACAGTTATTATATAAGCAATTTCAAAATTTCTTACTGAAAAGTTTAGTCTACTTGCCTATATATAGTTACAATTATTTATATGTTAGTAATACCTGATGATGTATGACAAGCAGTTGGTCTATAACGCTAACGGCAAACCGGCCAACTAATCCAGTCTTTAAGACATGTTGTGTTGCACCTCCCCCAGATATGGGTATCAGCCAAACCTGAAAATTTGTGAATGCTTATTTTTTTATAGAATCTATTTATATAGAGTAATACAGTCAGTCATTGTTTTTTGACCATATTGAATGAAATGTTGTTCTTCTCCTATCATTATTAATAAAATTTGTGGTAAAGGGAATACTTCTGTCGGTCCCGCGGCAGGTGTAGGGGTTGAGCTGTCAGCATGTCGGAATAGCGCACACCACGCCCCGCCGCACAGCCGCAGCACGAACACGTCACGCTCCACCACCGGCCGTGACCACTCCACTGCATAAAAACAATTAGAAAGTTTGACTAAACTATTTTAGAGTAAAAGTGAAAAAAAATCAGACTCATTAAGGAAAATATATAGGATCCAAAAGAGATGATTCTGAAAGAATATGTCAAGAGATAGAGATGAATGAAAATCTCGTGAAAAAACATAGGTGTGGGACTACAACTAAGCGAATGATTACCTGTCTATTAGTCTGCTACTGACATGTAGCAATTGGAGTCAATATTTGTATATTGACTCTCATTCCTCCATATAAATGAGTAAAAATATGAGCCTCCTCATAATGATTGTATAATATATTAATAATGTTATATGCCTTAGTTACACTGGTTCACACTTCAAACCAGTATATTATAAATGGGTAATATCTACCTAGATAGACTAATAAGGCTTCCTACCAATTAAAATGATGTTTGAACAACCACATAAAATCTGTGACTTACCTTCTAATTTTTGCAGTTTGCTAATGGTGGAATTACTTAATGAGAATGGTTGTAACAAAGCACCATTGTTGCCAGCCAGCAGGATGATATTGCTTTGAGCGCACCATGAGAACCAGGCACCACTGAAAATTGAAATAAAAAAACATAAGTAATTTATATTTGTCTCTAAAAAATTACAAATTTCAAATTAAACTATTAAATTGAATATGGTATAAATTAAATATACTAATAGTATAACTGTAAACAAAAAAGCGACAAACTGTGCTAATAATTACCTGAATGAAATGTTTTTTAAAGTCTTCAACTGTTTCTTTTCCGGTAAAACTTGTAATAATTCAACACCATGGTCAGTTATGAAGGCTATCTCGTTAACCTTGGGCCACACAAAACCTAGTATCTTTGCATTTTTCCATTTGCATGTATGGGAATACTCTACGTTAGTTGGAGCAAGGTCTTTAAAGTTAACAAATTCTACAGTTGCATTCTGACCCTCTAGGTTCCTTTGTATTGCAAGTATATTGTGATCAGGTGAAAATTTTATTGAAATTATTGGTCCTTTATCCTCCATTCGGAAGGAAGTGCTTTTTGAATCATCCATTCCATTTACAGTGACTCCTGTCACACCCCCAGATCTAACAGTAAAAACCTGAAACACAGTTACACACAATTCTCAATGACAATTTTGTCAGTAGAGTTGTCTAATTATCATAAATCAACTCATATCTTATTTCATCATGAATTAACGCAAGTGTCCAAAGAAATGAAAAATAAATGACTTTGATTCAACATTCGTATAAACTTTTACAAAACTGTATATGTTTCTCATATTCGTAAGGCGTGTAAAATAAATATTATAGTAACTAATTACTTCTCCATTTGTGTCGTCAAAAAATACGTTGGTCACAGGGCTATCGGCGTCAAACCTTTTGGGCTGATCAGAGAGGCTCAAATAGTACTCATCACTGTCTTTTAAGCTAAATTTTGCCATTATTTTATATTATTTATAAATTAACAAACAGCACTATTGTGATATCAAAAATTGAAATCTTGTTTTGATTTTTTGTTTTGATAACATATGATACTGAATGTCAAAAACTGATATGTCAATGTCAAGGTATGTTACTTCGTTTTATGCATAGCAATAATTTGAGCTTTGATAATTCTAAATCTATTCTGAATTTTAATTTACAGTAAAATGTCTTACTTTACAATCACACCATAGTGAATATTATTACTAATAAGTAAGCCTGTAATACAATAAGTGTTAAATATCTTTTTCTTTATTTATTGAAAAAAAAGACATATTATTTAAAATAATATATTATAAACTAATACATTTTTTATCAATGCAATTTTATAAGTAAATATATTCTTAGTATTTTTTCATTTTATTGATTCTTATTAATGCTTGCTACTCAGTGCTAGAGCGCTAAATAAAATGCTATTGCTATGGTAACAGTAAACAAAACAATTACTTTGAAGACTATAATAGTAATAATGTCCAAATAATCTTTGATTTGTTAGTATATTTCTATATCTTTTGTCATTTGTAAAATACCTAATTAATATCAAAGGTAATAGAATCATAACTATTATCTTTATATAGAAAGGAAAAATAAAATATAAAATACGTAGTGAAGGCAATTGAGTTGTAGTATTAATTTTAAGTTTTGTTGTTTTAAAATAGAAAACGATGACTGAAGACATCAAATCATATTCAACTCAAAATGATTCAGGTAAAAGTGGTAGTGAAGAATATTACGAAATAAGTCAGGAGTTAATGGAAGAATCTATATTGTCGCCAAAGTCACCAATGATACCTATTAAGGAATATGATTTCTTTGTACAATATGATGTAGGAAAGAAAATAAAAGTACCAAAAAAGAAAAAAAGAAAAAAGCAGGAAACGCCAAATAAACTAATGGATGTATTGAACACTGAACTTTCAGCAAAACCTCTTTTTATTGAAAGTAATATTATAATATTGGATTATAAAAAAGAGTATAAAAAATATTTAGCAAATAATTTCTTCTCGAATAAAACATCGGTGTTTAAAGAATCTAGAGACATGGCTATAGAAAACGGGTAATTTCATATTATATTGAAGACCTTACTATAAAGATATAAATATTCTATTATATATAGCACATACTATTTTTTGCGACTTTTTGTTTTTATTTTAAAATTGTAGCATTTACTGTTATAATCTATTCATGTTTTAGTTTTTTTCCAATTAACAAGATGTATATTTATTTTTATTGAAAGTTTATAATGTTAATGATGTCTATAAGTGAATTGTCTTCATTTTGTCGTCATAATATTTTGCAGATTTATGAGAACTAAATCTGTTAAAATCAGTCCAATATTTCCTCGTGTTCTTGAAGCCACTTTAAGCAAGAATAAAACTATTCAGGTTCAATATGTGGAACCTTCGCTTTTTACTGACGTGATAACTGAGTATTTAGAAACGGAGACTAAGCAAAACCCCAAATTTTTAGACATTATATTAAGAAATATCAAATTTAAACATCATCATCAATTTAATTTGGAAACATTACTCTATACACATCTAGTATATTTCTATAATGAGTATGAATTAATTAAAAAGTCTTTAAAGGAGTTCGAAAAAAACATCGAAGTTAATAGAAGAACAAGAAAGAGTTTGAAAGATCGATTAATTGAAATAAGTCCAGATAGTAAAGATGACATCAGATTTGATAAAAGTTTATTAAAATACACAAAACTTATGTTAGAATTTAAAGAAAAATATCTCTTTGCCTTAAATAAAGAAAAGGAAATTGTTCACAAGTTATTGTCTTTGTGGTCTGATATTGAAATGATAAGAGAAATATCGAAAAGTGTTTACACTGATTGTAAATTAGAATTATTACGTATTGAAATGGAGGAGAGTGAATTTCAAAAAATGTGGTCTACAACTTTTGAAATTGAGTACTCAGATTTGATTATACAAATTGAATACGATTATATAGTGCAATATATAAAATATAAAGAATCAAAACAAGCTACTAATTCTGAGAACACTAAAGGAAAAAGTAAGGCATCAAAACCTAAACTGAGCATTGACTATGACGAGTTGAAAGTACAAGTAGAAGAGATTGTAAATAACATAATGCCGAAAAATCGGATTGAAATACTATTGAAGAAGGATAAAACTATATTAACTCAACCCGATATTAAAAGAAAAAGTTCGGCTGTAACTAACATGTACTACTTTAAAGTTTTTGTCGATGATGTCTTCGTATGTGAATCAGATCACTACATAAATGAAAATAGTAAATTTGACATAGATTTTACAGAGTCTTTGTCTATAGAAATTTTGCCACAAAATTTATATTTAAAAATAATTTTATTCGAAAATAATGAAGACGTATCGTTTTTTAAAGTAGATCTATTTGATATAAAGAGAAATACAAATGAATCGAGTTTCATCAATCATAATTTCAGCTATTACAAAAGTGTAGGACCAACTGATAAAAAAATCGGCAGTGGTTATGATATAAAAGAGATTTGTTCGAAGAATAAAGCTAGATTAAAATCGAGTAATATTTTCAAAGGAAAATTATGGTCGATGTGCGAAGTAAATATTAAATTAGGCTGGAATGAAAAACTTAATGACAATCATCGCGAATCAATCAAAAGTTTGATCAAAATCGGGAGTCAACTTAAGCGATTTATGCACAACATAAATAAACCTAATATACACGACTTAACGGAGATAATAAATGTTTTATATGAAAATAATGTCGAGAAAGATGATAATATAATGAATGCACTAAGAGACATTTGCAAGGAAACTGTTAGGAAACATGAAATATTTAGTATCAACGAAGACAGTCCAGATTTTAATAGATTTAAATTATTACTTTTAAGAAATAATGGCGGATTTGTTAATATAAAGAATAAAGCTATTCCTTTATTCACTAGTCAAATTTCTACTGAGCAATTAGCCTGCTTAGAAAACACTGAAGAGAAAGATTATCGCCATTTTAAAAAGGACACAGAAATGGATGCAATTGATTTGCAAAGATACATAGGAATGAAATTTGTGGAAAAATTAAATAAAAACCTCACGGATAACTTAAATCTGTTTCTTATGAAGAAAACACTTAAGGATGTAGTGAGAGATTTAGGAGATGTTGGCATTGGGTAAGGAGCTATCTATTTATGTTGCGTATTGTGTAGAGGATATTTAATGTTTGGAATAATAGTGTGATAAGTTTAAAAAGTCAAAATTTTTAACGGAAGGTTTATTTTTAGAAGTTTTTTATTTAACCAAGCGGATATGTCTCTGGTTGCAAATTCAAACATCACAAAACAAAAACTTTTAAAGGAATGTTTAGTTGAGGAACAAGAAATACAAATACACATTCTGAGAGCATTCAATTTAACAGATCGGAGCACCTCTTTATTAACAGAAGAAATAAATGACGACGATAATATAGCTGGTAAGAAGATTTACCTTAGTTTATGATATTATTTTATACCTTTTGCCAAATAATATGACTTTATAGGATTCAAAGTAAGGTCTTTGAGGCCGTTTGTAAGCTTAAGTTATCGTGGCGTGTCTGCTCAAACGTCAACGGCTATTGGATGTCATCCAACCTGGAACTACACTGTTAAACTTAAAACAAAGTATGTATTAAATAAATAAATACTGTAAATACATAAAGTTATTACATAAGAATATTATTATTAACAACGATGCCTGGATCTAATAAGTTACATTTATTTTAGATTTGAACCACTGTCGTCTATACATATAAACATATATGATGAATGCAAAGATAATGTAACTGAAATGTATTCCGAAGATCAATCTACACAAAGTACAGTTCATTATAGAAGAACTAACAAATGGCTAGGAGCGATAAGCGTCCCTCTACATGCTGTCCTAAATGTAGGCAGTGTAAGTTGTTGGAATGTTATTTTAAATTGATTAATCATTGAACATTTATTTAAAGATAGAGGTTTTTTCAGATATGTGGAACGTTTAAAATAAACACGCCACCTATGGCATTTGGTTACGAAAGTGTGTCATCAAAAGATGATCAACCTCTCCTTCCGGAAGTAATGCAGCTTATGAAAAAAGATACGTCTCTTTTAACTATTCGAATTACAACCACTCTTTCTCATTTGGGGGGATGTCAAACGTATTGTCAGCCAGTACCAACTCATCCTCAAGATGACTTTGTCATACAACACTTGAATGAATTCGTCACTGATTATGTTAATGATTATCCGACGAGAAATATTTCGTTAACATTCATTGACAGTGGCGGTAGGAATAAATGTGTTGCAGAGTTTCTCCAATCTATACCCATACCGGTTTACGAACCACCGTCAGACCCCAAAAGAGCTGAATCTGCACTATCAAAAAGTTCAGGTCATTCGAAGAGTTCTTCTTCAAAAAGCAGCGGCTTCGAGGCTTGGAAGAACGAAGGAAACGAACTAGCGAAGAGTATAGATGCAGTAGTAAGATATGTCTCGCTAATACCAACGTATGATGTCTCCGAATCTCATGTTGTTACGTTAATGGGAGTGGTAAATACTTCATTGTTTTCGTTTACGTAGATGCACGAAACTATTAACTATAAAATAAAGCAAATTTGGGAGTTATACATCCGTCTCTTTAATTATTGCTATAGAAAATAGGCCTAAGTCTAGGTCCATCTAATTTATAAGGTTTTGTAGTAATCATTATTGACGACCTCCGTGGTCGAATGGTGTGTACACCGGTTTTCATGGGTACGTCACTCTGAGGTTCCGGGTTCGATTCCCGGCCGAGTCGATGTAGATTACCATAAGTTTTCTAAGTTGTCGTGGGGTCTGGGTGTTTGTGGGTCCGTCGTTACTTCTGATTTCCATAACACAAGTGCTTCAGCTACTTACATTGGGATCAGAGAAATGTATGTGATGTTGTCTCATATTTATATATTTATATTTATTATTATAACTGAACAAATTATTTTCAGGAGTTGTTAAAACTTCTGTACGGTTCTCCATTGGATCACACAATTCTATTAGCGAGCTACTTTATGAATTTGGGAATTAAATGTTGGGTCATAATTGGTTTTGGATTACCTCGCGGTCAAAGCAGTTATGTTCTCGTCAAATACTTTAAAAATAAAGTGCTCACAGTTAACGACCAGATAAAAACTGGTGGAATATTTAAAAAAACTGACGGATACATTTGGTATATATATGATGCGGTATCAGGAGAAAGATTTGAATTGAGGGAAATTGGATGTCCCCTGAAAATAGTCAGCTACGTTTTTGATAGTGAAAATGTGATTACATTTTTTTATCTCATACATTATAATGTTAAGGATTTTGTTATATTGTTTTTTTCTGAATTTTTCAGATTTGGGTTAATACTCAAGCATCACAATCTTGTGAGAGAATGTCGTTTGATTTTTCCATTTCATCAGATTGGCAAAGTGTGAGAATATTTTAATTTATATTTAGTATGTACTTTAAAATTATCAAAACGTTGTCAGTTTTAATACGATAAATATAGATTGCCTTTAGATGGTAAAAAATAATGTGACTAAGACCTTTAAAAACCTTAATAATAGTTTAGACTATTCTTCTTATATTTTAGGTATTTGACAAGCCTCTATTTGTAACAAGACCAATAACAATTGACAGTTTATACAGCAAACCGGGTGATGTGGAAAATCTGCGAATGAATTTAGAAACAAAGATTAAGAGTAAAATACAGAAGTGGCGGTCACACATTAAAACTATTTGGAACAGGTGATGCCTTGATGTTCAGTAAAACAAAAAATCACAATAAAAATAAGTTACAATTTCACAATGGAAAGTGTAGAAAGACTAATCAGGTTAAATTACAGATATTGCAGTAGTCTGTTAAAAGAAATGCTTCCGCATTACGAGTATTGGGCTTTTAATCCATCGGAAGCTCGACCTAACCTTGGAAATAGACTGAAACAATTAACAGCCACTTACAAAGTAAGTGAACTAGAACCTATAGATTAAAAATAAACAATGACGTCATCTTACGATACTTTAGTTATTTTAGTAATTGCAAAAAATATACCAAATTTGTTTTTTCCTTAGATCTTCGGATTCCCGCTCAATATGCCGTATATTAACACAAAGCTTATTATCTCCAGCGTTAAATCTACATCAATACACTTAAACGATGATCCTAACGTCGAGTTTGGTCTCGGCGTGGATGTATACGCGTATCCTAATAATGTTTTAAGCGTATGGGTATTTTTAGCTTGTATCACAAGACTATAAAGGAAGTAATTAGAAATATTGCATAATATTTATTAAATAAGTAAGTAATTAAGGTTTTTTACAACTTTAATAGAGCACTTTCATAACTTAGCTGCTTGAAATATCAGCTAAGCTATTAACGTCATCCCGTTTTACTTTATGGTCTTTCAGATGTTTTTTAATCGAACCTAACCAGAAATTATAAAAAAAAAAGAGTTGTTAAAAAAAAGGAATCAATAAAGAACAGTTACAGAACACGAACGAACAGTTGATTTATATATTATTTATTAAAACCGGATAGGTTGATATGATGCCGGTTAAAGGAGTCTGTCTATATTTATTTTTAAATTCTACATTCAACCGATTACGATCCGATGAAGTTTAGGTTATAAGGCAGAGACAATAACGAAACGCTTCAGAAGAGCAATATAAAATTTATTTTTTTTAAACTCATTCAGGAATCTTAAAAAAACATTAATTTAAATAAAAATAAGAGATTGTATGTCTTTTCGTTTTAATGCTAACAAAATAAAATTAACATTTATTCCATCGCTGTATAAAAATATACGTAAAAATAGACAAAAGGAGATGTTACAAGAGTTACGTGTCTAGCGATTGATTATAGTTGTCTTCCGAGCCGGGCGGACAACAGAAGCCATAGACAATTTGCAGTACCGTCTTATTTTATTTTCTTTCCTCAAATTAGGGTCAAGAATATTTCTGGAACTATATTTAAATAATTCTAATACAGTAACTAGCACATTAGAAATCATTTAATGTTCGATTTTTGTTAAATAAAACTATGATCCCCACTGTTAATTTTAGCTTTTCTTAAATTATTTTAATGTTTATAATAAAGCTAAAACTAAGTGAAGATAAATAGGTTATTGAGAACAGCAATTTCATCGATTCGATGGAGTTGCTGTTCAAAAACAAGTCTTATATCTTATTGGATTCTCTTACAAATTTTGATTTGAAAATTGTGACTTGTATTTAAAAGTTATTGGGTAATATTCATGTCACGAAAGTTTTTCTCTAATAAACTCCATAAATCCCATAATGACAACCTTAACTTTCAATACATAGTATGTAGTTATTGTCCATTTGTCTTTTTTATTTAATATCATTTATAAAATGCTTAAAACTTGGAAGTCGAACATTGATATGATGGTTTAAGTAATTTATATAAGATAATTTATTTTAATGATGCACTTCATATTACTGGTGATAATTTATGAATTTTATTATTACAATTGCATAACATTACAATAAAACCTTCATTTAAAATGTATATATTCGGGCCCAATTCAAGGTAAGTAGAAATATCGTAGCCTTAATGACCCGGTACTGCGAGCAATGTTGAAAATTAATTTGTTGCAATGACAAATCTCATAGATACTTGCGACATGAGTATTACCGTGGTTTTATAAGCCTTAGTTGTAAATTTGACAAGTTTATATAAGTAGGTAGATGACAAATTTATTTACATTTCGCTTTAATAATTATTTGTGTGCATACTTAAGGCGTCAAGCCACAATGGCGCAAAAATTTGCTTTTAAAACAAAAAATACTACCAGAAAAAAATTCTGATGCCTTTCAGTTTTGTGACTAGCCATTGTGGATTTGTTGCTTTATGCATACATATGTTAGGTCCAATGTAATATGGTGCATGAAAATTACTTTTAAATTCTAGAAAAATCGCACAAATATTTACACAGTCAAACGTCATTACTTTTCCTTAATATTAAGAAAATAGAAAAAAAAAAACAATAAAATTCAATCGTAAAATGAAACAGAACACCAGACAGATTGTTCTCAACTTTTTGTAAACAAGAGAGGCACGACAGTCACCACATTACGTTTTTGTCACATTTCTTATGTAAACTAAGTAAGACTCAAGGGCACATGCAGATTACAATCGCTCGAGTTATTTTCAATTTCAAAAACACAAAAATGTCATAACATATAATTACAAATAGTCGTTACATTGTAATGGCAAGTAGAACAAAAGCTATTGAAAATATTATACACTACGAACTATGTATAATGATGTTTATAACAAAATAGTGTTCTTCAGTTCATCTGTATTATACTTTGTCTAGCAAGGTGTTAATGAGCTGGGTAATAAAAAACATTAAGTATTACGGTAGTACCCAGTGACAATTGTATTGTACCATAAGACGGCACTGCATAAATCTAAGCTTATAGACGCAGTGCAATGCTTAGTCTGATCTTAACCTAGGTGGTGTAGGAGCTTAACTACCCGGGTCATCTGGCTTGTTTTGTTTGGACCTCTTGAGTTGCTGCAGGTAGTGGCGTTGGATGGGCTTGTGGAGGGCGAGCTGAGCGAGTGCATCGTCGATGGAGAACCACTGCCGTTTGCGGCCCATAAGCCGGGAGTCTTCCCATTCAGCTAGCTCTTGTGTTACGGTCATTACATACACTTCTGTCCTATGTTTGTGCTCTCGATTCTGGAAAAGAAAATTGAAATTGACATTCATATTGAATTTCACTGTCGTGTAACTGGTAACAATTAAAAAAACTATTTGTTAATAACTTGCACAACTTTATTTAGATAATATTCAATATTAATTGCAATGAATAATAAAAGTATGTGTCTTAAACAATAATTACTAGAAAAAATTGAGTGTTAGGCATTTACGAAACAATTAACTCTCAATAGAGAGGTAAAGTGGATTAAAAAGTCACACCCCCATAAACCAATTAAAATGATTACTATTTCATGACTATAATGGTTTATTGTATCGAAGTTGCTGTACAAACATAATAGAAAGAAAAAATATGTCTAAAATAAATTGTTTTTAAAAACCATAATGTAACACATGTCAAAAAAGTGTTTTTGTGCATTCTGCCAAGATTACATTTTTCTATCTTACAGTGAAGAATAAGTTTTCTGAAAAAAATGTGACATTTTTTTTACATTGCCAGATGCTTTCTTAATAAATTCATGTTATACACCTGTGGCCTGTAATTTTATTAGATTATCTACATGATTACATGTTTGCATGGGTTACTATAGTTGTACCATAGATAGTATATAAATATATAGATATATCATCTCCAAAACTAAAGGTCCTGTTTAACTTTCCTTGGTTACTCTTTTCACAACACTTATTAAAGAAGAATTTTCTAAAATTTCAACTTTAAGCATAAGTGGGTAAGTTTATATTAATTTTATTCATATGAAGTTGGATTGTACAACTTGTTCTTAAAAAGAGATGTTATATATTTTTTCAGCTGTTTTTCTTATATAGAAATTACAAATTACAGTGATATCTCTTCTTATAAGGTTGATGACCCCATATTTATTTATGTGGTGTAATATATCAGTGTATATGTTTTTATTATTAAAATTTAATGTTACCCTTCATTGACTTTGTATATGCATCAGTAATCATCATTTTAAAATTATTTTTTAATTTATAATTTCCATTATTATACCTGTAATGACACTAGCTCATTCATCATTCAACAAAAATAATAGATACCTGGGTTGCCGGTCCCAAAAACACAAAAGGCAGACTCAGCATCTTATACATACATATGTATACACATTGGTCTTAAAAAAATTAAAATCATTATCTTTATATATTATGACACTGTTTAATATTATATCAATATTACATCATTAAAAAAAAACTAAGCTTTTTCTTAGAAATTTTGATTTCATTACTGTTTAAGTAAATTACACTTTTACATTGTTTACATATATCTATTTTGAGACAATTATAAAATACACATTAAAATATTGTTTTTGCTGAGTCAGAAATAATATAAATGAAGTATTAATAAAATAAGACAGCATAATATGAAATAGATACATACCCTTTATCATATTAGCTAATGTGAAGCAATTAATATTGATCAGATAAACAGCTTTCAACAGTATTCACACATAGACAACATATGGATAAACTAATGTTGACATTTCTTTGTGCTTCTGTCAAGAGGTTAGGTTAGTTAACGTAACATGAAAACATTTACCTCGAAAACCCCCAGACATCGCCCCAGTTTGCCGATGACACCGGCTTCCTCCAACACCTCACGCATCGCCGTCACCGACGGTTCTTCCTCAGGCTCCACGCCTCCACCCGGCACAATCCAGTTGTCAGGCCGACGCGAAGACGTCACAAGCAACACCTACGCACAAAATACACGATAGTATAGAAAATTCACCACATAATCACTGCTCATCAAATAAAAATACCATGCTAACCTCCGTTTCGGCGTCCGAACGTACGCATATACAAGCCGCGCGGCGCCTAAATCCCTCATCGTCGTATATCCGTATTGAATTAGGCTTTTCCTTAACCATTTCGAAAGAACACGTAAACACGAACAAAACAAACGATTAGAAACGAAAAGCAGACATCAAATGGAAAGAAAACTATCAACCGAACGAAATTATTTAGTGATCAACAAACGCCATAATCGAAGTATCCTAAGATAAACGTATCCATTTTCGACTAATTTATGAGTTACACAATGTACATATAAAATGAAACTAAAATAACAATAACACTACAATTAGAGCAATATTTCAGCTATAACTAGCTTTTGATAGCGAATTTCAAGCCCATGTTGAATGGTGCCTGACGTTTTCTCTGGGAAAATCGAAATAGGTTTTGGAAAGCAATATTACGACGAGTCTATCAGCTGACAGCCGGAAGCTAAAAATAGTATTGCCACAATACTAATTGTTTTTGTGTTCCATTTACTTAGTTGAGATAACCGTTTTGCGTTTTCTTATTTATTTTTATTATTATTTATGAATAAAAATAAGATCAGAAAGCAACTTTATATAAGTAAAAGATTAGTATCATGTTAAAAATGTTATGCTCAAATATCCTAAAATACTTTGGCATTTTTTATTACCACAGTGTTTTATAATTTATCAATTATAAAGTAATATTTATGTTATTACAATAATTTTAAGAATAAATTATAGATAAATAATGATTATGCTTTAACGATGTTGTGTTATTAAATACTTTATATAAGTGTTAGATTGTCTGTGGTACGTGTAATTGTATGATTTTTGTGACAGTTATTTATTTGAAATCTTAGTTTTTGTTGTTAGATTTTGTGTTTAATTTCTTTTTCAGGTTTTATCTAATGGGTAAGAATAGTTTTAAATACTTTTTTATTATTTGATTGAAATAAAGTGTTATTAAAAGCAATTACTAATGATATAAATAATTTGAAGTGAAACTTCAACAACTTTGAAAGTTTTTAAGCTAAAATTGTACACTTTGTTTACCTACTCTAAATATTTTAATGAAAGTAATTATCATGTTATTGCTGAAACTTATTTATTTTCAGAGAAGAGCTTCGATTTCGGTGCGTTGTTGCAGAACCATGAGAAGAAGCACAAATACAAACCTACGCAGCTTGTAAGCGTAGCCGGCGGGGTACAGTTTCCAGTTTAATATTAATCATTAAGTACTCAGTCATAGCTTGATAACCATGCATGCGGTAGGTTATATCCATGCAAAATGCTTCATTTATATATTTTTTAAGGGAATATCGATTATACCTCTTTTGATAGTCCACTCCTGATTTACAGGTGAAAAAACGGCTAGAAAACAGCATTCGAAATAGAAAAAGCACTCGTTTATCGGTATTTGATAAAATCAGAAATTTACCAAGAACAGAGAGTCCAGTGCCTGTTAAAAAGGTGTTATCCAAAATAGAGCACAGGCGGATGCAATTGGAAAAATGGAAGGAAGAAAAAGAGAAGAAGAAAAAGGAGGCCTCATTACAGAAAAAGAAGCCCTTCGTAGCTGGTGTGCCACATAATCCACTGAAGTTTGTCCCTCCTCCCCCACCGAAACCTATGCCGAGTATATCTGGACGAGTCACACGATCACAGTCATCTAAACAAAACACAGCCAATAATGTTTCTAAACAGAAATGCACAAAAACTGAAACAAAACAATCTAAATATATGACACAATCATTTGCACCAAAAAATGCTACCTTTAATCCACCAATATTTAAAAACATGATTAAGATACCCACTTTGGCAACCCACTCACAAAATGACACAAAATATGCATCTATAGAACATTCATTACCCGCAAAAGCACCTAAGACTGCTAAATCAAAATTGATTGCAAAACATGAACCCAGAAACTTACGAAGTAGATCTCAGTTACCTGAAAAATCAAATAAGGGTAAAAAAGCATTAAGTCCGATAAAATCTTTTTCATCAAATTCAAGTTCGAGCTTGGAATCTAATTCAGGTGAAAAGTCACCAGTCAATAAAAATAAAACTCCTAGAAAGTCCATTCAAAGTAATAAGATGTTTACTCCTAATAACAAGATTCCCAAAAGCGAGTCTAGTTCAGAAGAGAAGCTGCGTTCACCCAAGTCAATAGATTTACCAATGACACCAGAGCAAATAGTTGAAGAGGCTAAGAAGATCAGTCCCTGTGTCACTTTGTCCCGTGGGAAAGATAATGCTAGGAAGGAGATGAAGAAAAAAATTGTTGAAGGTATTATAGATTTTATTTCTTAGCATACTCTTAACCAATAGTATATAATAATACATAGCAATAGCAATGAAAGTAAAGTTAAAACTAACTTTTGATTCAGAATTATCACTGACAGATTTTGATCAAAGATATTGATTCAATTTTTGATCCAATTTGTTTAGTTATTTTACTCTGGTGATCTAACTGATGTAAAAGTTATATGAACTATGATTCAGTTTATTTTTATTTTTTTTATAATTGTAATTTCTGGAGGGTTTGCTGTTCTTTTTCATTTTGGTGTAGTTATATGTTTATAGTAGTAGTTAATATAATATTCTCTAAGAGATTCAAATAACCAGCTATTATTTGCTAGGTACTTATGGATTAGATTTATGTATAATATAAACCACCACACTACACCTCAGTTTTATACTCTATTGCAGTTATTATTGTTCACATCTTATTTTTGTTCAATAGGATGCTTAAATAAATAAATAATTATTAATTAAACATTTACCATCTTCTTATTTGATATTAACTAGTTCCTTAAGATTTATATTTTAATAACTTGTATTTGTAAAGGTCTGCTTGATGAAGATCAATGTGAGATCGACAGCGTGGATCACTTCAGGAAGCAGCTTGATTCGGAAATCAAGCGCATGACAGAGATGTGCGAAACCTGGGATAAGATACTCGAGCAGATTGCTCTGCCTGAGGCTGTACAGGTATATTAATATATGTCTATAAAACTCTCCATCTCAACAATCCTCTCCAATTATTTGTACACTGTATAATTTTTTATGTTTTCCACTTGAAAATAAAATTCTTGTCATTTGTCTACGGGCTAGCTTGGAAGCTTTTATCTTTTACTTTATATAAAAGAAATTGATCTTACTCTCCTCAATTAATGTTATGATAACATAGTAAACTTTTGTTACTACTAAAACCTACGACCTACCTCCTACCTAACCTACTTGACGACCTCCGTGGTCGAGTGGTGTGTACACCGGTTTTCATGGGTACGCCACTCTGAGGTCCCGGGTTCGATTCCCGGCCTCGATGTAGATTACCATTAGTTTTCTATGTTGTCTTGGGTCTGGGTGTTTGTGGTACCGTCGTTACTTCTGATTTCCATAACACAAGTGCTTCAGCTACTTACATTGGGTAAAAAAAAAAAAACCTATGTCCGTGTGATCCCCATTGATGTGTCGTTGTGGCGGCAGGAGGCAGTGCTGGGCGCGGTGGGGCAGGCGCGGCTGCTGATGTCGCAGAAGCTGCAGCAGTTCGCGTCGCTGCTGGCGCGCTGCGAGCGCCCCGACCCGCTCCAGGCGCTCGTCACGCCCACCGACCTGCACGGCTTCTGGGACATGGTCTTCATGCAGGCGAGTGACCCGCTAACTGAAAAGTAAAAGTAAAAAGTAACAGCCTGTAAATTTCCCACTGCTGGGATAAGGCCTCCTCTGCCATTAAGGAGAGGGTTTGGAACATATTCCACCACGCTGTTCCAATGCGGGTTGGTGGAATGCACATGTGGCAGAATTTCGATGAAATTAGACATGCAGGTTTCCTCACGATGTTTTCCTTCACCGCCGAGCACGAGATGAATTATAAACACAAATTAAGCACATATATATAGTGGTGCTTGCCTGGGTTTGAACCCGCATTCATCGGTTAAGATGCACGCGTTCTAACCACTGGGCCATCTCAGCTCTTCTGATACAAAATAACTATTCTTAATAACTTGGTGGTAGGGCTTTGTGCGAGCCCGTCTGGGTAGGTACCACCCACTCATCAGTTATTCTACCGCCAAATAACAGTAGTCAGTATTGTTGTGTTCCGGTTTGAAGGGTGAGTGAGCCAGTGTAACTACAGGCACATGGGACATAACATCTTAGTTCCCAAACTTAGTGTCGCAGTGATGATGTAAGGAATAGTTAATATTTCTCACAGCGTCACTGTCTATGGGTGATGGTAACCACTTACCATCAGGTGGCCCATATGCTCGTCCGCCAACCTATACCATAAAAAAAAAAAATCATAAAACAAAATTATAATTGCAGGTGGAAAATGTGGACATGAGATTCAAGAAGCTGGAGGAGATGAGAGCCCGCGGGTGGGCCGACGAGCCCGTCGAGCCTTGTGTCAAACACAAGGTCGCAAGCAAGCCGGCTGCCCGCAGCCGCCCTGCCGCCACCAGCCGCCTCAAGGACATCATCGCCGGTACGGGCGATGTGTTTTGTTTAGATGACTGTGATCGTGTGACTCGCCCAGATACACTCGGCATAGGTTTTGGTAGGGGAGGGACAAACTTAAGTGGATTATGTGGCACACCAGCTACGAAGGGCTTCTTTTTCTGTAATGAGGCCTCCTTTTTCTTCTTCTCTTTTTCTTCCTTCCATTTTTCCAATTGCATGCGCCTGTGCTCTATTTTGGATAATACCTTTTTAACAGGCATGTACTTAATAATAACGTTTAACCGCTTCAACCGCGAAACTGTCCGCGAATCTCACAGTTTGAGGATGGACTACAAGATGTGTTGTTGCATTGATATTAAGAAATTGAAAAAGAAAACGTCAGCGTAAATTTTATAAATATTGAATTCTGTAGATTTAAGAAAGGATTCTTTCATAAGAACTATCAAAGTTTAGTAAATAAACTTTCATTTTCTGAGATAAACATGCAAGTTCTGGTTCTTTCGAAACAGACTGACTCCGTTCACGACATAGTTGCAATGACCCGCCAATGCAATCACTCCTGGGGGGGGGTTGGTCCTCCGCCTATTGACAAAAAACCGTCCGTGGTTATCGCCAGTGCTTGCGCGCTAACTAAATTCATTCTATGGGTTACAAACTTTGTGGCGGTTTTTAGCCGCGAGTATTTTGTAACATTTCACGCTTTTGAAATCAGTCGCGGGTAAAACTGCGAGTGCGGCCGCAAGTATTAGTTTCCCTAATAGGTGTGTCCTCAGCCTTATGTTTCACAAGTCACAGTATGTGTCAGAAAAGCTTTTTATTCTATCACTCTCATATTCCTGCATAGGACTATGTAATAAGAATACTAATGCATTTATGTGTAATGCTTTAAACAGCTGCCCGAAAAGCCAAGAAAGATCATCAGGTTGACGTGGCAGTCCCTGAAAGCGCGGCCCAGGAGAGCAAGACGTTCGATGCGGGTTTCTTCAGCGTCCAGTCGCCCGTCAAGTCACCCAAGCAGGCCTCCACGCCCGTCAATAAGCCCAGCCTCTTGAAGGCGGTCTTGTCTAATGAGGCCAACAAATCCGCTTCCAAGGTAATAGCCAGCTTTACTCAGTAACGCGTTATTCATTTGTAATTTTTTTCTCACGTTGTATGCAATTGTCATATCATCTAATTCCACAATATTGTGCACTAACAGAATTCGGCCTCGTTTGCCATGCTTCGCGCTTCACTGATCGGCAAGAATGTTGAACAAAATGAATCGTATGTGGTAAGTACGGAAACGCTTCTGATGCCTAACTCATGAGTTTCACAATTCTTGATTTATTATATATCTATAGACATAACATATTTTCACATAACTACTTATATTCACTTTGTCGTCATACAAATCGTATTCTTTGTCGAATCCATAATAAATATCATATGATCTCAAGTCATGATATCACGTCGATATTATATTATATCGAAGTGGTTTATTTCGATTTTCTTCTCTTGTGGTTGGAATATCACTGGCCTCAGTATTACTTGCTCAAATATTCTTGATTAAAGATTTATAAGTTTAATTAAATAGCTTGTTTAAATCTTAATAACAGAAGACTTAAAATATATTTATTATAAGTTTAGAGGAAATATTAATTACGAAGGTTAAATTGAATGACAATCAATCAACTAAATCAACTAAATAAAAAGAGAAGAGATTTTTATTAGACAATATTTTTTATCACCAGTTACATAATTATTATCTTAAAATGAATAGAAAACTTATCGTAACAGTTACTGGTGATCTAAAACCGGTCCTCACTCTTTTTTTTTTCATTTATCAGTGTATGTAAATAATAAATAAATAATTGCAGCAGGACCTCGTACCGTTAACACCTATAAATTTAGACGCTACGCCGGCCCGAAGCATTCTTAAATCGACGAAAAAATCTGGAAAGAAATCGATTAAAGTCGTACTATTCGATCAATCGGAATCGGAAACCGTAGACAAGCAGTACTCGTCCGAGAACGAAGCGGACATAACCGGCGTGGCGAAAATAGAAACAGACCAGAATGCGGACAGCGGCCTGTCCTCCATGGACGTGGAGAAAGAAGTGGAAGGCAAGGAGAACAAGTCGTCGAGGAGGAAGTCCAAACTGATACGTCAGGACGCGACCGAGGACCGCAGCCCCGTGAAGACGAGGAGCATGCGGAAGAGCATCCAGACCCCGAGCGCTGAAAATGTGGAGGGGAAGAAGAGAAGTTCCAGAAAGAAGGCTCTACAGGAAGTAGAAATAAACGTCGAGGAGATCAAAACGGAAACCCCTAAAAGGTCATCGAGACGAAAGAGTTCCATGCGAGATGTTGCGGCGTGATTCTACCTCTTTGATTAGTGTTACTTGTATTGTCTGTGGTCGTAATTCGTCATTTTGTTCACATCTGTGGCAAACTTTTATTTTATAATAAACACTATGAAACAACGATAATTTTTGATGGTCATGTAATAGGATTCGACGAAATACAATTTCTTTATAAATGTAAACTATATTCAAATACACTGACAGTGATTAATGTAAGTTAATTTTATTAACGCTCGTTTGATGGAAGTTATTACCAAATAAAAAACTAAATGATCACCACATCATCAGCAATAAGAGTATAGACATTAAATCAGCCAAAATTGTGAAAAACGTTAGCTATAGAATAGCAATAGCAAAATCTAGAGTGTATTACGTGAAGTTGAAATTAAACTCAAGGCTCATGCCTCATCTATATATTTTTTACTCATCACAATTTAGGGAAGGGCTTTTGTAAGTAAAAAAACTTATAATCGTAAACGGTGCCATATTGACTGATCTAACATTGTAACCTAACCTTAAGTTTATTTGGTATATTTTTAAAAATTATAATTAAATACTAACTAATCTATGTAGATAAATTGCCTACCATTGAGTACTTGATAGAGGCTAGTGGTTACAATGGGTTGTTGATTTTTTTAAATGTGGCAATACCTGCTACTTTTATACAAAGATACAATGTTGGCAAAGAAACGAGATTCTTTACAAAAGAAGTTTTTTCCCAGCTGTGGGATGTTACTTTACAAGATCTGTTGTTACAAGAAAACATCTGTGTCAAATGATTTACTTCTTTGTTTACTGTATTTCAGTTACAATATTGTGTTATTTTATTTGTATTATTAAAACCGGCTTTGATTTAATTATTTCGTATGTCGTGTTAAATATTTTATTTTGTTTCATTGTCACGTCTAGCTTATGTGTATACTTGCATATAAGGCTGAGAGGCATGTTGTGTTTAAATAATTTAAGAATGACATTTTAGTAATCTAGTTATATGTCATATGGATATAGTTTGAGAATATGTAAGGCATCCGAATGAGTTTGGTTTAACATCTTTAAGTATATGTTAATAATATGTAGTTAATTTAGAAGGTTTAATAGAAAAAAAACTGTTTGTAACTTTAAGTTTTTCTGGTTGAATTATTATGTGTCGTATACTTACTTACTGTAATAACTAAATAATCAAAATCTCATTGCGTTAATTTTATTTATTGGGAATTAAACGATTAAGAAAAAAAGGCGTCAATTCCGCTAATTTATAACGATTACGGTACCTTCCCGATTCAATTCGATTTAAACTTAGATTGTTCTTTGTCTATAATTTTGGAACAGTTAGTTTGGAGGGGAAAACTTGTACAAATTTACGGTTTCATAAGATTATGGTCTTTTCATGCCACTGGAAACCTAGAGGAAACCAAATCGATACGACGTTTTTCGTATTAAAACAGAATTTTTCAAATTTGTTCGATTATGATTATTAGACTATGTTGGTTTTATATATTTTGATCTTCAGTAATCTCAAAGAAAAACTTATCAATGCAACAATATAACAACTTAAATTATGGATATAATATCATGATGTATTTGTAAATAATTTTAACTGTAGTTTTTTTTAAATCTATTTATAGTTTGTAACTGTGCCCCTTTAATTTTGTATTTTTTTTTGTTAACTGGAGAAAATTGACTGCATACATTATAAACTGCCAAATATTAAGTATCTTAGATATCGCCCATAGTCTTATTCAAGAAATAAATTTTAAATTAGTAATGAGAAATGAAAAATCAATCTGAAATAAAAATTAATTGAAAAGCTAAAATCTTTTGAAGTCAACTTTACTTGAAGTACATACACTGTGTTGATGACTTACATAATGATAATACAAAGTATATAACATGTGCATTTATCTAAATTTACAAAGAATAGCATAGGTTTTATTGTACTAAATTGTATATTAAATAATAAAAGTAATATGGCTTTTATTGCTTCTTCCTAACGTCGAAAAATTAATGAAATAACCCGCTCGTGCCTCACAACATTAAATAGACGACAAACGAATTTTGTAAATAGATTATAATATAGAAAAAACAATTGGAAATTGATCCTTATTACAACTTTGCTAATACATTAAATAGTTACAAGGCAATCGCTAAGTACCTAGTTTTAGATGATTTACATAGATGACGTACATATTAATGTAATTGCATATGTAGTTGGTGTTCTGTGGTATCATCGCATTGAATTTATATACAAGTAACTCATCACGCGAGGATTTTTATAAGAGTTTTTATAAAAGCCTACTTGAATAAAATATGTTTTCAAAACTATTTTTTTTAAAGTTGTGTCTTGTCTCCATTTTTGAAGAACAGGACGCCCACACTCCTACTCCACGCCCCCGGAGTTCCCTTCGGAGAGGACAGAGTTAAAAGCTTCTGACGTTCCTTGAGTACCTGCACCTGTTTTTAATAACTCTGTAGTAATACCGTCCTCTCCAGGGACTTTTCCATTTTTACGCTGTTTAAAATCAATCTCGATTTCGCCAATACTGACTTCAGGCAGGTCTTCGGAGAAATGGCGTTTTAATGTAGCTCTAGAATCCTCATTTTCGGGATCAGGTCGAGTTGCATGCGATGCGTATAACCGGCCGTAGAAGTCCTCTATTTCTGAAAGAATTGCCAGCTTTGAAGAAACGACTTCTCTACTTGTTGTGGTAAACTTCGTTAGGTGGCTCCTTCTAAGAGATTGTACAAGCACCTTAGACCACCGATTCTGCTCGATTGCTCTTTCCATCGTAAGAGTATTAAAGCACCGGAGGTCGTGGCGTACGCGCTTGTTGATCTCTTGGTATAGTTGCCGAGTCTCTTCCAAAAGTTTGGACTACCTACCCTTACGCTGCATGCCACGAAGTCTTGTACCTTTTTTAGGTTTTTTACATTTTCTAGGTTCTGGTTTACGTCTGTTTTAGGTTTTTACGGCAGCGAATCGGTTCTCCAGGTTTGAATGGAACGTTTTTGATACCGCAATGGTTTGGAGCAGCTTTGGTTGGAGCGTGGACTTCATCAGACGGACGCGCTCGGCCTTAAAATTGATATTCAGAGAGCCTCGGGCAAGTCGATGATCACTACAGGTATTGAAACAGTTGATCACTGAGACGTCTCTGAATATATGCCTCTTGTCTGTCATGATGAAGTCTATCTCATTTTTGGTCATAGTGTTGGGGTTTTGCCACGTCCACTTTTTTTGGGGCTGCTTTTTGAAGAAGGAGTTCATCAAGAAGAGCCCATTCCGTTCGAGGAAGTTGACAAGCATTTGCCCCTTATGATTCCTGCTTCCAAATCCATGGGGTCCTACTACCGATTCACTGCAATTCTGTATGCCCACTTTAGCGTTAAAGTTCCCCATGACAACGTTGTAGTGGGTTTTCGTGGTGGAGGGCCCTCGAAATGTTATAGAACATTTCCTCCATTTCATCGTCCGAGTGTTTCGGGGTCGGTTCGTACGCTTGCACCACCTTGAGGCTATACCTCTTGGTGAGCTTGATAATAAGGTATGCTATCATGTTCCACACACTGGAGATTTCCACAACATTGTCAGCTAGGGACTTATTAACCAAAAACCCAACGTCACCTTGGGATTGTTGGTCTCCCTCTGGGAAATAGATTAGGTGGCCCGATTCGAGGGTTACGGTGTCCTCTCCCTCTTTACATAACCCTTATATGTGCCACCAAATTTTCTCCAGTTCCACCTTAAGTTGCGCTAGATGCGAGTCAAGCTGTAGCGTGCGTTCGCTGTACGTCGCCAGCGTCAGTCGGTTGTGGTGGCCTCTGGTAATTCTTAGCATCCCCGTCCCGCTGTTACCATCGTCGCCACCATGACGAGGAATAGCGGAGCTGCCGATAACAGGGGGCCGTGGTTTATGTGTGTGAACCGATTGTGATACACGGTACGGTCCTCGAAGTTGTTCAAAAATATGTCTACCTGGGGCAGACTTTGTGATTAGGTAGAAACAACCTTGAGGACGAGGTAAATAAAAGAATTCAGCTAGGTTGGGCAGCGTTTGGGAAATTAACTCGAATCTTTTCATCGTCCATTCCACAGTGCCTTAAGACGAAAGTCTTCAACCATTGCGTCCTACCTGTCATGACATATAGAGCCGGATCGTGGACACTCACGGCAAGGCTGGTCCACCAGTTTAAAGTCGCTCAGCGTGCTATGGAAAGGGCTATGCTTGGCGTTTCTCTACTGGATTGCATCAGAAATGAGGCGATCCGTCATCGACATAGCCCACCGGATTAGTAAGCGGAAGTGGCAGTGGGCTGGCCATATTTGCAGCATAACCGTTGGGGAAAACGTGTTCTAGAGTGGAGGCCGCGTCTCGGCAAACGTAGTGTAGGACGTCCTCGGGCACGGTCGAGTGACGATTTACGTAAGACGGCTGGCAGACGAAAAGAAAGATCACAGTGGCGTGCGATTGGAGAGGCCTATGTGTCAATACATATTTTGTAATGTTTTGTATGTACGGAAAAATATTAAAGTTTTTATGAGAAAATGTGATTCTCACAACATTGGTACAAGTAACAAACACATTCTTGTTACTCCTGTTACTCGACTGCATAGTGTCAGTAACTCTTTTGTGGGGCAATGTATACGCTTCTACAACAGGATCCCAGAATACGTTCAAAATGCTTCTGTTGCCAAATTTAAAAAAATTGTTAAGGAACGCTTGTGTGCAAAAGGTTACTACACAATTAACGAGTTTATGCTTGATAGCACACCTTGGGAATGAAACGATCGCCTCCTGGCTATTTCTAATCATATACTACTATGTATCTTATTAATTTGACAAAAAAAAAATAACAAAAAAAAGACCCGCTGAGTTTTTTTCGCCGGTTCTTCTCGGGTCAGGGTGTTCCTTTTTCCGAACCGGTGGTAGTTTTTATTTGACAATCAATAAGTAAGTGTAATGCTTCTATATTGAATAAAAGAATTTGAGTTTGATTTTGAGTTTGAGTTTCCAGCAGTGGATGAGAATGGGCTGATTGATTGACTGATTGATTGAAAGTTGTGTCGCTATTAAAAAAATACATTGAAAACAAAATTCATAAATATGTCCCCAAATGAATGAAATTAAGTTCTATCTAGATTGTATTGCAAAATTTCAGATCAATCTACTTAATATTTAGTTGAGGACAGGCGTTCTATAGGGGAGTTGTTAAGAAAAATAGAAAATTATTAAAATAAATTTCGAAATGTGTCAGTTTTTTTACATCCGTGACTCCTCAAAATTTACTGTGGAAAGTGGTCATTAGAACGTGGTTTTATATTTTTGAAGCTATCTTTTTCCAAATGAATCATAAATCAACTCCAGCAGAGCAGCAAGCCAATTCGTGTAGTAGATAAGACGTCCTTTGGCGTCAGAACCGCTGTCCTATTTAGCACATTGCCAAATTGCCCCCAGACATAGAGCTAGGATGCTAGATAAGGACATTCAACTTTTATTGAGCACATACAATAAAACAACATTTTATCGTATTTCCTTGCATACTGGGACTTTGGTTTGAATTGAGAAAAATATAAATTAGTTTAACATTGTTTACATTGACCGTTAATACCATCATTGACAGGAACACAGACAGACGAATGGAATATCTGTGATAGTAAATTATGGTCCTGTGCTGTTACTTTTATTAAAATAAATTGCTTTCATTTTTATAAAGGAGTCACATTCCATCTTTGTTTCCTATATCCTTGTGTTTTGGGCAAAAGCCAATCGTAACTTCAGAGTTCAGCTTAAAGGCTATGTAGATTGTTCCAGTCGTAAGGACGATAGTGGTTTGTATGATAACTTTGTAAATTTAATTAACATTAAAAAGTCGAACTAATAATTGGGTTTATTCAAAAAATATAAGTAATTACTTAATTTTAATGGTATATAAAAGTAAAAAAAAGTAAAGTAACAGGCTGGAAATTTCCCACTGCTGGGCTAAGGCCTCCTCTCCCATTAAGGAGAAGGTTTGGAACATATTCCTCCACTGTTCCAATGCGTGTTGGTAGAATGCACATGTGGCAGAATTTCAATGAAATTAGACACATGCAGGTTTTCTCATGATGTTTTCCTTCACCGCCGTACGAGATGAATTATAAACACAAATTAAGCACATATATATAGAGGTGCTTGCCTGGGTTTGAACCCGAAATCATCCGTTAAGTTGCACGCGTTCTAACCACTGGGTCATCTTGGCTCTGTTCTATAAATTGAACTACAATTAAGAGATTTTGTATTATTTTAGCAATCAGTAAATAATTTTATAATTCATTGTCATTTCATGTTATTTTTAGAATACTATTCATTTAAATTTATCTTTGAGATATTATATTTCATAATCGCTATTAATTTGTGTTAAGAAATTATTTAAAAAAAAAACAATTATTAAAAGTGGCAGTGGAGGCCGCCGTAACAGTAACAATTATGGTTTGCGAACAAAACCGTACACAGGATCAGATTACGTAAATATATGCAAATTTAGCCCAAAACCGAGTACTGAGAGTCAGTAATAGGGGGTTATTAGAATTTTGAAGCTGGCAGCACCAAAATGGCGGAGGTATAATTTGCGTACACAATACAGTAATTAGCACTGTTCAGTATGATTGCGTTAGGCAATTACGCGTGTCTATTTGGTTATTGTATTTACTGTTCGTTAGATCATGTTCACTCGGTAAATATTTGCTAAATTATGATATTATATATAACGATGGCCGTGATGAACTGTTAACTCGATATTGACTTGGATTATAGTTTCTCGACTGTAACCAGACGTTGTGTACTTCGGACTGTCCTTAGAGAGAACTATCAATTTGAAACAAATATAATCCTCTAGATTCTGATTCTGAGTCTGGTCAGATAAAGCAGATATTGTTATTAGCATAACGAAACAGAAGCAGAAGCAGAACTGTTTATAATTAAATATTTCGAAATCATTTTAATCCTTGCTTCTAATCGCAGCTTGTCTTTGTTCGGATTATGCTAAATTTATTAATAAGCGTAGTAATTATATATGGGATTAAATTAATTATAATAGGTAAAGATATATTTGAGTATGTCTATGTTTTATTTTAAAACTAGCGCCCCGGCTTTGCACTTTATTTATTTACGACATCACATTAGAAACTTATCAGTGTTTCTTTACTACATTGTCCATGTATTATATACAAAAACCTTCATCTGGAATCACTCTATCTATTAAAAAAATCGCATCAAAATACTTTGTATGGTTTTTAAGAATTAAGGACACAAAGAAATATAGGGGCAGAGAAAGCAACTTTGTTTTATAGATACTGTGAAGTGATAGTGATATGTAGGATGATAATACAGTATCGAGACTGATGCAGGTCAATTTTGGGAGGTTCTTCTTAAACATTATTAATTACTTAATCTATGATTGAATATTTGTGGCGATGTGTTTATTTTATATATTTATTGTGTATTTAGGGACCTAAGCAAAGTTAGTTTGGTTTATATTTATCTAAACTCTACTATAAGATTTAGCTAAAGTAAGTCAGTATAAAAAAAGAAAGGTTGTCATGCCTTTTTGACTCAGGGTAAATCTTGGTAATGATATTCGGAATCCAGTGGAACCAGGTTAAGTGGTAATTTAATAGCTAATATCAATTTGTTGTCGTTATTATTCTTCAAAAATAATGTTATTATTTAATAATTATTAATACTCTGGAAGGATGATGTAAAATTTTCATCTTTAGATTGCATGCAATGAAGAATAACGATGAGACCAAAATACGGATTAGCCTCACTGATTTTTCAGATGCTTATTTTGTTAATAATTTATCACGTAGTCTGCGAAGAAAACATCGCTATGACGCCTACACGAGGACGGTGGAATTACACCAATTTTACAAAACAACATTAGAGCAATTTGGTAAAATAACAGTAAACATCCTTTTAAAAACGAGATCAAATCATGGTTACAATATGAAGATTAATAAAAGACAATATACCTGTGTTCGTTGAGAAATGGTGCGAAAGAGATTATCTTTTTCAATTGCTTACTGTAAAAGATTTTCATAAAAGTAGTCTAGGAATAACAAAGGATTCCAACGAACAAATTATCATAATAAAATAGAGATATAGTTTTCGCACGAACATAATGGAATCTCGCTTTTATCACTTCGTTTTCACAGAAAAATTCCAGCCAATAATGTTCGTAGTGGTACATCTCTTTATTTTATGAAGTTACTTATTTGTTCTGTAAAAATAATAGGGGGAAGGGGGATAGAACCGAGTGGAAAATGGAAGTGTTACACGTCTATTGTTGTACATCTTCCAGTAACGAGAGATTTTGGAGATTATTGCAAGCTATTCCAATGTAGGCTGGAAGATATATATGTGACAGAATTCGAGGTTAGGTATAAGGATTCCCTTCATTGTTATATCTAAATAAAAGTGTGGTGTCAGTCTTTTTAGAAAAACTCATAAGCACCACACTACACTTTCAATAAGGAACTCACGAATACGTTAGTACGAATTTATTAGTACTTGCCCGGGTTTTAATCTGCATTCACCGTCTCAATAGGCTATTTGACAATGCGAAAAATAAATTGTGAATTATTGTAATCACTGTATATTATGAGTTTATGGTTATTTACTAACGAAAGTTGAAAATAATACTTAATTTACTCAAAAATCAATTAATAAAAATCAATTTTTTCAAACATTTTTCGGCAAATATGTACTAGAAATAAAAAAAACGACTTTTGCTGGATTCCTTAACCACTACTAAATAATATAAAATGGTTTTTAAAAACCAGTCAAATAGCCTATTCACGTATTCAAATCACTGGGTCATTTTGGCTCTTATGGGTAGTCGATATTAATACTAGCAGTTTTTTTTATGGTGTATGTTGGCGGACGAGCATATGGGCCACCTGATGGTAAGTGTTCACCATCACCCATAGACAATGACGCTGTAAGAAATATTAACCATTCCTTACATGGTCAATGCGCCACTGGCTCACTCACCCTTCAAACCGGAACACAACAATACTGAGTTATTTGGCGTAGAATAACTGATGAGTGGTTGGTACCTACTCAGACGGGCTTGCACAAAGCCCTAACACCAAGTAAAAGTTGTCGGTACATTTTATTTTCGTTTTGCGTTCACGGTACAAATCACATTACATTAGCTATTAATATAATGGGACAAACGAATATGGTCGTCCTTGGCAATGAAATTAGGCAGAATGTATTTCTAAGCAACTTCCTGTTCTTCAATAGTAGTTTGTACAAAATATGGAGTGATACATATCCGAGGCGCGTATAATCCGCTAGTAACGTAAACAATGATTTCGCTTCGGTGTGGGGAGGCACTAGGGTTACCATAAGTAATATCAAGAGATGGATTTCTTATACAATTAAATGTCCTTGAAATTTGTATTACATATAAGTAGAATAGAAGAGTCTCAACTAGGCAGCTGATAATAAATTACAAATCGTATTTTTAGTGAATATTGTTATTATAAGTATTTTTATGTCTTTGTCGAGTCGAGATGGCCCAGTGGGTAGAACGCGTGCATCTTAACCGATGATTACGGGTTCAAACCTGGGCAAGCACCGCTGATTCATGTGCTTAATTTGTCTTTATAATTCATCTCGTGCTTAGCGGTGAAGGAAAACATCGTGAGGAAACCTGCATGTGACAAATTTCATAGAAATTCTGCCACATGTGTATTCCACCAACCCGCATTGGAACAGCGTGGTGGAATATGTTCCAAACCTTCTCCTCAAAGGGAGAGGAGGCCTTTAGCCCAGCAGTGGGAATTTACAGGCTGTTGTTGTTGTTGTATGTGAGTTAATTTTGGCAACTTCCTAAAACCGGACTGAGATTTTTGTGACAGGAAGATCTTAATGTCATTATCGCATTCGATGAGAATGAACTAATGATGAAAATGATGAGATGAACTAATTCATGGAGACTTTTACAAGAACTGAACGTAGTGCACTTCCTTCCTTCCATCATCAGATGTACTGTAATTAATATACATAAATATTGTAGCTTGTACCTACTAAGAGACTTTAAGACTTTCATTTATTTGTATATTTTGAAATTATTTTATAGATATCTTAGCGTTATTAAAGGATCAAGGTCTAATTTAAAAAAAAAAAAAAAATTTACAGAACGTCAACTATACTATGAACGGTAAGGACTATATATTTATTAAAATAGTTGTCTGTGATATTGTCACCCTATGGAAAACGGAACTTGAGCCAGTTTATTAAAAATTGGATTTACTCCCGGGCGGCGGCACGCGGCTCTTTTCATATCAACATCTTGCGAAACTTTATATTTGTCGTAATGTGGGGGAACGATATTATTATTTGCGCAAATGTTATAGATATTTGCGCTATTATTTTTTATATTTCCAAAAGCAGGTAACGTGTTATGAAACTAGATATATTGAGCTATTCTGTTAGAACAACACCGAAACTCACAGAGATCATGATGGTGGTGAAATTACTGGATAGATATGTTCTGAGAATTTGACTATTTCAAGAAACATATATCAAAATAGTGTAATCACGGTTGAAAGGCTAATAATTCTAACAGAATTGCACTGTTGGTCGTCTTTATAAATCAAATATTATTTTTAGATTTAATCGCAATTATATTAGTACCTAAAATATTCTTATGAAGTATAAATATTTCAATAATTACGTTAATAATATACGTGGAATATATGTATTGTCAGCAGTCTGAAATTTTTTGTTTTGTTTTTTTTAACCAGCTGATGGTAAGTGGTCACCATCACCCATAGACAATGACGCTGTAAGAAATATTAACTATTCTTTACATCGTCAATGTGCCACCAACCTTGGGAACTAAGATATTATTATTTATGTCCCTTGTGCCTGTAATTATACTGACTCACCTCAATCAATCAAACCGGAACACAACAATACTGAGTACTGTTATTTGGCGGTAGAATATCAGATGAGTGGATGGTACCTACCCAGACGGGTAGCACAAAGCCCTACCACCAAGAGCAAGAACATTCAGACATGCTGTGCACATTTTAGTTTATCTTTACATTAAAATAGAGTTATCAATAGGGTTCTCTGTATAGTTCTACATTGCAGGTAGGTTTAAAATGACAATAATAAAAATGGCATGATAAAAAGATGAAATGGAAATAGTTTCATCTCTCTGTATAGATAGAATCGGAACCTATATAATTAGTTATGACTATAATATGACTATAATATGAAAATATTCTATAGTAAAATAGTTGTCGCGAGTTAGTCTCATATATTTTTTTAAATCTTATAGACATTCGCCGGCTTCATTATGGCTGAGTACGCCGTAATTCTGCCTTATATTATTTATACGTTTGATACTTCCAAGTCCAGCATGCAATATCAAGACTGCTGTAAATATCACCAATGTGTATAAACGGACATAATATAATATGGACAATATTTACATTCCAAACACCACAAATTTTGTCATGAATGTAACAAGATAAAGGGGTGTGCTCATCGCATATATCATACTCAGAGGTTTTATACACGGCTGTCATTTACGTTGACATGTGTTTGTAGCTTACGTGTATTCAGCTGACGCTGTGAGTAGGCAGCTTTATATCAAATCATATCTTTTTTTAACAAGTCCGAGGCATAGATGCTTTAAAAAAAAAATTTGCTCAACTTAATAAACAAAAAAATTGGAATTAACTACAAAATTTGGTTTCAAATATTTTAAATTTGTTTTTTTTTATGAATAAAATAAATGAATCAATTATAATCACACGCATACTGGGACATCTTGTTAGCACGAGTGTCACTCACAACAATGTCGACATTAATTAATCTATTTTAACTAATCTAATTTAAATAAATTCCACATTTACCTCTCTAAATGATGTTGCATGTTTCTCTCAAAACAACTTTTTCCTTAATTACTAAGCACCTAAAATACTTTCAAGATTAAATTGTTAATTAAATCATCATACTCTTGTCAGTAATGAGTGAAGACAAACGTCTTGCTACATTAAGATATTTATTGGAAGTTTGTAATTCAATAATCTTACTTTTTAAGTAAATTCGAGCGTAAAGTAAATAATCCATTAAGAACAATTCGTAAGTGCACGCGCTGCTTATAATGAAAAAGATTTATTAACATAGGCTACACTGGGGGCCCTATTAACGTATATAATGTTACCATTAACGCTGTAAAAGCGAAACTACATTTTAATGAATACGAACTTTGACACTAAATGTAATGTTTTTGACAGGTGATGTGTGGATGACAAGCATTAGCTTTTATTATCTACATTTTTTTAAAACATAAGTTCAATTGTTTTATAATCTGTTATGGTATCATTGTTTTACAATCTCTTTACTCGATAAATTTTCTTAAATTTCTTGCCTTACAGATTAAAAAAAATCTATATCAACCAAATAATTAAATGTTAAACATAAAGTAAGCAGCTTAAAATTTTGATATCAACTTTTATTAGCAATAGTTTTTTGAACTATGATACTGATAGTAGTTCATAGATGATTGAGGTCATAGGTTCAAATTCGGACAATCACCTCTCAAGCTTGGTTTTATAACACATAATATATTTTTTATTTCATTTGATGTTTCAACAATGCAACTATTTTTTTATCTGTGCTTAAAACAGCTTTTTAAAATAAACATTAGAATATTTTAAACATACAACATTATAATAATTCCATTAAAATGTAACAAATGTTGGGTACATTATTTAGTTTGGTATTGTAAATTTCTTATTTGCAAATAAGCTTAAAAGTTATTTAATTCAGCTTCCCTTGCCCTCGGTGAAATATGGAGCGTATTTTTCAGCTTAGTCTCCCCTCCGACGAGGGATACTTATAATGAAGTCGATACAACAGACGGACACTTTAATGCAAATAAGATAAATAATATAATATTACAGTCGTAAATTAAATCCATTTTTCGTTCTTACTTGGAGCTAATTAATTCTAGTTCCGTTGACGTCATTAAAGCTATTATTTCGTTTCATAATTTACAATAAAAAACAATTCTCAATGTCATTGTTGATGATAAAAAAGTTACAGAGATAATATGCTTCGTAATGCAATTATGTGTAATGGAATATTAAGTTTTTTTTAATAAGTACTAGCAACCAGCCCCGGCTTCGCACGATGCTATGCTGATGATGCAATGCTGATACTAAATATACCACAGAATTTATTTATTTACGAAATCACATTAGAAACATCTAAAATTATCAGTATTTCTTTGCTATATTGTCCATGTATTATATACAAAAACCTTTCTCTCGAACTTTACCTATTAAAAAAACGCATCAAAATCGTAATTTAAAAGATCTAAGCATACATAGGGACATACAGCGGTATGCAACTTTTTTATTAATTTACACTTCGTGTAAATTTAAAATAAAGGAACAATAATATCAATTTAAAAATTACGTTACTAGAGTTTTAGTTAAAGTGCTGAGCTAAGGCCTACTCTAGAAAAAGTTTTGAAGCTTATTTAACACGTTGCTATGATCGGAACGAGCTCCTGTATCTTTCATCGCTGCAGATTATAACAGACACGTGCAAGTATCAGCTTTCAAGAACGGTGCATAAAATTCGTACATAAAAACGAATTAAATACAAGAAAATTCAGCACACTACTAAACTAACGGCAACTATGAAATAATATTTAATTAACACAGTTAATAAAATAAAACGTTCAATTTAAAATATGATTATCATAATTTCAATAGTCATCACGTCATATTGAGTCATATGACCGTAACCATTCATTCGTTCATTCTCGCACCGTTTTTTTTTGTCAGCGAATGCTCAGCCGGTGGTCTGCACTCTGCTATCGACTGGTCATCTACACGCGTTGCCAATCATTTTGATGCGCTGCTGTTCTGATTGTCATGATCTTATCCTACGTTATAATTAACCTTATTAAAAGGGAATTGAGGCTATAATACAGTGTATAATATTTGTAGTAGTTTTAGTACTGTATTATTTTCATAGATACGCATAATCTAAATTAAATGAACAACTTTTTTAAGGTTACATCTGAGACATTAGCGGTATTGGTATATTTTATTTTATGTTATCATTATCATTACATAGTATAAAAAGTCGCGTACCGTTGTGTGTGCTTAAATATGCTTACATCTTAAGGTCATAGATCATAGATTGATTCGAGAGGAAGGTTTTTGTATATAATACATGGACAATATAGTAAACAAACACTTATCATTTTAGAAGTTTCTAATGTGACGTCGTAATATCTTTTATAGTATATTTATTATCAGTATTTTACTCTTGTGAAGTCAGGGCGGGTCCCTAGTTTACAATAACTTACCAAACAAAAACAGAGTTACAAATTTTGATTAATTTAATAATAGTGTTTTGTGCAAGTTTTTATTGAAGTCGTGGAATTATATTTTTGTGTGTGTTAATAGGAATAGTTGTGTGTAAGTAATTGTTGTAATTAACTCATTTGTTATTTGATAAAACTGTTTTACAAATTAAATTTGATTTCCTTCGTCCTTCTGAAATAGTAATTATATGCCAACAAAATATATTTTTTATCTATAACAAATGGAGACATTAGATTCTGTGTGATATTATGTCATGTAACATGCAAATCGTATTTGGCGCCACAGAGTATAATATAGTGATATACGGTTATGGCGGGAATTTAGATGTTAACGGCTAAATGGTGAATATTGGCTACAATATATTTGGTTATAATGCTTGTAAACAAGTATGAATATATGTTGAATTTATCTGAATTATTATTTATGAATGTATTATATGTTTAACTTTTTTATATTCCTATCGATAACAGTCTAAGGAAGTGACATAGAGATTTTTCTAGATATGTATATTTGTTTGTTCTCATTTACATATTAGAAGATTCTTATATTTTGTTCCAGCCAAAACTTTAAAGGATTTGTATAAGTTATATTGTAGTTTAGTATAAATAGCAAGCTATCCTTGCGAAGTAACATACGTAAGATCAGTTTTCAATTAATCTAGGGCTGTCGGCCGACATTTTTCAAGATTTCTCATTATTTGTAATAAAAACCCACAATCTGGGTTTGCGTGCGGCCCTAGAACCTAAATAAGGTTAGGATTTCCGTTTTCATGCAATGTCTAATGATGACAAAATAAAAGAAAAATACAAGAAGGATTAATATAAGTTACATTAATCTATACTTGTCTAAACAGAATCAATACGTATCTGTTATTTCTAATGAGCTATTTTCGAACTAGTGTTAGTATGGCGTTTTTATATAAATATGTTGCAGTACCCTAATTAAGGAAATACTAATATTCCTATTTACCCCTCCTTTTAAGCTTGTTACTTGTGTTAGGGGTGGATACGACAATAGTCCAAGAGGTTAGGATCCTAACTTCTTACATCGCTAAAATATTGCGTTATTAAATTAATTAAATGTCAAACTGTAGTTTAAAATATAAGAATTTAAAAAGTTGTAATTAAAACCTCTTTTTACAAATTTGACCTTCGCCTTATCTGTGGGTGAAGTAAAAAATGACAGTTATTGTCTGGGCTCAATGGTTTTAGATTACAGCCCTAGTTGAGTACAATGAAAGTGTAATGTAATGGTGTTTATTATGGTTTACCGTTTCTAATCGAGCTTCAATGGTTCGGCGAGCTGCAGCGAGATACATCCTTTATCTTTTAGATCACTTGCAAGGTGTGCGGGATTCAATTTGATGTGTAAATTAACTTATATATTTAAATGTCAATGTTATTTTTTTTTAATCTTATATATTAGTTTATTTCAAACAGATAAATAAAAATGCAATCAATAACTGAAAGATAAGCTGTTATGTATGCATGCTTAGAAGGTGGAATATTTTTCATTTAAAAAAAGTAAAGTCAAATATGTTTTTATTTTGGTATTAGGTATTATGCGATTAAAATTACTAAATGTTACGGCAATTATTTTTTTAATAATATTGTTTAATTTAGTCAATGAGATGTGCATTTAGACACTCTCGAAAAAAACGTAAAAGTCTTTGCACTCCCAAGTTGTCGGATCGTTGCCTATAGAGGCGAGAGTGTGGGAATAGAAATTGTACCTGTGTTCACGCTGTAAAATCTTTCGCACAGTTGATTAGTCTTGAAATTAACCATCGTGATCTACATTCATCAATATGATTTAAGTGTTTATTAAAACAATTACATTTATTTCAAGCGCTACTACGGAGTAATTAATTTTCAACTTTACGCTCAATCATAAATGTTGTTTGAACAAATTAGGTTAACTGCTTTCTCAGAAATATTTGTAAATTCATTTCTAGTAATATAATTAATTATTTATTTACAATTGCGTTATAAACGTTGGTGAATTCAAATTAATTAAAGATATGTATATACAAAGTATGTTAAGAGCTAAGGTGGCTTTGTGGTTGGAATGAGATCTTAACCGAATATAATAGCTGATGGGCACGTTGTTCCGCTACTAAGAGTAGTTTAATTAAATGGTTAGGCCATTAGATCTTATAACTTAGTAAAATTTCAGATACAAATAAAGTTTAAAAAAAATCTCATAGAATTATATATATGTCTTAGTAATAGTGAGGTTTTTGAGGTTGAGGGCTGAGTTCAAGCCCCGGGTCAGACCAATGAAATGTTATTGCGTTTTTCTATCACGAAATTCTCAGCATTGATCGGAAGTTTTGGACTTGGCAAGTAATATTCTCCCTCATGTAGATTCGATGGTTCTGCATCCGAAATCTGTCTGGTTGTATATAATATAATATTCGACCACCTTTTAGTTCTTTATGTCCTAAGCAGTTGTTTGCTCTTTTTTGACCATAACTTATAAGGTGGATGTTATAATCAGTTCTATCCTTCTTCTACTTTAAACAGCACATATCTAAAGTATGTAAACAAGATCAAACTGTCCGGTAAATAAGTTCTATATATTAACAACGCATCTATTCGTTAGGTAATGCAATCGACAATAGTCGAAGCTTTTCGTACTGTTCATTCAGAAAAACGAAGAAATTATTCAAAACAAGTGTCAGTTGTTGATCACGTGACATATCACATAATTTGGTTGGTTTATTTGGGTCACATTTCGCAAGTTGAATTAGATACACTTCCTTCTGTTTTACAAACAAACCTCTTCTTAAAAGTTGCCTCAAATCGATGACAAAGCATTTTTAAGGACCACGTGTACTCATTCAACACAAGGAATTGAACAAACATCAATGGCGTCGACATGAAATTTTGATCTTTGTTTTTTGGAAATGATTAAGCGGTGCGTGACTTGGTCTGTGCTCAAAGTTCATCAGTTTCAATACATATACAGGCTCCGTTGCTCAACAAAGAGTCGATGGTTACCGCTGATCCAATTCTCCGCAACCGTCACTGTATTGGAATGACCTAAGATCTAAAACGGTCTTTATTCGCCGTGATTCCTAGAATAGCGAGTGGTTCGATTGTGTTCGCTTCTTGATAATCTCTCGTGACGTCCGACTGCCACTAATTACACGGACATTATTTTTAGACGTAATTCTAGGTATGGGTTAAGTTTATTTGATCGCTTCTGGAACTTGAAATAAAATGAACTTATTGAGTTGACTACTTCGAGAACACTGATAGTATATCTTTGTGTAAATGACGTGTATTTATAGTTAATGTAGGAATTTTATTACGTTTCTAATTCCTCTCATCAAATGTCTGGAAGAGATTTCTGGAAGCAATAACACCGCTTTATTACACTTATTACTATAGAAAGGCGAATGATTCAACTGATGGTAAGTGGTTGTTTTAACGTACTAATACGGCAAGCATTACCTTCTCACTTTTTGTTTAAACGTGAATTGAATCAAAGAATTGTTCAACAGGTTTTTGATATTTTGTAGTAGTAACGAGCCATTTTTTTAGGAAGAATGTTATGATATGTCCTTGTAAGATCGTAGATAACGTTATATTATAATTTATCTCGTAAGATTGTGAATCGTAATTGCATACAATTTAAAGTATTATTTTTTGGTAGATTATAATCTATTGAAGTTAATTTCAGTATAAAATTAATAAATCTGATCTAACCCAACCGAAATATTATGGAGTATCGAAATAGTGTATGTTTTATTGTAAGTTGAAACGTTCACAATTTTTCGATAGTTTGCAATTGCGCTAGATAGATTATAATCTAAGGGTACTAAAATTTTATGGTGATATAAACGAATATAAATACTATGTAGGTACATGTCATAAGCGTTGCTATAGATAATTCTCGTATATACTTGTCATCCGGGTGGCTACGGGAAACATTATTTTTGATAATAAACTAGCAGGCTATTGAACATGTAATCTTTATTATTTACAAACATCTTGGTAACTTACTTTTTATTAATTAATGTATTTTTTTAATAACCCAACAGATTTTGAAATGCCATCCATTAAAAGTAGCAGTGGTTGAAGGACTGCCTATAATTTAATTTTTTATTTAAAATATTACCAACAAGTAGAATAAAGGATTGAAGTAAGAATTTACTTTGGCATACCTTACTATAAAATTGCGGAGAAACCTTAATAAATCCAGAACGATATTTTTTATTTGCAGACACTGTTGCCATTTTCAGTTATTTGGCTCAATAGTTAACTGTAAAATTTGTTTTTGATTATCGCTGCGCTGCTGATAATGGTCGTAGTATTTGGGTCCATTACCCTATATGTATTTTACACTTTCGACAGGTCTGTTTTTAAAGTACAGTCCGACTCGTCGTGAGTGACCAACAATTATTAAGTTCCATCACATTATGTAACTTCCATACAGCGATGATATCAAATTTAAAAAAAAACTAATTTTAATTTCATGTGTTACTATATTTTCTAGTGAAAAGTCGAAGGAATTATTTTCTTTTAGGTAGATAGATAACTATAGTATTTCTAACCGAAATTATACTTTTTAATAATAATATAATGTAATATGCGTGCGTGTGTTCTACTTTTTTTAAAACTATGTTTTTGGAAACATATGTATTACAAAGACGTAAGAAATTGTGCCATTAACCCTGGGAACTAAGATTTGTGTCCCTTATGTTTGAAGTTACATTGGCTTACTTATCTTTTAAATCGCACACAATAATGTATTACTATGTATTGCTGCTTGGTGATAAAATATATGATGAGCGTGTGATACCTCACCAAACGAGTAATAACTACTATATACTATTTCTAATATTGTTAACATGTTATTGGGGTTGACTGTACGTTGAAATATAATTAAATCTTAGCTACTTATATAGAAGGGAAACAAGTTAGTTATCAGAGAGAATCCTTTTATCATTGAGACGAGAAATAAGGAGGAATCTTTATTTGAACAGAGCTGGAATGTTAAATAGCTGTCCCACTAAATGGCTTCGAGATAAGGCGTATAATAATAACCCTTCTTTGATTATCTTAAGGCTATTATTTGATACCAAAATTGAATTATCCTTGGACGATTAACGCTCTTTGTGTTAGTTGTATTTAAATGTTATAGATTGCTGTCTTCAAGACGAAATTCTTTTAATGTTTGTTGTAAAATCGCGTTGATTATTATAAGTTTGCCTCTGCAAAATTTCGGTTGTATTTTAGAGTTTGTTTGCTTCTGGTGTACTTTTTTCATTCTAGTTTTATATGTCGTAATGTTACGTCACATTTACTGACAAATACTGTAAGCTTTTGAAAACTAAAAGAGAAGGGAACATTTTAACAAACTATTATGCTTGTTTTTCAAATATATTTAATGATTTAATTTCGATCGCACCAATCAGCGTTTCTCGTCGATTACAATTTTTTTTTAATATTAATTTTATACTTGTAATAATTAAAAACAAATGCTATGTTTTTTTCTTGTACCCCTTGAGCCAGAGCTGGCTTCACTAAATATCTGTGAAAGGTATGTTGTGTTGCAAAAGTGTGCGTGCATCGTTTTTCGACTTGATATGAAAATTATTCTTATTGTAAACATGTATAGTTATTTATACTTAAAAAAAATTATACTTTTTTTCTAAATCACACAGAGAAAATGAATCAACATAAAATGGATCTAGCCTAGTAAAAGAGACGTACAATTTCGGCCACCTTATCTGTACTATATTTTGATATTATAAATTATGACAGTTTCAATTAATTTATTTCACTCACACAAAATTATTACGAAAAGTATTCGTACAAGACGAAGCTTTGGAGCTGTGTCGCAAGTAAAATCAATTTCTACGCTGTAAATTGATTAAATCGCTCGCGTCAGGCGCTAAGTGCAGTGCGGTGGCTCTCATTAACGTATACTTCAGGCTGTCATTATTATATTAAGTAACAATTCATCAATCGATTGTAAAGTAAAGTAAAGTAACAGCCTGGTAGATTACCCACTGCTGGGCTAAGGCCTCCTCTCCCATTAAGTCCCATTAAGACGGTCTGGAACATATTCCACCACGCTGTTCCAATGCGGGTTGGTGGAATGCACATGTGGCTGAATTTCGATGAAATTAGACACATGCAGGTTTCCTCACGATGTTTTCCTTCACCGCCGAGCACAAATTAAGCACATATGTATAGTGGCGCTTGCCTGTGTTTGACCCGCAATCATCAGTTAAGATGATTGCGGGCTCAATGATCGGCGGTTGATCTAAGCTCTCAAATAGCAGTCAGATGAAGAATTATTCTGAAGAGGTATAGAACTCACGAAATAGCACTCACTGATTAATATCGAAAACCTTGAAATTCGGCGGCTATGTTCCTTATAGGGCACGTCCGCTAAGACCGCATATTACAAAACTATACCTAAGAGGTTAAAACTGGGGTTTGAAATTTGTGTTATATAAATCTAGCGTGGGTACTGCTAGTAATCTACATGTAAAATAAGAATAGTTATTATATAATAATAGTTTTTCTTGGTGGTAGGGCTTTTTCTTGGTGTTAGGACTTTGTGCAAGCTCGCCTGGGTAGGTACCACCCATTTATCAGTTATTCTACGGTCTTCTTCTACGGCCAGTACTCAGTATTGTTGTTTTCCGGTTTGAAGGGTGGGTGAGCCAGTGTAACTACGGGCACAAGGGACATAACATCTGAGTTCTCAAGGTTGGTGGCACATTGACGATGTAAGGAATAGTTAATATTTCTCACACACGTGGTTCTTTCATTCGTATTGATGTTACATAGCCTTGGTCGAAGATGTGATTCTGCTATCTCATAGCTTGATAGTGGATGACGTCGCTTATGTCATATTATATTGTGTTATCGATTTGAGGATACCTTGATACCATTGTACGGTTCATGGTGATATATATTTTATGAGAATAAAGTTTTATATCAAAGTGCCATACACGCACCGTAATAAAACGTAAATCCCTTTCCCTGTATCTCATTCAACGGTCTATCGATTCGCTAGAACGCACCCCATGACAGAGACCTTTTGGGGAATCAGGGTCACCAGAGTTAGAAATTCAAGTATTATTTTGCCGTCATTAGACATCCTCTCCTTACATTCCATCATCATCCCCCTTATCCCAAATTTCTTAGAGTCAGCGTAGCATGTCTTCCATATTTCCCTATCTGACGTCATTTCACAAGTAACATACTTTCCAGCCATATCAACAACAATAACAACAGCCTGTAAATTCCCACTGCTGGTCTAAAGGCCTCTTCTCCCTTTGAGGAGAAGGTTTTTGGAACATATTCCTCTACGCTGTTCCGCATTGGACACCGACTCCAAATATAACAATAATTATAACTACATGATATAATCGTTAATCGACTTTTAAGTAGTCTAATATTTTTCATTTCATTTAACTTAGGAAGACTCTAAAAAATATGTTGAATACGCAATTATTTTTATTACTTTTTCGTGCATATTCATTTGTTTTAAAATAGTGTTTTGTTTGAAGTCGGTTTTTCTTTTTGTTAAAATTTTTATTTATATACTATGTAGTGATGGAACTACTCCAAATATAACAATAATTATAACTACATGATATAATCGTTAATCGACTTTTAAGTAGTCTAATATTTTTCATTTCATTTAACTTAGGAAGACTCTAAAAAATACGTTGAATACGAAATTATTTTTATTACTTTTTCGTGCATATTCATTTGTTTTAAAATAGTGTTTTGTTTGAAGTCGGTTTTTCTTTTTGTTAAAATTTTTATTTATTTTTTGATTTTAAGTGAAGCTGATGTTGACTAACTAATTTTTTTTAATACGGATAGATTAAGCGTTCCGTTTATATGAGTCAGAAACTACTTCGAGGACAATTTCAAAGGAAACTTGCGAATAAAGCAAAAATAGACTTTCGAAAATGCGGATTTAATACGTCACGCGGCGTAAACTACAAGGATCCCTCGAAAGAGCAGTAATCGAACTCAGCAAAAAAACTTTAAAAAAGACCAACTATAATACGTACATCATATGACATCATATCACATACACAAAATTTGATTAAAGATAGTCAGAAATTCTGCCCCATATCGCACCCTAACTGCGAGCCGTATAGGAGTTCCATCACTACATAGTATAAAACAAAGTCGCTTTCTCTGTACCTATATCTTTAAATCTACGCAACGGATTTTGATGCGGTTTTTTTTAAAGATAGTGTGATTCAAGGGGAAGGTTTGTGTATATAAAACATGAACAATATAGTAAAGAAACACTGATAATTTTAGAAGTTTGCGATGTGATGTCGTAAATAAACAAATTCTGTAGTATATTTAGTATCAGTATTGCACCCGTGCGAAGCCGGCGTGGGTAGCTAGTTGATTATAATATTCGACTATGATAATTACATAAATATAACCACATTACGGAAGGTGACTCAAATATCCAAATAACCTATAAATAAAAGATTCGACTGAGTATCGCTAACGTGCTCCTCAGAATTGTTCCGTTCCCTTCCGTTCCGTTACTTTGTCATGGATCCTGTGCTCAGAACCTTACCAAACTTTCACCAAATTACCCTTGGAGTATATATTTTATAATAAAAAAAGAATTATCAAAATTGGTTAACGTGATTTTCAGTTATTCACCTATTTGTCACGCATATACATAATGCAAATTTAAGACTTATGTCGTTTTCATATGGACACCATCATCGGAAAAAAATAAAAAAAAAATGGGACCCCACGGGGAGCACTACCTTTCAAACAAAAAAAAATTATCAAAATCGGTCCACCCAGTGAAAAGTTATGAGGTAACAAACATAAAAAAAAAAAAATACAGACGAATTGATAACCTCCTCCTTTTGGAAGTCGATTGAAAACAAAGTCGCTTTCTCTGTCCCTATATCTTTAAATCTAAGCAACGGATTTTGATGCGGTTTTTTTAAAAGATAGTGTGATTCAAGGGGAAGGTTTGTGTATATAAAACATGAACAATATAGTAAAGAAACACTGATAATTTTAGAAGTTTGCGATGTGATGGTCGTATATAAACAAATTCTGTAGTATATTTAGTATCACTATTGCACCCGTGCGAAGCCGGGGTGGGTAGCTAGTTGATTATAATATTCGACTATGATAATTACATAAACATAACCACATTACGGAAGGTGACTCAAATATCCAAATAACCTATAAATAAAAGATTCGACCGAGTATCGCTAACGTGCTCCTCAGAATTGTTCCGTTCCCTTCCGTTCCGTTACTTTGTCATGGATCCTGTGCTCAGAACCTTACCAAACTTTCACCAAATTACCCTTGAAGTATATATTTTATAATAAAAAAAGAATTATCAAAATTGGTTAACGTGATTTTCAGTTATTCACCTATTTGTCGCGCATATACATAATACAAATTTAAGACTTATGTCGTTTTCACATGGATACCATCATCGGAAAAAAAATAAAAAAATGGGACCCCACGGGAAGCACTACCTTTCAAACAAAAAAAAAAAATTATCAAAATCGGTCCACCCAGTGAAAAGTTATGAGGTAACAAACATAAAAAAAAAATACAGACGAATTGATAACCTCCTCCTTTTGGAAGTCGGTTGAAAATGAACGCATTCCAACTCTATTTTCTAATATAAAACGTGTTGGCTCAATAATTTTTAGTTACGGGAATTTGCCAGTTAGGATTTCTCAGAAAATATAACGCTTGCGTATCTTTACTTGCTGAATTTATATAATATTTGTCATGAACATATATTAAATAATATATTAATTTAAAATAGATCCTTGTGGAACGCCTATTTATAATTCAGTAACAGAAGATTTTGTTTAACTTTAATTAACAAGGCAAAATTAACTCGTTCTTTATTGTACATTGTTTAACATTACATGTTATTAGCTTTTTTGTAATAAACTAATATGACTGTGTTTTTAAATGGTGAAAAAGAGTAACTACTGAGTTACTTGCCGATTCTTTTCGGTAGAACCTACTTTCCGAAACGGTTGTAGTTTCACTTAAAATAGTTATTAAATGACGATTCAAAGGTGTTTGTAAAAGAGTTCTTGAACAAAGTATATTTTGATTTTTTTTTTTCTTAATTTAATTTTGTCACTGCTTCATTTTCATAACGCTTGTAAGCTTGACACTAGAACTGAATTAACTTGATAAATTAAAATCAAACTATACTTTATTCATATAGGGTCATAAAACCACTTTTAATCATAATATCACTGTATTTAATAAAATGTAAAGTTGCTATTGTAATATTTTCGAAATATTCTCCAATGGCAACCCTGAATTTTCACGTGAAGGGGAATAATTCAAGGATTTGATAAATTTACGGCGTCTGTATCGGAACCGGACACTTGGGGGTTTATTTTTTCAATTCAAATCTCCATACATCCTCATAAAAATATATGCATACAATTATGATTTCCATGTAAACTTTTGTCATTTATATATCATATAAAAATTCGAAGAAAATTTTATAAATTATAACAGACGAATATTAATTAGGATAAGGAAATCTGTGACTTTATATTTCTGTGTTTAAAGCACGCAAAAAGTATTCACTATGCTTTAAAATTAATTGTTGGAGAAATATGCGACTGAAGTTCATCACAGCGCCGAACACAAGATATTAGCATGATACAGATATATTATAAATCACTCGTAAGGAAATACAATACAAACACTCTTTACTGTACATTAAAATTTATAAAAAAAAATTATATCACAGGATAAGGAAGATTTCCAAAGTTCTTATACCTGAATAGCGATCTCTTCCAGACAATATTTGGGCATAAGACTCGACGTAGCAACAGGGGTTTGAAAGAGCACACTTACATATATAAATACTTGCGACCGGCCAAGTCTTTGCATGGATGCAATTTATTTTATGTTATAATTAGGCAAAACGTTGGTAATATTTAGGCGTAACAAAAATAATAGTATTGGATCATTATTTCCAGAGATTACGAAAGAGGTGAAATTTGTTTGTTTGTATGTAGAAAACAGACAAATTTTACTATATACGTATAGATCCGTCTAAATATTGCTGATTTTGCAGCACACGCCAAAATATATCACTGATGAGATCGCTTTTTTATATTACTATTTCTAGTAGGATTTGTAACATTTGCAACAGACTTTGGAGAAACAAAACATAATTCAATCGAGGGAACATCAACCTGAAAAATAGGCTTATTGTTTTTATACTTAAGTCTAGACTTGACGACGTGATATTCAAGGCACGTTTGCGGCTGTATTCCGATCACGCGCCCCTAATGCTGTCTCCGAACACCCGTATAGTGTGTTTACTTTTTATTGAAATATTGCGGGACTCGCGATCTCGAGACTACATTATAATACGGTATATTTCAATGCTTCTCATGACACCCTGTAGGAAGATAGGATTCCTGCGGATCGCTGCTGTGGCTATGTCTAATGTAGTTATTTTTTTTTCTTAAATATGTCTAAGTACACAGCGTGTTTATTTAGCTTAGGAGTAATGCGTGTAATTTCATAGAAATTCTTCAAAAAGCCATAATACTTACATTGCTTTTAAATTGACATGGTTATTTTTATTACTAAAGTTATTAATTTCGGGATATTTACCATGTACTGACTGACTGAACATTCACAGTTTCGTGAACAAGACATTCGTAGATAATATCGAAATAGCGAGCTCCACCGAATAAAAATAAAAAACATGGTAAATATCCCGAAATTAATAACTTTACTTATATTGTTGTTAGGCGGTAGGATATGTGATGACTGGCTGACTACCCAAGATATCCAGACCGATTGCACAGAGCCTTGAAGTAATCTTCAGACTTTAAAATCTTCTTATCTGTTATAATTTTGTAAATATTTATAGTGTGTATTGCCCTTAGTATTGTCAAATAAAAGAGAAAACCACAGTGCAGAATGGAACAAGCATATAGTGTAACGTAACTTGCGAAATAATCTGTGGTCATTCGAAATAGACGAACAATTGAATCGAATGACCGACAACGTGTTGTGGTTTTAAATTAACATTTACTTAACTCGGTTATAAAACAAAATTACTGGTTAAATAAAGTTTACTATCAAAGAAAAGAAAAAAAAAAGAATCGTATGTTACAATTATAATTTCTCTCAATGTTTTTTGAATTCGATGTTTAAATATCACCGTTTTTTAGTAATTGATTTATAATAAACGGTTTTATACAATTTATTAAGCCTATGCCATATTACTAACTACATGAATTAAATAAAAATAAAGTCGAAAATAAAACCCACAAAGATATCCAAAATGAATAACAATTGATCCCACAGCTATGCGAAGGGCGTTTTTCTCAACGAGGAACCTTTACAGCTTATTTTACTAGACTTTTCCATTTCTTTTATAGGATATACATAGATGTGAAATACTTTTAACAGACTTTACACAAGGATTTGTACCGGTAATCATCGGCTACAAATCACCTATATACTGATACTCTGGTCTGATCTCAATCGTTTACAAGCTCTTCTATAAATACATCTGAGTATAAAGAGGCGATTAGTAAGTATATTATTATATAGAACATACAAAACGTGAGCTATTTTAAAATATCTGCAATGAATAATGCATCGCACGATACCGCGGGTCTATCATAATCATTTCAGAGGCTCCGACTCTCGTGACTGCATGGTTTTATTCTCTTTCAAGATGTATGTTTATTATTATGGCGTATCATTCGCTAATATTACATATTTGAACGTGATAGGGTTTCATGTATTTTAGCGGGAAAGTTTGTCATTCGTTGAAATTAAATTTGAAGTCAATTCTTAACGGTTATTAGTCAATTCGTTTCTTTTTATTTGGCTGATTAATATGACTAATACTTGACTATAATAGCTATGATTTTCATTTGAAATGAGAATTTATTTTTAGAAAAAAAAAACATTTCTTGTAAATATGTACTCGTATATACATTGTTGCGTTACAACAATCTCATAAGCCAGTATTATAAATTGTTAATTATCAATAAAAAAGATGTGGATTTATTACCAGCATGAATCAATCACAGGCTGAAATACGGACGAAAAACTGTCGACTATTATATAGGATATAGTCAGAAATTTCGCCAAGCCGGCTTTCTGACAGACAGCATCTTACTAGAATAGGCTTTTTACTAAAAGGGATAATTGTTATTTTTCTCTTTGACGAGATTCATTATCCGTATTTCACCCGTTCTTTAATTCTTTCGCGGTAGATAATTTCTGATCGTAAATAATTTCTCATCTCTATTGTATTCTAATTACAAGAGGACAAATAAACAGACCTTGAAATCAAATAAATTTATCATTAGTTGATAGCTTAACTAATCTATGTTATCCGTTATAGATTTGCAAAATATGTTGTTTTATACGTCGCCAAAGTTGCTATCGGAACTTTGGAAGTATAAGTAAATATTCAAGTGCAATAGTCCAGTTTATAAATAAAGATATATAAATCAAGAACTGTTTCAAGATAAGTATAATAAGAAGTAGCCAAGTTTCTTTTATTAAATATTATATATCATACAATAAATTATTTATTATTTAAATTTTCCTGATATTTATTTATTTATATTACTAATTTATAAACAATTAGTCGTCTCACAAGGTTTCGCTCCCATTTAGGGGTTGATCTTTAGGTGTTAGGCAAAAAAGGAACCTATGCTAATAATTTGAGTGTTTAGTTTGGCTGTGAAACATAAACAGACGGGCAGACAAAGTTACTTTCGCATTTATAATATAGATCGTACTGAAGTTTTATTATTTCTTCCTGTTACTTTCAAGTATGTAGACTGTACCTAATAATTAACTGCGGACAAAATTTGTTTGAATAAAGTATATATTATATAGAAAGGACACAGCCTGAATTTTCTCTCTGCTGAACTAAAACCTACTTTCCTTTTGACAAGGTTATAGAAAAACTTATAAAAAAAAAAAAAAAAATTAAAGTGCTTCTTCACAATACACACTTAACATATGAATAGTATTCCTTGTAATTTAATTAAATTATTTTTTCTACCAACACGGAGCACTTTACGCTGACTTAGAATTAAATTTATCCAGCGTGTGAGTACTGGTAGTGCACCCGTTCGCAATTTCCGGCTGTCGCTCACAGCGCCCTCTGCAACTATTAATATCAAGTTATTATCTAGCAAATTGTTCCGTACGAAGTTTTACGCTTCGCTCGCTTGTAATTAAATTAGTATGTGTGGCGGTTTTGGGAGTTCAACTGGCTGAGACGACTTTTGCTGACTTAACGCGAGCGTTCGGTTTAAGGTTCTAATTCTGCAGTGCGATGTTTATATCATATACAGGACTAAGCCTTAGCAAGATACATAAATATGTCAAACGTATTGTTCATAATAAACATTTGGTAAATTTTACTAAAACGTATACTTTTTTTATTGTGAAGGTTGGCGGACGAGTATATGGGCCACTTGATAGTAAGTGGACACCTTAATGAAATCACCTAAATTGTGGAAATATTAACTCTTCCTTTCATCGTCAATGTACCACCAATCTTGGGAACTAAGATGCTTTGTCCCTTGTACCTGTAGATACACTGGCTCACGCATTCTTCAAACCAGAACACGACAATACAGAGTACTGTTATTTGGCGATAGAATAACTGATGAGTGGGTGGTGCCTACCCAGGGCTTGTACAAAGAAACTTTATTTAGAGTGTTCTTATCTATTACTGTTTCGGAATATAGATTCTAGTGAGAGCATCCTGTATGAAACTAAGTACTCTTTTCCACCAAGATACCTATGTATATTAATGATATTAAATTAAATTTTTGACCTGACAGCAAAATTAATTATTATTCACTCAAACATTGAGTATCGTTTATTGTACGCTTTATGAATTTATTAATAGGCAAATATAAAATAATTAGAGTTTTCTTCTAGATCAAAAATAAATTACCAGAAGTAGCAAGTAAAGTCAAACAAAAAAAAACCGATTCATTCCCGTTAATATAATTCACGATTATCGGTATACAGCGACTAAACAATTTTGAGTATGTTTTTTTCAAAATCTTTTAGAAACTCCATCAATCAATTTCTTCCCCACTTTATGTATATATTACGTGACATTGGAGAAATATTCCGTACTTACTTGGTTCTATAGAAAACCCATCAAGGAAATTGAATATTTCTGTAAAAAGAAATAAAACTCAACGCCTGTTATGTCATTGGCCATTACGAGCGGAGCTATGATTTTCATATCAGATTTTAAAGCACTCTCGACCAATCATAGTTGAGATTGACAAATATAAACCAATCAAAATATATTTTATTGTGTTGTGTGTTATACTTAAATAAGCATACTACTACATTCGTCTTAAGTACTTTAACTGCTCAGTGGTGAAGGAGAAAATGTAAGGAAATCTGCATATGTCTAATTTCAATCATATTCGGCAACATATATACCAACCGTGTGTTGGAATTAGCTCTAAATATTCTGCTCAAAGGCAGAGGAGACCTTAGCCCAATGTTGGGTCTTTGCTGTTAATTTTCTTTTACGTTTACTGATCTTTGAATCTCGAACCTCTTCATAACACGGTTAAGCATGAGAAAGGAATTCTCGATGTTTTATTTGATATTTTTTGCAAATTTCTGCATAAGTAACTACAGAGTAACTTACCAAGTGAGAACGCACTCGAAAATCACAGTGAACACAATGGTGATACGTAAAAAAATATGACATAGACTACAGTTATCATAGATCTTAATCTTTCACAAGATAAAAAAGTCGGATTTTTCATTACTCTGTTAGAGTATCTCGTACAGTCTCGTTAGAATCGACATATCGTAACGGTGTTAACTTTGCACTTAATCAATACTAATATTACAAAGTGTGAAAGTAAATCTGTCTGTATGAAGCAAATTTGAAGTCCAAGAAAGGACATCGCTACTTCTTTTGCCTGATACATGTCAACCAATAAAATGCGAGCGAATATTGCTTCTTTTAGTTAACTAGTAGCGACCCGCCCCGGCTTCGCACAGGTGCAATGCTGATACTAAATATACTACAGGTTTTGTTTATTTACGACATCACATTAGATATTTCTACAATTGTCATCGTTTATTTCTCATATTGTCCATGAATTATATACAAAAGTCTTCCTCTTGAACCACTCTATCTATTATTACTATCTATTTCTATTCGATACAAGATTTTGTAGATGATAAAAAAGCGTTAAATTCATACCTGTTGACTTCCAGGCAGAATATATTAATTTAAATAATTGTATTAACTAACATGACTTTGTATTTTTTAAATGTTGAAAAAGAGTAACTTCTGAGTTTCTTGACGGTTCTTCTTGGTAGAATCTACTTTCCGAACTGGTGGTAGCTTCACTTAATTTTTAAATGACGATTTAAAAGTGCTTGTAAAATCGCGCTTGAATAAAGTTTATTTTGATTTTGATTTTTGATTAAAAGAACGCATCAAATCCGTTGCGTCGTTTTAAAGATCTAAGCATATATAGGGACAGAGAGCGGTAAGCGACTTTGTTTTCTACTACGTGAATATGTCTATTATTTTAGAGTCTTATTGAGAAGCTGAAATGATTCTCCAAAGGGACAAGATCGTCTGGCGTCCCTTAGCAGCAAGCGTCAACTAAAAGAAATCTCCCCCACGAAACACGTATTCCAAACATTTAATTAACACCAGGACAACCCTTTGCTATTTTAGCCGTTCAAATTGGACATTCCTCGTCTTCTTCAGGAATTTGGCGACTAATTACTCTTCGCCTAGGTTTATGTGGATTCCATTTGCAGTGTTACAGCCTCACTTGAAAACTTTTAATAGTTATTCGGGTTGGGGACGGTTTATTATTAAAGTTGTTTAGTGTTTTTTGGTATTTCTTATTGATGAACGCTGTGAGGAAATTGGAATAGTTAAAACAAGTATGACTCGTGTATGAACGTGCTGAGTTATTAATTGATTGAAATGTTTTGGAAAAGTAGAAAATATAATTTATGTAGGTATTCTGTAGGGCTTTGTGTCAGCCCACCTTTAATCTACCACCAAACAATAATAGATACTAAGTTTTGTTTTTTTTTTGTTTTTATGGAATAGGTTGGCGGACGAGCATGTGGGCCACCTGATGGTAAGTGGTCACCATCACCCATAGACAATGACGCTGTAAGAAATATTAACTATTCCTTATATCGTCAATGTGCCACCAAACTTGAGAACTAAGATGTTATGTCCCTTGTGCCTGTAGTTATACTGGCTCACTCACCCTTCAAACCGGAACACAACAATACTGAGAACTGTTATTTGGCGGTAGAATAACTGGTGAGTGGGTGGTACCTACCCAGACGGGCTTGCACGGAGCCCTACCACCAAGAGATTGTTTTGTTCCAATTTGAAGGGTTAGTTAGCCAGTGTAACTGCAGACACGATGGAGATACAATTTTATGCGGTACAAACATATGGGTTATCATATATATAACCACTTATCATCAGATCTAGTAGGGACAATATATTATTATTTTTCCTAAATTGTATGTATAATTAAAGCTATGATGTAAGATCTTAATTCTAGTACTGCGCTCATTATATTGTTAAAACTATAAAAAGTAAATATAATTATAAAATAGTTTATTTATATAACCAATTGTGTTAAAAAGCGATTGAAAAACATTTATATTTTTAAGAGCACTCCAACATGAAGACCGTCGCCATACGAAGGAGGTTAATATAAATAGCCCGGATAAAATACGACGTGCGAACTGAATGACAAAACGATAGCGTCGATGCGCGTGCGCATGCCGCGCTTAATCCTCGCTTTCCTGTCGATTTTGCGTGTCACTGCACGAATTTTACCGATGTTTTGACTGGGTTTGAGATAAAAAAAGGTTACCATACCTTACTCTTCTTTTTATGGTATTGACTATATATTTGACACTGTTTTTTACACAGTTACAAAACTCTAGTATAAACTCATATGTAAAATCGGTTTTGAGTATCTTTTATTGTTATTAGAAGCGATTTTGATGTATGTTAGATTAGGTAATTTGAGCTCAAATGATGAGAATGTGAAGAAAAAATATAACAAATATAAAAAGTAAATTTAAATCATCTGTAGAAATACAATTTTAATTTACCTGATAAGTAACGTTTCTTTTCATTGCATTTTATTTTATGTCCTTTCTCTAAATTATAAGTTATATTAACACAATAAATATGAAAAATTGAATACTATTTTCTTAAGAAATAAAAGTTTTTAAATTATTTATATTACATATTCACAGAATTTTTGTAAGTATCTAATACGTTTAATTCTAAAAATTTTGTTGTTACTAAGACTGGTTACTTGTAAAATATTCTTTAAAAAAGAAGTCAAATTAGTATAATATTAAATTGATAAATTGCATTGCCGTTTATATTAAATTGCCGGGTTTTCTACAACGCATTTCCAATTCGTAGTTCCTTGGTCTTGGAGGAACTTTATAGTTTTTAGCTGTTAATTAAATTCGAAATAATAGATAATGTATAAGGTAATTTAATAATTCTTTAAGTTCCCATTACAATTACGTATATAAATCCAAGTTGGTATATCAAACTAACGTGAATTTTAATGTAAGGGTTTCTGTTCAGATCGGGCTAGTAGAAACAAAACATCGTAAGGAATGACATATATTTGGTGAATTACTAGAAAGTTCGTGAAATGATCATCGACCCTTCGCCTTCAGTGGATATACAGGATTTACGAGCTAATATCTTTTTATATAGGCATGTAGACGGTACATGAAATCCAATCTATTTAAAACTCGTAATATTTATTACCGTACTGTACGTATGGATCGATCTTCTCGATTCCAATACACGAAACGTAACGAAATAAATCTGCGCTGGGTCATCGAGTCGCGTTCGAGAGACCGAGTGATCATTGATTTGACAGCCCCTTGCTTTGTACCCTACAAAATTAAAAACAAACTTAAACAAATCAAATACAAGCGACTTTGAACTGTATTGCTTTAAAATTAAGGTTCAATGAGGTGATGTGTGTCTGTAGATGTAATTTTGTCGGTATGCGCCGGTGCTTTTATATTCTGATATAGCTGTTCGGCACTTAAGGTACCTTTGATGAGTTAAGTTGTAGGATACTCCGATCTTGTTACCTTTGGTATGACTCGTATTAATTTAATCGCTACGTTCAGTGATATGTACTTGTAGTTTGACGTCTAGTGGGTCTCGTGTAGTTAGATTTTGCTTTAAATTAAGCGTTGGAAATTGTTGTGGAATATAATGGTTGAGTAATGAATTTTGTAACATTTTAATGTTTGTAAAAAGTGTATGTGTTTTTGTTTAAAGTTTTCATTTACTGATGTAAGGAAGGTCTTTCTCGATCTCTGTTGTTATTCTTACATAAATTCTAGATAATTTTGATTTCTTAATGTTTGAAAAATGAACGACCATTCTATGAAAACGTTTCAGCAATCCTTATCGTAACTAGATACAAACGTACGATTTGGCAAATGTTTCACTTTTTGGTCATAAGTAAATAATAGCTTGATGTACAGTTCATCATCATCATCATCATAATCTCAGCCGTAGGGCGTCCACTGCTGAACATAGGCCTCTTCCAATGATTTCCACCTTGACCGGTGAGTAGCGGTCTGCATCCAGCGATACCCCGCGAACTTGACCAGATCGTCGGTCCAGCTCGTGGGGGGACGCCCTACGGTTGCCGGTACGTGGTCTCCACTCGAGAACTTTTTTGCCCCATCGCCCATCAGTCCTTCGAGAAATGTGCCATGCCCATTGCCACTTCAGCGCATATTTTAACAAAAAATATAATAAAAAACTGCACTCGCTCTTTTCGTTTCTAGGTTTCATTCACATCAGTTCAGAAGTTTTCGTTATCGCTGCACCAAAAGTAAAAGTTATATGAGTACTATAGTTAAGGTGAGTGAGACTGTTTAGCTTGATGCAGACTTCAACTTAATTCCTAAGGTAAGGCATTGGCAATGGCATCTGTATCTATGAGCCGCAGTGACGTACTGTCAGACCCATCTGTCCGTGCGGCAAATGCTATTAAAAAAAGAATTAAGTGTCTTTTTAATTGTTATTTAACAAATAAGTACATTTAGACGTAAGTTTTATTCAAAATGCCTTAATAAGTTATTAACGTTCTTAAAGAGATATGTTCAATTTATTTTTCTCTTCAAACTAAATTATTGTTTCAAATAAGAATAAGAACAATTTACATACATTTATATACAAGTCAAACCAAATAGTCTTCAAATAAAAAGTGTGAAGTCTTATAGCCGCGCTAAAGTATTGTTTTACTGACGTTTTACTTTTTTTTAAGGTTGTTTCAGTGTGTATTTCGGTCACACCTGATTCCGGGATTGGCGCGCTGCCAGTGACGACACGTAAAACACCCTGTGCTAATAGGCGATTATTGTCAGCGATGCCAAATGTCACTTGTGTTGATAGTTGCCGTAGTTTGAAATGAGTTTTATTGTTTAATATGTGTTGTTTATGTTTCTGCTACTTTAGATTTGAAAAATATAGATGACGAACATCTTAGCAATAAAACAACCAAAAAAATTATTTTGCTGTAAATGGTGAAAAATAGTAACTACTGAGTTTCTTGCCTGGTTGTTCTCCTTGGTAGAATCTATCTCCGAACCGGTGGCAGCTTTACTTAATTATTAAATGAGGATTCAAAAGTGCTTGTAAAGGCCGACATGAATAAAGTTTATTTTGATGTTGGTAAACTCTATAATGTATCATTTCCGTTAGTTCTCACATAAACATATTTATTACAATATTATTAATTAATAAGATATAAAAATAATACTTTTTAAAAGAGTTAGTCTGTTGTAACTAATATTTATAAATAGAACAAAGTTTCCAAATGTTACCACAGATATCAATAATTTATTTCTATTTATTATCTGTTAATAGGATAATAAAGAGTACAATGTTGAACAGATAAGTATCCACCTACACGTGCATAGATAGAAGAAAATAGAAACAATAACAATAGAACATTTAATAATTCTTCACAGTGTGAGATGGCCCAGTGGTTAGAACGCGTGCATCTTAACCGATGATTGCGGGTTCAAACCCAGACAAGCACCACTATATATGTGTACTTAATTTGTGTTTATAATTCATCTCGTGCTCGGCGGTGAAGAAAAACATCGTGAGGAAACCTGCATGTGTCTAATTTCATCGAAATTCTGCCACATGTGCATTCCACCAACCCGCATTGGAACAGCGTGGTGGAATATGTTCCAAACCCTCTCTTTAATGGCAGAGGAGGCCTTATCCCAGCAGTGGGAAATTTACAGGCTGTTACTAATTCTTCATTAACTTAATATGTCGGTAATAATAACTCATTATATATGAAAAAAATATGAGCACAATATTTGAAGGAAACCTTTGCTCGTTAGTTGAATAAAAAAAAAAGTTCACTTGCTTAAACTATGTACGTATTTTTCCGACAGCCATATGAACGTTGGTTTCAAAGATGAAGATGTAACAACCAGCTACTAAACGACGCTATAAATCCTTGTCCCAAGTCATTCGATCAGTAATGTGTCAGTATTTGTGCAATAACGTCAGAATGAGCTATCCCATTCAGATATACAGACCAGAGTCTCGTTATGAAAGGGCTTGCCTTTTATACTTTAGTGGAACTATAGAACGTAAATCGTAAGCTACTTAGAATTTTTCCTTTAGCAGTTGAATTCAATATTAAAATTATATATATTAATAGCGTAGGAAGATTTTTGTTCTAGTGATTATGGGACGATTGATACAGATAAGAATTATGTCGTGCATCTCGTTTTAAAGAATTCCAGTCGTCATGTCCAGAAAATTAAATAGGATTCACGATTGCAATTTACTAATTTGTTACAATTTTATCAATATTTAATTTTAGGAAACAGAAAATAGTTACTGGCCGGTTTGAAAACAGTACTACGGCTGTGTAAGGAAATATAAAACCTAAACAAAATTGAAGTAATTTAGTATCGCTAGATTGAAATTCTCACTGAACTAAAATTTGACATTAAAGAAGCATTTAAATATGGTTTTATAATTTTGGCTTCAAATGTAAAACCTTACAATGAAATGAAATTAAAATAAAATATTTCGAAATTCAAGAAAAAAAAATGAACGCGATGTTTCGCGGGAGACCCAAGAGTATTATTCATATAAGAAACAAGAATTATTTAAATTGAATAAAACAATACCAATCTTCACTAGTTGAAAATAAAATAATAACATTTCTTATGTGTTAAGAGCGAGACTGCACTCAATTTTGACGACCTCCGTGGTCGAGTGGTGTGTACACCGGTTTTCATGGGTACGCCACTCCGGGGTCCCGAGTACGATTCCCGGCCGAGTCGATGAAGATTATCATTAATTTTCCATGTTGTCTTGGGTCTGGGTGTTTGTGGTACCGTCGTTACTTGTGATTTTCTTAAGTGCTTTAGCTACTTATATTGGGATCAGGGCAATGATGTATGTGAAGGTGTCTCATATTATTATTATTATTTTCGTGCTCTCGTTTTAACGAGGTTTTATTTTCCGTTTTTGCGGGATTTTATCCAAACAAAAACGGACTACCTAATCACTTGATAAAAATTTCCGCACAATCCTACATGTATTGAGAATGACTGCTTTCTGTAATAAAATAATCGTGAGTTTGTGTTATTTAGTTTGTTATATCAAGGGCCTGTAAGCTGGAAAATAGTGAGTGAGGAATGACTCCATTGATGAGATAATTATTATTATAATTTAAAAAGATTTGCGAATTTATTATTTACCAAACTTTCAAATAGTATTTACGTAGTATGTCTCTCATTCGTATTTGGGTCCTCGTTAGATAGCTTTGTGCTCTCAACACAAGCAGGCAACGTAATAATCAGCGCGATTGTACGAGTGCTCTGGATTACAGCGTACCAATACTTTAGGCAAGGCTATAGACGCATGATTCTGATTCAAAGAGATTATAACATTATAATAGAACATTATCAATAATTGACCTAACTATTTATTATAGAAGTAGAACAGAAATTCACGATTATATTTTAAAGCCTAAGGGTATAAATAGTGTCATTAAAAGGTAACCCATTTCGTTTTCGCCAGCGACTTCGCTGGCTTTTTAGGGGTTGGTATTATTCACACAATATTTAAATAAATTATAGCCTGTGTTATTCTAATGTGTTAGCTATATTGTTTTAAAGTTGAATCAAAACCAATGAAGTAGCTTTTGCGATAAGGGTGATAAACATTCACTTTCGCCTTCATAATATTAGTAAGAATTATGTACACGCTAAATTTGGTCTAATTATTTATATATTCGTATATTCGAACTCCGGACTGCTAATGAATATTCTTGGGGAAAGTCCCTACTTATCATTTATTCTTTAAATGTTGAAAAAGAGTAACTACTGACTATCTTGCCGGTTTTTCTCGGTAGAACCTACTTCCCGAACCAGTGGTAACTTCACTTAATTGTAAAATGACGATTCAAAAGTGCTTGTAAAAGCCTACTTGAATAAAGTTTATTTTGATTTTTGATTGACCAGAACTGCTTTAAAAGCGAGTCTCCAACAGTCAAAATTTACAACGATCGTAATAATTCAAACATTCATAAAATCGCAAAAATAATCGTTTTAATGAACGATTATATTTGCAAACGAACTTATACACGCTAAATTTCTTTCATTTATAAAATTTGTTATAAAATGTTAAAAAAATTTAACTGAACAAATACGATAACAACTACAATCGTGTTTTTGATTTATGACATAATTTAGAGATAACAGCTTCATCGTTCATTATAAATTCCACAGATAAAACAAAATTAATGTTCGTTATACGGTTTATTTTTAATGCGTTAAATATTTTATGTAATTCGTATCAATTGACAGATTATAATTTAAATTATGCGTTATTTATTTTGAATTCATTGATTTTATAATGAAAAGTTTGAATTTTATGGCTTACAAAATCGGTTATAATCTTCTAAAGTACTGTAATGTAATCTTCTTAAGGATATTTTTAATCTGTGTTAAATATCCATAGTAATTAACATATTTATTTGAATAGGATATTACACGAGGAGAAAAAGGAAAACAATTTTTTAATTCATTTGTTATCATCGATTTATACGCATTAGGTACACTCCAAATATGGCATTTCAAAAAATTACTATGTTTGATTGAAATTTAATTAATTTGACAAAAAAAGACCCGCTGAGTATTTTCGCCGGTTCTTCTCAGGTCAGCGTCTTTCCTTTTTGGAACCGGTGGTAGTTTTAATTTGACCATCAATAAATAAATGTAATGCTTCTATATTGAATAAAGCAATTTTAGTTTGAGTTTACTGTTTATCTGACATTAGTTTGGTTTCGCCTTTCATTCAGTGTAAGTGCGGAGCGTTGCTAATAAATCGAAAATCTGACTAAAAGTACTTGGAAAACCAACAATCAGGTAAGTAAAATTACCGGTTTTTTATTAAAGTAAAACGAAACATTCACATTGCAGAGTATATTTATTTTTACAAATCATATTTTAACATTATTGCATTTTAACTTAATGCAATGAATATTATAATCAGTATAATAGGTCTTACCTTTAATTACTTTCGCCATCAAAGCAACAAACGAACTGCGAACTAATCTTTCACACAGTGCTTTTAAAATCTTTAACTTTTCTTACAATTATAATTTATTTTCGATTTTTAAATGAATAAAAATCAAATGAAAATCATATTTATGTACAATATATCTTAATCATTTTTATATAGCTTACAATTTATTCTCCTACTACTACTCTTTACGACTCCGGGCTACTACTAAGAATTTGAAATGAAAAAACCCAATTATTCTTTTAATCAGTCCGAGCTGGGACTTCAATACAAGACTTCGGGATCTGTTGCCTTATATCTAACCATTAGACTCCATACCATAGATGCTGTCTATAAATATGTATATTCTCTAAATATGTATATAGTCGCGTATATTCAATCAACATAAATTTATATACCTCTTTAACGATACGTCGGATACCAAAAAAACACATTTAATCGATATATTCCATGAAAATAATTATTATGCTAAAAGCATTTACGGAGATTTTTTGTTCTGTAAGATATTGAGCCAAATGTGGGTAGGAACTAGTGACGTCACGGCTTCAGCGGCATTCCTGCTCGCTATCGATGTGGTCATGTGAGCATTCGCTCGCAAAAACTTGCGTCTTATCCCCTGATAGTAACCAGTAGGGTACGGTCTCATTGTACGATTTTCCATAAGATAACACATAGCATAGCATTTTATATCACTGTTGGTTATAATTCTTCATTAGACAATTCTTTTACAATTAATTTAACGATTTTGAGGATTTATCAAATCCCAATTTATTTTCTTTAAGTATATTTTTTTCGTATTATCCGAGAACCCTTACACGTTCCGCGATATTAAGTATCGCATATGTCACAAAGCATAATATATACCGAGTGTCATAGAAGTCAATGTTGTGGTTACTGCATGATGCGTGCAAGACAAGCAGACATGACGTATAATGGGACGGTAACAGAGCCGTATTTGCCCAGAAAATACTTGTATTCACTTGCCCGTATCCTGTTTACTTGGATTCAGAACAGTGGTCACAGTTAATATATCTCAACTTGCTCATCATAATTAAGTATTTTTCTACATGCTTTCCCCATTAAAACATAACTTCTTGCCTTTATTTTTATTGTATTTTAAAGCTGGAGAGATTTGAGGTGATTATATACAAAAACATGATGGAAATCTTTTGGTGATTAAAAAAAGTTCGGTCAACGTTTGAGCAAACACCATGTACGTTGGCACATACGTATTTTTCATGAAGAAGGTTATACTGTCTTAAGATTAGACTCGCCACGAGACAGCGCTGTAGCGCTTTAACTTCTATTAAATAAGTATTGCAGGAGATGCCAGGCACCAACGAGTTCTATTCTAAAAACGGGATATAATAGTGAAAACATATTAATCTAGTAATTTTGCTGTCTGTCAGTATTTAGTTTAGTCTAGTAATTATTGCACAAATCATGGGATTATGTTCGTAAATAAATAACCAATGTACTAACAGTAACAGTAAGTTACAGTAACAACCTGTGAATTTCCCACTGCTGGCTTAAGGCCTCCTCACCCACTAAGAAGAGGGTTTGGAACATATTCCACTACGCTGTTCCAATGCGGCTTGGTGGAATGCACATATGTCAGAATTTCGATGAAATTAGACACATGCAGGTTTCCTCATAAACACAAATTAAGCACATATGTATAGTGGTGCATACCTGGGTTTGAACCCGAAATGATCGGTTAAGATGCACGCGTTTTAACCACTCGGCCATCTCAGCTCATACAATGTAATGTACTAAGACCTAATCAAATTATTTCTAGAAGCAAAAATGCTACAAACAAGTGGTAATACAATTTCTTATACTTAAAGTAAGTTGATGGGATGAAGCAATAACATAATACCATAAAAGTGTGCAATCTAAGACTTAAGGCTAATTTGCAATCCTCCATAAAAATACATGTTAAATTAAGGTGAACTTTCTCAGTCGACGATAACACGTCACAATTTATGGATTGAAATTACGATTTATATATCCTTAGAGAAAATCTATAATGAGAATGAATTTGTACTTATATTGAATAAAATTATTACCGGTTTTGTACACATCATCGATGTAGATTCCTGCTTAATCTTTTGAAGAGATTGACTTGTTTATAGTCAAAGTTAGAAATGAAAATTAAATCTTTATTCAATTGGTACAGTTGATCATTTGATTGTTGATTGTTACGGTTTCCTTAAGATATCCCTATCCCGAGAAGAACCAGCGAAAGAGTAAAAAAAAAGTAAAAGTATTGGAACTTTGTGCAGTTATTTTTGGCAAATATACCAAGGTTTTTGGTATAGTATCATCATTACAATATCGAGAGTTGATCAAATAACAAATTACTTAAAAAATAATAATCTATAATTCATAATATTATATATGTGAAAGTAACTCTGTCTGTCTGTCGTTCTTACACGACCAAACCACTGAACCGAGCTTGATGATATTTGGTATGAAGCAAGCTCGAAGTCTAACGAGCGAGAACTAGTAGGCATATATTTCATTATTAGCTCATAACAAATTTCAAGGGGTTCTACAAAAACAATTGGGAGCATTTAAAAGAGATTTGGAAATGATATTTTCTCATGTGTTATGGTGAGTGAACCTAAAGTATCATATCCAATGTGAAAGGCGGCGTAGCATTGAAAGGAAGGCAAGAACAACATTGCTTGCAGTCCGACGTTTGATGTTTCTTGATGGCTGGACCCACTGCCTAGACTTTTATAGATATGTTATTAAACCAATCATTGAACATCACTTCATTCGCCTAGGATTAAGAGTTCTTGGAACTTTAGACAAGTTGAAATATTGTACATAAGTTTTTGTGTTCCTTCGAAACTAAGTAGAGGATAGATTATATCATATATTGTATACATTAAATAAATCTGCTAGAATAAATTATATGTCCTGTTTTACGGGTTGAGTTCAAAAGCGTGTATGCTTTAATTTATTATAATTATTACCTGTAAGTTATACTTTTAGCATTTGTTACCCATGTTTAATGTTTTGTGGGTTACAATTCATATTAAACCACACGTAAAGCTAGTGTTATAGGTTTTACCTTTTTTAGTTTTATTGTAAAGATATAAAAACGTATTCATGAATTGCAAGCCTAGCCTAACCTAGTTTCTGGTATTACAGTTAAAAGATAAAGAACGTAAGATTTCCCACATTCTTGTCTCGACAGGCTACATTCCATCTTTTTCCTAATAAAGTTTTAGTATGACGTTTTATGGATCCGTGTCAATTTTATCGGAACGCTTGTTAGAAATTGTCAATGTCACTTTTGCTTTGGAGTAGGAAACTCTTCTAGGAATATATCTCTTTCCTTTAGTGTGTGGACGTGAGTTACTGAGTTCCTTTGATTTTGAGATGAGTTTCTTACGTCAGTTCTCAGGCCTCAGTTTTTCTATTATTATTATTATTAATTTTGAAACATAACTTAAAAACGAAAGGACTGTCCAATCTAATTGGTGTTTTTATTGGAGGTTTTTTTATTGAAAGTAATCTGTGGCAAACATGCGCTATTATCACCAGATAGAAAGTGACAATATCCCTTACATCTGCGATGGACATTTGGTTTGACTTTAGTGCGCTTTGTCAAGTTTTAAATGCAGGTTTGCAATATATTGATAGATACATACAATGAATATGCAGCGAAAATAACGTGAACCGTCATGATTGAATTAGCTTCTAACCTTCTCCTCTTAAGGAGGCCTTTATCGAGCTGTTGGCAAAAGATCTTTTCTTGTCCCTAAAATTCTTAATTACATTTGTCGACAACAGCTGTTGGCACATCAACAATTCCTTTCATATTGCACGGGCTTCTGCTTTCAACAAATTATATTTCTGTACTATTAGTGTACAGAACCCTATCTCCGCAGGTATCCTCTTACTTAGCCGGTTTTTTTACAATTCTCGCTATCACAGCGCCGGACTTAAGTTCGTAGATGGACAAGCCGAGGCGTCGGTAAGTAATTGTTGGATAAACGCAACTCGAATGCGAAGTTTTTGTCGACTCAACGCCTTAAAAGACTTTGCATCATGGAACAGAGGCTATGAGAAAATGGTACAAATACGATCATTTTTATTTTTCTTAATTGTGATCCATTTTGAAAATGTAGTGTTTGAAAATTGTATGAAAATTATGTTTAATTCCTCCTGTCTGAATAATACCTACAAGACCTTACATAAAAATTAAATTTTGGAAATTGTTCTTTTACATGTTATATACGGAAAAAAGTATTTAAATTAAAGGCTTCGCGTTAAAATACAAGCGTAGCCGCCTCATTACTCATACTACAATTTACGGATTAGAAATGAAATTGAAAATGTATATAATTGTGGCATTTCTAATATAGTATGGTTAAAGGAAAATTCAATACAGAGTATGATGAAAACAGTTTATTTTTTGAATATTTATGTTATTTTAAATAGATTTACTCGGGAAACAAATAAAACCTTTGGTTCTACGTCTATGCTACAAAATTAATATAAATACTGCTAATATCCTATTTCAATGAAAACAAGTTGTATGCGGAATCTATATTAAAAAAATAGACTCTTGACGGTTCTGGATTCGAGGGCGATTAAATAACGAACATGCGAATCTAAAGTTTCTCATCGGTATCTATTGTTGTTTTGCTTGCGCTGGTAATTCTGTCTTACGATGCAGCAGTACGGTTTCCATATTTCGTCTATCGGCTACCTGGTCATTGCGTTTCGACTTGAAAGTCTCAAGGACTAAGGGTTGAAAGTCCGTGGTTGCCTTGGTCAGGATTTAGTGATGGTGGCATATCCGACGGTTTGTATCGTCCTTTCTTGTTGAGGTTTGGGTTGGCGACAGCTGGAACTCAGGAGATTAAGAACGCCTGTCGGTTGTTCTAGCATGCGTAGGGTAGCGTCTTACAGTGCGTAATTTTTCACAACTACTTGCAACTCACCACTTGATGCACACTTTAACTTCTATACTATTCGACCTTACTTACGAAGTGATACATTCACAATTGCTATGCCTTGTCTATATATAAAAAAAATATTTTAAAAAATGTGATTATTATAATTAGGCATTAACAGTTTATCTGTTTATATATATTTATGTTTTTATATAAAAAAATACATTTGTTAATGTGTTTGATGTGTGACAGATGTAAATAAAATTAATATACTCGTAGAATCAACAAGCCACATCTCATTCGCCTTACTCTGTACAGTAAGTGCCTCAGCCGTACTGAGGTAATGGCATCGATTAGCGAGCAACGCGCGTTTTTTTGTCTCTCGCAATCTGTCAGGGCGCATGCTTCCATTTTTATACGGATAATAATAATTATCCTATTACAGAGGCCGACTCAATCCACGAACGATCATTGTAGCGATTGCTGTTGGAATGAATATTGGTTTTATGTATGGATTAAAGAATAAAAGATTTTATAAGGGTTATTAAAATTAGAAAAAAAATCTTGGTGGTAGGGTTTTGTGCTGGATAGAAGCTACTCATTCATATCAGATATTCTACCGCTAAATAGCGTTTTGTTCCGGCATCAAGCTTGAGTGAGCCAGTGGAACTGTATGCACAAAGCCCGTATTGGCAACAAAGATTTAAATCTTTGATTGGCAAACAGTTGATAGACTGATAGTATTATTCTGTGAGATCTCTCACTTCATATGTCATGCGTAAAATGTTGAAAACCATGGCAAACTATTCTAACACTTTTAAATGTACATAATTAATTCGCTATTTGATATTTAATGACAGTTTATAAATAATTAGTGAATTTAAGCTCTTATAGAATTGATCAAGACACTGGTTTAAGTTTGTATAGACATCTTGAATTCAAACGATTAATGGAAAAGTTTATTCTTTTTATTTATTTGTTGCGAAAATAATATTTCAAGGTCAAATTTGAGTGGAGAATTTGGTTAAAAAAGTTTCTGATGCAAAGAGTTTTTATTTGCGTTAGCTATAGTTGGCAATATTTATAACTGAACTTAGTATAGCATAATGTGAAAAAGTAACTTTAAAGTTGTATTTCTTTTATAAAAGGCTGTTACATCGCTTGTTTGGAATTCGAATACTGTTGTAAGTGTATTCAATCTGGTTCTTTGCTTTGTTGAAGTCGTGATTAATGAGAAAGCTCTTACTGGAATTACACGTACGCGGTACAACGAGACTGGCCAGAAGACGCATGAGTACAACTTGTATTCTTAAATACATACATAATATAAATAATTAGTGATTAAAATTTTAGTTATAAGCTAATTCTTTTTTGCCCGCGGTTTTATTCCAGTTTTAGGAATTGGTTATCATGTGTTAGACTAAGAAAGTAGCCTGTGTCCTTTTTTGTAGTTCAAGTTGTCTTCATACCAAATTTCATCAATTTAGATTGAGTGGTTTGCTAGTGAAAGACCGACAGACAGATATAGTTACTTTTATATATATAATATTAGTATGGATAATTAAAGTTAAAATAAATGCATAAGCATTAAAAGTTTTAATTTAGAGGTAAGAAATGAAATAAATTGATTATGTTATTGATTTATTTTATATTTTTACTGTAGGTGAATTTCCTAGTCGATAAAACTTACATTAAGTCCATTACCTTGCCGGAACCGTTGCATATACCCTTTCGTAGATATTTTTATTTTTGCCTAATAAAACATTAAAAATAAAAACATCATAACATATTTTTGAAATAAAAAAAAAAATAAACACCAATTTTCATAAAACTTATCCAGAAGATACATCATATTAAAAACTAAAAGTACTGATACTATAAATGCGAAAGTAACTCGTTCTATCTGGTTCTTTGTTAATGCTAAATTACTAAACCAAATGTGATGATATTTTGCTTGAAGCAAGTTCGAACTCTATATGAATAGCTTACTATTTTTACTCCCTAACAATTGACGACGAATCCCTAAAACGCGAGCAAAACCGCTGGCGACAGCTATTTACTAGTTAGCTGCGTCTTGTAGATTCACTCGGTTTAAATGACAGTGTGTATATTACTCCTGGCTGAAGTTCATGACTATTTACTTTACAAGGATGGGTTTCCTGTTCTGTTAAGCATACTTAAATAAGTTTGTGACCTACTAGTAAATGTTCTTTTCACTGGAGTTTCAAATTCAATTAAACATTAAATTAAAAAACTATTGCAGAAATAGATAAAGACTAATTACTGATATATTTAATACAGTCATTAAAACGCAATTAATTGAAGATAAAAAGCCATTTTTTTAGTCCAAGTTGTGGTAATATTTTTGATTCTTTGTTAATGATTGTTGTTTTCTTAGGCGTCGGTAGCTTAAAAAAATGTCGCTGTATTCATAATTGCTTGAACTCGCGTTTCGAATAGGTTATTTTAAATATTTTTTTACTTTTGAAAATGTAACGTCATTTTTTTATCGCCAGTTTACTTAAAAAATGCTGTTAAATATATAGATATGAATTTAGCATACCATGTTTTGCATCATCAGATTGCCCATTTTCGCATAGTCCTAAAATAAAAAAAAACATACTTTAACAATTATAAAAACTATAAATTAAAATATTTATGTGTTAGCTTTTAGTTGTGCCAACAGGGCACAGTAGAAGACGCGAAGGAGATTGATCGTTACTGTTTATATTGCTATATGAATCATTTTTTTAAGAAAGACATATAAGAACAAACAACAACAACAGCCTGTAAATTCCCACTGCTGGGCTAAAGGCCTCCACTCCCTTTGAGAAGGTTTGGAACATATTCCAATAAAAACATAATTATTGTAATTTCTTGGATATTCCTGAGCATAAACCAAAGTAATATAATAAAAAAAAAATATGTGATGACGTCTCAGCTGTATATAATTAAAAAAAAATATATTTTTGGTGATGACGTCTCGGCTGTGTATAATTATAAAATATGTCTTTTGTTATGCCTTCTTGGTCCACAAGGGAGACCAAACCATCCCGACATATTATAGTGCACAAGTATGTGCACAAACACAGGTCTCAAGCGCTCTGTTCTCTCACTCTCATGAGATGGGACGGTACAGCAAATCTGACACAACCCGTTATGTCGGTCCGACTTGGGAACCCAGATTCCAAAGTCTGTGGTTGAAAAAATCAAAATCAAAATAAACTTTATTCAAGCAGACTTTCACAAGCACTTTTGAATCGTCATTTTACAATTAAGTGAAGCTACCACCGGTTCGGAAAGAAGATTCTCCCGAGAAGATCCGGCTCAAGAAAGAAGAAGACTAAACGAAGCCGGAAGAAACTCAGTAGTTACTATTTTTTAACATTTAAAAAATACAAAGTCATGTTAATTAAATACAATTATTTAAATTTTCACTATATATTATAAAACTGTCTGTTTGTACGCGATAAACTCCAAAACTACTGAAGGGAATTTCATGCGGCTTTCATTAATAGTCAGAATAATTAATAAGGAAGGTTTAGGTATATGATTTATTAAGGTTTTTTGTAAATTAGTTGAAATAGAACGACAATTGTTAAGCATGTCGGAAAAACCAATAAAAATATAAATAAATGGTAAATACGTAAAAAAAATCATACGTGTGAAGCCGGGACGGGGCGCTTGTTATATATATGTAAATAAATATATTTATATTATTAAAAATGTCTGCTTTTTATATTTATAATTAAACGGAACCACAAAAGGCACTTTTGCGTATTAGGCAAAAAATATATAAACCAGACAAATTCTTACATTTATAACGTTCGTAGCAGTTAATTCAAATTGGGTTCTCTTTGTTTCAGCGAAACGAGCTGAAACAAAACAAAATTAATACTTAAGATACATCTCTGTATTGTTGTACTTTCATTGTTAATGAAATCTTTACTTCCTTTGTCGATCCAGAACTGCCTCGGCTATAACTCGGTACCAGGCTGCCTCACAATACGAATGTCGACGAACGCGTATGTGGCGTACATACGTATAACGCTGCGCAGACACTAGACAAGACGCGATTGTCTTAAGACTGTCTATGTCTATTATTCCTTTTGAATATCATATTGAAGAACTTGGTTAAATTTAAAGTAAATTATACTGTTATTTTTTTGAAATGAATAAATGATTTTTCATAATAATTCGTCAATTTACGCGTACTGAGAATAGATTTCCGGAAATTAGATCCCATTGGCCAGTTGGTCACATACTCTCGCTGATGTCACGAAAGTAATTATTAAATATCTCAAACGGAGGTTGGTTTCTTATTAGCTTAGGGGTCAAGTGTGAGGCGAAAAAATTAGCCTGTGTCTTTTCTTCGAGTTAAAATTTGCTCCTTACCAAATTTCATCAAATTCGGTTCAGTGGTTTGGTAGTGAAATAGCGACAAACAGAGAGACGGAGTCATTTATTATAAGACGTCATTATAAATAGTTGAGGGGAGGCCCTAATAATTAATTATGATGAGAATATTTATCTAAATAAAACTTAATTTTATCATAAATTTTAACCTAAATTGTGTTGTAGTAAATTATCTCCAGCTTGTAGTTCAAGAATTCAATGTATTTTAAACGCTCAGTTGCGGGTCATCTGAAGCATATTATAATTACACGCATTACTGCAGAATGTGTAAGGAATTAAACAAAAAGCTGCCTTGCGATTCTGTAATAATTCACTTCGCAAATCACCTGTGAAATTATGATAATCGACTTACGTTATTAAGTATTAACGTATTATTATACATACGCTATTTGATTTGTGTATCTTTATATATGACGATTACGAGTATGTGTGATACTTAGATGAAGCAAATTGGCCATCTGATGGGTTTTTTCTTATTTTATTTTTTTTATGTGATAGGATAATGCAGGCGGCTCACCTGATGGAAAGTGACTACCACCGCCCATGGACATTTGCAACTGTATGTATTTGTATTAGTAACCAATGTACTGGCTTGTAGGTGCGTTGCCGGCCTTTAAGGAAGGTATACGCTCTTTTCTTAAAGATTCCCATATCGTATCGGTTCGGAAAAGCCGCCGGCGAAAGCTGGTTCCACAAAAGTAGTTGTACGAGGCATAAAATAAGTCGTCACCACCGCCCATTTGGTTGACGCTTGAGGAAATGTTAAATATTCCTAGGTTATTCTTTCAAATTCTTTTAGTAACAAATATTAGATCATATAGAAATTTTTAAAGGAGATTATTACCAGGTAACGGTTTGACCTTTTGTAGGCTATTATTTGGCATTAGGTATAAAAACAGAAACAAATAAATATATTTTTTCAAAATCTAAGTAGCCTCTCTTTAAGTCTATGAAAAATAATAATAATAAATATCTGTGTAGTTTATATTTGGGTTCTGAGTACATTTTTATTTCGAGTATCCAAAGGTTTCGTATGGAACTCCTTTACATCCCTCAACTATCCCTTTCATCACCATTACGTGATACAACTTTGAAAACTGAGATTTTATGTCTGTTGTGTTTTTAATTACGCTGGTTAATTCAGCCTTTGAACCGAAACATTATTAACTATTGCTGTTTGGAGTCAAAATTTTATTATTAATAATTGTAAATGTCGTATATCACATTCTGATATTTAGAGTTTCGAGTTTCTTTCAAAATATCACTATCTCTATTTCTAGTGAATATTTAAAGATGTATGTACTATCTTGTTTAGATGTATATTATATCAAGCCTTAAGTAACTTATTCACTAATATAGTATTTTATAAAAAAAACAATTTTTTTCACATATAATGGATATTATTTACAAACGAAACGATTTTGTAATTTAATAATAAGTTGTATGAAGAATTATTTAAACATCCGTTCATGTTACTTTACATATTCACAATTTAAATAATCCGCGTGAAGTTCACGCTGTGATGTTCAACGTTTGTGCATTGAAAACTGTAAAAAATATTGAATCTTAATATTTCAAGACGTGCAATATGTGTACTTGCATGCATTAAGTTAATTGTATTTTTTATAAGAAATATAAAGGTGGACGGTCCAATGAGCACTGACAGCCAACGTTTGTGTGACCACTTCCCATAGACATTGGACGAAATTATAACCATTCATTGCTACAGCAATATGCCACCAACTTCCCACGAAGATGTAATGTCTTTTCAAATTGTAGTTACACCGGCTAACTATACTAAATTACCGCTTGGCAGTATCATATATGACTAAGTGTATCTGGGTTACAATTAGTGGCAACTAAGTCTAAAATCCATGTTTATATATTACGTTAAAATTTCATTTTCTTTAAAGACCGGCAACGCACCTGACAGTCCCCCGGATGCATTGCAGATGTCCATTGGTGGTGGTGGTCACTATCCATTAGGTAAGCTCATGCTAGCAAAAAATGTCTCAAATACGGAATACGGACATAATTAATATTATCGTTTTGCGACAATTTAGTCTGACGTCTGCGTTAATATGTGTGTATTGTCTGTGTGTATCACAATGGCCGTAATGGGAGTCATTACGCAAATGTGAGTAAAACAATGCGCGACCTACGACCATTGTAACTCGGTTTGACATTCGTATCTCAATGCTTTAAAGGTTTGACAATAGAAGGAGGCTGAGAATTCCTTGGTTTAAATGACTTTTATTAAAAGTATAAGGAAATTTTAAGAATACATTTCAGCAAACAACAACAAATAAAGCTTATATAGATCACTCTTGTTTTAGGGTGTTGGTTGTCATGTTTTAGGCAAAAAAGTAGCCCTAGTACCCTTTCTTGGAGTTCAAGTTTGCTTCATATCAAATTTCATCAAATTCAGTTCAGCGCTTTGGTCGTGAAAGAGCAAAAGACAGATAGACAGCCAGTGTTACTTTCACATGTATAATATTATATTGTTAAGTGTCAATAGTGAACTGGTTTACGGGTCGCCTCGCGATTTAAAATATTCTGACCCTTGTCTAAATTCTTAAGACAAGCTTCACCCTTAATTGGACTATGAGCAATTATTTCTTGGAAATGTCCAAAGTAGCAATAGCTACTGTTCTACTTTAAAGAAAAATAATAAAATAAAATAATAACTATTATTATTTTCTTACTAAATGAACGAAAAATGTTTTTTTTTTTTTTAAATAAATTGTTGAAAATTATAGAATTACGATAAGAACTCCATAGTATCAAGTAACTGACGTTCTTATTTTAATTTATAGAGGCTACTTTAACAAGATGAGTTATCTATAGTATTTGTATATGTCTGATACAATCAATAGCTAACATTTTTAAACATATTTTAAACACATGTTTCTACAATATTTTGTAGTCTTATTATTATTTTTACAGTAAATAAAACGTTAGAAGGTCTTAGTATTGTCTACTATTGGAGTATTTTCATGAATTTAAGCAAGAATTGAAAGAATTTGTTTAAATATTTGGTGGTAATGGTTCTCCTAGAATAATTGTAGAAGTATAACTATTAAAATTTTGAAAATTGCATAATAATTAAAAGCAAAAAGTGAAAAAAACCATTCGACAATATATTTATTAAATAAATGTATTCAAAGTATAGGCAATAATTTCGACATATTTGATGTGTCTCCGAGTGACATTTTTTGTTATAGAATCTACGAGGCAATATATTAATTCTATAGTAAGATACATGGCATAAACGACTCCTATTAAAGCAATTAACGTGTCCCCCATTTCAAAAGGGAGGCCCCCTTTGCTAATTCAGTCAATGCCATAATTCTTGAAACATAATTAACAATTGTACGTAATTATTATCTAGATATATATTATACAGAAGCTTATTTATTTAACTCGGTTACGAATTATTACGGCTACTCGGCTACAATTTACTATTTAATTACAAATTTATCTTTATTAGTTATTTTATTTGATAATTAATTATTTGATAATAATTGTTATTGGTTATATTATATATTTTTGGTTATGAAGCTTGCGTTATTAGTTATTAATCCTAAGATCTAGTTCGCCTGCGTACCATAAAACGCAGTAACAGTTTGTTTGTTTGCATACCACAAAACGCAGTAAAAATTTGTATTGTTGTGTTCTTGTAGGTTGACTGGGTTAATACAACTACAGACGCAAGGGACATTATAATTTAGTTCCTTTAATCAACTTTCCCAAAGTTGGTGGTGACTGCTTACCTTTGTGGACCATACCCAACCAACCTGTTGTCCTAATTATTTAATAAAAAAATACTTTGGGGTTAGTCGGTTGGGAGAGTGATGAAAATTTCTCATTTATCAGTAAATTAGTTTGGAGTTCGTAAGTTTGCCGTGATCCTGCATCCTGCTATATACGGCAGGAAAGTCAGTAGCCACTCTTTTCTACCATTTATTGTATGCCTATATCCTGGCTAGAAGGCAGTAAATACTATGTCTATGCTTTTTATGTACATTATAAAAATAAGCTTTCATTGAGTTGATAAGCCTTAATTATCATGTTTTTTTATATGAGCTTTAAATTTTTAATAGGCCAAATCAAAATATCTGTTGTTTCTAAACTTTGCGAAGTCGGAAGCTAGGTGTTATCAGTTTTAATATTTGAAATAATATGAATTTAAGATGACAGTAAATAAAAGTTATAAAGTACAGAATCTGCAGGTACCGCTGGGGACATCGGTACAGTCGCGCAGATAGGAAGTGACTAATTACCGGTGTCCGAGATAAGGGTTGCTGTAATAACATTTCCGGTACAGTCGCGTGTAACACGGTTATATTCGCTTTGTGACTTGATCAGATTTGCTCATAGAGATGAAAAAAGTTTTCATTTCTTAGTGTACCGGATATATTTCGATTGAACCTTATATTTCGTCGTAATTATGTAGTTATATACAATGATGTCATCCTTCACCGCTAAACAAGACATATATATGTACTGGTTTGTTGATAACTTTATATTGAATATAATTTTGTAAAATGATGATTGAAAAATGTTTGTAAATTAATAAAAATACATTGATTTAGACTAGTTCTTCCAATCCATAAGAGCGGAGTTGTTAAGATAAATAGATTCTAATTTGTACTCATAATATTAATGTTATGATTTCAAAAATGTATTAGAGTTAAATTAAAATAATCTACATAACGTTACGAAAAAAGATTACGCTATAAAAATGTCATTAAAAACATGTTTTTTTTTTAAATTTAATAACCTTCAATTCTGCACAACAATTTTCATAATATACAAACTCAAATTAGGCATATGAAAAAAGAGTGACGTCTGCATTTGAAACCTCTATCTTCGGTTCAGATTACCTTGTTCCTACCACTGGGTTGTCTCAGCCTACTATATTCATATTACATAATTACACCAGAAAGTATCGCATTGTCAAGTATTCGGTCAACTCTAAAAAACATTCACGGTTCATTACAGACTATAGCGTGTTTCCTTGAGATTATCGTAATAAAGACTAGCTGTGCCCGCGTCCTTGTACGCCTTTGAATATAACAAAAAAATATTATTGTAGCCTAAGTTACTCCCTATTATATCAGTTATCTGCCAGTGAAAGTCCCGTCAAAATCGTTCCAGCCGTTCCAGAGATTAGCCGGAACAAACAGACAGACATTTATTTTTTTGCTGAATTTATTTGTATGTACAAACGGTACATTTACCATAATTACATATTTTTCAAGTTTTGTCTGTCTGTTTGGTCCGGCTTTTATTTGGAAACGAATTGACCGATTTTGTCGGGACTTTTACTGGCAGATAGATGATGTAGTAGGGAGTAACTTAGGATACAACAATAACTTTTTGTTAAATTCCAACGCGAACAAACTCGCGGGCACCGCTTGTCTATATTATAGTTTTATAACATAGCCTTGTTTGTGATCAGAGAGAAAATTTCTGAGTTTCGAGTATCGGACGGCGATCGGTAAAAATATTATTAAGTTTAGTATTGTTGCAGCTGATTGTACAGCCCGCGGCTCTGCTCTCAAATGATTCTCCACTAATTTTCGAAATGTTTCTATTGTATAAAAATACTATTCTCTAAATAAAAATGATATGAAGTTCACGCTTGTCAATACAAGAAGTTTAAAGTGAATGAAAACGCGAAGGGCACCCTATTGTATGACAATGCGTATGTTATGCTAAATTCTCCGATATCACTATAATGTGGTAAAAGTTTAATCTATGTTTGTTCAGTATTTATTTCAGTCAAGCATTACAAAATTTCACTCATTAGTATAGATAGATAATATTATATTATTAATATCGATAATGTAAATCAGTGAATTCAAGATCAAATGATTATGGGTTAATCACGACAGTAGTAAGACAAAGTCCAGTAGTAAGACAAATCGTGTCTGTCTTTTTTTATGGTATAGGTTGACGGAAGCGTATGGGCCACCTGATGGTACGTGGTTACTACCACCCATAGACAATGGCGCTGTTAGAAATCTCAACCATTTCTTGCCAAAATTACCAATGCGCCACCTAGCTTGGGAACTAAGATGTCCCTTGTGCCGAAGCTATTTCTCCTGGTCGTGTAAATCGGCAATAATCGGTTTTATTTTCATTTAATTGCATTTTGCGATGCTACATCTAATTTGTGTCGTACTATATATGATTGTGATAAATTAAAATGTTTATACGTTTAGACGTAGCATATTTTTATGCCTATGTAAAGTAATAAAAATAATATGATTTTTTATTATTATAACTAAACAAGAATGTATAGTTGCCATTTCTTAAATAAGCCAATATCTTAGGTACGATAAATTATACTTTGGGAGGTCTGTTACAGAACAACAAGATAACTTTAACGTATAAATACGTTATCTTGAAATAATTAAAAAGAGCTTAGCAGATTACTCTAATTAAGCTTGACATAATTATTATGCGGGTAATTTAAATATACACTATTATAGCTATGTTTAAATATTAGTTTTAATATGAATAGTACGGGGGGTTGATAATATGCTATATTCACTTGTTTGAATAATAATGTTAAAATATATGTAATTATAAGGGTATTCTTGAAAATCAGCGTTTGCATCGTGGTACCCAACTTGGAAGCTGAATGGTACACCTATTTATGACGCGACAACTATAATTTTTTTTGTATATTATGTAAGGTGTTCTCTATTTTTTTTTGTAATTTATTTCTTTTTTAATAAGAACGGCAGTATTTTTTGTCTATTTCTATTTTTTTATATTAGCCTGTTAAGAGTGATGAACATGGTAACATTTTTAAGATTTGATGTATGTATATTATCACGTATAATTCAAACTTTATATTTTGATTATGACATTTTACAAATTATAACAATGAATAATTTCGCTTTATTTCATTTATTTTAACATTTTGATATAACACCGTATTAAGACTGTTTTCCGATTGTCTCTTTATTTTTATTAATTCTATAATGTTTTATTTTATCAATTAACTTTTTACAATGTTGACTTATATTTTAATTTCCAAGTAATCTTAGAACACCTGTAAAAAAGTAGGCAATTACCCGTTTACTTATTATGACTTTTTATTTTTGTTGTACACAAAATCAAAATCAACTTTATTCAAGTGGGCTTTTACAAGCACTTTTGAATCTAATAATTAAGTGAAGCTACGACCGCTTCGGAAAGTAGATTCTACCGAGAAGAACCGGCAAGAAATTCAGTAGTTACTCTTTTTCAACATTTAAAAAAATATAGTCATGTTACTACTTGGTGTTGTCAAATAAATTGATAAATCATGTTGGCTTCTCAAATTATCCGATACTTTATTCGTGAATATAATCGTAATATTAAGTATGTCTGTTTGATATGATTCCATTCAAAATTGTCTCGATGTGATTATGATTCAAGCGGTGTTCTCGAGCTTACTGAGGGGAAGACGGTCTGATGCTTACGGACATAAATTAAGATAATATTGTTTGCGATTCACCTTTGAAGTTACATTTTGAATGAATTATATATATGTATATATTCCTACATATTTATTCATTATATGAGTGATAAATAACTTAATATGTATATTATAATATTGACTTAAATAATATAAAATATTGATAGTCTTGTTTTGTCTGATTTATTATTAAACTGCAGTTGAGGTAATCTTTCTTATCTAAGGATTCTGTTTTATATTGAATCTTTAGCAATTATTAGACAATCATTCATTGACAAATTCGAAAAAAATTGCTTTCTAAGGTATAAAGAATCTTTGATAGAACACACTCCGGGCCGTTTGATATTAAAATATGAAATATTACATTGTAAGCAATTTTTATTTTATAATAAAAAATAAAGTCTGCTCAGTTTCTTTTACGGTTCTACTCAGCTTTGGGACGTTTCTATCCAAACCGTTGGTAGATGCTTTTTTGGCAATTAATGGCAAATTAATATTTCTATATTATATCGAATATATAATTTGATATATATTGAGATATGGTTGGATGGTAAATTTAAAACATATTTTGTGATTGTAAGAAATAATTCTCGTAACTAACGTTAGTTGCGAGAATTATTTCTTACAATTTCCACCCACCCTGTGGGTGAACCGCGCGCTCAAGATACTGTATCGCCAACGAGCAATACTTTGTGTTGCTTTGTGTCAGTTTGATGGTGGGTGAACGAAGAAATAATATTTTTACAATATAAGTATTTATGGCTGTTACCATAGGCTGGTTCATTCGTATATGATACATTTTATATTGAATTTTATAATACTAGTAGATATCCGCGGTTTCGCTCGTATTTTGGGATGTTTATTGTCACGTGTTAGGCAAAAATGTAGCCTATGTCCTACCTTGGAGTTCAAGTTTGCTTCATACCAAATATTATCAAATTTGTTTCAGGGTTTGGTTGTAAAAAAGCGCCGGACAGACAGACAGAGTTACTTTACATTTACAATATTAATATAGATTCAGCATATGGTATTGGCCAAATAGTTATTTAAGTATTTGTTTTTTTTTGTTTATCAACGTCTGTATGTTCTCCAATTAAATAAATAAATAAATATAATTTGCAACAGATTTACAGAAGATACATAAAATTTTATGACAGATGACAAAAGTTTAAAAATAGAAACAATATCTCCAAAATCCCAAGTGAAGAACAACTATTCATATATTAATTAGGCTCACAAAATTAATACGCGTCTTCGTAAACATTTATTTTATTACTTAAATACATAAATATATTGTTGTATAATTATTAATAGTAACTTATGATACTTAGAGTTAGTTCAATTTAAATTATTTCATTTATTTAATTTGAATTGCAATCAATTTCAAATAGACGAACAAAGCTCTATACAACACAAAAGCATTGTTATTGAAGGAATGAAAGCCCTTAATGTGGTATAAGGACGGACAAACCCATCTTATTAAACCCCCTAAGCATCTAAACAGTGTGAAATAATTTATGATACGAATTGTATATTATTCTTATGCGAAATAGTTTTTTATCGAATCTTATATTATATTTGTTTGTTTTTATTATTTTAATTATAGTATGAACTTGCAATCATAAGCACCAACCGCCAAGTAACAATAATAAATAGACAAACATTAGAAGTCATTTAAACGATGTCAAAGATTATGTTACTCCTTAAATAAAATAGTATTAAATGTAATCGTTTGTTGTAATAATGAAATTTCATTAAATAGAGATAAAATCCAGGTGCCGCGAAAGAAAAAACTTTCACTAACAAAGTCGCCCAGCGCGTACCGAAGCTCGTAAGCTCCCGCCCCGCGAGTTAGTCTGCCGGCGGCATCCGACCGGCGCGCACGTGTCGGTCTTGTACGAACTTTCGCGAGTGAGTGACGAGTGAGTGAGCATGCCCGCCCGCGCCGTGGCCTTCCTCGCCACCGCGGCCCTTGCGCTGGCGGCCTCCCCGCCCGACCCCTGCTACGAGGATGGTCGCCCGAGGCGCTGCATCCCGGACTTCGTCAACGCCGCTTTCGGGAACCCCGTGGTGGCTTCCTCCATCTGCGGCCGAAGAGGCCCAGAGCGACTGTGCGACCCACCCGGAGACCAGAATCCCGAGAACGCCTGCCGAGTATGCGACGCTACTCGTACTGAGCGCCGAAACCCACCAGCCCACCTCACCGACCTGAACAACCCGCACGACGTCACCTGTTGGCGGTCCGCCGCGCTCCCGCCGGCCTCCTACGACTCTCCCCCCGACAACGTTTCCCTGACCCTGTCCCTCGGCAAAAAGTATGAGCTCACGTATGTCAGCTTGCAATTCTGCCCGAAGGCGGCGCGTCCTGACTCCGTAGCTATATACAAAAGCGCGGATTACGGGGTCACTTGGCAACCTTTCCAATTCTATTCGAGCCAATGTAGGCGAGTGTACGGGCGGCCGAATAAAGCGACGGTGACCGCTGCAAATGAGCAGGAAGCGAGGTGTTCCGATTCGCACAGGCTGGCCGGGGAGAGTTCTGGGGGTGCTAGACTCGCGTTTAGCACCTTGGAGGGACGCCCGAGCGCAGCGAACTTCGACATATCCCCCGTCCTTCAAGACTGGGTCACGGCGACCGACGTGCGCGTCGTGTTCAACCGACTGCACATGGTGAACGAAGGAGACGAGGTGGACAGCAAGAAGCAGGCCGCTCCGGGCTCGCAGCACTATGCCGTTTCGGATTTCGCAGTCGGTGGCCGATGCAAGTGCAACGGGCATGCGTCCAGGTGCATTCCGGCGAAGGGCGAAGAGAGCCAGGGGGTCCAGCTGGCGTGCGATTGTAAGCACAACACGGCAGGGAGGGATTGCGAAAGATGCAAGCCGTTCCACTTCGATAGGCCGTGGGGACGAGCGACGGCGCGCGACGCGAACGAATGCAAAGGTTTGTGGGACTTATGACATTCTTTGAATATATTAATTGATATTAAATTCGAATTCAGATAAGATATAAATTTAGAAGACAATAACTTCAGCGTTATCGTTCTAACGTAAAACTTATTATAAATCTGTCGTGGCTTATCGCGACGCATTCCCCGTATTTATCCACATTTGAAAAAGATAAATAAGAGTGTACATTACGTTATCAGTTATCAAAACAAGAGTTTTTGTCGTCAGGTAAACAAAACACGTTTAAAATAAAACAAAACTTGTGAGAAACATAAATATTGACATATAATAACTGGCTTATAAAATATATCATGATAATATTTATTGTTTAATTGTGTCTGTCATTATTGAATTAATTAATAATACGTTCATTGACTATTATAAATTCCATTAGTGTTAAGTGATTTATAAAATAAATAAGTCGAAAGTAAACACTGAACAAAGTATGCGAAACTGACTGTTTAGACCACAACTGGGCTAAAGCATCCTTTTCCGTGGAGACAAGTTTTAGAGATTATTCCACCACGTCGTTCATATTTGGGCACACGTTTGAAAGATTTTCATCTGAGACCTTTTCTTTGCGAGATTTTTTTCACGACATGAATTTTAGACACAAACTTATATGAAAATTAGACACAAAAGTTATATGAAAATTGCGATTTGAACCCGCAATCTTCGGCAGATATTTATAATTTCTAACAACTGCACCAGCGGCTCATACAAGAAAACAATTATAAGTAATTGGTAAATCACATATTATCTTGGTTAATTAAAATTTATACGCGCTTTACAATCAATAAAATTTAATGGTATCAATTAGCGAACGAAATTTACATAACTGAAATACAAACAGATATAATTTATCTTTTATCTATAAATTGTTAGCATGTCTCAGTGGTTCTTAACTGCATTTCGTGGGATCAAATCCGGGTAAGCACCGCATACAATACACCTGCATGTTTCGTTTCAAAGCCAGCACGGTGACAAAGGTATCGTGATAAACCAGTTTGGATCGAATGAAAATGAACTTCTGTTACTTCTCAGTAGGAGAAGCTCTTCCCAGCAGAGGATTAGATTAGAGTATTGCAGTCATATATACATAATTACAATTAGCAATTGTAAAGATTATAAAATTAAAAATTATATAATGGTATTTGAAGATGTTGATTGTATCGTTTGTTATTTGCAATTTATTAATGATGGTATAACATAATTTTTTTTTTATGATGATTCGAGATTTACTTATATATACATACAGTGCGTTTATTATTAATTTTAATATTATCTTGACGGCAGGGCTTTGTGCAAGCCCATCTGGATGGGTACCACCCACTTATCAGACATTATACCGCCAAACAGCAGTAGAATAGCATTGTTGCGTGGTTTGAAGGGTGAATGAGCCAGTATAATTATAACCACCAGGGACATATCATCTTAGTTCCCAGATTAGTGGAGCAATGGCAATGTAAAGAATGGTAGTTTAATAATTTCTTATAGCGCCATGAACAATGGGTGAGGATGACCACTGGCTTATAGTCTGTAGTAGCCCTCGCCTCTCACGCGGGAGTAGGCACTGCCGGAAAGAAGTTAAAAGATATGAGACTAGTCGTCATCAGCGGCTTCGCACACTTCTGATCGTCAGGTAGTAGGCATCAAAAGTTTTATCATATTAGGTTCAGTAGTTTGGTCGTGAAACCAACAGACAGAATGACAAAGCTTTTTCTCATTTATAAAATTAGGATAGATTAATTTGAGTGAGTGATTGTCTGTAACTTTTCATTCGGTCATCAAATTTTATAAAACTCTTCCTTTGGCTACTTTCTCATCTTCCTTAACTTAATTACTAACGTCTAATTATTCCATAATTATTCGATTAAGAGTCAAGAAGGCAATTACATTAAAGTATTACTCTGTTAAAGTTATTTCTAGATTCTAGATCGTAGTGGTTAAATGTCCACAGCGGTGTTTGGCAGAAAAATTTACTCAGAGCGAGATGAGATACTTAGTGTGTAATTTAAGGTGGTAATGTGGTGAGGTGGTGACCACTACTCGAAGCATCGTCTAATATTCAATACGATCGGTAATGTCTTTAATGAAATAGCGATATAAATATTGGTAGCCTCTATTGAGATTTTTTTAAATTCGAGCATTAGAAAAAAACTTAATGAATTATATTGAACGAAAACTTTTTGACTTAAATATGATTCCGCGTTAAATGAAACCTTTTTTAAATTAATATTTCTTTTCATAGATACGTACAAATAAACAGAAACACACGACAGCTATGAAAATAATTTAATGATTGTGTTGTAAATAATTAAGACGATATGGTCTTCAAATATAGGAAGATTATTTTCAAAGTTTGATTTTATTTCATTTATTATCAGATAGGCAGTTAAAAGGAATTGAAATATAACATATATTACAATTCCTTTTGAAACAGTTGTACACAACTGTTACAATTGAAATTGTATGGGTGAGACAACTGTGATCACTTTAGCAGACAAAAAAATCATTAAAATTTGCTTTTATTTACACTAGCTCTGCCAACCAGACCGTTAAGCATTGCAGTTTGGCGGTAGAACAAGGCTGGTACCGTTTGGGTAGGTTGTACACAGTCATTCAAAAAAGGCAAGTAATTATGAAGATTAAAAAAAAATTAAAGTTCACAGTTGTTTTATTGTTTAACTATTAATAAAGGTGAAAACTACTATTTAATTACTCATAACAAAATTTTCAACTACAAGTATGGCGACTTAAAATGGGAAGAAACATCAATAACCGCAGACTGGCTTACTTGTATACACTCGTCCAATTTACTAAACGTTCACTTATAAAAATGTTTGTATTCATATCTTCTATACATATAATAAAATTGGAGATTCTGTTTGTACTATTAAAATAACTGTTTTTTTTTAATGCATTTGTATGTACACACGTTACATTTAACAAACTATATTTTTTTAATTTTTGTCTGTTTGTTTCGAACGATCTCTGTAAAACGTGAAACGGTTGAACTGATTTTGATGGCACTTTCACTGGTAGAAATCTAATGTAATAAGGAGTAACTTAGACTACAACAATAACTTTTCTGTTAAATTCGAACGCGCATGAAGTCGCGGGTACAGCTAGTTTAAAATAAGAAATACGTTTTCTTTAACAAATCGTTATTGTACATCAGTAACCGATCATTATTAAGTAACGGTTAATTAAATTCTTTATTATATTCCTAATTAGATCAAATGACTTTTATCCAAGTAAACTTTACAATAAAACATTTTAGATTTATTATAAGATTTTTTACGCCTTCGACCTGCAGCGACCAGAACACTAATTACCGATTATTAATTGTTAATAAATATCATATAGATGTTACAAATTTAAGCTTGAATCTTAGTATTAATAAATCTAATAAATAATAACAATTCGTGCGATTTACCTCCTTTAAAACATATCGCTTCCGGGACATTTCTAACTAAAACACATATATCTAGTATCTTATCTATCCTTATATAAAACGAGTTAATTTGCTTACCTAAAACATGAAGTAGTTTTTTTTAAATGCTATGTCAAGATACAGATTCATAGCACAAAGATTCGGGGGAGTAGTTATTATTCGACAATACGTCTGGCTGAATTCCCAATGTTAGGCGGATGTCATAATGACTGTAATAAGTGTTGCCAGTATAAAATTATCTATTACTATAATGAGACCGAACCAGCACTTGAGCTGTTTTCACATTAACTTTTTGTATACTCTGTGGTCGGTAATGATACGCTTTGCTTTATTTGAATACGGTTTAATATTTTATCTGTGGTTTAATATTTCGTGTAACAGAAATCTCGTTTAAAAATGGCGTTGAAAATTAAAAGTTGAGCTCGAATGAAAGAAAAATACTGTTAATGGTTTTTAAAGGGTTTTATACGTATTGAAAAGGATTAAATTTTTATTATGGAGGTTTATATTTGAGTTTAAAAAAGGAGAAAAACAATTGGTATGGATTTTGATTTCGTAAATAAATACTAAAGATCAATTCGTCGTGATGGCAACCGTTTGCCACTCTGCTGCTGCTTTCAATCCCGTGGTGGAGTGTGGAGTTTCTATATCTTGTTCTAATAATACATAGAAAACTACATAAAACTATACTTATGTTTTTATTTATGTTACTACATTTTCTTATATTTTTAATAGTCAATTTCAAGTTACAAATGTTCCGCGCTGACTGCTTTTTTATCTTTATGTTACGATATTAATCCATAATTTTAACCGAAATAATAGTTAGGGTTGGAAATAAGGGTAGAAAAGGAGATGACTGTATTTTATATATTGCTCAATTTTCATTTCATCTATATTTATTGATTCTTTAACTGTTTTTAGATATAAAAAATAACAGTATAGAGTGCACTAAGTAGTCTATCTTTACATATTATTAATACTAAAAATAGATAGATCGATAAATTGTGACATATATTCATAAAGTAAGTTTTAAAATTTACAATAGATATAAAAAAGGCATTCATCTACCTACATGCTTAACGGTCATCTATATTGTAAAATAAAATTGTAACAGACGAGGCGTCGGTGCATTTTTTAATATGATTATGACAAATCGCACAAAGACCTAACACAAACATCTTAAAAATACCTTAAAAATGGAGAAAGGATGGATAAGTCTGTTTACAGTAAAAATAACGTAGTATTATAAAATAATTTTATATGTAAATAGTTATCCAAAGCTTAGATTATATTTATAGTTGAATTAACGTAATCATTAATCTTCTGCATCAGAAATAGCAGAGCGATAATTGACGTATGACAATATGCTGCTAATCAATTCTAGGTTTCTGTTGATTCTAGTTCATAGTTAACTATCCAGGGGTTTACATTGATGATATAGCTTAATGCTGAATGCATATATTCGTCAAGACTATGTACTGTTGTATTGGATCATCCAACAATCTAACATATATCTTGATACATATTTATAAAAAGGGGCTGTTAATGTACCACCAAAAAAAGCGCTGAGTATCTCTTACCGATTCTTCTCAGGTCCGAGGTGATTGTTTCCGAACCGACGGTAGAGAGATGTAATGCTTGTAATATAGGTGAACATTTCTGTTTTTGAATTTATTATTATTTTAATAAAAATATAGTTTTAAATTCCAATTGAACTAGTAGTATTTAAAGTACCTATATTACATTATTTCGAGTCGAGATGGCCCAGTGGTTAGAAAGCGTGCATCTTAACCGATGATTGCGGGTTCAAACCCAGGCAATCACCGCTGATTCATGTGCTTAATTTGTCTTTGTAATTCATCTCGTGCTCTGCGGTGAAGGAAAACATTGTGAGGAAACCTGCATGTGACAAATTTCATAGAAATTCTGCCACATGTGTAGTCCACCAACCCGCATTGGAACAGCGTGGTGGAATATGTTCCAAACCTTCTCCTCAAAGGGAGAGGAGGCCTTTAGCCCAGCAGTGGGAATTTACAGGCTGTTGTTGTTGTACATTATTTTAAGCGTGGAAAATAAAATTGTCTTCTGATAGTGAGTACACTATAATCAGAATGCACGAGGAAAGTCACGGTATGTTCCGCAGTCCCGGTTGAAGGAGCCGCCCACAAATTACCGATGCTCGGACGAACCTCAAACCCACGCCACAGAAGTCATGATCAAATGTAAACCAAATCTGTCCTCTCCTTATAGAGATGTGGAAATAATCGGCTCAGATTCAGAGAAGTCGTAACTGTTTTATTTTTTATAGATATATCTCACTTTCCTTGAAATTTATTTTATACTAGTCGGCCGCGGTTTTAAGGCGTTGGTTGTCCGCCAAGTAGTCTATGTCCTTCCTTGGAGTTTAAAGTTTGTTTCACACCAAATTTCATGATATTCGGTTCATTGTTTTGGTTGTAAAAGAGCGATGAATAGACAGACAGTCAGAGTTACTTTCACATTTATTGGTATAGACTTGCTGAAAAGGTGGCTTTACCCGCACGAAATTTATGAAACACAAACTTCCAATCACCGTTTAATCCCTTCAGGGGTTCATAAAATCTGTTCTTTGCGAAAGTCTACAAGTAAGGAACCTACCCGCCAAATTTAAAGTTAGGTGTTATAGTTTCTGGGATTTCGTGATTTTTCAGTAAGTGGTATTACTCTTCCATTTAACAAAATCACCCTGTGTACCGGATGAATCTCGTAATTTTGTCACATGTGTATCTACCGCCAAATAACAGTACTCAGTATTGTTGTGTTCCGGTTTGAAGGGTGAGTGAGCCAGTGTAACTACAGGCACAAGGGACATAACATCTTAGTTCCCAAGGTCGGTGGCACATTGACGATGTAAGGTCTAGTTAATATTTCTTACAGCGTCATTGTCTATGGGTGATGGTGACCACTTGCCATCAGGTGGCCCATATGCTCGTCCGCAAACCTATACCATAAAAAAAAAAACAAAATTTCAGTTGTACTTTAAATTAAGTGAATATTTCTTTAGCGTAACAGACAAACATACCGAAAATGTTCCAGCTAACCAACGTAAGTACCAATATGGATATTTAAAAAGCCTTTATAATATATTACTTAATGTATTCCATTTATTCGAAGACGCTTTCCTTTCAGATGTCATTTCGTAACGAACACCCAAACTTTCAAGATCACATTTATGGATTGTTCAAATATTGCGTAAAACCTTATATGTCTAATACTTTCTAAAATATCAATTTTAAAAGACCAACGGCCATACGTGCTCTCCGAGGCACGGAAGCGTAGACACTGGAAGTGTCTTCTGTGGCTGTAACTGAGAATTTTTCGACAGAAAAACGTAATATTAAAAATAATTAATATACGCGATTCATCCGTTATAATTAGTTTTATTTAAATGTGTAATAATCGCGAAAATTTAAGACAACATTATAAAACGTAATATTTTGTAGGCTAGATTTTGGGTTTGAACCGTGTATCTTGGAATCTGTGTCACTGGACGAACGAGTTAGTCGATACCTATGGTTGCATGTATTTAAAGTTTGAAAGTAATCGACTGACCCATTGGACTATTGGCATCCCCATTCCTAGCACAAGTGATAAGCTTAAGAGGAAGGGTAAGGAGGAATATTAGGAACGCCTTAATTATTTTTTGACATTGCTACTATTCCTTATATGCGTATAAAAATATATCAGGTCAGGATAGGGTGTCGTTCGTAACTAATATATCTATAGTCTCGTGTATTTTAATTTCTGACTCCACCTATTTCCGCTTGAAGCAGATTTTTGGAACTAAAAAAGCTCTCGAGGGAGACGATTTGCTCTCGGAAATGAGGGTCATGTCAGTTTCTATTTCTTGGGGGTATATCTCAAAATTCTTCAAGATTTTTGTCACGTTTCTATTTTTATGCTTATTCAATATATATCTAGCTACCTCGATTCGCTTGGGTAGAATACATAAAACCTTTATGTATAGTTAAATAATATAAATAAGTTTATAGGTTTACGCAGTCAATAAAGCTCTCAGTAATAATTTCTGACAAATCAAATCAAATCAAAATAAAATTTATTCAAGTAGGGTTTTACAAGCACTTTCGAATCTTCATTTTACAATTAAGTGAAGCTACCAATTTCAATAATCACGCAAATCATTTAAATCATTCAGTCAATCCAAACGAAATCTTAATTAATTTTATACTTAATTCGTTCAGTAGTTTTTTAGTTTATAGCTTTTCAATTATTGGTAGGTATTTAAAATTAATAATTTTATGTGTTAAAAATACTGGCACCTAATAAACGCATACATTGTCTTTAAAAATATATTTTAAAAGTACATATTTGTTAGTTCTTTATCATATGTCGAATGTTGAAAAAAATATAAAATTTAAGAAATAATATTATAATGGTGTGTTTGATCGTAGAGCCTTCTTGGTAGAATATCCAAGATCCCAATAGCGAGACTTAAAACTCAATCTTTACAGACGAAATCATTCTTAAAATAATTTTAAAGAAAAAAAAAGTGATAAAACATTCAACCTAACATTTCTACTTATATTTTTATAAAACATACTACTACTAAAAGAAGTCGTAGCAAGCAAAGGCTTCTATTCAAGAGAAGAAATTATAGTTTAATTCGGAACAATTATGTATTGTAAAAAGCCATTTACTATTTTACCATCGACAATAGAGTTTATGAACACGACTGTAATTAGACTGACTACAAATCCCTCATCTAGAAAGAGCATTGTTGTTTGGCGTTTATATAATTGTTGTGTGGGTGGCATGTACTGAAACAGGCTGCATTGGATCATACAACCGGTAATTTGAATTATTTTTAATGAATCTTTCTTTGAATATTAAATATAATATTTTAAAAGCAGGTATTCTAGATCTATTATTTAAATTATGCCTGTAAAATTCTCATTGCTGGGTTTAAGCCTCCTCTCCTTCTGAAAAGGTTTGGAGCTTATATCACCACGCTTCTTTAACGCGAGTGGTGGATACGTATATGACATTTCATTGAAGTTAGACATGCAGGTTTCCTCATGTCTTCCTTCACTATCGAACAAGAATGAATTAATACTAATTTTGACCATTAAAATTTAGATATCTCTCTGGGTTTGAACACACAATCTGATAATATGCATGCGTTCTAACCACTTGGCCATATCTGTTCACTTATATGACGACAGACATGCCATTAGATCTTGGGTATCATACCATAGTTTCTATATTTCACACAACGTCCAGCAAGATTTCATGATTATCGGAACTTACCTTCCTGTTTATAACGTTATTTAGTATTACTTGCAAACGATGTGTTGTTGAACATTGCTTTATCTCTTTCTTTTATATTCGATTTGACATTCAAAAGAAGAAGACAACATTATTTAACCAATCACCCCCTAAAGCAACTCCTGTAACTGTTACTTGCTAAGGCTATGTGTATTTGAATGGAATAATTTATTTCCTTATCGACACACAATAATGGTTGCTTGAAATAATAATGCCTTAAATTTATTCGAAATATACAGCGCTGTATTCTACTAAAAATAATTTATATATTGGTTTAATAGCTTTTCCTGTTAGGAATTACAAAAAATAACGTTAATTATCTTATTGTACAGATATGCATATATCGTTAAATACGTTACGTTATTGCGTTGCGTCTCATTCGTTTTGGTAACAAATGTATGTTACGTCACCTTACCGCATAGATTTTCGTATTCATTCTCTAAGTATTAAATTTAATATTCTTAGAGCTTTATGTTTTGTTTGTTTTTACTTATTTATTATTAGTAGTCGCCCGCGGCTTAGCTCGAGTTTGATGGCGTTGTTTGTCATTTGTCAGGCAAAAAAGTAGCCCTGTGTGTTCTTTCTTTGTGTTCAAGTTTGGAAAATTTCATCAAATTCGGTTCAGTGGTTTGGTCGTGAAACAATGACAGACAGACAGAGATTTCTTTACATTTATACTATTAATATAGATAATTTAGATTATTAGAATACAGATAACATTTAAGAAACTACACAATATTTCAAATGATATACTAGTTATTAAATTAGAATAAATCTATATTAAAATTGTAGCGTTACGTAACGTTAATAATACAAAAATAATAATTCAATTTTATTGAAATTCAAATATTCATTGTTTTTTTGTGTGTCTGTTTTTGACATCAGAAAAATCTTTAATCCTTTTTTATTATATTCGGTGGTTTATTTTAAATCTATCATCGTTTCGTTATTTAAAACAATTTTGATACTTAAAATATCATTATCAAAAATACTCTGCGGTCGAGAAGAAATAGATTAAAGTATCAAAATGTAGTTATATATTCACATTAATGTTCTTGGCCATCATATAAAAACCTTTCAATTTGAATTCAATTCATCTAAGTTATAAACGTGTTAGGATTCAAATGATGAATTCAAATCCCATTGTTCGTAAATTGATTCGATAGTGGCCATCACAGACGCAAGAATTCACATTAATTGAAGTCCGCGATAGTAATTTGGTATTTTATCTTTATTCCACAATAAAAACAAATTATCTATTCTCAATCCATAACAATATGGGGCTAACAAACTACGCTGCGCCCACGCTTGCTATGATTTGTAGGCACCGATTTGTATAATAACTTTGATACCATTTTTAAATTAATATTTAGGTCAGATTATTTGTTAGTTTTTTAAACGCCGATGGTAATTTTGATTATCTTTCCAATATGATTCATATGTATTAACTCGATGTCCTGTTGAACTATATATATAAAATATGGGGGTCGTTCAAAAGACTAGCCGACTACTCGAGTCATACTCATACTACTTAACGCACGTTTAGTCTATATTCTCTCAGTTTATTACGAAGGACAAAGGGCTTTACGTACTCAGGCTCTGGCCCAGGGCTGCTAGTAATTCACGTTATTAATGTTTAATTATGTTATAAAAAAATTGAAATATTTATATGTATAAAATCGAATAATTACTCAGATAAACCGTTAAAAGGCGTTGCAATCTATAAATACAACTTAATATAATTCGTTTCCTTTACAATAGTTGGATAAATTTTACGAGATCTTAGTATTAAGATACATCTCGTAATATACTATTTAAGTGTCATGAGTTCATCTAAGTAAGATAATATTTATTGTTTATTTTAATTGAAACTGAAGACGACCAACATAAACACGTATACAAGAATTATATGTATATCAAAAATAACAAAGAATATCAGGAATATAATAAATACGTTATTTTTAGCGTTACAAAGTCACTAAGATAAGTTAATGATGTAATGAATTTGAAGAAACCTGTTGCAATTTTTTCGCCATTAGGATTTATGCGAAATTGATTTACTATTTGTAAAGGTGTGAATCATTAAAGTCATTTTAATGATAAAAAACTTGGAATTCAACACACGGCTGGCGTTATTTTATTAACGAAAACTTGTTTTAGATTAATTTTAGCAATTCATGTCTGTATGAGTGTTATTAATAGTTATTTGTAATTTATTATTTTAACGTTTTCTGAACGTTACCGATTTTATGAATGATCAATGATATTCTAATAAACAGATATGTTATATCCATACTAAACAACAGAAAAAAGTGTGCCGCGCCTGGGACCGTTTATTTAAGTTTATTTTTACATTTCGTTAAAAGTATAGCTTGATAAAAACAATAAGTAAAAGGGATAACTAGTTTTTTTAATTACGCAAAACATATTACTACGTAATTATGATGTATTATAACGTATTACGACGTAAAACAACTAAAGGCAAACGTCCCAATTAGGACGTTTTCTAGTCTTCACTTTTTGCGCATTAATAACATATCTCTTTACTACAACATCATTGTGAATGATTATGATTCTATTCTAATATTATAAATGTGGTATGTGTGTCTATGTGGAAGCGGTTGTAATAGCGGTCGATATGGAACCGCTTTATTCACTTCCCAGGGGATAAGATACTTCCTAATCCGACTTTGAACCTGTGACCACTTTCAGAAATCTCATAAGTTAGCCACTAGACCAGCGGGGATGTCCTCATTATAAGTATCTATTTTTTGTATGTTTTATGGTATATTTGCAGATACATATTATTTTTTATATGTATGCTATTACGTTTGACGTAAATCCGGTTGTTATTTAAAAAAAAATCATCCGTTTTGCTTACATATAGTCGAATAACCTATTATTATATTATATATACTTAATTTTATAACTTATACGACATTTACGTATTTAGAAGTTAATACTGCAAATAATTGTAAATTACAATTAATTAACAATATATTAAATAAATCATTTTCGTCCAAAGACAAAGAATCTTTAGCTTTTTAATTGAGACTATTATATTATTATTGTGTAAATAGTATGTTGTAAAGAACCTATTTAAATCACCGCGGATGAATGTATTATATATAAATATATAAACAGAAGACAATTAAAAAAAAATAGTATTAACTTAATTTTATAAGTTTATAAAAACGTAGATTTCGTAGTGTATTGAGATTAACCAGCAAGAAATTCAGTAGTTATTCCTCCTAATATCGATTACAGAAGATTTAAACAGAAGCATTTTTTATAAATACTGACATGTATGTATGTTCGTGTACGTCGAGAACAATGGTTGGATGTGAGTAGGTAAGGTTAGATGCGAGTAAAAGGGCGATAGCGTTGCGCTGTTCGTAATCAGCGTTCCCAGACAGACCCTTTGTTGTAATTGAGATTGAAACATCTCTGTTTTAGTTTTGCTATTATAGCTAGGAAGGAAAAATGTCTAAATAAACCTTAAAACTGACGTGACATTAATTACCCTTTTTTTTGGTAAAAAGGTAAAACGATGAATAATTATGTGATTACTAGTAAAAGAAGACTTATCTTTGAATTAGAAAATCCTGTTTAATATAGAGACGAAATTTTTTTTTTCTTTTTTTATGGTATAGTTTGGCGGACGAGCATATGGACCACCTGATGGTAAGTGGTCACCATCACCCATAGACAATGACGCTGTAAGAAATATTAACTGTTCCACCAATCTTGGGAACTAAGATGTTACGTCCTTTGTGCCTGTAGTTGTACTGGCTCACTCACCCTTCAGACCGGAACACAACAATACTGAGTACTGTTATTTGGCGGTAGAATAACTGATGAGTGGGCGGTACCTACCCAGACGGGCTTGCACAAAGCCCTACCACCAAAATTGAATCCTTCTTACTAATAACAGCTCTATCACAAAATAAATCCTTTATTGATTTTCCAATTGTAAATTGGAGAGGCCTATGTCCAGCTGTGGGCATCATGGGCTGTTGATCATGATATTGTGTTTTACATCGTTATCTTATGATGAACTCATTGTAAAGAAAAATATATTTAATGTTTCCGTATGAATACTCGCTCTTAAATAATAATTTTACTTAAAGCAAATCCTATTTTTCAGCTACGTTGACTAACATTAAAAATTGAGCCGTCAATAGATGTTTCATATTCCCTCGTATATTGTTTTAATTATTACAACCAAATCTGTTCGAACAATTAATTTAATCACAAATAATTTTAAGCCTTGTATCTGTTCCTAGTAAAAAAAATTTTTTAAATTTGTCGTGCCATGCTGGCTTGCTTTGTGTATGTGTCAAACAAAAGTCATAAATTTGGTTACGATCGAAAACAAATGGGTTTACATTGTATTATTTTAGGCCTTTACGTTTATTTGATAATCCATAAAACTATTTTAAAACATTACTTTGGTGTTGCAACTCAACGTGGTAGGTACATACCAAATTTGTTATTCAACCGTAAAACAGCAAAATCAGTATCAAAAAATATAAGGTACTACGGAGTTGTGTTTTTTTTTTGGGATTCGCTCATCATCCTACGACTATAATTAAAAAAAAAAAAAACAAAAAAACTATTTTACCTACCTCTTTATTGTATTAGTATAGATTTACAATATTTACACTGGTAACAACCAGTTCACCGAGAATGATTGATATTATGATCTTATGTGTGATAATATACGTTTTAATGTAATCATTGACAAAATTAAATATCATGTTTTGTTGCGCTGTGAATGATGACTGATCGTATTACAGTCAAGGACCGAAGAATTATAGAAACTCGAATCCATATTCCCAGTGTCTATAATTCATCAGTTCTTTAGGCACGAATACACAATCTGCGAATATAATTATGATAAATAAAGAATTCGCAAGTAAAAGTCTTTGAGGCAGAGACTGCTATAAAGTGGTTTTGCTGGTTTGCCGTCTTAAAATAATATAATTGGATCAATAGTAGAGATGTGTTCTAAAATTAGGATTTTACAAATGATACAAGCCGTAAAAATCCTAGACACAATAAAATTGTTAGGTTATAAAGATATTGCTTCTAAAATAGTGTAAATGTATCAAAACTCAGCTGGAATCCTGATTGAAGATTACAAAGTTTTAGTGTTAAACAAAAGTGTCTTTCTTTATGCGATCGCGGGATTTATTTTATTACTCACACGACAATTTTGTATTTAGGAACTAGTGATGTACTTTACTGTAAATCGAATTAAATAATCTATAAAATAATTATTAGAATTTGCAACGCTACATTAAATAAAATGCAATCATGAATGTGATTTAAGAGAAGAACGATTTAAATTTAGAACGTTTTGTTTTTATTGATGCGCTCTAAGATTCCTTAAATATATGTTATATATGTATTTACATATTAAATTACATTTGTTTTTATGGAACAAAACATTTGAATTCATTGTGATTGTATTTGTGCACGCAGAATAGATAACATATCTTAAATTCTTGTCTTTGAAAGGGAAATAAATATAATTTTAAGTAAAGCCTTCTTCGTCAGCAATTTCGAAAAAAGGATTAGGTAAGTATAATTGTAATTAAATATATTGTATTTCTTTTTAAGTACCTACTACATATATTGTCACGGGCATCGACACATACACACACATCGTTTTTACATAAATTTGACCGTATGTCTCGTGAAACTTGTTTTAAATGAAGTTGCAAGATTTTTCGAACAGGCATATATTATAAACACATTTTTTAAGGTGACCATTACACGATTGAAGTCGCGGGATTAGGCTTGTGTTGTATTTGTTAATTTGATGTCTATATTTTCAATCCATCGATAAGACACAACACTAGACATAAACCGTTGTTTCGAAAATAAACTTTATTACAATTGAGTACATTTGAATATTTTCTGTACATAGTGTCAGACGCGTTTGGCATTTGGATAAGATTGATGAGAATATGTTATATGTTATTTATATGAATGCGTGTGTAATAAATACGCTTTATCTAATCTAGCAGCTTGTTCGTCTGTCGTAAAGTTTAAGAATTACTGCGAGTTCAGAAATTTCGGTTTCACGTGCTTTACTGGATCTGTTCATGACATTTGAATACGCCATTGCTTAATTGTGATGGGATTAATCAAAGTCAAAATCTTAAATACAGCATAGTTTTCTCTCGCACGCACAGGGGTTGGAGTATAATGGTTTGTGTGTGTGTGTGTGTGTGTGTGTGTGTGTGTGTGTGTGTGTGTGTGTGTGTGTGTGTGCGTGTGTTTATACATCCGACAATATGTTTAGATAATTTTGGTTGGTAGAAAAGTTGAGACATAACAGTGTAAATACTAAATACTCATTCAAGTACTATACAAAGATGTATATTGGTGGTAGACACAAATATTTGGTCAAAAATTTACCATCGGTTCGATAAGGTGATTAAGATATTATTTTGAGATATATTTGAAGATTATGATAAGGTGACATACATAAGAACCTGTGAAAGATCAAATCAAGTTATTTCATCCCCCATATTCTCATTTATTCTGGATGCCCGTCGTAAGGGTCTGTATTCACGTACTAATTACATATGCAATTAATTTGGGCAGACATTAGGACGTATATCAAGCTTATTCTCTCTTTTATTTGCAAATGGTGTCTTGTTTAATACTTATTTCTGTAAATGACTTTTATGTGCTAGTTAATGTATCATTGCTAAAACAGTATGCATTATTATGATTGAATGGTCAATGATAAGAATAAAATTCATTCAATTCAAGGTATTTCATGATGTATTTAATCATAAAATTGTATGTAAATTTTTGCAATACAAAAATCAAATCTTTTTTGTCCTGGATTTTGGGTTTTACTGTTATTTGTAATTTCCTAAGCAAATGGATTCAATCTTGTGCTATGAATAAATTGTATCAAGATACACAAAAATTGTCCCAATATCTATTAAAAAAACCAAACGAAACACGCAAAAGATCTCAGATAAGCAATTAATTTAAATTTATTTTATTTCCTAACCCATATTATAAGGTATGCGAACCGGGCTCAAAATAGCTATAGAATTTCGTCCATAAAACAAACAAGAGACGAGCGGTATCATAGACGATAAATCTTTTCAAAATCACTCGTCTAAAAGCATAGACAACGTCAGAGAACAATGTACGCACAAAAACATGAAGTCTTTTTTGTCGTCTGGCAAAAATGTATACGTCACAGTTAAAGTGGTACGAGCTTAGTCATTTAAATAGAACTTGCGTTGTGTCAAACGCGTTGTGTGTACGAGCGCTCGTAGAATCGATTGCTACCAATCATAGGAATCAATCATTATTAATTAATTTTAATAATTGATAATAAAAAAATACTTAAAAAGTAGTAGTGTCTGATATCGGAAGTGAATTTGTAATTAAATAAAAGAAACAGAGAAAGGGAGATATAATAAAAGATAAGAAAAGATTAATTACTCTATTCTATTTTTAAAAATACCTCATTTAGGTTATAATTGATAATATAATAATTAGGTATATTTTATTAAAGTAAACTGGAATTTTAGCTGAATTATTTGTTACCTAAAATCAGAAGATAAGCTTCTAGGTGGCTGGTCTTAAAGGATCAAATGGTCGGAACTCATGAATAATAGAATAGATTCAATATATAAGATTATACTATATAATTTATATACTATAGATTCAAAATCAGTGGTGTATTAGCATTACTGATTAAAAAAATCGTTACGAAAGCCGAACGTAGAGTAACTTGTTAGAATAACTTCCAAATTTACTTTTTTTATTTTAGATCGGTGTTACATCGGTGATTACCTTTTTTTTAAAAAAAAGGGAATGTTGCGATACCTTTTTAAACCTTAAAATGTAATCTTTTATACATTTTAGGAATTCTTAAATGTAAAAAAGACTGATAAGATGTTTTGGGCTTATCTGTATGCGTTTGTGCACTGACCAATGGCGCTCCAGTCGTAGGTAAATAGTCATCAAAATAAAAATCGTAATCAAAACAAAATCTATTTTTTTTCGAGTAGCCTTTTCCAAGAAGTTTTGAATCTAATTGACTAATATTAAATGCTTAAATATATACAAATATGATCTAAAACTAGTTACTGTATAAATCTTGACCGCGTGGAAGAATGCTAGCAGCATTTCCCCGTTGAATCGCAATTCCGATCCTCTGGACAAAAAAACGAACCAGCCTCGTGACACCAGTTAATTATTATTATTATTATTAATTCTTTTGTTAGTAAAAGTATTACATATAATAACTTTTAGACTTAAATTGTGTATATTAAGTAATATTGAGTGACGCTACCACCAGTTTGGAATGCAGATTCTATTGAGAAATTACATTTTTCAACAGACTTTTTAAATAACAAACTTATGTTAGGTAGTACTTCTTTTCCTCGGTAGAATGCATCCCGAAACAATGGAAGTACTTGTGATTATATAAATGTGCTTGTTAGGGCCTACTCGACTAAAGTATATTGATCAGTCTGGCTCATTCGCCCTTCAAATCAGATCACAGCAAAACAAAGTATTGCTGTCATGGCGGATCAATTGTGTGTGTATTTATGAGTTGGTATTTCGTTTGTTTCCAATTGTCTAGCTGTGCCCACAACTTTATGCGCATTTGAATTTAACAAAAATGTTTTTGCCGAATTCGTATATTTTACTATAACTAATTAATTTTGTATTCTGCGAAAGGGCTGCGCGCGGTACTGGATAATATATGGAAATTGCAAGGTAATTTTTCTTAAATAGTTTTAGAATAAAAGTAGCCTTAGGTACTCCTTATTACATCAGCTATCTGTCAGTTAAAGTCTTGTTAAAATAGGTCCAGCCTTTCAGAAATAGAACCGGAACTAACAGTTAGAAAAAAATGTAAAAAATTTTATTACAATACAATTTTAATACAATAAAATATATATAGTAAAAGCGGTGACTTCAATATTACAAACACTCCAAAAGTTATTATATGCATAGATATAATTGTTTTTGATTATTTGTTTTAAATAAGAGAAATTTAATTCGCTTTCGATTTTGTATTCGCTTTTGTTGCTTCACCTTAATGTTGCGCACGATCCATCTGGCTTCGGTTTTATAATATCAGTGTAAAGCTACAACCGGTTCGGAATGATTGTATTTTACGACTCAAAAGTGTTTTTACGAGCCATCTTGAATAAACAATATTCAGATTTTCAACCAATTTTCGTAGCAATTAAATTAAAATTACAAATGAAAACTTAATTAAGGTTGATTAAATTATGTTTAATCATTGACTTAAAATGTGTTTGTTTATTCTGACCGTCATTATGACTTTGTTAGAGCTGACTGACATTACACTGACTTCTACGTAGCTGGAGTCAGGAGTCAGGGACTTAAAACATTTCTTACTACAAATCCTATGTATGTAAAAATATAAATCTTGGTTAGAACGCGTGTACCTTAACCGATGATTGCGGGTTCATACCCAGGCAAGCACTAGAATATTCATGTACTTAATTTGTGTTTATAGTTCATATCGTGCTCGACGGTAAAGGAAAACATCGTGAGGAAACCTGCATGTGTCTAATTTCATAGAAATTCTGTCATATGTGTATTCCACCAAAGCGCATTGGAACAGCGTGGTGGAATATGTTCCAAACTCTCCTCAAAGGGAGAGGAGGCCTTAGCCCAGCAGTGGGAAATTTATATGCTACTGTTGTTGTTGCTTATACAAATCTAAAATTATAGTTGTTTAGGCATATACATATTACCTTCTGTAGGTTAGAGATGTGAAGCAATTATTTAGTTTGCAAAACATGAAATCTGCGCAAAACGCATCACGATTTTAAAAAGCAGGGGTGAGCAAACGAAACAAAAACGAAAAGGTGTATTCGCAACGAAGTATTCAAATGATGTTGATACAGCGCCTGTCAGAGATCATTAGTGCTGTATAAACACGTCTCAGTGTAGGATGTGTGAGCGCAGCACTAACAGCCAACGAGCCCTGATAGAGGGCGGGGATAGGGTGGCTGCCCACTGGGAGATTAGCGCGATAGCTTGCGATATTATTACTTTTACATCTTGTGTTTTTATACGATTTATACTTTGATCGAATTTTAAGTATTCTGTTGTCTTAAATTTTTGCGATTATTACAAATCTAAATAAAACTAATTATAACGGATTTGTCAGTTACAGTCTACCCGTGACCACGAACGCTGTAAAGTGCTCGAAACGTCGGGATATTTAAAAATAATTAATATACGCGATTCAAATCCGTTATAATTAGTTTTATTTTAAGTATTCTTCTTAGTCTTTCTTTTACTAACCCCCATTGATATGTTTCCCTGATTTTCAATGATTCCTTTCAATGATCTCCTTAAAGAGACAGGAAGCCTTAGCTCAGCTGTGGTAATTCAACTAAATTGATTCAATTTTGATGTAATGCTAAAAAAGGAGGCGGTACCAGAGTTGTGTGATACCTTATAGTAGTACTCTTTTGTGTGAGTTTTAAATGTATATATAGTTAATTTTTATCGAAATTTAACAACATCAGCAACTGAGTGTAATTGTTCCTTTGTGTTAAGCGTTTTCAATAATAAATATATTACTAATGTTTAGTAAACTAACGATTACGCTCAGAATGTCCTGTATTATGTTAGCTCTTTATAGCGCGATGTTCAGTGAATAACAAGCCTTATTGATAACTGAGATAGAGGTAGAATTCCGTAGTAATTGAGTCTTAATGACTTTGTTAGGGTAGTATCGTGATTCTATGTAGCTAGTTTGTAATATTACACTAAATATATATAAGTATTGCGACTTTCACTATGAAATGATAAATTAACTTTGTAAATATTTTAGAACTTGAAATTTTATTTGTATTTTATTTAAGTAGAATTTAAAAACTATGTGTGTGTGCGTGTATTTGTGTGTGTGACGAGTAAAAACGTTTTTTAGTCGTCATTAGACTTATCTGTACTTCTTTACTAAATATTGTAAATGCGTTAATCTTTTTAGGCCAAATCAATTAACAGAATTTGATAACATTTGTTATGAACGAAAACGAAGCTAGAACCCCAAGGTTGGTTAAGATACTGTTCATACCCAAAACTGGTTGATCAACCTTTTAAGCCCAAGAAAAGCCTTGGGCATAGCATATGACAAATTAACATGAAAGTTTGATTAGCGGATTCTCTTGGTAAAACCCAGCAAAGGCGAACCCGAAAATGTGTTGCAGATGTCCATGGGCGGTGGTAATAACTTTCCATCAGGTGAGCCTCCTCCCCATTTGCCCCCTATAACACAAAAAGGTGAACATTCAGATGATTTCTAGATTAAAATCCGTGACCGCTATTCCAGTTCTGTATTCTATCGACTGGGTTTTCGGTTCTCCATTTGTTTTTACACTCACTGCTATCATTAAGAAAGGATTTATCAAAATCCGTGTTGCTAAAAAGAGTATGGAAATTCAGCTCGCGCGTGGTTTCAATTTGAACCAGCAAATATGTACCGTAAATCATATTTTTTTAGGATTCTATTCCCAAAAGGAAAGGCTGGTTGAATTTTTTTATGGAATATATATGAACATTGCCGCTGTTAGGATAAATAATATTAAGAATATCGCACGTTCAATAGCCCACGTTTATTTATTATTTATAAGTATTTTTTTCCATTCTTGTTTGTACTGGGAGAACTCTCATTAAGGAAATAACATGTCATTTATATCAAGATCTCGTTTAACATTTAATTTCTCTGTATTATATCTTGTATGTATAATAAAATGTTAAATAAAAATATATGTGTGAACTCTGCCGTATCTTGGAGAAAATGTAAAGTTTCTTGATCCTGTTACTGAATTGTTTCTAATCGTGCAGGTTTTGATATCCTATTGTGTTTGTGCACTATTATATGTCCTGTGGAGTTGGCTTATCCCTCTTGGGGATTGGATGACAGTCCGGCAAAACGACAACATCATTTATTTATTTATTGGGTTTGCTAGCAATTTAACATTTGTCATTCTAATATAAATAATTAGATGATATGCATACGAAGATTATGTAAAATCATTTAAAAGCAAATACTACGTGCTAATATAACTATTAATTACTATTACTTGCAAGAACAACAAAAGTGAAAAAAAAACAAAACGAAAAATGAACAGAAGAAAATATGTGTACACTATATCTTTCTATCTGTCATCACTATATATTTCTATTTATTTTATCTCAATCATGTCGTTACATAAAAACACAACGAAAACAGTGCAGGACTTTTTTTTCTTTGCTCTTTTTCACCTCTTTAGTGGCTTAAGCTTATCATTAAAAGATGTTGAAAATAAGTTTAGAACAACATGTTCCAAACATACAACAAACAACAACAACAGCCTGTAAACTCCCACTGCTGGGCTAAAGGCCTCCTCTCCCTTTGAGGAGAAGGTTTGGAACATAATCCACCACGCTGTTCCAATGCTGGTTGGTGGAATACAAATGTGGCAGAATTTCTATGAAATTTGTCACATGCAGGTTTCCTCACGATGTTTTCGTTCACCGCTGAGCACGAGATGAATTATAAAGACAAATTAAGCACATGAATCATCGGTGCTTGCCTGGGTTTGAACCCGCAAACATCGGTTAAGATGCACGCGTTTTAACCACTGGGCCATCACGACTCACAAACATACGATTTTTTTTTTTAAATAACGTTCGACCACACGCCAAACAGTTATTATAAATATTAACGTATTATGACATTATTGTTGATTATAATTACAGTTTCTGCAATTAAAGATATTTTATTGCTAATAAAGATAACCGCACATTGCGTATTTTCTTATCGACTAATTTCTCTGACACACAATTAAGGAAACTTGAACTTCTCTCCTTATCAAAGACAGATAATATATTAATTAATATGTCCTCATATTTTGGCTTAAAATTTTATGCAGATGGGCCACCTGATGGAAGGTGGTCACCATCACCCATAGACAATGACGCTGTAAGAAATATTAACTATTCCTTACATCGTCTATGTGCCACCAACCTTGGGAACTAAGATGTTATGTCCCTTGTGCCTGTAATTACATTGGCTCACTCACCCTTCAAACCGGAACACAACAATACTGAGTAATGTTATTTGGCGGTAGAATAACTGATGAGTGGGTGGTACCTACCCAGACGGGCTTGCACATAGCCCTACCACCAAGTAAATGTTTAAAATATGTTTGCTAAAATATAAACAGACAGTTAATTTACAGCTGGGAAAATCAATCTTTCCCTCTGGGGAAGGTACGTAACTCCAATACGCTAATCCGGGCTCACTCCACCCGAGCATGCAGGTTTCCTCACGTTTCCTTTTCATCTATGTGCATGACATGAATTACAAAAAGTACATAAAAAATCAATGGTACTTGCCCCGTCTGGTATTAAACTTGCAAGTGTTTGAACGGTAAATATTCAAGTGGCTTTTTTTATGGAATAGGTTGGCGGACAAGCATATGGGCCACCTGATGGTAAGTGGTCACTATCACTAATAGACAACGACGCTGTAAGAAATATTAACTATTCTTTACATCGTCAATGCGCCACCAAACTTGTGAACTAAGATGCTATGTCCCTTTTGCCTGTAGTTACACTGGCTCACTTATCTTTCAAAAAAGAACACAATACTGCGTACTGTTGTTTAGCGGTAGAATATCTGATGAGTTGGTGATACCTAACCAGTCGGGCTTGCACAAAGCCGTGGTAGGGCTTTGTGCAAGTGGTCTAACCACTCTACCATTTCGAGTTGTAAAATTAGCTTATTCGCCATTTTTTGTTACATACATAGGTGGACTATAAAATAGGGCGCCTAATGGTAAGTATTCACCACTTTTGTGTAGAGACTTATAAATAATTTCTCGTATCACCAACGCGCCACCAATTTTGGTAACCAAGACGTTACGACCTTTGTACTTGTTTGCTGTTTAGCGAGACTGACTAAGACTACTAATAATATGATGAATCAAGATCACCTAGATAGGCACAAAATACCACTAAATATATTTATAAGAAATCTAGTAATATTTACTAAGAGTTAGGAACCAGTTTTACTTTCTTTAAACAAATTGGAAGCAGCTCTATTATTAGATTGTTCGTATATTCGTTACGAGAGTAATGTTCTAACGAGTACAGAATATCTAGTAGAGATATGGAGAGGTCATTAAAATGACGGGCGATCCAGTCCACGGAGCTCTGATTACCAAAGCGACGTGCCTTGTTTCGCGTATACACGAGACTGTTAACTGACTTGTGATATGTTTTTCTTCATCATTACATAGTATAGAACCGTGCCCCAGTGGTTAGAACGCGTGCATCTTAACCGACGATTGCTGATCCAAACCCAAGCAAGTACCACTGAATATTCATGTGCTTAATTTGTGTTTATAATTCATGTCGTGTTCGTTGGTGAAGGAAACCATCGTGAGGAATCCTGCATGTGTCTAATTTCATAGATATTTTGTCACATGTGTATTCCACCAACCGGCGTTGGGAAGCGAGGTGGAATATGTTCCGAACCTACCCTTCAAAGGTAGAGGACGCCTTATCCCAGTAGTGGGAAATTTACAGGCTATTGTTGTTGTACACAGTACAACAAAGTCGCTAACCGCTGTCTGTCCCTATGTATGCTTAAATCTTTCAAAATACGCAACAGATTTTGATGCGGTATTTTTTTATAGATAGAGTATTTCGAGAGAAAGGTTTTTGTATATAATACATGGACAATATGGTAAAGGAACAAGAAAAAGTCTGTCGTATATTCAGTATCAGAATTGCAACTTGTGCGAAGCCGGATCGCATTTGCGAAAAGGCGTAACTACCTATTCAGTTCGTATCTGCTTTTCTCAGTAGAATCCTCATTCACACGAATTGTACATTTTATTTTGTAAAGTTTATTTGAAAATAGAATATTTTGACGTCATAATTATCTACAGATAATCTATTTATTGAGTTTGTTATACTTTTTTTTATTCCGGTAGCTGTACAGGACAGACCAATTACATAAAGCATTTCAAATACATTAATATGAATCTGTCTCGATTTTGTCCCCTCGGAAGCTATAGCTCATTTATATTTGGACTTTGTTGACAATCAGTCTATGTACCTTTATTAATATTCCATTAATAACTTTATTATTTAAGCTATAAGGGTGAGAATCGAATGTATTTATTTAGATTTAGAGTTTTTTTTAAATCGTTAATGTTAATGTGACATTATAATTGATTTAAGGTGGTCCTGACCGCCCACTTCGACAAAGGACACGGTCGGACAGTTTTGTATAGCATTTTTTTTGATTGACAATAATGTGACGATGTTAGTTTTGCTCGAATGCCCTGTGGTTACTGCTTGTCCTTTTGTTAGGATTACATGGAACCTCAACCTTGATGTCACAATAAAAATATGAAAATTAAGTCCCTACAGACTTTTTTTCTTAAACAAATTGTTCAAGGAAGGTGTCTATTCATCTAGTTGCATTCGTATAGTTTGTATATAATAAAATTTAACGAGTCTATTGGTGTTGTATTCTATTAAATACCTGTGTGGGTTTTATCTTTATAGAAACGGAAGTTGAAATTATAATTTTTTTATTTTTTTTTATAAGTGGTCTCGAATGACTTTTTGTATGGGAAGGGAGGCAATTATACCGCCCTATGGTAGGTGACCATCATACATAGCGCCCATAGAAGAACACAATGCATTGCTGTGTGAGTTTTGTATCTAACCTGCAAATACGCCATCTTATGGTGGTTACCATTGCACGAAGATTTTGTGCGGTGGTGACCATATGATATGTTCGTGAATCTTTGCTAAAATATAAGTGATAGTATGTATTGCAAGTAATACATTTACCCCTTACTTCGTCATGGACAGCTTTTGAACCAAAATGTCATGTCTCTTGTACCTGTTGTTATATTGGCTAAGTCACATAGTATTTGCCAATACATATCTCTTATGTATTTACAAGATACAGATTATAATATCCATTGGAATGTAACCCTTGACCGGAGTCGTAAATGCCTCCAACATCTCCCACTGAACCAGTTATTCACATCATACTCCAGTCATTAAATAAAGAATGCAGATAGAAAAATATTGGCCAAGTCATTACGCCTTTCACATAAACTGTAATATAAACAAAAAACGTTGTTCGTATTCATGAGATACGTTAAAACATTAACATACTTTCACTTTGATTAGCCGTTTTTAATATATTAATGGCTAATATGTAATAAAGATTATTTTATATTATAGTAATGAAACTGCTCGGCCCAACATTGGATGAAATAATAATTTTATAGACAGCTAATTTATGTTGTTTTCTTGGGAGCGGGCGGGGGTAGAGAGTTAGAGGGGGGTAGAGTCAATAAATGACTTTATAGATTGATGCCTTGGGGTTCAAACCTGCTTTATCCCAAATTTTACAAAATTCGGTTAAGGCAATCCCAACAATCATCATACATACCAACAAAGTATACTTGATACTTTGTTGGTATGGCTCATACATATATATTTATAATTTGAATGGATTAAAATATTTCTTGTATATTACGCAAAATTTGTATTGTTTTTACCAATAATATTGGTTTGAATTAAGCAGGACACAGCGTCATAATAAGTTCGAAGATCAATAACTCTGGATCAGTCAATAATCCCGTCTTAGTAACTATCCTTAGGGTACTTTAAACTGTCTTAAACGGCTAATAAGTTTAAAATAGATACAGAGTATTTTTTATTTCGCTACCCTGGGTTTTGAACTCAGGGATATAACCCAATGAGATAGACAAATATCATTTACCATATCTCCTTGATAACTCTCTACTATTATTACTTAACACTTGTATATCATCAATGAAACATGAAATATTACTACAACTATTTTGAAAAACACGTCTTGAATCGTGATGGTCTAGTGGTTTAAAGTGGTATGCATCTTAACTGATCATTGCGGTTTCAAACCAAGGCTGTGTTTATAATCGTGATTTGTGAGAAACCTGCGTGTGTCTAATTCCAATGTCAATTCGGCAGAATGTGTATCCACCAATCTGCATTGGAGCTGCGTCATGAATTATGCTCCAAACCTTCTCCTCAAAGAGAGAAGAGGCCTTAGGCCAGCAGTGGGAAATTTACAGGCTGTCAATATAATGTAAAAAAAGTCTTGAACATTTGAAAAAAATAGCGATTACTACAAAACATTTACATGGTACAAAAAACACTAAATATAAATCTACAAAGTCGATTCAGAATAAAAAGTTTATCGTTTGATAGCGAAGCAGGAAGCAATGAAAGAGAATGGCTCACATGAAAGCCTGACGCGGCGTTTGTTTGACGTTTCGAATAGCGGTGTAAATACGTCCATTGGCGTATTATAATTATAGGTAATAGGCTCGGTTTGCATGTGGCGGGAAATTATGGTGTGTGTTGTTATAGCTTTACTTTTAAAAATGAAATGTTTTGTAGAAGAAACTACTCTGTAGAAGATTTAAATAGGATTAAAATGATATAGTAATCATTCTAATAAATATTAGTAATCATTCTAATTATAATATATTTCTTTAACTATATAGTTGCTGATTTGATTTATCTTTTAAATATTTAATAATATTGATCGATGGACATCATCATAAAGATATTTTGCAAAGTAATGTCGTTTGTCTAAAGAAAACATTAATTGTGTGTCATATAAGTGTAATGTTTGTATGTATTTTGTTTCTGTTATACTTAGTTTTTTACTCAACAATACAAAGGAGCTATATACTAGCGTCAGTATTGTTGTGTTCCCGTATGAAAGGTGAGTGAGCCAGTGTAACTATAGCCAGAAAGAAATATAACATCTATGTTTTCAAAGTTGGACGGCATTGATGATATGGATGATGATGATCACGATACCGACATCTATGGGGATGGCGACCACTTACTACCAGTCGGTTTCTTTCGAGACCGCCATCAAAAATTTTAATATTTTTTTCGTCAAAGATTATATACGCCAAACTATATTATAACTGATAATTTAATATATAGATTTTGTTTAAATAGTTTATGGTAAGAATATGTTTGTAAAAAAACGCTACGTGTGTAGTCGTCCTAAAACAGTGTTTATTCCTGTGCGGTGCTAACCGAGCGGTTATGTTACGATTTATGACACGTTTTGTAACCGGCTGCGTTTTGGTCGTTTTTCTGCGCCCGCGTCGTACGCGACAGTCAATGGGGAACGCACTGTGTTAGCTATGGAATATTTTTAGTTTATTAACCGTTGAAAGTTTAAAGCATATTCTTTTAGCATCAATTGTCTATAAATAATATTATTTAGTCATACGATTTTGTGTTTTGTTTTGATTGGGTATATTGATCAGAATTTTTGTTACTTGTAAAACTTTGTGTCTGAGGTCAATATAATATGTATCATGTAAATCGTACATGATTCGTCGCGATGTTTCACCGTATGGATACATTAAAAGGTTGACTGGACATATATATATGGTGGTCAATAAAGTATTTAAATAAGGAAAAAAGCACAAATATATTACATTAAATTTCGGTAATAAATATTTACTTGGACTTGAAAACGCTAACTTTGGTTAAGTATATTAAGCCACTGGACTAATGCTTGCTTAACAAAACTTAAGTTTGAGTTAAAATTACAACTCTTTGATTAAGGCGGTTGCAGTTAGAAATCTCATTAAAAATATCTTTGGCTCATCGTATTGTGTAACAGACATAAAACTTAATATTATTAGTAGTGAATGAACGGCTCCGAGTCATATTTTAATAGCGCTGTTGATGCGTTTCTGTTAATGTGTCATTAGTAATCTTCAGTATATCTCGCACTAACGAGATGACACCGGCTATTTTTACACGAGACAATTTCGTCTATACGACGGTATATTTCTGTTTCTTGATAGTTCTTAGGCTTACTACAAACATAGCGTTTCAATTTTCTGATCTTATTATTTGCCTTTAAACAATTAGCAATACTATACCTTTGACGACCTGCGTGGTCGAGTAGTGCGTACACCGGTTTTCATGGGTACGCCACCCCGAGGTCTAGGGTTTGATTCCCTGCCGAGTCGATGTAGAAAAAGTTCATTAGCTTTCTACGTTGTCTTGGGTCTGGGTTTTTGTGGTACCGGCATTACTTCTGAATTTCCATAACACAAGTGCTTTAGGTACTTACATTGGGATCAGAATAATGCATGTAATGTTGTGCAATATTTATTTATATTTATTTATTACGGCTCCATTCTAGTTGGAAGGTTGATATAGAAAGTTTACAAGGAAATAAGCACAAGAGACGTAGTTCCCAATGTTTGGGGCTGCATTGGCGGTATAAGTAATGCTTAACATTTCCTACAACGTTAATATCTACGGACATTTGATACAAATACATATTTAATGTATCCTTTAACCATCCATCTTAGTTTAAAAGAGAGAAATAATTTAAACGCTTCGTTTGTGGGTCGCCCTTCTATGAGTCAATGTTTGGCAACAACTATAAGCTTAAGTCTATTTATTTCTTCTAAACACTTTCTTGACATCAGTCATCACATATTAAATAACTACGCCTTAAAATCATTCTATTTTACATCTGTGTTTGTGTCCAGGTAACCTTGAAAAGGAATGTTTAGTTTCTCTATTAGGATAACTATTTCCAAAATCCGAAATGTATATAACATGAAACAAAATTAGTCGACATTATAAAATGTAAATAGTATTTGTTTATGTATCTATTTTTATCATAAATGTATATGTATATTATATGTATAATGTATATGCTAAAGTTTTAACAGTTATGTACTCCCTGACCAGACGTTGGACCAAAGGCTTTACTTTATTACAATATTCGGAATAGCTCTTTAAAGTCCTGTAAGTGGATTAAGACCTGTTATTCTACTTACAAGGCTTTCATTTTATTTGCACCACATCGTACTAGAACCAGCACCACCATGCATTCCATTTCGATTCATTTGAGTGTAAAATACCCCGGGCTGTTACTGAAAAAATTCTAATAATTCATATACGCGATTCAAATTCGTTATAACTAGTTTTATTTCAATGTGTAATCGCGAAAATTTAAGACTACAAAATTCTAGAAGAACCCAATATTTTTTATGGGTGTCAAGTGCCGTTCAGACCTCAGATCTGCATCCACATATCAAGCCACCAGATAAGCGAGGCCATATAGTTTTATATGAGATGTGTTGCAATAAGTATTCCACAGCAAAAATGTAAAATTAAAATACCATGAATTTTGATAAAAATATAACTAACGTAAACTAATAAAATATTTTATTGTTTCATATGTTTGTTTGTGTTTCAAGAAATTAATTTGTTAAGTGATATTTAATGGGCTGTAAAATAGTATGACAAGTCATAAATCTTGTTATAAAATGTGCACGTTATACGATCAGAAACTATAGACGCTTAAAATTGTTTTTGTTGAGAAAGCGATTCAAACAAACTTAAGACAAATTAAATGAGTGAGTGCATCCCAACGTTGAACAAGGAACTCTTCTCGTTAAAACGTTTTTAAAGCTTCTTCCACACATTGAGCAAATATATTCCCATTTTTGATTTTTTTTATTCTTTTGATGGTATAGGTTGACGGACGAGCATATGGGGCACCTGATGGTAAGTGGTCACCATCACCCATAGACAATGAAGCTGTAAGAAATATTAAGTATTTCTTACATCGTCAATGTGCCACTAACCTTGGGAACTAAGATGTCCTTGTGCCTGTAGTTACACTGGCTCACTCACCCTTCAAACCGGAACACAACAATACTGAGTACTGTTATTTGGCGGTAGAATAACTGATGAGTGGGTGGTACCTACCCAGATGGGCTTGCACAAAGCCCTACCACCAAATAAATATTTGCCATCGATAAGTAATAATAGATCGTATAGTTTCCCTAAAATTAGCAGCTAATAAGCGAGATAACACAATACAGATGTTCAATTCCACCCTCGCAATGAGTGACCTCTGCCATTTGCAAATACAATACAAAATGGCCGACCCCAACTGTCAAATGCGTCGAATTCGCACGGATCCCATACGTCATTGTGTTTTGAACGTGGACTAAATACGACAAATAATTTGTTGTATGAATAGAGTTAATTACGGCATATATTTATTGTATCCGTTTCGCTGGTTCGGGTCGCCCCCGATTTTATTAGCTCCATCCCCAAATTTTACGCATGGGGCTACGCAGGGATGTTGATTTATTTCCCTCGGCACGCAGATCGTGCGTGAAAAAAAAAATTCGTCCACACAAAGGAGGTTCAATTGAAAAAAAAGTTTGAATAACATTTATGGATGTTTTTGCCGACAGAAAATTACATCGCCAATTGTAAATATGAATACCGAACTATGAAAAGGTGGATTATGTTTAGCGGAATAAAAATATTGAGGTTGTTAAGGGGAAGTGCACTTTGGAGGAGTATTTCGCATCGAATTTGCGTTTAAGGAGCTCGTTTATCACGTCGACGTTAATTTTATTTAATAAATCAGTGGACGATGGCAGCGCTGCCATTAGTCAAACGGCGTCCCGGGATCCAATACCGGGATTGCTCGGGGCAAGATGGCGGCTCAAGTACAAATGATCGTGTATGACGGTGATGGATGATAGATGCGATGTCTAAGCGGCGTTTAAGTTGTATTGTATTAGATGAAGCTGAGACCGGAGATAATTGAATGAGTTATTTTGTTTCTCTGTCCAATTGATTGAAATGCTTAGTTTTGTTTTAAGGCTTTTTACACTTCGTGTGTTCGTATTTCGTAAGCATGACTGACAATAACGATGATGTAAAAAACGTGTACTTATGTATAATAATATCTTATTACTTACTTTCATTTATTCAACACAGTTGTCAATTTCCTGCTCACACACAGGTTTGAGATAGGGTTTTAGACAACCATATACCAACATTACTGATACACTACCCATGTCGGGAGTTAAGATGTTATGTCCCTTGTATCTGGAATTACACTGGCTTAATCACCCTGCAAATTGGATCACATTAATACAAAGTATTGCTGTTGAGTGGTAAAGTAACTGATGTCTGAGTGGTATCCATCAAGGTCATACACAAAACTCTATCATTAAGTAAGGTCACCAATCAATCCAAGTTACCGCGAAAATATTATTTATGTTACCTTTGTACAGTCTGAGTTTTTTGAATTACTTATTTTGTTTACATAGGTTGTAATTATAAATCAAAATATATTTATTCGAGTCGGCGCTTACGAGCTCTACGAATCGTTATTTTATAGGATCACGCTGAATGTAAAGCTACTACTACACAAACAGTACTTGTTTTAGAATTCATACTCGACTCTACTAAGAAAAGTTCCACTCGTACGGTATATACCCGTATTTGCGTTGCACTGAAATACTAAATTGAAAAACGCACATCGCGCGGTTTCATTTAAAAAAATACACATACTTTATAAAAATGGTTAAACATAATCCTTTACTTTTTCTCTGATAATTTAATATACCACAGCAATTTCTACCACAAAAAGCGAGTTAACTTTTGTTGAAATTATATATAATCTGAGCCGTGCCGCCTTAAGGGCATACCGTCGCTGACGTCGCGATCACGCACACCTCTAGCGGATTATCACTTTAACAAAGCCGACGAACGCAAACAGTTCACTACCCCTTAATGAATCCATTCACACGCAAATTAAGCCTCTATAGCACATAATTATAGAGATCAGTTACGCGTACATCGAAATTCATCGTCCGTACTTTGAGTTTGATTTTCCAATATGTAGAACTACTTCAACTGCTGTCTAGATGTGACCGTTTGAAAAGCAACCTTCGCTATTTGTAATATAGTGTGTTTTTGTGTGAAGATTGATTGTGGGTAAATATCTGTAGGCTTGCACGCGTGTCTACGCATAATATCATCAGTATACACTCGTATTGGTGATGATTTGTCAACTTTGTTCGCTTTAAGCGATATTCTACTGTGGTGCATTGTATTAAAGTTGCTTTTTAATTTATGATAAATACTGTGATTATTTTCTTAGGAGGTTCTTAAAAATCTTTCATGCTACGATATTGGAATGTGAATAGGAAATATTCAGGGGCTTTCTTCGGTGTTGTGGTTTCACGGTGAGGAATATTTGCCCCTTTTTTTTCAACAGAATAAAGTGCTTATGTTGAATGGGTGGTGTTTTTAAATTGATTAACGTCATAACTCGAGTGAGTAAGCACAAGTTATTCATGTAATAAGGTTTTTTATATGGACATTTATTATTTTATAATCTCAATTATAGTACCGTGACGAATGCTTTTTTCTTTTTTATTCTATATTAGTAATACAACAACAACAGCAATAGCAGCCTGTAAATTTCCCACTGCTGGGCTAAGGCCTCTTCCCCGTTTTGCGGAGAGGAGAAACATACCCCACCACGCTGTTCGTATGCGGGTTAGTGGAATATACGTGTGGCAGAATTTCTATGAAATTAGAAACATGCAGGTTTCCTCACGATATTTTCCTTCACCATCGAGCACGAGATTATTTATAAACACAAATTAAGCACATGAATATTCAGAGATGCTAGGTTTTAACCCGCAATCATCGGTTAAGATGCACGCGTTCTAACCACTGGGCCATTTAGGCTCTAGTAATATATATGCAGTTGATAATATTTAATTATATGAAGAAATGTCGAGTCGCGATTGAGTCATAGGTTTGAGAGAGAAAGCAACAGCTCTTACCGAATATGGTTCGAACAAACTCTAAGCTGACCGCAGAACATGTTCATAATTTTCAGAAAGTGATATAAGCGACACTGACTATAACAATTTTAGCGTTTAAACTTTATACGCATTAAAATAGGTTAATACCGTGAGTCGGTTCTCAACATTTCACGAGTGAGATACTGAGTGACAGCTTACAGAATAATACTATTATATAAAAGTATATATATGTATATTGGACAACATCACATACATTATTCTGATCCCAAAGTAAGTAGTTAAAGCACTTGTGTTATGGAAAATCAGAAGTAATGACGGTACCACGAACACCCAGACCCAAGACTATATAGAAAAGCAATAAACTTTTTCTGCATCGAATCGTTCGGGAATCGAACCCGGGACCTCGGAGTTGTGTACCTATGAAAACCGGTGTGCACACTACTCGACCACGGAGGTCGTCAAAAACCAAATAGGAAACGCTCACTGTTTTAAATTTCGTGCAAATTTTCTAACACCATGTGATTGATTTTTATTAGATATTCTAAAACCAATATAAGCTGAACTTATAAATGTAATTAAAATTAAAACGTAAGTACATTTTCAACGTGTTACCAGTAAAATACTGAGTGAGTTCTAACAGAACAAAAATAATTTGATTTTTATTAGGTATTCGAAAATTAAATCAACCTATCCAAAATTTCAAATTGAATGGTCCAGATTTTCATTACACACTTAGACGCTGATCGTTATTTATTTTTTTTCGTACTCATAGATGTTCCTGAAAGAGTGGAAAATTCAACCCAATTAGTATTGAATTAATAATTTTACATAGTTAAGATTCTTTCTAGAGTAAAGAAAATGACCGATAAACAATAAAACATGATATGAAAAGATCCCCTACGTATTCAAATGAATGCTAAAAAGCTGGCGTCAATAAATTTACCTTCAAAATCAACAGACCGAGTAAGGGAGCGAGGCTGCCTTCCATCATTTCTCTAATGAAAGGCTGCAATGAATAAATCATGATGTCTTCGCCACGTGGTTCCTTTATTTTTTTTTTAATCTGTAATTATATAAAGGCAAAATAGACGTGCGTAGCAACAGCAGTTTCGGTTTTAAAATTAATTAAATTCTTATGTTACTTAAGGAACCGGTAGATTTTATAGGTATTTAATTTCAATAAAATAATTTGGATATTTAGAAATGCTACTTATTAATTTTTTTGAGTTTTTTCCTTTAATCTTTAATCCAAGCAGGATATATTAATTTAAATAATTGTTCTTACGTGAATTTGTATTTTTTAAATGTTAAAATAGAGTAACTACTGAGTTTGTTGGCGGTACTTCTCGGTAGAATCTACTTTCCGAACCGGTGGTGGCTTCACTTAATTGTTAAATGACGATTCAAAAGTGCTTGTAAAAGCCTACTTGAATAAAGTATATTTTGATTTGATTTGATTTAATAAAAAAAATCATTTCATAGCATAAAACAAAGTCAATATATAAATGTTTATAAGACCTTAAATCTCGTTCTTTTGTGTGTAAATCGTAACAAACTTTAAATGTCTCACTGCCAGACGAAGACCCTCCTTTCCTCTAGAGAATTGGAGCTTATTCCATCACGCTTCACTGCGAGTGGGTGTCACGTCTGGTAGAATTTCATTCGAAACATGGAGTGTTCAATCGCTGCTGAGGAAGAGTTTAATAAACACAATAAAAAAATGAGGAAAATAAAAAAGCAATTGGTGCGATTGAACTTCATTAAGGATGTAAGTGTTCAAATCACTAGATTTAAAAATAGAATGGAAAAATAAACTACCCGTCCTAACGGGTAAAAGAAAATATATATCAAGATATTTATTTCGTCGAAGAGATATTAATAAGTTACTAATGAGAATATCGAAAGAGGTTTTACTAGGCTGAAAATGAATTTATTTTGTGCGAAATATCTAGAAGATTTAAAAATATCTGGATACTGGGGCCTAACAAATCTAACTTTATATAAGCAACATCCATATTAACGCAAAGGTTCAAAAAGTATCATCATAAATAGTTAAGGCTTTGGATGAGACTGATGAGTATGACGAATTCACGTACGAAATTGTAACCGTGTACCCGTGGCTGACACCGACTCCAAATATAGCAATAATTATAACTACATTATATAATCGTAAATCGACTTTTAAGTAGTCTAATATTTTTCATTTCATTTTACCTAGGAGGACTCTCAAAAATATGTTAAATATGCAATTATTTTTATTACTTTTTAGTACATTTTTATTTGTTTTAAAATAGTGTTTTGTTTGAAGTCGGTTTTTCTTTTTGTTAAAATTTTATTTATTTTTTGATTTTAAGTGAAGCTGATGTAGACTAACATTTTTTTTAATATGGATAGATTAAGCGTGCCGTTTATATGAATCAGAAACTACTTCGGGGACAATTTCAAAAGAAACTTTCGAATAAAGCAAAAATAGATTTTCGAAAATGCGGCTTTAATACGTCATGCGGCATAAACTACAAGGTACCACCCTCGAATGAGCTGTAATCGACCTCAGTAAAAAAACTTTGCAAAAGAGCTATTCGTATGCTAAGTCGTACATCATACTAATATATATAAATAATATATATTATATATATATAACAGTATAATATATATAAATAAATAAATAAATAAATCATATGACATCACATCATATACACAAAATTTGATTAAAGACAGTAAGAAATTCTGCCCCAAATCGCACCCTAACTGTAAGCCGTTTAGGAGTTCCGTCAATACATAGTATAAAACAAAGTCGCTTTCTCTGTCCCTATATCTTTAAAACTACGCAACGGATTTTGATGCGGTTTTTTTTAAAAGATAGTGTGATTCAAGAGGAAGGTTTGTGTATATAATAAATGAACAATATAGTAAAGAAACACTGACAATTTTAGAAGTTTGCAATGTGATGTCGTAAATAAACAAATTCTTTAGTATATTTAGTATCAGTTTTGCACCCGTGAGAAGTCGGGGCGGGTCGCTAGTTAATTATAATATTCGATTATGACAATTACATGAACATAACCACGTTCCGGGAGATGATTTAAATATCCAAGTAACCCATAAATAAAAGATTCGACCGAGTATTGCTAACGTGCTCCTCAGAATTGTTCCGTTCCCTCCCGTTCCCTTAATTTGTCATGGATCCTATACTCAGAACCTTACCAAACTTTCACCAAACTACCCTTAAAGTATGTCCTTTATAATTTTAAAAGAATCATCAAAATTGTGCTACCCAATTTTGAGTTATTCACCTATTTATCGCGCACATACGTAATGCAAATTTAAGACTTATGTTGTTTTCATACGGATACCATCATCGGAAAAAAAAAAAAAAATGGGACCCCACGGGAAGCACTACCTTTCAAACAAAAAAAAATTATCAAAATCGGTCCACCCAGTAAAAAGTTATGAGGAAACAAACACAAAAAAAAATACAGACGAATTGATAACCTCCTCCTTTTTGAAGTCGGTTGAAAAGCAACAAACATACATATGTTTGTTGCTTTTTCATGAAAAAACTAATTAACGGATTCGGAATAAATTATACACTAATATAGGTTACATATCAAAATAAAATATTGGCTATAATTTATAATGATTTTATGTGATTTGACCATACTATAACGATTCATATTAAGTACCCGTGCGAAGCTAGGGCGAGTCTCTAGCTATTATATACAAATTCTTCATATAAAAGATCCGTTACAATTTTGTAACATTTAAACATAGATAGATAGATACTCTAAGATATTCAATAACTCGTATTGTTTCTTTGAACCGTCATGTTCTTCTTTACCATTCAAACTTCATTCATTGATACTGAGTTTATATTCAAGGAACGAACAATAAAGTCTTCAAGCGGCGTATCCGCGCTCCGAGATAATCTAGTTTCACGTTTGCGCCTCGTATAACATTTGAACTGATAGAAGTGCTGTTTTATTTATTTCATAAGTTAAATTTCTTTAGTCGAGATGGTCAAATTTGAGAGCGATATTTACGTAGGCCAGTGGTTATGAGAAGTGAATCTTAACAAATTAATCTGAGTTCAAACCCGAAGCAAACATTACTGAGTTAATGCCTTAATTTGTATTTAAAATTCATCTCATGCTTGACCACCAAGCATTGAAGTAAGGTCGATACCTTAACCTCAAAACGAAGCCTATTCTCAGCAGTGTAACTTTACTTCTTTTAATTAATAAGGAAATTGATGCATAACTTTAATTATGTCTTGTAACCACCTTTGAATTTTATGAGATTAAATTGAATTTAAAGCCATCAAATGTACTTTGTCGTAGGGCTCCTATAAAGCTTGTCTGATTAATTATATTCTCTCGCCAAACAGTAACATTATGCTGTGTTCCGATTTCAAGTCTGAGTGAGTCAGTATAACTACAGCAGAAGAGGCATCTTGATTCTGTTTGGTTCCGCATTGGTGTAATAAAGAATGGTGGAATCATTCAAATCTTCTCCCAATAAGGAGGTTAAAGGAGCTTGTTACTAGTTTGTAGTAAATATCAAGTATGACGATTCGAACTTATATATCTGTATCTACAGACGCAATATCTAGCCACTAGACTAACGATGTAGTCTAACAAGACTACTTGAAGTCTATAAAACGTATATCGTAGTCGTTCATATCAGTAATAAAAAGATTTATGAGCGCTTCATATAATTTATATAATGTGTCACTTGTAGGGCTTCACTGAAACATAATATCTGTTGGTTTATCTTTGAGTTCTATCACAACAATTCATTAAAACATCAATAGCCCGTAAATTTCCCACTGCTGGGCTAAGAGTTTTTCTCCTTCTTTGAGGAGAAGGATTGGAGCATATTACACCGCGGTGCACGGTGCCAATGCGGGTTAGTGGATATGCATGTGCCAGAATTTCGTTGAAATTAGATACATGCAGGTTTCTTCACAATGTTTTTCTTCACCGTCGAGCACGAGATGAATTACAGACACTAATTAAGCACATGAAAACTCAGTGGTGCTAGCCGGGGTTTGAACTCGTAATCGTCGGTTAAGATGCACGCGTTCTAATATCTGGACCACCTTGTCACAACTGTTATAATGCAAATATCCTACTTAAAAATTACACTGACAAATTTGACCATTTCTATATTTAAAACAAGTTTAATATTGCATTTATTTCATATTTTTTTAAATTGTAGTCACATCACTATGTGGATAAGCCTCTAGGTTACAAATGATAAGAGTATTACACACTTTGAATACTTGGTACTACATTTAATAATATAAAGTTAGTACCAGGTTAAGTAAAAGAATTGAACGAGTGAAATAAGTGTCTGTATACTTTGTTTAGTGTCAAACATATATACAAAGGAAAAAATCTTGTTTTTAGTTGATTTTCATCACAATCGGATCAATATTTTAAAATATAAAGTATATTTTTTATCTGTATGACATCGTAAAGTCAATCGCTAATCTATTCATCTCGATAAGACAATAAAAACAAATGAATACAGAATTGCCATTTGTAAGCAATAAAAGATAAAAATAGCACAATTATAGGCTCATTTATGTATAGTTTTTAATCTTTCATCTTATGAACATCGGAATAGGCATCGCGTTTAAGAATTAAATCTATTTAGAATGGAAAAGACCAGTCATAAAGCTGGGGGGAATCGGTATTGGAGGTAATAAAACTATTCCGCATTCTATCTGCGCACTCGCTTCAGTATAAAGCAATATATCTCTCAACTATGGCCTGCGCATGAGCAAGCTACCATAAAAAGGTGAATTTTTAATTCGTAAAGTGCAATTTTTTTTATAGAATTTTAATTTTATTACTGGCTTGAATTAAGTGTGGACGTATAAAATTAAATGGTTGGTTATAAAAAAAAATAAAGTAAAAATAACCGTACATGTCTGATTACTTGGTAAAGGCTTTAGGAATTTATTCCACCGTGCCGTCATCTCTAATGTGGATTGGTGTTGCCACTCTTTTCATTTTATTTACTACACGTTATTGAATTGACATCTGTCAACATTTGTTTTCAGGCACAGGTTTTTTCTAGTTTTTCTTCGCAGTACAAAGTTTATAAATCATTATATCCCTTGTATGCTTAAATCTTTACAACTACGCAACGGATTTTGACGCGGTATTTTTTAATAGATAGAGTGATTCGAGAGGATGGTTTTTGTATATAATATATGGACAATATAGGAAAGAAAAACTGATAATTTTAGAAGTTTGTAATGCCCCGTGCGAAGCCGGTGCGGATCGCAAGTAAAAATTAAATTGTGCCCAAACCTTAGTCAAAAAAAAAAAACCGTGAATTAAAAGGCTTTTGAAGGAATTCCGAATATGCAAACCTTCTTTTCCTATAACTATAAACTGTATCCTTTGTTTATCAGTAAAATACAGATTAAAAATTTACCTATATATTTATATGTCTATTATATGTGTAAAATTTATTGCACGTATAAAAATGTAGATGTTGGTTTAGGGGTCGTTTTTTATTTTTTAATTATATTTAAATATAAATTGTAAGCGTCTGATAGCGAAACATAAAATTTGATTGTAATTTCATAGCTTATTAACGCCTGAGCTATAAACTATTGGGTTTAATACTTTATGCATAGATATTAGCGGAGTTACATCGGCCCTAAGTGGGAGAGAATTGCAAATATTCTGCGACACACGAACAGTTTGAAATACGAACACTGGTCTCCATTTTTTTTTAATTTGTAAAAGTTTACTTGGCTTATGTATTGAGGTTTTATGCCAATTTAAATTAACATAATTACATAATTTACTCAATTTAATGTATGTTAACAGTTTTATTAAAGAGGTCATGCATTTTTGTATCGATATTGACTGATACTTTTAATTATAGGGAATTGTAAAGTAAAGTAAAGTAAAGTAACAGCCACTTTAGTACATTTCCCACAGCTCAGATAAGGCTTCCTCTTCCATTAAGGAGAGGGTTTGGAACATATTCCACAACGCTCTTCCAATGCAAGTTGGTGGAATGCACATGTTGCAGAATTTCGATGAAATTAGACACATGCAGGTTTCGTCACGATGTTTTCCTTCACCGCCGAGCAAGAGATGAATTATAAACACAAATTAAGCAGATACATAGAGTGGTGCTTGACTGGGTTTGAACCCGCAATCATCGGTTAAGATGCACGCATTCTAACCACTGGGCCATCTCAGCTCATGAGCTATATGAGCTGAGATGGGAATTGAGTGAGACTTATTTCAGACAACATAATATATCAGACAATTTCGGTCAATTAAGTTTTACCAGTGCTGGGGTTATACAAGCAAAGGTAGGTATCATAGGTACATATGTATATATAATAAAATATATATTATGTTATATTAGGATGATGGTTTTGTAAGCAATATATAATTTAAAAAAAAACAAGCAATTTTGCTAAAAATAAATGCTATCGTGGTTGTAACCGTGTGTCCGTTTCTCAATATAAGTGTCTTCATCTCGTTAATGGCTAATAAAATACTTTGTCGCGTTATGTACCTAATAAACTTCTTTGTTATTATATATTCGACACTCTCAACTAACGTATTACGCGATGCCAAGATAATTACCTGTCAATATACAAATTGATTTTGGATGTAAACGACTCTCATTATTGTTGGACTCGTAAATAGCTTGATTGCCTCTCTCTTTCTAGCTTATTTAGTAATAACGGGTTGATACGAGATGGAATTAATTCAGGTTAAATGTAAACGGATGAAGTTTTAATAAGTTAGCGTAATGTCCGTCTTGCAAAAGTTTTTAGATTTTATGTGTATTTTAATAATTTTATCACGACAAAATTTGCCGTTCATTTACTGTGATATGCATAAGTGGTTATTTAAATTTGTGTATATTTATTTATGACTGTCACTCGTTTTACAAGCATTTCATGGGTTTCAATAAAGATATAAAATTTGCTTATATAAATAAATTTGTATTGTTGATTCAACTCATTACAATAATTATTTTAAAAATAGCCTGTTCACAGCTATCTCACTGTTTGAGAATGAAACGGCGATAATTTCTGGTTCTTTCTTTGTTGTAAAGAAAATTATAAACAGTTTTAAAAAAGCTTAAACTTTTTCATCTTAAAAATTAAAAAAAAATGTCACGGGATTACCGATACATTCAAATTTGTGGGGATTTTTTTCACCGTTCAGATTTTTAACTCGGTCTTTTCCAAGTCAGTGTTAGTATTTACTTTGACTATTAATAAGAAAGTGTAATCTATACAGATTTTATAAAGAGTAAAATTTGTTTGAATGTAATTTTCCAGTAACATTTTTTTTTTGTTAATAGACAACTTTATTATTTTTGAGAGCTATTCAACTAAGATTTTTAGTGTAAAGTCGGTCGGAATCACGTTTTATACAAAATGAATATTAGAATTTGAATTTATTAAACTACCATTACATTTTTGTTTGAAGAACATTTTCGAAAGTCATATTTCTGTAGATTATGTATAATATAATTATAAATGGTCAGTTTTTAATAATAAACACAACAAAGTGACATTGTCCACCCAAAAAGGGATAAGCATAATAATATATTACTCTTATAACTTGAGACTCGACTAAAGCGCCTGAATTTATGACTATGTCTAGACATTAAATTGCTCCAAACTTATGGCGTTTTAAATCATAAGATATTCTGAAGCTGGATTTATTGATAATGTTATAAAATATAAAAACAAATAACAGCTGAGCATACAATCGCATGCCGCTGTGTGCGTCTGAACATGTCTGTGTGTGTGAAGTTAACATGTATTAGTGTTCACTATATAAATCATATTCGAAATTTGAAATTCTAGAAGCCTTAATTAGTAATAAGAGTCTTAATATTCGTTTTCGCAAATGTGTGTGTCATTTTTGTTTGCGTGTGTTATGCAGTTAACTTGTAATGTATGTAATAAGTGAAAACACCTCAGTCATATTCGATATTTAAAATTTCGTAAAAGTAATGTAGGGATATGTGTCTTTTCTTGCTTGTGTGTGTTGCATGACTGATCATGTGTGTGAGTGCAATATATATACATGTAAAGTATATCACTTATACAAATAAAATAAGATGTCTCATTTTAATCATATTCGAAATTTAAAATTGTAAAACGTGCCATTTATGCTGTACTTCTTTACATCTTACTGTTCTACTTGAAATGAAGACGGCTCCGTGTCTAATTAATCTGTGGTTATTTTAATCTGCAATTATTTACATAGTATCAATATCTATTCGAGACATTTTGAAATGCGGGTGTGCTTCGTCACTGTTAGGCGAACTGACGTGCACAAACAAACGTGCTCGTCCGAGATGTGACAATATGGGACGAAGATATTTTATGATTTAGAAAATATATAATTTCTATTGTAGAATATTCTATTCTGATATATACAATAAAATACTCTGTAACTATTTTTTTATTAATTTATTATAAAACAAAGCGTTGGAAAATTAGGATATAAAAAAATCTTATTTTTTTTTAACTATAAAATTTCAATTTAATTCAAATTCGGTTGCTGGGGATAGTAAAATGTTTCGATTGCTGAAAGCACAGGATCAACGATTGTACGAGCTTCCGGAAGCACGGTACACTACCTAATTAAATACTTATTAATTAAACTTTACTTAATGGTGGTAGGGCTTTGTGCAAGCCCGCCTGGGTAGGTACCACTTACTCATCGGATATTCTACCGCTAAACAACAATATGTAGTATTGTTGTGTTCCGGTTTGAAGGGTGAGTGAGCCAGTGTAACTACAGGCACAAGGGACATAGCATCTTAGTTCCCAAGGTTTGTGGCGCATTGACGATGTAAGGAATATTTCTTACAGTGTCATTGTCTATGGGTGATGATTACCACTTACCATCAGGTGGTTCATATGCTCATCCGCCAAACTATTCCATAAAAAAAATTCTTGAAGGAAAAACCCAATTTTTCTTTTTTATTTACGTCGTATAAATGGCTGCTAATAACCTAAGCACACAAAGATACAGTCAAAAATAACTTTTATAATTACACTAAATATATCATATAGGATTTCATAAACAAAGTGCGCTAATATTTGAACTTTATTTTTAGAGCCATAAGGGCGAAAATACAAATTTATTTCCAACACGGCCAGTTGTCATGTTTTCTTGCGGGCTAGCGTGTTTCCGTGTCTACGCGCGCTGTAGCCGCGCTCAATTTGTCATGTTAAGCGCTGGTTCGATGTTTAGGATATTTAGGTCTAGAATTACTTAAAATGTCTAAAGGTTTTATGGAAAATACACCGAGAGCCCGTATATTTCTCTGAACAAATGTATTTTATACTCTACTAGTGATCAGCCCCGGTGTTACACGGGTGCAATACTAATACAGAATATACAACTGATTTTTTTTTTACGACATCCCATTAGAAACTTCTAAATTTAGTGTTGTATTTACAAAAATCTTCCTCGCGAATAGAATTGTCTATTACAAAACCGCATCATAATCCGTTGCGTAATTTTAAAGATCTAAGCATACATAGAGACAGACACCGGAGGCTTTGTTTTATACTATGTAATGGTAAAGTTTTGAAGCTATTAGAAGCCAGCTTACAAGTACAGTTTGAGTACAAGATTTTAATAGTATTATAATCGACTTTACATCTTTTCTGACACATTCGGCATCACATATAAACTTGTCTTAGCGGTTGTTTGGTTGATAATAGATTTATCTTTTCGATATCGATACATCGATATCATGTCCAAAAATAATGACACGATATTATTAAACTAATCGATGATCTAATATTAAGAAATGTAATCAAATTATTTTTTTTGGAGCATCTTTCAATCGTCATGTTATAAATTTTAGATTTTTTTAATAGAATCGAAGTTACGCATTCAATAAGTTTAATAAATTAAGAATTACTTAGGAAACAATCGCTACATACAATCAGCAGCCTATTTCCCTGACCGAATATGTATCATAAATATCTGACATATATCCTAGTCAAAATGCACTAGACAATTTAGTCTAGTAATTTCCACATAGTTTCAGTGTTTACAATTAATATGTTATTACTTTTAATATGGATTAATATCGTGTGTTAAGTAATTTGACCTGAAGTTTTGATGAATTGCGCGGACGTCATTAAGTGAGCGCATATATACTTACACACTACATGATATATATATTACATTTAGGTATACCTTAGAAACTGCATAATTGACTAAGACAAAAGTTATTTTTAAGTCAATGTTTACAAATTTAAAGTTGTTTAAATAAACAGTGATCACGTCATTGAGAAACAAAACAAAAACTATGCACCGGAGTTTTTATAAGTTTAATATTTTTTTAGAAGTAACGTTATATTTAAAGTTTACATGGTGGTAGGGAATTATGCAAGCATGGAGTAGTTACCACCTAGTCAGCATATATTATACCATCAAACAGGGATATTTAATAACTACAAACGCAAAGAAGACATAACATCTCAGTGCCCATGGTTGATGATTCTAACAATAGTTAAAGAAATTACGGTACCAATATCTATGGACAGTGGTGACCACTTACCACCAAGTGTCTCATTTTTTATGCATTTATTCTTGACCACAGTATAAATAGCATATTTAAGTGGTATGGGTCTCTCTAGTCAGCGTGATACAAACTCATATCAGAGGGACCCATTTTGGCCACCAACTTGAAACTAGAAAAATGGAATAATGTTCAGTTTTATATTTATAATATTTCAGTTTCAGTTCACATTTCAAATAATCTTAGCAAAACAGAAAAATAACTACACATAAATATTAGTATTGTATTGAGTTTATCACCTTAATATATGTTACAATATTGTTACAAAACCTCGCTCGTGTTACTGACTTAAGTAAATGCGAGTTAAAACAATATCAACTTAAACGAGCTTTGCTTTGACAGACTATTCGTTCCGGCACACGCTGTACTTAATACATAATTATGTTTGCCTTTGTAACTGTGTAAAGCTTTGTTGCTATTTATATATTAAATGGTTTAATTAGGTAATCTTTTAGATTGTTATTCGCTAATCTACGTTAATAAAATAAGACATTTTTAAGATTCCCTGTTACTAATACTTCGCTGTCAGGCCATATGTCTGTCCGTCTGTCAACAGGCTGTATCTCTGTAGAATTCTGTTCCCACTATAATAAAAAACAACAACTAAAAACCAGAATAAAATAAATATTTAAATGGCCCAAATACAACAAATGCGATATTTTGGTGACGATTTTGTTTTGCATGGAATCTGTCATATGCGAAACCGACTCGAGCTTGGTCGGTTTTTTAATGATTGGTTCCAAAAAATGTTCTACAGAAAATTGATTGACCAGGATATGTAGAGTAATATTTTTATATAAGTAGTTGCATTTCGCAGTTTCACTCGCTATAAATTAATATTAACGTGACACTTGCGATCTTTATATGCTGTATAACGTAGAGATAATTATATATACGAAATGAAATCAAAATATTCTTTAATGTATGTCAATAAAGTACAATTAAATTTATATATAATTTATCTGAAAATCAATAAGTACAAAGTTCACGAGGCTTTTTTTGACAACAGTTTTAAATTTTTTAATAGGCCAAGTTACAGCTAACTATGGAATCTTAATGTAGAAATAATTACTGTTCCCCAGGAAGGTTGTATTTACTTTGCGAAGTCGGAAACTAGTTTTTATTAGTTTACCTGTCTTTATATTACTCCATTTTGTCATTCTCGTTACATTTAGATGATCTATTATAATTAGAAGTTGCTTTTCATAATATTTATATGCACCGCCTTCTTTAGACTTAATATGTGCCTACTGACCGAGTGTCAGTCTACGCACAAGAATTACCGTTAAATTTAAAATACAGACGCAGCCTAAATAAAGTTTCATTATATGTAAATATAAAGGTCAGCCGATGTAATTAGGGTTAAACAAGTTTTAAAAGTCAATTTAATTTCTCTCGTAAAGTTTTCACAATTAACATTTACATGTATATTTTATTTAATCGTTTTTTAATTTTGTATTTCTTAAGGGCAAGTCGCTAGATCAGCATAAAGTGTAGATATATACTCGTACATATAATGTATTCGGTTGCCTGATATATTTAGTTCTCCTATGTACCTAATAACTAATAACAAATCTATGTAAATTGTTTAAAAAGTGCAACTATCGAGATTCTGGCCGGTTCCTTACGGAATCGGTGATATCCTTAGATTTATTTTATTAATGGAATATGACGATTCATTCCGCACACACAGCCGAGATGGCTTAGTGGTTGGATAATTGCGGGTTAAAACTATATATTATAGGAATATGCTCTAAACCTTCTCCTCTTCCTACTACTGCACTAAGGTTCTCTAAGTCCAGTACTAGGAAATTAAAAAAGCTGTTGTTGTTATTGTTGTTGACCATTCACTCATTGATTGTGTAACTTCTATGGGAGGTATAATAATTTTATTTCAAGGTCGTTTTTTAATACAAGAATTTGTAACGCAAAAAGGCTTCCATTAGTCACATATATTAAGTAACAAGCCCTTTAAAATTAACTAGTGTAATTTAAATATTCGAATTCGATATTACAAAACCAAATTAAGAAGTGTTTAAAGTAATATTAATTCATTTTATATTAACGACATACCCTATTCCGCTATGCAATACCAGGCTCTCCATCTTTGTTGCACTGAGAGGAGGCTTCGTGTCGCCCACGTGTCTGATCTTATCAGCATTGCCTGGCAATACTTAAGGAAATAATGGGAATCTTGAAATAAATCTTTTACTTCAATGCTAAGATGTAGGCATTGGGTCTTTTTTTATTGTTTTTGTTTTAGATTCTCTTAATTTTGCTGGTGATATTTAATACTTATTATAAAACAAAGTTAGTTTACCTATTCGGTTTTTTCATTTAAGGTATTATCCTTATATGAAAAGAAAGAAGATTATGAATGTATAATATAATATTAATGAAGTAGTATTAAGTTAATTAGATGATAAGTTGGTTTGATTTTGATTATTGTGTTTTGCTTGTTAGGGGTGACATAGTCAATTTGTTTGTTGACTAAGCTCACAGGTATTATAAAATAATAAAAAAAATCACTTCCTGTTGTCTGTACGCTTCCATTTTTAAAATAATTACGCAAAGATTTTAATACGGTATTCATCAATAAACAGCGTGATTCAAAAATAATATTCTAAGGAAGGAAAGAGCGAGAACGTCAAAAAAGAAAATAGTTTTTCATATTTTTTTTTCAATTTGAAAGTTGTATTTAGACCTTTATGCATCCACGTGAAACCAGGATGAGCAGCTTGTAGTATTTAATGAAGAACTTTGCCTATTAATAAATTTAAAGGTTATGTTACAAAATACCCAATAAATTTGTTGAGAAACCATAGAATATATGTAAGGGTTGATTTCGTATTCTTTGAATTTAATACAGTATGTAAATTTAATTACTTAAAAATAGCTTTGAAAATTTATTTAAGAAAAGGAGTAGCTACCGAATTTCTTGTCATCTACATATAATAAAATTGGAGTGCCTGTTTGTAATATTAAAATACTTTTTACTAAATGCATGTGTATGTATACACGGTATGTATACCAAAATATCATTTTAACAGTTCTTGTCCGTCTGTCTATTTGTTTTTTTCCAACTAATATCTGGAACGGCTGGACCGATTTTGATGAGGCACCGCTATTTATAACTACATATTTAACTACCTTCAATTTAATCCTATACCATGGTCATTCAAAATTGTAAATAAACTTACATAAAGACGACTTTACAGATACAATGAAGAATACTTTAATTTCGATTTGCTAATTTTTATATAGTTTTTTAAGCATATTAAGTTGGTAAATTGCTTCTACATATAGTAATGTCTTTAATGGACTATTTTTAATGCCGGTTCACACAGCGCTATGTTAAAGTAGTTATGTACTAGCTCAGTCACGGCACGATCGCCGTGCCTTGTGAAAATGGTCTTAATAGCTCATACATTACCATCTAACACGGTACGGTCACCGTGCCGTCACCGTTGTACACGTGTGAAAGGGCACTAACGCTAAGGATGCGTGATTTTATCTCCTGTGCCTATAAAACCTTGGGTCACTCACCCCTTTAACAAGATCTCGGAAATTGTATGTATTGGTTATGGAGATAGAACTGATGAGTAATTGGTATTACAAAGCTACGTAGGAAGTAACAATAAATAAACGGTTATATGCGAAGCGGTTGGTATATTACGAATATTTGTAAATACATACAGTTTTAGAAACGATAAATTACACCTATAATAATATTATAAAAAATGCCAAAAAATAAATATTTACATTGAATTAAACTGTTTAAAATTTCAACGAAAAAGGGACTAAATTTTAAAAAAGTATGACTACTAAAATTTATAACAATCAATTTTAAAAATGGCAAAGAATAAATTTAAGAAGGCAAAAAAGAAAACATAAAAATAAATGTCTTTATAATATATTCATAAAAACTAATAGTCAGTTAATAGACATTTTGTTTTTTTTTTAATAACCAAAATTTTATTTAGTTTTAAAAGAACGGGAAAAGGGTAATGTTTAATTTATTTTAACAAATTATTATTGTTCCTTTCGTGTTCCTTTAATATTATTAAATTAAATGATATAATAATATTTGCATAAAAAAATTAAAATATTTTATTTTTTTTTTTTGCGTCAATTATTAACATTTTTTTTGTGTTTTTTCAGGTATGAACAAAAATTAATCGGGAGAATGACACTGAAATGGTAAGATGGTTCTCGTGCTGTAACAAACTTGAATCTACACGAGTATATTCCAACGGTAGGTGGACGTAAGATAATCAAACTTTAGATTAACCTATTCCAAACGATTTGTAATAACTCTACTATTGCATGCAATACAAACTCGGTTTATTTTTCATGTACTTAAAGTTCAAATTCCAATAACATTAAAAATAACTTAAGATCTCTAACCAATCGTGTTAGGTCCAATCAAGGTCATAAGTTCTTTTTATATACCTTCATATATACATCATGTTACTTTTATCAAATAATGAGTATATCACTGTTTATATTTAAATACCGAAACGAGACAAGGTTAACAATATTATATTTATATCATTTATAGGAAAGTTGAGAGGCAAATAGGCCTGACGATAAGTGGTGATCATCACCTACATGCCGTCTATATGCATTTAACTAATATGTCAAAGTAACTCGCTCATCCTTCACACCGAAATATAACTCTTTAAATTCCCTTTTGGCTGTGGAATAACTGTGTGTATCAAAGCAACACAGATTGCACAATTGCACAAAGCCTTTAAAAAAATACAAATAAAGCCACAGCCTGTAAATTTCCCACTGCTGGACTAAGGCCTCCTCTTCCATTAAGGAGAGGATTTGGAACATATTCGCTGTTCCAATATTTGTTTGATTCCAATTTGGGTTGGTGGAATGCACATGTGGCAGAATTTAGATGAAATTAGACACATGCAGGATTCCTTCACCGCCGAGCATGACATGAATTATATATATATAGTGGTGCTTGCCTAGGTTTGACCCGTAATCATCGGTTAAGATGCACGCGTTCTAACCACGGCCATCTGAGCACTCAAAATATATTGACTTTTTAATATTTTGAATACAAGCCAATAATATTCCTGCTAAGATTGATTTAAGAAATAAGTTAACCTTAGTTTGCGTTTAAACGACTAATGACGTTGAAAGAAAACCCGATATAAAAGAACTTATTTATTCTTTGACTAAAGTACTTTAAAGTCAAGTAACTCCAATTAAAACTTGAACCGGAAATGAAGCACAATGGCCGTCAATTACACTTGAAATCCCAAACGAGGTAATGAAATTATCAACAAAATAAGTATTTATTATTACAAGTCAGAGATATTTATTCAAATACATATTTACGTAACTTCTGACCCAAGGAAGGTGAAAATTCTTGACCTCAGAATGTATATTTCTGCATTGGAAATACAACCATAGTTATTGAAAAATAAGGTTCAAATTCCAATGTTCGATATAAAATTCGATTGCTCATTTGCATATTATAACTCTTCTGCTCATAAAAATACATGTCATTTTAGGTTAAACAAGTCATTTGTTTTAAGAGAGATTTAAGAAAAAACAATATGCAGCTTGGGAAACTATGTCTGATTATGGTTTTCACAGAAATATTATCTAATGTTTAAATTGAGAATCCTATCTGTTTGTCTGTCTGTCAAATAACATATGCTATTGTGTATGGCTAATCCCTTATGACCAATCCCATAAGCGGAAGCAAAGCCACGAATCATATCACAATCAATCACGCGTGCATCATAACCGATGATCGCGAGTTCAAATCCAGACAAGCACCACTATATATATGTGCTTAATTTGTGTTTATAATTCATGTTCGTGCTCGGCGGTGAAGGAAAAGATCGTGAGGAAACCTGCATGTGTCTAATTTCATCGAAATTCTGCCACATGTGCATTCCACCAACTTGCATTGAAACAGCGTGGTGGAATATGTTCCAAACCCTCTTCTGTAACAGGAGGCTTTAGCCCAGCAGTGGGAAATTTACGGGCTTGTTACTTTACTTTTAAATAAAATGTATAAAAATCTTATTTCAAGACGGTGGTATGAAAGAATGAATTGTAATACAATATTTAACAAACATGACATTTTGTTTTCAAATGCTCAAATAAGAGTAACTACTGAATGTCTTGCCGCTTTTTCTCGGTAGAATCTGCATTTGGAACCGGTGTTAGCTTTACTTATGTTTAATGCCGATTTAAAAGTTATACTTGATTAAAATATATTTTTATTTTGATTGTCAATAAGGAAACTCTGTTAGCATTCTGCCATCATATTTTTTTAAGTACAATTTATCTCAACTAATGAAGGAAGTAACGTTTTTTGTAATGCTCATATATTAATCTTATACCGAAAGATGCTGTGAATTTGGGTAGTTTAATAACTATTATATTTTATGATAGGTTAGAGTCAAGATGGATCAATGTTTAGAAGTCGATATTAATAGCTGATGATGTCAAAACCCGGGCAAACACCACTGAAATTGGTGAAAAGGAAAACATGGTGAGGAAACTTGCACGTAGCGAAGAGATGCCATATCCTCCAAACCACATCAGCGCTGCGCTGTGGAGTAAGCTTAGCCTTACCCTGAAAATGTAACATATACAGATGATACTATATATGTAGCTTCACTTTTTCCTGCACCATATTTAGATTATTGGCGTGACAAATATGAATTAATTGTTCTTAATTTGACAAACAGTTCTCAATTTAAATCTTACACGAACGAGGACGTCATCATTAGAACGAATTTGATTTATTGATAAATAATTGCTTACATGATGGCACTTGTAATTAATCGAAGCTACGATCATTTCGTAAGCAGTATTGGGCTATCCGCTAATGACAATCTTCATACACAACGTACTATATCCAACTAGTTATTTTGGTAAATTCAACTTTATTCGTATTCCCTTAGAGTGTATACTTCGATGATTATAAGATGGAGTTTGGTTATTTAAGGTCGTGTTGTTAGAACGTGATTCCTTTATCTTGTGTAAAGTAATTATGGGAAATTTCAAATAAATACCTCAATTTGCCTCACCTTGGTAGCTTTGAGGCGTTCACTTTTGTTCTTTTGGTGATTTTTATAAATTTGTTTTGTTATTTCGTATATACAGTTATATTTGTTTTATATGATACAGCTTATTTCATAATTTTTGGTAACACGGAAGACATTTGTCTGTTATATAAAATATTAGCTTGTAAATTTATTTGATAATCAATATAAATAATTTTTTTTGGTTGTGTTCACTCGGTAGGTTTTTGTATAACCGTGTATGTACCACCCATAAATATGTCCAACAGCCATACAAAAATATTTCGTATTGTATACCCATTTAAAGGGCGAGAAAGCTACACACATACAAGATATATAATATCTCAGTCCCAATGTTGGTTCCAAGGTTGGTGGCGTATTATTGTAGCACCAGTATTAATGGACATTGAACACTTACAATCAAGTAGCTAATTATAAATAAGCTGTAAAAATAATCGGTGTAATCGCTTTATTTTCTCATTGGCTATTCACTGTGAGCGTGCCTTTATCCCACTTCGTTGACTCTGCGTTGTGTGTTTTCAAGAACAGTTATTAAATACACTCGACTGGTCACTTGCTTGATGTCGACCTTCGTTAAGAAGGCTGGGTTACCATACTTTTTTCTCATCGCTGGAAAAACGCATAACGCCTTTCCCTCACATGATGAATATTCATTAAAAACCAGAGGTACACTCCGTCTTTTCGGGGAACGTCACGGGATCGCTTGCGCATACTGCCGTGACGTTCTGACGGTACGGACGGAGGTCCACCTCTGCAGGCCTCCAATTCCTAGGGGATTCTCTGGATACAGAGACCTCTACCTGGAGGCACTTATGGTGGGATGAGAATGCATCCATAACGAAGACTCCTTCGCCCAGGTGGAACGGATCAGCTGCAATGCTGAGTTACCTTCCCGCAACTATATTTTTTATTGAACAACTAAGTACTGATAGCAGTGGTAGATGCTCAATAGGAAAGTATCCTGTAGTTCTCGACGCTCACGATTTAGATGTGACCACTCAGCTAGAAACCAAAGCATACATTATTATACTATTCATAATTATAAAATTATAATTAAAAAGGTTCATAAATATATACGCTGATATAAAAAAAATAATCTTATTCCAATCGGTTCAAGATTGTTTCTTAAAGACAGTAAAAAATTACTGGTCGGATTTGCATTTTAATGAAAAGTAAAGCTTTGGGATGACAGAAAAATACTTGTGAGTTAACAATGTACGATTATGTTAATCGTAATAAATAGTTGATCTATCTAATCCGGATATTATATGTACATTGCAATATATTAGAGGGATAATTTTGTAAATTTAATTGTGTCTTAAATCTCTAATTAAAGAGATGTAAAAAATTAACAATATCGATTCAAAAGTGATTTTGTGGCTCTGATTTATATTGTCTGATATACATTAGATTTGTGTTGAAGTATGAACAAAAAAATTTATTTTTAATAGTTTTTGGAATGAGTAATGTCCCTTTAACTACAATCATAATTAATCAACGATTGTGGCTTCAATTTCGAAAAGGCACTGTTCTAAAAAATTATGTTTTTTGTTGATAATATAGTATTGGAGCAGCACAGGATAAGCTACGTCACGGTAGCATGCGTAAGCGATCCCGTGGCGTCCGCCGAAAGACGGAGAGGGTACCGCTGGTTTTTTAGTGGGTAAACCCGGTGTGCTTGGGCGCACTCGGCGTTCAGGGCTCCGGGGAGTCCCACACACCCCCCCACTTTCCATCACGTGGGGGAAGCGCGCAAAGAATTCTACTAATTATTTGTTGATTTAATTTTCATATAGATATATAAACATAGGTAAAAATAATAATAATGATACTGGTTAACTGGATACTGTCTTGTCCACTAGTAGTCATGTACAGGCTGTAATGTATTAACTTTGTTTTGGAAATTAAGTCATTATTCTATTCTTTGAAATTTCTCAAATGAAGTTTGATGTTTTATAATATTAAAAAAATATATACTTTATTTACGTGATTTACACTTGTGACCATTTTAATCGTAATTTTATTAAATTAAATTAAATGTACATCTCAGATTCAGATTCAACTGAAGAGTACCTTCAAGAACTCCAGAACTCATTCTCGTTTTACGAAATTCAATATACTAAGAAATTAATTAATCTACACATACTTTTAAAATTATCACGATAAAATTTTTGACATAATATAATATTTTCAATGTATTTTGGTACATACAGACGACCTTATACGTTTTTACTGTATATGTATATACAAAATGGAAGTGTATGGTTAATTTATTCACTATTATCAACGTATAGCTAAGACCGCAGGGGTCAAATAAATCTATTGGAAGGCTCTATCATAGCGGCAGAAATGAAAGTCTTAATTTATATTATTTTAATTGTAAAGCGTCGGCCCTAATGATGTATGCGCGTGCGCACATGACGCAACAGATACCATTTATAACTTCGACTATTAATATATTATAGCTGTGTTATAGTGTCTGTTTGAAATATTGTTCTTTTTTAACACATCCGTGGCTTGGCGTGTAGATTTTTATTAATGGAGGTGTTGTTTGCATGTATATCTTATTTCTATGTTCCTATGTTAAATTACTTTGTATAGAATCTTTTTATGTATGAAATTAGCGATGCAAATATTCAAAATTTCTTAGTGTCTATGGGCGACGATTACCACTTACTGTCAGTTGGGCTGTCCGCCTACATATATCATAAAAATAGTTGTTTGTTTTTTGGTAACACTAAAATATTGTTTTTTTTGGCTGCGCAATGAAATCAGTCTACAAAAATATTTCGATCAACAAAAAATTACATTCAATTAAAAAAAAAACAAAAATGACAGCACAAAAGTTTATTCAAACAAGTGTAAGTGTCATCAATTCATTAACGGAGCAAGATTTCTCACAGCATTCCATAACGATTTGCCTCTTCCCTCTACTAGTAGACCTCGCTTTATCGGGAGCTATCCACGGCCAATTGGAATCAATGGAATTGGACCTCTTCCTGACTGACTCCCCATTTCAAATCACGACCATGGTCATCGCCAATCTCCTTTCACAGTATACTTGATCCTCGGCCACTGAAGAAACCATTGGAACAAATACAAATAACGTGAGACTTTGTAAATTCATGATAAGTATTCCATGTCCAAGAGTCGAGATGGCCCAGTGGTTAGAACGCGTGCATCTTAACCGATGATTGCGGGTTCAAACCCAGGCAAGTACCGCTGATTCATATGCTTAATTTGTCTTTATAATTCATCTCGTACTCGGCGGTGAAGGAAAACATAGTGAGGAAACCTGCATGTGACAAATTTCATAGAAATTCTGTCACATGTGTATTCCACCAACCCGTATTGGAACAGCGTGGTGGAATATGTTCCCAACCTTCTCCTCTAAGGGAGAGGAGGCCTTTAGCCCAGCAGTGGGAATTTACAGGCTGTTGTTGTTGTTGTTGTTGTTGTATTCCATGTTCAGGTAGTATCGATGGGATCGTACGAGGGTTATGTGCGGAGAAAATTTCGGTGTTTCATACCATGTTAGGTTCATTAATATGCAATAAGGTTCCAATCAAGGTATCCAAAGATCCTAATAAGACCTGATTGTTGTGATGTTATGTTTTTGATAAGTTATTTTTGTGTTGTTTTGTTGGTGATTGAAAAAAGCGTATATGAGTTTTAATAAAAGAGGCCACGTCATCACCCTTCTGCCCTTATCTCGATATACTTGTGGTCGGCGCAGTATGTCTTCTTCCATACTTCTCTATCTGACGTCATCTTACAACTAACATTCTTTTCAGCCATATCATCTCTCACATAATCCATTCATTGTTTCATTGAATTTTGAATTGAAAATAGCTATGTATTGACCAAAATTAGGTGAGTATATTTAAATTGTGTTACTGAATAAATAATATAAGGAATCTCTGATGATGATCTGAGTTTTGGCAGATAATCTCCATGTTTATAAATTAACGAGTTTTTTTATTTAGGAGTAACATTTTTGCATGTAACTATATAATATATATCTATATATACATGTACATATTATACGTACGTTTTATAGTCACATTACCTCTCGCCATTTGTAATAATCTTACATAAAAGTAAAAGTAGGTACTGCACAAATCATCAACCACATGAAAGATGACATGAATGCTAGCAGAAGTTTCTCTATTGAATCACTATTCCGATAATCTGGACGAAAAATACCCTTACTGGGTCTTTTCAGCGCTATTATTAATATTAAACGTTTTAGACTTTTCTCATTCTAAATTCGTGTTGTTTAAACAGGAAACTGTACCGTTTATTCTTTTATTTATTTTGTGTAAATAAATATTCTATTGAAATGAAAACAAATCAATCAAGGAATCTTGTTTTTTTTTTTATTTATTGTCAGTTTGAAGGAGTAGTTTGATTATGTACACTGAATTAAACGCAGTTTCTAACTTCTAGTACTCAAAATTCAAACTGTCGTTGAATTTAAATTCACTATGGATAAATAGCTCCTAGCCAACCTAACACCCCATTGTTGTACTTTTTGTATTTTACAACAAATTGTGTTTCAATACCTTTATTAGCGAACTACGGAAACGTGTTAGGTTCTAATTTATAGTTTTATTACTCGTTAGCTATGAGCAACTGACGTTTTACGTTAAAACAAACCAAACATAAAGTTTAGTATTTATTCAGTCCCAGGATATAAACTGTGTTGTGTGTTCTGAGGTTTTAATAAGGCATACTATACTGTACAATTACTATACACCGGCTCCAAATATAACAATAACAGTTATCACTACATTATATAATCGTAAATTGACTTTTAAGTTGTCTAATATTTTTAATCTCATTTTACTAAGGTGAACTCTAAAAAATATTTTGAATACGCAATTGTTATGAATTTGTTTTAAAATTGTGTTTTGTTTGAAGTCGCATTTCCTTTTTGTTAATTTTTTTATTCATTTTAATTTAGATAGAAGACCAATTGGATCACCTGGCGATAAGTGGTCACGACTAACCATTGGTACTGATGGTGTCAGAAATTTGAAAAATTACTTAAAACGCCGATGCGCTACCAACTCTGGGAACAGATATGTTATACTTCCTTGTTTCAGTAACTCACTGGCTTACTCACCCTTCAAAGAATATACACAAATTTATATGTTTGAAGATAAATAGACTTAACACTATGGACCGGTTTTACATTTTAAGCGCGTGAATTTAACAAATTAAAAAAAAAAATATAATAGTGTATGTTATTTTAAATATTACAAAATCTAATTCTGTACCTACTTTTATAATTGTATTTAACTAACAACTTCTTGCCGGTTGTGCTCGTTACAATCTACTTTCCGAACCGTAGGTAGCTTCACTTTATATATGTAGTTGTAAAATGATGATTTAACATAGTTTTTGAATGGCGATTCGACGACGAAAAGTGCTTGTAAAAGCCTACTTGAATAAAGTATATTGATTTTGATATGTGAAGGAAACCGAAAAGTTCTTCAAACAATGTTGGTAAAAAGGATGAACTTTTGTAATTAAAGCCTATATCTATTCTAATATTATCAATACGTAACTCTCTGTTACCTCTTCACGCGTAAACCTCTGAAACGACTTAAATGAATGGCGCGTGACGGTTTGCGTGCTATAGGTAATGTTTTATAAATTTTGCCTACCATAAATTATAATTATAATTTTATAACGACTTATAAAAATAAATAGTGTACTGTGACAATGTTAAAAGAAAGTACATTTTTGCCATTGAGAAAATGATTTAAATTCTCATTTCAAAAACACTCCAAAAACTTAACCAGCTCGAACTTGACGCATGCATTATTAGCTATCCACTCATCAGATATGCTACCGCTAAACAACAGTACGCAGTGTTGTTGTGTTCCGGTTTGAAGGGTGAGTGAGCCAGTGTAACTACAGGCACAAGTGACATAGTATCTTACTTCCTAAGGTTAGTGATGTAAGGCATAGTTAATACTTCTTACAGCGTCATTGTCTATGGATTATGGCGACCACTTACCATCAAGTCGCCCATATGCTCGTCCGCCAACCTATTCCATAAAAAAAAACTAACAAAACGTAATGCTCTTTTATCCAGTTGTAATGTACAAAGTCGGTTTATCCTATAAGGCATTAAAAACCCGATTTCGTAGTCAAATAAAGTCATTATAAAAGTGTAGTTGAATTAAACTCAGTGGTAAATAAACCTTATCATATCTCAATCTGAGATATCTAAAGTGGTATTGTTATCTGTATAATGGCGATAGAAGTGGATTTATTGAGTATTCAATGTGGTAATTGTGGGATAGGTCAGGTTTTAGGATACAGTTTAGTGGAATAAGGTCTCATATGACGATGTATTCGTTGCTTTGTTTTGAAGTGAGCGTTTGAGAATTTTGATGGAGTTTTTATATTTTACGTTGGTTGATTGGTGATGTTAGTGATAGTGATGTTCACTATCATTATATAAAATTTAGTATTGTTTTTTGTAAGTAATATTTATCATCTATTTTATCATACCTTAATCGAGCCAAAATATTACCTGTACTTACTGACCCTTTAAAACGGAACGCATAAATACTCAGTATTACTGTTTGGGGGACCCAAGCGAAAGGGCTTTCTGAAGAAACCTGAAGCATCTTATGTTAAAATACTATGGATATGAGTAATTGATAAATCTAATTACATAATTAAGTGACAAGACCAGATTTAAAGTTATAATTCATGAGACAAAGAGTTACCTTAAACGAAAATACGTTCCAAAAACAATAACATCAGACTCTAAAGATCTTAAAACTGCATAATATTGAAGAAGATAGGCTTTTCTTCCGCCGACTTCTCACAATGGGTTATAATATAAGGGCGGTTCCTCACTAAGAGCATTCGCCTATGTTGTAATAGATCAGATACGGTTACATTTAGTGAGTAAAGAGGATAGAGTATTGGAGTGCACTTATTATACTAATAGAACCTCAATGAGAGAGAAGCACCGAGCATTAAAAACAACTGACTCGACTGCAGGCGAATGCTCATAATCCAATCTTAGATTGTTACATTACAGGGATTGCCGCAGGTGGGGAACCGCCCTAAGGTATAAAATACTTTCTATAACTTGGAATATAAAATGTATGTACAATTGTAATTATATGTTTAAATGTACTATTTAAAAGTACTCAACGTTGTTTGTTTAATTCTATATAATATATTATATTTATTAATCTAATGTATAAAATGTTATTATAGGGCCCTACTAATATAATAAATGAGAAAGTTTGTGAGGAAGGATGTGTGTATGTTTGATACTTTTTCATAAAAAAATTACTGGACGGATTTGGATGATATTTTACAATTATATAGAATATACATCAGGCTACAATTTATAATGATTTTATGTAATTCAGTCATAGTATAACGATACACATATAGTACCAGTACGAAACCTGGCGGGTCGCTAGTATAGTATAAAGTTGCTCCCTATATACATTTAGGGTAAGGAAAAGTGATGATGATAATGATACTACTATTAATAAAAAAAGATGGTTTAATAATGTTAATAAAATGGTTTAAAGATAATAAAAATAATTCAAGGTCAAAAATAAGAAGCAGCTTTTCAGGTATAAATTACTTATATATTTAAAACAGACTTGTATCATCATAATGGTCGCATAATAAGAAACTATCAACATCAACAAGAGACCACTTAACACTGCCGTATTAGCGCTAAGATGGTTTGATCCCATCAACTCTATTAATAGTCGTCTTCGTGACTCGGACGGACAAATTATTTAGTCTGTGGTGTAAGGAACGAGTTATTAAATTTAATCTTTATTATTTTTATTATGTTTTGCCTGACTGGTTGGCAAAACATAAATATAAATAGTATAAATATTGGACAAAATCACATAAGATACTTTGATCCCAATATAAGTAGCTAAAGCACTTATGTTATGAAAAATCGGAAGTAACAACGGTACCACAAACACCATAGACCCAAGACAATAAAGAAGAGTAATGAGCTTTGTCAACATCATCGACCGGGAATCGAACCCGGGAACTCTTTAGTGGCGTACCCATGAAAACCGTTGTACACTCTACCACGAAGGTCGTTAACCAAGCTGGTTGGTAGCAGTCACAATAGCCCATAGGCGTAAACCATTTTAAATAACCAGTCCTTGTGAAATATTCACCATCCCTTGGATCGCCAATGCCTTCCCGATGCAATGGTTGCGAAGATGCTATGTGCCTTATGCCTGCGGTTACTCGCTCACTCACCCTTCAAATCGGAACATAACAATAATTATACTAATTCTGTCTGTTAGTAGGATATCTGACTCACATACATTTTATTAGCCGTAGGTTAAGTTAATCATCTTGCATTAAATGAACATACCTATATATCTTGTCTTGTTAAAAACTACACAGCTATGTAGTCCAGTGTATTCAAATGAGTTAAAAACATCTGTCATATTGCACTATAATAAATCAACGCGTTAATTTGATACATAAAGTTATATAAATCATAATAATTCCATCAATGAACGTCTATGTCGATGATTTATGTTGTCTTTGTCTATTTACATTTAAAAATATTGACATTATGTTCTCATTTGTGAGTATCGTAATGATTGGTAATGGTACATCGCTTCTCACTTGGACCGAACCTTCAAAGCACGCCCGAGGCGGTATCACACCTCCACCTCGGAGCTGACCATCGATAAGAATTGTCGATACCATTTACATCGTCCCAATATTTTGAACTATATAATTTTTAAACTTTGAGCCACTTATACGATGATTGGGCCTAATATGAGCTTATTTTTATCGGAATGATAATGACGTAAATACAGTGCTGATGTTTTTAAAGAATACAATTTTAATTTGTATTTTAATTTTAGTATAAATTGGCTGTATAGATTGAGTCATTTACAAATTGTTAGTAAAAAAAATACAATAAAAAGTTTATTTACTCTCTGGTTAATATTTAAAAGATTTACGATATTTACACATCTATAATAAAATAACTGAGTTGTTTTAAAAGTCGCTAAACGTTCCGCAATAAAACAAATCATTCCGTTTTAAAAATAAACTGTCTTTATTTTTTTTTCAAAATGGCGCCGCCAAAGTCGACAAATTCATATTCACATTCCCGCCGATGCTGCGACCAGAATTATAATTGACCGGTTATCTGACCGACAAAAGTAATAAATCTTGCGGCGATGAAGATTAGGCCTAAAAATAAAAGGTGAAACGTACTCCGTGAATGTAACTGTTTCAACTTTCATATTTTTTTTAAGCAAATTGGCTTTGGAAATATAAAAAAGGATATTTTTTTATATTTATAAAATATTACCATACATAATTACATAAATTAATCGTTGCAAGATGTTATTATATCGGACATAAATAGAGATCTATGTATTAATTACTATGATACATTTAATTAAATATAATAAATAAAAATTTTAACAAAAAGAAAAACCGACTTCAAACAAAACACTATTTTAAAAAAACAAATGAATATGCACAAAAAAGTAATAAAAATAATTGCGTATTCAACATATTTTTTAGAGTCTTCCTAAGTTAAATGAAATGAAAAATATTAGACTACTTAAAAGTCGATTAACGATTATATCATGTAGTTATAGTTATTGGTATATTTGGAGCCGGTGTCAGCCACGGTGCCTGAAAGAAAGAAACGATACGAGCCCCTTGATTGATCCAGTATATTATTGTGTAAAAGGTAATTTGTAAAAAAACATATTTGTTAAAGTATTCTCGTATTGTTTTTTGATAGATATACTGTAGGGTTTTATTATAAAAAAAATTATCAAAATCGGTCCACCCAGTGAAAAGTTATGAGGTACCAACATTAAAAAAAAAAAAAAAAAAATTACAGACGAATTGATAACCTCCTCCTTTTGGAAGTCGGTTGAAAATATAATATATGGTTTATACTCTAATAGAAAATTTATATTTTTGTTAAGTGTTAAATAATGTTTTATTTATCACTTCCATTTTGTTAGGAACTTTTTTAGTATAGTTCAAATTAGTGTTTTGTTTATGTTATCTGTGTTACGGAATTTTTGAACACGGTTGTTGCTTGACAAATTAATCGCGGCGTGTTCCGTTTGAAAATAGAATACTTGGAAATATTCAAAAACTTTCTGTCCAATAGTAATTTTGTTATTTTTGTTAAAACGTTAGAATTATAAAAAAAAACGGTTAGAACACAGTAAAATGGACAAAATTCACATTCATGAAAAATGAATTAAATTCAAATTGATTGATAATACCGAAACTAAACGCAATAACAATTGGTAATGTCAATATAATAATCTTGCCTTAACAATATTTATAAGCAAAGGAGATTTTATCCATGCAGCCTTCTACTATTACATATAAAAAAAAATATAATATCTAGATTTGTTTGAACTTTCTAGACATGTTTTGTACTTGTGGCTACTTGTCACCTACATGAATGTTTGCTAAAATTTGACATTTGACATTCCTATACGTCGATGACATAACATTTAATTAACGGGTATAAAAGAAAAATACACAATAAAAAGGTTGTATATCTCAAACAAAGTAAATTTAAGAAGAAAAAACGATCAAAAAGTTTCCAATTGCACGGACATATTTAAAATGGCATTACATTGTCGAAGTTTAATTTGCGTTCTGAAAGTCTGTAATGAATTGCTCATTGTGTATTGAAAGGTTCCCGTTTCTGAACACAGTACAATGCCTCAGGGATAGGGTAGCCATGTTTAAAAAACGGATAATGTGAAAATAACGAATAATCCACCACACAATTTTATTTCAAATTTGTAACATTAAAAATATATTAGGTTAGACTTTTTTCTTTTTACAAATATAAATTTAATTGAATGTGTAATTGGAATTATTAAATATGAAATAAAAATATTTTATAGTTTGGTAACCCTAGCTGATTATCGAAGCGTAAAATATTTAAACTGAAATTTGTGGGATGTTTTCACATATACATAATGTACTTTTATGGTATTATGTCCTTTTAAAAACATGACAAAACTCAGGGAGCATTGTGTACGGTGAAGTACTTAAAATAAAAAAATAAGAACATATGCGTAGGAATTGGTTTGAACTTTTTTATATAACACAAAAAATATATGTATTATTTAAATCTATTATTACGGTTCGTAAAGTAATATATATTTAAATATAGATATAAAATTATCACCATGTAAAACAAATATAAGGTCACAGTAGGGCATTATAAAGTAGCGCCTTAAACAGGATCCGAGATGTGAATTAAAAAGCCATTACAATTTGAATTTAGAACGAACGTTTATATTCATGCGAATGGAAATGTACAATTATGTCAAGCCCATCATATTTTCTACTCACTATAGACCGAGGAATAGATCGAGATTAGTATTATGATTCGTTATTATTAGTTTTTGAATTTAGAATACGTCGAATTGAGTTCGTTTTTATATTTGAGAAAATATATAAAAGACATTTATTATAAAAATATTATATAAAATTACATTAATTATCGATAACATTTTAATACTCAAAATGATCATAATTATAATCTGTTTGCGTGGTGTCTCCCTAATTATAGCTTAACCGTACGAAAAACGAATGCCTGTTCAATACTATATACTTCATCTAGTCGTGTATGATAAATAATTAGCTCTAAATAAAATCTTTCTATTCTCTTGACGAGTATACCCTTTAGCCAATAGATTGGCAATTTACTGGCTGCCTAAAATACATTATTATTTTTAATTTACATTTTAGAATCATTAGAGAGATTTTGGGATTGATGTGATTTGGGAAAAACTTACTTAAAGGTTAAAAAACTTACTTACAATAAACAGGAGGTAGGTAAATAGTAGTAATTTAGAGTATTTGAGAATCAATAAAATATATATTTGTTTGTATTTAAAGTACTACTGACGTTTCTTTTTTGTTTAAATTAGTTGTCATTTTCTTTTCGGCACATGTCACTCAGTCCTCAGTCTACATTATCAAAGTCTTCAGATCGCAGGGTCTATGTTATTTTATGGAGTTTTAAACAGGACAAATAGTAGTTTTATTGAATCGCCGCATGATGTGAAAGTGACATCATTTGTTAATAAATGAGCGACTTGCATTAAATTAATAAGTGGACGTTTGTAACGGTTGTATTGCGCAAGCGCATTGACGTGATTCATGTTTTGGCTTTTTGTAATTGAATATCGTTTTTTGCATTACAAATCATGTTCGTAAACTATGTAATCTCACGGAAAATACTCCGAACACCCAACTGTCAAAATATAATAAACAAAAAGATTACGACTTTGGGTTATTAAGATGTTTTATAAGTGAAATAGATGTCTTTTAGTTTACTATCTATTAGAGATCTGGCGTCTTATCAGCTTTCTGAATGACTTTAATATTACAGTTAAATCTTCTAAGCTCGTATTGACCTGGGACTGAAAGCCAATGGCTCATTGTGAACTTTTTATCAGAGTTACACGTTTCTCCAACGTGATGATGTATATGCGGTACCCTGGTACCTTCTGTGTCTCTTCAGCGGGCGCCAGGGATCGCTTTAACATGCTACCGTGGCCCATGGTCGGCAGCCCTAAACGGCCAAACCAGTTGTCACAATTAAGTGATACATATTTATCGCAAATTAAATATCCATATAATTTATTAAATCTCACTTCTCTATTCGATTCAATTTTGTCACCACAATTATACCTACTCAATAACTTACAGCCGATAACGTTATCTGGCAACAATGAGTAATGGCCGCTCGTTATCAGTCTATAATGTATCTTTATCTTAATATATTCCCTGATTTCCATACTGTACTTTGACCGTGGTCTCGCTTTTAATTTGATAGCTTTTTCGTATCGATGTTAAGGTTTCTCAATTCCAAAAAAACAATTAAGAAAAATTGTTTTTTTTTTTGGGGAAACGAGAATTATTGTGTACAATACAATGATTTATCTTAAAAATTAAAATATTCCAGTGCCTTAAAAGAATGATTTTGTATGATATTGTCATGTATGATTCTATAAAACCCCATTCGTCTAAATCTGTTCAGGCATTTCGGAGTTATGGTGAAAGTTATTGTATGTGCACTAGGAGTAAGGATAAGCTTATAACGCCAAGTTTCCAACTCCGCAAAGTCATTAAGTCCTTCTTGGGGCAGGGTATCCGCTTCTATAATAAAATTCCGCAGACATTTTTAACTTTGCCGTTTAATAAATTCAAATCGTTTGTAAAAAAAAAAAATATATTGGTAGAAAAACCATATTATTCAATACAAGATTTTATAGATGATAAAGAAGCGTGGAGCTAATACCTGTTGACTTCCAAGCAGGATATATTAATTAGAATAATTGTATTAACTAACATGACTTTGTATTTTAAATGTTAAAAAAGAGTAACTACTGAGGTTCTTGCCGGATCTTCTCGGTAGAATCTACTTTCCGAACCGGTGGTAGCTTCACTCAATTGTAAAATGACGATTCAAAAGTGCTTGTAAAAGCCTACTTGAATAAGGTTTATTGTGAAAAAAAAAAAATTAAATTATTTCTCATCTAGGCTGGTTAATTATTACAAATTCCATATTTAAATTTTAATGGAATTATGTTCTCGTTATCTTTATACCATCTAATTTGTTTTAACTCTTCATTAGATAGAACTGCATTATATCAATGGTACCGTTATTATCGGATTTTGTGAGTTCTATTATAGCTTTGCTAGTTATTGCAGACACGAGAGGACAAAAGACAAATAAATAACATTTGACATTGAATTACGATATAATAGAGTCGAGATGGCCCAGTGGTTAGAACGCGTGCATCTTAATCGATGATTGCGGGTTCAAACCCAGGCAAGCACCGCTGATTCATGTGCTTAATTTGTCTTTATAATTCATCTCGTGCTCAGCGGTAAAGGAAAACATCGTGAGGAAACCTGCATGTGACAAGTTTCATAGAAATTCTGCCACACGTGTATTCCACCAACCCGCATTGGAACAGCGTGGTGGAATATGTTCCAAACCTTCTCCTCAAAGGGAGAGGAGGCCTTTAGCCCAGCAGTGGGAATTTACAGGCTGTTGTTGTTTTTACGATATAATTCGCCGAGAGCTTAAATTATCTATGAATGAATAAAAGCGTAACTACTGAGTTTATTGGCGGATCTCCTCGGTTAAATCTAGATTCCGAACCGGTGAAAATGACGATTCAAAAGATCTTGTTAAAGCCTACTTGAATAAAGTATATTTTTTTTCTTATATGCAACCTTCATTAACATAAGAATTAATAAAACTAAATGATACTACTAAAACTATATATACAAATATGAACTAAAACTAGTCACTGTTTAATCTTGACCGCGTGGAATGGTTGGAAGAATTCTAGGAGCATTTCCAGTATATTTTATTTATATATATATTTGATATTTCTAGTATATTTTGGTTTATGATATTCATTATGAAATTGAAAAAAGAAATGACGTTTTGAATGGCTTAATATTTATCGAAACATTGTATTTAAAATTTATGAAGAAATCTATATTACAATTGAAAATTGTTGTATTATAACTAAATATGTAATAATGAATAACCGTTAGTGAAAAAAAACTGTAAATAAAGCTGCAAATTTGTATTATTAACAAATCTCATGGAAAACGTAAATCTAAAGTGTAATTATCTTCATTCCTTCTTCGATTGGGATAGACGACAGGTATACGTATACTAGAATAGGAATTAAACTATCCCAAGTTTCACGGACAAGTGCTTAATCAAAGTCAACATTTTACTACTGCAGCTTTGTTACAAACACACAGACAGAAGTTAGTTCTAACGCTAAATGTCACTGGGATGGAGATGCTCGTTGGATTTAAACGCAGGTCGGGTTTGTTTTAGAGGGTGCCTGGATTGAGAGTCGGAGAGTTACGATGTATAACTTCTAAAATGTTTTAAATGCATGTAACTAATAAAGCGGTTTTAAGTGAAAGTAAAAATTCGTATGTTAAAGTTGTATATTTTACCAGATAATAAAACTAAATAGAATAATGGTAGATTTTCGACAATCAATAAGAAAGTGTAAACACTTCTATTTTGAATAAAGGTTTTTGACTTTGACTTTAAATATTTCCTTGTATGTTAAAAGATATTAAAAGCTCAAAGTTGATTTTGAAATACGTTTTATATGATGAGTGAATTATTATTAAATATTATAATATATACATATATTTAATAATAATTCACTCATCATATACTCTAACGCCGAATAGCAATACTGGGTTCCCGTTGAAGGGTGAGTGAGCCAGTGTACAGGGAGGGACAAGGGACACCTTAGTTCTCAAGGTCGGTGGCGCGATTACAAGATTTGGATTAATAATGGTAAATATCTATGAGCAGTGGTGACCACCTACCGTCAGGTCATTTTTGCGTTCGCCTATCTATATGTTAAAAATAGACAACTTATGAAGATTAAAAATAAAATAGTATCGAGTTTGCCACCTTTCCCTCTTTCAGCGGTAGCGATAGTATAAAATTTAGTTCATAAAAATTCAATTAAAAAAATAAAGGTAAAAGAAGCTCGTTTTTTATTTTCTACTAATAATAGCGTATTAATTATCAATATATATAAAACATATTTATATATTATATAGAAGCTTTCTTTAAACATTTACTTAGGGGGATTTTAGCAGTTCGCCTGTATAGGTATAAACCAATACTTAATAAAAATAATTATTATAATCGGTTTGCAATATCTGAGGTTATCAAAAATAGTACAACAATTAAAAAAATAGTATTCGTTTAATCCACTCTTAGAAGTTAAATACCTCGTAACTCCGTGACACGGTTAAAGTGAGCCCGTATTATTTCCCACAGTGATGTAAGCGGAGCATAGACTACAAACCATGCAGCTCAAATCATTTGCAATGCAACGAGTTAATGAACCGCGCTTTTTGGTGAACACGCCAATGTTTTACTAAGCGCGCGCTTTTCTGAGCAAACCGCTTTATTCATAGAAATAAGAGCAAAAACTAGCCTGAATGTGCAAACTTTGAAATTTAACGAAGCATTAACTATTAATTTAATTACTTAAAGTGTATTAATAATTTTATCATCCTTTTGATGAATTTAATTTAAGTTTAAAATTGTTTTATAAGAAAAGTTTTCATTGAATGTTGAAAAAACTCTTTGAGTCACTATTAATTACTTAAAGCGATTACTTTATCGTACATTTCTAAAAATAACAAAAGTATATGTGTTAATTTAATTGTAAAATAGTATTAGCAATAAAAATTGACTTATTATTTGCGTTTGTAGTTTGTTTTGCTCGGGTTTGAACTCGCAATCCTTAACAGTTAAGATTCTTCTTTTCACTTTAGTTTTAACTAGCGACCCACCCCAGTATACTGATACTATATTTTCTACATAAATTGTTTATGAACGATATCACATTAGAAATATCGAAAATTATCAGTGTTTCCTTACTGTATTGTTGTCCATGTATTATATATAAAAAAAAATCCTCTCGAATCGCTCTATCTATTAAAAAAACCGCATCAAAATCCGTTGCGTAATTTTAAAGATCTAAGCATACATAGGGACAGACGAAGCGACTTTGTTTTATGCTATGTGATGATTATTAAAATAATTAATGAATTTAATGAATAACATTAAAAGGTAGCGCAGTCTTGTAAGTAAGCAATGTCGATTAAGGTTAGATCAATAAATTTGCATAATGTATTGTGTCCGTTTGTCGTGTCTAGGGGTAACCATGTTCTATTAAAAACATTCCTTCTATTGAAACATAAAAATATATGTTTAAAGTTATATTACTTTGGAATCATTAAAAGTAAAATGGCGAAGTCGATTTTGAAATGTTTTTATTTACTTTTTAGTAAATCGGTACATTTTGTATAGGGAATATTTATCAACGATTAATCGATCCCATACTTAAAAATTAAAATACGTAAAACATAAAAAATAAATTAAAAAAAATTTAAAAAAATTAAACATTAACTAATGTCTATTAGAAAAACAAAATAAAAAAATTAAAAAAAGAAATAAAAGAAAGAAACAAATTTCTATAAATACACAAACACAATTATATCTTTTGGTGCCTGCAACCGTGATGGATACCATTTCCATTACCATCCGAAAAGGTAGATCCATTCAGATTTTATGTTGGGTTTGAACCCAACGCTGACTTTCAATGGTACTTTCAATGGTATGGTTGATATATTTTCATAAAATAATACAAAAATTATATAAATAAATACATAACATACTACTACTTCGAGATATCTCTGAAGTCTGATAAAAAAATATACATTATTATTTACATTGTGGTCCATTTGTCATTTTGACATTCGAGAGTAAAAAACTTTTATACCATTTCAATTTGAACGCGATTGTAATTACAATGTTGCCATTTTAATCCGATAAAATACACCCATAGTATACGCTATTGGCACGGAATGACGCCCCACAAGTGTACGACCTTATTGTATTGAATGACAGATCGATGAATGATTCAATTCGCAATCCGAGGCGGCTTGAAAAAGGAATGAACGTTTTAAATAAGGTTAAGTTTGTAATATGATATTTTACAGAATATTATTTGATTTCACTTTTCTAAATAGTAGTTCTTATAAACATAAATGTACTATTTTAGTTTCAGATAGTAAAAGACAGTATTTACTAGCTATGCCCGCGAATGAATTTAACAAAAAAAAAATTACTAAGTTACTCGTTATTATATAAGTTATCTGCCAGCGAAAGTCCCTTCAAAATCGGTCCAACCGTTCCGAAGATTAGCCGGAACAAACAGACAGACAGCGAAAATTGTAAAAAATGTTGTTTTGGTATATGTACCGTGAACACATACATATGCATTGAGTAAAAAAGGGCTATTTTTATATTACAAATAGACACTACAATTTTATTATATGTATTGATTATTTGAAATAAGTTTTTACTACGTAGTATTATTGCATTGCATTACCCCTTACTATTACATTATATAAAACCTACGTAAAGATAAGAAACTCAAAAATACATGTATAGTAGATGTAAGTTCAATATCTTTTTTTATTTAACAGGACAGTGTGGATTAAAAACTCTTTATAACTTTATCGATGATAAAATTCTTGACACAAAATAAACCGACTTAAAAAAAGGAGGTTTTATACGTAAAATGCGATGCATGTAAATATTCTAATCAAAACACGCAGGAATTTATTTAAAATTGCTTTACTTAAACACAGCGTACATAAGCGTACATTGATGACTTTGTCAGACAGTCTAGACTAATCTAATCTAGTCTAGATTAGTCTAATATATTATAGGTGAATAATAATAAGCGAAGACGCCTGCGATCGTGACTACATCCACTTACGTTGTTAATTGATTTAGGGCTAATGAAGTTCGGAGTAATTTAATTCTTACCTTACCTTACGTGGGATGAATTTTAAAAGTACTTAACATATTATTTTTAGACATGCGTATCTGCAGACAATATCAAAAAAAAAAAAAAAATCAAAATCAAAATAAACTTTATTCAAGTAGGCTTTTACAAGCACTTGATCGTTGATCGTTTGAATAGTCATTTTACAATTAAGTGAAGCTACCACCGGTTCGGAAAGTAGATTCTAACGAGAAGAACCGGCAAGAAACTCAGTAGTTACTCTTTTTTAACATTTAAAAAATACAAAGTCATGTTAATTAAATACAATTATTTAAATTAATATATTCTGCTTGGAAGTCAACAGGTATTTCAAAAGATATATCTTATAAATTTGAGGTTTTTAAAACAAAAATAAAACGATATATATTCTATTAACTGGTGGTGTGTTACCTAAACGACACCATTTTAGTGTCGTTTAGGTAACTCCTAGGTAGATTGTCAACTTATCACCTTTGAGATACCTAGCGACTTCTCACAGGATGTTCTGCTGCTTGCAGTAGTTACCTGTGTCCAATGACTAGATAAAACATTTACTTTACTTAGCTTAAATTAATCAAAAGTGTGTAAATTTGTCTAATTAAAAATGATTTATCATCATCGGATTCACTTTTTATTATTTAATATGAAAAGCTATGTATAGTTATGCATACATGTGCTAAGTCGTACGATATATACCACCTACTCATCAGATACTCTGCCACCAAATAGTACTAAGTACTGTTGTATTCCAGTTTGAAAGATAAATGAGCCAGCAACTACAGGTACAAGGGGCATGACATCTTAGTTCCCAAGTTTGGTGGCGCATTTGCGATGTAAGGATTGGTTAATATTTCTTACAGCGCCATTGTCTTGTCAGTCCATTTCTTTACGACATTGTTCATATATTATATACAAAACCCTTCGCCGCGAATCACTCTATCTATTAAAAAAAACCGCATCAAAATCCATCGCTTAGTTTTAAAGATAGAATATGTACATAGGGATATAGGGACAGAGAAAGCGGCTTTGTTTTATACTATGTCGAGATAGAGATGACATCTAAGTCATATATAGTCTGTAAATGAATGAATTGTTGGAATTTCAATACCAAGTAGCTTTGGTTTATTGAAAACGTAATAAACGAACGGTTCCAGGGTTCAGTAACATTAAGCAAACATTTCAAACAAAATTCGATTTTCACTTGCAGTGTTTGTAAACCATTGCGTTTGCTTTCGACCTTTCACGCTGTAAACAGTACACTCGCGTGCAATGTTACTTATTATTACCTATTATGATAATTATTGTTAAAATGATTATTCATCTTTAAAGTGATGACCTATGACATATTTCCGTCCTACGAATTAGTCCCAGAGATTGTAGAATATGTGTTTCTCTTTCTTAGTCGTTAATCACGTTAAAAACTATTGTTGAACGTTTATGTACGATTAGTGCCCATTATAATCCTTGCAATTTTTATCTTGCCCGTAGTCTAAGAGCCGAGATGGCCAAGTGGTTAAAACGCGTGCATCTTAATCGATGATCGCTTGTTCAAACCCAGGCACCACTGAATATTCATGTGCTTAATTTGAGTTTATAATTCATCTCGTGCTCGGCGGTGAAGGAAAACATCGTGATGAAACCTGCATGTTTCTAATTTCAAATCTGCCACATGTGCATTCCACCAAACCGCATTAGAATATCATGGTGGAATATGCACGCACCTTCTCCTCAAAGGAATAGGAGGCTAGCAGAGGGAAGTTTAAAAGGCTGATGTTGTTGTTGTTAATTATTTATCGAAGTTTTCCTTAAAAGTACAGCGCAAGACAGTTTGATTGAAACGTTTCGTAAAATTAGCTAGTTAGTTATTTATAAAACGTGAATCTTAATCAAATTGATTTCGGCTGACACTCCAGACGCGCCTTTGAATTTACATGTGTTAATTTATGTGTACATTTCGTGCTCCGTGTTGAGGGAAATCATCGTGAGGAAAACTACATGAAGGGTGAAAACTTACCGACTAAACTATGTACCAAACCTCATTGGTTTGACTTGGTTGATCCTAAAACCATTATCACTACAACTCTTTATCCTTACGTTACATTATTAATGGTCGTGATAATTTATTGACATAATAACATAAATAACAATTATTAATAACATAATTAATAGCATTAAATACTTTCGTGACAATTTCTGCCAACTTTGTAAACTACCTCAAAAAACTTTGAATATTATTTTACGAATAATTTTTTCAATTAACATTACACAGTAGTTGGCCAGCGCGGTGATCGAGACATTTCATTAAAGCAGCCAATCTATATAAAGACCACTATAACTAAAAATTACAATAGAAAATAAACTTTCATTCATTACAATAAGGCCTAATTTTGAAATTAGGAAGCGAAAAAAAATTATCTATAAACAAAAGAATAACAAATTTATTACAAACTGTTACAGTTCATTTTAAATTTGCACTGCCCGTGTATTAGTATAATGATTATGATGTTGACTATTTTCGTACTTATTCAGTTACAATAGGGGGTATTTTTGCTTAAACGTTATCGATATCGAAGGGGAGGATTGGATTAATTGGACATCTAGTACTTGATACGGTTGTCAGTTTGTTTGTTGAGATTTACATAGTTATCAGTTCATTTGGTTTATTGGTTAGGGGACTTTAAGAACTTGCTATTGATTTTATAATCTGTCTGTGTATTTGTTTATTAAGTACACAGTAATTGCAACAAATATTAAATTTCAAAAACTATAGATTATTTTACTTATTATAGTTAACAGTTCAGCGGTATATGATATGTGATAGTTATTCAAAAGGCAATTCATCTGTATTAATATTACAAATGTGTAAGAAACTCTGTATATCTGTCTGTCGATTTTTTACGACCAAGCCGCTGAACCGATAGGATAGCTTATATATCAGACTAATGGTTTCGAGAGTATTAGTTCATTGAAGGGCTATGCAGGACGTTCAACCAGGTAGACTGATGATATCACTCGTAGTTCACCAGAATGGTGGAATAAGGCTTTTTATCCAAGTGGGGGAAGAGCCTACCATTGAGCTTATGGCTTGATGAAAAAATAATGAAACTACCAGGGCAGCATAGAACTAAAGTACATCCTTTTTAGTAAGGTATGTAAAACAAAAAGGCTTTTTAGCAAAGCGTGCTCACTAGAGCGGTCAGTGCGCACGGTGTCAAGTGACCACAACCTACAGCATTGTGATTCCTTAGATCAGCTAATACAGAAATGACATGTGAGCTTCACACTCAAGTTTGATCGTATTATATATAAAGAAAAGGCTCCTAAAAACGCTGGTAATTTGCTATTTACCATTTGCAAATAACTGTATTAAACAAATAATTAATTTTAATCTTCTTCAAATGAATCTACAATTTAACAATAAAAACCAGTAAATATAATCACTTACAATTATTAAAGTGCATTATTTTTAGTTAGATTCCTTTTTATCTTATCTTTTCTATCTCATTATAACATAAATTTTCATACATTAAATGAGTTAAAATAGCTTACGATCCACACGCAGCGCTTGGGAACACTGATCTTTAAATTTATATAAAAATATATACATATATTGCCGCTGAGTTTCTTTCGCCGGTTCTTCTCAGGTCAGGGTATTTTCTTTTCCGAACCGGTGGTACTGTTTCAATTGACCATCAAACAGAAAGTGTAATACTTCTATATTGAATAAAGCAATTTGAGTTTGAGTATATACAAAGGTTAAAATAGATCCAAAAAAAGTAATAAAATGCTTTGCGTAAAATATTTGATATAATAAATACTATTAAAATTAGTGGTCAGTGATTAATATGTGTCTTTTATCTGATTTTACACCGACAAAACAGTACCGCGTCTTATTGCATTCCGGTTTAAACTTTTAAAAGGCGAGTGACCTAGTGTTATACATTGATTTAATCTATTCAGCTTGATTTACTAAAGTCCGATGTCACTTCCAAGTAGTGTGTTCTGTGTTAAATTTACGCACAGGATAAAAAGATAAATCGTAAGTTTGAGAACATCTCGCCTCGTAAGACTCATGTTACAAGGCCCTCGATTTATGTTACTGCCGGAGGCTTCGTGTGTTGTTTCTTTTGTTGATCATTTCAACTGACCACTGAGGGAACTAGCTTTTGACTTCTGTCTTTGTTCGTTTGTAACTGGCTCGCTGAATTGGCGGGATTCTTTTTAATCTATTTTGTAATTGTTTTTTTTTTTATTTATTTATTTTGTTAAGGCAAATGTGTAATTCTTTTTGGCTTGTAGCATTGTGGTGCACTAAATACTTTCTAGAGTGCCGACTATTGTTTCTAAGATGTCATATGCCTTGAACTTGATATTACGGGTTAACAGATATGGAAAATTTGCATAGATGTAAGGGGTACAGAAATGGATATAAATAGTAATACCCCCGTCCCTAACAATCGGGCAAAGCTACTTTTCGTGTCTAACTTTAAACTTTTTGTTTTTCAAACAGTTAACACTACCTATAGCTCGTTCCAGAAATAGAGGTGAAAATAGCCCATGAGGTCAGAATCGAATCTGAGACTTTTTACATCACTAGACGGCCTATAAACCATTGCAACATTGACGCTTTCATCTAAAATTATAACAGCTTTGCTATACGGTAAATTTAATGAATATGTCTTAGTCGGTTATGTCATGGTATTTAATTTTATCTTGATTTATTTGCAGTATTTAATTATTTATACAACGTTTAGTATGACCGTATAATTATAAAACAACAAGGAACAAAGAGTAATTACTTCAAAGTCGAGTCTGATGGGCATGACCCAATTTTGTAATGCTTTACGAGATGAGGTAAACGCGAGCTAATCGCTTAGGGCCGTTCACAGTGTACCGGCCCTTAACCGAGTGTGAAAAACCGTATGCCTATGCACTGTTAAATAAACCTGTCATAAATCAAATCAAATCGAGTCAAATATACTTTATTCAAGTAGGCTTTTAAAAATACTTTTGAATCATTTAACAACTATATTAAGTGAAGCTACCACGGCTTCGGAAAGTAGATTCTATCAAAAAGAACCGGCAAGAAAATCAGTAGTTACTCTTTTTCAAGATTTAAAAAATACAGTCATGTTAGTTGAATACGCTTATAGTATTAATTCCTCACTTTTTTATCGTGTGTATAATCTTGTATTGAATAATATGCCTTCTTTACAAATGTAGTTTTGTTGTGTTTTGGTAGGGTTATTGAGCCAGTGCACAATAATGTATGATCTTAGCTCCTAAAGCTGGTGACGCAGTATCACCTCATAGCTAACGTTGCACTTTAGTTTCGGTGGTCACCACTTACTATCGGGTGATCCCTTTACTGGCTACCTATGGTATAAGAAAAGTGCAAATATAGTACTTGGTATTAGTACTTTATTTATTTATAGTATTCTTTACACCGTGCGAATAAAGCCTTATAAATTGAACCAATCTTTGACACAAATGACGTTCTATGCGGTTGTCTGTTTATTTGAGACTGATTTTATCTCTTGACCTTTTCAGTGTGATATCGAAACAGTAATTAAGCTATTTGATTAACTAAACTCGTATTGTAATTATTCAAAATATACTTTATTCAAGCAGGTTTTTACAAGCACTTTTGAATCGTCTTTTAACAACTATTTTAAGTGAAGCTACCACCCTTTTGGTAAGTAGGTTCTACAGAGAAGAACCGTAAAGAATGATGATAATTTATAGCAATCGACTTCGCAGGTACGGTATTTATTATTTATTAAAGCAGAAAACCATACAATACAACCATAACACTCAGGATTAATAAAGATTGTTACTAGAATACTTACTCTTTCTTATTTTTTATTGGTTCAGGAGATTACTATTAGTTTGTATATAGCGGACATACAAACAAATAAAATTTACCTTGTCATATCACAAAATATATACTTTAATCTACTAAGTCTGTATATATATATATATCGAGATTGTAATAAAATGATAACTGAAATGTTTTTATAAAACATGTACTTTTTATTATTGTTCAGCGTTAAGATTGATATGAATTAGTGTGAGTGATGCTCGTGCTTACAGCTTGTCTTAGTGTGCGTGAAATAATATAAAACGTTTATAGTTTACGTTCGTAATGCCAATGACAATACACGTCGAGTCAAAAATAAAAATCAATGACGCGTTATTTGACATTTCTTTTTTTAAATTGTTAATAACAAGGCATGCAGATATAAGATTCAGCTGAGCATCATTTATTTTAAATTTATAATGCATATATCTTATTTTTTTTTTTAACAACTAGCGTCACTAGCGGGTGGAGATAAGATTTTAAACATAATTCTAAAATAGAGTAGCCTAAGTTACTCCTTATTACATCAGTTATCTGCCAGTGAAAGTTCCATCAAACTCGGTCCAGACGTTACAGAGATTAGTCGAAACAAACAGAAAGATAAAAATTTTAAAAATGATATTTTGGTATATGTACCATGTACTTATACATATATTGAGTTAAAAGGGCTATTTTAATATTACAAACAGTCACTCCAATTTTATTATATGTAAGATGAAATACAGAAGAATTTGAACGTGAAAATATATAACATATGTAATGTTCAAAAATTTCTCAGCACTCATCATAAATTCCTTTGAGTATCTTTCTCAGAGTAGCTTAAGTATAATGGTTCAATAAGTTAATTAAACGGGAATCTTAGAGGCGCCCGGGGAAACGATCTTTCTGCCATAAATTTAATTGAACCAGTGTAATTTTCATTAATTTATGACACTTAGAGCGCTTTCGTTAGCCTCATTATCGATTCTCGTAAAAATTTTTAGAGGTAAAATTTAAATATATAAAGAGTTTTTATGCTGGCAATTAAAAAAAAATAGGCATAACATTTACGTAAATAAAAAAAAATGGAATGTTAAACCTAATTTATAAACAATAATTCATCTCATGTTCTAGATTATTTCATAATCTAACATGAACTGAATCAAATGTACAAGGAGATAACAAAATAAACTCAAAAATATAAATTGTGAATCAGCCAGATATTTATCTCTTATTATTTTCTACTTACTCACAGTTATAGATATATCTACAAGTATAATTTAGAATGTTCTTCTTTTACGAGGCGAGATGGCTCAATGCTTAGAACATGCATATTTGCATATGCACCAATGATTGGGGGCACAAACAGGCAAACGCTATCGAATTACCTTAAATGATTAGACTCGTGTGTTAAGGGAAAACATCGTAAAGAAACCATGTATCTGATTTCAATGAGATTTACTTGGTGGTAGGACTTTGTGCCTGCCCGCTTGGGTAGGCACCACTCACTCGTCAGATATTCTACCGCTAAACAACAGTACGCAGTATTTTTGTGTTCCGGTTTGAAGGGTGAGTGAGCCAGCCACAAGGGACATAGCATCTTAGTTCCCAAGGTTGGTGCCGCATTGACGATGTATGGAACAGTTAATATTTCTTACAGCGTCATTGACTATGGTTGATGGTGACCACTTACCAGGTGGTCCATATGCTCGTCCGCCAAACTATTCCATAAAAAAAGCTGCCATAGTATTCACCAACTCGTATTAGAGTAGCGTGGTGGAAGTGCTAAGTGCTTTTAAACCGTCTTTAAACCGTACCAATGAGAATGAAGGCCTTTTTTAAAAAAAATAAAACAACCTCAGTTGAGATGATGATAACGATTTCAGATGAAAATAATTCAAAGCAACCATAGTTATATTAAGATAACGAATGCAAGTCATAACTGGTACTGAAAATATGGCTACATTTATAACATTTACAATTACAAGCTCGACGTGACAATTGTTATAAACGGGACTTAAAACACGCACTTGATGCCATACCCAATGACCAGCCCTGATTGCGTCACCAGCAGGAATGACGGCAATAAAGTTAAGCGTTATTTTATTTCCTTATTCATAGCCAATATGGCACATGAACTCATATTGTTTTAGCACCGAGTTTCCAACTCCGCGTTGTCAATAATTTCCTTCTGGAATTCGTTTCCGATATTTCCACCTTTGCAAAAAAATTATAAAAAGCACGAACTTTACAGCTGTCGCATATGATATCTCACCCTGGTACAAAATTAACGTTGTATCCTCTCGGAAAATGATTTGACGGCCAATTGGGACTCCGAACGCGCTCATAGGTCAAATCAAATAACGCGGGAATCCCCGAATAACATGTGACATATTTCCGTCCCACGAAATTAGTCCCAGAGATTGCAGAATACATATTCTGCAATTTTCTCTAACTTAGGCGTCAATCACCATAAAAACTATTTTTGAACGTTTTTGTAGGATTATTACCCATTATAATCCTTGCAATATTTATCTTGCCCGTAGATTAAGAGCCAAGATGGCTCAGTGGTTAGACCACGTGCATCCTTACCGACGATTGCGGGTTCAAATTCAGGCAAGCACCACTGAATATTCATGTTCTGCATTTGAGTTTATAATTCATCTCGTGCTCGGCGGTAAAGGAAAACGTGAAGAAACCTGCATTTGTCTAATTTTTTAGAAAATTTGCCACATTTGTATTTGACCAACCAGCTCTGGAACAGCGTGGCGGAATATGTTTCAAACCTTCTCAAAGGGAGAAGCAGCCGAGAAATTTACAGACTGTTGTTGTTGTTGTTTTTTGTCTGACAACCAAGACTCCTTTTAGTATATATTTTATGTGAATTTAACTTTCACTAATGCAAGACTGTAGATTCTACTAGTTCAAGATTCAGCGAACAGCAAACCATAAGTGGGTATCACACTTGCGTCGTTGTGCATCTGATAATCCGGAAGAAACGGTCTACTTGCTTGATATGTAAAATATGTGGCACTTTCCTTTTTATCCATGCATATATGATATTGTACGGATATTGTAATTTGAGTAGTGGACCACAGCGGCGGGACCGCCTGTTGATTTAACCACTAATTGAGCGTGATAATGAGAAAAACTCGATGTTATTCGATCTCGTATGATAGTTGTAACGCATTCATTTTGTTCAACTGGTTTCAAAAACACAACACACAAATCTGATCTTTCAGATCATTTATGCGTAAGTATTGCGGTTGCTTTATTTTGTATAGACGCTTACGTAATATTGTTATTGATATTAATATCACATTTGACGACCTCCGTGGTCGAGTGGTGTGTACACCGGTTTTCATGGGTACGCCACGCCGAGGTCCCGGGTTCGATTCCCGGCCGAGTCGATGTAGATTATACTTAGCTTTCTATGTTGTCTCGGGTCTGGGTGTTTGTGGTACCTTCGTCTGATTTTTCATAACACAAGTGCTTTAGCTACTTACATTGGGATCAGAGTAAATTATGTGATGTTGTCTTATATATATTATTAAAAGATATATCACAAACAATATTATTTTTTTTATTCTTATGAACATACGAATTACAGGATGTACCACTAGGATTTTTTCTGACATTCAATAGCTAAATAAGGTTATAGAGTTGAATATGCTTTGATATATGGGTTCAAAGTAACGTTGATATTGAAAGGAACGGACAGATACGGCAGCCATTCTCTGATCGTGATTCTTGACATGCTGAGAAAAACAATAAGCAGAGGACGTGATAAATTAAACGTAAATAATCATTATTGTAGTTTGATAAGACAAGATGTATTTGTTGATAAAATCATCTGAGTAAAGGGTTTTGTGTTAATTAGTCTGTATAATGTATAAATACCACCAAATATATTCGCCAATAATAATTTGTATTGCTTCAGTTTGATGGGTAAATTAGGCAGAGTCATATTCTTAGTTCCCATAACTAGGTCCTTCTGACGGGAGTATGTTTTATGCTGATTAGAGAGCCCCAACCTTAAATATACTATGAATACTTTGGTAAAGAATAAACTTTTTTTATTGCTAGGGTCACATTCAAGATGTTAGGATTAGTCAATAATTCGTAGTAATCTAAATGTCACAGGTGAAAAAATCTTGCTCGAAAACGCCTACGATTTCAGTAAAACAAATTGCCATCGCAAATTCTTCATTTTCAGAGATTAAATTCAACACATCTGGAAGCGATCCGTTCTCGCGTCAAAGGTATAGCAAAAAAAAGCAACTCATATTTGTCACACAAACCGTGGGCGGGAAATTAATGATGTTACATTTAATGTGCGAATTGGAACGTAACAAATCGTGTACCATTAAATATAACATTAGCCTCATTCATAGTTACAATGCAATAAATAATGTTCGCCTCACCAGTTTTCGACTCAGGATAGTCTCAAAGGTATTATTTTGTACTAGTAGTCGACAGCGGCTTGGCTCGCGTTTGAGGTTGATTGTCATATGGCAGACAAAAAAGTATGTCCTTTTTTGGAGTTCAAGTTTAGCTTCATACAAAATTTCATCAAATTCGATTCAGTGGTTTGGTCGTGAAAGAGCGACATACTGACAGAGCTACTTTCACGTTTACAACGACAACAACGTCCTGTAAATTCCTACTGCTGGGCTAAAGGCCTCCTCTCCCTTTGAGGAGAAGGTTTGGAACATATTCCACCACGCTGTTCCAGTGCGGGTTGGGGGAATACACATGTGGCAGAATTTCTATGAAACTTGTCACATGCAGGTTTCCTCACGATGTTTTCCTTCACCGCTGAGCACGAGATGAACTATAAAGACAAATTAAGCACATGAAACAGCGGTGCTTGCCTGAGTTTGAACCCGCAATCATCGGTTAAGATGCACGCGTTCTAACCACTGGGCCATCTCGACTCTCACGTTTATAATATTAATATAGATAACTAACCTTGAGCAAAAACAGGAGCACTCTCTATTTTCTTACTCTCATTATTTAATACGATGGCAATCTGATATGATAAGAGAAAGAATCAAGAAGAGGTCACTGGTGAGATGATATTAAGGACAATTTCCAACTACGAGATGTTACTGAAAAATCTCTTTCTGCACTCTACTGCACTAATTTTTTACTGGTCCACCATGCCATTGTTTTGGTTTGGCCTTGTAGGATCTACGTTAAAATAAATATTGACAAAAATCTATTTTTGATCAACATTTAATAGTTTTTTTTCTCAATAAACAACATAAGCCTCTAGCTTGCTGAACATCTTGATTACACGACGAAATTTTTCATAAATTTTCAGATTAAATACAAATTATATAACTTGACGGATATCTAAATATATCGAATGATGATAACTGCAACAAAATCCAGCATTTACCTTGAAATAAATTATTGCTAACTTAAAACAAACGAGCTTAAATGAATATCAGCTAAACTCATAGAATCATTAGTTTGACAGAACACTGATGTATGCCTGATAACTTTATCGTATACTATATAATGCGATAAGATGCTATACATCCAGTAGATAATCAACTTTACTCCTAGTTAAATCGTGTGTCAATCTCTAATTGGGCAAGTCTGATTTAATTACACATCTTAGTCGTTTATCTGCTGTTGATGTAATAGCTGTTTTAATACGTTTGTCAATAAATTATTTAATTAAATTTTAAAACTACAAGTTTGATATATATATTGTCTATTACTTAGACACTAGAGTCCAATACCGAACTCAATTAGAACAATTAATTATTTCAAAAAACTAGTTGAATATAAATATTCTTGCAATTTTATCTATAAATTGTCTCGTTGGCATAAGTAGTAAGTGGAAAAAAACAAAAAAAAATCACAGCACAGTCGTTTTGACACATTATTTTCTCTTTTTAAATTTTGATAAGAAAGATTTCATATATGGCAAAATTATGTTAATTAAAATTAAATTAATTTAGATGCCTATATAATACAGATATCATTAAAATAAAATTCGTAGGCGCGAAAATATATTTTTAATCATTTTCCTCCAAAGATGGTTTGCACAAAGTAAAGAATTGATTAGTTGGGAGTGGTAGTCGTGACTGTTTAGGTTACGAGAAATCCATTTCTTCATTCAATAAATAATATAAATCAACTCGGGATTAAATTAATATTTACTTTCGCTCGAATGTATATTGTTTATGTTATCGTAAATCAAAAACAGTAATAAAATATTAATATATAAAGGTGTCGAATGTTTATGTCCGACTCTTTACTTTGCGAGTTTCCTCGTATGTTTCCGTGTTGTGTTACACTCTGAGAGTTTAATTCCTTATATGTGATGCTAGTTGTATCTCGCGGCTTCACTCGTTTAAGGAGATTTTCTGTCACGTGTTAGCCAAATATAGGTACCCTGTGTCCATTCTTGTAGTTCAAATTTGCTTCGCACCAAATGTAATTAGATTCGGTTCATTGGTTTGATCGTGAAAGAGCCACAGACAGACAGACATAGTTACATTAGTATAAATAGTATGTGAATCATATTTTCAAAAAAAAAATACAACAAAATTTATTCTTTACGAGTTCAGTTTCAAAATATATAAATGATTTTGCTCAAACTACCATAGGTTCGGAATGCCAATTCCGGAAGAACCTAGAAGAACAGGAAAGTTACTCAGTAGTTACTCTTTTTTAACATTTAAAAATACAAAGTCATGTTAGTTAAATACTAATCATGTAATATAGGCAGGCAGGCTTAGGCAGGCTAAGTCTACAAGTATTAGCTTCACGCTTTTTTATCTACATAATATTGTATTAAATAACATGCCTTCTCTACCAAGAGTTTTTTTTTCTAAATGATTTGAATTTATGAAACAGCAATGTTAAAGTAATGAAAAAAAAATTTTTTTTTATTTTATACTTATCCATTTTAATTTCTTAATAACACGTAATTTATGCATCTTAATAAATCATGTATTCTTATATCACGGGAATATATAAACCGATATTGAATTCAAAGGAAAGTCTTCCTAAAATCGCTTTCTTCCCAAAATCGTAAAAGAGACATAAAAATCCCGACAATTTTATAGTTAGTTTAACGTTCAGGTAGTTAGCGCGCCATCTTGGAATGTCAACCGTTTTTTTTCTTCATCCACAACTCAATGGACGATTTACGGTAGACATCGTGGCAACAAAAAGAACCTAAACTTTTTTTATTTCCAAATACGAGCATGACTGGCCATTCATAAATTGTTCCATTTTTTTTCTAAAGCGTACCATTTATGAATTGTCAACTTTAAATATATTCTCATAAGCTATAATATTCTATATCAGTATTTTTTGTAACTGGCAAGTTTATTTAGGATCTGTAGTGAAGCGTCAACGGTATTGTTCCGGTATTTAACTAAATTATCTGTGATCGTTGGGTTTTCGAAATTTTTGAATTTTACGCGAATTAAACGAACCGCTAGGTCGTGTGTATTTTTATTGTGTCGTTGAAATTGATTGGTAACATGTTTCGCATATTAATTTGAACTTTGTATTTTCAAAATTTATTATTGCCTGAATGAAAATTCAATGGTAATCTATAAATTGTCTAAATATAGTCTAGTTTAAACTAACCTGCGTCAGAAAAGTTGCTCTCTAACGTTAAGTATGAAAAGGTTATCTTCAACTTTACAGAATAAGGTAATGTGTACGATTTTAAAACAACCAAAAAAAGTTACTTTAGAAAAAAAGCTTTACGCTTTGGTAACAGTTACAATAAAAGTTACCAATAAAGAGTTCGAATTATCCCATAGATCGATAAAAATGGAAATCATTAGTCAAAAAAAACTTGCCTACTTTTTTCTTCTAGTCTTTTGTTTATGGTTAGTGCAAGTGCTTGCAAGTGAATTTGAATACGAGTAAAATGTTGCCATAAATTTGATTTTATGACGAAGACGACAAAACTTTTTAGTAGAACGTAAAACTATTTTACAAACCGATAACTAAAAATACAAAGGTGAACAAACCGAATCACGTCGGGTGATTTAATTACACTAACAAGTTTTACGAGCCGAGTGTAAACGGCTCACTGCAACAATGTAGTGTAAATATTTGTCAGGCCGTTTGTCTGCTCCCGGTTATCTGGTAAATACCAAGCGATTGGTAAACATCACATGACTGATTCATCTTTCGAGTGTTCCATTGATTTATTATTTGATACGGATGATTGAAATCATTGAGAAATTGTGATATCATTTTAAAATAAATATCATTCAAATCCAAGAAATGTCTCACTATGATAAAGCTTTTGAGTATTGAACTTACTTCACTGTGTATATGATACGTGCATATTATCAACAGCGTTACAAGAATTATAAACATTAAACAAAAATAGGAAATTTTAAGTATATTCATGATTTCTGACATAGTGATTAAAACACGTAAAATAAATATAATAAACAAAAAACAGTAAATAAAACTTCGGCCACTACGCCTTCTTAATAACTGAACGTGTCATTACAAGTATGATGAATTGATAATTTAATTTTGATATTACGTTTTATTAATAATTTAAGCAATTATATTATCCAAGGTAATATCTCAAGAACTGAGTAACAATAACAACAGATAACGAACAACACATTGCAAGCGATGAAGTATTGCATGTATCACGAACCGCTGGATTAATTCAAACAATCATGTTATATTTCAAATGCAACAGCGCGAGTGTTCCAGGTGCCTTAGATCTTTAGTTCTTAGCTTAAAGAAAAACATTTCGATATAAATGATAATCGAATAATTTGACTCGTAATCCAAATTAAAAAAATCATATCTATGCTTTTGAAACTAAAGCAGATTTAGTAATTACAAAACGTCTTGCAAGATTTGATTAAGATAAACTAATAAACGAACTATGAAACTTTTTAAGTATTGCATCTGAATTATTTCATTCAATTAAGGTTTCGATTTTGACCTCATTAGCTTTTGTTCTAGACCCTTCTAGGAGAAGCTTTACACTTAACGGGAAATACAAAAAAAAATTCTTGGTGGTAGGGCTTTGTGTAAGCCCGTCTGGGTAGGTACCGCCCACTCATCAGTTATTTTACCGCCAAATAACAGTACTCAGTATCGTTGTGTTCCGGTTTGAAGGGTGAGTGAGCCAGTGTAACTACAGGCACAAGGGACATAACATCTTAGTTCCCAAGGTTGGTGGCACATTGACGATGTAAGGGAATAGTTAATATTTCGTACAGCGTCATTGTCTATGGGTGATGGTGACCACTTACCATCAGGTGGCCCATATGTTCGTCCGCCAATCCAAAAATATAACATAAAAAATGTAATTTCTAGAATGGCTTATAAAGAATACTAGATTAAAGCAGGTTCGGATACACCACCGGATTTACGCGAACTCACATTATTTCCTCATACTTATGCTGGTACGAGTATCCGAAAATATCAGAAAAAGATATTAACATCCGAAGCACTGGAATGCAACACTGATTAATTCCTAAAGTTGTGTGTTCTTAGCTTATTACTCGAATCTCGATAATTTATGGCTGTAGTCACTAGAGCAGTAAAACAGTTAACTACACTAATAATTACACGATTTTATGACGAGTTATTGTTTTGATAATAAGGTAACGAATGAAAAACGAATAAAATTTCATTTGGTTTAAATATACAAACATTTCCTCGGTTCTAAATCAAACAAGATTAAAGTAAAAAGTTTTTAACTATTTATAAATCGGCCATCTTACTGGAATTTATAGTGGCAGACGAAAGGGGATATTGTGTAAATACGATGTTTTATGTTTTCCACAATATTAAAGTCGCCATAATTTTATCAACGACTAAATATGTGTGTTTAGTGAATCTTTAATAATACTGTGTCTGAGAGCGTGTATGTATGGATGCGGCAATCTTAAGAAATACTATTTCGATTTGAAGAAATATTTTGAGTTTATTTCTAGACTCAAAGTATTAGGTATAGACCAGTCATATACTTATAGTAATGACAACGTTATTCTTTGTATACAAGTATATTTAAAGACTTTTGGATCGTTATAGGATTTACATACCAGTAATTTAGTGTTGCCAAATTTAAAAAGGCTAGAAAAGGAAAACAGACTCATACAACGCGTGAAATATTCATATAATGCCTATTAATGATTACAATTAAACATGGAGGGTGCCTTTGAATGAATAGTCATTCAATACGAGTACGTTATAGTCCCAAAGCTGAGTATGTTTAATATAATCTATCTTAATCGCTACATAAATTTCTACGACACGTGTTCGTTTGAAATTCGAACGCGGAGTTTATTTATCGGCGTTTTTAATAAGCACGATTCATAATCCCGTTTGATTCTATACTTATAAAAGTTCTTAGGATATACGCACGTACTACTCAGCTTACGTCCCTTATTACAAAGACAAAAGAGCAAAAATATTAGTTAAGATATTACGCAAATATATATAAATGTGTTATGGATTGTAATATATGTATATTTATTTTGAAATTCCATTTTTGCACGCCTGTAATATGGCTCTTAGAACGTTTCTATACTGAGTTGACGCGTCGTCGAGGTAAAATTATCCTTCGTCAGATTTCTATTATTTTCTTAATCCGTCAAAATGATAAATGTATATTAAGACGCTTAAACTTTCCCTGGACATGACGAGGCATGACTTATTGTTTTAGGACACAGGATTTATATAAAAAATCCGCACCAACCCCACTCCTTGTTAGAACATCATAAATCTTACCCGTATCCTCCTCAAAACAACTTGTAAATTTGAACCTTATGTCTTACAGCATAAGACTTAAAGAAATCGAACTTGTTTCGTATTTATCTAAATTTGTCATTGTATAATGATTCTTATGACACTGTAATAGAGTATATAAAGATGTTTCGTGCCCCTCAATTGGCCGGAAAAGACAGATGGCTTTATAATTGTAGATCGTTATTGTGGGAAGCATTGTGATATTGTTCAAACGATTGATGACTTATTGTCTTGTAATTAGTTTAGGAGATATTGTCCGCTGCCTGAAAACGTATTGAGTTCAATAGCTCCTGTAATTTATAGGAGGTCAGCTTGTAATATCATTGACTGGTAAAGCTTGATACAAATTATCATGAAAGACACTTTTGGAAAATGAAGTTTACTTACTTAGCTTTAAATCTCATTTTCTAAAAATACAATTGTGGCGCTTTAGTCCTTTTCATTGAAAATATATATGTTGAATGCCTTATTGGTCTGGTTGTTAATTCATACAGATTCAGATCTCGAGGTCTTGAAGTTTGAAAGTTTACATGAAGTACAGCTGTAACTCATACCTGGACTGGACTCAAGCATTATAATATCTCCTCCGAAGTGTTAATGGACTACATGATATTTGTGGTCACCTTCGCCAATTACTTACAACATGAATGCGTCAAATAAGATGTTATTCTTAATGCTCGAAGTTACACTAACTTACCTTTCAAACGGAAACACAACATTACTGAATTTTTCCGTTTGCCAATAAAACTTGTGACGAGGTTGTCCTACCTATTATTATATATATTTATTATGTAAGTTTCACGAGGATTATATATATATTTTGTATTCAATATAAATTTTTTATTTGGTAGGCATTATAACAAATATATTTTTGCTACTAACGTTAGTAAGATTAGTTTCTATTAAAAATAGATTGGTAATAATTATTAGATATTATTTGCTATATTGGCGATTAAAGCGAATTTCAATGAATATATTTTTTATCTGTAGCCGGACAAGACATTTCGTATCTGAATCTTGCTGTCATTATGTTACTAATGATACGGGCCTGTGACCGCGCCTTTACAGTGTAGCGATAGCAAAAACATTAACTGAGATCAGAAATACTATAGAATGTGAAAAATATCTTTATAAGTATCTGTAATTTTTTATTATCAACCACCAACCGTTTATTGGCTATAGTTGCAGTAGGTATATTTTATTGTTTAATTAATTAGTAATAAAAGCATTTATTAAGGTTTTTATATCAATTATGTATTAAAGAATCATAACTATAAAGATTAAGGCGTACTGGGCGTTTTAGTACGCGTCCTGGCCCCTAATGTGGGGGAAACGTCTACCGGATTTTCCAGTGATAAAAAAACGGATAAAAATCATGATGATAGTTTATGTAGTTAAAACGTGAAAGCGTAACAAACAAACCGATTTTAAACGTTTATAATATTAATCGAAACATAGAACTGATTTGATAAATCTATAATTTGTGAAGATAATTCTCATAAAAGATAGAAAATATTTCAATAACCAAAATAAATCCGTGTTATATTTGTCTCGATTTTTTTCATTTATTTTTAAAATAATTTCAACGAATACTTTTTCTGCTGACTCTCCCCTCGTTCCGCCCTGTCGGTAATGACACTTGAGCAATTTCGTCTGTTATTATAGCACTGGCTTGGCAATGGCAAAGCGCTGGCAAAAACACTAATAACCTATTGTTTTGTGAGCAGACGATCATTTACGACGGATATCAGTTTTTCGATTTTGATTGTTTAAGACGTTAATTTAAGTCGAATTAGATTTTTACGTTTTATTCGTTTTCAAGTTGTTATAAGTGATTTCGACGAAACCTAAATTATAGGCATTTTTTAAGGACAATCGATTCCTTGTTTTGTAAACACTTTATTCAAAAGCAATGACGTGTGCTTGTAACTGATAAATGTTTTATATGCCGACCAATGATGTTGTACTAAACAGATATGTTATTAACGCGCAAAAAGTGAAGACTAGAAAACGTCCTAATTGGGACGTTTGCCTTTAGTCGTTTTACGTAGTAATACGTTATAATACATCATAATTACGTAGTAATACGTTTTGCGTAATTAAAACATCTAGTTATCCCTTTTACTTATTATTTTTATCAAGCTATCCTTTTTACTTTTAACGAAATGTAAAAATAAATTAATCTAAACGGTCCCCGGCGCGGCACACTTTTTTCTGTTGTTTAGTATGGATATAACATATCTGTTTATTAGAATATCATTGATGCCGACGATGATTATGGCATATAGCATATTAAACACGATTCGCCCCGGCTTCGCACGGGTGCAATACTGATACTAAATTTACTACAGAATTTGTTTATTTACGACATCACATTTGAAACTTCTAAAATTATAAGTGTTTCTTTACTATATTGTCCATTATCCATTTGGTTAAAATAGTTTTAATAAATATATATGTATATATATAAAGAACATTTCAATCGAATATTTCAGTCAATAATCTCCTTTTATTTATTTCATCTCTCCGTTTGTATACGACGGTTTGTGTACCCCTAAACAGCTGGACCAGTTTGGATGTGTTTTTGTTTATTTGATTAGGATCCTTAATATTCTCGAATGATACCGGTAGCTGAAATAGTGATAGTATTAATGTTTTTAATTATAATTAATTTAATAATATTTTAATATTGTGCTCATTTCACCCGTAAGTCTGGGTCGCTAAACATAAAAGAAAAAAATCCTAGAAGGTTATCGAACTTTGAAAGATTTTGCAATTCGACATTTATCTCAGTTCAGAGGTTATCTTCGGGGTTTATATACATATAAAAAGTGCCTTGAAAACAAAACGTGCCTGATATAGATCACTCGTTGCGTCAAATATCATTATAATGTTTCTTCAAGTGTCTTGCGAAATTCATATCCTTTGAAATTATTTACGGTATAAAATACTGGAACACAAATTTCAATTACATATAGAAATACAACATCAGCCTGTAAATTTGAGGAGAAGGTTTGGAACATATTCCACCACGCTGTTCCAATGCAAGTTGGTATGCCACACAAGACGTGTTAGAATTTCTATGAAATTAGACATACGCAGTTTTGCTCACGATAATTTCCTTCACCGCCGAGCACGAGAGGAAATATAAACACAAATTAAGCCCATGAAAATTCAGTGGTTTGCCTGGATTTGAACCCGCAATCATCGGTTAAGATGCACGAGTTCTAACCACTGCGCCATCTCGGCTATAAAACTATATTTCACCCGACGCAAAAACGACGGTGTGTTATAAGTTTGACGTGTCCGTGTAAATGTGTATGTGTCTGTCTGTGACAACTGTGGAAATCGGTTCAGGTGGTCAAGGTTATCAGGTCGTTTGTTAGGTGTGATAGGAATGTTACACGCTCAGTTTACTTGCAAGGACTTCTTAGGGCTCGAAGATAGGAGAAGTAACACTGGACTGTCTTTTAGTAAACCCATTTAGTTTGGATGCTCTTAGTAAACCCATCCGATTTGGCTCGTTGGATATGTCTTAACTAGTTCTCTTTATGTTTCTAATTGACGAGGACCTGATGCTGGAAATCTGGAACCTCTGAGGTAGTCTGATGATAGGGCTCGAAGGTAGGAGACGTATCCCCGCCCCACCTTTTAGTAAACCCATCGAGTTTGGGCTCATTGAATTTGTCTTGTTTGGTCGGGGGCTTTTTATAATTTTTTTATTAATTTTTCGTTTGCGCAAATAAACGCGTACTAATAATTTTAATACATTGAATATGATTAATCCTACTTGGATGAGATAATACCTTATTATGCTATTAACTATATTCTTTACTATTAAAATTTAAATGAAATGTATTGGAGCAATTGGGTTGGTAAATTTTGGTGGTATGTTTTTGTGCAAGCCTGCGTAGGTGCCACCCACTCATATATTCTGTAAATGTTACACATCTGTCTATCCATGCCATAAAAAACTTGTTAAAATAATGTTTATGGTAGTTGCAAATATGGTAACTTTTCCCATGACACATATGGACGGTGGCCAAGATGAGTACAAATGGTTAGAAACAGTATATGATGAAGAAGTTTTGAAATTGATTTCAATTAGACTAAATATACCAATACAAGGTTTTTGGATACAAAAATACAAAATCTATGTATGATTTTATATTACATAATTTATATTTCGGGCTATTAAGAATGCTAATAAATATTATTAAACGAACATAACTTAGCAAGAATCTTAAAAGAGGAATGCTATTATTTTATGAGTCCTTGAATCCGAATACATTATGTATGATAAATGATAAATATGAGACAACATCACATACATTACTCTGATCCCAATGTAAGTATAGCTGAAGCACTTGTGTTATGGAAATAAGAAGTAACGACGGTACCACAAACACCCAGACCCAAGACAACATAGAAAACTAATGGTAATCTACATCGACTCGGCCGGGAATCGAACCCAGAGCCTCAGAATGGTGTACCCATGAAAACGGATGAATGGAGGTCGTCGAATGTATCGAGAAGTAGTCATTGGTTTAGATAAGAACCATCTAAAATAATAGGTGATAACATTTTTAAGCTCCATGTCAGCTGTCACTTAGTGTAAGTGAAAACGCGTCGCGGGCAAACAGAAAACAGCAAAATGTTTTGTTAACGGTACACGTATATTACGCTGTATTCACTTATTTCCGCGTCGTGACAAACAACCGGACAGACGTCACACACACTCATTATATTATCTGTGAACTGCTGGCTGGTTGTGGTCTAAAAAAGAGGATTTCATAAAAAAATATTTTTTTATTTGTCTTTAAAAATATGTCATATATTTACACATGGTAATCTCTTTGACTTCTTCGTTATTCAAATGCCTAGATGTATTTTGGAGATCCCGAGGTTACAGATTAAAAAAAAGTTGGAAGGTAAAAAAAATGGACTTTTTATTGCAAAATTTTCACCCTTGTAACTTCATAACTCAGAGTCATCAAGTCTGTAGTATTGTAAAGTACGTGAAGATATGTTTTGTAGTCATGTATATAACGCAGTGTACCTAAATATATTAAGTGTATTTTATGTCGCATTATTTCCCTATAAAATTATGTTAATATGAAAGTCTGAATTACATATAGTAGTTATGTAATTAAATTTATTTAATTACTGTATTTTTAAATGGCGAAAAAGAGTGACTACTGAGTTTATTGCCCGTTCTTCTCGGTGGAACCTACATTCCAAACCGGTGGTAGCTTCAATTAGTTGTAAAATGACGATTAAAAATTGCTTGTAAAAGTATATTTTGATTTGATTTAAAATCATTCTTTTATTTAAAAGTGGACAGGTATAAAAGAGGTCAGCGACAAAGACGCGAATAGTTTGAAAAAACCATGTTTACAACCCTCGCACGCTACCTCTCATGACTTTGACACCAAGAACCGGTACATTTTTTTTGTTTTGACAGGTGTCATTTCACGCGGCGTGCCGAATCGGACTCGTGTATTTTTTATTCCGCATTTTTGTTTTATTTAACTCCTAAACTCTTCTACTGTTGTTTGAACATGTGAGCTTGATCAAACAATTATAAGTGATATGCTCTTTAATAGGTACCTCGTACATTGAATACATTTTGAAATATATTTAAATAAATTAATAATTAATCATAGCTGTTTTTTGTTTAAGGCGATTATTTAGGTAAGGAAGTGTAGCATTACATTTAATTCACACTAAAACATAATGATTCAGATGTTTTCATGACCCTATTTGAATTAAGAATGTTTTGATTTAGATTGTTTCTTTTTAAATAATTTTTGCGGACGAGAAAATGACCATCGAAGTCGAAACCATCGCCTACACTAAATTTGTGTCATACAAAAATAATCATTCCTGACTTCACCAATGCGCCACAAATTCACTATTATATTTATATGTATTCATCTGCGAATTGTTGGTAGATATATGAATAAGTCTATGACTTGCCGATGAATTAATATACATATTTAATTTGATTACGAAGAAGTATCATTGTTTTGACTTCTTATATTGTTGCAAAATGCATATTTATTTTTAATGTAAAAAGTATTTAATGTATATTTTTTTGTTTCAGGTAACTGTCAAACATTTGTTATCATACTTGGATCAGATCTTGGGGTGAGTTTAGGATAAAATCCGAAAAGGTTTAAAGATACCACTACGCTGTTTTACTGTAAACACCATGAACAAAATTTTATATTTTACTACTATATTATTTTAAGATACCACATACCACATACTACTTGCGCTGAACTATTTTTGGTGTTCAAAAGCAGTCGCATCTTAATCGAAAATACAGAACTTGCAAAAACTGGTACATCGTATGTTGGATTGATTGCGATGATGGTCAGATCTTGTACCATCGTTAAAACGCTCCATAAGCTTATTGATAATATTTTCTGAGGACAAGAATTGACAGACCATTGCTTGCACCGTAAGAGCCGAGATGGCCCAGTGGTAAGAAAGCGTGCATCTTAACCGATGATGCGGGTTCAAATCTCGTGCTCAAAGTGCTGAAATTCTGCCACATGTTTATTCCATCAACAGCGTGGTGGAATGGGCGAGCGAAGCCGCGGGCGAACACTAATATTAAAAAACAACAAAAAACTAGAGCGTTAAATTGAATTTAATATATGTATAGACAAAAATAAAATATTCGAAACATCTGAAATAATAATACAGTTTCTAATCCAATTCCGACGCAAGAATATTCCCCCGGGAACGGTTCTGGTGGCTCATTAAATCCGTCGTCACTCGGTCACAGCTCTCACCGTGTCACTGCCACCCAGATATAAACCGGTGTGGTCGAAGAGATTAACGTTTCAGGCAATTTTAATAAGTTTACAAGATTTTTTATTTGGTTTCATTATGTTTGTGAGATACTGAAATGGCCCATTGTGAAAAAACAGTGGATCTTAAGGATAATTAGAGGTTCTTAACTAAGGCATTGGTGAAATTTATGTGTTTGATTTGTAAGGTGTGTGTGTATTTATTAACATAAGAATTAACAACATTAAATGCTTAAATATATATATACAAATATGAACTAAAACTAGTTACTGTATAAATCTTGACCGCGTGAAAGAATGCTAGCAGCATTTCCCCGTTGAATCGCAATTCCGATCCTCTGGGCAAAAAACGAACCAGCCCTCCTGTCACCAGTGGAGGCAATGAGGCGAGGTGTTATACTTTTGATGAAGCAAAAAAAAAGCTTTTTTTTTGTGTTTGATTGGTGTTTATAATTCACCTAATCCTTGGTGATGAAGAAAATAAAATGGGAAATTCCAGTGAAATTCTGCCACGTGTGTGGTGTTCAGCGTGGTGCATCAGTTCCAAACCGTTTCCCCAAAGAGACAAAAGTCAGGAGACCTTAGTTTGACAGTGGGAGATATGCAGTCTATTACTTTACTCTATGTATAGTTTTGGGAACTTCTTCCATAAAGAATGTCATTTTGAAAATAGAACGATTTGTCATCAAAATGAAAGTTCATCGTGAACTTTTTCTACAATCACCAAAATTGGCAAAAGTACTTTAATGATCGTAAATTCATCAGCAAGAAATATCCATACTGATCATTGCCTTAATTAAAATTGTATTTCATCGAGGCCGAATTAATCTGTATATCTTAAAATAGAACTCTGTCTCATACAGGCTTGTGATGTGTCATTAGCACCTAATAAAGTGCATCTAATAAACATTTTCCCTGTAACTAATTTCATGGATTTCCAGACTGCTATTTTTAAATGGCCAGCTTTTGATTTCAGGATTGTAAGCGTGGTCAGCTAAGCGCATCGACTCGACGCGACAATCTTACTATGTCACGGTTATTTTAATTGCGAAGTTTGTTTGGTCGCTTGTGTGATGAATGTAAATGCTTAGATAAATGAGTTCGGCTCGAGTTGAAGCGATTTCTACAGCCAGTTTCATAAATCTTTTATCACGTGACTTATGTCATTTTTATGGGATTTCGTTTTTTTACGATCGGAAAATATTGATTGATTATTAAACTTTTTTGAAAAGAGATCGATATGGATGAAATAGAAAAACTGTATTAGAAGACTTCAGATCTTTAAAGATTATCAAAACTCACAATTTAGTGCACAATAAGGTAAATACATAATATAGTACCAGTCTGAAAATACCACTGTTGGGCTTTAGCCTTCTTTTGATGATTGTGTTAGGAGACTACTCCATCCTGCTCTAGTGTGGGTTTGTGGACGAATTTCATTGAAATTAGATACCTGCAGGTTTTCTAACGAGTTTTTGCCTTCACCGCCAAAAACAAGATGAATTATAAATTATATTATATATAATATATAATTAATTAAAGAATTAAAGACATGAAAATTGACCAGTGCATTCCATGCGTTCTAACCACTGGGCCATCACGACTCAGTAAGTAATACGATAGCTGTAATTTAAATTATCCGTAAATTTAACTTTGTTGCAATTTGTCACATTTCCACCTAATTAAGCCAATTTATTAAGACAGGTTTTTGATATTATCGTTATCACGAATACTTATAGTGATTGTCATTAAATATTACAGACATTAAACGCATAAGTTGCATTCATTTTAAGGTCCTTTTCATGTCATGATAAATGAAGTTCGACGTAAAAAATAATGATCATTATATTAAAAAAAAATTTTTACAAGCGACACAATATTACAATAGTGTCCGTATTTTTTTTTAATTTCGTATTTATTGTATTTCGTGTCGTATAAAACCTCCTTTATGGTGTGACCGTTTTGTATAACAAATGACACTGTAGGATGAATTTTATATTTTTTATCTGTATAAAACCTCAATACGAAAAGACCGTATTATTTATTAACATTGCATTATCAGCTAAAACGAACTGCAAAATGTGGTGCTATTTAGGTTACTTTTGCAATATAAGATTTTATTATGTATTTAAATTATTGGAACGATTCGTATTCATGTTTGCGAATTCATATTTTTTGACACAATAACATAAATTTGATTTATATAAACAAATATTGTTCTAGTCAGAACGTGGAGTTTGTATGTGAATGTATGTTTATGGGTGACTTTATTAGGCCTGCGGCTTTATTCACCTTAAATTTGTATTTTACTAAAATATTTGCGAACATTTTAAGATGTTTTAAACTCCATTGAAATAAAAACGATGACTAAAATGTAATTTAGTTATTTGCTTTCGTAATTTTTAGTTGTTTTGTAGATAGATTATCCTGGACAGGATAGGATTGAATTGTTCGAAAATATAACAAATATATATCACCATGTCATCACCCTGTAGATTTAGGTGGCATCGTTATATATTCGTATAGGTAGACTATCAACAGTACCGAAGTTACTTACACTTTAGTGAAATACGTTAATTAATAATAAGTTGCATATAACTTATTATCTAATTCAAATGGCATTCTATCGAGACGAAATTAAACAGAAAATCATAATATAAACTTACGAGTCTGCTAATGAAATAAAGTCAGGAACAGGTTTGTGAGAATTTGACCGTATAATTTGAAGTGTTCAATAATAATATATGTTATAAAAGACCAACACCAAATAATACTGACATAAAAAAACGTATTCGCATATTGTACCCCAATTACTCTAAAATTGCCAAGCATATTTTAACGGATTTTCTTCCTTAAGTAAATAATTCAATTCGATATTGTCTCTTTTTTAATAAAAACTAGTTGAGCCCGCGAAATCGTTCGCGTTTGAATTCAACAAAAAAGTTGTTGTTGGAGCTTAAGTTACTCATTTAAATTAACTTTCTGCTAGTGAAAGTCCCGTCAAAATCGGTCCAACAGCTCCAGAGATTAGCTGGAACAAACAGACAGACACGAATTTTAAAAAATGTTATTTTGGTATATGTACCGTGTACATAAACAAATAAATACAAAGACATTTAGTAAAAAGCGGTTATTTTAATATTACAAACAGACACTTCGTTTTTATTATATGTGTCGATAATAGTAATATGTCATTTTCCAGTATATATACACTGGTATAATCATTTATTTAATATACTGACAAATGGAGCACGTGATTGTAAGTGGTCATTACAATAGCCAATGGCGCTGTAAGAGATATGAACAATTTAATGAATTGTTTTGTTCATTGCTAATGCGCCAGCGACCTTGGGATCTAAGAATTTATGTCCCTTGTGATTGTAATGTAAGTACTACTTAGCGGTAGAATAACTAATGAGGAGGCGGTACCTACCCAGATAGGCTTAGACAAAGACCCTACCTCCAATTAAATGTCAGTAAACATGGTGATATGATGACGAAGACCTTGGTCGAGTAGTGTGTACACCGGTTTTCATGGGTACGTACACTCCGAGGTCCCGGGTTCGATTCCCGGCAGAGTCGATGTAAAAATTTTTTATTAGTTTTCCATGTTGTCTTGGGTCTGGGTGTTTGTGGTATCATTGTTACTTCTGATTTTCCATAACACAAGTGCTTCAGCTACTTACATTGGGATCAGAGGAATGTATGTGAAGTAGTCCAATATTTATATGTATTTATTTATTTATTTTTATTTATATCTACAATAGAAGGCTTTAAAAAGTATCCGAGATCTTTATAAAAATCTAAAGCAATTAAATCATCGATGTAATTCAAAAGGCAGTACTAATTAAAATTCGAAATTATCGCGTTCACAGAATCGTTATCGAAATAGAATCGAGACTTCTGTTACGAATCGATCAATCGTTTCAGAAATAGCACTTCTTTGATGAAGACGGCTGCGATTCGATCAAAGATCCTCAACTCGGTGCACGCGTTGTTTTATAGAGTTGCACTGACTACGTTTCTCAAACTTTTTACGTTTTAATAAAATAAATACACGTTATAAATATGTTTTATGTTGGAATTTTCTTAACTGTTGTAGACCGAGGAGAAAAATATACTTTTAGAGTTATAGATCTGTCCACTCTATTAAATTATCTAGAATTAGTTCTATAATTAGTTGAGTGTCACTCGTGCTTACAAGATGTCTAAGTGTGAGTGAGATGACAGTTTTTCTTACGAACTCCAGATACACAGGACATAACATCTTAGTGCCGATATATGATCTTGCATCATTACATAGTATAAAACAAAGTCGCTTACCGCTTTCTATCCCTATGTGTGTTTAGATCTTTAAAATTACTAAACGGATTTTAATGCTGTTTTTTTTAATGGATAGAGTGATTCGAGAGGAAGGTTTTTGTATATAATACATGGACACTGTAGTAAAGAAGCACTAATAATTTTAGTAGTTTCTAATGTGATGTCGTAAATAAACAAATTCTGTAATGTACTTATTTAGTGTCAATATTGCACTCGTGCAAAGCCGGGGCGGGTCGAATGACTGATATATCTTACCGTTTATAAGCAGTACTGACCACTGACCATCGTGTAGCGCAATTCACGATCAATTTGGGCCTTTTAGTTCTACCCTAAGAGCTAAACTGTATCTAGTGCCAGCTATCACAATCTAAATATTCTACCTTTTGTTTGTAACATAGGCGATACCTTAGCCAATTTAAGTGGTTTTTCCATTTAACTTTGTTACTCGGCCGACATTTTTAACATTACAAAAAGTTAAAATCCTTGTCAGCATTTAGTCAGCATCATCACAATATACGAGTATGCGTAGTATATAACATAACGCAAACAGTTATGCACAATTAAGATAATGCAAAGTTAAAAAATACTTAAATCTGAATTTGGATATAGAGAATATTGTAATATGTTTATAAGTTATATTCCAGAAATTCGTTCATGAGTAAAATGTACAGGATTCAAATCTTTGTTTGGACGATGAACGTAACAACTGCTCTGGTAATATATGCTCTATGCTCTATGCTCTGGTAAGATATGGGCAACAAATAATTCTATTTGCTCTCGTATAACATGGCACACTTTCAGCTTGAAAGTGCATAAAACATATTAATTTGTGATATTTATTAGCTGTTCGCATGCGCGGCTGCCAGTGGAATCTTCATTCGCGTTACGATAAATTATACGAGTAACAAACGAGACCACTTCTAGTGAGATTATTTATTAGGAATCGGATGCTGAGACATATAAATCTGTCGAACACAATTAATATACACGCACTCAACTACATAAATTACATTTTAAATGGAACTGTTATAATTTAATAGTGTCTAAATTAGGTTATAGAGTAATTTCAGCATTTGTAACATTAGGGTTTCTCTAAAGGCTGTCTGAGTACCAGTCCTCAGATATTTTTTGTGAAGTAGAATTAGTGTTGGGTTCCGGCTTAAAGGGGAAGTAAGCCAGTGCAATTACAGACGAATATAACATCTAAGAGCTGAGATGGCCCAGTGGTTAGAAGCCGTGCATCTTAACCGATGATTGCGAGTTCAAACCTACGCAAGCACCACTATATATGTGCTTAATTTGTCACCAACCCGCATTGGAACTGCGTGGTGGAATATGTTCCAAACCCTCTCCTAAATGGAGACCTTATCCCAGCAATGGGAAATTTACAGGCTGTTATTTTACTTTACTTTTATAACATCTTAGTTCCTTTGGTTGATGACATATATATAATGAACGATCAATATTTCTTACAGTATCTTGGACACAAGTATGTATTGTGCTCACTAGTGAGACACAAACTCAATTATGCTATGTACACTGTCGTAAAGAATTAACAATTTCCTTACAGTGCCAATCTCTATGGCCTGTGGTGGACAATTGTATCACTTACCTGCATAAATTAAAAAAGGTTATAAAAACTGACCTCTCTCTATTCATGATTTCTAGTTCATGATCTCCCAACATCTATTTATATAAATAATTTTCGCTTCGCATAATTTTATGTTACTTGAAGTCGATTATTAGGTTAGAAACATTTATTTAAACATTATTTAATTTATTTTTGTAGGACTTCGTTGAAACTATCAAGGTAGTCCAAAATACATTTAATCCAAAATAGTATTTAAAAGGCCTACTAAGAAGAGAACACTTTAATTCTACAATAATAATATATTAAATATACAGTGAGCCAGTGTAACTACAGGCACAGGGGACGTAACATCTTAGTTCCCATGGCATATTGACGATGTAAGGAATAGTTAATATTTCTTATAGCCTCATTGTCTATGGGTGATGGTGACCACTTACCATCAGGTGGCCTATATGCTCGTCCGCCAACCTACTACATAAAATATATATAAAAAAATACGCTGGTAACTATAATTATAATAATATATAGTAATAATATATAATAAGTAGTTATTATTAAATATATTAAACAATACAACATTTCAATTGAGTCCTAGTACGTCACAATTAGCAGTAATATCAGTCATTAATAGTTTTAATTATATTTTAATATCGATGTTTAGCTTGTATCATTAACACACAAAATAATAGTTCTAAGTATTTTTGAATATCGAAGCAACCGTGACACAACAGAATAGAAGGAACTCAGAAATGACATAAATACCACAACAGAAAAAAAAACATATAATGCCCATTCCACGGCGCTATCGCCACAATTTATCGCTACACACGCGTCTGAATTATCTCGCGACAAATCTGTACGGACAGGGGTTTTATGATTTCATTCGTTTGATACAACTTGACGCTTTCCTTACTGAATAATGTCAGGTGCTTGTCGTGTGCTTCGATCACAAAAACATGGAATGACGCTTCGTTTAACGTTTTTTTAATTGAAATTAAACATGTTTGACTTTAATTATGGTGAATCTTAAACGCGTTTATTTGAATGCTGAACAAAGATAAATAATTCTGTGGTTGTTGGTAGATTAACTTCTTATGAAATAGTATTAGAGAATACGTCGCCATACCGCCGGTCGGTTTTGTCGGTTTGGTGGATACACATGCAATGATTATGTTTCATCGTTGTAGGTATTCTGTTGATATATTCCTTTATCGCTAAGCAAAAAATGAATTATAGACAAACTATACGTGGTATGCACCTTTGCTTGCGTTTTAGGGTTTAATTGTCACGTGTTAGGCAAAAATTGTAGACCATGTCATTCCTTAAAGTTCTAGTTTGCTTCATACCAAATTTCATCAAATTCGGTTCAGAGGCTTTGTCATGTGAGTCTACCTGACGAACGGTAATGAGTCTGAAGATACAGGATATAGTTCTAATGACTCAATAAAAACCTACCAATTAAATGCAGCTAAGTTGAGTATTTATTATTTTTAATCTGTGCAAGTTCTTCGGACAGTAACATAAGGCGAGCCACACTTGATTACATTGTTGATACGCGCTCTCAGAATGCGACTGAGTTTAGCTACGGAGCTATTTATGTGATGTGTCTAAGAACAAAACATGAATTAGAAATGGCGTTAGACATTGGCAATGAAATTAGCTTTAGGATGATATCTATTTGAAAACTGCATATTGGTTATTTTAAATTTCAATTATAAAGACATCCAAAATCTGAAGTTCCATACATTTAATTATCGCTTAATATGCATGCATTCTATCCACTGGGCCAACTCGGCAGGTTTGTTTATTTGTTCTCTTGAGAAATTAAGACCTCATCTTAAGAATAAACTATAAAACATTTCTGTAAATAGTAACCATTAAGTTCCTGGTTTAGAAGTCGTCAATTATTTTTAAGTATTGTCGTTTGTTTCCAGACTCAGGGAATTAATTAATTGTTTTCTAGTAATTTTATTTCTATTAAACTAATTTAAGTGTATTTTATCAATATATATAATAACTGTAAAATGAGAGTCGAGATGGCCCAGTGGTTAGAACGCGTACATCTTAACCGATGTTTGCGGGTTCAAACGTAGGCAAGCACCGCTGATTCATGTGCTTAATTTGTCTTTATAATTCATCTCGTGCTCAGCGGTGAAGGAAAACATCGTGAGGAAACCTGCATGTGACAAATTTCATAGATATTCTGTCACATGTGTATTCCACCAACCCGCATTGGAACAGCGTGGTGGAATATGTTCCAAACCTTCTCCTCAAAGGGAGAGGAGGCCTTTAGCCCAGCAGTGGGAATTTATAGGCTGTTGTTGTTGTTGTTGTATATAATAACTTGATTGTCCGTTGTTTGATAATACTTTTATTTCCTATAACATATTAGTATTCAAATTTTCGCTTAATACATCAGTGAATATACAAAGAAGTGAGTTTTAAATTCCGCCAAGTGTGAATCGGACTTGCTCACAATGTTTTTTATACTGTAAAATCCATTATCCGTTGTCTGGGAACCCCTGTCTATATGTTTTATATATTCTATTCGGATCTTTAGTTTTTTTTTATATATATCTCTCAACAGATATATTTTATCATTACTGTTTAACTATCACGGTTCATGAGATACAGCTTGGGTTCAAACGATCAGACAGAAATACGGACAGTCCCGCTTTACCTTTTAGTTATGGAACCCTAAAAACTTAATTAAATAGTTGTTATATAACTCAATAACTAATATTAAGAAACGTTTATCAACACGCAACAAAATTATCTTAATAATTTCTTATGAACTTAAAGTCCGTCTGGAGTCGGCCTTTTCGTATTTAAAATTAAAAAAAAAAAAGAATTACAATCTCATTTGTCATTTCCGAACGGTTGAACAAAATGGCGGGTAATTATTGTGGTGATTACCTGCAATTGCGTTCCTAACTCATTATTAAAGACCCGACAATATTTGGTGGTCTGTAAAACAAATTAATGAGATCAATTTTTTTTTCTGGACGCTTTAAAATGTATTTCAAGGAATCAACTTTTTATGATTTGTTATAATTTATTTAACTCGAATAAAATTTAGATGATTGTATATCTAATTTAATATCTGATTTTAAAATGTTAAAAAAGAGTTCCTACTGAGTTTCTTGCCGGTTCTTCTCGGTAATCTAGTTTCCGAACCGGTGGTATCTTCACTTAATTGTTAAATGACGATTCAAAAGTGCTTGTAAAAAAAGCCTACTTGAATAAAGTTTATTTTGATTTTGATTGGTGATATGTTGTTGTACATATCTTACGGTTTAATACTTCAACTACTACTTTTGTGTTTATATAGATAAACATCACATTAAGTATCTGCTTGAAGTGATAATCCTTTGCAGTCCAAGCAGTCGATTTTATCGATATAAAAAGTCGAATAATCAGGATTTGGCGCGAAAGATAAACAATGTATAAGAGCAATTGACGCAATGTTGCCATTTAAAATATATTTTAAATAAATTATTAATAAATTTTAATAGATCATCCAAGTTTGTTTTGTTACTAGTTCTAAAAATGAAATTATTCAGCCATTGTGTTTAGTATTTTGAGAGGAAATTATACAAATAATAAAGAAAAATGTTGTTTAATTCTTACAAAGTTTTAATAAAATATTAATTTTAAACATTTTATATACCTACACGTTTCAATTTGAAACAAGAGTTATTTTAGAAATATTGAGAGATGATTAAATAATGAATGAATGTTATGTAGATACTAATGAATTATTATTCATTAGTACCTACAGTACAGGCGAATAGATCGGTTCGCGAATGTTTATTGGTGAAAAATTGCAAGGGAACGTTTTAACTGTTCGAAGCCAGGGTAGCCAGTCGTTTTATAGATATATAAATAAGCTGACCGCCCAGTCGGTCAGCTTATTACATTAAGGAAGACCGGTTTAATAATATTTTTGTTCTTTTTTTAATCCCATCTAATGCGGAGCACGCACATGTCGCGCGTATTAATTTGTCTTTCTGTCATCGCTATTATGTCAAAACGTTCAGTTCATAAGCGAATGCGGAAATTGACAGCGATACACGGTTCTATATTATATTTTTCTATTAACATGAAGTAGATGTTTTAAGAGATAAAATTAAATTAAATATTATAAAATAAATTAATTAAATATTATATGTATATATTCTTTGTCTCCCCGTTTAACTTTAAGTCTTTCAACCAATCCTATCGTCTATACTTACATCAGATTAATTAAAATTCGTTTTTGATAATTTTTATTTGAGTTTTATGTTCCCGTCAATAACTTTCTATGATAACATAAAGTAGTGTCCAGGAGTTCTTTTGAATCGGACCACCGGCCGACTCCCCTCGGCGTGTAGTCGTTATGATCTACTGACAGCGCTGCCCACTCGGCGACACCTGGATCGTGAATTATATTTAAAATATTCAGTCTCTAGATATGTTTATCAGTCTACGGATTTACGATTCGAATTCTCCTCAATGAAATTTCACAACATACGCGCGCCACTTTTATTTCGCTTTTGTATTTATTATAATATATAAGTATTTATAAAGTATTTATTAAAAAAAATAAGGTATGAATTACTTCGTTTTTCTGATATTTGACTATTAGTGATTATTTTTTGTCTGTTCATTATTCTAATATGTTTCAACTGATTGCTTCGGTTTGCATGTATATTTTCATAATCAGCTATTATTTCAACCTTTGTGCTATTTCAACAATAAAACTTTACATATATGTCTTGATGCGGAATAGGCTATTTGACTGGTTTTTAAAATCCATTTTATATTATTTAGTAGAGGTTAAGGAACCCTCTAAAAGTTGATTTTTTATATTTCTAGTACATATTTGCCGAAAAATATCATATTAAAAATTCCATATTTAAATAACGCGCGAAATCGCAACTTGGACAATATGGCGCTGCAATGGGTTCGGTGACGTCACTTTGCTGTAATTTAATCTGTGGTACACATAGTAGAAAAGCAAGGTTTACAAGAAAGTGACTTAATTATAAGGCCGGCCAATCAGGAGCGTTTTGTGTCACGTGACAAACGTTTTAAAAAATACATTTTTATTATGGATTTTTAAATAAATTAAATATTATTTTCAAATTTCTTTAGTAAATAACCATTTTTAAACTCATAATATACACTGATTACAATAATTCACAGTTTATTTTTCGCATTGTCAAATAGCCTATTATACTCGAAAGATGGACAATGATTGTGTTCTCAAACGTGCTTATTACAGTTTTTTATAACTGACGTAGTGGTTAGTATGTATGGCAGGCTTTGAGGTTCCCAGGTCGAACTTAAAATAGTAGGTACTAAGGGTATTTGTCAATAAATTTTCAGTAACATACGGGGAGTTATAACACTAATATATCAATTAACATACTCCTTTTGTTTTATATTTTCCAGCGCTGTGTCATTTACAGTTAAAAATAAATCTTCTTAAACCATTAAATTACATTTGAACTTAAGGCTATGTCACACATCGCTTGTCAAAAACTCGAGTGCAAATAAATATAAGAAGAGATGAAAGATATGTTGAATTATTATCGTAAGAATGAAATAAATGTAATTGAACATGATATACAACAGAATGCGAAATAATTGAGAGAATTCATGAACATTTATCCAATTAAAGTTCGCTGGACACATGGTTGTTACGAGGCTCAGGTGTTGACACATTAATGGTCTCGAATTGACACATGACGTTAATTTAATGCAATACGCTATCAAAATTTACACGAAATTACGAATTAACTGTTATTCTAAATTGCCTGTATGTATTCTAATTATGTCTGGTGCAAATTTGGTTTTTGTAAAAAGGTTGTATATTATATGAAGTTTTGTTATGTGCCAGGGTATGACAATCAAGCATCACTTTGACGACTTTGACGACCTCCGTGGCCGAGTGGTGTGTACACCGGTTTTCATGGGTACGCCACTCTGAGGTCCCGGGTTCGATTCCCGGCCGAGTCGATGTAGGTTACAATTAGTTTTCTATGTTGTCTTGGGTCTGGGTGTTTGTGGTACCGTCGTTACTTCTGATTTCCATAACACAAGTGCTTCTGCTACTTACATTGGGATCAGAGTAATGTATGTGATGTTGTCTCATATTTATTATTATTATATCACTTACTAATGATTTAAAACAAATACATACTGATAACAAGGCTTCGTTGGTCTAGTTATGTATATGGTTCTGCTTCTCACTAACTTTTCATGAGGTTTCAGGTTCAATGCTCATATGAGCCAATAAAATTGATTGGGTTTGAAAACTTATCTGTACCAGCTTGGAGTTTGGAAGTTGGAAGTGTGTCCTGTGTTTCGAAGAGTTCGTGTTGTGCGGATCGGATGGGATAAGATGGGCGTGTGCTTTCGTGCGTATCTGTGTGTGTAGATGTCTAGTTTCACTTGTGACCTTGAAATAGCAGATAGAACCGTCGTATCCAAAATCATCATTACAATATTATCAACATATACCAATAATTACTGTTTTAATAATGTTGATGAATACGCAAAGTGGTACAAATGCAAAGGGGACTGGAAAAACAAATCATAACAAAATAAGATACTTTAAAAGATATTGATTGTATTTCGTATTTCTATAGTATTTTCTTCTTATTTCACCATATACTATTCAGAGTAATGTTGTTTGAATATCAAATGATAAGTTAAATTACTTTTTTGTTCTATTCGCTATCGAAGCGCTTGGCCCTTGAAGTAGTGGTGCAAAAAGCTTCATCAAAAGTATAACACCTCGCCTCATTGCCTCCACTGGTGACAGGAGGGCTGGTTCGTTTTTTGTACTGAGGATCGGAATTGCGATTCAACGGGGAAATGCTGCTAGCATTCTTGCCACCATTCCACGCGGTCAAGATTTATATAGTAACTAGTTTTAATTAATATTTGTATATATTTAAAAATTAAATGTTAGTCATTCTTGTGAATAAATATATAAAATAATAATAATATGATAATAGTCTATATGAGATTTAAAATAAGAACAACCACGCTCATAATATATATGAAATGTATATCCATACATGTAGTAAAATTGGAGTGTCTGTTTATAATATTAAAATAACCGCTTTTAATATAATGCATATGTATGTATGTATAAAAGTTACAAAATAGTATTCCTAGGTAATGTCTGGATCGATTCACAATTGTATTGGTTTTCGATATACCCCTAATTGAAATTGGCTAAGGGTCAACAAATTCTGACGGGACTTTAACTAGCAGATAGCTGATGTAATAAGGACCACTCAAGCTACAACAAAAACTTTTTAAGTTAAATTAAAATGCGCACGAAGTCACGGTAATAGTTTGTAAATTATAATATCGCTTAAAGATAATACGAGTTACTTGTTCATATGTCGACCTAGAATGTAAACGTCATACTGATTTTGTTAAATAGACTGGCGAAAGTAAATACTGGCATAGCACGCTGTAACCTATTCACAAGCGACTATATTATTATTATTTTGATATCGTAGGTAGGCGTTGGCAAATAAGCCACTGATTGGCAAACACACGTTGTAAGGATTAATAACCATTCCCTTGCCAATGCAGCATCAATCTTGGGAACTAAGGTGTTAGAGTCTCTTTTTGGTAATTAAACACTGGCTCACTAATCCTTTGAAACCTGAATACAACAATTAAGTATTGTTGCTTGGTGATAGGTTATGATGATTAATACCTCAAGTGTTAAGGTGAGGTGTTAAGTGTTCTGGAGAACCACACGCATGGTGGTTACGACCCTCAGTAATGAGGAAACGACGAGGAAGAAACACTGGCTCACTAATTCTTTGAAACCTGAATGCCACAATAGTAAGTATCGTTGCTTGGTGATAGATTATGTGATGATTTATACCTAAAGTGTTAAGGTGAAGTGTTAAGTGTTCAGAAGAGCTAAACGCGTGGTGATCACGACCATCGGTAATGAGGAAACGACTAGGAAGAAAAATACCTAAATCGGGGTTCGCATAAAACATTTTTACATCTCGAACCCGAGGGTACTATTAGGATCGAATTGCCACGCTGATTATTCATATAGTGGTATTATTCTATTATTAATTTTATTACTATTTTTGCTCGCATGTTTATACTGTTTAGAAGGCGAGTTAAACAAATCTCTATCTCTCTCTTTACATTTCAAAATACTTATGTCAAAAAGAGACAATCAATTTTTGCAAGTACGTACGTTAACGTTTGTTTATTTTTTATAAAATTCAGTTTTCATTCCCTATTGATAATGTTAGCACATTGTTATTTGCCAGCACTGAGTATACATAAATCAACTTCCTACACTACAGTCCCAACCGCGTATATTACTCAAGAAACATAAATTTTGGATAGAGATCTTTGTAATATTTACTGCGATGAAAAAACGCGAACAATTTAATACAATTGAAAAAGCAATCCACCGGCAATCCATTAGACAGAGGCGGTCAAACAACATTCGGGTATTGACCACAAACAATAATATTGTCCGTCCGTCCAAACAGCAGCGAGCGATATATTGCTATTCTGTTTTTATAACGTCACAATTGTATTGGTTTTCGATATACCCCTAATTGAAATTGGTTAAGGGTCAACAAATAATATTTATATATTCATGTATATCATATATGTATATAACTTATTTTATGTAACAGACAATGTATAAATATTTTAGGTACCAAGGATGACATCAGATCGATTTAGCAATGTAAAAAAGTAAAGTAACAGCCTGTAAATTCCCCACTGCTGAGAGAGAGAGAGAAGGCCTCCTCTTCCATTAAAGAGAGGGTTTGGAACATATTCCACCACGCTTTTCCAATGCGGGTTGGTGGAATGCACATTTGGCAGAATTTCGATGAAATTAGACACATGCAGGTTTCCTCACGACGTTTTCCTTCACATTGAGATGAATTATGAACACAAATTAAGGACACATATATAGTGGTGCTTGCCTGGGTATGAACCGCAATCATCGGTTAAGATGCACGCGTTCTAACCACTGGGCCATCTCAGCGCCTTTAGCAATGTAAGGAATGGTTAATATTTCTTGCAGCCCGAATGCGTTATTCGTTAGTGACCTATTACCAACAGTTGGGCCATTTCCTCGCCCACCAATTCATATCATAATTTTTTTTATTAAAATCAAACATAAAAAATGAAACAACATACATAAAAAAGTACAGACGAATTTATAACCTCCTCCTTTTTGGTCGGTTAAAAAATCATAATTACTAAGAATCTTTATGCTACTGTTGGGTAAAACGTACAAAAATACTATTTTTTATGTTTAAATCGTTACCTTAATATAATATAATCTATTCATATTCTAAAATTTGAGTGACTATTAGTAATATCAAAATAACTACTATACATATAGCAAAATATTTTCTATTACAATTTTGTCTGCCCGTCTGTTTGTTCCGGCTAATCTTCAGAACGGCTGGACTAATTCTGACAGGACTTTCACTGGCAGAAAGCTGATGTAATAAGGAGTAACTTAGGCTACAACAATATTTTTTTTTGTTATTCAAAGTCGAGGGCATAACTAGTAATGAATATAATACTATATTATGATATCAAAGTCACTTAGTCGACTAAATTTCCTAACCGCGTATGATGTGGAGTTTACCTGCAAGCGAAGATTAATGAGAAGTCTAGTACTTAAAGTCTAAAGTAATTTCAGAACTGCTATTATCACTTGTTACACAATATTGTTTATAAATTTTTTGCTTTGATTAAGACATGTTTTTATATATAATATTCTCACTGATTCAAACTTGTAAACTGTTACAAATATTTTGTACGAATGGACATAAGATTTTTTTTTATGTTTTTACGTTTTATTTATACATATTGTTGTTTTTTTCTGATATGTTTATCAATTGTCGTTTTATTTGAACTTATTTACACGAAAACCATAATAACTTCTATGCCTAAATCTTCTCTGAAAACCGCATGATACTTCGACGAGGTTGGGGTACTATGTTTTATAATATGTAGTGATTTGTCTTGATTATTGCACCCTTCATTGATCACATTTACGTTGCTTATTATCAAATCAATTTAGGTAATTTTCTAAATCTAATCGTAACATTATGTACATAACATAAAATAAATATACTTACATATATAGGTTACTCTTTTAAAGCTTAACGCGTACCTCAATTAGCGTTATATTAAATTTAGATAAAATCAAACATTTAAAACGAAATTATACCCTGTCTTTTTGTATCTGTACCAAATTTTTTATCTGTGGTGCTGGCACGGCACTAAATACCGGTATTGGTAGTCGTGGGGCGTGATCCTTATTCAATAACATTCAATTAAGCCCTCCCCGCTATTATACGCCGGCCCTCAGGTTACAAGGCTCTATAAAACTGGATGAGACTTACCTAATCAGCGATCAGATTATGTAAATATGTTTTTTAAATATTTATGATATGCAATCAATGCTGGCAGAAATGCTGGCAACATTACCTCATTTACTGGTTTTAAATCTTTTGAATAAAAAGAAATAAACAGCATTGCGAATCTGTAAGAATTGACTTCGTTTTTCACCCTTACAAAACTAAAAACCGACTTATGGTGATACGTCATTTTGATACGTGTATCATATTCATTTTATAGGGTTAACCGTCAATCACTCTGATATTTTCACTCGTATTTTGTAGTTAGTGTATAGATCCTTCTTGCATAATACCTCTGTAGACAATAATAAGTGCTAGTCTAGCTAGCTACTATACAGGATATATTAAATTTCATATAAGCGCGAATATAAGTGCAAGTTCTCTGAGCCTCGTAGTTCGGTAGGAATGCAATTAGAATGACTAAATCTTGAGCAGAACCAACTGCTCTTCATACTGTATAAAACAGAGATTTGAAAACATTGTTAATTTTCAAACTATAAAGCGCAGAGTACACGATAAGAATAATGATTCTATGTGCATTTTTTGACAGTTAAATATAATACTTTGACATTGGTTTTGAACTTGATTTCAAGACAAAAGGCCCAATCTATACTTATAATAAATCTGTAGGGAGGTCAATTCTGTACATGAAATATTTTTCCAAAATAACTATCAGGGGGTGATCAGGGGTCGATACTGATGCCAAAAATGCAATCAGTAAAATTTTTGTCTGTCTGTCTGTCTGTCCATATAACCGTTATAGAAACAAAAACTGCTCGACGGATTTTAACGAAACTTGGTACGATTATTTTTCATACTCCTGAGCTGGTTATAGTATACTTTTAATCACGCTACAATCAATATGAGCAGAGCAATGAAGGAAAATGTTGGGAAAACGGGATAAGTTGCTCCATATTTTAAGCTTCCGTCGCGTGTTTAGCCTTAATGGTTAAAGCTACACAGATATCATGTATAACACGTGTCACTCACAATTAGCTTAGTAGTTCGAAGCTTTCTGATAATATTTGTCTATTCCTACGTTTACAATATTCTTAATCATCCCAAATTAAAAAAGTTAATAGTATTAACTATTCCATAAAAAAGAATCATAGAAATCGGTAAAGAAACACCAAAGTTATTCGTAAAATACGCTAATAATAAAGCTATCGCACGTGAGCACTGAAGCTATACTATTATATAAATCTCTAGAGTCTGTCTGTACACTAATTTTTTGTCGTAATTGACTGACATAATTTTTACCATTTTTGAAATTTTTGTCTGTCTGTATTATAAAAATTGGTATACAGGAAAAACATGTATTAGCGCAAATCATAGGCTATCTATACATACAAAAGTATGAATAGATTGCCAAAAGGTTGTGTTTGTATGTGTGTCATCGATAAACTCATAAACTATTTGATCGATCATTATGAAAATTGGTATGTTTATCTATGAGAAAGTAATTTTTTCATCCGTATCATTAAAAATAACCAACAGATGGCCCTTACGTGTATCACGATGCACTTCTATACCGATCCACCGAACATTAAAAATATTAAAATCTATTCAAAAAGCATAACAACTAACTTAATTTCCGTCATATGACAATAAACATAAAATAATCACAACAATATTATCATTTTAAAATAAGATAATTATAAATTACATATACGGGAAGCAGTGATTAGCTGTTTTGGTTATAACAAAATAAATAATAATCATAATTGGTAAGTATACTCATAACTCCAATAACAATGAATCTTTAGTATAAAATGTAAACGTAAGACAAATAAGCAAAAAGACAACTTATTTATATAAATAGAAACCACCATGCCATTGAAGAAACAAAAGATCGGAATATCAACAATATATGCGCAGCGTCATCCAAAAGAGCTACGGAAACAACACACCAACAAGAAATACGTTTAGAAACAAATATAATCCGAATTTCTACTTTAAGAGCTGCCAAAACAGTTAGTCAACGAAATGATCAGGTTCCAGATCTTCGAACAAGGATCTTCATCAAGAGATACTGTAAAACCTGACGAGCAAGCCCAATGACTGGATGATCAACGATTAAAATAGACTAAGTCAAGAACTAGAACCAATCTCAATAAATCAGCCTTCAATTACTTTATATAGGTTATGATAACAACATGAATCCCGATGTGATCATTCGCTTATTCGGTATGTGCTACTCCACTGGCAAAATGTATTTACCACAACTGATTGACCCACCAGAACCTCTTCTTACCTACGTTACGGGAACTATTAAGGAGTCTAAATATTTCCATCAGTATATTAGAAATTACAATTCATGCTTTCAAATGACATCATTTGGAGCAACAAATATTGTACAATACCATAATTTCGCGTCTACGTTTAAAGTGTATCATATAATTGGTTCACTACTCCCAGTATCTAAATAAAATTCTAAGTTTCTGGACATTTATTTCACGGACAACGTAGAAAAAGATTGATCTTCCATGCATGTTCAGTACCACAACTAATCGAGAAATCATCGCTAAATTTAGGATTATGCTTTATGAAAATAATTGTTTAGTTAAAGATTTTAAAACTGCTCTAGAAAGTGAAACAACAAATCATTCAAAGTCATTATCAATGCAGATAGAACGCAGAGCATAAAAGGCGTATTAAAGCTTTCATAGCCCCTGAAGTCACAGCTGTAATTGTCGTTACAGAAATTACAAAACGAGGTATTGTTATCACTAAGCGACACAAAAACAATAAAGGTGTCGCTGAAACATATCAATCGTATGACAATTATTACGATTATGCAATTATGTTCATGCGAGCAGAAGATGGATATCATCTCGGACTGTATCAAAATATTCTCACGACAGGCTCTGTGACATCGAAGAGTTAGTTGTAAGGATTTTTATGCGTATCGTATAATGATTAGAGATAATTAATCTAATCATATTCTGAAGTATCGTCAACTGTTTTAATAATTCATTGTTGACATGTACGCATGGTCGAGAACGAACGATTAAACTACATTCGATGCAACCAATCAAAACTTCGAACCAAAGCATTTATTTATAAGATACAATCATCATCCTCATCATCCTCCTGCTCTTATCCCAATATTATTTGGGGTCGGCGCAGCATGTCTTCCCCTTCTATACTTCTCTGTCAGACGTCATCTCACAAGTAACATTCTTTCTAACCATATCCTCTTTCACACAATCCATGCATCGTTTCCTTCGTCGTCCTCTACCTCTATATCCGTCCACATCCATACTCAAGGCTTTTCTCACAATATGTTCCTCATTCCTCCGCATTACATGCCCATAGCATGATAGCCGCCTTACACACAACTTCTCGGCTATCGGTATCACTTTCAAACTTCCTCTTATATACTAATTCCTTACTCCTTACGAGATACAATATCGAATGATAAAGTAGCTGGTGGAAGCAGTGAAAGTCCAAAAATTATGTACGAATATGCTCAGGATACTTTGACGTACGTTCGAAAGTATTGACAAGGTTGTAAATGTAATAACATCGATATTTGATAGAACCGGATAAAAGAGGACGTTTTGGTGTGATACAAACTTTTACAGACTATAGAAATTTAATTAAAATGTTTATCGTACCTACTTTACATCGAGATTACACCAACAAAAACATTCTCATAAATCATATCTGTTTTCGGATTCAAAAAAAAGAAGATGTGATCTTGACAAACAAATTGGGTGTTATGACCAATCTGTAGCCTATCGAGAACATCATTGACGAATATTAAATGAAATAATTTTTAAGTATTTCATTTCTTGATTATTTATACATTGTATCAGTAATTCATTACAAAATGAAAAATTAAAAATTTATTTCTCTACGACTAATGCCAAGCGATGCGGGCGGGTATAGCTAGTTTGGAATAAGTTAAGTGTCAGTAGTTAGTAGTAATTATAAACGCAACACCAAAAATTGATTTTAATAGAGTACTTTTTTTCATTTAATTTTTTAATCTAGAAACGCGGTAGCTTGTTAGGCCAAATTCATTACATTGAAATGACTCATCTAGTGTCTTTATTCATATGTTAGTTAGTTATTTCTAACAAATTGTTATGTCATGTTTTCTGTAATTTAAGTGTTATCTTGAGTTATTCTCTGATTTTAAAACACGATTATGAAAACAGAAAAATAGTTCGACTACTTTTCTAATGACTTAGATAACGTATACACATACATACGGAATATTTTTTTACATATATACGGATATTTGAAATATTTATCAATACTACTTCGTGTGTTTATTATATGAATATTGTATTAATATGTTGTGAATAATTTTATTTTAAATTAGAATATTAAAGCATATCGTACGCACCAACGAGCAGTTCGTTGCAAAGATCACTCTTGGCTCCTGAGGAAAGATCCGTCAAGCAGACATATACATAACACGTTGAAATCTTCCAACAGCCTTTCTGATACTTATTTTGACAATCTGATTGATAAAATAATATTTATATTTCGAAGGACATACTTCCCGTTTCGCTCCATTGAAATTTGAAGAAAAAGCACCCTAGCGTAAAAAAATACAGAAAATATAACTATTAATGAGATTTTTATGCTAACATTCTATTGGAATTCGGTTTGGTTTTATTATTTTATATTGTATCAAGATGAATTATTAAAACTCTCATACTTTATTTAATTTCATAGTTTTAATTAATTCTATATTAATGTTGCATTAGGCTGTGCTGGGTTTTCAATAGGTATTTAGTATAATATATCATAAAATTCTCCGAATACAAATATATCTATGACATGTTGTTTTTGTACGTCATTGGATGAGATTTAATATAAGGATAAAATCGCTTTAATTTATAAAGTGACTTGGTTCATGGGAAATGCGGTACCCTAAAAATTAACAGGATTTAAAGACACCGCATTTCAATAACCAACGTAAATTGTATAGGGAGTCGAGGTCAAAACCGCTCGTATTGAATAAAGATGATTGACTTGTGAAAGAATGAAAGGAACCCGCTATCTCATGATATTTTTGCAAGTGACCCTTCTAAGCTTTTTTTACTTACGAATCCCAAGTGAAACGGATGCGACATTTCTGAGAAGACTTAGTATTAAAAATTCTGCCCTGTAACGGGACGTATTCTGCGCATGCGCATCGCCACAGATCAGATAACATTAATGGCCGACAATATTGTGGTTTCACGCTTCGTTTACTAGACGCAAGTCATGTATTATCGCGACAATTGAAATTCGTTGTAAAAAATTAAGAACACATTAAGGCTTAAGAAATAGGTCAATATGATAAGGTACGGTCATTTATAAGAGTGTTCTGGTTACTTAAGCTTTTTTAAATTTGATATATTAATTAAAAATGTATTTTTTTATATTTTGAAAAGCAACAGTTATGCAGCGGACGGTTTTAAGTTTTTTGTTGATTATCTTTTGCATTTAACCTGGAGACTGGCAATCTGACAGATCCAGGCTGATAATGTTAATAATGATAATGCCCCTTCTACCCCTGTGCCCCGTAATAATATCCGATTTACCAAATATCACTAGGGAGGAGAATGACTTTGCCGAGGGTTTAGACAACCACAAGAAACCCCTTATTTTCTCATTGGAAAAATGCGTTTCCACCACAACGATCGGACTTCAAGACAGACAAGCATTCTCCGTGACGATCTCACGAAGTCCCTGAACTAAAAATCTAAAATAATTCCCGTTTTCAAAAATATCTATCATTGTTTGTTTTGTTCAACAATTATTGAAACTATAGTCTTAGTAGTTAGTTCAAACATGTGCCTTCTATGCCCCAAGGCTGGCTGCGTAGTTATTGAGGCTTTAACACTATGCTAACTAACTACTAGATATAATTACCACTAATTTTGATAATGACATAATCCATACCGCAGTACTGTCATACCGATCAGCATTTGATTTTGAGATAAGTTCAAGCATTCAAACACTCTCGCGTCCAAACATATTCAAATAATAACAAGTGTTTTTAAATCTGATTGCACACAACTAACATCCATTTATGCATCACAATTTATTTAAAGACGGATCCAAATATGGTTGACTAATGAACCGTTGTGAAACTTTCGGAGTCCATAAACCATGATCTGATACCATCCATTGCCAATTAAAATGTTCTGATCTTCGATAATTTAACGAGCGTTTAAGTGATTTTGAGACGTGCTATCTTTTGAAATTTTATAATTTCCATATTATTAAACTTAAAAGCATTCTGATTTTACGTTATAAAAAAGATATAAAGATAATTTGCATAATTGAGTACTGCCTTTAATCATTAGTAACGACAAGTATATCCAATTAATATAATTGATTAAGGTTTTTAAATTTTATTTTTAATAATACACGTTAAAGTTTCTTGGTGATGGGGCTTTGTGCCAGCCCGTCACCAATCAATTTTCAGATATTCTAACGCTAAACATTAGTACTCCGTATTGTTATGATCCGGTTTGAAGGATGAGTGAACGAGTGTAACTACTGGCACAAGGGACAGCACATCTTAGGTCCCAAGGTTGGTGGCACATTGGTGATGAAACGAATGGTTAATATTTCATACAGCGCCGTTTTTTATGGGCGGTGGTGTTCATTTACTATCAGGTCAAGGCCATATACTCATCCGACAATATATGCCAACTTTTTTACTCTGTCGCCATCCATTTTAAAATAGTATTTTATTAAATAAAATCATAGAAACTCGATCGAAATAATGTTATAAAAAAATAAATTTTATTCTTTGCCATTGAAATCCACGTTCAGTCCGAAGAAAAACAAAAACCTCTGTCTCCGTCCGGTGTAGCGAGTATTTACATCGCATCGTGATTCGATTGTCTCGATTCACGATTTATTCGATATCCGAAACGATAAGTCAAGCGTGAAGAGTTGAGGAGTTCCTTGTTATTTCAAATTGAGTTATATTCTGTTATCGAAAACGTGCGTGCAACACGAATTGCACTGATAAAAATTAATGCGAGTGTCACTTCTGCTGCTACGTTGAATCCATTTTTAAAGCAGTGTTGTTTTATTCGATAAAATTTTGTCGATAAAAAGGTTTTGAGACCGTTAGTGTCGTCGATGCGATTATAATTTATAAAATATCTCCAAATCGATACTGGTTTTATAATTGGAATAAAAACATAAAGAAAAAGGTAAATAGTATCTATGATTTTTATCTTTTGTTTTGTCTTATCTAGAAAACAGATAGATAAAATCTATAAGCTTTCATTTTAATTGAAGTTATAAATCATATTACATTTAATATATTCAGTTGAATTGATGATGTCCTGCTGACCGATTTCGACGGCGGCTTTTCTCAAAGGGACGGGCCATGTACGCATAAAATATTATAGTAACCTCTCTCCCCCCACTTTCATAATCCGATAGAAGGATCTGACGAAACCGGATGGAGTACAAGCGCATCACTAAACTTTACCTGTTTTCCGATTCACAGGATGTATACGTCCAACTTCCAGACAAGGAATTTATGCAGAAAATTTCTCGACCAAAAGAAGCAACTTTTTTATTGGCTCATTCCGAAGTTGAACCCAGGACCTCGGGTCTTGCAACCTTATACGCGAGTCAATAGACAAACGATACTGTTATATTAGTTTGCGTGTGGCCGTCAGTACCGTAACTTTTTCGTCTCAACAATCAACTTTCACAACAAAGCTCTCTTTACTTTCATTGTTTTATCTAAATATATTTTCGTTCACACCATTATTAGCCTTATCTCCAACATATTAAGGGTTTTGATTGAATCAACAGTAGTTATTCTACATACACGTACCCATTGCTGTAACATTGCATTCGACATTATCCATTTTTATGACTGTACCTTAATAGAAGCGGTTGTTTTATACCTGCTAGATATAATAGTTGTTTCAATCGATTTTAAATCTTAATATCTTAAACATAAGTGCTATTGAGTGCGTTTAGATCATGTTGCGAGCACTTTGATTAGCAAGGTTAATAGCACTGAGATTGTTTTAGCGTTAAACCAATATCTTACTTAACGATTCTGCTGCAGAGGAAATTTAATTTTACGTTTTAAGATAAAATATTTTATACAGCTAATTTTCGCTGTTCAATGTTATAGAGTAATCATTACACATAAGTAGACTATGGAAGTAATTGTGTGCTTTAATAATATGTTTAGTGTTTTTAATTAATGTTCATTTTTTTTTTCAAGTAGATTCGCGGAGTGGAAAGGAACTTCTAATGATAAATGTTCACTCAAATATATTGTCTGTAAGAAATATTTATTTATTCACTTAGAAACTAATACTCTGTGTCTCTTTTGTCTGTAGTTATACTGGCTTACCTTTCAAACCAAAACACATCAATACTAAGTAATGCTTTTTAATTCGATATATGATTGTACCCAGACCAAAATAAGTAAGATGTTTTTGGTAACAGTTAGTGCTATTATTTTTTCACGTCATTTATTTATGGTCGAAGTATATTTTATATTCATTTAAAGCTCATCATGGAAGTTACAAATAATTTTATCATATCATATTGTATCAAAATCAAATTTAAATATAACATTTTTTTACCGCTATAAATAAATAGTTTTACGAACAATTAATATTATACAAATTTTATTGCATGAAATACTGTCAACGATAACTCATATTATTAATTTCCAACATAAGAAAAGTTTGCGACCTCGGCAACCAATTGAAAGCAATCGACTTTCCACTCACCGAATAAACTTATTCAGTTTAATTCAGAATATTAAAGGTTGATATTGAAATAGTTTCCATTCAATTTCGTTTCCTTATACCACAAGTGGAATTATTGAGTCTTTATGAAATTGCGATTTACGTCGAACCTAAACTAATATTGAAGTAAATAAACCTTCAAGTGTCCCTCAAGGCGTCGTTCTAAGTCCACGAGCCTAATAACTCATGTAGACGTTTATTCAAATATACGCGATATTCGTCAATTTCTTAGATATCTGCAGGCGATATCTTGGATGTACGAGTGACGCGCTTATGGTAATCAGACATGAGGGAATATCGCCCGAGCGTTTTATCTATTCTTTAGTTGATACTTCCTGAAACAAAGATCATAACTTAAGTTTTATGGTTGGCAGTGTATTTGCAATCAGTGGATTGCCTGACACTTTTAATGACATTGAAGATGAATAAGTCATGACTTACCATCAGTCTATTTTATAGTCTACCTTCCAGCTGGTTATTAGATGTTTCTTGGCTAATTATATCTTGCTGGATTTGGTTATCAAAAGCGTTTAAAAAATCTAGTAAGCTGTGGTCAGTGTCGCCACCCGTAGCGCTAATACGTAATACCGCTCGTATCTGAATAGGCCTCAAGCTTTAACGCAGCCGCCTTTGAGCCGTGCAATCATATCATCTCTAGCAATCACTGGGTTGTTTTATTTGCAGTGTATTTTAGCCGCGGGGAGACAGCAACCAACAAAATTATCTGCTCAGATTTTCTTACTTGTTCTACGCTATATTTTGTTGCTGCCAAGTTTATTTGATATATTATAAATTTTATGGTAATCTTTATTGTTTTATTTATGTTTTATAATGTTAAATAAACTGTTATATTTTATACAACCAGGTAATCTTTGATCGAATAGTTGAACCTGTTTTGCCTGTTATTCGCATAAAGTCGTTTTAATAGTATTATGAATTACAAACACCTTAGAAAATTAGGTATTCTATATTAAGCTCGATTCAAATGTATCTATATGATTATCCACTTTGTGCACGCCTATTGGAGTAGGTGCCACTCATCACTAATTCTATGAGTAAGAGAGAATTTCACCTTCGGACTTCTTGTCAAAATTCTAAGTTTCACCCGCACCACTTTGATGTCCGAAAATCCACAACAGCGCGATTTCTAAGACATTTTCTGCCTCGCACAACCACTTTGTGGAACCAGTTTTCGCCGGCGGTTTTTCCAAACCGATACGACATGGGAACCTTCAAGAAAAGAGCGTACTCCTTTCTTAAAGGCCGGCAACGCACCTGCAAGCCCCCTGGTGTTGCAGATGTCCATGGGCGGTGGTAGTCACTATCCATCAGGTGAGCCTCAAGCTCGTTTGCCACCCAACACTTAAAAAAATATCTTAGTTCTCAAGGTTAGTGGCAGTCAGTACAGAACAAATACCTATTGGCGATGGTTTCTACTTACAATCAGGACCTCCAGTTATTGTAACGCTGATTAAATTCAAATTAACAAATTTGATTTTAATCTCACTGACATTGGTCGGCGCCAGCTAATGACGCAATCGTCGACCAATGAGCATTCAGATAAAAGCCAAATTAGTTAATCTAATATTAAACAGCGCTTAAGAAACTGGAAATAACTTATGTTTACAAGTGAGCGAAAAGGATGCGTTTTACTTTTAACATTTAACATGGCTATTGTGTACAGTTCTTGATATTGGTTGAAGTGTAGTCTTTATGAGTCGAGATGGCCCAGTGGTTAGAACGCGTGCATCTTAACCGATGATTGCGGGTTCTAACCCAGGCAAGCACCGCTGATACATGTACTTAATTTGTCTTTATAATTCATCTCGTGCTCAACATCAACAACAGCCTGTAAGTTCCCATTGCTGGTCTAAAGGCCTCCTCTCCCTTTGAGGAGAAGGTTTGGAACATATTCCACCACGCAGTTCTGAGCACGAGATGAATCAATGATTAAGATCTGTAGTATTCATTACAAATATTTATTGATTCATGTTTCTTTATATATAATTCACTTTTCCACTTAACTATATCCGTTCACAGATTTCTAATTAATGCCTTAAAATCTCGTTTCTAATATAGAATCAATTTAATGTCAATTTCAATATTATTTAAACTTGGAGAAGGCTATTAGCCTACTAGCTTTCTCAATACATGTTACATCGAATACAAAAATAATGACCAATTTAGACTACAAGTAGTTGCGCTTATCAGATTTAATACAAATCTAACTGTCTTAAATGAAATACAGACTATTCCATACATTATATAGAATAAATAAAATTGCTAGATTTCGTTGTTTTATGTAGTATGCTTAAGTACTAGTAAAGATTGGTATTGGTCCTAGTAAGTGGCGCTGAAATCGGGTTCCATGATTAATGTATAATATATATAAAATCTAAAATGAAGTAACAGACTATACTATGCATTATATAGAGTAAATAAAATTGCTAAACTGATTTTGTGGTTTTTTTCTGTTACAGTAAGGATTGGCAATGATTGCGCTGATATCGGGTTGCAGAATGAATATATATAAAATCCTATTTACCCGTACGAAGTCATGGATAGCTAGTTATATTAAATTCTTGTGTGATATTTATTGTTTTGCTCAGTATTTATAATATTACGTTCATTATAATCGTGTATCTTGCTCTTACTAGTTGCGTCGCCCGCGGCCCGGGGTGCTGTACGACGGCCGTCGGTTTGATGTTGATGGTATTTATTTTCATGATCTATTTTTTATTTGTACGTTCGTTGAAATTGTGGGGTTCGAAATTAATCCCCTGTCAATAGCAGTGGGTAGCTATTACATATGAAATTTTCCCAAATCATTTGATGTTCATGTTAAAAATTTGTACTGTACAAATTGGATTCTTTATTTATTTAAAACTAGATATACGACGCAGCTTTTGCACAAGATATAAGTGTTCATATAAAACATATATAATTCTACGATAATGATTGTTATACAGTCATATTCTAGATAATTAATATGAAATATTAATGAATTTCATACCTAAATTTACCTCATGAAATACTGTGTATACTATATATTATCATATAATACCTTAGACCCATGATATCCTTGTAAAATCGTTTGTTACTTTTTCAGTTTATTTACTAATTGAAATACCACGTTTTTATGAGAAATGGTAGGACTTCTCCAAAAGCTCTATTTCCAACGAAGGATTGGTCATGATCAGTAATTATGGATTATCCTCATTGTAAATTTAAAGAGCAATTATAAGAGTTTTTTACCGTTTCTTCTCGCTGGAAGATGCTTTCAGTGATAGAGTTGAAATACTGATGAATCAAAAATGCTTGAATAAAATATATTGGATTTAGATGTAAAAGTAATATTTAGATACTATGATGATAATATTTTCTAAATAAATATGTAATAATACTTTCATACCTTTAAAATAAACAAGCAAAGTCATCGTTTCTTGAAAATTTAATCCATTTTAAAAAATATATTAAATGCAAATCTCCACGGGCAAAAATCCAAAACCAGAATTGCCGCAAAAACTGGAACTCCCATGCGACACAAACGGAAAGATAACAATACTTCACGTCATAAAGTCGGAACGCAGTCAACGTTTGCACCAAGTTTGTTTTATCTGTGGTTATGACATATATTATATAATCTGTTCTCTTTGTTTCAGGTAATGCGAGTTGTAATTGTGGAGATAATAAAATTACGCTTGTACACAACTTTGTTTAGATTAATCTAATTGATGTGTACGGTCTTTGAGGTTTGACGCAAGCAAAACATGGCAAAATGTTCTAGATTTTCTCCATAATTTTAGTTTGCGTCCGAGAAATTTTCCATCACAAAGGATTTTAGAAACTATTGCAGATAAGTACCAAGGATATACTGTTGTTTTAGGGTATGTAATCCGATAAGGCAAATGTAATTATAGACACAAAGAATTAAATTAATGTAAGTACTTCAGGACTCCACAAGTTTTTTTTAATACGTTTTTTCTAATGAGTTAGTTCGGTACATCTATATTTGCTATAACATTTTGCGTGTAATCACTCCTTCAAATTATTTTCATGTGCTATAGTCATACAATTTACTTTGTGGTAGAAGTTTGAGTAAGTTACCACCCACTCATTGTACATTTTACTGATAAACATCAGTACTTAGTATTGTTAAGTTCCGGCTTAAAGGTTGCCTATATACAGGCAAAAGGGACGTAGTATTATCCCTTTTTAAAATAATCGAGATTGTCGTGACATTGTCGTGCTAAGGGATGATATCTAGTACAGAGTCAATATCATTGAGTTTTGGTGACCACGAAATGTCAAATTGTTATATTTTTCAGTTCGACCTATTTAATATCGGAAAAATGTCGAAAAAATATACTTCTAGATCATTATATAGAGATATACATATTTTATATTCTATATTGAATAAAGTTATTTGAGTTTGAGTTGAGTTTGATTAAATATTGCCACGTATTAGTATATCTTTGATCTCTATCGGTATAGATGGCTATACGTTATGATGTCAGCAAAACCAACAAATTAGCCGATAAGCAATAAACTAAAAAACCAATTTCATTAAGTACCCGCTATAAACGCGATTAATAATTTTATGGTTATATATGTTATTGCAATTAATTATGAAAAAATATATGGCATATTTAAAGCTTCAATTAAAACAAACATCTTATTTTGTAGCTGTAATAAATCTTTTCGAGCGTTCATCGATAAACGCCATACTAAACAAATCCTCGCTTCGTGCATCGTCTTTTAAACAGATGTGTAATAAAACGGGATCGTGTACAAGATGAATATTTTTTTGTTATATAGAGTCTTGACCATACACATAAAATCAAATTAGCAAAACTTCTCAAAGAGAGTGGGGATAGTAGAACAGGAATAGAAATACTAGAACAGTGGGCCTTTTGCGAGAGTCGAGATGGCCCAGCGGTTAGAACGCGTGCATCTTAACTGATGATTGCGGGCTCAAATCCAGGCAAGCACCGCTGATTCATGTGCTTAAATAAAACTATTTATAACGGATGAATCGCGTATATTAATTATTTTTAAACATCCCGACGTTTCGAGCACTTTGCAGTGTTCGTGGTCACGGGCAGACTGAATGGTCTGCCCGTGACCACGAACACTGCAAAGTGCTCGAAACGTCGGGATGTTTAAAAATAATTAATATACGCGATTCATCCGTTATAAATAGTTTTATTTAAATGTGTAATCATCGCGAAAATTTAAGACAACATCATGTGCTTAATTTGTCTTTATAATTCATCTCGAGCTCAGCGGTGAAGGAAAACACCGTGAGGAAACCTGCATGTGACAAATTTCATAGAAATTCTGCCACATGTGTATTCCACCAACCCGCATTGGAACAGCGTGGTGGAATATGTTTCAAAACCTTCTCCTCAAAGGGAGAGAAGGCCTTTAGCCCAGCAGTGGGAATTTACAGGCTGTTGTTGTTGTTGTTGTTGGGCCTTTTGCAGGAAGTTACTTAACTTTTTTATAGATATATACGTATAATATGATATTCGTGACGTCCGTTCGACTTTAGCCATGCCAACAATTCTTAAGGATGACTGTTCGTCTGCCCTGGTGCTGACACTTATAATTTATCTGTGGCTAACTGGACAGATTCTAAGCCGAGCCCTTATAAGTAATCCACCGAGGCAGTCAATTATACTACTAAGACTTTAATATTGCGTATCCTATATGAAAACAAACGTTCGCTAGTTTCACGGTTCTTATGGATTCTTATTTTTAAATTAAAATCATTCATATATAAAATACAATGCCAAACGGAACCATAAATGCACATCACCAAAGAAAACGTTCACAATCAGCCATCTTTGAATTCGCTACTACAAATCTATTTTGACGTATAGCAACACATAACACTGACATTTAATGCTAAGGGAAAAATATTTACCTGTCTAGTTTAATACATCTGCAATATTATTCAACGCTCGCAGCATTCTCATTTTCATCCATCAGGTGCAATCTTCAATCTGCCGTATTCTGGTATAGAGCACCCACGCCTTTTGAGAAGTTCCTTTTTTTAATTTCAAAATGGCTGGTAACTTCCCGCCGTTTGTAACTTCTACAATGTTTACAATTAGTTTTGAAATGCTAAAATGATATGTCAAGATTTTGTATTTAATAGAATTTTAATAATAAAATTATTTATGATTAATTCGTCTGTGTAAAATAAGATCTCGGCCACTTGTGTATTAAAAAAAAAACATTATTGAATTATTATGCAAAGTCTTTTAAGAAATTTGATTGTATTGCTTGCGTTAAACTCTTATAACACAATACAGAGCTAACTGGTCATTCATTCTGCGCTTATGTTTTAAGTCCGTGACAGATGATCTCTAAACAAAAAAAGTTGAATAAGCGAGTATAATCTTTATGTTATTGCAATAAAAACTACGTTAGCATGAAACACGTTTGTCTATCGGTTTCGATTTCATAATAATTCATTCATTCGTTTCATTCACGAACGCTAAATACGATAAAAAAAATCATCCATTCATTTTAGTTATTGAATTGCGTGCGTTCTTCTTTTCAATCTAAATAGATAATCGCTAATAACTGAGCTTGATAATATACCCATATTTTATTCAAAGTTATTTTAAAGATATTTTAGCTAACGTTACGGAATGCAGATTTATTATAATTAATTTCATTAAGGAATCAACAGCCTTATTCTGTTTCTATTTAAAAAGGTATTTTTACTGGAATAAATAAGGCATCGTCAATGCTATTTATCTGTAATTATACTGGCTCACCTTTCATGTAGAAACAATACTAAGTTTTGCTGCTGATAAAATATGTGATGAGTAGGTGGTACCTACCTAGGCAGGTTTGCGCAAAACCATACCACTGAGTTTTATATTTAATTTTACTGTTTACATATTTTTTATCGGAGTAGCGTGAAAATGCAACAGTATTTAATATATAATTGATGTTCGAGTACCTTCTTTCACCTTAAAACGTAGAAATTGAAGATGTAGCTTATGCCATCGCTGTTCCAATGTGTTTTGGTAGATGTACATATGATATATTTTTTATGCTATTGGTTGGCGGACGAGCACATTGGCCACCTGATGGCAAGTGGTCACCACCGCCCATAGACAATGGCGCTGTAAGAAACATTAACCATTCCTTTCATCACCAATGTGCCACCAACTTTGGGAACTAAGATGTTATGTCCCTTGTGCCTGTAGTTACACTGGCTCACTCACCCTTCAATAACACAATTATACCAAGTACTGTTGTTTGGCGGTAGAATATCTGATGAGTGGGTGGTACCTACCCAGACGGATTTACACAAAGCCCTACCAAGTAAATAGTATATATAATATCGATGCTTTTATTTATATTGGCACAGAAATTACCAGACTAGTCAAATATTCATACTTTAGAAAATATAGAAGGTTCGAGTGGGTTTCATCATGTCTGTGAGAATATCACCTTTGATAAAAAACAGATAGCACGATTCGTTTTGTAAATATTAAAATTTTATTAAATCCGGTTTTAAGTTATACACATAAAAGTTTTAATGACGAAATCATTATTAAGCGGGCTGTAAATCTTACGTCTGATTTATAACTCCTTTAAAATATTTATTGATTTCTCTATAACTATGTCACCTATTTATGGGGATGCATGATGCCTCACGCCGAATGAACGTAACGTGTGCCATTTATTCGAAAAAAAAAAAGTGCGACCACAGCGACCGCTTTAAATGACAGCTCAAATTACAACCTGCGCATGCGCGGAGTAATGAGCTCATTTCGCGCCTTTTATAAACAATTATTTATATCACATGTATTATATCATAAATATATTCTCGTTGCAATTTGTATGCGAAATTTATTGTTATTTTTTCGTTCATTACATATGTTTGAATCAAAATTATTCTTGAAAATTTCATCGTGGTCATTAATTAATGTTCTTTCTGAGATGATAAAAAAGCGTGGAGTTAATACCTGTTGACTTCCAAGCAGGAATATATAGGAATATATATTAATTTAAATAATTGTATTTAACTTAAAAAAGAGTAACTACTGATTTTCTTGCCGATTTTTCTCTGTAGAATCTACTTTCCGAAGCGGTGGTAGCTTCACTTAATTGTAAAATGACGATTCAAAAGTGCTTGTAGAAGCCTACTTGAATAAAGTTTATTTTGATTTTGATTTTGATTTTATACACTTATACGTGGCAGTATTTAATCAAACTCAACTCAAATTCAAATAACTTTATTCAATATAGAAGCATTACACTTTCTTATTGATGGCCAATTGAAACACTACCACCGATTCGGAAAAAAAAATACCCTGACCTGAGAAGAACCGGCGAAAGAAACTCAGCAACTAGATATGTATCTCTATATAATGAACTAGATAAATATTTTTTTCGACACTTTTCCGACATTAAATAGAGAATATTAAAATTCAATCCAAGAAAGTCCCTGACTTATATGAAATTCCGTTTTTAATTTCGTAATGCTGAGATCGTCAATTCTGTAAAATCGGCGTAACCGTGACTGTTTCAACGGTTTAACTATCGAGTTTTGTTCGAGCGAATCTTTACTGCCATCCTTTGTAAGCTATTTATCTACTTCACGTTTGAAAATGCACTCTATGTTTATGGTGATAACAATCAATTTACAATTGAAGGTCTGCGTTCAAATACCGCGTGGCTAATCGAAGGAACGGAAAGAATAAAACAATGACTTGCCGTTTGGCCTTGACAGAGAAATGTGAAACGAAACGTACTTTTGAGACAGATTATTCTCACAGATTAAAAAAAACTAGAAGTTGATTTTTTATTCTTTATTTGAAAATAGTTTTTATGTAATTTACATTGCATAGCAAATAAATACTAAGCGCTGTTAACTGGTCTTACACCAAGCCTTAATAGGAAGTAAAATTATTTATTTGAAGACCTCAATATAATCATAATGATGACCTCCGTGGTCGAATAGTGTGTACACCGGTTTCCATGGGTACGCCACTCCGAGGTACCGGGTTCGATTCCCGGCCGAGTCGATGTAGAAAAAAATCATTAGTTTTCTATGTTGTCTAAGGTCTAAGTGTTTGTGGTACCGCCATTACTTCTGATTTTCCATAACGCAAGTGCTTTAACTACTTACATTGGGATCAGAGTAATGGATGTGATATTGTCCTATATGTATTTATTATTCCAACTTAACAATCTTTATATAAAAAAATTAAAAAAAGGTTTTAAAAGATAATGCAATTCTGATGTTCCGATATTAATTTAAGTATCAATAGTGAATCATAAAACAGGATCCTTTTTATCAACACCATATTGGAATAATTACAGACCCATAATCGGAAAAGGTCAATTTATGAGGAGATTACGCAAAATTGACATAATATATTTTTAATAGCACCGAATTAGAAATACTCCATTTTGTTTATACAGATAACACAATTAATACCATCTGTTTTGAAAAAAAAAAAATAAAACCCACGCAATCTTTACACGTGAAACATATAAAACCTTATTGCATTTAACTGATGACGTATTAATCAAATTAGATCTTGAAATTTGGTCATAGCATTAATTACATTCCATAGAAAAACCCAGACAAAGCTGAGATCTCTTGGATGGACCAATATGCCGACTGATCATTAATATGCTGTTATTTCATAGCCAGCAGCACAGAATCCCTTTTAACATGAAAATATTCAACCTTAAAATGAAATACTTGTACGGCCCGCGGCGCTTACTTGAGAGGGCAGGGGGCTTCGTAAGTGGTTAACAATATTAGGGCCGGATCTGCATATCGATCTCATAAGTGCACTAGCTCCGCCGTCGGCTATACTTGGGTAACTCTGAACTGAAACAAGGAAACTACAACTTCGATCACGTTTGCCAAAAATTGATTCACTCACTGATTGAATACCCATCACATTAATGTATGTTTCCCAAATAAAATAATTTTCACTTCGGTTTTTATTTAAGTCTGATTTAATAATTTCAATTTTATCTTCAAAATAGAAGGAAGATGATTATTGCTGTATATATGTATATTAATGAGAAGACATTTTCACAATTTAAAGCTAGTTTAGTCTCCCTACAAAATTTAATGTACAACGATAGTTCATAAGTAATTTCAATGCGATATATTAATAGAACTTCCATTGTCATCGTGATCCCTAAACTGTGATTGAGATTATACTGATTCATTTACTCGTATATTCAAGTACAATATACATTATGCAGGTTGTTTGATACAGATATTTGTCCAGTCACCACTCATTTGAATTCTTCCAACTTTAAAACGTTTTAAAAATTAGTAAAAATGTCATGACGAAAATGGCTATATGTGTTTCTGTGGACATAGAATATTAGACATTTTATACATTTTTGGATTTTCCGAACCGATACGATTTGGGAACCTTCAAAAAAAGAGCGTACTCCTTCCTTAAAGGCCGGCAACGCACCTGCAAGCCCCCCGGTGTTGCAGATATCCATGGGCGGTGGTGATCGCTTTCCATCAGGTGAGCCTCCTGCTCGTTTGCCCCCTATAACATAAGAAAACGAGAATATATTAAGCGATAGATTTTGGTTTTCATCATTAACAATTTTTACTAACCCCAAACTACATACCTCTACACTTATCAATCTAGAAGTAATTCTAATCAAAAATAAAATACTATTAACACTAAATCCATAGAGTATAATTTAATCGTCGTTATACTTTATATTTTGGTAATATTTTGCACGATTTCCTTCGGTAAAACACCGGAAAATAATACATGTTTTGGAATTCATGTGATTATTCACAGTTCAAACGAGGATTGAAAATTGCTTAAAACCGTTCCCTTGAATAAAACATGGCAGGCGGATATCTTGATCGCCCCAAAATGAACCAAATATAATAATAAAAACGTTGATTCGAAAGCTTTAATGAAATCATATAAAATAATCTTCGAACCGTGTCACCGATTCGAGAACTGCACTTATTTACTGTCGTGATATATTCTCCGAAGACGTGAGAAGATTTACGGTTAATTTCGTCTGAGAATAATACTGTAAAGGCAAATTCATACCAATCAAGTTTTGGAGTTAAAAAAATAATCTACCTGATTATTACATATTATAAAACAAAGTTCCTCGAACATCCTTCTGTTCGTATGTTCGCAGTAAACTCCAAAACTACTTAACAGATTTTCTTGCGGTTTTCACTAATAGACAGACAGATTCATGAGGAAGGTTTAGGTATATATTTTTTAAGATTTTTGTGTAAATAAGTCAAAATATAACGACAAATGTTAAAGATGTCGGAAAAAGCAAGATAGAATATATAAATAAAAGAAATATAAAAAAAAAAACTTATTTCAACCAGCGCGAAGCCGGGAACTCTAGCTGTTAATAAAAATCGAACAATATTTATTTCAAATCGACTTTTCTAAGTTAAATAATAAGATTGATTAGAATATATAAATGAAAATAAAGCTAATGTCATACCACTGACGACTTATTGACGATTGACGACTAAGTAAGCCATGTCATGTGATGTCAAATGTCAAAATTCAGTTAAATGGATTGGATCAATTAGAAAAATCGGACTTACAAACATACCCATTGTACTATTTTATTTGTAAAGACCTTTAGCCTGACCGCAAAGCGCAGCCGCACTTCATCAAGATTAGCTGCGCGTGAGTAATTTTCAGCGATATTCATGTGACGTTGATCAATCGATACTTATATGCAAATCAATTCTCTGAGGTTGCTCGAATCAAAGTTTGAAGACTATCACGTTCTGTATATACAAGACAAAGACAAAGAAATGAAGACATAGTCCAATGCATAGTATAGGTTGATCTGATCTTCAATTTGGTCACATAAATTCGCACCCATTCCTAAATTTTGGACGCAGTTCATCGGTGCTTGTTTCAAAAAAAGGTTTCATAACAAGTGTAACTCTTTGAAGATATAGTTATATATATATATATATTTGTACTAAAACGAAATGAAGCAAAGTCGTATCGTAAACTAAGTTCTGAAGCACTGTTGCCGATGATAACTAGCCGTTATCCTGTAACTTTATAGTTAAACGTTTTTACTTTACTTGAAATGTTATTTGTAGTAACATCGAGAATCTGAAACCAAGAACTGCTTTTCTTCTAAAAAAATGTAGATATAATAATGAGAACAATTAACCGCCGAATTATTTCTGATGTGGCAGAATTGCAAATCTTTGAGACACATGCAGACAACGCAAAGGATATGAATTATAAATACCAATTATGCATATGAAAATTCAGTTTTGTCTGCCTGTGTTTGTACCCGCAATCATCGTTAAGATACAAACGTTTTAACTACATAGCTATCTTGGCTATAAATAAATGTTTAATTCGAATGTAAATTATCACATGAGCGAAAACATTAAATCAGATCAGGAATTTATACAAAGTCCATACATTTTGATAAGAATAAACTTTTTTTACATCGTTCAACGGCGAGGGAGCAATTCATTCTGGATTTCGTAATTCACGCTTCATCGCTCAGACATTCGAAATTTACTTAAGCCTTTTCGAGCGAATCGGGGATTACTTTGATTGACTTAATCTTTTCCTTTATTTCAGTGGCATGTTAAGATGGATTGAGGTTGGATTTTGCGGCCTCTTACTGATTGGTTCAAGGAGGCAATTTGCTTATTTTTTTTAAATTGATTTTCGACGTCGATTTGTGATTGATGGTTATTTGAAGTAGAAGATGAATGATAATCACGGTGTACATTATAAAAAGCTTTTCAGTGGGGGAGTTTTGTAGGGGTTTTACTACTAGGAACCAATAACTTACTTCTTATACTTCTAATAGACATAATTTTTGTATTGTGCCAATGTAATTACAAGAAATGTAGCACACAACTATTGACCAACCTAGCTTAGTTAACACAGATGTTTATTTCTCATCTTTCTTCAGAATTAAGTACAATTTCCCACTTCTGATCAAAGGCAAACTCCAGTTCTGAGAAGTTATGTTTTTTCTACCTCACTAATGTAGCGTAGACTGATTGATACACACGAGGCATTTATTTCATCCAACGTATGCATTCCAAACAATGTTATCCTTCGCTAAGCACACAACTCAGTGAGGCTAGACCAGGGTAGGAACCAAAATCTTTTTTCATCATTTCGTGTCCTGTCCCTCCTGGACTGTCTAGGCATTCCTATGTGACAAATTAGTTATTGAAATTTAATTAGTGAAGTAATTTAAACAAACTTCCAGATACCTTTTATCAAGTAAGTAACGCTATATATAGCACTCGATTTGAAAACACTGAATAACCGAACTTTGGAATCTGAGCCAAATTTTATCTTAAGATTTTGTAATTTTATACTCTTGCCGTATTGAAAGGTGCATTTATAATAATTTACTTTAAGGTAATTATGTAATTTAAACTGGCTCCCTAATTTACCTGCATTACTTCTTTTGCTGTCAACGTCTCTCGTCGTCATATCATCACGGCACAACTCGTTAAATACCATCCATCCTTATCATTTTTCACTCAAAGTCATGCTATATGCTTTAAGAACAAAATTATGAGGATTAAAGATGGTCAAATGTTAATCAAATAGATTTAATACTAGCAGTGTCATGTTTGATTAATATTACTTTCATAATGAGGACGAGACCTTATACCAATAATTAATAATGATGATAACCAAAATCCAAGGCATAAATATGTTTTCGAAAAGGAAAATCCTTATATAAAATAATGTACAAAATAAATATTTAATAGTGGTCATATTCTTAGTCACGTAAAAAATTACAATGTATATATGCAAAGCATCTGAACATAACGCTAGCGTGATTCAGGAATATTTGACATATCACATTAGTACCGTTTATTATGAGCGCAGGTAAAGCGTGCTTTACCATAATGCTCATATGCAAAGCTTTCCTTTCCGAATGACTCAATTTGTATACAAACAGATGTGATTATACGAGCTTTGAATTTTCAACTGACTGCGTCTCTAACGGATTTCGGGTGTAATATGTTGGTAGAGAATTTTTGCTTCATATAGTACGAATGGGCAGGGTTCCGTAATTTCGAAATGTAACGGAAAATTGTTTGTTATGGAGCTGCTTTTCTTGGACAATTGAATTGCAAACGGTATTATACTCGAATGTAATATGTTTTTGGTAAGAGTATGATGTCTTTGAAGATGTATTATTATATTTAATGGTTTATTTCCTTTTAAGCATTTTTATGCGTCAGTATATTTATTCCATTGCATTTATTTTTAAGGTTTTAGACGTGAGGTCTTGGCCAATTAATTATTTTTTTTTGAGAAAAGGAAATATTTTCCTCCAAGACCTTATTAAGTTGTTAGGAAGATATAATTTTCGTAATAACTTAATGATATGAAGATAATGTAACGTACTCCAATGCACGGTTGGACGATAGGACAAACGACATAGATTATTTTTCAATTATTTGTTATTCTGATTCCGTTCCAAGTAGGTTCAATGAGATGTGTTATGGTGACCTGCCATCAGCAGAAATATACTGTAAAAAGAATCCCGAAAATTACAGCAGAACTCGAAAATTTTGAAGGTAAAATGTTTTATGCGACATTGACAGTGATACTACTAATATGGTGGTTTTCAGACTACATGAGTGAGATTTGATTTTAATTCTTAAAGAATCTCAAAGCAGGCGTCTTCAGATTCAATCTGTTTCAATCTGTATATGAAAATGTTTCCGCAAATTCGTCCGCTATTAATGCTTCAGAATACTACTATAAGAGCTGAATTGGCCCAGTGGTTAGAACGTGAGCATCTTAATCGATGATTTCGGGTTCAAACCCAGGCAAGTACCACTATATTATATATGTGCTTAATTTGAGTGTATAATTAATCTCGTGCTCGCCGGTGAAGCGAAACATCGTGAGGAAACCTGCATTTGTCTAATTTCATCGAAATTCTGACATGTGTGCATTCCACCAACCCACATTGGAACAGCGTGATGGAATATGTTCCAAACCCTCTCCTTAATGGAAGAAGAGGCCTTATCCCAGCAGTGGGTAATTAACAGCCTGTTACTTTACTACTATAGTTGATATTTTTATAAAAGGTAGGAAGATAACGTAGCGTATTTTTCATAATCGCTAATGAAGGAACAAATTTCAATAAATTTACACCGAGCGTCGTCAACATATTGACATCATTACGGAATGAGCGAAATATTTTCAATCTCGTTCATTCGTACCTGTCATCTGACGTAAATGATAAGTCATTCCGCTCATTACCGTCGCATGTTCGGGTTAAGTAATTTATTTCGACGGTCGTTTCGACCCCGACATCGGAGGGTTCAAACATTTCCCCTTACAAATGGACTCATAAAATTTCTCATTATAATTGTATCATATGAATACCTTCATAGCTACGGCTATCTGTAAATTTTCGGTTTTGGAAATATGTAGTTAAATTTCATTTATCTTATGTACAGTCGGCTGATTGAGCTGAGATGGCCCGGTGATGAACCGATGATTTCGGGATCAAACCCATTCAGGCACCACTATATATGTGCTTAATTGTATTTATAATTCATCTCGTGCTCGGTGGTGAAGGAAAACATCGTGAGGAAACCTGCATGTGACAAATTTCATAGAAATTCTGCCACATGTGTATTCCACCAACCCGCGTTGGAACAGCGTGGTGGAATATGTTCCAAACCATCTCCTTAATGGGAGAGGAGGCCTTAGCACAGCAGTGGGAAATTTACCAGGCTCTGACTTTACTTTTTTACTTACAGTCGGCGTAAGAAAAGGTTCGTCACCTTAAGATCTATTTTCGTGTGCTCAGTATGACCGATAATCTGCTTTACCGATCGAGAATGACATATTGCGTTGTAATAATTTGATGTTTAGATACAAAAGGTAATAAGAGCTTAAGAATAATTTGAAAACTGACGAAGGTTTTCTTACTCTGACTGTAGATAAGATAAATGAAATTTAACTACATATATATTTCCAAAACCGGAAATTTACAGATAGGCGTAGCTATGAAGGTATTCATATGAAAATTGCTTTGTTTTATTATTATACATACATATGTATAGTAATAAAGCAAAGACCTTGTCGTTATTATACAGCGACGTTTTGTCTACGACTGTATTCTACAATTTACTACGAATAGTAGGTTTTAATGTGAGCATCGCATTCCTTATATATCGAACAGATTTGCAGATCCAGACTATTGTTGATTTTCTCCCTGTAGAATATTATTTTGTACGATCACCAACATTTCTTTTCTGTTCTTCTACCAAGAAAAAAGTCGCTAAGGTATTTAACACATGGACACACGATCAAGCAGGATCTAGAAAAGGGATCCAAGCATTGGAATAGACGGTGAGGATAACCTCGATAGAAACACCATAGCCCTAAACTGCTTTTATTAAATACCAAGACACAGATGTTGTAAGTTAGAGGCAAATGGACTCTGCTTTGATTTGTCGCCTATATAGATACGCCCAATATATGCACGAAATTATGGTAACTAATGGTTATTAGTTACCACCGCCTATCACCATTGCCAATGCATCACTAACCTTGTAGACTGAGATGTTATACTGTCCCTTGTGCCCTTTACTGTTCAACTACCCCTCAAGCAACATAATAGGACGTGCTATTAAAATGACAACTTTTAAATAACCACGTAGATTATGCTAACTAAACCAAAACACAAGACAGACTATCCCACACATAAACAAGTCTCCCGGCCGTTACATTTCAAATTTAGGAGCATGTGTTGTAATAAATACAAAATTTTACAACTACTTACTACACGGAGTAAGTACAAGAATAAAAGACACAAATACGTAACTCGTAAAGCGAGCACGCCCACTCGGCGACACGTCTACTTGACTTGACTGATCGCTTCCGTGGCTAATGGAGGTGCGGTCACGGTATTTTGTATGCCTGGTAATGAGGTTGGCGCATGATGAGAATTAGGTTTGTTTAAATTGAAATATTAAGCACGAAGAGCTATTAAACATCAAGGACCTAAATACTGCGCGGGATTAAAGACATGAATAGCAATTACAGTGGAATCAAATGACACATTCAGTTATTTCGTGTGATCTTAATAACTGCACATTATAAAACAAAGTCAACCGGCCGCGTCTGTCTGTAAGTTCCTGCGGTTTTCACTAATAGATAGTGATTCATGAGTAAGGCTGAGGTATATAGTTTACTAAGGATTTTGCCTAAATAAGTTGATGTAAAACGACCATTGTAAAACATGTCGCAAACAATCAAAATCGCCAGGGAGTTTTAGTAATAAATATTTGGAAAAAATTGACGAAAACCTTTGTAATGTTGATAATAGTATCCTGTGATCTTCACACGTACTTAATGAAATAATGTATGAAAAGAATTTTGCATAATATTGTAGAGTTCAATAATCAAGCGGATAAATATTTTACTGTGGAACATGTTCCAAACTTCTTTCCAAGCGGAAAAAAATACAGCGATGGAACAATTCTTTCTCTCTGAATTTTATATCGCATAAGGTCGAATAAGTATTATAGTCAAAAACATACATTGAAATTAAACTTACAGTTAATTTAGTCTCGAGTTCTAAAGAGGAGTACCGTAAAGTAGCGAACATTTAAATAAACATCTGTGACATGTACGCACCGCAATGGAACAGCGATGCAGAATAAGCTACTAATAATTTTCCTCGACACAAGCGAATAGCCTGCTCTCGTTCATTAGTGCTTAGACTGAAGACAATTAAGAATCCTTTTAATTTACATTTTCATTTACTTAGGAATTTTGTGTTACAAGACCCTCTAGGTACCGTTCACTTATCAATAATTCTGTGACCGAGAGCTGAGATGGGCCAGTGGTTAGAAAGCGTGCATCTTAACCGATGATTGTGGATTCAAACCCAGGGAAACACCACTATATATATGTGCTTAATTTGTATTTATAATTCATCTCGTGCTCGGCGATGAAGGAAAACATGTGTCTAATTTCATCGAAATTCTGCCACGTGTGCATTCCACTAACCCGCATTGGAACAGCGTGGTGGAATATGTTCCAAACCCTTCCCTTAATGAAAGAGGAGGCCTTATATCAGCAGTGGGAAATGTACAGGCTGTTATTTTACTTTACTTGGTATATTCTGTGACCAAACAACAATACTTCATACTGTTGAGTGTTCGGATTGAAACATGAGTGTGCCAGTATTGGGAACTAAATGTTAAGTCACTTGTACCTGTAGTTAAACTGGCTCACCATTCTACTGGATCACAAGTGATAATGAAAGGTCATAAAATCTGACCATCAGACCATTATAAATATTTAACGAATGTGATGTCTTGAGGTTTTACAGAATGAAACAGCTAACAGATCTTTCCGAGGCACGAGATTGTAACGCTGACAACTTTCGTTTACTATTGATGATTTATTTACAGAAAAAATACTCACTTAGTAACATAGAAATGCCTGATATTCAATAAATTGCGTCCAGAATTTTGTTTTGAATTTCGAATTTGACAATTAGTTTCAAATGTCAGAACGAATACTATTCTAAATTCGAATATATTTGACATCTGAGATAAATTAATTGGAACAGCCGCTAAACGGTTATATTGTAATCGAGTTTTATCACTACATATTATAAAGCAATGTCCCCCAACCGCGTCTGTCTGTATGTTTGCTATAAACTCCAAAACGGATTTTCATGTGGTTTTCACTGATATATAGAGGAACTTATGAGGAAGGTTTACATATATAATATATTAAGGTTCTTGTAAATAAGTTGAAATACATCGATAGACAATTATTAAACATGTAGGAAAAAATCGTCAAAAAGGTTAAAAACAAAAAAATCTTATGTCTACCCGTGCGAAGCAGGGGCGGGCCGCTAGTAATATTATCAATTATTTTGTTATATGTTTACTGTTATACAAACAGAGGTACTAGTTCAATCTCTGGTAATGACTGGTATAATTTAAACAAGTACGGCGAAGGCGCCGCGGGCACCGAAATTAATTGTAACTGCCGATTCGTATACGAATCGATACGGCTGGGATGGGTTAATTTTGTTGTTTGGGAAAATAATTACTATGTTTATTCGTTATCTCTAATATAGTTACAATATGTACATGCCAATAATAAACACATCATTATCTATATATAGTATAAAACAAAGTCGCTTACCGCTGTCTGTCCTGTATGCTTAGATCTTTAAAATTACGAAACGGATTCTGAAACGGTTTTTGAATCGATAGAGTGATTCGAGAGAGGAAGGTTTTGTATATAAAATACATAAACAATATAGGTAGTAAAGAAAAACTGATCATTAGTGACGTCATTTAAACAACGTCAACATTTAAATTTAAAAATATAATTCTATTTTAGAATTTTGTTTTTTTTTTTTTTATAATTTTTCGGTATATAGCATTTACGTACAATATAAATCTTTGACAATATAAGTATCTAGCTTGAGTTGTGATACTTTAAATATATGTACAACATATTGCCGCTTGCACGACTAGCATATATATATGTATATATAACGGTATCAATAAAACGGACATTTTCTCGCGTGTGGTCGCCTGAAATAGCCGAAAATCGTAAAACACACTAATTAAGTCCAGTGGAACTCGTAAACAGACTGAAATCGCGGTTTTTCTCCTAAACCGTACGTGAATCATAATATAACGCGTTAATAATACGTTACAGATTTATTTTTGTATTCATAATCTGTTCTTATAATAATTACTTCGTATTTGTGTTGCTGAAAAAAAAAAATACTTTTAGGTAGGCGAATGAGCAAATGGGCGGTGATGGTAAGTGGTCGCCACCGCCCATAGACGCATGGCGCTGTTAAAAATATTAACCATTTCTTATATCGCCAATGTGACACCAAACATGGAGATGTTATGTCCCTTGTACCAGTGGTTACACTGGCTTGCTCTCTCGTGCTGCTTTTTGGCAGTAAAATATCTTATAAGAGAATGGTATCAACTCAGATGGACTTGCGCAAAGTCTTACCACCAAATGAATAGTATAATATTAATATAATATAATGAATATCTATTGCTCGTTTAAAACCTCGTCTTCGTTTGAAAAGTATCTTTGGAGCATATTCCAAGATGCTGTTCCTGGGTAATATACCTCTGATTCTTACATTCTTAAATGTATAGATGATAATTGAGATACTACTATTACTACTATTTGTCTTTATTTTATCAACAGTATATTTTCTTATATTGATGTGTACTTTGTTGGTAATCTATTAAGAAAATAAAGGCATCAATATGCAATATGAAATGCACTATCTCTTTATTTTGTATTCGCTATAATCTGGGTTATTCGTGATCAAAGTTCCGATCGTAAAGTTCAATTAAATACACCCAATAATAAGTTTAATCTTTTGAACAAAGCAAGACGCATTCATTACTATCTCCTCCCTCTGGGAGTTATATTTTAACATCCCCATTGAAGTTAAGTCAAACAAAAGGATTATCTGGAGGGTTTCTTATTGGCTTCATATCTGTATTTGCCAAACATCGGGCACTATAACTCCCCCTCAAGGGGTCGCTTTTACGAATATTTAACGACCGAGAAGATGTCTGTTGAGATATGTTTTAATTTTAAGCAAATTATATTATCTGAGTATTGTTGCTTTTCGTTATATTAATTTTAACTCATAATATAAAGCTTTTAAAATTAATTTTGATTCTTCATATCACAGAACTATACTGAATTTGGGTTAGGAAATTCAGTAACTATTGTATTATAATCTAGTTATCTTTCTTTAGAGTCGAGTAGATTTCGTCAATCGTCAAAGGGTTCATTTATATTCCATATTTATTATTAATGTGAAAGTAATACCTGAGAAGATTTTAATTGAACAAATTAATTAAAGTCTTCTTAGGTCAGGATATATTGTTTTTCAAAAGCGTGGTAGCGTTTAATACGACAAATGACAATCAATAATGGAGTGTAATGCTACATTAAATGAAGCGATTTGATTTGATTTGAACAATATTAAATTAAAACAAAATACAATAGCAATTTGTATATTTTATATATCATGAATCTGGTAACAGGAAAATATTATGATTAATGTCTAATATTTTTCAACTTCCCTGCAATCCCATTAAACAAACACCTATACGACAGCCATTTGCCGTATAAATATTTGTTATGACTACGAATCAACCTACGAATGCACTTAGCTCTGCGACACTTAATAAATTTCATCCATAATACATATATATATATATATATATATATATATATTTGTTTTTTTCGTACTACTGCATCTGAAGACTTTTAAATACTTTAATAGTTATTGCAAGTTTATTGCTGCTTCTTCTTACTAGAAGCTACTTTCCGAAACGATGGTTTTATGTTATTGACGATTCAAAAACACTTAATTGTGAAGTTTACTTGAATAAAATTGATTTCATTTGATTTGTTTTAAAATATATGTTTGAATAAAGAAACTCGGTGGTAGGGTGCAAGTCAATCTTTGTTTTCTAACGCAAAATACCAACATACAGTATTGTTGTATTCCGGTTTAAAGAGTAAGTGAGCCAGTGTAACTATAGGCACAAGTACTAACATCTTAGCTTACGTTGGTGGAGCAAAGATGATGTAAGAAATGGTTAAAGTTTCTCACAGGTTATGAATGTATTACTCTTTATTTAATTCAACATTGCTGTACATGCCTGTAATGGTGTATCACACTGCACTGGTCCGTGTACTTTTATTACATTGTTTTTGTGAATATGCCGATGTCCGACCGTCCACCTACCTATAAAATATTATTTTGTTAAATAAAGTTGAGCAATGAAATTTCGAATTTTATAATTTAAATTCAATACATTCGAGTCAACAATTTGACAGTTTCCCAGCATCCGTCTAGTCGGTTTTATTTATTTGCTCACGGATCTCTAAACATGTTAGACACATAACCCGCAACGAGTCTATCAATCTTGATATCAAAATTCAATGCTTCATGTTTTTTATCTCTTTCCAACTCATACGGTACTCTGTATAACTGTCTCCATTTCACATGTCATGCTGCGGTGCGAGTAATAATTCTGACACTTTCACCAGTGACCCGCGGGTCATTAGTTACAAAGACTGGGTCGAGATATCTTAATTTGATTATATTGGAAGGTTCTTTGTAATTCTATGCTATTTTTCTTGTTGACTGCGTTCAATTTATCGCGTTCGAGTCAATAATGTATTTATCAAAATGTTTGTTTATTATTAATATTTGTTAAAGATCTATATGATTAATGAAATTTGAAAAAGTAAACTGTTCTTTATTTACACATATGATGAAAGAGGAGAGATGGCTCAGTGGTTAGAAAGCGTGAATCTTAACCGATGATTGCGGATTCAAACCCAGGCAAGCACCACTGAATATTCATGTGCTTAATTTGTATTTATAATTATATAATATATTAAGTCTAATTTCGTAGAAATTCTGCCACATGTGTATTCCATCAACACGCATTGGAACAGCGAAATGAAACATGTTCCAAAACTTCCCCTCGAAGGGGTAAGAGGCCTTGGCCCAACAGTGGGAAATTTATAGACTGTTGTATGATAATCGTACTGTTCTTTTTTTAAATGTCTCTTATTTACAATTATAATATATCTAAATATGAAAGTATGACTTGTTTGTATCCGCCAGTTTTGTTCGAGAATCAACAATGTCATCCATTTATAGTTTATTTAATTAAAAATAGTTAAGATACTTCCAGAGATACTTCCTTTTAACAAGAGAAAGAAAACCTTCAAATCAAATCTTGCTTTAAGCGAATATCAAATTAACAACCTAACCTGACCTGCTCCATTGATAGATGTGCTTAACGAAAAATTCCTTAATCGAATTTTACGACACCCACGTGTTGAGATAAGATAGCTCTATAAACTCTTACGGAACCACAGTATTCATTGTTCATAATCACATAATAAGTAGGAATAAGAATCCTTATCAAAATTACATATATAACTTTTTACTAAAATCTGACCTTCTATATTTAAACTGTTAAAAAATAACGGTAATATTTTTTCTTTGACTACAATAAATTTATTTCCGTAAGCCAATTAACGTAGCGGTTGTTTCCGTCACGCGACAAAAGATGGATTGATTGAGGCGAATCAATTCAAAATGGCGATTCGATTTTACAATAAAAAAAAATTGTAAACAAATTATTTTTGAACGTTCTTCGTCATAAACAACAAAGATATTCCTTTTTTGAAAACAATAAGATTAGGACGGATAGATTAAAGACCCTCAAAGAAGTTTGTATATCATAACACATAATATATCTTTATTGTTTTACGCGGTGCGCCAATAAATTTCCTTGTCGGCATGAGTTTATCCAAAATCTTTATTATTATGTGTCGCATAATTCACAAAAAACTTCATTTTTGGAGGTTTTTATAACTCATTAGTTTTCCACCGCTAAACAGCAATACTCATTTATTGTATTCTACGTTGAAGGGTGAGTAAGCCAGTGTAACTGCAGACACAAAGGACATACCATATTGAGGAATTGGTTATATTTCTTACAGTATTTTAATCAGTTGGCCACCATAAAAAAGCGATTATTGATCGTTAGGATATAGTACATAAACCTTCTTCGAAAATGATTATAAAAATTCGTTCAATACTTTAGGAATTTATTGCGTTTATACAGACAAGACAGAACCAGCGTGGACGGCACTGCGTCCGTATTATAGCATTTTATTCCATTTTCAAATTGTGCAATTAAAACAGAAGTATATTTATACAATCAATACAATAACAGCCTGTAAATTTCCACTGCTGGGCTAAAGGCCTCCTCTCCCTTTGAGGAGAAGGTTTGGAACATATTCCACCACGCTGTTCCAATGCGGGTTGGTGGAATACACGTGTGGCAGAATTTATATGAAATATGTCACATGCAGGTTTCCTCACGATGTTTTCCTTCACCGTTGAGCACGAGATGAATTATAAAGACAAATTAAGCACATGCATCAGCGGTGCTTGCCTGGGTTTGAACCTGCAATCGTCGGTTAAGATGCACGCGTTCTAACCACTGGGCCATCTCGACTCACAGTATGCATAAGATAAAAAGATCAAATAAGTTTTTATAGATTCAATATCTAATGCGATAGAATATACAAAAAAAGCTTTTCATAAATTAAAACAAAAAGCAGACGATGCTTACGCAATTTATGGGGAGAAAAACTACACATTAACAATTACAAATCAATCCGTCCGTATAAGTCCATGTGATTGCTCATGATTCATATAAAAATACAATAAATATACTAGAAACTGTTCACAGACAGACATGTTACAAGGCAAGCCTTTATTTGGTAGCGGTCTCCCGCTTTCCTAATGATTGGAATGAATTAGGGATTGATCAGACGCAGATAATAAATCTTAGTCTAGTTTGTGTTTTTTTTTTATTTTCTCCTTTGTAAGTTTGTCACAGGAGCGAAGTTTAACAGCCAAAATTTAATTAGTTTTAAAAAGCTTTGTGTTAAATTTTATATGTTTTAAAAGTAGTTTTGTTTGAAATCGTGTATTTGCTATTAATCTGAAGTACATTAATCATTAATTATTTAATATTTTATGATAAAAAAATAGTACAAAAAACGATTGACCGTGTAAACAGTTTTGTAAACGGGGCTTGTTGGTAGGACTTTGTGTAAGCCAGCTTGGGTTGGTACCACCCACTCATTAGATAATCCACCGCCTAACAGCAATACTCAGTTATTGTGTACCAGATTAAAGGGTGAGTTAGCCAGTGTAACTACAGATACAAGGGGCATAACATATTGAAGAGCCAGTTATATTTCTTCCAGTTATATCAATTTTGCTATTCCACCACAAAAAGCGATTATCGATCGTTAGGATACCTGCCTCTTTATTCCTCTACACTCAGATTGTTTGCTTGAAATAGCTTTTTAGCAAAAAGACCGTCTATTTATATAGCCCTTTAAAGATTGCATATTTTGTAAGCTTGTTTTTTCTTCATTTTACATTCAAAGTGGATATTCCTACGTAACCTTTAGTTCTTCGTATATTGATATTGAGATATTATTTATTTATTGTAACGACATTTCATTAATAAATGTGTTGTTAATTTGATTTTAGATATTAACATGGCATACAGTTATATCTGATAAATATCTAACTAATTACTAATTCTACTTTGCAAAGCTAAATGCAAAGAAATAGAAAAGATATAATGGAATATGTTCCAAACTTTCTTCTCAAAGGGAGTGGAGGCCTTAGTCCAACAGTGGAAATTTACAGGCTGTTGTTGAGAAAATTAATACATATAAAAACAATAATAAGAGCAATTGCTTACAGTACTTACGTATAAGTCCAAAATTAGTGTTTTATTTTCTATCAGATAGTATCAACCTAACCAGCTGATATCTAACGCAGACTGGTGTGTAAACAAATTATTGACCTGTCAACTCAGGCGCATCCCTAATTCTATTTCAGACATTATCCGCTTCGCGCTTTACGACCTCGTAAAACGTTCACCTGCGCCCGCGCACGTACATGTGCAGAGACAAGTGCCAAGTATTAAATTTATCAAGCGCCTACAATTTAATGTTTATTTCTTTTTTATAGTTATCTACAATGTTATGATATTTTTTTTTGTAAATAGAGACATTATGTTACAATATATTTATCGTTTTTATTATATTGTGACTGAAAACTAAAAATATTTTTTTATAATAAAGTTTTAGAATCGTCGTCACCGTCAAAATCGTCTGTTCTCGAAACATAAATTAATAAAAAAGCTTATATTTAAAATGTTTGAGAGATCTTTGTAAGATAGGTACATTCTTTTAATTTTAGATGAAAATTAAAATTTCAGATATTCTCATATAAGATTTTAAATTAACATGGTTATTTTTATTATATACAGTTATTAACTACTGTACAGGTTACAGTATCGAGAACAAAACATTCGTAGATAATGTCGAAATGTCGAGCTCCACCGGATAAAAATAAAAAACATGGTATATCTCGTAATTAATAACTGTAATAACATAATTCTCAGTTATATATTATGTGTAGGAGATAAAGAGGCATTAGAGAATATGTAGTGTCGTCGTCATATAAACGTTATAGTTACCATGTAACAAAATGAATTAAAAAAAAAGTATCAACAAAGTTTTGCAACCTTACCTCAACTTGTTCCGAGCATACATGAAATACGATTTCGTGACATAATATAAGATAGATATTATTGAAAACGTGACGTTATTTTAAGTTACAAGTGACTAGTCATTTCCAAGATAATCTAATTCACTAGTCTAGAACATGTCCGCCATTTGCAATTTAAACACTTGGAAACATTGTAATAATACGACAAAGAGACTAAAATACATATATAAAACCTCTTTTTATGATCTCCCTGATGATAGGTGTGAATTGCTATTCAATAGGTATAATGTTGATCTATTTTTAACATTCCAGGATTTGTGCATTATCTATTTTTAATTATGAATCTTTTATTTTTTTTATAGTCTATGGCTTCTTATGTAGGTTCATATTTATGTTTCTAGTCTAAAATAAATTTATAATCCTAAAAACAAAATGGTGAATCTGGCTAGTACGAAAAACATACAGGCACTATACAAATAAAGACTAAGACACACGAGACACAACAATATCTGTGGAGATCTTTATAACAATAAAAATAAAATTAACGAGATTACAGTAATAAATTCAATCATGATTATTCAATATAATCTCACCTGTTTTAATTTTGCCAACGTTCGCCACGAATCTCTGCTTCACGAGCTCTCTGAAGAGTTATTTATAAATAAACTGACATAATTGGTTACATATCAATAAATGATCAATTCACTTCAATTGCGACGCCACCATATCTGTCAACAATAAAACCATGTAACGTGTTCTATTTATAACACTTATATGAAATAAAACAAGTATTTATGTACGTTACGCACTAGAGAGACTAGAAACTATTTTAAATAATTACCAATTGAAAATCAGTATAATCGTTTGTAAATAGACTTAGGATATAGAAAAAGCTAAAAGAGCTGAGATGGCCCAGTGGTTAGAACGCGTGCATCTTAACCGATGAATGCGGGTTCGAACCCAGGCAAGCACCACTATATATATGTGCTTAATTTGTGTTTATAATTCATCTCGTGCTCGGCGGTGAAGGAAAACATCGTGAGGAAACCTGCATGTGTCTAATTTCATCGAAATTCTGCCACATGTGCAATCCACCAACCCGCATTGGAACAGCGTGGTGGAATATGTTCCAAACCCTCTCCTTAATGGCAGAGGAGGCCTTATCCCAGCAGTGGGAAATTTACAGGCTGTTACTTTTACTTTACTTTATAGAAAAAGACCTTCTTATTTCTTTCTTTTACCTTAAGTTTGCCTGGAAGAGATCGCTTTTTAGCGATCTTGTGTATATTTTTTGAACGTGAGTACAGTATGTGTTTATTCTTGTACAATGAAGTACATTTTGATTGATATATGTGTAATACACAACGTCAGTAGCATACAAAAGCGATCTTGTGACGCCCGGTACAAAAACGGTGAGGGTACCCCTGCTTTGTAGTAGGCATTCCGGTGTGCCGGGACGTACCCGGCGTCCTGGACACCGGTGAGCCTCAGATCTCACTACAGTTTTTTCAGTAAGAAAAAAAGGCGTAAAACGCAAATATATGAACTCTTTATTCTGACTCAATCATCCAATACATATGAAATTTGATCAGGATCAAGAATATATATTGCTTAAGACAAGGAAATGTACCGTATCCAATCTGAGATCTTATAAATTAATCTATTGCTGTGTGTTTTATTGTGTACGTACTAGACAGTATGTTTATTATACAAGTCTATTTATAATTTCGTACAAGATAAATTTTGATGAAAGTTTCGAAGTGTTTTAGAAGAATGTTATTGTGCATAATTTTTTTTACATTAAATGTTTAAAAAATTTCGTGCAAGACAGTCCACGGAGAAGTAATCACATACTTTACAAGTCAGTCGTTGTTACTTCCTTGCTCGCTTTAAATAGTCAATGAGATCGGGTTACACGTTGACACGACGACTGTACATCGAAATGTTTTTGTGTTATTACAATGACTGCTTTTAAGGTTACAGTGCTGGGAACAGCTTCCTTATAAAATGAGAAATGTAATGGGAAATTCAACTAGTGTGTTATATACACAACCGTGGTGGTAGACTTCGTATAGGACCGTCTGGGTAGACATAGTAAGCTCGAAGTAATCAGCAAGGAACTAATTGATGATTGAAATAAGAACTTAATTTTTAAACACGTTTTTTTTTCGATGGACAGTAGCTGTTGGCTATAGTGGCATCGACAGCCTCAACGGGCGCAAGTTATGAAGACTGCCAAATGTACCAATCCATGTCGAACTGATGTAGGGATATATATTATTAACAAACAATATAGACAACGTTATACAAACTTCAAAATATAAATTAACGCCATCTGGAGACGACAATAAAAAAAACTTAACTCTTATATCTTATATATCTAATAATACTAAGACAAAGTGGCAATAATTCTGAAACGAAACTATTGTACAGTCTCATTTGAATTCTGCTTAAAATTACCATAATATAATACCTAGTTGTTTAAAGACAATCTTCTTACTTCCAGTAATGTACATATGTCTATCTACTGCCGCCAACTTTGTGATTCATGTCATTTATTTATAGGATTTATCTTTCTCTGCCGAGGAATTATAAATTTAATAATTTATGGTATTAATACTTACAGATTAATACATTTTTACATGTAATCTGTAGGTATTAATAAATTTCTCCGAAGGGAACGAGGCCGCTACTTATGAAATAATCTTATACAAATTAAATGCTTTATTTACTAATGTTTTAATACTAAGAAACGTGTATGTCACGTTCAAAAGAATAAAATCCTAAGTGCAATTCCGTATAATATATATTCATTACTTTGACATTTAATAAATGTTAATTTATCTAATTCATCTTTAGGTCAACAGTTGAGTTTTATTAGACTTAGATCTTAACGAATGAATCCTATTTGATTCTATTTACATAGTTTAACGAAGCGTGACTCTATACTCCATTGGAGACAGAAGGTTGTAACTACGTATGACATTCTTAGTGTCATAAAAATAAGGTTGAATATCGTATAAATGTTTTATGACCAATTTAATCCAATTACTGTTTGATTTTCAAACGTTTCGATTCGGTTTCTCAATGAAAGGGTAAGAGTTTGTAACTGATTTATTTTATCAATTTTACTCCGTTTGTTGACATACTATTTCTCATGCACGTAATACATATAAATCTATGTTATATTTAAATGAATATTCACTGGTGACGTTCATTTGTTTGTATAAAGTTTCCGATTTAGTTGAGTATTTGTACAGTTTTTTTCTGACCAATCGTTTCAAGACCAAGCATCAAGTAGTACATAGTATATAGTGTATGCTTTAATTGTCATTTATTATGTTCATCACCACCCATAGTGTACTCTAATCACAAGACAACAAAAGCCAAAGAAACAACATCTAACATCGAATTGATTTCATTGGAGAACTTAAATTATGTATAATATTCGCTATGGATTTCCAAAAAACTGGCGTTATGAACATAGATAAAACTTTTACACTGCTATGTTTGCTTCAGCAAGAGTCGCTGACTTCTTAGCCATTATGGCAAATAGAAGAGGACTCTTACTGGCAAAGAGACACAGGAGTTATTCTATTTCGACGTAACTAACTTTGAGGATTAAGCGATTCTTCCTTAAAAATTTTGGTGTAGCCTGCGCAGTACACACCTTCTTTGTTTTTTTTCTGTTTGTAAAATGTAATATTTTAATACTTTTTGATGTCTGTATAGTTATTAAAATGGGTTTCATTAATTACCTGAAATAAATGTTAATATTATTATTAAGGCTAGGGAATATTTAAAAAAGTTCATAAAAATCTATCTCCTCAGCAGCAGTTTCGAAGTGTGCATTACGAAATTACTACACACATATGTTCTTCAAATTAATGCTATCCGTGACGTCACATAGTTACGTCATTGATACTTCTTAGAACCAATCGCATGCTGTTATAATTGATTGGTCCGATGATTGGACCATATATAAACATAGAGACCAATAAGTTTACTGTTACACACAGCTGTGATTATAATAATTTCCATGTCGGTACTGGGCTGATGATTTGATTTGATAAATGTAGTATTATTTTAAAATTTTATTAATATTTACTTTACTTGGTAGTAGGGCTCTGTGCCCGTCTCTGTGGGTACCAACAATTTCAACAGATATACTACCGCCGAATTGATGAATAGTGGATACATATGTTGTAGTGAAAATGAGATCTGATTTGTAGTATCACAAACAAAACAGATCTCATCTCGGCTGAGATTATATTAATCGATAATAATTTATCGATATTGATAAGGTTGTATTAACTTAGCAAAGTCAGTAACTAGATGTTATTAGTTTACCTTTCAAGGGCCATCTCGGCGGAAAGTTTGGAATAATTTTGGCAAATAATAAGACAGTGTAATTATTCTATACTAAATAAAGATTATATAATTTTGTGGTCTTATAATAACAGGCTTTTACCTTACTTATGTGTTTATGAATATATTTCATTTAAAAAATTGCGTTAAAATCCATCGTATAAAAGTTTAACTGGGTCTACCCATTTCCGGGAGCATTTTAAATTTAATAAAAACGAAGAATTTATCTCTTGTTATTTCATAAAAATAAATAATAAACTCAATTAATTTATTCCTCGTTATCTCAACATTAGGCAAATTAACTTTTTAATCTTTTATTATTAATCCTCTATTCGAAACAAAAAATAAACATAATTCAATGTTATTAAAGCGTTGTACACACAAACGAAAAAAAAAATTAAAGTAACGTTTACACAAACGGAATATTGGTTATGAATGAAATGATATTTGCTCATTTTGTTTATATTACGAGTTATGAGCGGTTGGCGATTAAATCTCTAAACTTAAGCTATTTTTTTTTTAAAACGAGGTCCTATGTAAATAATCGGTAATAATTGAATAATACTTACGTTATATCCGAGTTTAATTCGTCTGTTACTCTCAGATCTATAGGTTTTCAAATGTGTTGTATTTTTTTGTTACTTAATATGTAAGTGTAATGCATATTTAGATATAAGGATTCAGAATCATATAGGTGCTTGGGTAAAATAATAAAATAATAGCCTGTACATTTCCCACTACTGGGTTTAGGCATCCTCTGCCTTTGAGGAGAAGGCTTGGAACTTGTTCCACCATGCTGCTCCAATCCAGGTTGGTAAATACAGCAGAAGCAATATTCCGTCGAAATTAGACATGTAGGTTTCATGTTGTTTTCCACTTACCACCGTTAAAAGGGAGATGAATTAAAAACACTTATTAAATACTTGAAAATTGAGTGGCAAAGCATTTTAACTACTGGGCCATCTCGGCTCTTATTGATCCAAATGAATTCTTGAACCTCTATAAGTCAAAGATTTCAAGGTCAAATTTAAATCAACATACGCAAATAAAGTAATAAGTATTTATAATCATTCTCTATCCACTAAAAGTAATTCTCCACTCGTTTGAATTTAACTTTCAAGAAAAATTGTTAAGTGTGGCTACTTCCTTAGATACAATAATTTATCCGCCTATCGTTTTTAACTTACACGTCCACACGTTTAATCTCTGTTTCGGCGAGTCCTTTGAAGTGGATGCTGCATATTAAATTCCCAGTCGAGATCAAAGAGCGTAATTATTTTATTTCTCGCATGGTACCTGCTGCTGTAAGTCGTTTGACAATATGATCTCGCGGTTTCAATATCGTCACGGCTTGTTAGTTGAATTAACTCATTATCATTTTTAAGGAAAGACTTTGTTTTTAATTTTTAACAGAATGATAAATACTAAAATGTTGTCGCTATAATTTTTAAGTGGGCAACATTAGAAAAAAAAAAACTTTGGCGCGAAATTTTAGACTCTTAGCTAGATGCGCTGGAGTCGGGAACATTGTTATAAATTTATGTTTCATTACTGTATTTTTTTACATTCATTGCTTAAATTTACTAATAAAAAATGATTAATTAATTTCGTGAGTAATCCGTCAACAATTAATTACCAAAATATTTTTAGCTACAAAAGCATGTATTGACAATATGATAGTTTAAGGTCACAATGTAAAAACCGTTAAAATAATGAAACATTTTATTGTGAACACGGTCGAGCACATACCAGAAAAACAAATAAGAGTGCTGTCTTAGAAAATTTGTGTGATTATTTTTTGAGACCCAATTATTATTAACCCTTCCCACAGTACTTTATGACGGTCATTATGTGAGACCTATTAAATTGGCAATATGTGTTTATAAAGCTAGCTCCAATAGTATTCTGATTGGTAGTCTACTTGGTACTACGAATCTGTGTATCCTCTGTTAACTACTAAGACGGGCTAAGGGCTCACTCATCATATGTTTTACCGTCAAACAGTAATAATCATTACTGTCTTTATTATTGTTATTTTTTTATTTTGTCGGTTTGAAGGGCGCGTGCTTATTTTTCACATCACCAATTTCTAAGGGCTTCTATCCTATTTCTATTATAATAAATAATAGATTATTATGTAGTTGATTTGACCGTTCTACCGATGCCATAAGAACAACAATCAGAATCGGTGGTAAGTTTATATAAAATAACATTATTGGAATGTCTCGATTTAAAATTGCTTGTAAGAAACTACTTGAATAAATATTTATATATTCGGATTTTTAATAATGTTAGTATCCATAAATGTTAGCGTTTAGCTAACAAATTAAGCTCAAAAATTCTCTCTTTTTAAGGGGAAGATTTGAAAAATCTTATTCCGTCACGCTAATCTATTGCATCTTGAGGGATATCTATGAGGCAGATTTTCATCTCACACTTAGATACTCCTCGCGATGTAAGTTAAGCACAAGATGATTTATACGTTCAAATTAAGCAAATGAATTCATAGACAATCTTTAGTTAAAATTCAAGTTATAACTTGCACGTTGCAGATTTTAATGACAAGATTACCTTCTATATTTTTCTTTTATGAACAGGCGACTCTTACATTTTTATTATATGTGTTAATTAAGTTTAATTAAAAATCCTCATAAAACGTGCTTTAAACTAGTAATTAAACGCTTATTCGAACTAAGTTTCGTCTGCTAGAAGTTACTGTGTACTAATATAAATTCGAAAGTAACTCTTCATACTTAAACTATTAAACCGATTTAAATGAAATTTCTTGTGTAGATAGTTTGAGTCCTGAGGCAGTGGCGAATTTACCAATAGGCTAAGTAGGCTGGAGCCTAGGGCGGCCGATTTAGAGGGGCAGCAAATTTAGCCCAAATTTGTTATATTTTCTTATAAAAAAAAAAAACTTAAAATTATATGTATCCGTATACTCGTCACTACATAGCGGGTTGGAAAAATAATCTAGTAACTGACAGAAATATCACCTAGTTTATAATCATACTAATAACGGGAAAAAAACCGATGTAATGAGGACGATAGAACACAAATCATAAACGTTACAAAAAAAGAAGGGGCGGAAATTTAATATCCTACTAGCTTACTAGCGGCAGATTTGTAAATCCGACACTGTCCTGTGGAAAGACATAGGCTGCTATTTGAATCAACCCCTTGAGGGAGTGAAAATGGGTATAGTTTTATAAATATTAAGGGTAAAGCCGCAGGTTCAACTAGTCTAGAATAACTTCACTATCTATCTCTCGCCAATTAGTTTGAAGTGTCTGGTTTTATAAACAATTAATCTATCATTCAGATCCTGGAAAGTAATAAAATAGTTCAACATCGATTAAGCCAATTTAGTTAATTGCTAACGCTAAGAACGCAAGATAAAAAACCGAGAAGTTTGCATTCGCCGTTCTTCTTAATACATATAAATTTCAAATATTATACATTGGTACACGGAATACATAATTGTGATTTGCTCAGTTTGAAAAAAAAACTTTAAATGTATAACTACTAAAATTATTACACAGTCATTTTTAAAATGTAAACATTGATATATTTAATGTTTTTTACATTATTCACATTCAAATACTGTACATAATACACAATATTTTTATTATTAAAGCAATAATTGATATAATTAAAACCGCATAAATAAATATTACTAACAATAATATTACATATTATTTTTTTAAATGGCAACACGCTTTTTTAGTATGATTTTCCCGCCTCTTGTCACTTTTTAAAAGGTTGTCAAAACGCAATAATTATCAATTTAACTATAAAATATAATCGTATCGAAAGCGCCACATTATCAAGTGGTTAAAATTATCACACCGATGAGCCTCGTGAAGAAGGAAGTTTATTGCATGTATAAAATGTACAGTTGGAGACGAAAGCTATTTACAATTTCGAACAGACTTAATGTTATTATTCTTAAAAAACTCTCGTAAAAAGGTCTTATATTGTCTGATATGTTTGCATTTATTGAAATTTAAAATTTGAAATATTTTTAAATATCATATAAAAGAGTGGCTTTATATTGTGGATTTGCTATATATTGTGTATAAAACACAATAAAATCAAATGAACAAAGTTTGAGAATAATCAATTAACAATAGCAAATTTGTTAATAGAAATCGCGTGTGAAGTAAAACAACAACCAAAAAATATTTTTTAATAATATGTTATGTTACTGTTAATAATAGAAAGAGACAGAAAGAGAAGGAAAGAGAGGGAATTATCACTACAGTACTTCTGACATTACACATTCTAACCCACACACATCACACGTTTTACTAGAAGCCGCGTAAACGAACATCGTTCGAATATCTTCCTTAAAAATATAATAACAAGAACTCTTCAACTGAAAAATTAAAATATATGGATTTAACTAAAAGTAAATTTTCTAATGATTTTTACTAAACAACTATACATAGCTGATATGGCCAGTGCATCTTAACCGATGATTGCGGGTTCAAACCCAGGCGAGCACCACTATATATATGTATGTGCTTAATTGTGTTTATCATTCATCTCATGCTCGGCGGTGAAGGAAAACATCGCAAGGAAATCTGTATGTGTCTAATTTCATCGAAATTCTGCCACATGTGCATTCCACCAACCCGCATTGGAACAGCGTGGTGGAATATGTTCCAAATCTCCTTAATGGAAGACGAGGCCTTATCTCAGCAGTGGGAAATGTACTAAAGTGGCTGTTACTTTACTTTACTTTACTTTACTATACATAAAATACTGGTTACCCAACACATTAAAAGAGTAGTTTTAGTAAATAATATTGTTATGTAAGTAGCTACACTTTGCAATTTCACCCGATTTAAATGCCGTGACAAGCGTGTATTTCACGTGTTATATTATATATTGTTATTTAAATATTTATTCGAAGTCGTTGCACGCGAGGATAGGCAAATTTATTGCAACATAAACTTTATATAGATACGCCTTGTCATGGTATTTTACTGACTGCTTGTAAATAAGTTATGCTTCATATATTGAACATCCGTCATACCGTTTAAGCGTGTTGCAGAATAACCATGTTTTATGGAAATAAGTGTCGAAATACTTTCAAATTTGCTTTTTATATTGATCTATCTATTTCCCAAAAAACCTAATTTTAATTGCAAAAAGCTTCTGTAATTTCAGTAGTTCGGGATGGCGAATATAATATTTTCGTCTTATAATATTTTCGTCTTACAAATCTCTCTATCTTTTGTTAGAATGCCCCGCTATCGTCCAATTGTTTTATAATGACAGCTCAATCATATTTAAAATAAGAAATAGTGTTACATGTCAGTATTAAATGCTATGCCATATAAAATAATATTTTATAGTTTTTCAAATTATTGATCAATTAATTACAATAATTATTGTATAATAATGTGCAATAATAATGTGATATAAATTATGATATAGAATCAAATGCCATAACACCGTATTGAAGGCTAAGGCTACTCTTATTGCTCTTACTGGTGACAATAGGGCTACCAAATATACAATAAAAATTGAAAAAAAAATGACAAAAAGTTTTACCCCATAGGTAGTTCCAAATATGATTAACACTGCATGTCGTCCTGCTCCACTGTAAGTCAAAACGATGTACAATTTGATCCACAATTTGGACACACGTAAAACATTCATTCGTTCGTTCAAGAGTATTAAATTTCACGGCAATTTTCGTTTCGACTTGATTCTTTCATCGTTGGAGATCATTTTTACTTTACATTTGCATCAAAAATAAATAAAAATGGCGACTATAATTTACGAATTTAAAAAAAGGTTGTACTTTGATTTTCTTTCACTTCCTTAGCATTTACTTTTTTGGCTTTATCTGTATAAGACTAGCTGTTAGCCGCGGCTTCGCTCGTAGCTTTTGTCCTTTCTCAAGCTCTGGACTATGTGTGTACCAAATTTCATTTTAATTTGAAAGCGAGACAGACAAACAGAGTTACTTTCGCATTTATAATATAATGATGGATATACAAGAATCGTTTCTGAAGAAATGAAATCTTATACGGAAACGAGGAAAAATTTGGGTGTTCATTAATGCATATTTACTTGGCGGTAGGGCTTTGTCTTGGTGGTAGGGCTTTGTGCTAGCCCGTCTGGGTAGGTACCACTCACTCATCAGTTATGCTTCCAAATAACAGTACTCAGTATTTTTGTGTTCCGGTTTGAAGGGTGCACAGTGAGCCAGTGTAACTACAGGCACAAGGGACATAACATCTTAGTTACCAAGGTTGGTGGCACATTCACGATGTAAGGAATAGTTAATATTTCTTACATCGTCATTGTCTATGGGCCAAGGTGACCACTTACCATCAGGTGGTCCATATGCTCGTCCGCCAACCTATACCATAAAAAATAAAAAACAAAAAAAATCGTCCTTATTAACACAAAAGTGTTATAATAACAAATTACTTAGTTGTAAAAAAGATACCACACCAATTTGCACGAGACAAATTATTGTTTAAATTTTCTTTCCAACAGTACTATATCGTAAAACGACTTTTTACGCAGCAAAGGCTCGTAAAGAGACGAAAGTTAGAAAATTAAATGCCGTTTTATACGGGCACGCGAGTGCGTTCGCGTGGTCTGGTGATAAAAGTATTTGAATCCCCTCTTACAGAACTTATATTTTATTAAGCGTCTGGAATTACCGGATTATTATAGATACAATACAAGCGAGAGCCGAGTTAGTTTTGTTGGTAGAACACCATAAAAAGAAAGCATTTGCCAAACGATACCATAGGATATCTAATCCGTGTCTAAGATGATCGTAACAGGGGTTTTAATGGTAATGACTATAGGTCAGCCCCCCAAAAGATGCGGGAATCCTTTAAAGATTTCCAATGCGTGCAAATACATGTAAATCTTAAACGAACTTATGATACATATATTTTAAATATATACATTTTAATTTTGTTTGTATTATCTACGTGCTTACCTTACCAATTTATATTAAATTACTTTGAATGAGTAAATTGTGTTAATATTGAGAAGTGAAACATGAAAGTTACAAATCGAAGAGTTTCCTTGTTCATTTCAGATAATAGAATAACTATTAACTTTGCGCGATCATATGTTTAACGTTTGATCATTTTGATTGATAAGAAACTCACCCATTTTGTTAAAATAAAATACATAAAATTTCTGGTGTCATGAATTAAGATCTTATTACTGATTTTTAATATTTCATTGAGTAACTTTTGATATGATATACAAGCGTAATTCATCGGTGAACATAACACGAATTCGAATCTCACGATTCGAACTCGATTCTCACAGAATAATCTACTAGAAAGATGTAATTTGTTTAGTTCACAATATTATTGTGTATGTAGATGCACTTCCCAGTTTCCATAATAAATTTAGATATTACCATGACTAGCTCGAATATCATGAATATTATAATATTCGAAAATTAAAATTAAATACTCATATGAAAGCTAATTTAATTTAAGCAAAATTTCATTTACCAATAATCACATTGAATTATTTCGAAATAATTTGTACATGTTATTTATTCATGTGGAATAAATGAATGAATGATTCATTTTCGAATGAACGTGGAATGGAAATCATCAGAATCACAATTAGTCGAAATTAAATGACGAATGAATGCAAATCAATTATTGTATTTATCGTATGAAATGAATATAATTTTCATTATGATTAAAATGTAATTGTAATGTCTATTTATTATTCATGGCTAATAATTGCGAGGTAATATATTTAAAAAAAGAACACGAATAAATGAACCAGATCTAATTGGTTAACTTTATGTTCAAAACAGATCTCGTATGAATTTCCGAGCGACACTCCAAATTGTTTTATTTCCAATTCAGAAATTCTTGATGTTATGGACGATTTAATTTTTTATTTGTATGTAATAAGGTTTGCTGCGGTTTAAATGCTCATTCCACGGCACTGCTTCAATGTGGAGAACAAATACAGATTTAGGGATTGCTTTTTGTTACCGAAGGTATACTTTTTAATTATGTAAGACCTTTTTCTAGTATTATTTTAAGTTGGATTTTCTTAGTCAAAATGTTCCATTTACCGAAGTTTGATATTGTGCCATCACAGATTCGTTTATGGCTTGTTGCTTAAAGTAGCAGATTACTTTTATAATTCAACTACAAGCTAGTTTAAGACTTCCGACGTCTGCGGAACGAGATCAAAGTAATTATCACGTGGTTGGCCGAAATCGTGATCCCGAATAGAAAGTGTAGCAGATAATGAGAATGGTCTTCGTGGACAAATAACTGTCGTTAAAAGCGATTGTATACAAACGACAGAGCATTTCCACTCATGCAATATTTATAACTCGCGATAATCGAGCGGCTTACTACTTGTAAAGGAATCAATGCTTTTCGTAGAATATTAGCCTGAAATACGGTGGACTAAGCGGAGCGGTTTATTGTATTTTTTATTTATGATATGCCGGATGGTCAAATGGGTCAAACGATGGCACGTGATCGCATCAGAGCGCATACTAATTTGCCACTAACCTTTAGTGAGATTTTATATCACTGGTAGCTCTGGTTACACTGGTTCTCTTCAAACAAACCCAGACGCAACAATAAGGCCTGGTGGTAGAATATATAGTAATTGTATGCTATCCGCCCTGACAGGCTTACACAGAGCCCTACTACCAAGTCAACTGTCTAATTGTCTGTGTAATTATCAAATTTTAAATAAATATTTAATTTCCTATAGTCATAATGAAACATAATACCTAATCCATATATAATAAACTTATTTAAGTTATGTGTTGTGGTGTATCAGACTACTATGTCTAGTATTGATTTTATACTTATATTTTGTAAATATTTCAAAATTCTGCAATTCAAAACTACAAAATAATAACGCGCAATTAACGACTTCTTTTACGGCACTTAAATTTTCGATTTCAAAGTTACAATGACAAAAAAATAATTGAAATATTAAATTAAAAAAACGACATATCACTCTCTTGCATACTGTGTCCTCACCCGACTGCACTCGCCATAGTGGTGTGTCCAATTGTAATATGTTTTATTCATTCGAACCGCTCCGCTATCCCACAGGGAGTCGCCGTAACTTCGCGAGTTTGTGATTGGATTGCAACGAACATAAAAATAGCATTTTTCCCTCTTAATTTTATTTTACAGAAATATTATTAATATAACAAAAATAACAAAGTTACAAAAGAGTTTATATATATAAAAAACTTTATGTATAATATTATAAATTGTTTTAAATTTGCTCGATTTGAATAACAATTTTATTCCTACCTAGTAGTAGTATTCAAAATCATATGAAAAATAAATCTAAACCATCTGTGATAACGACGCTGGGAGCATTTACGACGTATTCCAATTTCAAAATAAACGAAAAAGTTTTTAATGCAGTTTCTTGTTCGAAGATGCGCAACAAACGTCAAATGAAATTCAAATAATTTTCTCTCCTTTGACATTTCCAACCCATCTGGACCCAGAACCCATATTATACCGTTCTAATCTAGGATTAAAGCATCTCATTCCCGAGTCTCACTGTCAAACAGGGGATCGATTGGAAAACAAAACTCTAAATCACTATTTAGATCCGCAAATAGTGCATTTAACTACGCTATTGTATTTAAGCTTGGCAGGTGTCCAAAGTAAGATATAGGACCTCGTTGGCTCAGTCATTACGGGATTAATTTGGAAATGATAAGGGTGACTGGAAATGATGTTTATTGGAATGTGTTCTAAATTCAAATTGCTAAGACATCGTTCATTCTTTCTATGTGAAGTTTTTGAACGATTTTCTTATCGTCATCAGCCAATCGCCATCCACTGGGGCTCCCAGTCCTCCACCATCTGCTCTCAATAGAGACCCACCAACTCTGGAGGAGACTCTACGCTGGTTTTACTAAAACTTATCTAGGATTAGTTTCCTTTAACAGACATCGGTCCTCCGGTTCATATACGTGATGAAACCACCACCTAAGTTGGTAATATATCATGTTCATCATCTATATTGGTAACTTCGGTTCTTCTTAAGATATGTTTATTCCTGATGTTATCCTTCAAAGCTACAAGCATTGCTGGCTCCATAGTACGCTGAGCGACCGTTAATTTATGGACTAGAATTACAGTTAGTGTCCATTGTTGGCAACGTACGTCATTGCATATTTCTTATACTAACAGTAACAGCCTGTAAATTTTCCAGTGCTGGGCTAAGGACTCCTCTTCCATTAAGGAGAGGATTTGGAATATATTCCACCACGCTGTTTCAATGTGCGTTGTTGGAATGCGGTGGAATTTCGATGATATTAGTCACATGCAGGTTCCCTCACTACATTTTCTCCACCGCCGAGCACTAGATGAATTATAAACGCAAATACTTATTCTTAGACTAACTACTAAGTGAAGTAAATATTTCAATACTGAGCAAAGGCCTCTTCTACTTTTAGGATTGAAGATTATAACATAAGTATTAAAGAAGGTTGATAATTGCAAATGTGACAAATTATCCGACGCCTGCAATTTTCCTCGTCACGATGAATTATAAAAGGAATTATACACACAAAAAACTCAGAATTATTTGCTAAGGTTTCAGACTACCTCTGGTAAAAATTGACGTGTTCCATAGGAGTTTGTCGGTTTGTCTGAATTTCATTCACCCAATCTATCATCATTAACTTTATATTAAAAAAGGCAACTAAGCGAGTTTCTTGCAATTTTTTCTCGCTAGAAACTGCTTTCCGAAATGGTGGTAGTATTGAAGACTCAAAAACGCTTCATTGTGAAGTTTACCTGAATAAAATTGATTTTATTTTTTATTTTTGATTGATCATACATTATAAAAGTAATGTTATTTTTAAATAAAGCTTAACCTATAATGTAAGGTTATATGAATGAATATTTTCATAAATCATTACCGCGACGTTTAATTTTATATCCACCCTCGTGTAATCATTCATCCGTTCATCGCTCATCCATACATCGACGCTGATTGACAAACGAGCTTTGAATGAACGACTCGACGAAAAATCACCTTGTATGCAAAATTAGCTGATGACATAAAACTGTTTAAAGATTACTTTTAATATTGATTGTTTGTATATGACAGTATACTATATAAGAATCACTACACATACTATATAAAACACATAAATATCATATAAAACTGCGGTTATATTTTGATCACGTATAAACTCATAAAAATATAAATATACATTTTTTATATATAACATTAATGTATACTAGCTATGCTCGCAACTTCGTGTGTGTAACAAAGTTTCAGAGATTAGCTGGAATAAACAGACAGATAAAAATAATACAAAATATTATTTTGGAAAAATGTAGTGTGTATTCATGCAACGGTTGGGGAACGAGCATATAGGCCACCTGATGGTAAGTGGTCACCATCACCCATAGACAATGAAGCTGTACGAAATATTCACTATTCCTTACATCGTTAATGCGCCACCAACCTTGGGAACTAAGAGGTTATGTCCCTTGTGCCTGTAGTTACACTGGCTCACTCACCCTTCAAACCGGAAAACAACAATCCTGAATACTGTTATTTGGCGGTAGAATACCTGATGAGTGGGTGGTGCCTACCCAGACGGGCTTGCCCAAAGCTCTACCACCAAGTGCGTGCATGCACGTACATTATTAAAAAGCGGTTATTCACTTAAACACTCAAAATTTTATTATATGTATAAATGTTATTAACCGCAATTTAATTAATTTAACCAGCATTTATCATCATTCCGTATCTGAATTTTTTTATTCATTGATAGTCTTAACGTTTACAGTTTTTTTTTTTGTATGGAATCAAAACAGCGCCATCTAGAAACAGAAATTGGAATCACTATTACTAATTGTCTCAATCTGAGTTTTTAACTTCGCGTTAACGAACATGGAACATCGAATTGCATTCGAAAGTGACAACGTTCACGCTCGTGATTGGTCGTTTCCAGTATTTTGCGAGTGCGACCAGCAATTTTGATATTTTGAAACGTAAAATTTATTAGGTACGTTATGGTGCAGTTATACAAGTCATACGTTCACATTTGTATCACCAGCACTTTAGTGTCCGAAAAACCACAACAGCACGATTTTTAAGACATTTTGCTCACACAAACACTTTTAGCTCGCGATTTTTCCGAACCGATACAACTTGGGAATCTTCAAGAAAAGAGCGTACTCCTTCCTTAAAGGCGTCCATGGGCGGTAGTGATTACTTTCTATCAGGTGAGCCTCGCGCTCATTTGTCACCTATACCACAAAAAAATCATGACAATGGTTTCAGTGGTTAAGCCACGACATTACAAACAGAGTTGAAACATTGAACAAATAAGTACTCCATAAAAATTACGCAATTATCAACACTAAGATCCCTCTCAAGTAATCGGATACTCGCAGACGCGTCGCTATTCAGATAAACTACCCCAGGGTTAAAACTGCCACTCGAGTGTAACGAGCTTATTAATTAATTTCATCCCCATGTATTTCTAAGAAGGTAATAAAGACTATAATTAATTTTGATATTCGCGGGTATCATATTTAATGAACACGTCTCGAATATTAAAGACTCAAAATTGATATCATTAGGACCAGCAGTATATTTGCGCGTACGTATACATAGTGTCTTATTGGTTCACAATTATGGCAACCGTTCCACTCTTAACAGTCATTCTCAACTAACATATTGGTAAGCATATTACAAAAATTCCTTGCTTTGACGCGTTTGAAATTAACAATAAATTTATTTTTCAGTTCGCAGTTTTTACAATAACTTATTAATTCTGCATTAGGAAGATTGTAGCGTGACCATCTTATTTTATTATAAATAATTCTAAAATTAAAGTAGCTTAGATTACTCCTTATAACATCAGCTATCTGCCAGTGAAGTCCCATCAAAATCGATGCAGCCGTTCTGAATAATTATTTGGTATATATATATCCTGTATAGATACACAATGTGCATTTAGTAAAAAGCGCTTATTTTAAAATTACAAAAGAGAGAATCAAGTTTCATTACACGAATCAATTATCTATATTAACAAGCGACTTGTCTCGGTTGCACTCGGGTTGCTAAATCTATTGGTTTATGAGGCGCTTGTCAATAAAGTTGCCAGTTGGACGCCGACATCTCCAACAATCATAATATATCAGACACTATCTTAAACACTTTATTAAATTATACACCTAATAAAAATCTTCCCCACGAATCGCTCTATCTATTGCCTAAAAATCGAAAAATGTTTGATTTTTGAGTTTCAGAGCAATCAGTTCAGCTCTAGGCGGACAGACATGTGGTCATTATGTCTCGATCAATTTTAAGGGATCCAGTGGACCTTAAGGAAAACCAGCCAATAGGCTATTGACAACAAGACAAGACAATGCGAAAAATAAATTGTGAATTATTGCAATCAGTGTATATTATGAGTTTAAAAATGGTTATTTACTAACGAGAGTTGAAAATAATACTTAATTTATTCAAAAATCCATAAATAAAAATGTATTTTAACGTTTGCCACGTGACACAAAACGCTCCTGATTGGCCGGACTTATGACGAAGTCACTTTCTTGTAAACCTTGCTTTTCTGCTATATGTACCACAGATTAAAATACAGCAAAGTGACGTCACCGACCCCATATTGTCCAAGTAGCGTTTTTGCGCGCTATTTAAATATGGAATTTTTTATGTTATTTTTCGGTAAATATTATGTACTATAAATAAAAATTCAATTTTTACTGGGTTCCTTAACTTCTACTAAATAATATAAAATGGACTTTAAAAACCAGTCAAATAGCCTATTACGAAAGATATATTATGGTGCACAAGTTTGTGACCAAACACAGATGCACTCTGTATTCTATTACTAGCAGAATCCGAAGGAACCACAAATCTGACACTGATAGGTTTCAAGTGAGTTTACGAACTTTTAGCCTGACCATGGGTTTTAACCCAGGATCCAGGTCCCTTCTTCCTTATATCTACAGAACCAACGAAAGACTACCAGGATACCAGATAGCGCTCAAAAAGCCTCTGTTGCCAAATTAAAATATATATATATTAGGGAACGCTCGTGTGGAAAGGTTATTTATACAATTATGTATATATGGTTTTATGATTGATTTCAGGAATGAAACGATCGCCTCCTGGCTGTTTAATAAAATTGTCAAAAATAATATCCGCTGAGTTTCTTTGGTCGGTTCTTTTCAAGTCTGGTTGATTTCTTTTTAGAATCGGTGATAGTGTTTAATTTGACTATCAATAAGTGTAATGCCTCTATATTAGATAAACGAATGAATTTGAGTTTGAACAAGAATATCAAAATATGTAATGACATCAAAGATATATATTCCTAGTAATTAAATAAGAAATAGTCAAGCAAGTTATTATTTAATTCAGAAAGTTAGACGTGCAAACTTTAGTTACCAGGTTCTATTATATGTGATGGAGAGAACATATGTTACAAATAAATTAGTTAACGCTCGTTATGTTGCGTAGTACAAGCTTGTATAGGCATGAATTGTTACACGAGGTCTGGAGTGTGCGATAATTTTTCAGACTTGAAGATGTGTCTAATTATTTTCTTCTGTCAAGTTATAAGAATCAAGAAATCGCCTCGCAAATGAAACTATTTTCACGAAGAGTTAACCAAGAGAGAGAATCAAGCATTACAAGATTTCCTTTTGACTGTTCTCGCAAAAATATATATATTTGTATAATAAACATGTACACATAGTTAATTGCGAAAGTTCAGTGTTATTTTAAACCTAGTGTCACAATTGTTTGTACATTTGAATATAATATTTAAGACACTTTTTAATACGACTCTATATGAACGCGCGGAACCCTAATAACGAACGCTCGTAATCGGAAGTAAACGCCCTTTTCAACGAGTTCCGAGGCACTTTCTTCAACATTCATGGTCACGCGCTTCCGTAGTATTGAAACTACTATACGTAAGCAGTGGCGGGCGCTAAGGAGCACGTAGCGCGCACGTGATCGAATCGAGTACGTGATATCGGTTACTTATATTTTTTCTGTTTCAGTTTATTGCATGAGAAAGCCCTCACAAAATGATAATAGATATTCTTTTTTGGTTATAAAACCTTTTTCAAGGTAATATGGAGCAGTAGAATACGTGGATTTTGATACAAAGTTCAAACCCAAGCAAGACGTGATTATAAAAATATGTTCAGTAGCTACGAACATCCACCGAACACCCGCCATACCCTGAAGCATGGAATGAGCTCCAACTTTGAATATACTTTATTTACATAAGAATTATTCCCATTAAGTTCTTAAATATGAATTAAAAGTACTGTATAAATCCTCAATCCTTACTTCACCTAGGTGCCAACTTTGAGAACTATTAAATTTATTATACCTATGTAACTGTCGTTAAAGAATATATGATACCTAGGTAGATGTATTCTAGATTTAGCTGTAGAATTTACTGTGATCTATTTTGAAATGTGAGTGAGCCAATATATCGATAGGCACATGAGTATAACATTTTAATTCCCAAGTTGGCGCCTAGGTAATGTAAGGGCTGGTTAATATTTTGTACAGGACTTGTTAATCTGCCTTACAAATTAAATTAAAAAAAAAAGAAAATGTTGTCACATGCAGAACCGAGAGTCGAGATGGCCCAATGGTTGGAACGCGTGCATCTTAACCGATGGTTACGGGTTCAAACCCAGGCAAGACCGCTGATTCATGTGCTTAATTTGTCTTTATAATTCATCTCGTGCTCAGCGGTGAAGGAAAACATCGTGAGAAAACCTGCATGTGACAAATTTCATTGAAATTCTGCCACATTTGTATTCCACCAACCCGCATTGGAACAGCGTGGTGGAATATGTTCTAAACCTTCTCCTCAAAGGGAGAGGAGGCCTTTATCCCAGCAGTGGGAATTTACAGGCTGTTGTTGCTTTTGTTGCTATGCAGAACCGGTCCGTAAAAGGCTCACATGTACCAGCTTACGAAACCGCAAAAAATAACGAATATATTAATATTTAATGTACAAGTGTATTTCTTATGTCATTATTCATAAGCAAAGTGGCCGTCAAGTTCATTCGTGGGAGCGATCATTTTTCTAAAGGCACGCTAAATTGATGAGTTAGCCTTCGAGTGCACTCTGCAACTTGATTTATTACCGACTAAGTATTGAGATCGAATACTGTAAGCTTTATTAGGTAACAGCTTGTATTTAAAATAATAATATTCTATTTACATTATCTAGAGTCTGTATTTATATAATATTTAAATGTGTCGTTGGTCTATTATATAAATATAAACGCAAGGTAAAGTCGATAAAAATATATTGGTTTATCTGTCGAAAGATTTTTAAAAGCAAACCGAGTATTTCCGCGACAAAAAAACCATTTCTTAGTTCGAACTTTTTCCTGTCGTATCAAATTTGTTATCGGCTTATGAGAGTGAAAAATATTGCATTCTTGTTAGCGCACTTGTACACATATGTTCTGCGTTGTTTGATGGCCCTTGCGATTGGTCCCAATAGCCGCTGGACGACGTCATATATAATCTCAAATGGTATATGAACTTATGTAACTTTTGTGACGGATGAACAAATTGGCCACCTGATGTTAAATGGTCACCACCGCCCATAAACAATGTCGTTGTTCGAAATATTAACTATTCCATACATTGATATGGCGTAACCAACTTTAGGAACTGTTTCATATGAGTGTAATTTTTGGAAGATTACGCCATTAATAAGGTAATAGCTGAGTGCAATATATTCAATTTGAGATAATGTCCTCTTAAACTAATGTGACAAATGCTAGGGTGGGATTTTTTTATTCGTTTAATAAATGACCAAATAATCTTTGCATATATCAGCTTTATAAGCAGTGCACACATTATTCCCTATAATATCAAAGGCATGCCAAACATAAGATTAAAGTTGTATCGTCCCTGGTGTAATAACTGGCTCGATGAACCTTCGTACCGGAAATTGGCTCGCGGTAGGATAATTGATGAGTGAAGGGTTACTCAGGCGCGTTTTCATAACGTCCTGCCCGTAAGACATCGTTTAAGTCCAGCCAGAAATGGTATTTGTTTATTTATTTTTCATAATTTACAGACTTTCATTTGTTGCGTTTTTATCGCGTTACGTTTTTTTTTTTGTCTTTATTTTACAAATATACACTAGATTTATAGGTATATAAATGAAAATGAAATGAAATATACTTTATTGTACACTACAAACAAAAACAAAGAAAGCTTCGGTTTAAACAGAGAAAAAAAAATTAAAATAAAATTAGTAATATAAAATTGAGTATACAGATATTATGCCTAACAAGAAAGTTTCGTGTGTTTAATATTTACGACAGTGTAACTTCAATCACAGGAGATATAAAATCTTAGTTTTTCAAGACAGTTGACGCATTGGCAATGTAAAGAAATGGTTTACATTTCTTGGTAAACCAAAACCCCAACCAGTTGGGCCTTTGTCCAACTTTTATAATAAAAAAAACAAAAAAGTTACGTACACAAGAAGTAATAATCATTTATCGTAATGTCTAAATGAAATAAACAGTAAGCCACATATCAAACAACAGTGCGGTCTAGATAATTATTTCCATAACAATAGATATAAAAACATCCGTCCTAAGAATGTGAACCAGACTGACGTACAAAGGGACGTCTCCGGCCATCTGTTGCTAGACATATTACCAACAGATCACGTGTTGACAGTTTTATGTGGTGCGCACGCGCATCCAGCCTGAATTATGACTAGAGTTATGACTCCGGCGTATCCTCATAAACTGACTGAATTATTCGTATAATCTGCATAATGTTGTAACAGTTTGTTCCAACTGTATATTATTTATTATGGAGAAATTGTATCCTTGCTAATATTATAAAATTGTTTATGCATAACATATGTTTTTTACGCTTTCACATCTTAACCTTCAACAATCAACGACAACAACAGCCTATAAATATCAAACTGCTGGGCTAAAGCGTCCTCTCCATTTGAGGATCAATTTTGGAACATATTCCACCACGCTGTTCCAATGCTGCTTGGTGGAATAAACATGTGCAAGAATTTCTATGAAATTAGACACATGCAGGTTTCCTCGCGATATTTTCCTTCACCGCCGAGTACGAGATGAATTATAAACACAAATTAGGCAGTGGCTACCTGAGTTTGAAACCGCAATCATCGGTTAAGATGCACGCGTTCTAACCACTGGGCCATCTCGGCTTATTCAACTAACATAAACGTTTGAATAAAATGATAATAATTACTTTAAATTTGAATGTATTTTTTTTACTCTTTTGTTTTATAGTCTGTTAAATGTATTGAAAAAACTCTCCCGGTCGATATGAATGTAACAAATTGACGTAATATCCGTTTGAGATCGTTAGTAATGGCTCAATTACGTGTCATGTCAATTATCACGTGACAAATGTAATTATAACCTGTTTGTTCAGATGTCGGGTTGCGTTGTATTTTTCATTCCAAACCGAAGTAGGTCGGAACAAATTTTAACCGACCTTAATAAATATATATACACACTAGTAATAGCCCGCGGCTTCGGTCGCGTTTTAGGGCATTGGTTGTCATGTGTCAGGCAAAAAGGTAGCCTATGTCCTTTCTTGGAGATCAAGTTTGCTTCATACTAAATTTCGTCAAATTCGGTCCAGTGATTTGGTCACGATAGACAGAGTTACTTGCCCATTAATAATAATAATATAGACGACTATTCTTCGTCTTATACTTTAGTACTTTACTACCAAGGCGTTTTACCAGAAATGATTTACGGTACTGGAACGTAGACACTAACTGTGATACTGTTCCACCAATTTAAAGTCTTTGAGCGTTCTGTTCGCATATTTGAAAAATAAGATCAGAAAGGAAGATCCGAAAAAGAACAGTTTAACAGTCTGATGTGGCAGTAGACTATTCAGCAGACTGAAGTGGCAGTGGACTGATCGTCAAAGGATCGATGACCGTTGGAACAAAACCGATGACACGAAAAGAATTCCTACTGGTTGCGGATTTCGTAGAGCCAGGAGCTTTGGTGCATACTATTAGAGGTCTTTGTCTAGTATTGATGAATGATGGAATTTATTGATTAACATTAATATTATAGATATAAATTTGTGATAATTAATCAATCACGCCAAAATTTCTGGAACAATTCGAAATTTTTGTTACTCCCGTCAGCGGAATCTAGTAATATAAACTTTTGTAACGTATACTACACTTTCAAGAGGTATGTTTTCCATTACGAACTATGATTACGTTCAAACGCAGCATACCTACGACTTCGACAAACTTACCTGAAGTATTAAGCTCATTTATTTTAAAACTTACCAAAAATTTTACGCAAAGACTAATTTAATAAGATTTATATTTCATAAAAACAACGTTAATTTACAGAATCGAAACGAATAAAGAACAAAAATTAAATAACCCGACTTCCTTTAAATAATTTGAAACCCTTGCGAACTTCTTGGTATAAGCTCGGTAACATTCGCGACGGATTTTCTTATCACAAAACGGCAGAGCAGCGAGTCTTTGCATAAATTAGCAATAGGTTAATTCTAAAAGGCGAACAAATGCAACGACAGTTAATGAGGAACATAAAGATGTGAAAGTCAGGTCTCTTTTAGGGTCAATCTGTATTTTATATTCAACTAGCGACCCGCCCTGGCTTCCCACGGGTGCATTCGATACTAAATATACTAAAGAATTTGATTATTTACGACATCACATTAGAAACTTCTAAAATTGTCAACGTTTCTTCACTTATAGTACGACACAACTTAGATGTCGCATCGGCAAAATTCGTAAAACCGATCACATCCGAATTGAGTTCGCTATCCCAAATTATCAATATTTATTTCTCATACGAGTATGATCTTTACACAAACTTAATAACTTGTAATATCATATGACCTAATATATTCGTCAATTTGACGCGTCGATTTACATGCACTTGCATTCTCTGACGCGTCAATCTATAGCGACGAATAGCGTCGAATGGCGCGATAGGGAGCTATTTCTATTGGTTGTGTAAATCGGCAGTAAACTGCACTGTTTTATTATCATTCCATTGCATTTTCCAATGCTACATCTAATTTGTGTCGTACTATAATTGTCCATGTATTGTATACAAAAATCTTCCTCTCGAATCACTCTATTAAAAAAATCGCATTCACTAATCGAAAATTACTTAACTGATTTTCATGTGGTTTTCGATAATAGACGGATTATGTATAAAGTATATTAAGGTTATTGTGTGAATAAGTTGAAATAGAACGACAATTGTTAAAAATGACAGCGAAAAAAAGCAAAAAAATCATAAATAAAAGGTAAAAAAATAAAAAAATCCAATGTCCACCCGTGCGAAGCCGGAACGGGCCTAGTTACAACTAGTTACAACATTAAACCGACCAAATAAATTAGTTTGGTCGATTTAAATCGTCAAAGTTATCTCGTGACGCTTAAATATATAAAAACAAGATAAATATTTAGAAAAGCAATCTCCATAGACTGTGCAGATTAAAAGTCTGTATATGTAACTATTATAAGCTATAATAAGTAGGCTTAAAATATACTAATATGTATCTATCCACCAACCAGCAAAGCTGGTACACTACATTGTGGCGGATTAAACCCCATATGTACTCCTCAAGAGGCTTTAACCAACAGTAGTATACTTACTATATTAGTAACAGTCTATCTAGTAATTTCAGTGGTTCAGGATGGCCAAAATAATATTATCGTTTTACAATGATGCTCCAATCTTTTGTTAGAATGCCTCGCTATCGTCCAATTGTTTTCTAATGACAGCTCAATCATATTTAAAATAAGAAATAGGGTTACATGCCAGTATTAAATGGTTTGCTATATAAAATAATTTTAATTACATTTTAACAAATTATTGATCAATTAATTACAATAATAATTGTATATAATAAAGTTAATTCAATAGCCCCTGCTATATTCATATTATGCAATATTAATTTGATATAAATTATGATATGATATTGAAGGCTAAGGTTACTCTTGTAACAATCTATTGCAATGAAAATAAATTTATAACATTGAAGATTATCAAACAGATGATTATTTACTAATAATTTGAGAATCACAGTAAACTATACATAAACCTTATACATACGACATATGTACATTTTAAATACGTGAAACTATAAGATTTTACGAAGCATATGACAAGCATGTCCATTGCGCTTTTTTCCCCTCTTGTAGTTATTCGTACTATGACAATTATCTAGTAGGTACTCAATGTATGCTTGTGGGCAGTTGTCGTGTGATAACAAAATGTATAGTATATTCATTATAGCAACATCTAGAAACAAGTTTGAGTTTGAGTTTGAGTTTGAGTTTGTACCTACACGTAAATGTTTAATATTTGAGTGGCTTCAACGATACTGGACCTCGTGTGTGGAGTCGTCGTAATCGGAGAAGCTGGGGCGTTATTAATTGCCCACATTTGCAGGCGACGTGTGCAACAGTTGGCTAATGTGGTCATATGTTACTTTCCCTGCAGTACCGCAAGATCATTTGTCCGAATAAACATTATTAGAACCTAGTAAACATTTACATGGAGATATTGCCCTTTGAAACTTTTGTATTTTATTGATTTGGTACGTGACATAAGGTTTTTGGTGTTGCTATATTAAAAAATGGATTAAAAAATATATGGAAAAAATAAAACAGGCCCTATATTAATCGAATATAACTTTGTCCTAAATAATGTAACCTAAGTACTATGTTAGCGGCTATAATAGAAGATATTTTTAATTTATTAATATAATATTGAGTTTTTCGGTTGCCTTCAATATAAAAGAAATATTACTTTGGATGATACAGTAACCAAGAACGATTTTCACTTTACTGTCTCCTGTGTTTTTCTTAAGGTGCCCTTCGAGGGCATTAAATGATGTGTTGAATATAATAAAGATAATATAAGTTACATAAGTTAAAAAAATCAATTACCAAAAAAGAACTATGTTTTTGCTAAAACCGAAATGTAATTAATATCTTTAAAATTAGACGATTAATAACAATAGACCACACCCATTTTTCTTTCATTTTATTACTTTCGTTTATTTACTAGCATTCTTGTCACCTTTCCAGACATGTCATGACTTGTACTACTTTTAATTGTTATTTTATGTAGTTAAGGTATTATTTCCCGATGAATATATCAAAATCATAACTTTATTTAGGCTTTTTATATCATTTAACAATTATATTAAGTGAAGCTACCACCGGTTCATAATGTAGAGTCTACCGAGAAGAACCGGCAAGAAAATCAATAGTTATTCTTTTCCAACATTTAATAATACATGACATGTTAGTTCAATACAATAAATATATGGATTTTACTTTCTATTTTTCTAGAATGCAACTGCAACGGTCACGCACGACGGTGTCGCTTCAACATGGAGCTGTACAAGTTGTCGGGCCGGGCGAGCGGCGGCGTCTGCCTCAAATGCCGTCACTACACAGCGGGCCGACACTGCCACTACTGTCGAGAAGGCTACTACAGGGACCCTACGAAGCCTATCACTCATAAGAAAGCTTGCAAACGTGAGTATTAGTCTAATCAATTATATTAAGCACTGATTGTCCCCGCGGCTACGCTCGCGTTATACTTTTTTTTTTTAAATTTATATTTGTATAGATTACAAGCAATTTGAACTTCAATAGCAAAAATTTGTATTACAATATCATTGGTGGATAATCCATAAACATAATTAATATAGCACTAGTTCAAATTGAATTATGATGTATCAATAAATAGTCGAGATGGCCCAGTGGTTAGAACGCGTGCATCTTAACCGATGATTGCGGGTTCAAACCCAGGCAAGCACCGCTGATTCATGTGCTTAATTTGTCTTTATAATTCATCTCGTTCTCAGCGGTGAAGGAAAACATCGTGAGGAAACCTGCATGTGACAAATTTCATAGAAATTCTGCTACATGTGTATTCCACCACCCCGCATTGGAACAGCGTGGTGGAATATGTTCCAAACCTTCTCCTCAAATGGAGAAAAGGCCTTTAGCCCAGCAGTGGGAATTTACAGGCTGTTGTTGTTGTTGTTTGTTGTTGTATCAATAAAAACCAACAAAAAACCGGTTAGTTGGTTCTCTTTTTGTTATCTGTTTGTATAATATAATATATTTATTAATTCTCTTTTAGTAATAATTTCTTGATAAATTTTAATACAACATTTAAATAAATTAATTGGTAAAGATAAAAGCTGACGTGTTTGGATTAGCCAAATTGATTTAATCGGTCAATTAATATAAAAAATAAAAAGACACTAGTATTAGACAGATAAAACAGTGTAAATATTTTTTAACAAAATATAAATATTTATAAGTATGATAAATATAATAAGTATTTATAACTTTTATTACACCGTACGTGTGTATGAATGAGGTTATAACGTTAACCGTTATTTTTATAAAAACTATAAACTTTATTAAAAATACAAGGCGCAAATAGCTCGGTGTAACATGTTGCTTAAATAATTTACAGATAATACACGTAATGATGTGTCGTTGGCCAAGTATAAAAATAAATAAGGAATCGTAAAAGTTTAACTTTAAGTCAATTTGAACACGGTTAATGTTGCCAGTATTTATTTAAATACTTTTTTTTTTAAATTTATAATCTGCGCTTTATGTTACATGGTAACGTTCACGTTAAAAAAAACTTAAAGGTAAAATTAATGGCTGTCTAATTAATTCTACTTAAATTTCTTGTTACTCGGTATAGTTTATTTATATGTAGACTAGTAATCGCCCGCGGCTTCGCTCGTGTTTAAGTGTGTTGCACAAAAGTAGCCTATGTCCGTTCTTGGAGTTCAAGTTTGCTTCATACCAAATTTCATCAAATTCGGTTCAGCGGTTCAGTCGTGAAAGAGTGTCAGACCGATAGACGGACAGAGTTACATTTATTACATTAATATAGATTACAATAGGCTATTTGACTGGTTTTTAAAATCAGTTTTATATTATTTAGTAGAGGTTAAGGAACCCAGTAAAAGTTGTTTTTTTATTTCTAGTACATATTTGCCGAAAAATATCATATTAAAAATTCCATATTTAAATAACGCGCGAAAACTTTTCTTGGACAATTTGGCGCCGCAATGGGGTCGGTGACATCACTTTCCTGTATTTTAATCTGTAGTACATATAGTAGAAAAGCAAGGTTTACAAGAAAGTAACTTCATCATAAGCCCGGCCAATCAGGAACGTTTTGTGTCACGTGACAAACGTTTGAAAAAATGCATTTTTATTTTTTGATTTTTGAATAAATTAAGTATTATTTTCAAGTTTCGTTAGTAGATAACCATTTTTTAAATTCATAATATACACTGATTACCATAATTCACAACATATTTTTCGCATTGTCAAATAGCCTATTTGGCTGCGAAGTATACAGTATCAAAAAGATCTTCGCTAAAATCATCTCGAATCAAATCAAAAGGATCAACCGCAGTTACCAACATCCAATTATTAGAATAGTCTCGGGTAAGGTACAGGAAATTTGTAGTAACCACAAAGGAGGTTAGTTTAACCGTATTGCTACGTATCGTGAATCGTTTTGTTTCGTTATTTCGTTTCGGGTTATATTCACACACACACAAACTCTCCCATATACAAATATACACACGCCTACACACACACACACACACACAACAAGACATTTTAACACATACTGAATAATACTAATACGTTAAAATATACGTAACATTTTTAATTCTTTTTTTATAATTAAAATATACAAAACAATTCTTTTACAAAAAAAAGATAAATACTGAATATAACATTACAATACTGATAAAAACAATAAAAAAGGATTTACATATTGACAAAAGCTATTTTTGAAATTGCTTTACCGAACACGTTCCAAAAACAAATTTTGTGATAATCCAAAACGTTTTTTTTATTTGAATACTTCTGATTTAAAATGTATTTTTTTAAACGCTTACTCAATTCGCCTCACTTTTGTGTGAGGACCTTCAGTACAGTATATATCTATCATAAAACTACATCGCAAAATATCACACAGTATCAGCGCAACTATGCCACAATGTAATTCTAAGACCCAATCCGATGCCAGCGACCCGTGCCCTTATAAAACCTCTCCGGAGACCCATTTCGAAAACTCCGTAAAGGGTCTGCGAAGTCGTTCGACGATTTCCGGGACGATTTTTATGTGAAAACTATTCGTTCAATGCTTTGCTGGGTCCCGCTTTTATACGTTTACAACTGGCTCTCTGCGAGTTACGACGCCATTCTTTGACCGAAAACTATTTGATAGCTAACAAATCTTGTTGTATATTTCTTTTGCATTTTTTTTTTGCGGACTTTTTTAATCTTATTATTGAGCTGTATACTATAACGCTTTCGCCTATAAAAGAATCTATTTAACAAACGCAAACACGTCCATTTATTTTTACACATTTAGTTTCGTTCGATTTTTAAAAGTTTTGTAATTAGATATGTGACAATATATTTTTTTTATTTTGCATTGCCTGCCTACCAGATACAATTAAAGGTCGCATATTATAGTTACTAAATATGATCTCTTTAATTAAAAAGGCAACAAATGTATTCCGATATAAAATTGAACATGTACTGAGAGCTAAACATTTAAGTTGAGCAGGTTTCTCGCTGATATCAATAAATATTAACGGAAACTATTTCAAAAAAATATTGAAAAATAAATTTTAAAGATTCGTATGTGTAAATCAGTAGTAACAAAGAAAACCTTTTATTATTATCGTACAATTAATTAATTTGCAACGAAAATCCCTTTAATAATTCTGTTGAAATCCAGGGCACCGTCTAATTCTGCCAAAATGACACTATTAGGTTTATTACTCTCAGTGCATGACAGACTTCGTTCAGTTAATGTATCGTGTCCCACTCCGGCCACATTGCAAAGGCTTGCTATCTTAATGAAAAAGCTGGAAAATCAGTTGAGGTTCTCTGAACTGCAAATCCTTTTTCAGTTACAAAGGTAGAGTAATAATGTGGTCTTTACGTCGTTTTATTAATGCTGTAAACCATTGTTTGGTTTACAGAGTATAGTAATACTGGGTATTGTTGTGTTCCAGTTTTAATTGTTACAAGCCCAATGGTCATAATTTCTTACTTCTCAAGGTTGGTCGAGCATTGGCGATATGAGGAATGGTTTATATTTCATACAGTGTCAAAAAGTCTTATAATCTGTTTTTAAAAATGGAATGCAATGCTCTTAAATCGAATAAAACCATTATCAGCATCACCTTCTAATTTCAAACCGGATAAAACCGGTTTCATATCGATAATGTTAATTCAATAGCACTAAATAATTTCTCTGTGTTTCCAAAACAGCATGCGACTGCCACCCGGTCGGAGCAAGTGGTAAGACATGTAATCAGACAAGCGGTCAGTGCCCTTGTAAGGATGGAGTGACAGGCACGACGTGCAACCGATGTGCTAAGGGCTACCAGCAGTCGAGGAGCCACATCGCTCCTTGTATACGTAAGTGGAAGACATTTTTAAGGGTATAAGATTCGATTTCTCAGTATTGGAATTTTGGTCTATTAAATAGGCAATCAAATTCTACTAAAGCTGTGCTCCAAAAATTCTTGCGTTTTTACGAAAACAAAAAGGTATATAAAAAGTTTAATACTGAAAGTGTCAGGTATGGGGCTTTACCTTTGTGAGATTTCTAATTATCATTGCAATTTGTCACCGTGAATAAGAAATGGTCAATAAATTAAGTATGATTGAATATAACCATTAAATTGAATATTTTTCCTTACATTCATGAAGTAATATTTAAAATGGAGTTAACATTTCCAGTATGCCAAAATATACAATATTCTTTATAATGAATAACAGGTACATAAAATATATATGTTTTTAAAATATTTCTGACGAAATGACTACAATTCTTTATTGAAATCATTTTCGCAGGTATACCTCGGGTGGTAACGGCAGTTCAGGCGATGGAAGCGGTGGACGCAGAGCCGGGGCGCGGTAAGTAGTAAGTGGACCTTCAAGCACTCTCGCCTCATCACACTGCATGCTGGTTCTCTTTCACGGTATAAACTACCAGATCCAACCATTAATCAAAGTACCTCATACCTTTAAATAAAACTAGTTATAACGGATTTTAATCGCGTATATTAATTGCAACTACAGCCAACAAATATTATTTTCTTTCGTTCTTCAAATAGACAAATGCCACCTTAGTCTACCCGTGACCACGAACGCTGTAAAGTGCTCGAAACGTCGGGATGTCCAAAATAATTAATATACGCGATTAAAATCCGTTATAACTAGTTTTATTTAAATGTGTAATAATCGCGAAAATTTAAGACAACATTACCTCATACCTCATATAAAACTTTTAGGGGACTTTTGGTGATACACTACTTTAATACCTCTATAAGAATTACAATAATTATACTAAATATCGCGTTACACTTTTTTCATGACGAGTTGTCTCCATAGTGATGACATAATATCGATCATAATTAGAGCCAAAAATTAACCGATTCCTGGCACTAGTGTAGATAATAATGGACGTTCTATTTTAAAAAAAATGTCTTGCTCTATAACAAGCTCATTTTTCTTGTTCATGTTATTGGAACGTTCTATTTTCAAAACGTCTTGCAAATGATAAGCTCTGTACCCATTTTCCTGTTGATTTTATTGATAAAAATAAAATTATGTTGTAAATTAAACGGAGCCGGGAGTTCTGATATGTTTTTAATATACAAACTCCTTCGAAATCTCTTTCAATTATAACGAACGCAACAGAGCACTTTGGAACTAGTTTCGATAAAATAATAGCTGATATAAATCAAAACGCATGTTGTTTCACAATATTGATCGATATATCCGGATGATCTCTTACAAAACTTACTACGGGAGCATTCTTCATCTTTATTACTTATACCTATGCTATGAATACTATAGAAAAATAAAAAGTAAAGTTATCCTACTGCTGTGGCGAATTATTAGATGGTTGGTACATTAGTGGCAGATTTTGACCCCACCTATAAAGATTTCATCGAGACTTGACAGACAAATGAGAGAATTATAAAACGATAAGCATGTGAAAATACAATGATTCTTGTCCAGTTTTTAAACTGAAATATTTGGCTAACGTTAATTCAAGTGTTTCAACCACTATATCAGATAGCACCTATTAAAATAAAACTCCTAAAAATTTTCCATGGACATCCAACATATTTCAAGCCTTAACTTACGCCTTAACCATTACAGACTTGGTTTACTAAATATAATTAATAATTACAAAAGTCTAGACAGAACCTTAATATTATATATGTAGATAAAATCTGACAAAAATTATGTAGCCATAATATAAATATCCCAGAGAAAATATATGAACTTATGGATAGAGAGGAGCAAGAGATATGGCTTTTCTAAAACAAAAACCCTGCTGCGTTTGAGGAGCTAACTAAACCGAGGGTTGCGACTTTTATTCTCACTTCCCTGGCGGAATCATTGTTGGAAATCAACAACTTTCAAAGGCACTCTTAATATCCTAATGATACACATTTGAGTATCATTAAGGTTATTAATATTTTGTACCCAGTCCTGGTTTCACACGGGTAGCATATACCATAAATTAAATATTAATTGATAATGCTCTTTTTTGGGTAAACACAAAATTCCCAAAAGAGATTCATACTAATCGGATAAATGGTTTAGCACCCATTGATTCGCAGTCAAAAATAAACTTTTTTTAATATGATTTCATTTAGTAGAACTTATCAAAGATCATATGGGATCATAGAGAAAAATTGAAAAATTCACAGACATAAAATCCGTAGATGTGATTATTTGCAATATTTAGAAAGATATATGCGGAAAGCAGTATTTTTTCCTGAACTTGTTGTCCTTAGCTTTTCCTTTGATATTATGTTGCTAAGTCTGTGCAATTACTAATGAAGTAGAAAGATACACTACATTTTCTAGCTTCTAAATAGGACTTTATTCACATCCAAAGCCACTACCAACTATCTCTAATAAAATGTTCGTTTACATTTTTATTAAATAAGAACATTTTCCTGATATAAAGCAGCTAAATATTTACAGACTCATTTAATTAGCATGCACCCTTGGAGTTGTAAATATATTGTATCTTTAACAAACAACATATAATATTGCTAGTTTTCAATATGCTAGTTGTGAATTTGTAGAGGACATAACTAAGTAGTAATTAGTTCCTGTATACTAAGGATCAATAATTCAAGCGATTTTATTTGACAAGACATAAGAAAGCAACTTTAATACAACATAAATCTTTCAGTAAAAATATTCTGCTTGACAGAACTATTGGTCAATCTACGAAGTATTAAATATGTTAAACTCTTGAAACATGATTGAGCTATTTCCTTGAAAATTACCAGAATTGATCCAAATTAGCTTTATTTCACCTCAATTTTGATCAGGAAATATTACTTTAATTACTTTTAACCGTTTCTCATTATCTACGACTGTTATTAATTTTGAACGTCCAATTTACAGCATCATCAATGTCAACATTTCTTCTTACAATCTCATAGATATCAAAATTATATATTAAAGTCATAACGATTATCTTAAATTTGACATCTAAATTAAATGTCTTACTAAATTCAAATTACCTTATAAAACGGTAAAACTAATGGTGATGAGATATCTTAGAAGATTAATACTATAAATGAAAATAAAATTAATATTCTTTGACCTTTTCCTGACTTAACGTGTTCATTATCAACTGTGGCTCTCATTCTTGCTAACACAATCTTTATCATTCATTCACCAATCACATCGTTTATACCGTGATCGAATACCTTGTCAAGAGTGAATGTATTTTAACAGCGTCTACTTTTCAAAATTATGTCTTTAATCGGGTCTTGTTGAAAACTATTGTCATTAAAACTTTAATGAGACGTTTCATTCATGATAAATAGATGTTTATTAATTTCCAAAATTATTCTGTCTTCAGTTTAGAGGTTACTTGTATCGTAATAATCAATTAATTCTTCGTCTTATTCAATATCCTGTTAAATTACATTCTCATCATTTATATTAATTTGCACCTTTTCATGATTTCAACCGTCCGTATGTTTAACCGTTTCATCTAAATTTTGTTTCCAGGCTTGTTTTATTGTTCATCACAACTCATAATCATTATTTTTCCCTTTTATGTTTTAAACAACACAATCTGTGTTAAGTGCGAGGAAGGTAAACATTTTCTGTAGTTCCCTTGTTATCTAGATTTTATTAGATGATATTATTAGTTGTAGTCTGATATGAATATTATTGCATTATATAATATTTTACTATCGTCATTAGAGTTTGAGAAGTTTTTGTAATTGCATTCAAATTCACTTTTGTCGGATTAACAAAAAATTATGTGTGATCCATTTTCAGAACATGTTCAATCACTAACGGCCTTACTTATTAACGTTGTTGTGCTGTGTTTTGTTTGAGCATTGATGCACCCCTTTCTATTATCACGATTTGATATTGGAAAGAAGAAGACAACATTATTTATCTCATCACCCCCTAAACAGTATAAGTAAAGCCGTTAGTCGTTAGTTAACATTTTGTAAATAGAAAGAGTTGAACGATTGCTTTTGTAAAATTGATTGAAATATTGCAATGAAATATATAGGCTTTTTCGTATTTGTATGGGACGTGTGGATATAATCTGACTTGTAACATGTATGCGACAGCGGACCAGTGCGGACGGTGCCGCGCAGGCGCACGAACTCTCAACCTCAACAAGTTCTGCAGCCGAGACTACGGTGAGACATTTGAACTTTTAATGAGACCAAAACTATATCAACGAGTAAAAGTGGCCACTTTGTGCACAAAAGCTATACTATTACATATTAAAAAAACGTTATAGTTAGCACACGGCTTTCATGAATAATAAAAAGCCTTACTAAAAAGGATGTCAAATGAAGCTTATAGTACTCGTAATACTTTAGAAATAACCAACATAAACGCCGTATTATCTCAAAAATAAAATGGTACCATCTGAAGACCACTAGCACTGCGCGCTCATTGATCCAACCATATATCGCGCTGTTCCGACTTTTTGTTACACATTTCCGCCCCTTTGCGCGAAATCACTTACACTTAGTAAGAAAGCGAAAGGAAATACATCATCGGCATCTATAAATAAATAAATAATTAAATAAATATTGGACACTATCATTACACATCCATTACTCTGATCCCAATGTACTTACATTGTGTTACTAACGCATTTGTGTTATGGGAAATCAGAAGTAACGACGGTACCACAAACATCCAGACCCAAGACAACATAGAAAACTAATGAACTTTTACTACATCTACTCGGAGTGGCGTACCCATGAAAATCGATGTACATACCACTAGACCACGGAGGTCGTCATATCTTTTGCTTTAACTAATGTAATTTTTTGAAGTCTGATGATGCTTGTATTATTTTCTAATGAATAATGGCTTGCAGTCATAATGGGTCGGGTGGTCGGTCGCGAGGCGGCGGGCGGCGCGGCGAGCGCGGCGACGGACGGCGGCTGGGTGCGGTTGGCGCTCAGCGTGCAGGCCGTGTACAAGCGCGCGCCGCGGAGCCGCCTGCGACGCGGCGCCGTGGCGCTGTACGTGCGCGCCGCGGACCTCGCCTGCAAGTGTCCCAAGATCAAGATCAATAAGTGAGTTTCGTAAAAATTATATTCATTTCTAACAAATATGTATTACTTTACTTTGTGGTAGGGCTTTGTGCAAGCCCGTCTGGGTAGGTACCACCCACTCATCAGTTATTCTACCGCCAAATAACAGAACTCAGTATTGCTGTGTTCCGGTTTGAAGGGTGAGTGAGTCAGTGTAACTACTGGCATTAGGGACATAAAATCTTAGTTCCCAAGGTTGGTGGCACATCGACGATGTAAGGAATAGTTAATATTTCTTACAGCGTCATTGTCGATGGGTGATGGTGACCACTTACCATCAGATGGCCCATATGCTCGTCCGCTAACATATACCATAAAAAAATTGAAAAATAAAATTTTTCCGAGCCATTTTCTGTTATAAAATAAAAATAATCTTTTGCTAAAAATAGATAGAACAAGACTTCCCTACATAAGTATTTATCTTAGTAAATAATTATTATATAAAATATCTAGTTACATTTTACAAGTGTAGTGTCTTGTAAGATAATAAGAATAAAATATGATATACATATATACCCATACCTATTGGTACGGAATAAGTATAATGATTTATTGGTTCTGAATCTACATTTCAGAACTAGTCGCTTTATATTTCTATAATGACACATGTTCAAAATACTTACAAAAGCTTACTAAAAGAACATTATACATAACTGGGATCCAAAGAGGCTCAAATTTCAAAGCGAAGTCTTTACTCGTTCCCGAGTCCTTTGATAATGCAAAGGCCTTTACATAAACGGAAATAAGGAATAAAATGTGATTAAATTTGATTTGAAGAATTCAGTAAACGGTTTATCGATCCTGCTAGTGACTGAAGGCATAACTTATACCTAATTTGCTGGTTGTTTAATAATGAAACTATAGAAGATATAACAAGACTACTTAAAAAAACGTTTTGTCTCTTTCTAACCTTACAAATTAATTCATACTATTTCTCTTCACAGGTCCTATTTAATCCTAGGAGTGGAAAAAGAGGGGGCATCGTCTGGTTTGCCGGGACTGACGGTAGGAGATAGAACTCTTTTACTGGAGTGGCGAGACGACTGGCACAGACGCATCCGTCGTCTACAACGGCGCGCCATCAACTGTCATTAGCGGGCGCGTTCGCGTACACCATCTTTAAATTAACGTCAAGGATCCGTATGATACAGCCTAAAGCATGAAGGCCTATTCGAAGGAGTTTGTAAGGTATTCCGTCTATGTTCCGTGCATATTGAAAGGATATAATATAACTGCCATTAATGCTGATTAATAAAATAGATTGACCTAGTCGCAATTAAGAATATACAATAGTATCGTGTTACTAATATTTGATTAATAGTTAACTTTAATGTAATTTTTTTTAATGTGACATTCAAAGTTTGAACCTTTCCCAGATGGTTATTAAACAGTTAAATTTATTATCCCTTAACCCTTATGAATAAGAAATAAAAATAACTGTGACTTAATTTCTTACTTCCTAGGATTTCGTTATCTATACATGCTTATGTAATGAAAACTCTTTTGTTGAATAGAGTTTTTTTGTGAATTAGTTATGAACAATATTTTAAAATTAATTATTTATGAAACTTCGTCGTTGTCGTCGTCGTTCTGTACCCTACTTGATTTATAAGATTATTTATTTAAATATCTAGATGCTAGGACTAACAAAAGTTTCGTTCCATTTTATGCATTTTTGTATAATTGTTATTTTATAATAAAAATGCGTATGTTGAAATTGTTTTTAAGTACTGGCAACACTGATTATATCATATGTCAAAATTGGCGCGATACCGCTTTGCGGTCTCTTTTGATACATGATATTATTTATTGTAAAATATAGATTTAGGTAATTTTGAAGATGATTCATCTCCACAAAGCATAGTCATAATGTTTTAACGTACCTCATTTATTAAGAAAACATTAGATAAGATTTACTGTCTATTTATTTATGAGTAACTCCTTATCAAATATCCTTGTTATTGATTCATTCACCAATATAATCATTTTTCATTATCTTTATTGTTTAATATAACGACATTTCTTGCCAAAGCAACTGTTTCGAAGTTCTCGAACGAGTACTTATATTTCTTGAGGATAAATATTTAGAAGTAGTTTTTTTACGTAATCTTTTTCGTCGCCTCACTAAAGGTATGTACAGTATTATTAGCTTTACTAAAATATACATTAAGTCAGTTTTAAACGTACATTTGACGCCAACATCCGACTCGTTTGAAATTCGAATTCCATTTTCAAAGATTTAAATTTTGTAAACGAACGTCATTCACATGTTCTACGATTTGAATCTGACAAAAGAAAACAATGTATTCAATAAGTGTATTTCTTGTACACTCATGTAATCATGTACAATTGAGCCGTCAAAATTATACGCTCAGGTACAGTTACAGACACAATGCAACAAATCATCTCGCCGCACGATGGAACAATTTACAATAATCCATTGTTGCTATTTGCGGCGTATCGCCGTCGGACAAACAAATATGGCGGTGTAATGGACGCCGTAGGACGTTGAAAATAATAATGTGTACATTTTTTGTATGGTTTTAAATTAAAACTGATTACGTTTTTACTGTTCAACTAAAACAACCAATAAAACATATCGGACATATTCAATTTTATTAAATTGAATTTAAAATTTAATAAAGAAATGCATTTTTACAAAGTTTGATTCATTTTTTTTTATTTCAATAATCGCAAAACAAGGTAGTATTCTGTTCAGCCTAATATGTTTTTATTTTTTATTGTTGTAATTTATTGGCGCCAAATGTAAGTTTTTTAATTAATTAAAAAAATAATCGTTTAGATAACGTATTTATAAACTTAGATATTTCGCTTGATTGTATTGCGGATTGTAAAAAGTGTATTTAGTTGTAGATCTATCTATTAACCTGTTTCTAGTTATGCATATCTTTAGATTTCGTAAATCGTATAGGGATATATATTTTTGCGCGCTCATATCTGTTTTTTTTTACAATTTCAAGCAAAGGCGTGCAAAAACTTGGAAAATATAATATAGATGAAAAGATGTTAAGTGTATAGATATAGACAGTTTGTATTTTATTGTAATTTGTGAATACTTTTTTTTTCTTCCAAAACAGCGTAGTTTAAAAAATACTCTAAAAAATTTTAAATCATTTATTAAAAGTACATCACGATATTATAAATGAAAATTAAATATAAAAAAATAAATTACGCACAACTAAAATTTATTTCGCTTTGAGTCAAAAATAGTTTTTTTTTTTAATCTGTTTTCAGGCAGCGGTTATATTTTAGGCTACACTTATTTATATTGTAAGGAATGTCAATTGAATTTAAGGCATGTGAAACACGAACGAGTTCATGGAACCAGAGACAAATATAAAAAATATATAATTGTTTATGATTCCAATGATACGTTCAGAGTGTATTTGCGAAGTTGTGTTTTTATGATACCCTGCTCCTGTGATGTAATAAATGTTATTGGTTATATTTATTTAAAATAAAAGTACATTAATATACGAATTATGTTTTTTATTTTAAAATAGCAACACATATTCGAACATGTCAAACTTAATATACCATATCTGTATTCAGGTCCTATGTACAACCCTACTCCCTTCCCCCCACTCTAAAAGGAAACAAGCAGCAATACCAATTATATAGCTAGAGATACAAGGAACGGAATCTGCTAGGAGAAATCTTAGCTACCTAATTATTATAAGTGGCGAATTGATTATGTAAAATTTCATACCACTTTCAGTATGATAGAACCATTAGATGGCCCATTTGCCACCTCAAATGCCACAAAAAAAAACAAAAGGTAATAACAATGCAATCCCATAACACGAACTTGATATAAATAAGCGAATAAGGTTCCCCTGTCCACGACCTCCACTTCATGATTTCCCCGGAGACACTCCCCTGATGTCTTGATGGCAACACTTAATGTATCTGATGGGCATTCCTCTTGATATATTGACACACGTTATGAAGAGTACGTGGGAAGTGGAACGTGATGTAATAACCTTATCGATATATGTTTATAGAATTTCTTGTGGAATAACTCACACACTTATCCTTAACACAGGTAATTGATTAGACCTAGTACCAGTACCTACCTAGCACCAAGTACCTGATCTTTATTTTTTTATGATATATATTGGTGGACGAACAAATGAGACACCTGGTGGTAAGTGGTCACCATTGTCCATAGACAATGACGCTGTGAGAAGTCAACCTCTCCTTACATCGCCAATGCGTTACCAATCTTGAAAACTAAGATGTTATGTCCCTTGTGCCAGTAGGTACACTGGCTCACTCACCCTTCAAACCAAAACACAACAATACTGAGTACTGCTGTTTAACGGTAAAATATCTGATGAGTGGATGGTACGTGCCCAGACGGGCTTGCACAAAGCCCTACCACCAAGTAATTTAATTTAAATTTAGTTTAATATTAATGATATTATATACTGAGACATATATTGTCATTTGTCCTAGATCAATTACGTAACTTTTCGCAAAAATCTTTAATGGAATACAGACTTAATAACAATATGTCAGTGACGTACATGTCAATGACTTAATCCTAAATGCTAAAATATATACGAATAAAAAAAGTAAAGTAACAGCCTGCACATTTACCACTGCTGAGATAAGGACTCCTCCTCTAAGGAGAGGGTTTGGAACATATTCCACCACGCTGTTCCAATGCGGGTTGGTGGAATGCACATGTGGCAAAATTTGACACATGCAGGTTTCCTCACGATGTTTTCCCTCACAGCCGAGCACGAGATGAATTATAAACTCTTATATTTTAATTAGAGTTAATCAAATATATATAGTGTTGCTTGCTTGGATTTGAACCCGCAATCATCGGTTAAGATACACGCGTTCTAACCACTGGGCCATCTCATTCATATACAAATATGAGTTAAAAATAGATACTGTATGAATCTTGATCGACCATCATTAAATTAAACGCTGTGATAACACTGATAACACATGTGACGCTGTGATGAAAAATATATTTATTAAAAGAATCAAAATCGTATACTGTAGAATTACACTGGCTCACTCAATCTTTAAGTGGGACACAGATGAATATATTTATGTATTCAGCAGTAAATTTTTTGTTACCTATCCCGAACAGCCTAGATAATATCTGCCATCTTGTGAGGCTTTATGCTAAATTCCATTGTTATTCTTGATATCATGTATGTGTGTGTAAAAGTAATTAATACCACGAACTCACATCGCCAAATATTTGCTCAAATGGTACTATTGTTACTGTACCGTGAAAAATTATGGAATGCGTCTACCGTTTATATGTCATACTATGTTAGGTTCATGAAAGGTGTCGCGGATTTGATCAACACATCAGCATCTCCAATCCATGATGAAGACAACGAGCGCTGTGATTTTATGGGATAAAGATTCAACAGGTTTTCATTGCGTAAAGAAGAATAAAAGTGAAATTAAAGCAGTATTATATAATTCCTTTATTTATGAGGAGGTTTTTGGGGACCATTTAAAGAGTTTTTCATTTATTATATTATAAAGGGGTAGTTGTAAGTATAGACCTACTGAAACCCATAAATATCAGTTTTTAAACGTGCTGTTGCATACCAAAGCTGGGCTGATTCAATGCTATTGAAGACTGATTGATACTCTTGTAGAAAAATATCATTGCAATATTATACATCACAGATTATAACATTAATTATACATACATACAAATTAACCACATATAAACTCAGTAATTCTTTTCCCAAATTTGAACCCGTTATCTTCGGTTAGGATTTATGAATGCAATAAGACACTTCTATCAAATAATACTATATAAGTTACTATATATCCTATAAATATATTATACTAGTTTCCGCCTGTGCATTTACCCACGTGTGTCATTAGGGGGGAAAAGCTCTTATTTTTTTTTATGGTATAGGTTGGCGGATGGGCCACCTGATGGTAAGTGATCACCATATCCCATAGACAATGACGCTGTAAGAAATATTAATTATTCCTTACATCGTCAATGCGCCACCAACCTTGGGAACTGAGTTGTTATGTCCCTTGTGCCTGTAGTTACACTGGCTCATTCACCCTTCAAACCGGAACACAACAATACTGAGTACTGTTGTTCGGCGGTAGAATAACTGATGAGTGGGTGGTACCTACCCGTCTGGTAAGGCTTGCACAAAGCCCTACCACCAAGAAACTTCTTAGTTACAATCATCATAATGTAGCCATTTTATGAGCATTCGTTACGGATATGAAAACTTTATACACGACCAAACAAACATCCTTATCGTCATAATAAACTTAATTAAATAAAATGCTACTTACTAAACCTGAACGAAGTCTTACTCAATTAAGCCTTTTAAAAATATTCGAATCCAAAAATCAAAAACCGGAAGTATTTAGCAAATCTCCTTATTTCATATTAGCATGTTCTTAGACAATGTATTACACCTACCTGTAATGCGTCAAAGTCGTCATACAAACTACTAACTAATTCTCAGTGGGCGAAGCAACGGGTGTCGACAAGTGTGGACCGAAACATTGTAATATCCACGAGTTTTACCTTTAAAGCCCATTATAATTCACTCTATCGGGTTCCGCATGCATTAATTATCATAAAACATGCTATAGTTTCTAGAAATAACTTAACAATACATAATAAGATCCACATTCCACTTAGGATCCGAATCTATAGCAGCAAGCATTTCTCGAGACGCGCTAGATCACGAAGGATAAAATAAGGCAACCGATACACTTACGACATATATGTAGCAACGGAAATAATAATTTATTATGTTGCTTACTTGTTGAGTTTTACAATATTCTCATATTAAATGATCTCCAAGGCTCTTTTAAATTGCAGTATCATAAACATTAAAATGGTAGAAAAGAAGAACTGCTGTTTTTTTAACAATTTTTCTCGGTTTCATTTACATTCCGATATTTAGATAGGCTTCTTTAGTTACTTACCCCGGTGGTGGCCTATCTAAATAAATACGTGTGAGACACACACACGATAAAAGTAACAGCTTAAATATGAAATACAGCTAGCGCTATGCGTTAGAGTGTGAAAGCAAGACCCTGCCTACCGCTCCAGTATACGTAACAGAAAGAGATAGAGATATATGGATAGACTTACACTGTAACGCATTACGTAACGAAACGATTTACTCTCCCTTATAAAGTTATAACTTCAAAATTCCATTAATTAGTTTTTTATAGCTTACGTTTTATAACTAGGTAGAATATTCAATTTTCCAAACGGTGGTAGTTGTTTAAGGGTACCTATCTAAATAAAGAATCGTTTAATTGTGGTCACCACAGAATTGTTGCGATAAATTAAATATACCATACCTTTAATTACACTGACCTGTGACAAGAACCACTGATTGCCTGACAGGAGATACCCGGGTGTTACTCAACAGCCCTAACACAATTATTCAATTTTTTACTTTAAACTTATTTGGGAACCATCAAGAAAAGGGTCTAAACGTATCTAAAAGGCATAAATGCCTACAAGCGCTCTAGTGTAACAGATGTCCATGGGCTGTAGTAGACACTTTACTCATGAGAACCTCCACACATTTTCAACCTATCATAAATAAACAAAAATATTAACAATAAATAACCGACTTCAATTAATACATTATTTTAAAACAAATTATGATGTACTACTTTCTAGGGCATCTTAATTTAAATTTAATAAAAATAATTGCGTATTTGAAACATTTTTAGAGCTCCTCTAAATATAATGAAATCAATAATACTTAGACTACTTAAAAGTCGATTAACGATTACATAATGAAATTACATTTATTGTCATTTTTGGAGCCGGTGTCGGCCAAGAAAACCCTACAATATAATTAGATCACATAGGTTTTCATATGGGTATAATTATTAGAACTGGACCAAATTATATGTGTTATATAGATAAAAAAGGGACCACATAGGAAGCACTAGTTTTTAAATAAAAAAAAATATCAAAATCGGTTCACCCAATCAAAAGTGATGAGGTAACAAAAAAAATACAAACGAATTGATAATCTCCTAATTTATTAAGTCAGTTAAAAATTTACAAGTCGTGAGAGGCAGTCAGCCTTATGTAAACTTGAAGTGCAGTTCACTGGCACAATGGTCCCTAATAAGTTTCTCTATTGAAATATAAGCCGTACAATGTACATACATTTAATAATGCATTGTTTAGTATTGCGATGTCAGCACACTTACATTTCATTCAATTTCAATTTGACATACGATGTTATATTTTGCTTTTATCATTATTAATAAAAATAACTTCTTAAAAATAAAAATTCAATTAACAAAATACTAAAAAATTGTTATGTGTTTAATATATAAAGTATATTTGTATTGACATGATGTACTTGGTGGTAGGTCTTGTGAAAGCCTGTCTAGGAAGGTACCACCCACTCATCAGATTCAACTGTCAACGTATCTACAGACACAAGGGACAGAACATCTTAGCTCCCAAGGTTGGTGGCACATTGATATGATGTAAATAATGTTTAAGATTTCCTACAGCGCCATTGTCTATGGGTGGTGACCACTTACCATCAGGTGACCCAATTAGGCAGGCGGGCAAATGCTCGCCTAATTGTGTGTATGTCAAGATATATACAAAAATGTTGAGTGACAGAAAGGACTTACAAATTTTATGGCCTTAGCAAAGTACTGGCTACTAAATTAGTGAGCGAAACCTTCCTGGTTTAAAAATATACCTAATTTTACTCATACGAAGTCAGAACGAGCTCCTAGTAATCTTTATGTATTAATAGCGTAAGCCGATTATTATCCCAGTGATTGTGGGATAGCTGCACATAAAAATATCGGACATGTTCTTATTTTGAAGGGCCTTAGAATTGCGCAAAATTAAAAAGTATGCTTAAGTAAATTGTTACGATTTAACAAAGAATTAATTTTAGAAATAAAAGTTACTGGCCGGTTAGAGAGCGTACTGTGGCTGTATTTAAAAAAAAAAACAAACGTGCGAAATGACGTAAACAGCTTACAATGAAATTAAATCAAAACCTGTCATAAGTTTCGAAATTTAAAAAAATCTGTTTCAATAAACGCGAAGTTTCGCTTACGACCCACTAATGTAAATTGACGATAAGTTCAGTTATGTTTAATTACATTAGTGTAGTTTTAATATGTAGGCGTATTTATATAGTCAACCGACCGTAAACTTGAAATAATACGTTATTCATAGTAAAGTATTGAGTTACATTTGCCGCTGATTGAATGTTTAACAAACTTAGCGTTATAATAATCATTATTTACAATATATTAACATTTCTCAGCTTCCGCTTGATAAGGGTGTTTATATTGCGCATGCGCAAACATTGCATTTGTTTACATACTAAAATACAACAGGCGTAACACGTAACAAGTTTTCATTTAATGTTTATTACATATTATTCGTTCTGTATTTAACGTAAATATACAAATTCTAGATTTGAACGCCCACACACGTAACGGTTCAAATCAAAGGAACAATACATAGATATATATGTACATATATAACTAGTTGTAGCCCGCGACTTACCTTGCGTTTTAGGGGTTGATTGTCATATATTAGGAAATAATAAGTAACCTATGTCCTATCTCAAGTTTGCTTCATATGAAATTCATCAAATTCAGTTCAGTGGTTTGGTAGTGAAAGACAGACAGACAGACGAAGTTACTTTCACATTTATAATATTACTAGAGATTGAATAACATAAAACCCTAAAAATTTATAATATACTATGTTATCGTATTTTATAATAAATTTAGCCGAAAATAAAGCTGTAACGATTTATGAAATGAGCATAGCTTTCAATATATGTAACTACACAATTTGAGTAAATTTTTATTTTATAATTTATACTAACTTTACACCTAAAAGGTTATATATGTATAAGAGTGAACACACGTCCTTATATAGTCTATTATATAGCCAGTAACGTTTCAGGCAGCTCCAGATCTCCAGTGTTTAAACAGAGCATAGGCCCAAAAGAAGTAAAATATTCAGTAGTTGTAAATCAAAACAAATTCCTTTATTCAATATAGAAGCATAATAGTTACTTATTAATTGTCAAATTAAACAATACCACCAGGCCGGAAAAGAAAATACCCTGAAAAGGAACTTCGTGTATAAATATACTCTTAGTAGGTAAATAACACTTGGTGGTAGGGCTTTGTGCAAGCCCGCTTGGGTAGGTACCACCCACTCATCAGATATTCTGGTTTGAAGGGTGAGTGAGCCAGTCTAACTACAGGTACAATGGACATAGCATCTCAGTTCCTAAGGTTAGTGGCGCATTGACGATGTAAGGAATTGTTAATATTTTTTCTTACAGCGACATTGTCTATGGTGACTTACCATCAGGTGGTCCATATGCTAGTCAGCCAAACTATTCCATAAAAAAAAAATTAACTAGCATCCTCGTACCTTGGAAAGATCGTAATTTACTTGTGATGCACCTGATTTGACGTCACTCTTCATTGTCGATACTATTCGATTGTTCCATCGAATACATGTCTTTGTGTATTTCATAATTAATGATTATAGTAATCGCCAATAATATTTAATGGCTGACTTACTTTTAACAGCGGATCACCCCCAATGGAGTTGTTAGTGTCATAGCAACGCGAGCCGTTTTTGTTTGAAAAGCGTCTCAAATGCGATGGTGACTTGCAAACCCATTTTGCTCACATAGTTTTCCAAATGTCGGATCAAACACCGAATTCAATTGTTCGGCATACCGCTTCCCTGACATACATTATATAAATATATAATAAAAGGATTAGTTAATTTCAGTAATTAAAACATTTTCTATACTTTTCAGTTCGATTTTCGACTACTCGTTTCTTAATGTGAAATATTTCGAATGAAATTAAAAATTATTACTATGATTATGAACTAGGTGATATTTCTGTCAGTTACTAGATTATTTTCGCAACCCATTATGTAGTGACGAGTATACGGGTTACGGGTGTAATGTGTTTACTTATAAGATTTTTTTATTACTGTAAGGTAAAGACAATTTGGGCTAAATTTGCCGCCCTTGGCTCCAGCCTACTTAGCCTATTGGTAAATCCGCCACTGACTTCAATTTTTATAATAATAAATTACATTTAATTGTATTTATTACCAATTATTTCAAACTCAAACGTTTTAACGTTTTCGTTCATTATGTCAACACGTCATAAAAAAATTGGCTAACGCTAATTATTTAGCTCTATGAAAACCGTAGGTATAATGTATTTGTGGAAATATTATTTCATTGACAATTACTACTGATTTATTTTATTTAACTTTTATTTTCCTTCGTTCATTATGATAATTTCTCACATCTTATATTATTTGTACTTATGTATAAATACATTTAAACAATCGATAATATAAATAGAAACGCCTGTTCAAAATTAAAGGCAATTATTCAATTGAGCAAATTAAATATTGAAATAAATAAATAAAAATATTTGAACAGATACTATGAATAAGTATCTTTAGTTTGAAACCGTATCCATATATTTGTATATTTGTGTATATATATATGGTCTGTCGACCTGGTGCAGGTTGCCGCTGGTTGCGGCCTGCACAAGACCTGTCGTTGTGGCGATCTTTGGGGGAGGCCTATGTCCAGCAGTGGACGTTCCTTGGCTGACTTGATGATGATGATTATAAACTAACAGTAGACTATATATAGAAATATTTAAATTATTAACAGTTTAAAATACAAACTGTTTTACACAAACCTACCTAGCTCTGTTAGCCCAAAATATGATGCTTATCATTAATAGAAAGTAACGCTTAATTAGCAGTATATGAGTTGTGTTATTTCATAACTTAGATTCGTATATTCGATTCCATAAGGAGATATTCCTCTTCTCTTGTTTTATATTAAAATAATAAATCAACATTATGATCCTTTACCCAAAGTTTGCCTGGAAGAGATCGCTGCTTAGCGATAAGGCCGCCTGTTGCACCTCATGCAACTAATATGTAACGAAAATGTTATTTTTTTGTTTCAAGATTGGGTGCAATAAAGAATAAATAAATAAATTAAAATTTTATATTTTAAAACTATAATAAATTATTAAGACAGCTCTTTTTGCACTCAAACTTATCTACAAGATTATCAAACATTTTTAGCGGTAAACATAAGTTCGTATATAAATAGACACATTTATCCAACGAAAAACCTAAATGGAACTAGCAAATATTTTTTCATCTTATTTTGAAAGCCTATAAATAAAGAAGAAGTTTATTTTGTATTTAAGTACTGAAAAAAATAACATAAATTATATACTATCTGAGCTATTGAGAAGAAAACATACATCATCCGTAGCAGATTTATTTTACACTTTAAACTGTTTTACCATAATATCAATGCCTTACAATTCACCGAAGACATTGTTTTTGCGTCTATAGAAGTCTTTTATTATCATTTCATATATAATCTAGATTACTTTTGCTTTTACTTTTTATATAATCTGTTAACAATGGATGCGGAGTTTGGAGATCAGCGACGTTTTTATAACTGACATCACCTGTCGTTAGTGCTGTTTTTAAACTCATTCCGATTCGCATTTTTAAATGTTTTTTAATGGAATTTTTAATGACGTAGGTTTCATTATTTACGTAGGTTATTTTATTAGAATATTCCATTTTTACAATTATTTGTTAATACCTAGAATTCATTTACATATAAACACAACAACATGCAAAAACACTAAGTAGACAGTGACTTAGTCAAGTGTAGCAAAGTCTGAAATTCCAGATTTCTACGAAAATCAAATATAAATGTTCGCACGAATATTAATTATGCAATTGTTATGCAATATATTCGGGTACAATTGTTCTTTATTTGAAAGGAATATAAGAATTGTTCATATATTTAAAAAGTAATTATACTTATTTATTGATTTATGTTTTATATATAGGCTTGGCTAGGTGTGCTTATACACACATTCGTAGTTCGACGCACACAAGCTAAAAAATGTCTAAAACTCACTGTATACTCACTATGTACTCACTGGGATATAGTACATAGTGGAACGAATCAAAATAAAAATGAACTTTATTCAAGTAGGCATTTTTTACAAGCACTTTTGAATCGTCATTTTACAATTAAGTGAAGCTACCACCGGTTTGGAAAGTAGATTCTACTTAGAAGAACCGGTGGTTAATTTGTGTTTAGAATTCATCTTGTGCTTGACGGCGGCGTAGGATAACAGTAAGTTGCATGTGTCTAATTTCAACGGAATTCTACCTCATGTGACTCCACCAGCGTGGTGGAATATGATCCTTAATGGCAGAAGAGGCCTTAAGTGTAGGGAACTTACAGGTTGTTACTTTATTATATTAAAAACTCAAATGGTTATGATGTACTTAAGAAGTCTGATGTATCTTATCTTATATTAGACCACAGTGGCGTGCACTTGGAGAGGCTTATATCCAGCAGCGGACAAAAACGGACTGATGATGATGATGGTGAGATTTTATTAAGTATAAAGAATATATAGTATGTAATGTAACATTTGCTTTTAAGGATTTCATTTAACAACCTTTATTCTTTATGAAAAATAAATAAATGAAAAAAGGATAAATGATTTTAGAAGTTTGGTTAAGAAGATTTCGTTATTTGGATCTCAAGCTAAAAATAAATAATTCTATGTATGTAGGTTAGTCGAAAAACCTGTTATATAGTAAACTTCAAAAATACAGTACAAAATATTATATCATCAAAACAAAGTAGATTAACCATAGTATATTTTTAATTATAATCAAACGAAGATAATTAAAATAATGTTATAAAAATAAACACTCTAAATTATACTTAATTTAATGTAATCTGTGTTTAAATATTATCATAAAATTAATTCTTTTCCTGGGATTCATTGTTTCTCGATTTTGCGTTAGCAGTAATTGATATCTTATTAAATGCGTACAACTTTTAAGGTCACACTTAATTAAAAAATATGCATTCCGAACCGGTAGTCGCTTCACTTGGTTAAATGACGATTCAAAAGTGCTCGTAAAAGCCTAATTTAATAAAGTATATTTTGAGTTGATTTGATTTATTTTGATAAAATTAGGAGGAAGATTTAATATAATATATATACATATATGCGATTTTTTTATTGTGTTTATTTTAAAGAACTCCCTATAGAATAGACCACAAATATATGCAAAAGTTTGAGTCGAGATGACCCAGTGGTTAGAACGCGTGCATCTTAACCGATGATTGCGGGTTCAAACCCTGGCAAGCACCGCTTTTTCATGTGCTTAATTTGTCTTCATAATTCATCTCGTGCTCAGCGGTGAAAGAAAACATCGTGAGGAAACCTGCATGTGACAAATTTCATAGAAATTCTGCCACATGTGCATTCCACCAACCCGCATTGGAACAGCGTGGTGGAATATGTTCAAAAAACCTTCTCCTCAAAGGGAGAGGAGGCCTTTAGCCCAGCAGTGGGAATTTTCAGGCTGTTGTTGTTGTTGTTTTTATATGCAAAAGTTAAAACACTGTAATTTAGTCCAAAAAATGCGGTTTCGGAAAACGGAAAACGGAACTATATGTCGTATGACGTCACTCCTGTCTGTGACTGACCCACAGATAGTACCTACTTGTCCTTACTGACTTTCTTACTTACGACCTTTGAGACATTATTAAAAATTATATTTGCATGTTCCCTATTAAAAACCTGACCACGCTAACTTAATTGCAGGTCCGAGGTATTTTTTTCAAAATTTATAAAATTTTGACAATCACTACTTTAAGCAACGGTTCTTTTCTTCCATATTGAATGAACACTGAGTTACAACCAAACAAACTTTTTGTCCATTTTTTTCCATCGCTGTGATATTATCGCAATTTTGTATGTAATCATATAAATATCATGTTTCTATTTATTCTTCACTATAATTAACATTACTTGAATTAACATGTTATTTATTAGGTTTACACACTTTTGATGTTATCATCATCAAAAGTATTGTCATTTACAACACTACTCATTGCATGCAGTTGTTTTATTGTTAAGATATATTGGTGACCTTCTAGACCATTACAATATATTGTTTTTAAATATAAATGCAATAATATTATTACATGTTTAAAATAAAGAAAAAAACGTTGCTTTGAATATGTTAATTGGACGATGTGAGTATGATTATTTCGTATAAAATCTAGGCATTGACCAGCAGAAAAACAGTATCAAAATAAATTCTGAAGTTTAAAGATCTAGCTTCAATTAATACTTGAGTAATTTAGTTTTGCGTTGACAATGTCGAAAGCAGTGAAACTTTACTGTGATGACGTCGATATTACGAATTCAAGCTTTCGAGCATTGTTACCGAATATACAGAAATTGATAAAAAGAATTATAGAAGAAAACAACTTTACAAATTATGAAATTATAATTGACGACTTAAATACAGGAGGAGATAATTTTTTGGGTATATTGTACACAATCAATATAAAAGGTAAAACCCTGGACAGCGACAAGGAAGTCAATATATTTGTAAAAGAGAAAATCACTCTGAACGATCAGAATTGTTTAAATTCAACCAAACTGTATGCAAACGAAGAGTTCATATATAAGGATTTGTCAAAAGTAATAACGAATCTGCAAGATAAAGCAAATATACCTCCAGAAGATAGATTCAAGATAGCAAAGGCTTACGATGAAACGAATAATGATGCAATTATACTTGAAAATTTATGCAAAAGAGGCTTTACGAGGTATGACAGAAATAAAGTGACATCTTTAAAAGTTATCGAACTTAGTATCAAAGAGCTGGCAAAGTTTCACGGAATGTCTTTCGTCATTGAAAAGAAAATGCCTGAATATTACAAGGAGAAAATCGCAGGTTTTGATGCCTCTTACAATTTCGATGAAAACTGGCATAAACTGATGGATAAAATTTTAAAAAATACAGCCAACTTATTCGATGGTGAAACGAAAAAGAAATTAGAAGCGGTATTACCGGTTTGGTTAGAAAAGATTCCAAATTATCATTATGACAAGACAACTAGATGCACCCTATGTCATGGCGACTATAAAAACAATAATATTATGTTTCGAGTAATCGTAAGTATGCCTTTTATATATATTTTTAATCTAATTTAATAATTTTTAAAATAATTTAATCAACATATCCCTTATGTAATGTTAATTTTACTACATATACAGATAGTAGATTATTTACCGTCGATGTTCATATGTGTATTAATATTTAGTCATATTTTAAATAATTTACGCTAATGTCATGGATATCATTCATCATGAAACAAAAAAAATTATAGTTATAGATTAGAAAGAGAATTAACTTAAGTTAACAGCAATCTTAATAATTACTTTTTTGTGTATTAATAACTAACATTGCAAAGATTTTTTCACAATGGCACCGGTTGCACCGCAATTTTCTCTCTTTACTTTTACTACGTATATTATAAACATAAATTTAGGGTACAATTTGAAATAATATAACACAACTATTTATCTCCAACAGGATGGTGAGCCAGTGGAATTAATAATAATCGACTACCAGTTACTAGAATACGGAAACCCGATAAAGGACTTGGTATACTTTTTATTTTACGGCTCAGATCGAGAGTTCAGACGAGAACACCTGAATGACTTAAAGGATTTATACTTCGAGACATTATCAAGATTCCTCCAGTACTTCGAAATGGACGTAGAGATGGAATTTCCGAGAGAGAAGTTCGAGCAGATTTACAAGGAATGGCTAGACTATGGATGCTTGATGTGCCTGTTTATAACGGTCTTCATGAATGCACCAGACACCGGCCTCGATTTAAGGACTGTTCGTATTAATGAAATACCTTATAATCCTAATGAAGAACAAAAGAAAATGATTCGGGAGCTGGTTGAGGATTTTATCGACTGGGGTTATTTGTAACGAAACACTTACTGAATATACTTTGACATAAGGTTGTAACTATATCGAAATAAATAAATGATAATTATACCTAACTATATTTATATCTAATTAACTCTCATTTCTCCTGAAATGCCAATCAGTCATGTAAGAAAAACAATTATTAGGATAACTCACCGATATATTCAGAATTTGAATTTTAAGTTTGAATTTGGCGCTATACCAATGATATAAAAAAGCAAAAAGAACGAATATAAAAACTCTTGAACCTCTGGAAGGTTTCGGGAGTGTGGCCAGTATATCTTCTAAAATTACCCAAACTTAAAAAGGAATTCTATCCATATTTAAATCAAAAAAATATTATGAAATAATTATTCAATTTAATAAAAGAATTAAAACAAAACTATCATATTAAATTTCCATTATTTTTCCTATAATTACTAACTTTTTTATATTGGATGACAGGTAAAGATTTAAACTAGATAATAATATCGAATTGGAATAATTATTTCAAAGTACCCTTAACATTATTTTAAGGAGGAACAATTTATATCTTGATTTCTTTAAATGTATGCCTTAATGATCAGTACAACTACAGGCACGAGGGATATAATAACTTAGTTCCCAAGGTTTATATGCGGTGGTGACCACTTATCCCAATTGACCGTGTAAATTCAACTAAACAGTTTTTTTATGGAATAGGTTAGCGGACGAGCATATGGACCACCTGATGGTAAGTGGTCACCATCACCCATAGACAAAGACGCTTTAAGAAATATTAACTATTCCTTACATCGTCAATGCGCCACCAACCTTGGGAACTAAGATGCTATGTCCCTTGTTTACTAGTTACACTGGCTCACTCACCCTTAAAACTGGAACACAACAATATTGCGTACTGTTGTTTAGTGGTAGAATATCTGATGAGTGGGTGGGTGGGTGCCTACCCAGACGGGCTTGTACAAAGCCCTACCACCAACAGTTAAATTAAATTATTCATATGTATGTAGGTATATAAGGAACAATATATATATATATATATACATCCTACAACCTTTTTGGCGTCATGCACGTGGTGCATCATTACCACGTCCCCAAGTTCCCCTTAATTTACTTAACATGTCTTAATGAATACTGCTTATTTTTTTGATTTCCAGGTCCTTGGGATACGTTGTTTTCCGATATAAAAAAAATCCACGATATTCGTCTTTCAGTCAGGCCCAAACACTTTCGAACCCCTAACCATGATGATACATTTAAGGTATCCTAGATATATTGATCATAATTTACCTATGGCATCGATTATTTAGCGTCCTCACAGGATGGACTGTATTTGGAAGTGCGACGTTGCCAGCTTTAGGTTTGTTGTCTCTTTCTTTTCCTATCGCTGTTCTGTTCAAACAGTTCAACGTTTATTTTGTTCCAATATTCGTAAGGCTTATACATATACGGATGTCCGATATGTTATAATGTGTAAATACGAATCTTTTACTTTAACTTAACCCATGATTACGCCGACGACTGTTATCCAGATCTCACGGAGGATCATCATCACGGCGAAAAACTTGAGCGATTTCAAATTTTTTATATTAGATTCATATTTGGTTTGCGCAAATATGATCTCGATGTCTCTCATTTTCACTCTTAGCACAAGTGGCTCTGCCCATAAAACTTCATCGGAATAATTATGACTTCTCTATCATATTACTTTGTTGTTGCATTTGTTATCGCCTGTGTTTTATTTTTCCTGTATGTCATAAAAATCTACCTACCAAATTTTATATTTACGATAATAAAATGATAGTATTTATAATAAAATGAAATTACTGGGAACAGTGCTTTCATTTTAAAGTTGGTAGCATACAGCCACATAGTACCACCTAAAATAGTACTGTATGCTTCAAGATCACGATCTATCGGCTATTGTACAAGGTTCAATTTTGGGTCCCTTTCTATTTCTGGTATATATAAATGATCCTTTTTATGTTAAAGGTATTTGTGATATAGTGTTGTTTGCTGATGATACTTCACTGATTTTTAGGGTTGACAAAAAAAACTGACTATGACGATGTGAACGGTGCATTATCACAGATACACAATTGGTTTACAATAAATAATTTAGTTTTGATTGCTCAAAAAACAAAATGTGTAGCTTTTACCCTACCCAATGTTAGAAAGCATAATTATAAGATATCTATAAACGGTGACCGTCTTGATGTAGCCGATACTACGGTGTTCTCAGGAATAGAATTGGATTCCAAACTTTAGTGGAGTCCTCATTTATCATCCCTAACAGGAAGACTCAGCTTTGCAACATTCGCGTTTAGAAAAGTTAGACAACTAACTGAGGTTGATACCGCTCGTCTAGTATATTTTGGTTTTTTTCACAGTATTTGTCATATGGCATATTACTTTGAGGTAACGCTGTAGGTATTTAATCTGTCTTTATTTTACATAAATAAAATTTTAACAAAAAGAAAAACCGACTTCAAACAAAACAGTATTATAAAACAAATTAAAATGCACTAAAAAGTAATAACAATAATTACGTCGGGGCGGGTCGCTAGTTGATTATAATATTCGATTATGACTATTACATGAACATAGCCACGTTCCGGAAGGTGATTCAAATATCCAAGTAACCCATAAATAAAAGATTCGACCGAGTATTGCTGACGTGCTCCTCAGAATTGTTCCGTTCCCTCCCGTTCCCTTAATTTGTCATGGATCCTGTGCTCAGAACCTTACCAAACTTTCACCAAACTACCCTTAAAGTACATCCTTTATAATAAAAAAAGAATCATCAAAATTGGTTAACGTGATTTTGGGTTATTCACCTATTTGTCGCGCATATACATAATGCAAATTTAAGACTTATGTCGTTTTCATACGGATACCATCATCGGAAAAAAATAAAAAAAAAATGCGACCCCACGGGAAGCACTACCTTTCAAACAAAAAAAAATTATCAAAATCGGTCCACCCAGTAAAATGTTATGAGGTAAGAAACATAAAAAAAAAAAAATACAGACGAATTGATAACCTCCTCCTTTTTGAAGTCGGTTGAAAAGAGAGCAATCTGGTTTATTTATAATCTTGGACCTAGATACTCTCTTCGGGATGTTTTTAAAAAAGTAGGAATACTCACTGTTGCGTCTCAGTATATTTACAACGATATTATGTATATTCACAGTAACATTGATCACTTTGATAAAATCAGTGATCATCATTGTTTGTGCACTAAAAGTAAGGATAAGCTTATAACACCAAGTTTCCTACTCCGCAAAGTCAATAAATCCTTCTTGGGGCAAGGTATCCGATTCTATAATAAAATTCGGCAGAAATTTTTAACTTTGCCATTTCGTATTTTGGTAAAAAAGGCATATTATTCGAAACAAGATTGAATAGATGATAAAAAAGCGTGGAGGTATCTGTTGACTTCCAAGCTGAATATATTCATTTAAATAATTGTATTTAATTAACATGACTTTGTATTTTTTAAGTGTTGAAAAAGAGTAACTACTGAGTTTTTTTCCGGTTCTTCTCCGTAGAATCTACTTTCCGAACCGGTGGTAGTTTCACTTAATTGTAAAATGACGATTCAAAAGTGCTTGTTAAAGCCTATTTGAATAAATTTTATTTTGATTTCTGTTTTTTTTTTTGATTGAGCGTCCGTATGCAGCTATTAGGCGTCCGTATAAAGCTATTGGGCGTCCGTATACAGCTATTAGGCGTCCGTATATAGCTATTGGGCGTCCGTATACAGCTATTGGGCGTCCGTATACAGCTATTGGGCGTCCGTATACAGCTATTGGGCGTCCGTATACAGCTATTGGGCGTCCGTATACAGCTATTGGGCGTCCGTATATGGCTATTTGGCCTCTGTACCAAGTTACTAAGCTTTACGCCGGTTTGTTTACACCGAATAATAAAAACTACCAATCACAGATAACAGAAGATTTAACAGTACAAATACCAATCACGATTGATATAGATGTTGTACAAACTTTCACCCCCTTTTATACCCTTAGAGGATGATTTCGTGGATGGAAACTATCCTATCTTCATACTAAATTTAATTTAAATCAGTTGTTTATCGGATGTAGACTCCCTGTACAAACTTCTACTTTCCTTTTTTATCTCGTTAGGGTATATTTTTGGAGACAAAATTATCCTATGTTCTTTTCTACAAAGTCCCCATACTAAATTTCATCTAAATCGGTTCAGCAGCTTAAGCGTATAAAGAAAGATAACAGACAGACAGACATACTTTATATTATTATTATGAATAATTAATATAAATATTAATTATTGTAATATATTTAAAAAAAACTTCCACGAAGTCCTCGGGGATTCATATATTCATTATTAATATATTTTATAAACATTAAATGACTGATGTAAAACAAACAATAATCAAGCACCGAATAGGTATTATGTAACGCGTAAGTAATGAGCGAGATGGCAACGTCGCAATTTTGGACGCCAAATACGCGAATCCGTAGTCAAGAATTCCCCTCGGTATACAGTGTGCGATATACGCGCTGCGGCAGCGCCTCACCTGCGCGGTGATTTCTTCGGGAACTTTTCAATATTTTATTGCAACTATTTAGAGTGATTTTTAGCTTCCGTCGATTTTTGTACTACGGCTAGCTAGGAGGAATAGGACCTCAGTGCCACCGGCTAAAAAAGTGGCGTCCGGTATACGGACGCCAAAAGCAGGTGGACGCCAGTTTAAATGCACTTTCGCCTTCAGTGGACGGCCAATTGTTTGCGGGATAAATATATATATATATATATATATATATAATAGAAAAGTACTCATATTGGACTCATCACTGTTCATCAGCTAAAAAGTCACAATTTTGTAAATATGCACACATTTGGATAACACTCCTATCGCTGATACCGGTATCTGAGAACTTGGCATCGACATATCAAACGTATGCTTAGTATGAGACAGTATTCACATCAGCCTACCGAATAAAACTTTTATAAGACGCAATTTTTATACCACAGATTACATTAAAAAAAGTTTAGTTGGTATTACATCTACCAGATTACACGATATTATTGTCATCACGTCGTATAAAACAAAGTCGCTTACCGATGTCTGTCCCTATGTATGCTTAGATCTTTAAAATTACGCAACGGACTTAATAGAATTTTTTTAATAGATAAATTGATTCAAGAGAAAGAAAGAAAAAATTCTATGTATAATCCATGTACAATATTGTAGAGAAACACTGATAATTTTAGTTTGTAAAATGATATAAATAAACAATTTTTGCGCCTCTGTAGTGATGTATAGTATAAAACAAAGTCGCTTTCTCTGGTCCTATATCCCTATGTATGTTTAAATCTTTAAAACTACCCAACGGATTCTGATGCGGTTTTTTATAATAAATAGAGTGGTTCGAGAAGAAGGTTTTTATATATAATACATGGAAATTTTAGTAAAGAAACTCTGATAATTTTAGAAGTGATATCATATGATTGCATCCGTGTGAAGCCGGGACGGGTCGCTTTGTTTGTAAATACTTTGTTGATCTAAAATATAAAGCAATAAAGTACAAGTTCAAAAAGGACTCCATTGCTCAACAAAAATATATAGGAGCTGTAGGTGAAGCTCTATTAATTTAATTTGAGCATATTGTTTAGCATTCAGACACTGTAATGTAATTTAAAAAGTATTTACACAAAGTATGTACAAGGAGAAACTACAGTTGCATTATTAAAGTTACCCTGGAATGTAAATTTAAGATATAGCAATTTCCAACAACTCGCATTGGAACAGCGTGGTGGAATAAAACTCTCTCCTTAATGGAAAAGGAGGCCTTAGCCTAGTGGTGGGAATTTTACAGGCTGTTACTTTACTTTACTTTATAGCAATTGTAATCCGTAACGATGCAGCTATCCTTCCCGTTAAAAGTTATCACTACAAAATGGTTGCAAAGACGTGTCATACGAAAACCTCATTTTATACCGACGACAGCGAAGACATTTAAAACATTAGATTGAGAGAGCACAAATCGCGACTAACAAAGACATTTCGGATTACAAGCTATAAAATTAATCATGGAAATAATCATGCCTAATACCATCCATAACGGCTAAGGTATCCGGATTCCCGCAAAGACAACTAATAGTATAGAAGTACTTTGACGTGCATGTTGGGCCAGCATAGTTGGAAGCTTGTGGCATGTGTTGGAAGGTTGGGCCAAATCTCTTCTAGCAGAGAAGTATGGCACATGACTGTTTATTAGATAATATTTTAAGTCTATCAAAACGGTAAAAAATAGATATTAATCGAATATTTTTTTATAATTTTACCGACATACTTTTAAGAAAACGATTTGGTTTTTAACAAATACTGACGAACTGACGAGAATGTACAGCGTCATCATAATTAAAAAAAATAAAGGAAACTAAGTTTTTCTTATCATTAAATAATTTTAAAATTATTTCATGAATTGAATAAAAGACCGTTGTTATTACAAATATGACCTTTTTTAAAATAAAAAATATATAATATACGTATATTATCGTTCATATATCTTAATATTATTCATAAGCCATGTTTAGATTGTATATCATAAAAAAATATTAAAATTAATTTAGGGGTGTTAATTTAAAGTAACATTTTTATGATTTTAAAATATCAATTTAAATCCTTAGATTTTTTAAATTCATGCCAGTCGAAGTAAATTTTAAAATATTCCTAGAAACACTGTTGAACATAACTTAGCAAAAAGAAAGAACCTTCCTACTCTTAACCTTCAAGAAGAGTAGGTCTTCTTTGATAACCCATTTATTGTACCATCAATGCGACCATAAAATCTAACGTGCATAAGATGTGTTTATGTACCACCTTAAGCATTACTTGTGTGAGCCTCTTTTTTCCACTCATATTTATAATGCAATAGGCTATTTGACAATGCGAAAAATAAATTGTGAATTATTGTATCAGTGTATATTATGAGTTTAGAAATGGTTATTTACTAACGAAAGTTGAAAATAATACTTAATTTATTCAAAAATCCATAAATAAAAATGCAAATTTTCAAATGTTTGTCACGTGACGCAAAACGCTCCTGATTGGCCGGGCCTATGATGCAGTCACTTTCTTGTAAACTTTGCTTTTCTACTATATGTACCACAGATTAAAATACAGGAATGTAACGTCACCGACCCCATTGCAGTGCCATATTTTCTAAATAGCGTTTTTGCGCGCTATTTAAATATGGAATTTTTAATATGATATTTTTCGGCAAATATGCACTAGAAATAAAAAAACAACTTTTACTGGGTTCCTTAACTTCTACTAAATAATATAAAATGGATTTTAAAAACCAGTCAAATAGCCTATTGCTAGTAATAAGTTGTTTATAAAAGGGACTAAACATCACTACAAAAAATAACATTACGGATACTAATATGAAGGTACTTCTATAATACCTGTATTTTAATTTTGTTGTTCTGTTACTTCTGAAGAGAACACAATTATTAAATTTTCTTTTACCATCGTCCATTAATAAAAGTATAAGTAAAGTAAAGTAACAACCAGTAAAATTCCCACTGCTGGGCTAAGGCCTCCTCCCACTTAGGAGAGGGTTTGAATCATATTCCACTAGGCTGTTCCAATACGGAAATTGCCGAGCTCTACTTCATTAACACCAATTATCAATTCCACGTGTCGTGAAGTTGGTATAAACCAGTTTGATTTTGTTAACCTTATATAGAGTTCCAGTTAATAAAAACCTGTTAAAATGTAAATGTAATGTTGTGTATTAGCCTTTACTTCCAAATTAATTTGTATAAAAACCCATGCATGATATAAAATCAGATTATTATCAAATTTTGATGTGATCAGCACTGTCCATAATTTATTTTTCTCGATTTACTTTATAATTTTTTTACAATGCCACCAACAGTGATATCCTATGATGAAATTAATATCTTTGATTCAAATTTTCAAACTTTACCAACGACTATACAAAAGGGAATCCAGAAAATAATAAAAAAATCTAATTTCAAACAATATGAAGTAAAAACGAAAGATTTGAGTACCAGTGGCGACAATTTCTTGGGTAAACTTTACGAAGTCGATATAAAGGACTTAACGCCCGAAGGTGACGAAGAAATCAATATATTTATAAAGGAGAAAATTAATCTGAACAAAATTAAACTATTAAATTCGTCGGAACTATTTGCTAACGAAGAGTTGGTCTATAAGGAATTATCAAAAGTAATGACGTCTCTACAAGATCAAGCAAATATTCCAGCTGAAGACAGATTCAAAATAGCTAAGGGCTACGAGGAAACCAACAATGAGGCGATTATACTTGAGAATCTATGTAAAAGAGGTTACAAGAGATTTGATAAAACTGAATCGATATCATTAAAATTCGTCGAACTAGGCGTACAAGAGCTGGCTAAGTTGCACGGAATTTCTTTCGTCATTGAAAAGAAAATGCCGAAATATTTCAAAGAGAAAATTGCAGCACTAGGCGCGTCTTATCATTTCGACGATGACTGGAACGAACTACTGCAAAAAGTTTTTAAATATACAGCAAACTTATTCGACGATAAAACGAAGAATAAAATAGAACGCTTAACGCCGACTTTGTTGGAAAAGGTACCAAAATATCACACTGACAGAACAACTGTATGTGCTCTGTGTCATGGCGACTACAAAAAAAATAATGTTATGTTTCGTGTGAACGTAAGTATTTCTTTTATAAATTATAAAAAACATAACTTATAAATATTAACTCTATATTACCAATTAAATTGTGTTGTTGATAACAAAATTCCAAAATTGCAAAATCATCATTTAAAGTATTACTTGAGTTTACCATTGTTCATAATCTTTAATGTAAATAAGGTTACAAATTTTAGGGTCAAGGTTCTGGGCCAATAAGCTTGTAGGACGGAAGCGTGCTTCGATCTCTCATCGATCACGTTTGATTGCTTTGTCGTCGCAAACCTGTTTTGGTTAAAAAAAAATATGTTTTATTTAATCACCAACATAATTATGATACATTACAAATGTACACACAGTTCTTAACCCAAACATATACACATAGCATTAAATGATTAGCATTTAATGGATCAAACATATGGCTTCAGAGTTCAAACATAAGTTTAGTTGAACATAATTAGGTTTACGATTCTAAATACAACAACAACAAGAGCCTGTAAAATGGAACACATTCCATCGGATCTTAAACAATCCTAAATAATATCTTTAAATTCTTTGTTTCAACAGAATGGGGAGCCAGTGGAGTTAATGATAATCGACTACCAGCTAATAGAATATGGAAGCCCGATAAAGGACCTGATATTGTTCTTGTATTTCGGTTCAGACCGAGAGTTCAGAAGAGAACATGTCAATAAACTTAAGGAATTATATTTCGAGACATTATCAAGATTCTTACAATACTTCGATATCGACGTTGAAACCATTTTTCCGCGCCAAAAGTTCGAGAAGACATACAGAGAATGGTTGGACTATGGATTGGTGATGTGCCTTTATTTTTCGGTATTCTTGATTCCAGCTAATAGCAGTATGAATTTGAAGGATATGAATCTTAAAGATTGCCCTTTTAACCCCGATGAAGCTGTCGAGAAAATGATTCGTGAACTTGTTGAGGATTTCATAGAATGGGGCTATTTAGATGCTTGAGTAAATTTTTTGGTAAATCATACTTGTGATATTTAAGTATTATATTTAATAATACAGATGTTAAAATTTATATTTTTATAAATTTAAATATAGTATAGTAAAGAGAATATATAAATGCTTATTTACTATGAATCCCAGTAAAGTATAAATTTGAGGCTTTTCTGCCATTTAAATCGAAGCAACAATAAAAAAATAACATGAATGATGAAAAATAACAATATTTAATTGAGTACGGAAGAAAATAATTGAGGCATCATTAGTCTGAAAAGCAAAGCTAATTTTTGTCCAAAAAATCCCCAACTGAATTTCATCAAATGTCAGAGGTAGATCTCAAACCTATTTATGATATTCACTTCATTTTAAAGTAGTCAGTAGGTCAGAAAAATAGCTCGTAATTTACCACTACTGGTAGGTCTGCTGCCGGCCAGGTCTTATAGAGATTTCTAATTTACCCCATTGTAGTTGTCTACTGTATTTCAGAGAATAAGACCTACATGAGTTATCAATGGTTAAAATGATAATTAAATATAATTATAATTTAAAATACGAATCACATTTCGAATTAAGTTTAATGAACTTTAAAATTACTTCAGTTAAATCACTAATTTTTTTTCTTTAACTCGTAAATCGTTTCCCAAGCCTTTGTTCATTTCTTTAGTGGATACGTTATTTTATATTTATGTTTAATTAGATGACTATACATAAAAAAGAAAAAAAATCCCACGATGGTCAAAGTCAAAGTCAAAAATCTTTATTCAAAATGGAAGTGATCACACTTTCTTATTGATTGTCAAAAATCTACCACCGGTTCGGAATTTAACAACTCTGACCTGAGAAAAATCGGCGAAAGAAATTTTTTTTTCAAATATATGACAACGTTAACTTTAAATTATGCTAATTTAATATACATAATAAGTAAGTCAGCTTTCCATACTATAAATGTAAATAAAAAAATGATTTAGTTCTGTAACATGTTTAAAACAATAGTATAAAAATAATGACCTAGTGATCGAATCGTACTAATAAATCTTATAACTCATCCCACGTATATATAAAAACCCCGTATTACTTCTATAACAACCCACGAACCTTTTTTATGTTATAGTTTGGCGGACGAGCATACGAGCCACCTAATGGTAAGTGGTCACCATCACCCATAGACAATGACGCTGTAAGAAATATTAACTATTCCTTACATCGTCAATGCGCCACCAACCCTGGAAACTATGATGTTATGTCCCTTGTGCCTGTAGTTACACTGGCTCACTCACCCTTCAGACCGGAACACAACAATACTGAGTACTGTTATTTGGCGGTAGAATAACTGATGAGTGGGTGGACCTACAAGTCTAGCAACTAGTAATCGCACGCGGTTTCGCTTGATTTTTAGGGTGTTGGGTGTCATGTGTCAGGCAAAAAAGTAGCCTAAATTCTTTCGGAGTTCAAGTTTGCTTTATACCAAATTTCATCAAATTCGGTTTTTTTTTTAAATTTATTTATCCATTTAAAAAATGACAGTACAATATTTAATATAATGATAGCAGCTTAAAAACCACTAAGGTTTATACGTGTGCCATCAATAGTCTACACTATAAATATATTATATTATATACATTTAAATACTATCGCTATAGTACAGATCTAAATACGTCATACACACTTAAAGTAAAACTAAAAAATATTGCTTCAGTTTGTCTAATGTTTTTATTTGAAATATTATAACATAGATCTGAAGGTAGTTTGGTTAAGCGGCTTGGTCGTGAGTGAGCAACAGATAGATAGGCAAAGTTACTTTATTATAGATAATAATATATGTAGATAAATAAAACTCATTAAGAAAGTTTAAAATCACATTTAAAGTGATGATATTTCATTAAACGCAATGAACGGAGCGTGTACAACGGAAAGTCGTTAATCTCCGTGGAGTCCATAAAATAAATGGCGCGAACAAAACGTACGGAACCGGCTAATACGTCATTAGCGCTGAGTTAGATTCGACTGTTTTTCCGAAATGTTTTTCTTAAATAGGGCTGCCTTATTTTCTCTTAGTTGTTTAATAATTGGCTTTCGCAGTGAAACTTCTTATGCGGCGATTCGATAGTCTCTATCTTGAAGAATTGTTAGCGTCTAAACTTTACACATCCTTAAATTTTTACTAACCAATATTTCGACAAAAATTACTTCATTAAAGTGGTTTCATTGTACAGACTGTCAATTATAAGTTGGCGTTCCTGTGGCAGCACCTGCTACACCCTTTGTCTTGCCACTTTTTTGTTTATTTTACCAATATCTCCCTAGAAAATAATTCTCTACGTTTCATTTTTAATAGAATTTGGGTAAGCTTTCTTAATAAGGATGAATAAAACAAATAAGATATAACTGAACAAAAGAAATAGTACTTGTTTTTGCCACACGCCAACTTACACTTGACGCGCTATACACGTAATTAATACAGCTGACAAATACAGGACGACTTTATGTCAAATTATAGAAATTTCTATATCGCGATGGCAAGATTCGCAAACTGTTATATACATAGTTATAATAACGAATAATAGTGTTGCGACGGATTCTTAGGATAGAGTGATCTAAGTTGCTCATTGTTAAAAGCACTTTTGAAACGTCATGTTAGAAATGAAAGTAAAGGTACGGAATAAAGAGTCTACCGACAAGAACGGAAACGAAACCCAGTAGTTACTCTTTTCCTCCATGAAATTACATATTAACCTTCAAAGTAATTGAAGGTTGATTTATAAATTAATCATAATTTAACATGGTCATTATAAACAATGCACAGCGCTTGAATATTTATTATGTTTTATTCTGACGTTGCAAATAAATTTTATTAGACTCTTCACATGTGGCTTGATGATCACACCGTTAAGCCATTTCCTTATGTCCCGTGTTACAATCAGAGATGACTCAAGTTGAGTCAAGCTCTAACGTGCCCTTGGATATTAAGTTCGGTTTAACAGAAGTAATACTCCTATTTACCACTCCTTTTTACGCCCCAGAATCAGAAAAATCAATGAGCTAAATTAATTTAGGAATAACTACTATTCATATTTACCGCTCATTTAAATAAGACTTGTGTTTGGAATGGGGACGTTAATAGTCCAATGGGTAAGGATCCGATCCTGCGACTTTTTACAAAGCTGTTGGCCCTGTAAACGATTGCGCTATGGACTCTTAAAATGTTATCAGTCTTTCTTTGACAGCAACTCATTGGAATATATTTGTGCCTCGACGTGGAGTCAGTGGGTGGGTATTGTTGGAGAGTGAGAGCACTATTACTTAATGATATCATGTAATAGTGCAAAATATTTCCAAAAGTGAAAACAATCCGTTTTAATGCCTTCAATGGTAAAAGAAGGACTGTTCCATTTTCCGTCCAGCGGCTCGCAATTGCGATGTGACGCAAAAACGCTGGTAGGTTTCTTGCCACCAATCCAAGTGGTCATTTGTACCTAATGTAATTTAATTTTATTTTTAACAGCTACAATAACAACAGCCTGTAAATATTCCACTGCTGACTTAAGGCCTCCTCTCCCTTTGAGGAGAAGGCTTGTAACATATTCCACCACGCTGTTCCAATGCGGGACCGTGGAATACATATGTGGCTAAATTTCTATGAAATTTGATACATGCAGGTTTCCTTACGATGTTTTCCTTCACCGCCGAGCACGAGATGAATTATGAACACAAATTAAGCACATGAATCTTCAGTGGTACTAGCCAAGGCTTGAACCCGCAATCATCGGTTTAGATGCAAGCGTTCTAACCACTGGACCATCTCGCCTCTTTAAAAGTTAAAACAATGAAATTAAAAATTAAAACTGTTCATTTGATCTCCTGATAAAACAGTCGTGTTTTTCCTGTTAATTATTATTTTTATTAACAATAAAAAAATATATTTACGTAAAAATCTGCGTCATAGAGACAAAAACTGCGTAGCGTGTACTGAAGTGGAGAATTATATCATAAAACGTAATTATTTTATTTTAGCTGTAATGATTAAGAGTTAGAATTATTTACTAAAGTACAAATATGTAAATAGTAAGTATTAGGAAGTGGTAACCATTTCCTATAGTCATTGGTATGAGTTGTTATACTTGGTTGATTCATAATCTCAAAAATTTATTTTAGATACATAGAAAAAGAAGGTTCGGCACTTGTCGCGAATTTTTTTTTGATTTATAATACGTAACAGATAACATATAGACTCGGCATCTTTATATTAAAATGAAACAACTTTTTTAATCGTAATAATTACATATTAGACACAAAAAAAAATTCATAGGTCCGATTTATTTTTAGCGTAATTGTTCATTCTGGGTATATAAAACTAAATTTAATGTTTTTTTTTACTTACAGCGTATTTGTTATTACTTTATTTTTATATTTAGTTTTTTTTTTCAAAATATAAAGTAAGGTCAGCTACCTTAAACTCGTACAAAAAAAATTAAGCGTGTAGAACAGAGATTACAATCTGTATTATGTGATAAAAAAAAATTAATAAAATATTTAATTGTATTACGTTCTATATTTAAATTATTTTAAATGTGGCAATACTAATTTAAATAATTCGTATCTGAATATTAAAATTATATCTTTAATATTATGTCATCTTCACTAATATGTCAAAAACCAAAAACATTACTTTTACAGCTGAACAAACTAGGCTTTTTAAGTCCGAACAATAAAATTGGTAATATGTAGAATACTAAGTGGAAAATTAAGGATTTTAAAAATGGAACTTAAATGAGAATTTCAGGGATAAATATATCGTTTTTTTTTATGTTGGCAACCCTGTCCGTCCCGGCGGGACATTATCGCCACTCCGACACTCACCGTGATTTATATCGGCCGGCAATCTACCACGGTATTAGCGATGCGGGATTACGCAGCTCAAACGCTCCTCAGGGATTCATTCGATACCGAAGCCGTTTAAGTATTTTGTATCAAAATATATAACTCGGTTTAACTTTAATATTCTACGTGTTTCGCTACTTAGTATATACTACTTATCTCCCAGTGGAGATTTGGATCTTGACTATATCCTGGCTTTAAATCAGAGCAAGCAACATTTAGTTTGCGTGGTAAATTTTTAATATGCTTAAAATTTTTACTAGCTATATCGGGTTATTTAAATATACATAGCTTGTGTCCTACTACCCCTACATATAACTTAACTAACGTATAATGTAACGTATTTGGTGATGCGGGAAAATTTGAAAGGAAACCTACATGATATGCCTTATTTGTATGATATTTTTCAACAACTTGGGTTGTGCAAAGTAAATCTTCATTTATCAAATAAGTATTACTTACTTATTGACTATCAAAAACTTTATCACAGGTTCCGAAAGAAACACTTCGGACTGAGAGAACGTTGAAAAACATCAGTAGGAGTTTTCTGTTAACAATTGTTATTTACAATGCAATTATTCAAATCTGTATTTGGAAAATGACATGAGCTCCATTCCCAAGGTGTGATTTAATCTAAAAAGTCATTAAGTAGTTTTGTATCACTTTTGTAATTGAATATTTTTTAAATATTACTTTGGATGAACCCTATGCAACCAGGCAACATTTGTAGCTAGCGTATGCTTGGTAATTCGTCAATAACTTTACAAACATACAATAATTAACAGTCAATATATTAATTTCTTAAAGAAAAGACGGTTCCCATCCGACTTAACTATAAAAAAACAATCCAACTGTAATATTAATAATACAGATTTAATTGCAATGTCTTTATTATTCATAACTCCAAACAATGGTCCCGACAAGTATGAGGTAGTGTGTTTAAATAAGCCCATTCAATGGACAATGGCGTACGTGTGGATTTACTACGCGAGACAGCGACATCATAGCATTGTCCTTTCAACGAACAAACATATGCTAGATGAGATAACATTATACAGATGATAAAGAAGATCGAATCAGAGCTATTCTATAAGATATCGAATCGAAACTCACCGTGGAAGCAATCGCTGAAACGAATCTTCGATCACTATATAATGATAGCATACTATTTGTCGCGCAGCTTCACTCGTATTTTAAGGTTTGGCCAAAAGAGCTAATTTCGATATTTGGGGTTCCAACTTTCTCATGCTCTCATGAGCTGAGATGGCCCAGTGGTTAGAACGCGTGTATCTTAACCGATGATTGCGGGTTCAAACCCAGGCAAGCACCATTATATATTATGTGCTTAATATTTATATTTAGTGTAATAATTCATCTCGTGCTCGGCGGTGAAGGAAAACATCGTGAGGAAACCTGTATGTGTCTAATTTCATCGAAATTCTGCCAAATGTGCATTCCAATTCCAACCCGCATTGGAACAGCGTGGTGGAATAGATTCCAAGCCCTCTCCTTAATGGAAGCAGAGGCCTTATCGAGCAGTTTGAAATTTACAGGCTGTTACAACTTTCTCATAACAAATTTTTTTTCAGACGTTTATAAGTGAAAGGAAAAGAAATAGACAGAATGACTTTCGCATTAATAATAAACTGTAATCCGCCTTCTACCAATTCACGAGTGAGATAAGAAAGACGCTTACAAAATACTGATGCTTTTTATTTCATTGATAGTCAATTTTCTTGGTGGTAGGTCTTTGTGCAAATAACATTACGCAGTATTGTTGTGTTCCGGTTTGAAGGGTGAGTGAGCCAGTGTAACTACAGTCACAAGGGACACAGCATCTTAATTCCCAAGGCTGGTGGCGCATTGACGATATAAGGAATAGTAAATATTTCTTACAGCGTCTTTGTCTATGGGTGATGGTGACCACTTACCATCAGGTGGCCCATATGCTCATCATATATATATATATATATATATATATATATATATATATATATATATATATATATATATAACATACGTAATATACGTATGATTATTGACCATGTTGATATGATGAATTCTTCCATGATTCCTTTGAGTCTTTTCTCTTCATCTTTATCCGGACAAAACGGTAAGTCCAAAAGATTCATTATATCCCTAAGTCCTTAATCGTATATCCGTAATCTATTAGATAGTAGTCTATTGGTATTATTACCAGCTCACTATTCGAGAGATTTGAAATATGTCACCCTAAAATTGCAACTTACACATTTCAAATTAGACTTTTTATATTAGTATAATACAAATTAACAGATTAGAAAATAAAATAAAAGGTAAGTAATTTATTAAATATGGTAAGCAAGTTTCGAGACTGTACAAAATACCTCTTTGTTAAATAATCTTATGGAAACAAGAATAACTTTAAGAAAATGTAACATATTAAATTAGCATGTTAGTAATAATAAAAATGCATATGAAAGTGCTTAGTGGAATGAAAGTGTATCCATCTTCAAAGGAACCGAGTAGGTGATACCATCACATATAAATAATAAATCTTTCAAAATAATCCTAGAAGTCTGACTTTACAATTTTCAAAATATTCAACGAATAAAATTTAACAAAAAAGCCTTTCGTATATTACTGAAAAGTTTGAGAAGCAGAAGATTCGTAGGTTTGGAACATATTAGACGTTGAACTAAACAAAAACCCCAAAACAGTCCGCAATAACCTTAGACTTTGTCAACATGGAGGGTTTCAGTTCGTCAATACCGAAGCCAATATACCCAACTTTGGAGCATTTCAGCCGAGTCCGTTCGAATTCGAGTCGAAAACCATACAATGCTTTTGTCTTCCTTTTTTATAGCAAACAAACTCTGTTTATAGATAAGTATATTTATATCTTGGCATAACTATTGATCAAAACCTATCTTGGTACACCCATATACAAACCTTGGCTAACAGAATCCGTAAATTTGTCTGGATTTTTAAATTATTGAGATATGTTGCTCCCAACGATCTTTTGGAAAAAATATATATTGCTCTTGTACAGTCGATAATAACATACTGTATACCTATATGGGGTGGAGCTTTAAAAAGTAAATTTATTGAACTAGAAAGAGCTCAACGCTTTCTATTAAAAGTTATGTATTTTAAACCTAAAGAATTTCCAACTGCCAATCTGTACATGATGAGTAATTTATTATCCGTTCGGAAATTATACATTCTTCTGACAACAATAAAAATGCACAAAACATTACCTTATGACGAAAATCAATTTAGGAAAAGAAGAGAATATGCTATCGCTACCACCTATATCACGAAAACAGCTTTTACAAATCATCACTATGTTAAACTATCCGCTCATTTATATAATCAAATCAACAAAATTCTTAAAATTTATAAACTAAACGTATACAACTGTAAAAAAACCGTAAGCACGTGGTTAAGTAAATTAACCTACGAAGAATCAGAAAGACTTCTAAAAGTTTAATATCGAATTCTCACATACACACAAACACACACACACACGCGCACACACACACACACACACACATACACACACACACACACACGCACGCACGCACGCACGCACGCACACACTCAAGCACATACCCATTCACTAATGTATAATATTAAAGTCTAGTTATAGTTTTATAATACCTTTTTATTTCTTTTTTTTTTCTTTCTATGGTTTATTTCAATTAATCACTGTAACTGTTATGGAAGAGCGTGAACTCCTGATACAGGTATTATTATACTTACTAGGAGTTCTCAGCACCCTAATGTAAATTGAATATTTATTAAGCGAAATAAACTTATTATTATTATTATTATTATTATTATATATTTACACCATTGTTGCCCAATTGTGTAATCGAAATTTATACCCCAGGTCGGGTTCATAAAGGGTTATAGGAATCCTGAAGTTGGATGTGTGTTTGTCTAGTGATCCGGAAAATATGTGAAGCTGGTCTACTGGTAGGTCCTACGCCTGAACTCTTTCCAATCCCATCGGATTATGACATAGAGAGATGATACATGGATAATGCACCTGGGTGTCCTTACTCACTTGGTACACAATAATATATCCTGCTTAGCTCATCTCTATTCAAATTCACTGCCGATCAAAATCAGTCATGACGTCATAACCAGTTAAATTTTAGGCATTAGGTCTGTGAAAGTCTTACTCGTATACTGAGAGTATACGAGTAAGATATTAAGACCAGGTCTTAACATCTTACTCGTAATCTGAAATACCTACTACGCAACATCATGTACAAATCCCACAATTATATCAACTGCATTAACCAAATATGATAATAATTCCCCAATTATATCGTAAATGTTAGAAGAAATAAAAAAAAGACTGTTTCCTCGTAGCCACCGGACCGTTCAGTCGGCCCCGCCACATCCAAAATAACAAGGCGCACTTTTATTCCCTTCCGTATTACCTTTAGGGTGGATGTACAACGTGCTAACATACGGGATCGAATTACCACATTTCACGACGCGGTTTTTTTTCATTTATTTATTTATTCTTAAATTTAAGTACTTTTAACTAAAAACCTGCTTTTGGACCTTTGTAATCTATATTAATATTATAAATGCGAAAGTCACACTGTCTTTCTGTCTATCTGTGACCCTTTCACGACCAAACCGATGAACCGAATTTCATGAAATTTGGTACGAAGCAAACTTGAATTTTAAGAAGGGGTAAGGCTACTTTTTTGCATAAGATGTCTTAGGCAGAAAACAACCAATATCTTAAAACGCGAGCGAAGCCGCGGGCCACTACTACTTTACTATAATAGCCTATACTACTAGTTTTTACTAAATGGTCTATACAAATATAGTAAATGCAGTAGCAACCCTTTTATAGCAAAAGGGTTGCTACTGCATTTGCTCTACTGATAATTGATCAAGATCACGGCCAAACTATTGATAAAGATTGGTATGAAGCAAACTTAAACTCCAAGACAAAACATTTTGTCATGCCTAACATCTTATTAGATATTCCAACCAACTCCTCAGACTCGCGTTAAGGTCGAGGGTCGCAAATGGTTTGATATAATTAAATGTCAGCACTCAGGAATAAAGTAGCAGGAAAATAATGAAAAACATTAGACTATACTATACTATACAATGTAGTTATAATTATTGCTATATTTGGAGTCGGTGTCAGCCAAGAAAACCCAACAGTATATCTATCGATAAACAATATGAGAATACTTTAAGAAATATGTATTTTACAAATTACCTTTTATATGACCTAATATACTGGATCAATCAAGGGGCTCGTATCGCTTTTTTCTTTTCATTGTTAAGGCACGTTCCCGTGGCAGACACCGGCTCCAAATATAACAATAACTGTAACAACGTTATATAATCGTAAATCGACTTTTAAGTACTCTAATATTTTTAATTTTACTTAGGAAGACTAAAAATTTGTAGAATACGCAATTATTTTTATTAATTTTTACAAAAAAGTTTTTAGTTTATTTATTTGTTTTAAAATAGTGTTTTGTTTGGAGTCGGTTTTACTTTTTGTTAAAATTTTATTATTGTAAGTGATCTATTTAAACATTACATAAAAAAGGTCTCAATTATTGCATGGCAGAAAAAAAAACTATGTTTATTTTCATCCGAGCCAATTCAAATCAATTGAAATCCAGCGAAATTATTACAATAGTTTTCGTTCCGAATATCGTACCGTATAACATCAAAATCCTCCCCAAAAAGCCGCCATAACTCGTCGCAATCACCACAAGACTTTATCAAATAAATATGAAAGGTGCGTTTATTAAAACACGGTACAGACTCGGGAAAATTCACTGAATGAAAGTAGCCCCACGATTCCCGTGAATTTCAATCGTCATTACAAATTCTTTCTATTAATTCAGTCTGCTGAGCTTTTGAATGTCTTGAAAGGTTTGAATATTTTTTTATTAAACATTATATTATATTATACAATTCTATTCATTGCGCTTTAAAAAAAGTATTTTATATTCTGATAGAAATAGCGTAGGTGTCTTGACTTTTGGCGCCACTTTTTTATTTTGGGCCAATATGCCTAAAAGCTATTCTGCCTAGTGCTAAAATATTTCTGAACTAGCGACCACTACCATCAGAGCGTAATGACCGGGACCACCTACATAGGTAGATAAGTAAGTAACTATTTATTTATCAACCGACTTCAATAAGGAGGAGGTAATCAATTCGTCTGTATTTTTTTTTCTAGTTTTCAGTGCACATAAGATAAAACCATTTAATTTAAAAGTTTTTTTATCGATTTTTTATTTACAACTATAACCTCAAATAAGTAGTTATAACAGGAGTGACGTCACTGGACGCTAATTAGTGTTTTGAAATACGTTCCGTTTCAGGTTACCTCAATTTGTAATTATTGTTGAAAAACAACATTATATCAAATACAAAGCTTGCCCTTCTTTTAAAATTTTTCAACATTTTAATACCGAAAATTCCATAAATATTATATTTTCAGGTTTCCTATTATAATCGGGTTATATATGTACTTTTCAGAAACTTTGACAATGTAAATCTAATATTTGATAATTCGGTTGTATGATTAAGGCGTAAAGCGTAACAAACACACACAAATATGTTAATTAAGAGGTTTAATTAAATTACTGTATATCATATTAGTTTGAATAGAAACAGTTCTTGAATTCCCCTGGATTGATTTACTAACGACCTTTTTTAATAATAGTAGGGGTATCTCAACAGCGTCCGACGCATCATTGAATCCTTATATTCTTCACAAATAGAAATGTCAACTCATGAACTAGTTTAAATTATAATGAGAATACAATTTGATTTCTTAAAACACATCGAAACCCTGTCTTTCTTTGCTTGGATTTGAATTATTATGATTGAGAACTAAAATAACACATGGGCCATCTTGGTTCCCTAGATTTAGAGGAACATTGTCGCTCTAAGGGGTTAATAACACTTAAAGTGCTAGTATGGGGATAGGATATAACCACTAACCATAAATTGGTTCATATGTCAGGCTTTCTACCTATTGTCCCTGTCTATCTATTGCTCTTTCATAAACCACTGACAACTAACTTATTGTAAATATCATGCAATCAGTCAAATGATTTAACAGTTAATCAAATTCTCGGAGCTCGTAGATCGAACTGTAGTATGTTTTAAACCATTCATTCAAATTATATTTCATTTTTTTTATATAATTATGTTTCGTAAATAAGTCACTGTTGATTTAATAAATTATATAATTATTAAAATTTACATTTTATTTACAAGATTATATTCCACACATACTACCTATACTGACAAGAACTTGTTTATTTATATTCCAAATGATACAGTAAATTAAAGATTTTGACAGGACGGACAAGAGTTAAGGCGCAGTACAGCGTCACGTGCACTTCAAATCTCAGAATTTTGAGTTAAAGTTTTCTATCGAAAAACCCAAAGGAAGCCATAGATTTAGCACTAAATCGGACCCATAAAATAAGCAATAGGCAACAGAATCTGAAAAAAGCCTAATTAAATTCTACCAGGCTTAAAGGTTAGCATCTACACGCACGAGACATTAAAACACTCAATAAAATACAGTAATTCATTACTGAGTAAAAACTCCTGCAAAACGCACCAACTTTACCTAAAACATTGTAAAATAGTATAATGCAGCTATTAAAAAAGGAACCTAATTATATAATAAGAACACACAAACACCCTTACATTTATATTCGTTAGGATGATAATGTGTATACATTGGATTTCATTTACATGTATCACAGTCAATAGCACGTGCCGCTTGATTGATCAACGCTAATATCCTCCTCATTGCATTATGATATACGTACTTTGGAAATATTACAAAGTATATCAGTAACGGCCTTTATATATGTTACTGATGACCAGATTTAATTGTGCAAGGACAATCATTACAATCTATACTAATAATATATATAAATAAATAAATGTGAAAGTAACTCTGTATATTTGTCTGTCTGTCACTCTTTAACAGCCAAGAAACTGAACGTGATTTGACGAAATTTTGTATGAAACAAATTTTAACCCCAAGGACATAGGCTACTTTTTTTGGTTAACACAAGACAACCAATCCCTAAAACGCGAAAAGTAGAAATCTGAAAATCACGTGACGTCAAAAATCTAATAATACAAAGCGGGAAAACTGTATAGTACAGCTATTTATATAATAATATTATATGTACTAAATATGAAGAGGTCTGCTAATATTATTTGGCATAAAATTTGAAAGCCAGTGACCCTTAAAAATCAAAATCTTTAACTTAACTGTTGTGTACTGTATATTTTTTAAGTAATATTTTCACCTGAGACGCCATCTCGTTTAATGCTTGTAATCTCAATGCTGTACCGGGAAATTACTAGGGCAATTTTTTCGCTAGATCAACGAAAAATAACACGTACCTACGTCATAATTACCCTCATTATAAAATTGAAACAACTACCATCATTACTCCACATCACGCGCCCAGTAAACAAGCGGGATAAATTTTCAAAGAGCACCTATCTTCTATACGTCGTCCATTGTTTCCGTAGTCTTTTGTCATACGTCCAGCTTGAGGTGACCTCTCTTCACTCGTCTAACCCTTTTTAGAACATTTACATGCGACTATATGAAGCCTCCGACTTGGTTTATAGCGTTCAAAATTAAATTTTCACATATATGTCACACAATATTATGTATGTATAATTCAAATGTAATCTAATACGGTATGTTTACCAAAAGATAAAAGTCAAAGAATTCAGAGACACACGTTCCTAAAGATTACAGTAATACGCTCGTGTAGCCAAGATCAAATTTCGTCCCCTGAGGAAAGCTACGTCGCGCTACAACCGCGACACGAACCTATAGTGTCTAATCGACGCTAAAGGCGACTATTACAGTGTCTTTACTGGCTAAGATTGCCACATAACCCTGTCTCAAAATGGTCCGATATCTTCAGACATTAGACAAATATTTCTTCTCTGTCATCTAAGGAATAAAAAATATTAAGAAACTATATAACCTCTTTTCTTCGTCTTTTTTTTTGTCTTAATATAATCAGATTAAGAAAAAAAGGCGAATTCAATTTGCGTTCTATTTTTAAACATGTATAAAAATATAAAAACTCCTTTAAAAAACCTCCTTCAGCTTCCTAAGCGATTCTCATAATTTGACTATGCACATACTGCGAAAGAACGGTCGCTGGGCTCACTTAAGTTGGTCAAGTTATACATCACTCGAGCGCCCTCTGAGCGAAGTGCACGTTTGAAAAGGAGAGCTATGGAGAATATTTGAGATGTTTCCGATAAATGCCATGTCTCTGATACATTTTAATATGAAATACTTGGATTATTAAACTTGTTACATATTGTGCTGACGTTTTTTAAAATTAAAATTCCTTACTCGTGAACAGTTTTGTATGATATCTACAATATGGAATAATATGTTGTACTATTTCATTATGAATATAAAAAGAAAATTATATTATATTAAACGATATTTTTAATAAAATTAAATTGTTGTTATGTTACAAAATAAATTAAACTTGCCTCTGTTTCGGATCCAGATTCTACCGACATGAAGCTCAATATTTACTTTTTTCTACCAATTAAATACAAATAAATAACTATATATCCTGAATGAAAATTACAGAATACCAATTAATGTTATCTTGACATAGATAAATAATTATATTTTATAGAAATGTCAATCATTAAAAAGTAGTATGTAAGAATGTTTATCTCAAATTATTTTTGGCTATGATAACTATATGTTATACTTGACAGTAAGTTGTTATAATAATTACGTATATAGTGAAAATAATAAATAACTTAAGAATTTTAACAATACATACTCTGAAGTAAACTCTTTATTTAAATAAAAAAAAAAACTAAAAGCACAGGCGAAAACATCTTAGATCCCAAATCCGCCTGTACAAAAAAAGGTTTTACAGTACAGTCTATAAATAAAGAAATAAGTTAATCCTGTATTATGTTTAGTATGAAATTATCAAAGCTTTTTTATTCTAATTTAATCTATTTTAATCTAAATATGACAGGCACTAATGAAGACCGGAATCTATAAAGGCTCATTTTAGTACTCACTAATTTTAAATATATTTTAACATTAGAAACTAGTCACCATATTGCTTGAATAATTAGCAGTAAAACTATTTTTACGTTTAAGGTTTTGGTATTTTGTAAGACATAAATGTTTCTAGATTTTTTTTTTGAAAGCTGTAAATTCGGATACTTTCGCTTAAATAAAAATGTTTTAAAAAAATTACAGATATTTTTATACATATGTCACTGCTTCATATAAGTTATTTATTGAATTAAAAAAAAACTAAAAGCCACTCCTTCATTAAATAAACAACATTATTGTTGATATTTGTCAATTAAGAACAATTTACATTAATTCATTGAGCATGATTGCAGTGTCGCGTGCAAGCAGTCATAACGCCGAATATGTTTCATTAAACCTAATAATGATAATTCATGTCCAAATATGGAAGAGATTACTTTATAGATTATTAGCTAACCAACTCGGCTATACTTTAGCCGTACAGGCTAAAGTATGGGTTTTTTTTTCTGCGTGTGGGTGTTGTGGCTCTAAATCTATAATATTTCGGCATTTTTCAAAAATATTAATGTTTTACAATTCAATACCAAGCCGTCATATTATTCCTGACGCAAAAACGATGTCGTTAATCGCCAAAGTAACAGGTTCTTTGTTTTCATAATAATAATTCATGTCCAAATAATAGGTTGGGGAAAAAGTTTCTTCGTATTTTATATGAAAATTCAAAAAGGTTTTTTTTATAGTTTATTTACATTTGACTAAAGTATGTAGGTGCCATTTTGTTCCATAACTTTTTGCCATCTTGTTGGTAGTGACATGATCCCATTGCTGTAAAAATTTTGGGGCTTCTGATCGAAAAACTGCGACAAGTGGTTTTGGCAGTCCTCTCGTGATGTTAACCTGACACTACCTAAGGAATTCTGCAGAGACCGAAACAGATGAAAATCTGAAGGTGCAAGGTCAGGACTATACGGCGGATGCATTAATACCTCCCAGCCAAACTCTCGTAATTTTTGTTGAGTGGCTAAAGATGTGTGAGGTCTAGCGTTGTCATGGTGAAAAACCACACCCCTTCTGTTGATCAATTCTGGCCGCTTTCTCTCAATTTCTTGCTTCAATCTCATCAATTGTTCGCAATACAGTTCGGAATCGATGGTCCTGCCGGGCGGTAACAGCTCATAATGAATGATGCATTTCCAATCCCACCATACACACAACATTACCTTGTTGCGAGTTAATCCGGTTTTTGCCACAGTCTGTGAAGCTTGACCGGCCTTTGACCACGATCTTTTTCGCACGTTCTTGTCGTATGTGATCCACTTTTCATCACCAGTTATCAGCTTCTTCAAAAATGGTTCGGTTTCATTACGTCGTAATAAAGAATCACAAATGAGTACACGGTTAATTAGGTTTCTTTCAGTGAGTTCATGAGGCACCCATATATCGAGCTTTTTGTGTACCCAGCTTTATTCAAATGAGTCAAAACCGTTTTGTGGTCAATTGCCAGTTCTTCAGCTACATCGTAACTACTAATATGCCGATCTTGCTCCACTTTTTCAAAAATGGCATCAATTTTTTCCGTAACAGGGCGACCAGAGCAAGATGCATCTTTGATATCAAAATTTCCGGCTTGAAAACGCTTAAACCAAACTTGCGCTACTCTCACAGATACTGCATTAGGTCCATAAACATCACAAATTTTTTTCGCGGCTTGAGTTGCATTTTTACCTTTTTTATAGTAAAATTTTAAAATGTATCGAATTTCTTCTTTAGATTCACTCATTTTAACAACAACAAAAACAAATGAAAATCACACAAATTCCTAATTTGAATTTGGAAGTGCCTTCTTTAAAATTAAACTTTTTAATGATACCAAATACAAATGGTATAGCCAAAGAGATTTTATTACAAATTCATACATACTATATGCGAAAAGACTTTTTCCCCAACCTAATATTTTATAGATTACTTTATAGATTAGTAGCTAACCAACTCGGCTACGTACGGCTAAAATATGGGTTTCATCAAAGTTTCACCCCAGTCTGATAAATGTTTTGAAAATGCTTAGAGGACAAGTATTCACTTTTGTATTTATATATTTTTTTTTCTCCACTGGTAACAAGAGGGCTAGTTCGTTTTTTGCCCAGAGGATCGGAATTGCGATTCAACGGGGAAATGCTGCTAGCATTCCTGCCACCATTCCACGCGGTCAAGATTTATACAGTAAATATTTTTAGTTCATATTTGTATATGTTTAAGCATTTAATGTTATTAATTCTTATGTTAATAAAGTACGAACGATACTTTATAATTTTTGTATTGGGTACTCGATTTCATAAAATCATTTTTTTTTACTTGAGTGTAAGACTTTTACATGGTTACCTGTAAACAATTGCGCTATTGCTGTATTATCTATGGTTACAGACAAGAGTAGCTACAAATTCATAGTTATATTTAATTAAGGATTAAGTACATTCCCGCCCAAAAACCGATGATTATTTAAAATCGATATAATTTCATTAAGGTTTCAGCGCGGATGCACGCTTTAAAAAAACTTAAAAGCTACAATTTTTTTTAAAATATATTATGGTGTACATATTTATAGGGAAGATTTATTAAACCCCGAAACTTATTCAGAAAATGAAGTTATAACATATGCTGGCCGTAAATAAAGCAAAAATATACATGCACAGATAAGAAAAAAAGAACATTTTCAATTTGCAATTTGGGCACGTTTTTCTTAAAGACATTTTAACGAGCACAAGAGGAAATGATGTAGGGCGAGCGCACGGTAAATTGTAAGATTAGCGGAATACGAGCTAAGAGATTGCTTGATTTGAGACTTATGTATAGTATTTGGTCGTATATCATTTGTTTTTTTTTATTTTTTTTTATTTTCGAACGCAACTTCTTGACAGTTTCATGACGCATATAGTTTTTTTTTTTTATATGTATATAATACATTGGGAAATGAGCCACGATAGTAATTAATGAATCAAAATAAACTTTATTGAAATTGATTTTTACAAGGACTTTTGAATCGTCATTTAATAAACTATTATAATAAATATATTAAGTGAAGCTACCACCGATTCTGAACGTAAATTCAACCAAAGAGAGGAACCGGCAAGAAACTCAAAAGTTACTATTTTTCAATATAAAAAAATCCAGTCATGTTAGTTAAATACAATTATGTATATATTCGTTACAACCGCCTTTCAGAAATATGAATAATTCCTCTTATAATCAATGTGCCACCAAACTTGCAAAATAAGATTAGGACCAATATGCCTATATTATGCATTGGGCTACACACCCTTCAAACCGGAACGACACAATACGAATCTCTAATTGGCTGTACTGTATATGACCAGCACTTGATACCAATACAGATGGATTTGGACAAAGTTAGACCATTAAGTATAGCCCTATGTTGAGCACAACAAATGGCTACTTGTCTCCCCTTAACCAAAAAAGTTTTTAATAGACCGTCTGGAGGGACTCACCAATGTTACACTGTAGGACGCGGCTGGTGACAGTATTTTTTTAAAAAAGTCACAAGTTCCACAATACGCTTCTTAATAACAAACTTTTCAAAAATGAGAGAATTTTTGATTATTGAAGACTTGTCTCAAACTCGTCAGATAAGCATAATTTTGAATCGACGGCATCGGTAGACTGACTACTGGCTTTATATAAGGGAAATGCACACGTTTGCAATAAATGTGAATTTATTGCATTGCATTATAATTATACATATAACATACGTTATTTCTTTACATACATGGTTTTAGACAGACTTAACCAAGTATATAAAGAAATTAAGAGCTGTGATTGCTCAGTGGTTAGAACGCGTGCGTTTTAACCGTTGAATTTCGAGACATATATATGTGTGTGTGCCTTAATTTCTGTTTAAAATTCATCTCGTGCTCGGTGGTAAAGAAAAACATCGTGAGGAAACCAGGATGTGTCTAATGTCATTGAAATTTTGCCACGTGTGCATTCCACCAACCCGCATTGGAACAGCGTATTGGAATATGTTCCAAACCCTCTCCTTAATGGGAGAGGAGGCCTTATCCTAGCAGTGGGAAATTTACAATTTTTTTTTTGGTATAGGTTGGTGGACGAGCAGATGGGCCACCTGATGGTAAGTGGTCACCATCGCCCATAGACAATGACGCTGTAAGAAATATTAACTATTCCTTACATCGTCAATGTGCCATCAACCTTGGGAACTAAGTTGTTATGTCCCTTGTGCAAGCAGTTACACTGGCTCACTCACCCTTCAAACCGGACACAACAATACTGAGTTCTGTTATTTGGCGGTAGAATAACTGATTAGTGGGTGGTACCTACCCAGACGGGCTTGCACAAAGCCCTACCACTAAGCTGTTACTTTACTTTACTATAAAGAAATTGAGGCCGCAACATAACTATCGGCGTATTATATAATTCCATGTATTCCCTTTCTTTTCATAACGAACTATAATAAACAAGTTTGTTAATAACATTTGCCACGTGGTTTCAACGCTGCCGTAAAGGACACTCGCTACATCTGTTAAAGAGAATCACATCCTCTTAATATGGCCGGTTAACCAAATAGAACATACAAGAATTGTGTACTTTATACAAACTGTTGCAAGTGTTTTTCTACTCGAAGAAATTATATTCACATACTAGCTACCTGCCCTGACTTCGTACGAGATGAATAACTTTTAATATTTAAACCAGGGGGGGGCCGTTAGCAAACCGGGGTTGTTTATTTATAAATATTTCAAAACATATATTACTAACCTCATCATTCATCATCATTTCAGCCGTGAGACGACCACTGCTGGACATAGGCCTCCCCCAAAGATCGCCACAACGACCGGTATTGTGTAGCCTGCAACCAGACTAATAATAATAACTAACATAATTTAAGACAATTTTACTAATAAAAATGAAATTTGTGTTTATTATAATAACTAACAACTATTATAAAACAAAAAACAAAAAGGCGTTTTATTATTATTAATGTTTAAATAATCTAGGAATCTGTTTGGACACATTTAAAACTCATAAAAATCGGTGCGATAATTTATGAGGAGATCAGTGACACACACATACATACACATACAGAAAATGTATGTATGTAAAGACTAACTTTGTAGTAATACATCTCATGCTATTTGTGGGCTGACACTAATTAATGATTTGTATGATCATGACAATTTCAACGGCACGTGTAACTCACGTCCAATAGTCATTTGGTTCACGTAACGCTACGTTGACGCTACGCACGCCCTCTACGAAACCACAACCATTGTTCCGAGAACTCGATCTATACTCGCATCGAAATTAACATAAATATTTACTGTTCGAATTCCTTCGCATTTTATATTATTACGGTAGGCAAATGACTCCACTCTACCTCATCATACGAGCTAGTGGAATCTCAATGCGACAACTGTCAGTACAGTCAGGAATGAACTGTAGTATCCCGCCTGGCCATGGCATTCATTTTAAGGAAACCAGGTTATATGAGGAGAAAAACACATGTGCTGATAAAAAAATTCATTATTGCTAAACTTCTTGAAGACCTATAGAATTAATGTCATTGTTAGGCGATGACATCGGCCAGTACGCGTAAATTAGTGAAGCAGGAATTACAGTGATTAATGCCTCAGAGCACTCGTATACAGATGATAGAAAATGCTCAACGTTACTCACCCAATTTATTACTTTAACTATACTGAACAGACAACAGATCGAGTCATTAGCCAGTTTTTTTTAATAATAAACAATGCTAACACCTACTCCATGTTCTATTCCATGTTTATGAAGTGAAGTTGAAGAGCTAGTCCCATGTTTCAGTAGAATATTAATTTGATCTGCAATAAAATAATGGACAAGAGTTACTACTAAGTTTCTTGCCGATTCTTCTTAGTAGAATCTACTTTCCGGATCAGTTGTACTTGACAATTCAAAGGTGCTTTTATAAGCCTACTTCGATAAAGAATGTTTTGATTTTATTTGTTTAATTTTAATTTTCAAATTAATAAAAAATTCTGAGTTAATTATTTAATTCTTAATAAAACTTTCTTTTATTGAGATTTATTTACTTTTTATTTCGATGACCAAAACCGAATACATTTGATGCTTAGTAATGTCTACTATATTTTCGAGTAAGGTGGCCAATCAACAATAGCAAACTGAACGGGAAATATTACGGTGCTCACAGCTCTTTCAATCTCATAAAACTTTAGCTCACCAATCACCATTACCATCCCTTCCATATAAAACTGAAAAATAGGTTTTAATCGTTATAAGTAAGAAATAAATGCGTATTAAGGACACGGAACAATTATAAAAAATGCAAAAAAAAGTAAACCTATATATAATACACCGAGTATAATGCCATACTCTGCTCTCCAAACTTTTACGACTTTCCATTGGATTGAATTTCTGAGTTCTGCAGCCTTATAATTTAGTTACTTGAATGAGATGTTTTCGAGCAGTGTCATATTTAAATACCTCCGTAGAAGACCTCCGTGGTCGAGTAGTGTGTACACCGGTTTTCATGGGTACGTCACTCCGAGGTCCTGATTTTGATTCCCAGCCGAGTTCATGTAGAAAATTCATTAGTTTTCTATGTTGTCTAGTGTCTGGGTGTTTGTGGTACCGTCGTTATTTCTGATTTTCCATAATACAAGTGCTTTAGTTACTTACATTGGGATCAGAGTAATGTATGTGATGTTGTTCAATATTTATTTAAAATTTATTTAAATGGGAAACTCTCTCTAAAAATCTCATCTCGAAGTCAACTCGATTTTATCTCACCCGAAAACAATAGTAGCAATTGATTGGGCTGACCACGCACCCTCGTAATCCTCGGGCGATGTTTGTCTAGTTAAAATAATTGCATTTTCTTGTCCGAAAGAGTATTAGTGATGTTAATGCAAGTAAAAATGCTGTTATTTATTTTGGTATAAATATATAACCTTGTTCTTTAACAACTCGCAATAATATTAATTTCGTTAAAACTATTCTTTATCTAAAGCACTAACTATGTTAGAAACAGACACTGGACGGACGTACACATACACAATGTTTTCTTTTATATCTGATGTAAAAAACATTTATGTTTAGTTTTTGGATATTTGTACAATGTGCAAATGTGAAATGTATTATAAAATACGAGATGAGATGTTTCGAAATAATGTTTTAATACCTTCTTATTAAAGATGAAGTCAATACTGGTATGAAACGAAAAAAAAATCTTAAAACCAACAGAAATTAACTCAGCTATTATAGATTTTCTGTGAGATTACAAGTACACATCCTAACTCACCCCTTAATTGAAATGACGATACAATGTATTACTGTGTAGTGGAAGCATATCTGCTATGTGGTTACTACACAGATTTGCACAAGTCCATACCAAGCGAACGAATGTTTTACATATTATAAACAATAAAATAAGTGAAGAAAACCTCATTATATTCTATTTCAATGTTACCATATTCAAATAACATAATTCTTAATTTAAATTTAATAAATTAATTCTTAATAAAAAAACAAAAGCACTACACGTAAACTGCTTATAAATAATTTCATGTCGTATAAAACAGATACGAAATTCCATTAAATTTCGCGTTCTTTGTCCATCGCCCCCGGGCAGAGACCAGACAACATTCAACGTTTCGCTTCAGGCGGTTTGACCTTATTGTGTATCTATGGTAACTGCTACAGATTATACAAAACTATATTCTTTGTGATACGAGAAATCAAATCAATTTATAATTTATTCAAGAACTTGTCAATCGAAATCTAAAAGGTCAATCAAGAAATAATTATATTGCATAATATGTAATTAAAAGCATAGAATAAAGCATAAAATTTTTCAATGAAAAAATCAATAATAATTAACTACCCGCGTTTTAACATGTGTATAATTACACACATTATTCAAAGCTGAACACGAGGTTTCAAATTTATTAATTGAAAAAACTGAGATTATTTTAGGGATTTATATTACACAAGCGAAAATCTCACTCAAGGAAGGATTATTTTTGTTGCAGAAACTTCATTTATATATTACCAGTCAGCTTATAACACATCAGCCAGCCAGATGATCCAATCCATAATATTTGATATCTTCCAAGAAATTTTGCTTTTTCTCATAAATTATCTGCTCATATTTGTATTGCAGAACCTGTCTCACTCAACTAATATACTTACTCTGGCTCACACACACAGAACCCAAGCAGATGACAGATATAATTATAAAACGGAGCACACTATTGGTCTGTTTTTACTTACCACTTACCAATTATTTCAGCACAAAAAAGGAGCTAATTTTTTATTCTAAGTTTTTCTTTCTAATTTAAAATTTTCGTGCAATTTTTATTAAAGATATTTTTAGTAAAGAGATCGTACCTATATTTTATAAAACAGAAAAAAAACATATCCTTATAGGTAATTTTAAAATAAAACCTAGCCTAACTTATAGTGCCGTTAATATTACGTAAGTACCCCTAAATATTATTAAACTAAATGTATTGTCCTCTTATATTTAAGCAAAACAGGGCAATTGTGTTCATACAGCGAAGGGGACGACTGAGAGCAACGATGTTACACGTGCAGAGGGAATCTGCCAATTTCTCCCTAAATCTTCAAAGACGGACATCGCATTACATAAATATTATTGGATATAAAACTCACACAGCCTAAAAATCCAGTTCAATCCCCAGGAGCTGAAACATCTTTCGGGAATTTCCCCTGAGAAAAAAAAGGGTCGCTAGTTCTATAATAAATTCGAATTACCCATACAGTTTAAATTCAAAACTTATTTAAGGTCAACGTCTAAAAGTAAGTATAGGTGTGAGATCCCAGGGGAAAAAAGTTTGATTATATTGTTTTTTTTTTTATGACAATTTCAATAGGACAAACGAACGTAAAAAGAATAAGAAGAAATATTGCGCCTTTTCAAAATATCATCTTGTTTCGGTGTTAATTTTATATATCAATATTGTCATAAATAAATGAATACAAACGAATCAAACTTTATGCCAAATAAAAAAAAAAACAGTTTATTTGTAACGCTTTTGCGTGTTAATGATGCTCGCATAACTAAATTTGGAAACGACTTTAAGTTACACATTATTTATTATTTAATGATAAAATTATTGAACATAAAAATAATTATGGAAAGTGAAATGATTGAAAAGCGAAGGACTTCAATACGACATTTGATTAAAAATGGCGACTGAAACATTTAATTCTACACCCGCGAAATTGGCGCGCGTGTCGCGATTACGCGCTGTCTGCGCGCCCGCCCGTTCAAAAACGTTTTACATAAGAATTCGAATTCACAAACCACTGGTTCGGATAATAGTAAGGATAATAAAAATAGGGCTTCCATTACTTACTTTAGATTTCTTTTACAAAAAATTAAACATTTGCTTTTATCTTAGCTTCGCTTCGCTTTCTATAAATATTTTAAATGTAATGTAAAAATTTTTATTCTTTATTCAAAATTGTTTGCACATGAAATTATTTATCGTAAAAAGAAATATTTTAACGCAAAGGAAAACTCAAGAAAATCCAAGTTTTTGTTCAGATTATATTCGGAACAAAAAATCGTAAAAATTATAGGTATGTGTTATATGTTTTTTCAAACTTTTAAATGAAGGTTTTTTATAACTGGTAACCCTATTTGAATGAATTCTGCAGGATCACTGTCTACACTTGATTTGGGTACCAGCTCTGTGAAGGAAACGAGTGGAAAATCGAATCACGCCTTTCAATGGCGGGAAGTGGAGCAATATGTCAAAAGGTTTTGATCGATCATCACTCGAACGACTCGGCGAGCGTATAATAAATATCTCGTATGGTATGAAATCTGAACGAAATGTCTCTGTCATTTCTTTTTCATATATTTTTTTAAATACCTATATTCTTAAGCAGGTACATTGTAATTTTTTTGTTTTATATTAGTTAATAATCATTTTTAATATTTATTTTATTAATTATCTGAATGTATGATAGAATATATAATATTAAGCATATTATATATTCTGATGATGGTAGTTTTTTGTGCAAGTACACCCGTTTACGTACAAATCTACCATCATATAATATTCTTTACCAAAACTAGGCGTGTTCTATTTTCAAATTCCATTTTAAAAACCATTATTTCAATATTGTATTATGCTGTGTAAAAACCTGCTAAACAATTTATTAGGTGTTGCCAGATAAGTAAATAAAATGTTAATTAAAAAAATAAATGAACAAATTGTAATTAAATTTCATATCGTTTTTTTTATTCAATAAATACGATTGAATTTATTTATTTTTAATTAATTCTACCTGGAAGTGTCTTCATCGCTTACTTAAGAGTCGAAAGACTTTAAGCGGTACAACGAAAAGCATTTACGATCAACGATGCAATTTAAAAAAGTACCAATACAGATAAATGTAAACAAGATTAATTTGAAAATAGAATAAACTTAAATCCCCGTACTTATTTCCGCCTCACGAAACACCGTTTGGAAACGAAGACGAATCAAAAGGATTCATCCTTTTCGATAGCAATGAATTTCCCGATTTACTTAAAGCCACGAAAATGGCTGTTTATCAGTTCGTATTTAATTATTTAGTTCAATTTGTTCAACTCCTTTGGAATCTCAAAAAGTATTTTCATATTTATCTTCGCACAAGTGGAATACTGATACTCAATATATTAAAGAATTTATTTATTTACGACATCACATTAGACACTTCTGAAATTATAATTGTTTTTTAACTATATTATCCATGTATTATAATACATTAACCTTCCACTCGAATCACTCTATCTATTAAAAAACCGCATCAAAAACCGTTGCATAATTTTAAAGTTCTAAGGATACATAGAGATGGACATGGATAGATAAGTGACTTCTTTTTATACTATTTAATGATGATATTGAGGATTATCTGACAATGACGTTTATTTTTTTTAAGATGAAATTATTATTTTTTTATTCTATTTTATGTTTATTTATAAACTAACCCATAAAGATGACTCAAGATATTTATTGTTTATGTAAAGTAAAGAAAAGAAACTTAAAGAAGGATTTGCTGGTTTCTTTTTTTTATTGTATAGGTTGGTGGACGAGCAATTGGGCCACCTGATGGTAAGTGGTCACCATCACCCATAGACAATGACGCTGTAAGAGATATTAACTATTCCTTACATCGTCAATGTGCCATCAACCTTGGGAACTAAGTTGTTATGTCCCTTGTGCCTGTAGTTACACTGGCTCACTCACCCTTCTACTCCACTCCACTCACTAGAATAACTGGTGAGTGGGTGGTACCTACCAAGACGGGCTTGCACAAAACCCTACCACCAAGTAAAGTTTCACAATAAATCTCGGCAACTTAAAAGGTTTTTTTTTAACTATTATTTTTAATACAAAAACAAATATTAGTGAGGCACGAAATAATTATTAAACTAGGAAGACCATGAAGTTTGTATGTTTAAACGACAGCGATGACAGAATTAAATTATGATAGAGAAAACAAACATTACGAGAACAAGTACGGAAACGTGATCTCATTGGTTGATTTTTTAGAGTTGACTGCATATTCTGCTGTTTTATAAGCCGAAAAAAATTAGCTTGGGTTTTTATACTGCATGACTTTTTTAATATCTCTGACTCTGAATAAATATTAAACGTGTACAGTTTACCACAAAATGTATTTATTTTGGGCCTTAATTATTCAAAGATAGAAATGAAAAATAATAACTTAGCAATTACTTATATTTCTATCGAAAAGTAAAATCTACATAACGATCCGTTAGGTCTTTACATTTATTTGAATCTATACTGAAATTATAAACTTAAAAGTAACTTTGTCTGTCTGTATGTCGCTCTTTCAAAACCAAACCAATGAACCGAATTGGATGAAAATTTGTTTGAAGTAAACTTGCACCCCAAGTAAGGATACAAGGACATAGGCTAGTTTCTTCAAATCAAATCAAATCAAATCAAATCAATTTTATTCAAGTAAACTTCACAATGAAGCGTTTTTGAATCGTCAATAATCAAATACTACCACCGTTTCGGAAAGCAGCTTCTAGCGAGAAGAAACGGCAAGAAACTCGCATAGTTGCTCTTTTCAAATAAACACATTTACAATGCTGTTATTGACAGTAATTAGCGTCCTATCATGGAACCCGAGCCTAACTCCAGGCGTTTCTTTCTTCTGCCTTAAACATGAAAACCAACCCCTAAAACGCGAACGAAGCCGGTTGTCAACTACTACGTAATATAACAATTCGAAAATGATTTTATAAGGCTATTTAAATAACGTTTTTTTTAAATCGCTATTTTAATGGCCCACCCGGCACCAGTATCCGCTTTTCGCGTCGCGGATATTCGTCTGTCTGCAATCCTGTCTTATTTAGAACCATTACTACTAAACAAGAAGTCGATTAATGAAAAAAATTACGATTTTATCCATTAATTAATTTTTATATCAAAATATTGAGCCTTATTTTTGTTGGAATGAAATCGTATTACTTTTGATATGGGTGACAAAACTTTTAAATAGTTTTATTATATAAAATTTTCTGGTAAATACCTATTATAGTTTTGACTTTTTATATTAAATATGGATACACATATCAATTGCACTAAAATTATACGGAAGCCTCTTTTTTTCTCTTATGTACACTCGGGGTAAGAAAAGATTCGTCACCTTAAGATCTATTTTCGTGTGCTCAGTATGAGCGATAATCTGCTTTACCGATCGAAAATATAATAGGTTGGGGAAAAAGTTTCTTCGTATTTTATATGAAAATTCAAAAAGTTTTTTTTTATAGTTTATTTACATTTGACTAAAGTATGTAGGTGCCATTTTGTTCCATAACTTTTTGCCATCTTGTTGGTAGTGACATGATCCCATTGCTGTAAAAATTTTGGGGCTTCTGATCGAAAAACTGCGACAAGTGGTTTTGGCAGTCCTCTCGTGATGTTAACCTGACACTGCCTAAGGAATTCTGCAGAGACCGAAACAGATGAAAATCTGAAGGTGCAAGGTCAGGACTATACGGCGGATGCATTAATACCTCCCAGCCAAACTCTCGTAATTTTTGTTGAGTGGCTAAAGATGTGTGAGGTCTAGCGTTGTCATGGTGAAAAACCACACCCGTTCTGTTGATCAATTCTGGTCGCTTTCTCTCAATTTCTTGCTTCAATCTCATCAATTGTTCGCTATACAGTTCTGAATCGATGGTCCTGCCGGGCGGTAATAGCTCATAATGAATGATGCCCTTCCAATCCCACCATACACACAGCATTACCTTGTTGCGAGTTAATCCGGGTTTTGCCACAGTCTGTGAAGCTTGACCGGCCTTTGACCACGATCTTTTTCGCACGTTCTTGTCGTATGTGATCCACTTTTCATCACCAGTTATCAGCTTCTTCAAAAATGGTTCGGTTTCATTACGTCGTAATAAAGAATCACAAATGAGTACACGGTTCATTAGGTTTCTTTCAGTGAGTTCATGAGGCACCCATATATCGAGCTTTTTTGTGTACCCAGCTTTATTCAAATGAGTCAAAACCGTTTTGTGGTCAATTGCCAGTTCTTCAGCTACATCGTAACTACTAATATGCCGATCTTGCTCCACTTTTTCAAAAATGGCATCAATTTTGTCCGTAACAGGGCGAACAGAGCGAGATGCATCTTTGATATCAAAATTTCCGGCTTGAAAACCCTTAAACCAAACTTGCGCTACTCTCACAGATACTGCATTAGGTCCATAAACATCACAAATTTTTTTCGCGGCTTGAGTTGCATTTTTACCTTTTTTATAGTAAAATTTTAAGATGTATCGAATTTCTTCTTTAGATTCACTCATTTTAACAACAACAAAAGCAAATGAAAATCACACAAATTCCTAATTTGAATTTGGAAGTGCCTTCTTTAAAATTAAAACTTTTTAATGATACCATAACCAGCCAGATACAAATGGTATAGCCAAAGAGATTGTATTACAAGTTCATACATACTATATGCGAAAAGACTTTTTTCCCAACCTAATATAACACTGACAGACATACTCGTAGTTAGAAAATTCGGTAGAAAATATCATATCTAACTTATTTGTAGTGACTAATTACGCCATTAAAAAAAATCGTGTTGATATAAAACTAGACGTAGTCCAAATATGCTACACTACTTTGAACCCAGTTATCATATTATGTAAGTTTAATTTTAGATGCAATTGTCAGTGCAGTGCTTTAGTTTCGTCAGGTATAAAGAGTTTCCGACTTGATAAATTAATTAATTTGAAAACCGACGAAGGTTTTCTTACTCTACTGTACATAGAATTATTCAAGGTATAATCTGCTTTCAAATTCAAATTACAATCGACGATGATACATACATATGTATAAAGAAAGCTCAGTATCATGAGTCTAAAATAACACTTTTTGAGAAGGCACAGATTATTTCTCCAATATCACGTGCGATGGATAAGATATGGTAACTGGTACTGAACGGTACGGAGTAGAGATCCTTTCCTTATATGAATAAGTAAAGATAAATGTGTATTTTGAGTTCGAGGTGAAATCGAAAACAAGTGGTAAGTGTATCCGCTGAACAATGACCCAAAAACGAAACATAAATACTCTGTCGACACTTCTAGGCTTTGAGCCAAGTAGTGGACATGGTATTTTCTTTTATCTCGATTAAATTATTTATCTTTATTAATATTATAAATGTAAAAGTAACTCTTATCTGTCTGTCTGTAGCCTAACGATGAAATTACTGAACCAAATTTGATGAAACCAACCTAGTTTAAACTCCCAGAACTATTTTACCTAACACCTGATGACCTACACCCAAAAAGCGAGCAAAGACGCGGATAAGATGCACGCGTTCTAACCACTGGGCTAGGACTAGTCAACTATGTAAAAATATGCCTTAGATTAGTGACTAGACATAAAGCTACCGAACCAGAGGTACCCCTTAAATCAGATGTTTCAGCGTACTTCACTAGTCACCCTTGAAAGGTATTGGCCTGCGTAGCCGAAATCGTTCAGAGTAACATTAATAACATATATAAAAAATCAAATCAATTTTATTCAAGTAAACTTTACAATGTAGCGTTTTTGAATCGAATTTATTTTTGTAAAAATAAAGAACGTTTAAAAATACCTTTACATTTAATAAAAACTTGATTTTACTACTCATTATATATTTTTTAAATATTATTTGGGCCGTGAGACTCTACTGCGTTTAACAATAGCTATTGTTCCTATACGAAAACATTAAAAAAAAAAACATTCCGAAACTGAACATTTCTAAACTGATCGACGTAATCTATACATATAATAAAATTGGAGTGTCTGTTTGTAGTATTAAAATAGTTCGTTTTTACTCAAAGCATATGAAATTATACACGGTACTTATTCCAAAATAACCTTTTTTATTAATTTTTGTCTGTCTGTCTGTTTGTTCCGGCTAATCTCTGGGATCTGATTCTGACGGGACTTTCACTGGCAGATAACTGATATAGTAGGAAGTAACTTAGGCTACAATAATACTTTTTTTGTTACATTCAAAGGCGTATAATTAGTTTGTAATAATACTTATATTGCTCTATTGTTTCTCCGAGTTATTTACCGAATTAATTTCGCAGTCCAGACGAATAAATCTCACCCGACTATTAAGCTAAGCCATTTGAGTCGATAGCAAATTAAATTCATTGAGATTTCATATCACGTAGGGCCGATGAGGGTAGTTACCCGTTTGACTATTATTACTGATAGAAACTTAACTGATGTTCCATTAAAAAGGGGTGCTGTGAACGTGCCTTCTTTCAGAATATTGTTTTCAGGTATGTGGCATATGAGGTGGGTTTCATTTGAGTTACATTAAAACCTTTTTTCGTGGTACTCGTTATTGACAAAAACTTAATAAATATGTTTTACTACATAGTACATATACACGTTTTTTTTTTATTGTTAGAGAAGGCAAACGAGCAGGAGGCTCGCCTGATGGAATGTGATTTCCAACGCCCATGGAGGCTTGCAGGCGTTGTCGGTCTTTTAAGAAGAAATACCATCTTTTTTTGAAGGTTCCCAAGTCGTATGTGTTCGGCAGATCAACAGTGAAAGCAGATTCCACAGACTGATTGTGCGGAGTAGAAAATGTCGTAAAATCGCGCTATTGTGGATTTTGATTTGGATTTTTTGGATATGCATAATACCCTAATATGATAGCTATTTTCTATAATAACAAAACAACAAATTGTTTCAGTTGGAACCTACAGTTTATTTTTGCAAAGAATCTTATTATAATTTCTTCCCAACAACATAGAGCGAATAAGCACAGGGTTTTGCACCTATGTAAACCATTTTAGTCAATTAAATCTAGCAAACTCAGAACAAACGTCTTAATATGTTGTTCGGGACTAGTCCACAAATGAATTATAGGTTGGAAAGAACTATACCCAAAATGTCATTGATGGATAAAATCAGCAATAAGATATCCAAAAAAACGGGGTTACAAAGAAAAATTCCCAAATTTCCTATCCAAAAACCAAATCAACCATTATTTTTTAAATTGCCTTATATTTAAATGTATATTTGTCTTTGTTAGTTACAAACAAGTCAAACTAATATAACTTTGTAAAAATAAAAAGCATTGGGTAAATTCAACTTTAAAAGCTAAAACAAATTCCTTTTCTAACGAGTCACTTAATAATCCCCACGGATCGTTTAACGGACAGACAGAAAACGCAGAACAAGAGCAGATGGTGATTTCATTAAAGCGAGTGAATCCAGCAATTAGTTAAGAGTTTTCACAGATTCCGATTCGGAAGAAAAGAATTTTTGTTAATTGCGTTCCGTTTCACGGTTTCATACTTATTTATTTCTCTTAATTTAACATAATGGGATTGAGATGTATCATATGGACATTGTACATTTTCAGTACAATAGTCCAGTACACTGTGAAACACCATTATAGGCATTCACAACAGTACAAATAACAATGGTAAATTGATGAATACCATTCATGAATTTTCCATTTTCTCCTTAATTTGTGTTTATAATTCATTTCGTGCTCAACGCTGATGGTAAATACAGGTGTATACGCTAACATACGTTTATGTAGCTTGCCGGAATACCTTTTTTTTGCCAAATACTTCCAATTAACAACACAACACTAACACAACAAAGATGTTGTATATTATGTATACTACATTAACAGAGCATATTGAAATCTTGCTCGTCAGCTTCCCACTTCCGATTCAATATAAAAAATATATATAAATAATTATGTATAAATATCTTAATATAAATACCACATCGAAACCACTAAATCAACAGCAATTCGAAGTTTTTTCTGAAGAACGTTTTAAAACAGCAATAAAAATAATTTCTCACCGATAAAAACTATAAAAAAAAAATTGCTCGATCAACATTTATTCACCATTCAGTGTCACACCGAACGCAAACTTTGAATATAAAACTCGAATCGATACCAATAAAACAGTCGTTCAATCTCCCATAGAATGTTGGAGTTTGCTAACAAAGAGGTTTTATTTAACATTCAAGATGCGTTCACTTCTATTCGGAAGTCGGTCCCAATCAAAGTTGCGACGTAAAATAACCTAAAAGTCGGCGCCAAATTGAAGGCTGCCCAACCGTGTCACGTAAAAGACCCGACACCCGAGCTGGTTGAATAGATTATACTCATTTTTTTCATGTCTGCGGGTTTTTAAATAAAATTCTTCATATGAAATTTATCTATAGACAAGTTTTATGAAATTTCATACTTAACATATTATATCATTTTATTCGCATAGGAGTTTTTTCATTTCATTGTATATAGTATTAAACATCTTAAATCTTAGGATTAGGATGTGGTGGGATTCCGTGTGCCATCAATTTTCCTGTTGTTAGCAAATAACATCGTATCTAATTATTTTTAGTTTATATTAATTGAACTAAAAGATAATAATTTAATTTACTGTAACAATTTGACTGTATAGTTGCAACGTCTTGAATATTTCTCTAAAACTTACGAAATGTGTTTCAATGAAATAATTGAAAATTAAGACAATTGTCTATTTTTATATATAGAAATAATACAGAAAGAGCGGAATTCCATTGGCGAATCAATATGGCTAAGAAAGAACACCAATAGCGGCTAAATTAGATTGCTACATTAATAGCCAGTACAAAAAGCCCCTGAAATAAAGAGGTTCTTAAATTAGTTAATTCAATTGTTTTTTTTTTCTTTTTTACTACGCGACAATTCTAAACACGATTCGCTTAAAGCAATTGAAACAGATAATACAACTAAAATTATTTTGTTTTTTTTTTCTATTTTGTGTTTATTTGCAACTCATTCTGCCATTAAAATTTCGTAAAGTTTCAAATTTATTTGAAAGTAATTTCATAGTCACCACGCACAGGCTTTGAGAGGTCGTTGGTGTGAAATTAAAAAAATAATCAATTCAAATTTGAAATTCTTAGCAGTTGGGGTTGCTAACTTTCTCCATAACATGCAAATGGGAAAAGTTTCGTCTAATTGCCTGCAACACTGTCGCGTCTCGGCAACTTGTCCGAAACGAGTTGATTAAATTCATTTTGATGGTTTATAATATCTATTTTAGATTATCATTTGGATTACGATTATATTACTGACTAGAAGACTAAAATATCAGAGGAATATCAAAGAACATTGTTTACTGTTGTCGGTTTGTCTGGTGAAATTTTGTAAATCTTCTGAAAATTTCCTGAGCGAAACGCCAAAGAGCCTTACTAATAGGCACAAGACCTACGAGTCAAATATATTTATATATTTCTAGCTACCTGTCCCGGCTTTGCTGAGGTAGAATAAGGATCTACATATTTTACTTTTTTTGGGCCGCGTATCATCGCAGGCATACGCAAAACAACTTACCAAAGTTAATCGACAATCGGATTAATGGTTCGAGTTACAAAGAGAGCAATTATATACATATATTGTTGGAATAAACAAGCAACATCTGATGTACTTTACAGGGCGTCACGGTAGCATGCGTTAGCGATCCCGTGGCGCCCGCCAAAAGACGGAGAGGAAACCGGGGAGAACCCACTTTCCATCACGTGGGGGAAGCGGTTTTTCCAGCGGCGTGGTAAATATACAGTTATAGTTATACATGTTGCAGAATATTTGATACATCCCATTGTATTCACAGTATTCAATTCACCTGTAAATGTCCCACTGCTGCATTAGAGTTCTTGTGCGACAATAAACTGTTCTAATGCGGCTGGTTACACGCGCCATCACTTTTATCCGAAATATATTTGTTTACTTACACACTACTGCTGAGAACGAGATTAATTATTGTGCCACATATGTATATAAAACTTTAGATACAACTGTTATAAAAGCAAAAAAGCTAGTAAATAACTAGTAAGAGTACCTACTTTGTACACTATTATGTATATAAGATCAATTCTTTATTTTTATTATACAAAAATACTACAATTAACTCATATCAAAATTAGGAATAATATATGCTTTCTGTTTCATTGTAGCGTAAAACCGTAAGTAATCATTAAATATAGACTCAATTAATCACAAAAACATTCAAAAGTTGCCTGGTTTTGAACCTATAACCCACGGATAAGATTCACGTTATCAGCCACAGCTATCGGAGGTGTTGGCCTAAAATTTAGACTAATAGATAATTAGATAAAAAAATAAAAAAGTGCTATACTATTACTACTATTTGGCCGGCAGTTTTTCCGAACGACTTGGGAGCCTTCATAAAGAGAGAAAACCCATTTCTTGAAGGCCGACAACACAGGTGTGTTGTCGGCCTCAAAGGTATCGAAAACTGTTGTTACTTTCATAGTATAATGTCATACGGTATTGTGCTGTGGGGCAATGTAGCCGCTATCCATACCATATTTGTGCTACAGAAGAGGGCTATTCGCGCAATCTATAACCTAGGAACTAAAGAATCGTTAAGGAATAAATTTAAAGAAATCAAGATATTGACTGTTGCTTCTCAATATATATTCTCTAATGTTATGTATGTACGAAAAAATATTAATGATTTCATGAGAAAATGTGATACTCATAACATTGGTACAAGGAACAAACACAAACTTGTTACTCCTGTTACTCGACTGCGTAGAGTCAGTAACTCCTTTGTGGGGCAATGTATACGGTTTTACAACAGGATCCCAGAAAGCGTTCAAAGAATTAAGCGTTTAAATTTGGCAACAGAGGCACTGTTGCCAAATTAAAAAAAAATATTAAGGAACGCTTGTGTGCAAAAGGTTATTATACAATTAATGAGTTTATGATCGATAGCACACCTTGGGAATGAAACGATCGCGTCCTGGCTATTTCATCTCATATTAAATTGTTTATTTATATAATACATAAGACAAACAAAAAAAAACCCGCCGAGTTTCTTTCGCCGGTTCTTCTCAGGTCAGGGTATTTTCTTTCCGAACCGGTGGTAGTGTTTCAATTGACCATCAATAAGAAAGTTTAATACTTCTATCAATACATATAATAAAATTGTAAAAGGTCGGTGTCTGTACATGCAAGATAAATAAGAAAAACTTTGTAAGGGGAACTTTAAATAGGCAATAGAATCCAAATTAATGATTTTTAGAATTTTTGTCTGTTTGTCTGTATGTCTGTATGTCTGTTTGTCTGTACGTTTGTTCGCGCTAATCTCAAAAACGGCTTAATCTAATTGAATGCAGTTTTCACGATTTCGTTATGGTTTGCAGGGATTAACATTTAGTCTTTGTTTTGTTTCAATCGGTTCATAAATAAAAAAGTTATGTCAATCTAAAGAATTGCATCATCACATCAATCAATCTGATCAAATTAAAAATAAAACGCCACAATATTGTATTCATCCTTACCGTAATAAATTATTTTATATTCAAGTCTGTTTCAATACCTACTAATTACTTTTTGAATTACTCAAATCGGACATTCCGTTCAAAAGATATTAAACCCAAAGCGCAGCTGTTTAAATTTTTTAGTAGTTTCCGTTTGATTTTGTTAGATGGCGCTGTACCGTCAGTCACAATTCCTAAAACGCGGTGTCAAGATTTTTCTGATTAACTTTTCGAACTTCTTTTGAAGAAGTTCGAAAAGTTAATAATATTGTCCACCCTACTTTCCAAGCAGCTTGTCGGGCACGTCACTTGCTAGACAATGACCAACACTGGGATAATGCTTTGTCCGAAGCAAGTGTCAGTGATAGTCCTCAAAGATTGCGTCATTTGTTTGCAGTCATGCTGGTATTCTGTGCACTTTCAGATGCCACACAGCTGTGGCATAAATATCAAGGTAAATTATCTGAGGACTTTTTCAGGCACGCGCAGCTATTGACTGACAACCATGATAATGAAAGATTACGTGAAAGTCTTTTGAATCGTTGTTTGCTGGCTATTCAGGATATAGTTATATATATTGGGGGTAATCCTATTTTACAATATGGCATGCCTGAGCCATAACTTGATGGCGAACACATTAATAGAGATTACGCAATGGAAATAAACTATAATCATGCAGAACTGGCCGAAACTGTAGAAACATATGTCTTAAGACTATCAGCAGAACAGCGTTTAATATTCGATCGTGTATGTCGGAGTGTAGACAACGCAATAGGAGAAATGCTGTTTGTAGATGCTCCCGGGGGAACGGGAAAGACTTTTCTTACCAAAGCAATTTTGGCAAAAATAAGAAGTCAAACTAAAATTGCACTTGCTGTCGCTTCATCGGGTATAGCAGCCACTTTGTTGCCAGGAGGTAAAACAGCCCATAGTATGTTTAAAATTCCGATCGAATTAGAGCGCACAGAGAGTCCAGTTTGTAATATTTCTAGAAATAGCGATAAAGCCAAGGTATTACGTGATTGTAGTCTTATTATATGGGATGAAATCACAATGGCCAACCGTAAAGCTGTTGCAGCTGTAGATAGGACATTACGTGATATTAGGCAAAATGACCAACCTATGGGTGGTGTAACAGTACTTTTTTGTGGTGATTTTCGTCAGATTCTGCCTGTAATACCACGCGGAACTAGGGCAGATGAAGTTGGAGCATGTATAAAAAGTTCTCAACTATGGCACCACATTATACCTATGCATATGACAGTAAATATGCGTGTGCAAATCGGAGACAACGAAAATGCACAGGAGTTTTCTGACTTGCTACTTGAGATTGGCAACGGTTTGTATCCGCAGGAACAAGGAAAAGTTATTCTGCGCGAAAACCTATGTCGCACAGTTACTTCGATGCGAGAACTTATATCACCTGTATATGGAAATACATCACAAATATCCAGTAACGAAAACTCCTGGTTATGCGAAAGAGCGATTTTAACTCCACGTAACGACCAAGTGGCAGCAATAAATGCTGAAATTTTAAGTTATGTTTCGGGGGATAGTGTAGAGTATATTTCCATTAATAGGGTGATGGATGAAGGAGAATCTACAAACTATCCGGTTGAATTTTTAGAATCTCTCAATGCCCCTGGATTACCGGCTCACTGAATAAATTTAAAAGTCGGGGTACCTATAATGCTGCTTAGAAATCTTAGTCCCCCAAAACTTTGTAATGTTACTAGGTTAAAAGTAATTTATTTGCAGAAAAATATCATAGAAGCAGAAGTTTTAACGGGGTGTGGAGCCGGTGAGAGTGTTTTTATACCTCGAATTCCTTTGATTCCCAATAACTTTCCATTTTCATTCAAACGGGTTCAATTCCCAGTAAGCATATCCTATGCAATGACCATCAACAAAGCGCAAGGGCAAACGCTGAAAGTTGCGGGTTTGGATTTAACAGTTAACTGTTTTTCGCACGGTCAACTTTATGTAGCTTTATCGCGTGTGAGCAATCCCAAAAACTTATACGCTTTGATTCCAGACGGCAATACAACTAATATTGTTTACAGAGAAGCATTGTTGTAATTACAACATATTAATTACTATTATCCTCATAAATACCCAGTTTCATACCCACATCCAAGCGGACGAAGTCGCGGGCACAGCTAGTATTGAATAAAATTATTTGAGTTTGAGTTTGAAAATGACTATTAGTTGCGTTTGCTACTTACTCCCTAAAAAGAAACATATTCAAAATGATCGTTTAATTCCTCTCTATTGATTATAGGAATTAAAATTATCATTGTTAAAGAGAATATAATAATCATAAAACGTAGTTGTTATAGTAAGAATACTTTCAAAAATAAAAAGAAGAAAAATAACAAGCAAACATTGTTTTGGTAAAGTTATTTTAAATAGGTACCTAGATGAAAATGTGTTATTGATTTTAATTTTCCTTTGTATAACGGAACGTAACAAGTGGAACGTTCAGAAATAGCCTATTCATTAAACAACAATAAATAACTATATTTTGAGAAATGCTAATAAAAACATAATGAGGAATAAATTATTTTGCAATTAAAGTGTATTTTTTATAAGTGTACCTTACAAAATTACGTTACTTTGTTTTTTCGACTACAAATGACGTCTATGATGCAGCAGTATGCGTACGTGTGACGTAGTTTCAAAACGGTTTATGTCAGTCGTCAAAATCACTAATTGCGTGTGCTAAGCGTGAATTTTATGAAACTTACTAATTTTTTTTAAATAAATTAAACCTTTCTGTGACGACCAGTGATGGCTGGGAAGCTGAACAAATTCGAAACTCCCAGTTCGGCTAGCTCGGATAGGTAAATCGTGTGTGCTAATCTTATATATTGTTTGTTTGTACAGCTGTCTCGTGTCAACAAAATTTTCACTTGAGAAGGCTCTTATTTAGTGCTAGCTTCGCCGCGGGCACGATTAACCGTAGTTTTCACGTGCAGTGTTTCAGTGCGAAACGGAAACAGGATCGGTGTACTGTAATACCAATCCGCTACCTGGAATTATAACCTCAGCGTACACACATTGTGATTTATTTTTAGACGTTCATTAAATACATTGGCAGCTTGCTTTACGCTATACAATCGCGTCGTGAAATAGACACGTGCTCGGATAAGATTTATATCGGAGGGCTTGTCTCTAATTGAGAAAATGAACAAAATCTTCCAAGATATGGAACAAGGTTCCGTAATCTTCGCGAATGCGTAAGATATTTGGATGTTATTAATTTTAGCCTGTCATCGTGATTAGACAACAGCTTTCCTCTGGCTTATGTGCTGTCCAATAAATGCAATATTTTTTTATATGTTTTCATTTGGCAAAATTTTCTGTACTCTAACACAAACATAACCTTCCACAGAATATGAGTCATTGTAAAACTTGTAAACAAAACATGAACACAGATTAATACATCTGAATTTATATGATAAGATAATCAAATATACAAATTGTAAGGAACTCGAAGTATGATAACTACAAAAACATGTCATATCTTATAACATTTCCTTTCCGAACATAAACATGATATTATCTCATTCAAAATAATGCTGAATAAGCATTATCATTTATCATGAAATTAGAATTTAAAAATCTACATGATAATTAAAACATTACACTGATCAAACACCAATTTTATGATTTAAAACAAACAGCTTTGCATGCGGTGTTGTTCGCACAAATGTTGAACATTAGGATAAGACTACACAAATATCCCCAATCCCCTTTTTCCTGGATATATATTTTGAGATGCCTTTGAGTCATATATTTTTGCACAATCTTCAGTGTATTCAGTATTCTAAGGGAGTTATAAATATTATTTATACATGTAAATTACAGCTAATAACAACTGATTCATAATTTTCCAATTAAAATGACGTATTTTTAAATGTATCTTACTTATGACTAATCTAGTTTGTGATCATACTAGTATAAAGGTATGATTCTATGTTCACATATGCAATGTTTACTGGGCCCTTATATACACTTTTATAAATATATCCCTCAATTAATCTACATTATTATTGAATAAATCAGATGAGTAAATTTTGCTTGGTGGTCAGGCTTTGCACAAGTCTGCCTGCATAGGTACCACCCAATCATCATGTATTCTACCAGCAAGCAGCTAACGTTAGTGTTGTTGTGTTTTGGTTTGAAGCGGGTCAACCAGTATCTCTAAAGACAAAAGAGATAGAGAGAGAGGGCATCTTAATTTATAAAACAAGTATTTGCAATGAAAGGGGTGATTGAATTTTCTTACAATAGAAATATGTATGGTAGAAACTACATATCAATTAGTGATGTTTTTGGGAAAAGGCTCTGTCTGCCAAAGATTTAAAAAAATGGATTAAGTCACATATAGTTTGGGTCGAATTACAAACCAACTAGAAATGCCCTGAACATTATCATATGACACTAAATTTTGGGCATAATCTTGAGAACAAACAGACTAGACTTTTTTTAAATTAAAATAACCAAAAATATAATCTGTCCATATTTTATTTAAAACCAATCATACACATTTATAATGTAACAAACACAACACACAAAATTTATCATAATTAATTCAATAAAAAATAATTGGAAATGATTATGAATAATGATGCTGTATATTTATCATTTATTTAATATTGTAAATAATATACTTCATTATTATTATTTAATTAAATAACATGCAAAAACTTGTTTAATTAATAAATAAATTTAAATATATATTTTATGGACAAATCTGTTGTCGTTCTACAAAAACATTGACCTTATTTTTTGGTGAGGTTGATTGTCAATGGAATGAAACAAAAATTCAGTATGACTTTGATGAACATCTTACAAAATTTCTGTTATTGCCTTGTTAGTTTATTTTCTATTAAATAAAACCCTAATCTCTGTATGTTTAAGTTACCTGCATTAAACTTTAAATACAACGAGGATGTCTATGTATATGTGTGTGGTGTGTGTTATATGTATATTCATAAATGTTGTTTAGACTTATTATGCATGACACAAATTATACATCCAGTCTTAACCACTCATAAATGATGCTTCTGGTACAGTGATACTCTGTATTTCTGTATTCTGGTTAATAAATGTGGCAATGTAAATAGGCACAAAAGATTAACATCTTAGATTGGTGAGCATGCCATTTCCAATTTAAGGAGTGATTAATACTTCTTGCAGTGTCATTGCTTGAGAAATGTCCACACACCCCCCTTAAGAAGCCAGTATCACCTTTTTAGAAGTGCATGAACTTCTGTCGTTTCTTAAAAATAAAACTGAAAACATACAATAAAAGAATACATCCATTGTTGATCAGAAAATTAAAATAAAAGTACTTCATACAAAGAGAAAAAAACCTTGAATTTACGATAACAACAATATATAGAAGGTAACATATAAGGTCAATACAATGTTTTTATGAATCGTTGCAAATAATCGTTTTAAAATTAAGGTCAAATTTGTAATAAAAAGAAATAAAGCATTCTATTTTTAATGTTTGAATAAATATATAAATTATAGCAAGTTCAATAAAATTAATTACTGTGTTTACTGTCACCTCTTGTCGGCAGATTACTACTTTTGACACTGCTTGTTGTTTTATTATACATTTAGATTAGATTTTCGACTGGTCCCTAACTTTACAATGATTGTTATTTGTATTACAAATGTTTTAAAGTACAGTATTTGTGTCAAGTACTTACGAAAAAAAACAACGAAACTTTTTTTATAGGTAATCATCACAATGATTCAGTAAAATTTTGTTTTTACTTATTTTTTTTTCTGTATAAGCAATCCTTTATCAGATTTTTAAAATAATAGGCACAGGTTAAATAAAATAAATCCTAATATTTATTTGTCTTATTTATTTCTATCAAAATAACAAACATCTACTTCACAGCGACTGCACCTTCACCTTTAAATGTTAAATGTTGTTGAATGTTACGCCTTCACTTTCCAATTTGTACAATACATGAACATAACATGTTATTTACGTAGATTTAAAAATTTTCCACATCTGTTGTATTCTAATTCAATTTAACTCATACATACAAACATATTGGTTATTTCTTGTACAAACTGGTTTGTACTGGTTTTAAATGGACTGTATTGGGCAGAAATGTACCAACCCACAGAAGTGTCAATAAAAGTTTTTAAGATTAAAATATAAAACAATTACTATTGTGATAGAAAACCTGTTTAATTAGAAACGTATATAACTATACTAATATGTATTGTAAAGATGTAACATAATTCTTTCTTTTCTTTAATAACATAATTGATGTTTTGTGGGTTGGGACATTTGTGCCCAATGCGGTCCAATTACATTTGATTAACGATGACCTAATAACAGATATTTTAAGGTTGTGATATGTTGACAGTGACACAGAACTTGCGTTGGATTTGAGCGAGCAAGTGTTTGTTGACGATGACGACTACTCCCGGGCGCCGGCCTCCCCCACCACCGTGCCTAATGTCAGGCCTTACCGGCCACCCTCTACAGGTAAAAGATATATCATATTAAATAATATTCCAATAACTGTGAATTGGAACATTTTAAATCAAGCTGCTTTTTTAAATTTCGAATAGTAATTTCAATTAAATATCGAATTTTGTGTTGAATTTATAACGAAGTGATACTTCTTATGACTTATTTTTTGACGACCTCTGTGGTCGAGTAGACACACAACTCGACCACAGTAGTGTGTTTCATGGATACGCCACTCCGAGGTACAGGTTTCGATTCTCGGTCGAGTCGATGTAGAAAAAGTTCATTAGTTTTCTATGTTGTGATCTGGGTGTTTGTGGTACTGCCGTTACTTCTAATTTCTCCACAACGCAAGTGCTTTAGCTACTTACATTGGGAGCAGATTAATGTATGTGATTATTACTATGTATTGATTACTCTTTGAGTGTTGACCATACTAGTGTCGATGCTTTAGACTGACGTCCACTTTATAATGAAGGGATTCGAACAACACGACAAGACAAGCGTCTTGACGTACGCACCGAGCTGTCTCAACCTTAATTTAACCAATTACAGACCAAATATTGCAACTCAAATATCAGATTTAGGGATTCTTAAGTTTAAATTTCGAACACTCGATACTTGTTATACAGTATAATTTTTATGCACAGATTATATAAGATTCTTTTTTTTTTAATTTTTGTTAGTTGTAATTAGTTTTTTTTTTTACTTATTAAATTTGATTTGGTATACATTACAGCGTATCGAACGATTATCTTATCTTTATTAGTAATCATTTATCAGACGCGTTTCTGATTAACCATATTTTTGTTAACTCAAATAAACATTAACCGCGTGACGCTGAGTTAACTCGTCGTAACGAGTCAAGAGTTTATTTATATTTGTTAAGTGTATAATATATCTTTAAGGTTCAAATATCTTGAAGTCGCCACGCGCTCGCCGCGTTCGTACCGCATCTATGTCGCAGTCGAATAAACGCACAACGGCTGAGAGCATACTCCATGCAGATAGAAGGACGATCTACACGGCTGGCAGACCGCCTTGGTACAATTGTACCGGTGGTCAGGAAGTGGAACCGTTCCTGATTGGTGAGTAGCTTATATCAAATATATCATAACATAGTAAAAAACAAAGTCGCTTTCTCTGTCCCTATGTACCTTTGTAAGCTTGGATCTTTAAAAATACGCAACGGATTTTGTTGTGTTTTTTTTTTTTTTAATAGATAGATTGATTCGAGAGGAAGGTTTTTAAGGAAACACTGATAATTTTAAAAATTTTTAATGTGATGTCGTAAATAAACAAATTCTATGGTATATTTAGTATTGCACGAAGCCGGGGCGGGCTAAACATATAATATTATTTGTGTGTCCGTTTTTTTATATTGAAATAACCGCTTTTTACTAATTGCATGTGTACGTATACATGGCACATATATCAAAACTTCAATTTTGTCTGGCTGTTTGTTCCGGCTAATCTCTGGAACGCCTGATCCAATTTTGACCGGACTTTCACTGGCAGGTAGCTGATTTAATAAGGAGTAACTTAGGCCTTTATTTTGAAACAATAATAGTCTCGATCCTGTGTCTTTTTAAATCGTAGGCGTCAAGTGAACCGTAACATTATCGACGCTTGAAATTTCATATGAAATGTGCTTATTATTTAGAATAATGTTATATTGAGAGTCGAGATGGCCCAGTGGTTAGAACGCGTGCATCTTAACCGATGATTGCAGGTTCAAACCCAGGCAAGCACCCTTGATTCATGTGCTTAATTTGTCTTTATAATGCATCTCGTGCTCATCGGTGAAGGAAAACATCGTGAGGAAACCTGCATGTGACAAATTTCATAGAAATTCTGCCACATGTGTATTCCACCAACCCGCATTGGAACAGCGTGGTGGAATATGTTCCAAACCTTCTCCTCAAAGGGAGAGAAGGCCAGCCCTTTAGCCCAGCGGTGGGAATTTACAGGCTATTGTTGTTGTTGAATTAACGGCATATACCTTAGTCTTATTGTTCATTACGTTTATTAAGAACGCAACGCCAGTTATAATAACATTAAACATAAGCCCACAAACAATGTATGGGAAGTGTTATAATAATTGTCTTGTTATGACAGATGTTTTTGTTGCCACATCTTTTATGAATCCAATCTATTATTACGATGGCTAACTACTGTTCATAATTTTGAAGTATAGTTAATTTGGTGGACCAATTAGAGTGTTTGTCGCCAATCACTTGTTGACGGCGTTCTCGTATTGTGTATCATAGTATAAAACAAAGTCGCTTACCGCTGTCTGTCCCTATGTATGCTTAGATCTTTAAAATTACGCGACGGATTTTGATAAGGTTTTTTTTAATAGAGAGAGTGAATCGACAGGAAGGTTTTCTTTATAATACATGTACAATATAGTAAAGAAAAAAAAAAGTTCTGTAGTATATTTAGTATCAGCATTGTACCCGTGCGAAGCCAGAGTGTGTCGTTCGTATTATATGTATATGTATCGCGCTGTCGTACAGCTGACCCTCGCTTTTCCAGTGTCTTCATTGTTCACGCGTGAACTTACAATAGGCTATTTGACTGATTTTTAAAATCCACTTTATATTATTTAGTAGAGGTTAGGGAACCCAACAAATGTGGAATTTTTTATTTCTAGTACATATTTGCCGAAAAATATCATATTAAAAATTCCATATTAAATAATGCGCGAAAACGTTACTTGGACAATATAGCGCTGCAATGGGGTCGGTGACGTCACTTTGCTGTAATTTAATCTGTGGTACATATAGTAGAAAAGCAAGGTTTACAAGAAAGTGACTTCATCATAAGCCCGGCCAATCCGGAGCGTTTTGTGTCACGTGACAAACGTTTGAAAAAATACATTTTTATTTATTGATATTTGAATAAATAAAAATGTATTTTTATTCATATGATCTAATATATTCGTCAATTTGACACGTCGATTTACATGCACTTGCTTTCTTGGGTTGAACTGACGTGAGAATTATCAGATATTCTACCGAAAATCAGCAGTACTTAGTATTGTTGTGTACTGTCTTTAATGAATGAGCGATCAAATTAAAAAATAATACTTGGCAATGTACTATTCAAAACAAAAAGCTACATTATATATACTATGTTCGCTCCAACGGACATCTTTTAGTTCGTCATTTTACACAATCAACCATTGGTTCTAAACGTGAATTTTATAATGAGTACCGCCAAAGGGGGCACTACTAAAAAAATTTCATATGAATTACATTATCAAGTATGTACAATTAACTTTATATATCTTGAACGGAAATCAACGTAAACAAACTCGCTAATTTTTATCATATAATCTTGTATTCAATAATGATTTTGATTGATGTTATTGTAAGATAAAATTTAAATTTACGTTAAATTAATGGTAATTAGAAGCTAATTTCATACAACTTATAATGAATCTTATTTAGGCGCGATAAGAGTGTAATTTGAGTGTTAAATTAATTGCAAAATTTTCTATTAGCTACGGCAGTGGCGGATTTACCAATAGGCTAAGTAGGCTGGAGCCTAGGGCGGATAGATTTAGAGGGGCGGCAAATTTAGCCCAAATTGTCTTTATCTTACAGTAATAAAAAAAACTTATAATTATAGGTATATAATGGGTTGCAAAAATAATCTAGTAACTGACAGAAATATCACCTAGTTCATAATCATACTAATTTTCACGTAATTAGTATGTTTAGCCGATGTAATGAGGGCGATAGAAAACAAATCATAAATTTTCATTTTCAGAATAAATTGTGATTGTAACCTAAACAAACGTATCGAATTTTAAAAGTCAGTAGGGGCGGCAAAAATCGATTACCCTACTAGCGGCAAATTTGTAAATCCGCCACTGAGCTACGGTACAACGGTACAATATGGTATGGTATGGTATACAAAAACATCTGTATAAACACGGCGGACTCGTAAAATAACCCTTCGATATATTTTTAATTCCAAAATCTTCAAAATTCATTTATCAACAAATTTACATAATACTAGTGGTCGCCATCGGGTTCGCTCGCGTTTTATTGGTTGGTTGTCATATTTAAGGCAAATATAGTAACCTATATCCTTTCATGGAGCTCAAGTTTGCTTCATACCAAATTTCATCAAATTCGGTTCAGTGGTTTGGTAGTGAAAGAGGGACATACAGACAGACAGGCAGAGTATTTTTCACATTTGTAATATTAGTATTGATTTTTTAAACATAAATATTCTTACTTCAAGAAAATCTATTCGGTAGTTTTTGAGTTAATCGCAGACAGATGCGATGGGGGTAACTTGTTTTTAAACCAAATTTAAATCTGTTACCTAAAATAAATAAATAAAGCGTATCATTCAATACGAGATTATATTGATGATAAAATATCGTGGATTTATATTTTACATGTATTTGTTCATTTCCCAGCAGGACATGTTACACACATACATACATCGAAGCGTCAAAAAGCTTAATTAGGATTTTTTTATCGTACGTAATGGCGACGTCACTATGACGTAGAACAACACATGACAGCGAAAAAAGGGATATTCCAAACGAGATCGAAAGAAGGATATTACGATTGTGAACGACTAGATTTAGAGCTAGCGCGCGCGACTTTAAAGTGTTTGTCATTGTCACGTCACGTTTCCAAAGTGAAGTGCGCTCATTAATAGCGACAGTGACAAAACATTTTCGAAATCGAAGTGTCATTTGCCACTATGGATTTCGAAGAGACGGTGGTTCTCTGTGACCTCGTGAGACTCGGGAGAAAAAGAAAGCGAAGAGAATACTGGGTACTAATTTCTTCCCACACTTTAGTTTTCACGTGAATATCTGAATACTCTTTCAATTTTTTATCATAAAGGGCTGGTCTCTTTTCCACTTCTTCTATTAGAACATCATTATTAGTATCGTCTTCACGAATGTTTACGTTTTAAATAGATGGTGACGCAATTTTGCGCGCGCCATAGTCGCCAGTCAAAGTGTAGATAGAAAGACTGATGAGATGAGAGTGACAAATTTGTCGCTAGTTTATCATGGCAATGCGCGCAGCATTGCTATGAAAAACAGTTTCGTCACGGGCTTATTCGCCGGTCGGCGTACACAAATGACACCCAGTTGTCTCGTCGTAACGTGCGCGCAACTCCATACATATTCACGGACTTGATAAGAGTCACGAAACAGTCACCATGACAAAAATCACCGGTGCGCGCTAGCTCTTATATTTCGAATATCATCATGTCTGATAACGAGCTGATGCCTGACTCCTCGTTTTATATATAAACTGTATTTAACTAAATTTCCAACAAATGTTGGAAAAGAGTACTGAGTTTCTTGTCGGTTCTTCTCGGTAGAATCTACTATCCGACCCGGTAGGTTTACTTAATATGGTTGTTAAATAAAGTATATTTTGATATTGAATGACATTACATGACGAATAAACAATATTTTGATTTGTTGTGATGAGGTTTCAAAACGGTTACACGTCTATAGTCTTCGTGGCATTTAAGATTATAATCTTTTGATGATTTTAATTTTATTCGTCATACTAATTAACCATTATAGAAATATATAATCAGATCAATATAATAAATGACATAAGAGACTTCCTAACGAGTTTTATAATTAACATCTCATTTGGAATTTTTCTTATAACATACTAATAGTTTCGTAAATACATATATGTTACTCAATACAGTAACTAGTTTTAGTTCATATTTGTATATATTTAAGCACTTAATATTAATAATTATTATGTTAATAAATTAAAGGTATAACTTTAAACCCTTGTAATATTAGTAAAGTTAAGTTACACGGTTTAAAGTTCGAAGTTAAGATGCTGGCAACATTAAAATCGTTCGGTGTTACCTGTTCCAACAACACCTTTACCTTTGTTTACATTTTAAAATCTTTAAAATCGATTACATATTATGAGATGTTTATCTTTTATTTTCCGGTCACTCATGTTTAAGGGGTAATTACTATATTTTTGTATATGTATACCACACAATTTATAAATCCCTTTCATTAGCATTTTTGAAATAAATTATCCTTAAAATTATGTTATTTAAACTTTGTAAACAATATCAATATTTTAAACTAACTGTGTCCGCGATTCCATGCGCATTTTAATTGAGCAAAAATATATTGTTGTAGCCTAAGTTACGTCAGCTATCTACTAGTGAAAGTCCAGTCAAAATCGGTCTAGCAGGTCAAGAGATGAGCTGGAACAGACAGACACACAAAAATTTTAAAAATATTTTGTTTTGTTACATGTACCGTGTATACATACATATGCATTTAGTAAAAAGTGGTTATTTTTATATTAAAAACAGACTCCAATTTAATTATACGTATCAAATTGGAGAGTCTGTTTTCGATACGATAGTAATACATTTCCTTTAACTTTTAGTAGGCTTGAGTATTTTAACTGGGTTAACTACTGGTAACACTGTAAGAGGTTATTAGGAGCCAATGCTAAAAGTCTAATCTAAAAAATATGATTTAGTGTACGGCTTCGTGCTAGGCGGTGACGGAAAACATCGTGAGGAAACCTGCATGTGTCTAGTTCAAAAAAACTACATTGGAACAGCGTGCATATTCCGCAATATGTTCCGAACTTTCTCCTCAAAGGGACAGAAGGCCTTAACCCCGCAGAGGGAAATTTACAGGCTGTTGTTGTTGTTTTCTTGAAGGTCCTGAACTATGAAATAATTTAGAAGTGTTCTTTTCAAAGGTATCGGTGGAGCAAGCGCCTCCGGTAAAACGACGGTGGCGACGAAAATCATAGAATCTCTTAACATACCATGGGTTACCATTGTCAGTATGGACTCGTTTTATAAGGTAAGCATTTTTTTTTATGGTATAGGTTGGCGGACGAGCATATGGGCCAACTGATGAAAAGTGGTCATCCATAGACAATGACGCTGTAAGAAATATTAACTATTCCTTACATTGATGTGCCACCAACCTTGGGAACTAAGATGTTATGTCCCTTGTGCCTGTAGTTACACTGGCTTACCAAACCGGAACACAACAATACTGAATACTGTTATTTGGCGGTAGAATAACTGGTAAGTGGGTAGTATCTACCCAGACGGGCTTGCACAAAGCCCTATCACCAAGAAATTATCACCTGCAAAATGTTTCTTGTGCGAAATATATTAATTCATTAAAGTACAATTCAGTTAACACATAGTAAATGAACTAGATGTGTATATGTTTGTTCGTATGAGTAAAATTCATATAAGTTTACCTGCTACCAGTTAAATTTCAAATTTAACTGGGCTTAAAGGATGTTTTAAGTTGCTTTTCTTAGTGACATGTTTAGGCAAGTCCTACCAAGAAGTTATAGCTAATGTTGTCTTAAATTTTCGCGATTATTACACATTGGAATAAAACTAGTTATAACGGATTTGACGGTTTATCTTACATAGGCCAAACAAAGAGAAGTATCGGTACCAGTGTCAAGGAACATATAGGAGATGTCAATAGGCGTTCTTCAAAGTCTGCAGTCTGTGAACATGCTCTGGATAAACCTAACCATTTTTTTTCGATTTGATAAACCACAGATCCTCGCTAGAGAACACAGATTCATTCCTAGAATGATACGCGAGGCTATTGAAATTCAAAAACATCCGAACTTCAATAGGGAAGATGATTGGAGACTTTCTAACACCTGGGATCCACTTATTAAAAATTTAAAATCCCAAATCCAACAGACTGCAAGACCTAAAGATACAGTCAGTGCCTTCTGCGTGCAACCGGAACGTTACTCAAGATACCAATTGAGAAATCGTTGGCGGTAGTTGTAAATAATATTTCTTTTGTTCTTCAAATAGACAAATGTCACTGGTAGACTGTGACTACGAACGCTGTAAAGTGCTCGAAACGTCGGGATGTCAAAAAAAAAAAAAATAATATACGCGATTCAAATCCATTATAACTAGTTTTATTCCAATGAGTTATAGCAGTAACTATAATACTGGTAGTAACCAGTAATAACTTGCCTCCTAGGTTCTGAACGAGAAACAGCACCAAGCTGCTATGCGCAACGAATACAACTTCGACCACCCGGACGCGTTCGACATCGAGCTGCTGATAACGGTGCTGCAGAGACTCAAGGAGGGCAAGAAGGTGGAAGTGCCCATCTACAACTACGTCACGCACTCCAGGGAGAACAGGACGGTGAGTTGCCCTGTCTCGCTTCCACAGACCATCGTTACGTGTGTTAGAAAGAGATGGATAGAGATTTCTAGTTGCTAGAATTAGATCGAGTTAAATACACTGACTGGAGTTGCCTTGTCTCGCTTCCACAGACCATCGTATGTTACGTGTGTTGGAAAGAGATGGATAGAGTTTTCTAGTTGCTGATTTAGATACACTGACTGGATTAAATCAAATCAAAATAAACTTTATTCAAGTAGGCTTTTACAAGCACTTTTGAATCGTCTTTTTACAATTAAGTGAAGCTACCACCGGTTCGGAAAGTAGATTCTACTGGGAAGAACCGGCAATAAACTCAGTAGTTACTCTTTTTAACATAAGTCATACTAGTTAAATACAATTATTTAAATTAATATATCCTGCGTGGAAATATTTTGTAAGATTAAAAAAAAACATCGTAGTATTTATAAAGTATTAATAATTATTTTATTGTGTTTAGTTTTGTACTACCTAACCCAAAAAATAGACTTCGGAATAAACTGATAACAAAATGGTACTGAACAATTTAATGTTTTTCAATTTCTATGTTCCGTATTATTATAAATGCGAAAGTTATTTTGTCTGTCTGTCCGTTGCTCTGCTACGCTACTGAATTTGATGACCTTTGATATGAAACAATTGCGAAAACGTCGTCTAGGAGCGACGTCTAGGAGTTCATACATTAGTATTGTAGTTATGTAAATATATGTATGTACTTTACGATCAGAAAACGATGTACGGCGCGAACGTGATAATCTTCGAGGGCATCCTGGCGTTCTACAACGCGGACGTACTCAAGATGCTCGACATGAAAGTTTTCGTGGACACCGACGCTGACATCCGCCTGGCGCGACGCTTGCGCAGGTAACACACGCACACGCACACACACACACACACACACACACACACACACACACACACACACACAAAATCAAAATAGGCTATTTGACAATGCGAAAAATAAATTGTGAATTTTTGTAGTCAGTGTATATTATGAGTTTGAAAATGGTTATTTTCTAACGAAGCTTGAAAATAATACTTATTTTATTCAAAAGTCCATAAATAAAAATGCAAGTTTTCAAACGCTTGTCACGTGACACAAAACGCTCCTAATTGGCCGGGCTTATGATGAAGTCACTTTCTTGTTAACCTTGCTTTTCTACTATATGTACCACAGATTAAAATACAGCAAAGTGACGTCACCGACTCCATTGCTGCGCCATATTGTCCAAGTAGCGTTTTCGCGCGCTTTTTAAATACGGAAATTTTAATATAGAAATAAAAATATCAACTTATACTGGGTTCCTTAACTTCTACTAAATAATATAAAATGGATTTTAAAAACCAGTCAAATAGTCTATTAAACTTTATTCAAGTGGGCTTTTACAAGCACCTTTGAATCGTCATTTAACAATCAAGTGAAGCTACCACCGTTTCCGAAAGTAGATTCTACCGACAAGAACCGGCAAGAAGCTCAGTAGTTACTCTTTTTCAACAAAAAATACAGTCATGTTAGTTGAATACCCTTATGTGTGTATGTAATGTATCCTGCCTGGAAGTCAACAGGTATTAATTCCAAGCTTTTTTTTATCATCTACAAAATCTTGTATCGAATAAAATGCCTTTTTTTACCAATGTATTTTTTTATAAACGATTTGAATTTACGAAACGGTAAAGTTAGAAATGTCTGCGGAATTTCATTCTTATTATCAAGGCAGCCTCCTAACGTCCCAGTGCTGGGTAAACGCCATCACTCAATTTTGGTCCGTACCACACCATGCTTCACTTCAAAAAACTTTACCCATATTAATTATGAGGAGTCTGCCTCGGGATTGAACTCAGAATCATTGGATGAGGATTGTGATCATTGTCATCAAGGATCATACATATATGATCATGATCATACATATACGTATGTGTAATCTTTTTTTAACCTCAAATATGATATATGACCATTTGTGTCTGTGTACACGAAAAAGTTTCTATTGATCCAATCTAATAACTCCGTGTAATAGAAGGACTACTATCCATGACAAATTCGGTATAATGGTTTTGCGTACTGAGCTGTACCCGGAGCAAAGATTTAAAAACTGCGCCAATTAAATAAATCCAAGATGCTAACTAAGAATACGTCCCAACTTGTTATTTGAAATTGGAAATTAGGGAACAACTACCATAAATACAACAACAACAGCCTGTAAATTTCCACTGTTGGGCTAAAGGCCTCCTCCCTTTGAGGAGAAGGTTTGGAACATATTCCACCACGCTGTTCCAATGCGGGTTGGTGGAATACACATGCGGCAGAATTTCTATGAAATTTTGTCACATGCAGGTTTCCTCACGATGTTTTCCTTCACCGCAGAGCACGAGATGAATTATAAAGACAAATTAAGCACATGAAACAGAGGTGCTTGCCTGGGTTTGAACCCGCAATCATCGGTTAAGATGCACGCGTTCTAACCACCGGGCCATCTTATTTATTTATTTATTTATTTAACACTTTTTGTACACCACAATTACAATTACAAACGATTACAGAATACACAAACTAAAAACTAATGGTGAAACAAAGGCGGCCTTATGCCTTACTAGCCATTTCTTCCAGACTACCTTGGGTTAGAAAGTTGTCTGTGGAAGACAGTATAGGGTGGTGCAATTATAACTACTCTTAAAATGAATACAAGCTAAATACATACATAAATAAATAAAAGTAATAAATATTCAATAATGTGCATACGTACATATATCAATAAATACCTACATACATACTTACATACATACATACATACATACATACATACATACAAGTATACATCTTGACTCTTTTGTAAAAAATAAGAATATAAAAGTATTTTGATTAAATATTTCTCATATAGTAAAAGACATATCTTATATTAAAAATGTAATCAACATTAACAGTGACCTTGATTATTTAGAATTTTCAATACCGTGACTGAACCAAGACAATGGATGTATAAAATGCTATGACGTAATGCTGCTTTATATTTATTTTTAATCGTGTCATTGTTGACTGGACTATACTTTACCGTACAAGACTCGGGTACACGACTTTCCCTTGAAAGTTGATCTTTGAGCTTTCTCGGGCTGCAAATAATGCCCATATGACGTCAAAGGCTAAGTGTCCCTTACGAGATCTCCAAAGCATACAATGTGGTATCTGATAATAAGGGTGCTAAAATGATCAACTTATTTTTGGGTAGTTTTATTAATAAATTAAGGTGTATTGGTAAATGGCTCTCTTGCTGTTTAGTCCATACCTTCGCACATAGACATCGGCACTGTAAGATATATTATTAATATATAATTCCATGTATCGCCAATGCTAAGTCGTCACGTTCCCGGTGAACAGTTCCATTGAGTCACTCGCTCTAGCCAGTAGAGTAGGGTAGGAGTGTGCGCGCTTGTTGCCTGCTCGCTAAAGGCTGTTTCAAATAGCAAAAATATATTTGTTATTGTATATTTAACATGATATTAAAAAATAGATCCCGTTGAGTTTCTTAGACCCGAGAGGGATCAGTGGTTAGAAGTTAGAACGCATAAATCTTAACCGATGATTGCGGGTACAAACATAGGCAAGCACAGCTGAATATTCATCTGCTAAATCTGTGTTTATAATTCATCTCGTGCTCGTTGGGGCAGAAAACATCGTGAGGACACCTCCATTTGCCAAATTTCATAGAAATTCTACCACATGTGTATTCCACCAACCCGCATTGGAACAGCGTGATTATGTTCTAAAACCCTTCTCCTCGGGGGGCCTTATCTCAGCAGTGGGAAATTTATAGGTTGTTGTTGAGTTTCTCTCGCCGATTCTTCTCAGGTCCGAGGTGTTCAATTCCGAACCGGGGGGGCTAATGTTTGACTATCAATTAGAAGGTGTAAACACTTGTGTTTTGAATGAAGGTTTCTGAGTGTGTGTATGCGCTAGATGTCTGACTATCAATAAACACTTGTGTTTTGAATGAAGGTTTCTGAGTGTGTGTGTGTGTGCGCAGAGACATCGTGCAGCGCGGCCGCGACCTGGAGGGCGTGCTGAAGCAGTACCTGACGCACGTAAAGCCGGCCTACCAGAGCTACATCGCGCCGTCGATGGCGCACGCGGACATCATCGTGCCGCGCGGCGGCGACAACCGCGTCGCGATATCGCTCATCGTGCAGCACGTGCACAAGCAGCTGCAGCTCGTAAGTGCCTCTGTGTTATGTTTCCCTGGTACAACGCACTACGCGCTTCCCCCGCGTGATGGAAAGGGGGGGGGGTACTCACCGGGTTTATCGACCGTACGTAGCCTCTGTGTTCTGTTTCCCTGGTACAACGCACTGCGAGCTTCCCCCGCGTGATGGAAAGGGGGGGGGGTACTCTCCAGGTTTACCGACACAAAACAAACGGTACCCTCTCCGTCTTTCGGCGGGCGCCACTACAGCTGCAGCTCGTAAGTGCCTCTGTGTTCTGTTTCCCTGGTACAAGAGGTGAAGAGTGAACATATATGAAAGAAAATTATATTTTTTCTTAAATTGGAAATTCCACGCATCATCAAACCAAATATTGTTAGTAATAAAAAATATATACCTAGAAGCAATCTCGTGATTATGCAAAGTAAAGTATTTCGTGCTTTAGGACTGATATTGTTCATAATAGCATAAAATGGGTTTGATGAACTGTGTCATCCTAATAAAAAAAAACTATATATATAATAATAAATATTGGACAATATCACATACATTACTCTGATCCCAATGTAAGTAACTAACGCACTTGTGTTATGGAAAGTCAAAAATAATGACGGTACCACAAACCCAACCCAAGACAGAAGACTAATGAACTTTTTCTACATCAACTCAGCCGTGAATCGAACCCGGAACCTCGGAGTGGCATACCCATGAAAACCGCTGTACACACTACTTATATCTATATTATTTCCAGATGATCTATGATCTATGATATCTAATAATGACAGCTGATTTTCTTTGCAATGTAATGGTGCGATTTTAATTTTCCAAAATAGACTAATATTTTTAAGCATAATTAGATTAAATTTTTTAAATCACGTACATTTTACAAGTCACGCTATTTATGTATCTTAATATTCAGGGTTATTGGTAACTCGACGTACATCCGCTAGGAGGTGATAGGAGTGACTATTTGCAATAATTTTAACCCCGATATGCAAAAGTGAACCATTTTTGAGTTATCACGTTTTTTAGCTTTTTTCAAAATTTGTCATAAATTCAACTAAACCAATAACCCTGTATATATATAACTCAAGGTGACTGACTTAGTGATCTATCAACGCACTGCCCAAACCACTGGACGGATCGGGCTGAAATCCTCTAAAAAAGGATTTTGATCAATTCTATCAAGAACCCACAAAAATTGAACCACAAATGTGATTTACAGAACGGTCTGAAATTAACGTAATATTTGAAATTACTTGTTAAATTATTGATAGCTAATTTCCACGCGGGCCACAGCTAGCATGTTGTATAGTAAGTTGTAGTTAGGTAGAAATAATCATAGCACGACACAACTTAGATGTAGCATCGGCAAAATTCGTAAAACCGATCACTTAAGTACGCTATCCCAAATTATCAATATTTATTTCTTATGTGAATATGATCTTTACACAAACGTAATAACTTGTAATATCGTATGACCTAATATATTCGTCAATTTGACACGTCGATTTATATGCACTTGCTCTCTCGGGTTGAACTGACGTGAGAATCTATAGCGACGAAAATCGTCAAGGCGCGATAGGGAGCTATTTCTATTAGTTATGTAAATCGGTTTTACGGATTTTGCCGATGCTACATCTAAGTTTTGTCGTACTGTAATTAATTATTGGTTATATTTCCAGCGCGGATTCAAAGTGAGGGAAAAGTTAGCGGTCGCTCACATCGGCCAACCTCTACCGGATTCCCTGTACGTCCTCAAGGATACGCCACAAGTGAGTTCTTAATTGCAAACTTTATACATCAGTTAATGCTCTGAAATATAATGATTAAGGAATACATATATAAACGTATGTAATAGAAAGAGATAGATAGAAAGGTAGTGTTCACTAGTTCAGTAACTGAACTTTTCTGTTTTAAGAAATATACAAACAACAACAATAGTCTGTAATTTTCCCACTGCTGGGATAAAGCCTCCTCTACCTTTGTGCAGCAGATTTGGAACATATTCCATCACGCTGTTCCAATTCGTGTCAGTAAAATACACATGTGACAGAATTCTGTGAAATTTGACAAAAGCAGGTTTCCTAACGATGTTTACCTTCACCGCCGAGCAAGACATGAATTATAATCACAAATTAAGTACATGAATCAGCGGTGCGGTCACAAATTAAGCATATGAATATTCAATGGTCCTTGCCTGAGCTTGAACCCGCTATGATGCACGCGTTCTAGCTACGCTGCCATCTCGTCATGCCAATAAAAAGCTAGCTATCTTGCAAGTTTGTAAGGGATGCAATTGATTGGCATGCCAGTAAGTGAGGGTTGTCCGTCAGGTGCAAGGTCTGCACACGTTCATCCGCAACAAGGACACGCCGCGCGACGAGTTCATATTCTACTCCAAGCGGCTCATGCGTCTCGTCATCGAGTTCGCGCTGTCGCTGCTGCCCTACTCGCAGCACGCCGTCGACACGCCGCAGGGCTTCGTCTACACCGGTCAGTAAGGGGGGGGGGGGGGGGCATTTGGATATCCGAAGTCATGGGTTATAACTTACTTGCTGGTAGGGCTTTGTGCATGCCCGTCTGGGTAGGTACCACCCACTCATCAGTTATTCTACCGCTAAATAACAGTACTCAGTACTGTTGTGTTCCGGTTTGAAGGGTAAGTGAGCCAGTGTAACTACAGGCACAAGGGATATAGCATCTTAGCTCCCAAGGTTGGTGCATTGACGATGTAAGGAATAGTTAATATTTCTTAGTGTCATTGTCTATGGGTGATGGTGACCACTAACCATCAGGTGAACCATATGCTCGTCCGCAAACCTATAAAATAAAATAAAAACTACTATCGGTCGTCCGCGTTTTAGAGCTTTGGTTGTCATGTATTAGACACAAAAGTAGCCTATGTCCGTCTTTGGAGTTCAAATTTTGTTTAAACTACCTTCATAACAAATTTCATCGAATTCGGTTCAGCGGTTCGTGAAAGAGCGACGCACAGAGTCTCTTCCATCGCACGTGACATTGGCGATATAATCTGTGCCTTTTTGGCACAAATAAAAGCCACAAAAAAAAGAGTAACTTTCATTTTTATAATATTAATATAGCAGTGTAATTGGAGATTTCATATTTCATGTATATGTATGCCATGTGCCTGTTCTATTGTTTCAATCACTGGTTAAAATGGAATACGTGCATGATGATATTGATTTCATAGAACGTTATCATAAATGTTTTATCTTTTGCGAAGCTAAATCATAAATTTCTTTTGATCATTATTATCATGTGGAAAAATCAAGCAATATATTCCTTAATCTTTTAGTTAAATGCATTCGGTATAAAAAAATCTAGTAAACTTACCGCAAAAATAACATTATCTTGCTTTCTAAGATATTAGGTAAGCTTTTTTGGGCAGTAAGAAACGCATCTAAATTGCCAAATTTTAACTTATGGAACATACAATTCAACTTCAAATAACATTATATGATAGGGACCCTGGAATTATTCCAGCGAAATGGCGGGTTAGGGGTATAACTAAATCATTGTGGAAGAAAACACCGACATAACCGGACATAAACCGGCCCAGCTGACACCGTATACTCGGTAAGGTTCTTTCGTGTAACATTAGGAAACCATCGTAATGTTACTGGGATATATCTATATCTGATCGAACCTGGACTAAAAATAAAAATTCGAGCCGTATATTTAGTCCTCATTGCGCGTGCGTGCGTGCGTGAGTGTGTGCACATGTCCGTATGTGCGTGCGTGCGTGCGTGCGTGCGTGCGTGTGTCCATGTATGTGTGCGTATGTGAGTGTGTGCGTGCGTATGGGCGTACGGACGTGCGATAGCGCGTGCGTGTGTCCATGTATGTGTGCGTATGTGCGTGTGTGCGTGCGTGTCTGCAATGAGTACTGACAGTCCGTGTTGTCGCAGGTCGCAAGTGTGACGTGGAGAAGGTGTGCGGCGTGTCGATCCTGCGCGCCGGGGAAACCATGGAGCAGGCCGTCTGCGACGTGTGCAAGGACATCCGCATCGGGAAGATCCTCATCCAGACCAACCAGCAGACCGACGAGCCAGAGGTGAGCCGCCGCGGATCACTTACTCATTTATGGTGGTAGGGTCTGGGTTGGTACCACCCAACAACAACAGCCTGTAAATTTCCCACTGCTCGGCTAAGGTCTTTTGAGGAGAAGGTTTGAATAGACATGTGGCGGAATTTCTATGAAATTAGACACGTACAGGTTTTGTCACGATGTTTTCCTTCGAATTACACAAATTAAGCACACGAATAATCAGTGGTGCTTGCCTGGGTTTGAACCCGCAATCATCACTTAGGATGCACGCGTTCTAACCACTGGGCATTCTCGGCTTTTACCACTCACCCATCATAAATTGTGCCACCAAGCTGTGCTCAGTTGCGTTTTGTCCGAGTGTGTAAGTAAAGTAAAGTAAAGTAACAGCCTGTAAATTTCCGACTGCTGAGATAAGGCCATCTCTTCCATTAAGGAGAGAGATTTGAACATATTCCACACACGCTGTTCCAATGCGGGTTGGTGGAATGCACATGTGACGGAATTTCGATGAAATTAGACACATGCAGGTTTCATCACAATGTTTTCCTTCACCGCCGAGCACGAGATGAATTATAAACACAATTAAGCACATATATATAGTGGTGCTTGCTTGGTTTGAACCCGCAATCATCGGTTAAGATGCACGCATTCTAAACACTGGGCTTTTTAATATAAAATATATAAACATTTTGTCTAAGTGTGTAAGGTATGTTTATATATTTAACATACCTTACTTGTTTTTCATTTCGTCATTTTGTCTATGTGTGTAAGGTATAAAAAGCAAAGATGGCCCATATGGCCCAGATGAATTATAAACACAATTAAGCACATATATATAGTGGTGTTTGAACCCGCAATCATCGGTTAAGATGCACGCGTTCTAACCACTGGGCCATGGGCCAGTGTGTAATGACCGGTACCGTGTCGCAGCTGTACTACCTGCGGCTACCCAAGGATATCAAGGACTACCGCGTGGTGCTGATGGACGCGACGGTGGCGACGGGCGCGGCCGCCATCATGGCCATCCGCGTGCTGCTGGACCACGACGTGCCCGAGCGAAGCATCAGCCTCGTGTCGCTCCTCATGGCCGAGATCGGCGTGCACTCCATCGCCTACGCCTTCCCAGAGGTCTCTATCCCCCTATTACTTATATGTTCACTCTCAGAGCCTCGAGTCTTGACTTATCCAATCGAGAAACAAAGCAGTAACTCCCAATAAAAGCACATTGGCTGGCAGAAAATGCTGTAATAGCGTTAAGCCCGCCCTTTGTACATGTTTGATCTGTGCAATAAAGAATAATAAAAAAAAAATAATAAGTTGTCCTACGACTTTCTGACTATATCTAATCGGTGTCGCATTGAGATTTATGCATGCTATGTTATAGCGAGTGCGTCTGTGCTTATGTGCATACATCCATTCCTGTGCATTATAATATATCCTGGTAAATTTGCAAGTCACTTTTATAGGAATATGACTAAGAAAATTAAGACCTAAATAAATGTTTTTGTTTACTTTATTTCCGCCCGTCTTATAAGTTATTTCATCTTAAGGTGAAGATCGTGACGTCGGCCCTGGATCCGGAGATCAATGAGAAGTTCTACGTGCTCCCAGGTATCGGTAACTTCGGCGACAGATACTTCGGCACCGAGCCCGCCGACGACGAGTGAGCGAGACAGACGCGCCACTGCATACAGCGTGAGCGAGACAGATATAACACGACGGGTGTTGGCAATATTGTGAATGTTGATGAAAACTGAAAAGTCTAGTTCCTTTTAAGCGTAATCTTGTTAATTGTAAGAGTGTTTAGTATATATCTTTTTTTTTTATTTAATTTGACGTCATAAAAAAATTCGAGATTCGAATTATAAAATATAAAAAAAAGATGCTACTATTGGTTGATAAATATTAATTAATCTTTACAGTGTTGCCAATGTCCCTCAAGAAATTACTTTTTCATACAACCAAAAATAGACTGAATTTCCTTAAATTATGTGCGAAAATTGCCTGTTGTATTTATTACTACGTAGGACTACGTACAATCCTAATATTTTAAAACATTTAGTACGACGCTTAAATGTAAAGGATTTTAGTATTTATGGAATTTGATATAAGGATTAAAATGCTTCAAAAATGTATATCATAATATTTCGAACATTTTGCTATGGCTGCGTCAATATCACTAGAAAAAAAAACAACTAACTTTTCAACTAGGCTTAAGTTTATTTTAAAATTATTCGTTTAAGGAAACCATATAAAAAGTTTATATATGAGTTTAAATTATTTAATTTAATATTAATTCGAAATTATTCTGAAATATTAGTGTGTCTATCTAAAGACTTTCATTTAACTGATTTTATTAAAAAATATTATTAAATTACTTAGATAAATTCTAGTCGCAATTGTGTGATCTCTTATAAAATAGAAAATAATTAGTGTACTTAATGCTTACTGGAATTAATAAGAAATTAAAACATGGCCGATCTGTGTATGATAACTTTAACCGGAAAATACTTAAACAACATCGAATTTCTTAATATTTATTCGATATAAAATATTATACTTGACTAAATTGTCAAAACAATCGAAAAATATTATCTGACATATTATAAATTAATTTATGTAAAATTGTTCATAAAGTATGAATATATTGAAAATAAAATATAGACTTCTGATATAAAACGAGACCAAAACCATAAGGAAATAATAATACAAGAAAAAACAAAACAATAAACTATTATTATTATGTATAAATTTAGTTATTGTGTTAATTTAATAACGAATTCTTAGTGACTTATAGTACGACACAACTTAGATGTAGCATCGGCAAATTGAATAAAACCGATTACTGCCGATTCACACAACCAATACAGCTCCCATTAGACACTATTCGTCGCTATAAATTCCTGCGTCAGTTCAACCCGAGAAAGCAAGTGTATGTAAATCGACGTGTCAAATTGTTTTTTTTTTATGGTATATACGTCCATCAAGGACGAGCATATAGGCCATCTGATGGTACTATACTGGTGATAAGTGGTCACCATCACCCATAGACAATGAAGCTGTAAATGAAGCTGAAATATTGACTATTCCTTATATCGTCAATGCGCCACCAACCTTGGAAACTAAGATGTTATGTCCCATGTGCCTGTAGTTACACTGGCTCACTCACCCTTCAAACCGGAACACAACAATACTGAGTACTGTTATTTGGCGGTAGAATAACTGATGAGTGGGTGGTACCTACCCAGACGGGCTTGCACAAAGCCCTACCAGCAAGTGTCGAATATATAAGGTCATATGACATTACAAGTTATTACGTTTGTCTAAAGATAATATTCGCATGAAAAATTAATATTGATAATTTGGGATAACGTACTTAATTCGGATGTGATCGGTTTTCGAATTTGCCGATGCTACATCTAAGTTGAGCAACTATATATGTGAGTTTATATTATTAAACATATATAATCTGTAGTATATCATGAGCCATTTTGTGCAATTTTGGTGCAAGTTTAGCTTAATTCTTAATATAAAATATTTGATTACTAAAATTTATGGTCACATAAATTTGTACCAAAGAGTATAATCGTTCCTTTAACGATAATTTGATTTTGAAATTAATGTTACTATATACGAAATTAAAAAATAGTTATTTTAAAAAAAATCATGATTTAGATTTTTTTACTTGCAGTCTTAGCTTCATAGATACACCAACATTATTATATATTTTTATCTAATTATTACAAATAACAGTGTGTTGTTAAATGTGATTATATAATATATATACGTATAAAATAATAATTCATTTAAATATTTGACATTTTGCTGTAGAATAATTATGAGCTTGTCAAATTATGTCTTATCGACGAAATTTTAGAGAAATTTCGTACAAAATTGTTTCAAAAAACATTTTTTTTTCTCGTTAATATTGATATTATATATATACTTCATTATAATCATGTATCTAGACTATACGTATAGTAAGTTTTTTTACAAAAGCAAATAAAAATATTTAAGCAATATTGACACATCCATAGCAAATCTAATTATTACATTCGATCATTACATATTAAAAATGTATTTAAATTATACAGCATTAGGTAATTATTCTTATCTACGTGATCTTTGGACTTAAATTAAATCGGCCAATTTGAGAATGCTCTGTGCTTTTGTGACTACGGTACTAGATATAGGTCTTGCAACTCAACAGCATTATAATAGTAGGAAATGATTCCACTGTTGAAGATAAATTAAAGTGGCCCCTATAATTAAGGGACGCTTTAACATAATCTTTTTCAAAATTGATAGATACTGCGCATGCGCAACTATATTCTTAGTCACAGAAGGTGTACACTACACTACAAAAACATACAGTTGAAATAACATTGTACAGTCGGGGTAAGAAAAGGTTCGTCACTTTAAGATCTATTTTCGTGTGCTCAGTATGAGCGACAATCTGCTTTACCGACCGAGAATGACATTGCGTCGCAATGAGTTGATGTTTAGATTCAAAACGTACTAAGAGTTTACTGAACTGACGAAGGTTTTCTTACTCTGACTGTACATCGCAGAATGGAATTAAAAAATATCTTAATTACTACAAATTCAATCAAGCACAAAATTATTATATAAATGCAAATACATGAGGCAAATAGATTAATAATTCTATCTCGTTTCAACTCCACACTAGAGAGTGAAATGGCAATACTTCGTAGTGTCAAATTTTAAAAGATTATGTATTTAAGAATAACTACCAAATTACTTTTAAAAGTAATCAATACTTATGTATTATTTTATAATGTTAATGTATATGCGAAGTGAGCCCCAACATTAAATAAAAATGATATTTCATATAAACATAAAACAAATATGGCGCTTATGAAACACAAATATTGATTTGTCAAATGTACACAATATATGCACAATACTTTGAATGTAAACTAATTGACAGTTTGAGAACGGTATACTAGAAGTAATATGCTTTAACTGTCCGAGAAAAAGTTTAAAATACGCTTGTTTTAATAGATTAAGCACAAAACAAATTCAAATACTAACGCATTATAGTCTTAAGATATATAGTGCTTATATATCTTAAATATACACGCTAATCATATATCTCTATATGATAAAATGTAAAGTGCACTGCACAACTATAAATACATAGTCAGAACACTATGTTATTATATTTCACACAATATTGAACGGAAATATTTATATCTTTGACTTGTGTTCTAATTTTAAATTTAAAAAAAAATATGCAAATGTTTGCGTTTCAGTTATGTAATATTTATGCATCGTATATTTTTTTAACTATACTGAAACAAGACTCATATCTCCAATTATAGTGACTCATAAATAAAATCCTGCATGATATAAATATAATTGTATGACATTTTTTATATACGCCATGTATATTCATTCAGTCGTTTGATCCGGTCCATCTTGTACATAATGTAAACAAGCTAAATATATAACAAAATAATAAAATCGGAAAGTTAATTTTTGACTAGGGTAACATTTGAAAAGGACTATGAAAATCTTAGTTTATATTCTTTACAAATATAATTGAATAAGACTTTTTTTTTATTTATGAATATGAAATTTTACAATAAATTCTCAAAATCAGTAACTAGATAGAAAACCGTGGTGCTTTTATTATGAAACAAATGTGTTCCGAGTGTATTTCTGTCACTTGGTGCTAAAATAGCCATGAACATGTTAATTTAAGTGTTAACATAACTAATACCAAAAAGGCATATGTTATATAAAACAATATTCATTGATTCGCCGTTTCAAATGTAAGGGTTATTGATATAGGACGTTTTAGCACCATGCCACAGATTAAATTAGCCAATCATGTGTCTTCGCTCATTCCGACAAGTACTGCCATTTTGGTTCACCATTTTTATTTATTGCAGTATTAATAAATAAATTCAAACTGAATAATATAGGATCTACTTTGTGTATATATGAGTGTTCATTTAATAATAATAATAATATGTATGTTGATAGTTTTAAAACAAAAATACTTCGTTTTAAGTTTACAAATTTATTTTACATTTTAGGATTATTATTTTGAATTTCCTTTAATTTATTAGAACATTTAGTTTTTACTATTTAATTAAGAGTAATAATTTCTCAATACTTAAAAGTTAATGTGTCATTTTTTTTTTAATTTATTGCTAATGTAAAATAGTGAGCTAAGAATGAAATGTTGTACACGTAAACTATATATTAGATATTATTATAAGAATGACTTAATGTCGCAATGTATACAGATGTGTTGACAAGCTTATTGATATTTACTTAAACGTCGCCACAGATAACATAGTACATACTTTTTTTTTTAATTTGAAATAGCAAAATGGACGATATTTTTTATTTAAGTGCTCGCGACTTACATCGCCTCTATAGATAATACACATAAATTAATACTATGAAGCCGATTTTAATTAAATCTATCAATCAAATCTATATGTTTTTTTTTTATTTTTCGATTGCTGTGCCGTTTTAATCGTTATTTCAATATTTGGAAATTTCGATGTATGAATATCGCATAGTTAAATTTGCAAACTTTAAAACAACAGAAGTAATGAAAAAACTGTTTTTACAGTTCGTGCGTACGGAAATAACGATTCAAATTGTGTAACAATTGAAAAACAAAAAAAAATCACTTAGCGACTTTTGCAGGAGCAACGACGAAATATGATTTATGACGGATTTAAAATTAATACATTCGTCTGTGGATGTAAAAAAAAAGTTTTTTTTTTATAATGTATCTGTGGCAAATCTTGTACGACTGACGTGTCGCTGTTGGAATGTTAGTTTAATTCCCACTATCTTTCCCTAGTGACGTGTAACTTAGTGTATCTACTTTTTGAGCACAAGAATTGTGTTTTATATGAATATAATAAGTTGCTGTGAATATATAAAAAGCAAAAAAAAAAAAACAAAAAGAAAATACGAAATAAAATAAATAATTATATGTGTTGATCTTTTATTTTTATTTTCCAAACCTTTATGTTAATTAATCTATAAAAATAATATGATTACTGATTACTTATCATTATCCAAATTTAAAATATATCTATGTCTTATTCAAAATTGTTAATTATAAAAGGAATTATATCATTTAAAACATCATTAATTTATAAAAAGTTATGTAGTATTTAAAAAATAAGTATCATAGATAATAAATATCATCACTACATATTATGTATAAAGTAACAGACAATTAAATAGATCAAGAACGTTTGAGAATCATGAAGTAACTGAATTGATATTATTAATTAAAACAAAAAACAACAAATTAACTAAAATAACATTATTACTTAAAATCATACATAATACAAAGAGAAGGAAAGGTCGCCTAGAGGATAACACTTTTCCTTACGAGACGATTTCTACCAGTATATCCAATTAACTGATTTATATTTTCTAGATTAGTGATTTAATTGTTTTTGGCTTGATACTCAATTATAGTCTATTCCAATAGGAAGAGGAGAAAAGGTAAATAAACAACTTTGACCTTGAATTGATATGTCATTTGCGTTCTGCATTTGTGAAATATTGTTGTATTACAAATGAAGATATATTAATCAAGAACTGTTTGAAGTTAATCATATAGCAGAATTATCAACAAAACACTTGTGATATTGAAAAATACGGTATGTTTTGAATGTTTCCTTTTGTCATTGGAATGGACTATATATGACTCAATTCGACTACGAATACGCCCCTTCGTATTTAATCTACGTGAATGAATACAACAACAACAACAACAGCCTGTAAATTCCCACGCTTAGTTGTGCAAATAAGTTTGCGCATTTAAGCGTTCAACGTATTTTAAAAATCACCTTATTAAATAAAAAACTTATATTTATTGTTAGTTTCATTTCCAATATTAAGACTTAAAATAACCTTATAAAATATTCTAAATGTATTTAGAATTAAAAGAGTAAAATCTGTTTAAAGTGTAGATTATCTATTACTGAATTAACATTTAGGCTATCGAACACATTTCGGTAGTATCACAGATTATAAGTGCGAGTAACAAAATATGACATTATTATTTAACTCGCAGAATAAACGTTAAGGAAATATGAACTGGTCAAATTAACCGATCAATTGAATATTAGAGCTTACAACTTGTAACAATTTTCTATCACCAGAACTAATTGTAAATTTTTGAATGATTGGAGAAAAAAACAATTGGAATTTTTTTTATCAAATGATTAATGTAAAGTATAATAAAAAACAAAGCTCAAAAGCATAATAATATACTTATGTATCTACAGAATTATAGTACGACATAACTTAAATGTAGCATAGGCAAATTCGTAAAATCGATCACATCCGAATTAAGTACGTCATCCCAAATAATCTATATTAATTTCTTATGTGAATATGATCTTTACACAAACGTAATAACTTGTAATATCATATGATCTAATATATTCGTCAATTTATCACGTCGATTTACATGCACTTACTTACTCAGCTTGAACTAACACGAGAATCTATAGCGACGAATAGTGTCGAGTGGCGCGATAGAGAGCTGTTGGTTGTATAAATCGACGGTCATCGGTTTTATTGAATTTGCCGATGCTACATCTAAGTTGTTTCGTACTATATAATTACCTTCGTGCCTCTTAATTAAATTGTTTTAACAAAAAAAAAATTCTTTTTGTTTTTACATAATGATTTGAAATTGAAACAAAGTGAATTATGATTGATTAAAACCTTAATTTTAGTTAACCTATTATATTAATTAAGCGTAATAATATTTTATTAAAACGTATTTTGTCTTAACAAAATACAAATCGACCTTACATAATAAACGTAAATCGCTTGTTCTTTTTATGTTATCTTACAATCTAAATGAATGTGTAGTTTTGCTGATACGCATAAAAAGTATCACAGGTAGAAAGTAGGAATCAATAGCATTAAGTTAATTATGTCTGTACAAATATATATAATTGTTATAATACATATCTTGTGACACATACTTATACAAAACAAAACTAACCTTACCTAACTAAAAACTATCTTTAAAATCCTATGTATTAAATGAAAAATAAACAAACATTAAATTATAAATGTTGCCAGTTTTGTGCAAATATAATAAAATATTAAAACAAACATTTACTAATTACTAATATCGGTGGGTAACTTCTTTAGTCTGTCGTTTCGTATTATTTAATATGTACGACAAACATTTAATACAATTATTTGATTACTATATCATTTAAAAGATTTTTTTTATTTGGGAATGAATATTTAAAATTATGTTTAACAAGAATTCAACTTAAAATTTAATAACTAAACTTTAATAACTTGTTTTTAAGGTTTTATATTTAGATATAAAATTTAAGTATCCATGGTCTAGTCTCTGTATTAAACATTTCAAATTTCGTGAATATAATTCTTCCCATATTTAACTTGTTATACTTTACCAGGCAGACATGATACGATTAATATAAAACTTATACATGATCGCATGTATCTAAATAGCGTTGAAATACCATATTGTAGTGTTCGGATTTCGTACAAATTACTTCACTGGTAGCTTGATTTTTTCTGAAATAAAAATAAATGTTATTTTAAATAAAACCTCTTTAGTGTATTTCTCTTAAAAATAAGTCTACGGACGATTTTGTTCGACCAATACTTTTACCTACAAAAACATTATTCAAGAAAACAATATTATATTTTAAAAAAAATTTTCTTACCTTACAAATAAAATTTTTCTTTGTAATTAAGCGGTTTGGAGAAGAGGTTTTTATTTATCTCAACCTGCTTGTCGGTACAAAATAGAAACATCCTAAATAAACTTCGAAGGTCGAAATCCCGTATAATCTTTGGTAAGTGTGTAAAAACTTACGTTGTGTTGTGTGTTGTTTACGTTAACTAATTATGTAACAAATTACGGTAAGTTAAGTTGTCTTACTTGTAAAATTCTTCGCACTCTTCGATGGAAACGTCGCCAGACAATAAACGAGAGCCGATACCGCTGTAGTACGAAGCGTAACGTTGCTGAAAGAGAACCATGAACGTTATGAGTTGTTTGATAACAAGAAATACTGACAATATTGTATAGTATGGAAAAAAAAGTAACGGATTCTACGATTATATGAAATACATAATTTTATCGGAAGCTTATATGTATGTTTATATGAGCTTCGTATATTATGCCTGTGGTTATTCAAAAGGATTTTTTTATTAAAATTGCGGCCTTTTTCACAGGCCGTTAGATCAATAAGAAAAGACAAAAAAACTTTAATATGAAATGAAATGTACAGAGACAATTCTGTCTTTCTCTCTTTCCTGTTATCAACTAAAGATCTTTATAAAATTCAAATTCAAACGTTTTTTCAAACCCTTACCTGTATGTGTTTCACGAAGACTTGTTCAGAAATGACGTTACAGGCTACCCTCAAACCTTTCGCGAGAGCGTCGATGTACTTGACCTGTGACGTCATCAGATCACGGAGGTCACAATCGCGTTTCGGAACTATCCTTAGATTGATCCCACCAGAAGGAGCTGAACTCTGTGGAAACAATAGAATATATTTACAACATTAAGAACTATTATTGCTTACTAAATTTTTACCGTAGGACGTTTGTTAATTGTGGATCGTTTGAAACGGTTGTGACTTCAAGACGACGTACAATTAGTAGGACTTGCATGTAAATGATAACATTTAGTAGCTTCACTTAATAGTTGTTAAATGACGATTAAAAAGTAATTGTAAAAGCAATTGTAATTGTAAAAAAAAAAAATTCTAACACATGCATATTTAGCATTAGAGAGAATTTTTGCCCAGGACAGTATAATATAATATAATAGTTAAGGGGTTTAATTATCTTTGGTCAATGCATTATTTTATAACAGGAACATTCCAAAAACCGCCTTTAAAATATTGCTTAGTATGTCCCGTCTGATTAGTGGAGCGACTGGTATGGATTTATTCGGATAGGGAAGTCAATTCACATTGAGTGATCTCGCTGTGGTTATGCTACAATACCATGGCATACTGAATGTTTGGAAAACATTGGCTTAAGATTCACTGTTAGCTAAAAGGGGAAGATGGAATAATTTAATTCTCGTATCGAATCAAATTGGATTGAAAGACCGACTCATTAAATGGCATCCTTAAACTTTGTTTGTTTTACATAATCTATTAGAAATTAAAGCAGTTTTACTTTTTTTTAATTTTGATCGATAGACTTGATGGTGACTGCAGATCCACCGTTAGAAAAAATAATTATCTTTTTCATCATCAATGGGAAATAGAACTAAATGTTATGTCCCTTGTGTTTATTGTTACACTGACTCACTTACTTGATCTATGATACATTTCATCATCAATGTAATGGTTTTGATGTCGGATTGATCGAACTGATTGGTTATGGCAACACCACCGAACATGTTGTATCTGTTGAAGAAAATAATATTTTATAGACAACTAAATTTTTTTAATTGTAAAATCTTCAAGATTGCTGCGTTGAGTAAAAACAAAGTCAATAATAATATAATAATGTAGCATTATGTAAGATAACAAATAAAACTACCTCTTATTTTACATTTAGTTTCTTAAAATCGAAAAAATAGGTGTTTCCGTACATAATAAATAATGCCTTTCGTAATGTTATATGTTTGTATGTCATAATTTACGCGAACATAAATTTAAACAGTATATATTTTATTACAACTGTTCCCTATATACAATACACATACATACATAATCAAAGATTTTAAATTAAAATGGTTATTTTTATATAATGTCGTAATATCGAGCTCTACCGGACAAAAATAAAAAATATCCCGAAATGAATAACTTTAATAATATAACTATACTAAAGTTTTTAGTAGTACATAGTAGAGTTTACTTACACGCCAGCCATATACATGTGGTGTCCAGGCGGAGTACAGACTTTATAATAACGATCCAAGTTATGGAACTTCAAAAAGTATAAACAACTCGTGATATCCCACATATAGCGGTTCAGTATATCCCCGTTCCAAGTGTTTTGGGGTTGCCATGTTAAATTACCATAACCGCCTGAATTCTTTCCAAAGCTGCTGTAATACGGCATTATAAGCAATTGACACTTATAATTAAGCCTGTCTCTGTATTCTGCGGTTATTTTTAAAAGTTTTGAGAATAATTTTATTTCCTTGGCAACTTCTGTCTGGAATATGGCGTTGTAGCCTTCTCTGTATGGCCATAAGAGAAAGCATTCCACGTTCAAACGCTGTGACACTTCTAAGCATTTTTTTATCTGTGTCGCCGCTTGCACGAACGTTGATGCCTCGTTACTCGTGAATGCACCTGATATATATCTATAAATTATTGATTATATTAATAAATCATTAGCTCTTGTATAACGAAATTAATAATTATATACTTTATACAAATAGTTTCCATTTTCGGAAGGCCAATAAGTAAAAAGACTAATTCACATAGGTAATAAATAATGTTATTAATCACTGTTATTATTTTTTCTCAAACCAGTTACCTGGATTTTGTTTTTTATAAGCCTTCAGATACTAATATCAAAATGAGAATAAATCAAAAAACCGGCAAAATTAAACATATACTATTGTTTATTTCATTAATACTCACTTCGGATGCGAATGTAAATCAGGCGCCAACCACATCAATTTAATTTGGCTTCTTTGCGACAATTCACTTATATATTCAACAATTTCATCCCAATTGGATTTGTTCTCCTCCCAGTTATCTGTCTGCGGAACTAAATCCGTATCGAATGCGGTCCAGTATTTGATGCCAAGTTTAGTACAGAAATCGTAAAAAGCTTTGATGCAACGTTTGTAATTGTCTATGGTGTTAGAGCTGTCATCCCAAGAACGACAGAACGTTGGCCTGCCTTGTGTGTCTGAACCTTAATGAAAATTTATAATTATATTTGTAAAGGAACGTCAATTAAATTGTATTTAAATAAAAAATGTGTTTTTCATACCATTATATCTAAATTCTGTCAACGAAACGCTATATTTAAGCCAGTCCTCCATGCTTCTAGAGTGAACCCTTTCACTACTGTTGTAGTAACGGTAACTATTTGTATCCGTCGATGTTGCCATGTTATTATACTCTACTTTCTCTATGCCTAAAATATAATTAACATTGAATAAATATAATTGTAGTATCGTAACAGTCAATAAAAATAAGTCACTGCCTTACTTCAGATATCTAGAGCTGTTGCTGTCAATCATAACATTTATATACCCTTACTTTATTAAACAAAAATGACAATTACAATGGTGTTCTGTTTTGTAACAAAAATTAAGTTTAAATAGAGAACTCATGAAATAGACAATATACAAGAAAACCTCTTTCTGTATAGGCTAAGTAGGCAGATTTAGAGGGGCGGCAAATTTAGCCCAAAATTGTCATGTATTATCTTACAGAAATTAAAAAAAAAACTTACTATTATATGTATAAAAAAAAACTTATTATTAAATTAAAAAATAACTTATTATCATACATAATATATACACATTACGTCCATAATCCGTATATTCGTCAGTACATAGCGGGTTGGAAAACTAATCTAGTAACTGACAGAAATATCACCTAGTTTATAATCATACTAATAACGGGACAAAAACCGATGTAATGAGGACGATAGAACACAAATCATAAATATTAGAAAAAAGTAGGGGCGGCAAAAATTGAATAGCCTACTAGCGGCAGATTTGTAAATCTGCCTCTGCCACTATATATTTAAAAGAGTATATTTATCTACATGATCTTATGTAGAAAATCCATGGCACTGATAGTGGATAAGTCACACCATTAACAGGGCAAAAACCGTATCATCTATAATATTATGCCTCTTACAATTTCTCCCTTTAAAATAGCAATACAAAGTAATATTCAACGTTAAAACTGATATTATAGCTAGTTATTCTTACCTTGAAAATAATCAACGTTATCAGCGCCTCTCACTTCTCGGACCTTCTGTCTCTTACCCCCAGGCTGAGCGTACGACATGTTTCAATAATATTTTCCCTTTAGAACTATGTAATTCTCTCATAAATGTATCCTACAACTGAGTGAGGGGCGGATGCGAGGTAATCTTATATAATATCGAGTGAATAGAGGCAGCAGAGCGGAATTGTGTCGGATGGCTCTTTGTTTCAAACCTGTACATATTTAGTACGAAATACGAGTTGTTAAACAAACAAATTGTAAGTTTATAGTTATTTTTTAGTACAAAGGTTCAGTTTGCCCTTAATTTTGGGTTCCATCGTCCTTAAGCAACAAGCGTAACCCACGCTCACGTCCAAGGGACCGGAGATTTCATTTCAAGCCTATTGAAGTATTTATTTTTTGGAAATTTTATTCAAAGTAAAGTTGTCATAGTCAAGTTGTTGATTTCATTGAAAGAATTTCAGTATAATTTCATAAGGACTAAACAAAAAGTAAAATTGAAAGTAGTGCATGAAACCAAGCGAACACTAATATTTATTGTTAAAATATATTATTCAATGGAATATTTTGACATAATATCTAAATATTATGAAGAAGGCTGATAAGTTTAAAATAAGCGACGGTTGCTTCTAAACTTTTATTAATTTGATTTTGGAACAAACTTCAGAATTACCAGATTCTACTTTTAAATAATTTGAAATTTAGTGTTTTTTTTTTAATATTTACGCCCTAGACACAATTTTGCTAGATCTTAACCGTTTCAAATTCACTTATTTGTATTATAAATAAAACAGACAATAGTTTACCTATTTCAATCTTTTATTTGCGTTTATTGGACCGTTGAGTACTTAGTCGTTATACAATATAATAAAAATTACTTAACCCATTGCGCAACGCCCGCGAAAACCGAGTAAGCGAATTGAGAAAATATTTTAAACAAAAATAGATCATTCAATATTATAGATATTTAATATCTGTGGCAGTTTAATGAATTGAATCCATCGGTATTAACGATAAGTCCTCAGTTCAAATCCATAATTAATTGCCGTTCATGTGTATACAGGGTTATTGATGATTTGACGTATATCCGTTAGGAGGCGATAGGGTTGAGAAGAAAAAAAATGATTTAAGTTGATAATTATTTTTAAATATATTTTTGAAAATTTAGCATTTTTGACAAATTTTGAAAAAATCTAAAAAACGTGATAACTCAAAAATGGTTAATTTTTGCACTATGCATATAGGGGTTTAAATTATTGCAAATAGTCACCCTTATCACCTCCTAACGGATATACGTCGAATTATCAATAACCCTGCATAATTGTTTGATGACGAAAAATATCCAAATACAATCTGATATATTTACGGGATGATTTTTAAGTTTACGTGGATAACATGAAAACTTATGATACAAAAAAGAGATTCGAAAATAATTTCATGGTCAGAAATCGCCCTAGTGCTTAATAGATATATTGTCAGAAGTTTGCCTATCTGTGCCGCGGTCCGCGTACTAAGCCCCTTTCCCTATTTCCAAACCATTTTCAATGAGAAGAGTTAGAACAAATGTTGGCAAACATTCACCTATACACCGTATAGTAAATACCTACAATGAAATTGGTCCTACAAATGATGTTGACATCTTCCACGATACATTACCTAAGTTTAAGAAAAAAAAAAATTCTGTTATTTAGTCTTAGTTTAATTTAAATTTTATCTCATTTAGTTTTTTTAATTAAATTGTATGTTTTTTATATTTTCTTAAGTTTATTTTAGTGCGATTAGTTAGCTGTAATTTTCATTAAAATTTGTGTTTAATTTATGTTTGTTTTCATTTTTGTATTTTTATTGTAGCAAGTGTCGTACACGCCTGTAATGGTGTACCATACAGAATAAGTCTGATGTTCTTTTATTAACTACTATTTTATTGTGTGTATGCCGATGTTGTGTCTTTTAAATAAATAAATAAATAACTTTGTAAAATTAAAAGGGTTTCTTCACGTCCTTTCCTCTCAAGGAGAAGTTTTTGCTCATTCGGTTACACTGCTCCAATTCGAGATGGTAGGACATAGGGTTGAATTTCATCCTTACACACAATTTTCCTCTCGATTGAAGAAAGAAAACTCTTTCACTGCCATTGTGGACGGCGGTGTTTTTGGATATAAACATATTAATCACGTAAAGAATCTCACTGAGTTTACCTTCCTTACCCTTTGAACCTGCAATCTGATCTAAACACTGGAGCCATCATGGTATATAATTAGCCGCTTAAGACATACATATATACGTACATATTACTGGTTAATTATTCTCTTTTTTGGTTTTCTTCACGGTGTACATAGTGTACATATAACCAGTGGTTATAAGGTTAAGAAAACCAAGAAAGAGAACAATTAACCAGTAATATGTACGTATATATACATATAACCAGTCAAATGTGCCCAATTAAAGGATAAACTGCTAATAGTTCCAGTGCCGTAAATAGTCTTTTCTGCGCTCTTTGCGTGCTTCTATAACTGCGCCCTATTTCAGCAGACTCTTTGCCTATTTTACTGTCTCACTCACTAAAATCGTAAGTTCACTACTGCAAATGCGTTGCCCATTTACGATAAACATTAAACACAAATACGCTCGTGCGCTGCCAAAAAAATGAGCGCGAAATATGTTTTTAATGATACTAGCATGAAGTAAGTTTGTATTGGAATCGAGTACTAGGGGCTCAGCGGCATCTTAACAAGAGCAAAACGAAAAAACAATAGTCCTGCCCAGTCTGGCTATTCTTCTGCGCCCCCAAGAGTCTACGCCATGTGCCTGGGCACCGGTGGCACCGCCACTGAATAGTACCAAAAAATATTATGGATATTTTAGTTGGAATATAAGAAAGCCACATTATTTGTTCAGTAGTTAACAACTTTTATATTTTTTTTTTGTTGTCTTAATCGGTGATTGGCATGTTACCCTTTGTACTATACGTTCTTTGCATTTTCAAAGTTAACGTTTTAGCTTTCGGAATATGTTTCATTCGGGTAATGAAATGAAATAATTAAATTGATAATATCATATCCTATATCATAAATTTTTTTTTTTCATCATCTTCATAATGTTTTCCTTTCAAATTATATTGTTAATAGGAATAAAATTTAAATAAAAGGTTGTGTGCAAGTAACTTATAAAAATAGTTTATTACTAAATAAAATCTATACAACAGTATATTTACAATAACATTATAAGAAAATCCAGATCAATCGCACTATAACCGCGAACAAAAGCATTACAATCGGTATCGGCACCGCCATCTTGTTTTCCCGCCTTAATCCTGACACCTCACCTTTCTTCAAGGGTTGCGTCAAGCCCGCCATCTTTGGTTTGTCTATGGGCTGTCCCATCATAGAGAATTTCGTCGCGCTTGTTATTTTGACGGTGACCATTTTGCCCATGTACTTATCTTCCTTGGGCACTAGAACCTGTTCGTAGAACTCATTGTGGGCGACGTAGTAGTTTTTATCGTGTGATATATCCGTGACAAGTACTTCTTGTACTTCGCCTACTTTGTGACCGTACGGTTCGTACGATCGGAAAAATTCGGACAGTTCCTTTGTACGTTTTTTTACTTCTTGTCCTGGTACCTGAAAATTTAAAATAGTTAATTAATTATCAGGTTATTTTATTCATTTTTATTACGAAAGTGTGAGTGGGCCAGGGGAATTACAGCCACAAAAAACATGACATCTTAGTGACCAAAGTGACAGACGCATTGTAATGTAGACAATATTTAATATTTCTTAAAGCGCCTGTGCAATTATCTGTGCAAAAATCTGTAGGCGGTGGCGAGTTGATAGCATATAGGGCCGAATTTCATGCTTACACATAAAGTTTTCCTCTCGATAAAAAAAAAAACTCATGGTCATCACTTGGTCATCACTTTGGTGGTCATCACTCACCAACAGAATTACCTATTGTAAACAAAACTAAAAAAATGAATTTATTTAGGTTGTATACCATGTTCTGTGTATTTCTTTATTTTTATGTTGTTTTTTTAAAAAATGTTTTAAGTTTAGAATTACAACAGAGTTTTAAGTATACGTCCAAATTTTCTTGATACATTCACCAATGTTAACTCACCCTTTGCATCTTAGCGGCAGGGGTCCCCGGTCTAGGGAAGAATTGGTTTATGAACAGAGAAGGGAATTTGTATTTCTTGCATAGAGTCATAGTATCATTGAAATCTTCTTCCGTTTCCGTCGGAAATCCACAGATAATATCTGTAGCAATTGTCATACCTGGTACCCTGGACAAAATAAAACAAAAATGAAAATTGGGTAACAAGGTCTATTATTGACACTTTGATATTATTTAATATCAAAAAGGTTGTTCATAAATAATAAACTATATTCACTAAATTATTGTGTTAATTTATAAATTATATTTAACATATAATTTTCTTAAATATATTTGGCACTTTTTTCAATTAATTATTACAAAAATTAAAGCAATGAATAGAAAATGATAAGAAATATATCCAAATATTTTATAATCATTGATTTAGGAGAAAAATATGCATTGTTTTGTTATAATATTAAAATCTTATAAGATTTAATATCAAAATCAAAATATACTTTATTCAAATTAAACTAGCTATACCGGATTTGAATCGCGTATATTAATTATTATTTTTTTTTTTTTAACATCCCGACGTTTCGAGCACTTTACAGCGTTCGTGGTCACGGGTAGACTGTAAAGTGCTACAAACGTCGGGATGTTTAAAAAAAAAAACTAATAATTAATATACGCGATTCAAATCCGTTATAGCTAGTTTTATTTCAATATGTAATCGCGAAAATTTAAGACAACATTATACTTTATTCAATTAAGATTTCACAAGAAATTGTTAATCTATATTAATAATCTAATTTTACAAAACTATATTTAACATAAACGAATATAGATTCTACCGAGAAGAGTTTTCCTGCATGTTTCAAATTCCAAGCTTTTTGTGTGTTTTTATTAATTAATATAATACAACATACTAACTTATTTCTAAGGAAATTGACGACTCTCTCGAAATCCGCCCTCGTGTACTCGCGCTTCATGTCCGACAGCACTCGGTCGCTTCCTGACTGAACCGGAACGTGTAGGAACCTGGAAACACATTGGATAATAACATCTTAGCTTCGTAATTTATATTTACATATTACAAAACTAAAAAAAAAGGATACAATTCATTATTTCATTATTTCTCATGCCTTAAAACTGATATAAGGAATTATTTATAATCATGTAGACATAATAAAGGAGATGTCAATTATCCAATTTGAAGAATTTTTTTTTTATAAATTACTACATATTTTTAGGTTATTCATTTACTATTTTTATTAAGTTCATTTAATAAGTTTATCCATAAGGTTTTAAGTTTACTCTTCCTACTAAAAAAACCACCTGAAGCTTGTATAAAAGCCTATATAAGTCCTACTTCCACAATTATTCAAATTGTGTTGTAATATATCAATTACTGTTCGTGTTGGCAACACTTTCTCTCTAGAGAATGACGAATAGCCACACCACACAGGAAGACATCACATCACTAATGTTTATTTTTATTCTACTAATCATATCTGCTATGTTATCACTCACTTGTATACTCTTGGATGATGCATGATCTCGGCGACTTCTGCAAGGTGTTCTAGGATGTATGGCGGATTAGTCATGCCCAGACGCAGCCTGCAGCCTTCCGGTATAACCTCGACCAGTTTCCAGAGTAACTCAGGAAGTGTAGTTCCAATGTCACGACCATATGTTCCTGTCAGTTAACATAGGTTTGTTTTAAAAAAAATATTACAGAAAATAACATTTTTACTAATATAATTAGGGAAATTAAGAAACAAAACACTATTAAATTCATCTATAACCACCAATTTTATGTGTATCTATTATATATGTTAAAAAATATGATTAGTAAGAATGTGTTAATGTTCATTAACGTTTATAATAATTATGTAGCATACTTATATATGATTGAGAAAAAAAAGGTAAAATTATATAAATCATGATTAGTTATGTTTTATGTACGTACATATCAATTAATCAAATAAAATAAATAAATAGCTGACCAGTGTCTTCGCTAGTGAGCCATATTTCACAAACACCCTCTTTGAAAGATTGTCGTGCCCTTTCAACTATTTCCTCAGGAGGGTAACTACCAAGTTCACCCCTTGCATGCTTAGTTTTGCAATATGTGCATTGATTTAAGCATCCTGTGTTGATGGGTATTATCTCTATAAGAGGATTCTTTCTAACTTTTGGTAGAAGCAGAGAAGCGCCTCCCGCTTTTCGACCTTCTCCAGTTTTCTTCTGGCCAAAGAGACGGACTGTGTGCCCTGAAACAGTATATAATAATTAACATTACATACTTATAAAGATCTTTTATGTTTAAAAAATGTTTGTACAGTTTTTAATGTTATTATATTTAGGGTTATTCTTATTATATATGATGGGATTTTATATATTTGAAGCATAACATTGTTTTCTTTTTATGATGTATTGTTAGTATTACCATTGATGATACAAATCTGTCACAAATCAATGACTGTGGTGTAAACCTTTTTTAATAATCAAAATAAATAAAAAAAATAATAATTAATCTTTGTTTACTTAGTCTATGAATTTATTTAATTTATATGAATATTTATTTCTCACTATTAAGGCAATTAAAAAAATTTCTATAGAACTTGCCTTTTAATGTTTCCTCAACAATTTCGACAATTCTGTCAATTTGTTGAACACCAACCACACTCAGTCCTTGCAAGTATGTTGCGCGTGGGGCCCCCTGCGGCACACAGCCAGCAACGACCACATGTATACCACGACTCTGACCCAGCTCTATTTCATTTCTAAAATAATATTATTATTTCAAAGTTCATTGACCCATGCATGAATGATTTTATGTTATGCCTTTAGCATTACTACTAATGTATTAAATAAGAAGAAGTTTTAATAGGTGTGACTTACTTGAAATGATCTTCGGCAGGACTTTTAACAGTACAGGAATTTAGCAACCACAATTGTGCTTGCCACTTATCTTCTGTAAGCTTGTAGCCCTGAGCTGCTAACAGCCCAGCCATGTACTCTGAATCTGAGTTGTTGTGAGCGCAGCCCCATGTTTTAACATATATTGTTTGGGTACCTACATAATTAACATAGCTATAATATTTTAAGGAAATGTTTAAAACTATTAGTAATAACCAAAAGAAATTAATTAAATTATCCTTTATAAAATGTGCACAGTACATTCAATTGTTCCGATTTGTGAATGAACACTTCACTTAAAATAAGTTATTATTAAAATACAATAAAAACATGAAATATATGAAATCGTATTATATAGTTTAATCAACAGATTAAATCATATTTCCGTATAATAGTACATAAGTTTCATATTATAATTTATCGAGTAACTTTTAGGTTATACCTGGCACAACACTTTCCAAAATTATCTTCTCAACGGATTCTACGTCCTTATTTTCCCGTTTCTTTGACCTAACGCTTACATTTTTTCTGCTCGCATACCTTTCTTTAGGTGTTATATCCTGAGAAGATATTAAATCTTCGATATCGTCTATAAATTCTGAAACGGCACCTGGCATTTTTGATAAATTGTATGAATTTGACAATTGCTGACATTCAACGTCCAAAATAAAAACATTGACTATAACAGATAACAAAGCAAATTTAATGATTACGTTACAGATTACTTACAATGAATATTAATTATGCCAACTAGAGTTGACTACGATATTAGATTGAAGATTTCAGCAAAATTTCGAACATTCAATTTTTTGAGAATTTTGAATCATGTTCAATTTTAGTGTCACTTATCTTTTTTAATTTTAATGTGGATTTCTTTCAATGGATTTTCAATTTACTTTGACTTTCCGTTTCACGGTAGTGTAATAGAATTTTCATAATATGACTCAATCAAAAAATAAAAAAAATATAGTTGTATACTACAAGACATAGTTATAACTCCACTCTCAGCTACCTCAGCTTAAATATAAGCCTTTGGTTAGTTTAGAACAGACTTAAAAAAAGTTAAGTTTTATCAATTTGTATTTTTTTTTTTTAATATCTTCTCTGATTGTTATTATTTGTATATGTTTAATAATACATTTCCTTTCGAATAAAAGGGATCCTTTTTATTTAATAGCATCTTCTCATAAAGGGGGAATAATAGTTGAAAAGTGAGATAATTATTACTTGCTGTCAATTGCGGTGTCTTTTGCTTTTTGTTGAATGAAAAAAGTATGCAAAAAGACTGATTATTGTTAATATATCATAGTAATATTTATATGTTCACATACACATATTATTTTATTTAGTATTGGATAATAAGCTTCTTGGATACCTCAATTGCCTTTATTTATATATCATATACAATAATTATATAATGTATAACATATTTTGTATACAAGATAACCCAACACCTCAAAGTCTTGATATAGATTTTTCGGAGAAAAGATATTGTAGTTACATCGAATTACAGTATTCATAATAGATATTTATTTTTATTTCCTATGTATGTATTAAAATTAATATCTTAATTATGTTGGCATGAAACTCAGCTATAAAAATAAAAAAGGGATACGTATCAAAAAATGACAATAGAATATAACCCCAATGAAATCGTGGCTTCCCATTAATAATAACGTAAATGTATTCAAGATGAATGGTAATGAATTGCAATTATAAGCTGTATGTTAAGGGTATAAAGTTTATAATTGTATAATATTTTACAATAGGTGTTTTACAACGTGACAATGGGTCGTACAGCTGCTTTGGAACGATACCCTTGGCCTTACTGATCAACTTTGGCGCCTTTTATCCTGTCTATTCGATCGCTGAATGAATGAATATTATTTATTTACAATACAGTACTTCATAATATTCTAGCTATCTAGATGCACAGTTGTGTTATTATTAGAAATACAATTTAATAAAAATAGGTACTTTTTCGTCTACTGGTAATTATTTTTAATCTATTAACTTTAAAGTTATTGTAAGGATTTCCTTCACCGTGAAGGAAAACATCGTGAGGAAACCTGCATGTGACAAATTTCATTGAAATTCTGCCACATGTGTATTCCACCAACCCGCATTGGAACAGCGTGGTGGAATATGTTCCAAGCCCTCTCCTTAATGGGAAAGGAGGCCATTAGCCCAGCAGTGGGAAATTTACAGGCTGTTACTTTACTTTACTTTTTTTTATTGTAAGGATTAGGAATTTGGAAAAAGTTAAATTTCTCTCAGAATTATTAACCCACCAAAACGTCTAAATATTCAAGAATAACTCTTGTTAATCGATATATTATATACTTATGACACATGTAGCATGTACCGAGAATGTAAAATTGCTTAATGTATATTATATTATATAGTTATATATAATACATCTTGCAATAGGGTACTTTTGGTGGTGAAATATAAATTAGGGAACTTGATAAAACTTAAAGATTACATAAAAATATACTTAAAAATTCTGATTTGAGTCGTAAAAGTTTTTTGCAGGAATAAAAAGGTTTATTTTTAGAAAAGGTGTTTATTTTGCCAAAATATATTTTTTGTGGCTTTTTATGAGTATATACAACATTTTGAAGTACTATTTTAAACACCGTAGAATACCCTATTCTACATGCGATTTCTGGCGCCCGTAATGTCATAATTCCCGGCAAAACGGCAAACTTCCTTTTAAAGTTTAACTACAGCGGTACACTCAAGCTCAACAGTCAACACTAGTTGTACGCTGTACTACCGGTGTATAGTGTACAGTGTACACTGTACAGCTCAGTGGCGCGCAAGACTTCGTGAGAGAAGGTTATGTGATGATTTTGTGTCAATGAATGTTGAGTGAGATGTCGTAAAAACTTTGTGATTTGTTAAGTTTTTTTTTTAATTATTACTAACGACACAAAGGTGAGTGGTATGTAATAGAATATAGTTTTATGTGAATGTTTTGAATATATTTACATTTTTTTTAGTCTCTGAACTTATTGTTTTCAACTTCCGAAAATGCAAAAGACGTGCTTGTAATGTAAATATTTTATTGGACTGCTCTTAAATCTTGATATGTGAAATTTAGTTTTATATGTGGTACGTACAAAATCTAGATGCCCTATTTTTTAATGTTCGACTACCCGGTAATTTATAAAGTAAATGAAATCAAGCTGAAGCTTAAAGGAAATGTTTTTTTAAGTAACAATTTTTCTTCAGTATTACAGCTAAAAAAACAGTAAATTTGTTAGTAACTTATACTATAGTTATACTAATATCTAAAATATCTTTCACTAAATATATTTAATTATTTCACTAAGTAGTTTCTCACCAATTTATGTTTTAATTTTTTTATAACACAATCACATTACAAATTATAATACGACTACATTTTATGATTTTTTTTTAAACCGAGGCCGTTACGCTCAACTTACCACCGTATGTCATGGACAAGGGTTCGGATCAAAGCATGGTGGATCTTTGCTCCCTTCGTATGTTTCTTAAAAAAATAAACCATGGCCCGCGCATGCGCACGCGCCACTTTGACCACCTGCCGCCATTATTGTCTATTTCGAACGCTGCACTTCCAAATATTACACAACATGATAACAGTAATAAAGTCATGTCGATTATTAATAAACTCTTGACGTACGGAATAGTATTATACGTTTTTAAACCTAAAATTTACCTGCAAGTATAGATGATGTGCGGAACGAAAGATTTATGACATGCTATTTGCAAGTAAGTTTGCAAGAATTAACTATGTTTATAAAAAATATATTTAAAGAACATAATGTTTTGAAAGAGAGCAATATTTAAAGCAGACATTACTTCTAGTGAGTTTATTCAATTGACATTCTATAAATTTTGTTCGTTTTTAATAAAAAAGTATTTAAAACACCAATAACATTACATATAGTCAATTTCAATGGGTATGTGTTTTTGTTTGCAGAAAGTTTATGAATGAATCTGACAGTATATACATATATGTGCATAATAAATATACTCGTAGCACTTAAACGACAGCCTTAACATCGTAATACTGACGAATTAATCTTCTTATTTTAGAGAAAGGGAGCTAAATACATACTCAAACTCAAACTCAAATTGCTTTATTCAATATAGAAGTATTACAGTTTATGATGGTCAATTGAAACGGTACCATCGGCTCGGAAATTAAAATACCCTGACTTGAGAAGAACCGGCGAAAGAAACTCAGCGGGTTTTTTTGTCTCATTTATTATATAAACAATTTAAATGAAATGAAATAGCCAGGAGGCGATCGTTTTATTCCCAAGGTGTGCTATCGATCATAAACTCATTAATTGTATAATACGCTTCTCTAGCGTTTTTGCTGGAAGTCAGATGATTGGTTGGGTAGTCATTTGGTGTTGGATTAGTGTTTATGTGATAGTTTCAAAAATAAATGGTTAAGATTTTTTAATTTAGAGAAAATTATTAATGACCACATGACGGTAAGTGGTAAGCACCGTCCATAACCATGTAAGTTGTAACCAACGCTTACATCTTCAATACAACGAAAATTTGGGAGCAAAAATGTTGTATGTATATCTCAAGTTATGGTGGCCCACTCCCTTCAAACCGGAGACCGGAACACAACAATACTGAGTACCGCTCTTTTATGGAAGTATAATGTAAACTCAGTAAAGAAAGTTCCATAAAAAATATTCTACATCACGTTCTTTGGTTACGTCAAACAACGAATTTTATGTTATAGTCTGTGCTTATTTGAATTAAACTCTACAGTATTTTTGGCATGGTTTTCACACGAAATAATATCATAGGTCAAAAGTTATCATAATCAAACGACCTAAATAAGATGATGCGCGAAACCGTGTCTAAAGTTTATCGAATACATTAAATTCATTCCTTACACTGTTGTTTATGATGAGTTTAATATTATTATTAGAATAGTAACACTATTTAAAGTTATTTTTTTAAATATTTGATATTTTTTAAAAGTCGAAGGTATTTTAAAGTAAATCTAAAAAGGTTTAATAAATAAACTTAATTAAGTTTATTAGATACATTAAAACTAGAAGTAAAAAATGACAGAGTATATTAATAAAAAAATAAATTGTCGTTGGTATAATGGGAGTTTTTAATAATGTTTATTTTATCTGGAACCCAACACGATACATGTTTAATCTTAATAGCTATTATATTTGACGATGCTAAGTCTGTTTTTAATTATTATAGAGAAGTAAACTTAAAAAACGCCTTGAAACGTAGTCGTAAAATATCAGAAAATGAGTTTATAGAATACACTCATCAAATTACGTCAAAATCGCAGTAAACTGGATTAAAACATTTTATGAGTGAGTTATAAGGAGGCAATTTATGTTGATCAATAATTTAATGTAACACATCTCGAACTCTGCTAAGAATCGTCTGTTATCACTGGAACATTAAAATCTTGATTCTATTAATTGTTTCTTTAATAACATTTTTTATCTGTATTCAAGAATATATCGACATCATTGTTGCTTAAGAAAATGTATGTATTTTTTAAATAGTTAAATGTTTATTGTTTTATAACGAGGGACCGTTTACTTGTGCTTTTCTAAACCATTTCATTAATTTTTATTTTCGGATTCAAATCACGTATTTCTTTTTGGGTTAAAGCAAAATATATTTACGCAACAAAAACATTCCTAACAACATTAACAACAATAGTTACGAACAATGACACATAAAATAATAAATTTATAATCATTAGAGGATCAAAATCTTGTAAATACATTGAAATAAAACAATAGTACTAGTATCAGTGCTTTCTTAAATTATTCCATGTCGTTCCAATGCACGTTAGTGTAGAATATAATCGGACTGTGAACAAGATGAATTATAAACACAAATAAAGGACACTAGTCGTCGAACGCGGCTTCGCTTGCGTTATTAGGATATGTCGTCACACATCAGACATAAAAAGTACCCAAGAACTTTCCTTGAAGTTCAAGCATGTTTCGTAGTAAATTTCTTCAAATTCATTAGTGTTCTGGCCTTGAAAGATTTATTAGTGTAGGTTAATATAGATTAAAACTCAGTAATTTTTGTTTGTAGTTAAATTCATTTTCTTTTATAAATTTAAATCCGACATTACCGAGAGTTTACTGGCTTAACGTGTTTTTCAATGCATAAGAATAGTATACACTGACGAATTGTCAACTTCAGCTTATTATTATCAATTACTTAAAATTCATATTGACTTCCGTTTTACATGTACAATAATCTTAGTTATCTGTTTATGTTCAGTCTGTCAAATCAAAAATGGTATTCTGTGACAAAGAAATTTAAACTCACCGTAAGTAAGTCGGTTGCCTAAATATCACGAGTGAGATACGAAGTGAATTACTACAGAATCCCAAACAAAAGGCCAAACGATTTGTGACACCCATTTCCAAAATGGCGATATATACACGAGTGTTGCCAGCAAACTTTACATAAAACAATTAACTAGTATTAAGACGAATGCACTCTATGTGTGTTAACGCGTTACGTCACACTATAACACTAATTACAGTGAGGATAAGTGACCTAGATGTTTTCAAATAACTACGTTTACGTTAATTGCTTGTATAATATTTTAAAATAGCTTTAAAATTGACGCGTTGCAACGAACCCCATAAACTTACAAATGACAATTGATGTGTTTTTATTTATTTTAAGTTACGACAAATTTGTATATTTTGAAATTATAACATTTATGAATTGTTTTTTTCTATAATAATAATAAAGAGAGGTATTGTAAACTTTTTTAATAGTAAATCTTAATAATACGGCCCTTGTTAGATCAGTCAAATACACAAAAATTATGTTTTATTGTCATTAATAAAATTTACCTATTAACTTTTTTGTTTTTCTTGATATATCCCTGAGATGTATAAATATCTGAAGTGAAAGTTTTCCGGAAAGTTTGCCTATAAAAAAGTAAAATAATCGATGATATTAACAAACTCGTATATGAAACTGTAGTATTTCTATCAGATTTCTAGACCTCTCTTTTTGCCGACATCCTAAGAAAAGGAGGTTATCGATGCGGTCTTTCGGCCAGAATACATCGTTTGTGTTGTATCTATATATAGATAAAAGGTCAAGATTTTTATTCGTTGAATATTCATATTTAACTTAAATGAACTTTGCTTAGTGGTAAGACTTTGTACGACGACGACGTATGGGTACTACCTTTCATCCAACATCACATATTCAACCGACGAACAGCAAAACTATCATTGTTTGGAAAATGAGTGAGCCAGTGTAATTACACATACAAAGGACATAACATTTTAATTGTCAAGGTTGACGATGAGAATGTAAGGGATTATTAATATTCCTTACAGAGGTGGTCTATGAGTGATCTTCTCTAAATATTATTTACTTACAAAACAACGCTAAATATGTACACTAGCGTAGTGTTTACTGAGGGCGATGGCAAATGTCAAATAGACTATTATAGGGTCACATTAAGTCACAAGGGAAATAGGGATGGAAATTCTTAAGGGAGAATTTTGCGAATCAATACTTTATTTCCGGTTTCACTCATCATTGGACATAGAAACTTAACTAACACTGGATGTTGTATTCAAAATAATGCAACATGGTAGATTTGCTTTTTATTTCTTTATTTTTTAATCCAATGAGGTTGTTGTTTCTTGGCAGTAGAAAAGGTTTTCTTAATCATATCCATAGTTTTTAAAAAGTTAATAAAAAAAACATAGAATTGAAAAGGATAACTATTAAATAATATAATGTTAATTTAAATTATTCGAATAAAAGTTTCTGAAAATTACAATATTTTTCATTTACTTAATAAAATGATGAATAATAAAAAATATTATTAAAATGGCGGTCAATAAAACAAAATGGCTGACAGTCTGACGTAATAGCTCAGACAGCTGGACGCTCGACAAGTGCTCGTATTTTAGTACAGAAGATGAATTGATCTCTTCAATCGAACAGTAACACATCGGTTTGGCGTTTCGTAAACAAAATTTTATTTCACTACAACCGTGAGACGCGTGATTTATTTTTACTATCGCTTCGAAGAAAAATATCGAGTATAATTTACTTTTTACGACTTAACGAGAATGCATCATTTGCGAGATGACGTTTTGAACTATAACACAAATACAATTTCCCGCCATCGTAATTTCAAAGTTTTTTTTATTAAAACTTATTGGCTAAGAACAAATTATTTTGGACCTAAAATTTTTTTTAAGGTATCCGTATCGGTTTATTGCATATGATGGATCAATCAAAGGAAAAATCAACAAACAAACCATACATTTACGTATTCCACATAATTTGTTAATAATTCTACATATTAATATTATTAATATTTACAGGGTTATTGGTAATTCGATGTATATCCGTTAGGAGGTGACTATTTGCAATATTTTTTTTCTTCGTGAGGATAATAAGTAATAGTAAGAATAGAATTCTGCATTATCCACTGTAGAACATGCTGTGTGTGCTTTGCTCTGTTATAGAGAGTTTCTCGGATTCGCTTATTAATACTTTATTTAGGCTATATTACAAAATGTCTTATTTATAATTTAGCTATTGAACTGTTTCTGTTTCTAAATTTTATTTTAAATTTGTATTAAGTAAGTAAGTAAGTTTTTTGCATTGGTTGTTATTTTTAGTTAATTTTGTAGGAATTTAAAGAGCGACCTTTAGAAATACCTACCCACCTTTTTTATAAATTCGTTCATGTTCTACTACAAATTTCCACCAGCGTCCTTTCTGGTCATTTTAGTTCAATTGATTTGAAATAATTTCCTTCATTTTATACATTTTTTGGAAAGTTAAGAAAACGGTTATGTTTTTAAAATAATCTGCAGGCCACGTTTCATAATGATTTTTCTTTTTAATTAAAAAATGGTTCACTTTTGGATTATGCTTATTGGGGTTAAAATTAGTGCAAATAGTCACGCCTATCACCTCCTAACGGATATACATCGAATTACCTCAATCTCAAAACTTTTTACGATGGAAAGACTGCAGTGAGAGGCTTGGCCTTTTTTTTTACATTTAATGTTTTTTAGTGGGATCAATATTTCACATTCACACTTTATTTAGACATACATATAAAAACACATTTTCTAAGAAACCTAGATGTATGAAAATTGTTTAAAAATCACTCATTTAGAACATCGATTGAATTTTGAAACAACAAAATATTTAATTCAGATATGAAAGCATAAATCTATTAGTTAAAATTATTATAAACTTCCGATTGTATGAACCGAGAGATTGTTTATTGCGACCTTGAGTACAAAGAATTGTTTCAAGACAATGTTTGCATTAAGAAAATTAACAGTGAGTAAGTGAGTTTTCAATTTATTTTGAGTATATTCTTACCCGCACCGATTTGATGGAGATTTATACAGTAGTAATAAAATGTATCATCAACAATAAAATGTATTTCAATCCATAAAATAGATGTGATTTAAAATTGTCATTTGTGAATTGCCAGGGCTAAAATCAATCGCTTTGGTAAATTACAATGCGATGTAAATGTTCTCGTAACCAAAAATCATCCACTTTCAAAGACTTCAATGTGGACGAGTAAGAGCACCTATACTCTGTTCTCCCTCACACATTGTGCGATTGGACGATACTTACAGAAGACTAATTAGCCCACCCAAAAAATCAAAGATTCTATTATTATTTGACTGTGAAATAACTGATGAACGAAAGTTTGTAATCATGAATTACTGAGAATTGAATATAATGTACGATGTTGCATAACCTGGGCTAGTCTCGTTGGTTTAGTACCTGACCTATAACACCGTAACTAAGCCTTCAGTGAAAAGGCCATTGGATTACCCTTCATGATATATCCAGGTAGTTCGTGGAAATTATCAATGTTTACATTTCGGGGTGTTAGAAAACACAAAAATCCGTTAGTGCTGCGACTGAATTCTCTGGCCTTTTGGATTTGCCGTGCCATCGGATGCATGAAAAATGCACCTGCTTTCACTTACACGCAAAGTATAAAGTATCTATCTAATGGTCACCCTGATAAAAATTGGTCACGAGGACATAAGGAGGATAAGACAACCTGATAGAATAAAAATATTCTATGAATGAATATGGATGGATATACAGGTACGACGAATGAGACGATGGATGGTTTGGATGAAAGACGATATGGTTAAAAAGAATGTTACTTGTGAGATGACGTCTGATAGAGAGGTATGGAAGAAGAAAACAAGCTGCGCCGACTCCAAGTAAAATTGGGATATGGGAAGGAGGATGATCTATGGGAGAGTTTAATCAAATTACGCAATTTTGTATCCTATATAATGTCGAACCTGCGTCTTACATAACGTCATAGAGAATGCGTCACTATATTCTATTGCCTGCATTTTTACCAGGTATTTGGATCGAAGCCAAAACTGCATATTAATACATCACATATTGTCGGTTTAAAAAATCTATTTATCGCTCCAAACTTGACGTTACAATCTATTTACATAACCGTAAAATTAAATTAAAATTGCTTACCTAACTACGTTACGTATTTTTATTTGAATTACTTACGAAACAGATTGTAATTAGCATAAAGTTCAACTAGCCGGTGACATTAACAAACAACTATCATTAGTGACGTTGCAAAAAAAAAAATAGATTATTGACAATGGCTCTTAGCAAATTAGTGATGTCCGCAAACACTCGATGAAATTGAATTGACATCTGTCATTAACGTTATCGCGGATCGGGTGTCGTGTTACGGAAACGACGAGACGTCCCTAACATGGGTTCGATATGTTTTATAGTAATGGTTTTTTCTGTTTACAAAAAAAAGGATGTTTTTTTTTTATTTAGGTAAAGTATGTATTAAATAAGTCACGTGTCCTGTTCCGTAAAAAAGATTATATTTCAGAAAAACAGTTATAATACGAATAGATCATCAGTTCAGTATTTCATATAAATAACTATTTGTTTTCATACGGAGAATTAAATTATCTATGAGGCGATATTCAAAAACGTCCTAATAAAGAAAGGTATCACAGAGTCCAAAGTCATATATATGATGCAACTCCACCTCCTTGGTAACCAAAACACGATTGTACTTAAAGAGAAGTTAAGTAACACAGAAAAATCGAAATAACTATCAATAATGCCACTACAAAATTTTAACCTTAATATCTGTATACAGTAAACAATTGGATCTTGTATTAAAAACGTTTTATTCACGAAAATATATTTATCAAACTCAAACTGACCCCCCTCCACACCTCAGTCCATTCGATTAACAAACCCACTTGACCATTATTTATAAACTTCAAATCCAATGGATAGACTGTAAATATTTGAATAAGATTATAACCAAGATAATTACGAATGTAATTGTAACACAAACACACAATTGGCGACGACGCTATCCGTATTTGTTATAACAATAACCCGGCTAATTTATGCCGGCGATAAATTAATTATTATTCAAGCAATAAATTTGATAATACCGCCTGTAGGCTGGTTACGCTAATCGTTTCAACTCTTTCATTACAAGTTAGTTATAGTACGACACAACTTAGATATAACATCGGCAAAAATCGTATAAACGATCACATCCGAATTAATTACGCTATCCCAGATTATCAGTATTTATTTCTTATGTGAATATGATCTTTACACAAACGTAATAACTTGTAATATCATATGATTTAATACATTCGTCAATTTGACGCGTCGATTTACATGCTTTCTCTGACGCTTGAATCTATAGCGACGAATAGCGTCGAATGGCGCGATAGGAAACTAATGTCTGTATCAATCGGCAGTAGTCGGTTTTATTGAATTTGCCGATGCTACATCTAAGTTGTGTCGTATTATACTTAGCTCGATACTTCACGTGGGCGAATTTTTCAATAGTCCAAACTTTTAGTCTATTTTCTATAATTAACTATACTTACCTCAGAATATAATTGTTGACTGTATGACAGTAATCATCGCAAGTGGTTACTATGTATATTTTTAGGGCTATAAAAATTCACCTACAATGAGTAATAATTCTAGTTAATCATGTATTCATTATTTAAACAGCCTACACTTTATATTGCAATCTCTTATTATGTAAAGTGTTGCCATTTACAAATAAATGTATTAAAATTAATGTTTCCTTTTCAAATTTATAATTTTATACTATTTTATGGGTCAAGGATTCAATCATTGCATGAGAATAATATTTTTAATACCTCAGACGCTTAAAATACAATTTTAATCGCATTTAACGAAAATACACGTTCACATATTAAAGGATATGTCAAAATAAGCCACTTTAAAAAGAAAGATAATGACGTCATCAATATGATAATTAATCGTAAAAAGATTGGGATCTCAAAATTCCTGATTAGATTTGTCCATACGTAAGTTACCTGAACAAGTAAATCCGAGTAAGATTTTTTTGTTAAACGTACATAGATATTATATAAACCATTAAAATGAATCAGAAACTGTGCGTCCTCTGACTTTACGGCAATCCACTAATATTAAATATGCGAAAGTAACACTGTCTATCTCGCTTTCACGCCGAAACTGGTGGACTGATTTCAATGAAATTTTGGTACGCAAATAGTCTAGAGCCTGAGAAAGGATATAGGCCACTTCTTAATTGGAAAATAATATTATAAACAGAGGTCTTACAGCAACAGCAGCCTGTAAATTCCCACTGCTGGGTTAAAGGCCTCCTCTCCCTTTGAGAAGAAGGTTTGGAACATATTCCACCACGCTGTTCTAATTCGGGTTGGTGGAATACACATGTGGGAGAATTTCTATGAAATTTGTCACACGCAGGTTTCCTCACGATGTTTTCCTTCACCGCTGAGCACGATATGAATTATAAAGACAAATTAAGCACATAAATCAGCGGTGCTTGCCTGGGTAACCTAACCTAACCCGCAATCATCGGTTAAGATGCACGCGTTCTAACCACTGGGCCATCTCGACTCTTCGAGGCCTTACATCAATGTAATATTTTAAGTTAATTTGTTAATTTCAAATTTTATACGCGAGCAAAGCCGCGGATAGCAGCTAGTAGATAATAGTCCTTATTTGACTTCAAGGCAATCTCATTTATATATTTTATATGATACAGTATAAACATGCGCATTTAATACCGTCCAGACCAAATGCAGTCACCACGAGTTCAATTTCACAATAAAAAAAATATTGACAGCCCCGTTACATTAAATATATTTATGAAAAAATTAAACATAAATAAACACTGCGTTACAAATATAACACTTCATTCATATATTGCGGCTTTACAAATCATATGAACTGTTTTCTGTACTTGTGTTAGATAATTAGTTAATACTACAGGTAATATGTGATAGTAGAAAATTTACTTTAATATTACAGACTAACTCGCAAAATATATCGACTTTATGGCACAAGTTGGTACATAACTTAAATTAGAATAATGACGTAATGTTGATCATAGTCTTAAATATTTTTCTACGGTATAATTCTATGTTATTAAGTAATTCAAAATTTATAAAAAAAAAACGGTAAATTCAAATTCAAAAATCGAAGAATCTTAATAAAACAAAGATTAAAGTACATATGAGAAATTGTAGCAGAACACACTTAAAACAAACACACAAAATTATAAACTCAAACACAAACAATTTATTCGAGTACGCTTACTTCAAGCGTTTCCATTTTTCCATTATTATAAACAACGACCTCCGTGATCGAGTGGTGTGTACACCGGTTTTCATGGGTACGCCACTCCGAGGGTTCGATTCCCGGCTGAGTGGATGTAGATTATCATTAGTTTTCTATGTTGTCTTGGATCTTGGCGCATTGGCAATATGAACAATTTATTTTTCTTAAACTACTAATCTTAAACAATAATGATCACTTACTTTATGCCCCAAAGCCCAGTACCCATACATCGACGACCTCCATGTCTGTATAAGTATAATTTAATATCCATAATCTTCAAGGCCCCATAAATCCACAACAAAATGCCATACCTTAACATAAATAATGAAATAATTGTCAAAGCATTAGGCTCTCGCAGCTATTAGTATCAAGAATACCTTGAAACGAGGTCGTATACAGGTTCTATTCTCTATCTATATGTCTAAGAAAATAAGGCTGTATGATTATTATATGTTCTTACTGCTCATACCAACATTGTATGGGAAGATTTCCTTCCCTCTCCTTACAGTTCAAATTTCTAAAATTGATATATTCGCTTACGTATAAAATATTCCAAAAATTACGCAGTATTTTTTTCATTCTAATTTTGATGTTGCTCTTCAAATAGTCGTAATTGCTATATTTAGATTATATTTTTATATTTGTGTTCATCATACCATACACAAAACGTACGTTCTCTATTAGATTAATGAAATTATAAACAGCACGTTGATTGGTCATAATTTAAAATGGAAACCAAAGAGTTCGTATATAATATTCTTAAACTATTTCCAATTTCAAAATTATCACGAACGATGTCAAACGGCCAGTTCCTTTGAAATATACCCACGATTCCGTGTGGGTATTATGACCGGGCTAAAGCTATATATTGACACTCATTATGGACTCGTTAAACGCTATTTGTATTCAGCTATTGTTTCGTGCCCTCGATAAACGATTGCCCTTGACTTGATGACTTAAAGATGATCGTAAATTGTCATCGTATTCACTTCAGATGTATACAAAAGTTCCTAAGTATCAAAGTTGAAAAGTACTCCTTTTAAATAAGTAGGCGGACGTGTAAATGGGCCATCTGATTACACGTGGTCACACCGCCCATAAACAAACAATAACAACAACAACAGCCTGTAAATTTCCCTCCGCTGGGCTAAGGCTAAGCTTCGGAACATATTCCACAACTCTGTTCCAATGCGGATGTTTTCCTTCACCACCGAGCAAGAGACGAATTATAAACACAAGTTAAGCACAAGAATATTCAGTGATGCTTGTCTGGGTTTGAATCCGCAATCATCGATTAAAATGCACGCGTTTTACCACTGGGTCATCTCGGTTCAATAGGTAACTAAGGTGTTATTTGTGTAGTTTTAGCTCACTCATATTTCAAATGCCAGAATATAACAATACTTTTAGTGTTGTTCATATGTATCAAGTATTTCAACCCTTAGGTTGAACAGTAGGTATAAAATCAAAATCAAAGTATACTTTATTCAAGTGGGCTTTTACAAGCACTTTTGAATCGTAATTTAACAATTAAGTGAAGCTACCACCAAGCTATAAAAATTATTGTTTTGTACTCACTGACACCCACACATAAAAATGTTGGCCTACACCAGTGTAAGTGTTGCTCGTGCTTACAAGATGTCTTAGTAGGCGTGTCTCACACAACGTAACAGATAAGGCAGCAAAACAAATTACATTATATTAGTATTAATTACAGGATAATTTTACGGGAAAGGCGCGCCTTTAAGACTGCATAGATCGATACCAATGTCTTAAGTGATATGACAGGTCAACCACTTCCTTTGAAATTCAAACAAACTTATCAAAACCAAAACATCAAAGCAGTTTTTTTATTGCTGTAAAGTTTACGATTAAACGAACTACTCGTAGTAAAACATGTTGAACGTATTTTTTTCATAGTTTTCGCTTGATTGGAGTTGCGTTTGTGGTTGTTCTAGTGTGCCGCGCCTTCTTAAGACATTTAATATTTTTTAAATTGGTAATACTTTATGATATTTATTATATACCTAGTATTTTTTTATTATCGAACAAAAGACGTATATTACTCTACTTTATTTAATTTTAAGGTCTCGTATTATTCGAGACGTTTAAAGATTTATTCTATTTATTAATACTAAATAAATTCTACGGTTCATCATTCATTATTTACTTTATAAGATGTTACGTTGTTTCGAACGTAAACAAGTGTTTTTTCACTAACTAACGACCTGTCCGTCTTCGCAAGTGTGCAATTAATTAATAAACAATATATTATGATTTAGATTTATTTTTTGCCTAGCCCATGTATGTATATAAGATAACGTTGTATTCGCAAAAACTTTTTTAGAATTGGTTCTTAGTTAAGATTACCGCCTCCATAAAATTGACAAGGCATACAAATTAATATTAACTCTTTATAATTATTGGTTAGATTAGAAAATATGCCTTTCCACATTATTTAATGTCAAATAAATGCTCAATCAATTTAAAAAAATACACAAATACAATACGTAAACAATATTGAATAAACGAATTTGAATTTCAAAGTCGATAGAATACAATGTCGAAACATCCATACATATGATGGCTATCTGTGCCAATGGACAGGCGAACAGGCACAATGATCTCCTTGCCTGACCATGCGGGAGCTACTGAGATGTATTTAAATGCATTTAAGTCCGCATACAAGAACTGAATATTTTATCCTCGGTCGAACGGTCTAGAAATATTATTAATACGATTAACTGTTTAACATAGAAAACAAGTAATTCTGTGATAGATCTTTGTGCAAGCCTTTCCCCACTTACAGATTTTAATAATAAAATCAATAGGCAATACAGTGGCGGATTTACAAATAGGCTGAGTAGGCTGTAGGGCGGTAAATTTAGAGGGGCGGCAAATTTAGCCCAAATTTGTTATTATCTTACAGAAATTAAAAAAAAAAAAACTTATAATTATATGTATGCACATTACGTCCGTAATCCGTATACTCGTTAGTACATAGTGGGTTGGAAAACTAATCTTGTAACTGACTGAAATATCACCTAGTTTATAATCACACTAATAACGGGAAAAACCGATGTAATGAGGACGATAGAACACAAATTATAAATGTTGCAAAAAAACGTAGGGGCGGCAAAAATTGAATAGCCTACTAGTGGCAGATTTGTAAATCCGCCATTGAGGCAATGCGCCACCAACCATGGGAGCTGTCCCTTGCGAGTACAGTAACACTGGCTCGCCCTTCAAACCGAAATGAAATAATATTGTTTGGCCGTAGAATATTTGATGAGTATTCAGGCGGTCTTACTGTACAACGACATTCACAAGTCAGTGGATTGTGTCCAAGAGATTCTTACGACACATAAATATTTCCCCAGTCGAATTTGTTGCATAATATTACTGAATATTAAAAGATTATAATCTTCAAACATCTTTAAGTAATTTTAGTGTAAATAAAAAAATAAACCACACTTTCTTTTTTTTCAGATTTATCAATCATCCAAATGGATCATAAAAGGACATACAAAATTGTTTTTAATGAAAAACAATGACATGCGTGTTTAGTGTATCACTAGTGATGTGTTGAAGTTATATCGATAAGAAAAAATGGATACAGATATGCATAATTCAACGTTGGACACGATTTACCCGCGGGAGGCGACTATAATGGCGGCCGCGTGTGCTTGTATATTTAGCATAGTAGGTGTTCTAGGTAAGTGAAACATTTACTATCGTATTTATTTTTTAATAGATTAACTGCCCTGTCAATGTATTTTAACAGGTGTTTAAAATTAAACATTGATTACTGATATTTTATTTTTATTATTATTATACTGTTTAATTATTTTATAAACAGCTGTAAATATAGACCAAACATATACTCTAAATGATTAATGTAATGGCATCAAGATTCATTATTTCTATTGGCTTGACTATAGTAGTGTGATAAATGACACATGCACATGTGCAGTCACACGCACACAAGCTTAAAAACACGTGACGAACGACACTTGGAATAAGCGCTTTTAACTTATATGATATGATAAGCTTATAATAAGTTTTTAATAACAAGTTATCTAATACCTACATTTTTTTATAATTATTTAATTACCTATTTTTTTTTTTTTTTTTTTCTATAACACTAAATAGCTTTAGATATTTTTTCATAATTTCGTAATTTTTTGTCTTATTTAGAAACACTTAACGCTAATAAAATGAAATAATTTTTATTTACAAGATAGTCAGCACGATTCAACCTGCATTATACGTCATTGCTCTGTTCCCGTGGGTGGTAGCTTGATGTAAAATAGCGTATAACCGTCCACAGGAATTGGGCTATGAAAAGCAAGAATAATTTCTCAAATCCGACTAATAGATCCAGAGATTAGCGCGTTGAAACAAAAAACAAACAAAGTTCAGATTTATAGTATTAGTATAAATTAAATAAATCTGGAATCTCCCCTGTTCCAAATTTAAATTCAAATATAGAATGTAATTATAGTCTATTCGTATCACAACGTAAATTAACGGTAAACGACATTGATTACAATTCGATAAAGTGCACTTGCCTCAAACGTAAAATATTATTACGACGCTTGCTGATAAGAATCCTTATTTACCCTGTTCATGACCTAATAGAGTAAATAAAGTGAACATTTACTAGCTTAGAATGGACTTCAAACAGAGTAAGTTAAATTTAAGCTAAGAGATATCATGTAAATATATAATTACTTATCTAAAGTATCCTCTCCCTTGAGGAGAAGATGGAACATTTTCTAATACGATTTTACTGATATATTTGAGGCAAACATTTTTTTTGTAATAGTCTTATTACAAAAAAAAATGTTTACGTGAAGAACCGTCAAAGCGTTCTAACTACGGGGCGATCTCGGCTTATTATTGTTGTTTAACACACTGCATCATCACCCTCCTGCCCTTTTCCCAATTTTATTTGGGGTCGGCGCAGCATGTCTTCTCCTTCCAAACTTCTCTGTCAGACGTCATCTCACAAGTAACATTCTTTGTAACCATATCGTCTTTCACACAGTCCATCCATCGTTTTCTTGGTCGTCCTCTACCTCTATATCCATCCACATTCATGCTCAAGGCCTTTCTCACAATATGTCCCTCAATCCTCATTCCTCCGCATTACATGCCCATACCATGATTTAACACACTGCATTTTGTTAATATCACGCTCGGGCCCACTTTGAAGAACCTAATTGTATATATATCTTTAAAATAATTAAAAGTTAATGCGAGATTATTCCAAGCTTATAGTTTGTTCTCTTTTGTTTTAACCGGAATCATATTTTTACTGTGTTTATAAAAAAAATAATACTAAAACAACCTTATCCTAAATATGTTCCATGAATATTAAATTTTTGATGTGAATAGCAAAATAGTGAACATAACTTAGACTGATTTAAAAAAAAACTAAATCCATATAAAACTCAAGCCAACAGCGTCAATTACTTGACGCTATTTAGAATCTATTTAAAGTGATAAAATCTAAAAGTACATAAAAAATTATTGACATAAAATACCGTTTTATCGATAAAAAATGACGTTTATCGTATCATAATAGTCGTTGGGAACGGGAATATTTGTTTGCTCATCGATAAGTATCGTCCCATCACTACCGGTTCGTGGAAGCGCATGTTTACTGAGCGCCCGCACATTGATATAAGACAATATGTCATAACAGCGCGTTCGTGTTACTAAATCTTTCAACGGATCCATGATGTGTTGTCACAAGCAAATAAACAAATATCATATAAATATTCGTCCGCAATAGGAAAAGACTTTTTATTAGGGCTATTCTGTAACAAGAAACTCGAAACTCACCTCAGAAGTTTTTCTGCGGTGAGGTTGAAACGTCCGAATGTGTTATGCGATATTGATGAAAGTATTTATAAACTTTATTGGATACACGTATCAAAATCGGTTGTCAATATTTCACGAGTGAAATGCGAAGTGATTTCACAAAGAATCGTACTGTCGTTTCGTGTCGATTCGAAAATCGAATGCTATTTTTGCGCGGCTAAAATCATCGTGATTCGAAATTTTGGCGCGCGAAGCCTATACGAGGCTTTGTTGGAATGTTCTCATGTGTGACTGTTTTTTTTTAATTTTATTAATTTCCATAACTTAACTAAAAAAAAAAAAGAAAACAAACTTATCTATATTATATCAAATTACAAGAGTTCAATCTTTCCTAACCTCATTCCGAGCAATCACGTGCACACACATGACACAGACCGCTTAAACGCACTCATTAAAATTGACGTCAACGCTCAATACATAGAGGTTAGGAAATTAAAGAACAAGACGTGACTCAGTTATACAAAGACTGATTTTGGTTAATTATTATTAATTACGTCCGTTAGTGATTTACTTTTAAGGTTTTACTAAAATTCTCACCAGCCAGCTCTGGCTGAATTGTCTCTGGTCTTGTCGTAATGCGATCTCCACAAATTATGAGCTAAAAGAGAAAACACAAATATTTGGCCTCACTCTTATGCAAAACATTATCTGTATCTTTTATTTATCCAGAGCAAACTAGAACACGATTCTTTTACAACTTTTAACTTTTGAACCTAACATTTCTAGAAACAGTAACAATAGTAACAACTTTTAGTTTTTTCATTTTATTGTTCCTGCTCCTTTTTACAGAGTTTCTTCCGAATTTATAATATTAATATATATGTCATGAAAATGCGTGTTAGTCGAGCTGTTTCCGATTTTTGAGCTCCGCAAAGTATTGAGACGATTGACGTGCGTCCAATCATTAAATACAGCGCAAATCGATAAATCTATATTTGTTAATATTGGTAGTTCTTATTTTCAAGATCACCTGCTATAGTCCATAATACCTATTCAATATATTGCTTCAAAATCATATAAAAGTCTATACAACATCAGAGTATAACTGTTGCTATGGCCAATTATAAATAAGCCTATAGTTTTAACCAGATCCCAAGCTACATCTACGTTAAATTAAATTACGATCGGTTCAGTGGTTTAGTCATAATGAGATGACTATCAGAAGATACTCTTGCATGTATTAGTCTGATGAAGCTAATATGTGAAAAATAAGGAAAGAAATATATTAATTTTTAATACAATGTTCGTAATGTACAAACTATTGCCCAAATGACTTATGTTTTGACATTTTGGTGTTCCCTATTTTATTTTACTTTTAGGTAATAAGAAAAAGACAACATAATATACATATACGTAGTTAAAAAGCGTGACACGTGCTTATTTGTCATGTATAAAATTGTTACGAAATTATCCTGTCTAAAAAAATGGCATACCAGATGTGGATCTTTTATAAGTAATACAATTGATAACTGTTCTTCTAAACAAATACTTACGACAATATTGTGTTACGACAATTTAGAAAAATGGTTACCAAATGTGTGTGTGGACAATGGGTATCCATTACTTTTCTTTGCTTTTATGATGAGTGACTATATACAAACACGTTGAGTCAAAATATGGGGATTGGAGATCCAAGTTAAAAAACAGTCTATCTAAAGTCCTTTTCTTATTTAACAATTGCTTGTTAGTTAAAGGAAGTACCGTGAAAGAATCTGGGAGGCACGTGTCGGAAGAAATTGTGGCTTATTTATAACTGTGCCTGCGGCTTTACCGTCGCAAAAATGGCAAAAACTTTTCGTTTAACACACAATCTTTCGACTCAAATTTTACCCCTTCAAGGTGTTGATATTAAAAGCAGCTACTTTCTCGGAAATCAATCTATTTCCGTACCAAATTTCATCTAAATAATCTAATAGAGTTACTTTCATTCATAACATTAGTAAAGAAAAATGCGGTAACTTTGTACTTTGTACACGGCGATTAGAAACCTATCAATTATTCCTACCAAACATAAATACACCGAGTTCCGGTTTAAAGGATAATAACACCGGTGTAATTACAGGCACAAAGGTTTGAGAACCAGATATATCTATTGAGTTAGTTTTATCTTTTGTTTTTATAATTAAATATTTTTAACCCATATGAGTGATATATGATGGCGTAAATTAAAATATTTACGTTTCTGAGTCACAAAGGTCTTTCCTATTGCGTAAATATTTGATACTTATATCTATAAACGTCAAGTTTAAGCCTGATTATGTTCCCTAGTATAATTAAACAACCATTTGAACAACCCGATGATACTCGGACATAAACTTTAGCGATTAAATCTATAAATACGGTATTTTATTCAAATCGAAGAAATAAACAAAATAAACTAACCCTTAATTTACGTATTTACTATATATATAACAACTAACTATAACTACGTTATATAATCGTAAATCGAATTTTAAAAGTTCGAAAGTAGTCTAATATTTTTCATTTCATTTTACTTAAGAGGACTTAAATTTTTTTTTGAATATGCAATTATTTTTATTACTTTTTAGTGCATATTCATTTGTTTTAAAATAGTGTTTCGTTTGAAGGCGGTTTTTCTTTTTGTTAATTTTTTTATTTATAATACAGCACTTAACTACTTATGTCCATTTTTAGTTTTACTTTTAAAATTCCGATAACAATTTCGTTAACGTTTAAAACGTCTTTTTTCATATATCCATAATGAATATCATAGATAAACTTAGCTGTTGACCAATGATATCGCGACTATTTGTTGTTAAATGTTGTTTATTTGGCTTTTCTCCCCTTTTGATTTGAATAAAGAATAGGGGAGAAATCAAATAATAATGCCGTCTCTTCTTTCAATTGTCAAATTAGTAATGACAGAAAGAAAAAATATTTCATTACATCGTATTTTAGATTGTTAATTATATTATTATCTCTAGTTTAGTTAGTATGAATATTATGTAGTTATTAACACTAAGATTTTGTAATTTGACAAACACAACACAATATATTGTAACTCGCTAATAGCCCAAACAAGAAACAACATACATTGACCAATGGGCGCTTGTCACGTGACCTGTTATCGATGCAATTAACTTACCCTAAGTCCTTGTAAGCTTATACGTATAGCATTGAATGCATCTATACTTAACTAAGAACTACTTAGCTAAGTTGTCTGCAATATTAACTAACTCGTATAAAAGAGAGACTGACAAATTTTAATATAGGAACCGATTTTGGTGATTTATTTTTGCGTCTTCTTTTTTATAAATAAAATTAGCGAAACGCCCGGCTTCGCACGGATGCAATACTGATGCCATTATTTTTATCATTGATATATATACAGAAACCTTACTCTCAGATCACTCTCTATCTATCTATTAAAAAAAACTTCATAAAAATCCGTTCCGTAATTTTAAAGATCTAAGCACACATAGGGACAGATAGCAGAAAGCGACTTTGTTTTATAAAATCAAAATCAAAATAAACTTTATTCAAGTAGGCTTTTATAAGCACTTTTGAATCGTCATTTTACAATTAAGTGAAGCTACCTGTACTATGTTATGATAAATACATGATAAATTCTCACCATGACCATATTTATAATTCGCCACATTACGAATTATCAAGGGCATGCTTAGCCCTGCGGTATATCAATCAAGCTGACAATTTATCAAGTCGCCCCGAGCTCGGGGACAAATGACCCCTCCGATCAGCAAACACTATCGATCGCCGAGCTGGAAGCTGTTTATTTACGAATATTGATTTTATAGCACGTTTTGCTATCATGATTTAATATGTTTTTTTATAAAATTAAAAATAGCGAATATTATTTAAGTTCTAATAAGGACTCATATCCTCTTGAGAAGTTTTATAGATTATTCCGCCTCACTTAATATTATGGGATGGATACATATCTATCAAAATATTAATAATTCCTCGGGAAGTTTTCATTTATTGTTTTCGATAAAAAAAGGCTGATAATATAAATGATTATGAAATAACATAACGTTTTTCAAATGTTAGTGCGTCTAGTTTTTTGGTACATTCTATGTCTTAACTGGCTTAAAATTTTGTTTGAATTATTGTGATTACATAAAGTATAAATACACGCGTGTAATATAAAATACAGATCAAATTCAAAACACTTGAAAGACCAATCCAAAAATATACATTAACTTAGACTACGAAATATTCAATATTAAAATATTTAAGACGTACCGACAACAGGATAGGTTTTTATCTAAAGAGTTTTTATTTATATTATGAAAAAGTATATATATTAAATTAATTATCTTACAATATTTTTATCGCATATATTTCTTTAGTTCAACAGGCCGGAAGCAATTAATCATAGTCGGCCATCAGACAGCTCACGTTTCGCGGAAAAAATAAATAATACCCACTATAAGATGTTAATTAAAAATAATATGTCATCTTAATCACGGGAGTATATAATTATGTAATACAAGTTGTCGCCGGCGGCTTTGCTAGCGTGATAGGAGGTTGGTTGTCATGTGTGAGGCAAAAAACGTAGCCTATGTCCTTCAATGAAGTTCAAGTTTGTTTCACACGTAATTTCATCAAATTTTCATTCATTCATCAGGTCTTGGTTTAGTCATGAAAGAGTGCCAGATAGACAGACAGACAGAGTTACTTTCACATTTAAAATATTAATATGGATTCTTAACTAAGTAGTCCTCTAGAGTCTAGACCAATAGCCCGACATCTTCGGCGACCAAAAGACGATGTTAGTGCACAAGTAATCCGTGGCACAGAAACGCAAACAGACTGTTTTGTGGGCTTTGTGCAAGCTGGTCTGTATAGGTACCAACACAATTCTTCTTTTATTTTTAACGCGACTACCAATGCATAAAATTTCAATTTATTTAAGCGTTAAACTTTGAGAGTCATTGCGTAAATAGCCCAAAGAGTTAAGATTGAATATATTGCTAAACCAATGGGCTATTGTAAATATAATTGTTTAATTAGAACTTTTCAAGCTCAATTTCTACTTTTATTATTTTTTAATAGTTCCTAATATGATAACCACATTACGTAGATTATAAAATACAAGCTTGTAACACATGTCACTATAGTCAAGTTTTAAAGCGAGCGTTTAAAAAGGTTAAAAGAGACAACGCATGCTCGCGTCTGCGACATCAATTTGCTAGCGGAATCCCCATTCCCATCCCCATCCCCAATTGAATCGCAATTCCGATATATCAGCCAAAAATGAACCAGTAATCCTGGTCATATACGGCAATAATACGAGGTTTTTGGATGATAACAAAATACAATTAAAAGGAATTAACGTTACGATCCTTCGCTGTGTGTCTGGGTAATTTCTTTCCCGAACCGGTGGTACTTTTTAATTTGTCAATCCATAAGCAGTAATACGTCTGTATTGAATCAAGGAATTTTATTTGATTCAAACATTGATATATCTATAATATATAAACAAGACTTTTAGTATTTCAGGCCCCAGCCCGGTACCTCTAATAAATAGCAACGATGTTCAGTGGCGCCGCTCATGCTGTCGGTACTCGTGCTTACATTACACAGACTGAACACTTAGAGATATTGAATCGATATGAGTTTTAGCCAATAGTCGCGATGTTAGCTTTAATTGCGGACGCCAATTCATTCAACGAACTGTTTCCGTGACTCACGGTTCAAAATGTTTAACAGGATATGAAATATCTCCGATCTTAAATGAACCTCAATGACAGCCGTCGTGGTTTTCGCTAAATAGAATCTATTTTAATATTGTAAAGAGGTTTTGTTAGTTTGTATGTAGAGAGTCATCTCCGCAAAACCCAATATTATAAAAAGCACTGATACAAAGTTGTTCGTTATTCTTCAGTGCTATCGTTTGTTATTATATCATCAAAGCCAGGGCTAGTTTCGCTCTTTGTACACGATATTATTTAAGTAATATTATGTAGATCTTAACTCGTCAGAACAAATAAATCTAGCTCAAGGGGTTAGAAGCCATCGAAGAGTCCTCCTGACATCTCCATCCAAATGCTATGCGATACTACCAAATTATTGCATCATCAATTAAACTAATCTATTAAAATTCGATTTCCTACTCTAGGCTTGTTCAGATACTGACTTTATTCGCTATGGGTACTGATAAAAAAATTTAAAAAAATATATTTCATTTTGCTAATTTAATTTCGACGCTTTCACTGTGAAAATATACATCAAATAGTCCATTTATTGATAAAGGCTATAAATCATATAACATCATAGATACTAATATTACAAATATTAAAGAAATTTACCAAAAAACTCTTCACGTTAGATAGCTTATTAATCGAGAAGGGTTATACTAAAATACTAGCTGTGCCCGAGACCTTGTACGACTATGAATATAACAAAAAAATATTGTAGCCTTTGTTACTCTCTATTATATCCAGCCGTTCCAGAGATTAGCCAGAACAAACAGGCATACAGACAGACAAAATTGTACAAAATGTTATTTTGGTATATGTACCGTGTATAAGTACATATGCATTGAGTAAAAAATCTCTATTTTAATATTACAAACAGACACTTCAATTTTATTATACGTATAGATAAATAACATTATGGTCGATCCTCGGGGCATAAGATATACATATATGATTATGTATGATATACTACGAAATTCTGTAATAAGGGACCTAATGTATGATTCCAGGTAATCTAATAACAACAATTGCATTGCTAATGCATCCGAAGCTGCGCGGCCACGTGACCACGATGTTCGTGCTCTCGCTCTGCGTCTCTGATCTCCTCTTCTGCAGCATCAATTTACCATTAACAGCAAGCAGGTACGAATTACACATACAATTACCCCACTGGCTTTACATACATACATATATGCTCTGGTAGCAGAAAATAACTATCTGATTGTAGTAAGTTATACGATTGTTTATTGCCGCTATTAGAAAGAGAGGAAGACCAAAGTGGGATCACGATATAACAAAAATAGTTGGTGAAAACTGGATGACAATTTCCAAAGATAGAGTGGATAATTGGCAGAGTCTGCCTTCACCATCAGGGGTTTTTGCATGTATGATAAATTATCGGAATATAGCTAGATTATTTATGCACATTATTATCTAATATTAAAATTTGAATGTAAATCATAATGAACTTTAATTTATGCGAGTCTTAAGTCTTTATATTCTATTCTATACGATTGTTTATTACTTAAGAGGCGACATTACCTAGAAAATTGAGGGTTATAATGCAGGCATGCACTATAGTTTTATTAAATTTAAATTTGTTAAAAACATCCATATTTGCTCGGCGGTGTACCAAAACATGATTAGTAAAACTAAATGTGTCGGATGAAATTCTGACACGAATGAGACTTCAAATTGGTGCTCCAAATTGGAGTCACATGCTTGTCAGAATTTTATTTTCATTCATGGAATAAACTCTAACCTTTAAAATAACTTTTCTTTGTACAGATATATCAAACAGCAATGGGTGCTGGGTCCAAGACTCTGTCAGATGTTCGCTTTCGTGTTCTACGGGAACGAGGCTGTGTCTCTCCTTTCCATGGTCGCTATCACAATTAACAGGTAAGAATATATAGTCACCCTTAGATTTTATACTTAACTGATTGTGGGCCACGGATTAACTCGCGTTTTAAGTGTTTGAGTTAAAAGTTTTATTTACAAATTTCATATAATTTGCTTCAGTGGTTTGAAACTCAGACACAGACAGATTTATTTTTGAAATGACAATATTAGTATAAATAACGCACAGCATGTTCTCGAAGGAGACTTTTTGTATACGAAGATCGATTTAAAAGTTTATAACAAAGATTTACCTAAAGTTTCTTACAGCGCCATTGTCTATGGGCGGTGGTGACCACTAACCATCAGGTGGCACATATGCTCGTCCGCCAACCAATAGCATAAAAAATAGCCGCAAAATGTCTCGTACTACAAAAGACACTTAAGTCTTAGTCCATTTGTGATATATTTGAAGCCTTATTGTATAATGAAAGTGGGACTATAGTATACTTATGTTTGCGCAAGAACGTGCTCTAAAATGTATTCTACGCAGAACATCTTCCTTGAGTACGGGTGCCGTGGCCGAAATCGGTCAGGAGGACATTCCTCCATCACAGTCGTTAAATATTGTTTACCATTTAAATGTTTATAATACCAGCAATGATATTCTAATAAACGGATATGTTATATCTATACTAAACAACAGAAAAAAGTGTGCCGCGCCGGGGACCGTTTATTTTAGTTTATTTTTACATTTCAAAACAATAAGTAAAAGGGATAACTAGATGTTTTAATTACGCAAAACGTATTACTACGTAATTATGATGTATTATAACGTATTACTACGTAAAACGACTAAAAGCAAACGTCCCAATTAGGACGTTTTCTAGTCTTCACTTTTTGCGCGTCAATAACATATCTGTTTACTAAAACATCATTGAATACTAGCGAATCGCCCCCAACGTCGCGTTTTCAGTTTATCAATAAAGGAATGTCAATTTTGATGTAGCCAGTTTTCTGACTCATTCGAAGCAAAAATTATGTTGCACGTAATTTGGAATCAGTGATATAATTTAGAAATATTCTTATAGAAGTATTTCTTTCTTGTAACACATATATAGTGGAAGCTAGACAGGCTGATATCCATCATATATGTAGGTATTTTATATATTATATCTATCATTCAAGAACATTGTAAGATACCAGTGATAAGTTGTTAGATATATTTTTATTATTAGTTCCAGAAATTTCCCTTACATACAATTACATACATCCAAATAATGATTCAAAGGGAATTACTTATTAATTTAAAATGTATGTGTTCAATCCTGTTCAATAATAAAAGATCTCTTAACGGACTCTTCTTAAATATGATTACCTTTACAGCGATAAATCATCTTATTGATCAAAGATCTGCTACCGGCTGTGGTAATCACCGTGCATCTCAGCCAAAACAAATAATAACAAATCAGATTATAAAGCAAAAGGCAAATGGAACGCTCAGACCATTGTAGTGAAGCAACAAAAACGAATACAAAATCTGAAGCGAATACGGAACCCGTTGTGCAAAATGTTTTTTTTTTGTTAATACGCCAAAAGTGCTGTTATTTTAAGTATTTACTACTAGTAGTCGCCCGTGGATACCCTCGCGTTTTAGGTTGTTGGTTGTCATGTGTCAGGCAAAAAAAGTAGCCTATGTCCTTTCATGGAGCTCAAGATTGCTTCATACCAAATTTCATCAAATTCAATTAAGCGGTTTGGTCTTGAAAGATCGACAGACAGAGTTACTTTCACATTTATAATCTTAATATATAGATTAAGGTACAATAATAAATTGTCATCTCGTTTTGCCGTCATGGAGTCAAGGCTATGAGTTTTACCCCCAATGCGCGTCAATACATATTTCATATCTATTTTAATAAATTTTGAAAATTCCACAATTTTAGACCAGAAAAATAACAATTTTTTGTAGACACCTACGTATATCTGCAAAATTCGTGTTATCAAGATTGATAGATATTTCGGTAAAATGCTTTGACAGTTCAACGGGCGGCTATGTTTGACGTTTACGGGTGCGTTCAGAAAGTGTTGCAAGTAAGTTTCGCGCAGTTATTAAATATATTTGTATAATAATAAATGAATATATTATAAGAAAATTATATAATACATCGTTTTTGATCAGTTTTATTTATTATTCTCAAGCGAAGTCGGGTTTTTCATCTAGTAAAAAAGTATTAATACACGGATTTATGATAAGCTGTAACAAATAATACACTGTTTTAAGTATAGGGTTAATAAAAACAACGAACATCGCGTATCGTGTAACCATTAACCCACAACTTCACAAAATAAGCGCCATAAAGATGTCAGTTCCGAAAAGCGTTCCCCTCAACCCGGAAGATATAAAAAGATAAAAGCAATACACGCAACGCAGACGAGATACATCTCCGTACATACGAGTGTATCGTAAAAATAATACGTGGGAACACTCAGCCACTGCGTAAATGTCAGCGTCATATTTATTGATACATATTTCATTTAAACAAAACTATCGTTCCATTTTTAAAAAAGTATGTTCTTTTAAAAGGAACAAAATAAAACTATTTTTTAATTTTTTTTAATTAAACCCACTTCATACATTGATTTCTCTGTTATAAAGTAAATAAATTATTTTATTTTTTTACTAAGCATTAGTGTTAAAATAAACGAAAAGAAATTGAAACATATAAAGCAGTAGGGACCGCAAATTCTATTTTTAACAGATGTCAAAAATGGAATATATTTATTTATGTTTGTTACCTTAAAATGTTTCTGAACCGTCACTATTAAATTTGAAGTCATAATAGGCGTTTTTTTTTGTAAAAATATCGTAATTTTGCGGTTTTCTGGGATTTGTTTCATCGATATTAGAAAAATATTTTATTTCCGGACATATTTATTACCGATTTTTATTAACGATTGATTCAGTTGTTTCGTTAGTTTTCTAAAATTATAGAAGAACTCCAAATCTAAGAGTAAAATGAGATGAAGATTTTATTGACTTTAATTTACTGATCGATCAATCAATAAATCTAAATTAATTACAATGTGTTCATTGATTCTATGAAGTACGTGCATTTTTACTGCGTATATAACTCTATTCGACATTTAAATTTAAAACAATATTCGTATTTAAAAAGGAAGAACTTTTTTAAAAAAGCAATATATTTAGGCCTAAATGATTAATAAATTGTTTATATGAAAACTAAATTTACAGAAGAATTTATTATTATTTATTATTATAATGATTGGCCGTTCTATTAACAAACAGATTTTTTTTCATTATTTATGTAACGGTAAAATATGTTGATTGCCAGCACGCAATGGTCACGCAAACTCTTTTGTTAAGATTCGATTTCCGTTGTTTTTAACAAGATCAGTGTCTGTAAAACAAATTATAAATAAGATAAATTAAACACTTGTTTAAAATTAAAACATGCTGAGCTAACCGTAACACATAAAATACATTGTTTTTTTTTTAATACTTTCTCTGTTATCTTAAACGATTTAAAATTAAATACATATTCTTTACTTGACAGGACTTTAGACAAAGATTAACTTTTTTATTTTTAAATAGTACATATTATATCCCGCGGGTGGACATAAATTCTTATATAAATATGTAAATAATATATTTTTTGTTTTTCCGACATGAGTAATAATTTTCGTTCCATTTCAACTTATTTACACAAAAAACTTAATAAATTACTTATCTAACTTTCCTTATGAAATCCTCTGTATATTAGTGAAAACCGCATAAAAATCCGTTCAGTAGTTTTGGAGTTTATTGCAAACATATAGACAGACAGACGCGGCCGGGACTTTGTTTTATAATATGTAGTGATTCAGTGACTATTTTTTAGAAGACAGTAATACAGAAATTCAATTTGATGTAGTGATTATTTTAGAACATAGTAATTAATAAATTCAATTTTTATTTAAGAAGTAAACAACACAACTGCTTCGAAATAATATGTTATTTAAAAAAATTTGTGGAGATGTCCAATGATATACAATCCATAGAGTATAGAGCTGCTTAATTGTGTAAGCTTTATTTCAAATTTTTTTTTCTATTTTCGAATTCGAACTGAAACATAAATAGTCCTATTTGCATATCCGTTTTGAATATAATGACATTGAATATAAAATATATGTAATCAATAGCTGTTAAAATGTAAATGATTAAACGGACCATTAAAAGACCCACATCTCAACGCGTCATTTGTAGGCAATGCGTTTCAATTTAAGTGCTTCTATTGTTAATGTCACAGAACATACCATTTGGAAGTGGCATCAGTTGAAAGTTGAGTGTTAAAACTATATATAAATAAAAGATGTCCGTGAAGAATCAGTCAATAGCAATTTGCTTATATATTATTCTAATAAGGCTAATTTTAGTGTTTCGGTTTTAACTTCGACTTTTGAATCTGGTTTAAACTAGTTATAATTACAACACGAAACTACTAACACATACAAATATGAACACAAATTTTCTTAATTGTATTTGTACTTAAATAAACATATTTTCATACTATATAAGATTTTAAATGAATATGGTTATTTTTATTATTAAAGTTATTAATTTCGGGATATTTAGCAAGTTTTTTTTGTTATTATGATTTTTTTCATTTCGACATTGCCTACGAATGTCTACGAATGTCGAAATATCGAGCTCCACCGAACAAAAATAAAAAACATGGTAAATATCCCGAAATTAATCACTTTAATATTTTCAAACTGGCTGATAATAATAAAATCTATAATAAAAATAATTGTATTATCTGTTACTAGATTCCGCATTCTGATTCGTCTGCAAGGTCGAAAGGTTTCACCCAATGTGATATTTACTTTTCGGCACTGATGACAACTCTCATGCAAAATTTTATAATGATCGGTGAAGTTGATACATAAAAACAAGCAAATAAAGTCCTTTTTATAATATTAATAAGGCTTAGATTCTCATGAGAACTAAACCAGTTCCAAGGAATTTCCTTGTTCTATGGTCAACATGCCTCGTTCCTGAACGTGTTAAGTGCATTGTGTGGAGTGATATAAGGATTTTAAGTTACATTTAAGTCGTGAAGGGAATGACTAATAAAATTATTTAAAAAACTTGCTAGAAACATAAAAGAAACTCCTTAATGTTTTGTAATGGAAGGTAACATAAAATCTAAATTAATAGTTCGTAAATTAACTGGCAAGGGACGCCTTTTTTTGTTACAAGGAAGTATTATAAGTGTTAATATATATACATACATATATTAACTGAGTCTGTGGCATACCACAATTTTTCTATCGTTAATTGACCGATAGTAATTATACTGCTTAATAAAACTAATTATAACCTCTTTTTTGTTTCTTGAACTTACTTCTTTAATTAAGTTAGTAATTATATTCAAATAATTTAAAAATTAAACGCTATATAACCCAAATATCATCCGAGAAAAGTATGACATATTACATTAGCTATATCGATAAGTAAAAAAGACACCATTATGAGACGTCTTACTTTATAAAATACAACAACAACAACATCCTGTAAGTTCCTGCTGGGCTAAAGGCCTCCTCACCCTTTGAGGAGAAGGTTTGGAACATATTCCACCACGCCGTTCCAATGGAATATGAAATAAATACACACAATAAATACGCTTTATGAAATAAATAAAACAAAATACTTTTTGAAAAAAAAAAGCGCTTTGGGACAAACTCCATCTTATACATGTTCCTGTTCTCCCTACAAAAAATATTTTTAATTGACCTTCTGAGGCTCCTCGCTATAGTCCAAGTCACGAACACGATTTTATAAAATCAAAATATTCTTAAACCAGGCAGTTATAAGCACGTATCATCGTGTTACAGCATTCAATTGACAAGCTACCACCGGTTCGGAATGTAGACAGCGAGCAGAAGCGGAATTAAATCAGAAGTGTATTTTGATATGATAACAAATCTCAAATAAAAACTCATTACAACAACAACAACAACAGCCTGTAAATTTCCCACTGTTGGGTTAAAGCCTCCCACCCTTTGAGTAGAAGGTTTGTAACATATTCTATCACGCTGTTCCAATGCGGGTTGGTAGAATACACATGTGGCAGAATTTCTATGAAATTAGACACGCATGCATTTCCTTCTTATATACATAAATTAAGCACATAATAATAAGTGGTGCTTGTCTGGGCTTGAATCCGCAATCATCGGTTGAGATGCACGTTAAAACCACTGGGCCAACTCGGATCTTAAAAAGTTAATGAGGACAGTCAAAAATATGTCTAGATATCACGCAAACGCAGTATCGAAATGTCGTAATTCAGTAACTTGTGTGTAATGTAAGTTTCACGACGAAAGAGATCTTTAACTTTCTAAATATTATTACAAATAATTGCACGCCAACGCACTGGTTTTCTAATCATTTGTCATTTGTCTCCATATAATATATATATTTTTTTAATAGGCCGTTCGGAAAGTGTATTTTTTACAGATATAATTGTATTATTTTCGCGAACAACTTCACGGTTACGCCGCATGATCTGTACTTATAATATAAATGCGAAAGTCTCTTTGTTTGTTATCTCTTCACGCTTAAACATAAACCGATTTAGATGAAGTTTCGTATGGGGATAATTTACATCCCGGGAAAAGACATAGGCCATATTTTTAGTCACACCTCGAGAGGTTAAAATTGGGGTTGAAAATTTGTGTGCTAAAAGTAAAGATTATAAATTTTGCTTGTAAAGTGGTACGTTCAACTAGTCATATTTTAATAGCTGATAAAAATGAACTGTAACAATACACTTTACCAACTCTTTACCAACCTAACTTTGGCTTTGAATCTAGGACCTCATAATCTGTAGCTAAATATGCCGCTAGCACAAGAAGGCAGTCATATTCACCTCTGTAAGCATAGTGGAATAAATATAGTACAAGTTTTAAAAGTATAATATTTGAAGACGTCAAAGTCTTGTGAAATATTATTGAGGCAGGTTACCCAAACCACTAAAGATTCTTACATTAACGTAGATATTATACATGCGAACCGGGCGATGAACGCATAATAGGAATTGACACAGTTTTCAAGATTTATAGCGCATGAAAATCAGTTACACGAAGATTCTCAGAAGAAATAATTATAATGACCTATGATGCGTGTTCCAACGCATAAATATGCATTCGTAAGGAAAAAACAGCGGATGTTGGAAGATAGGTATCTATCTAAACAGTTATAGAAAAAAAAATTATCTTCAAAATATAAGGACATCACTCACTAATAGTGACTTCGCCATACAAATATAAAATAATATGAGACAACATCACATACATACTCTGATCCCAATGTAAGTAGCTAAAGCACTGTTATGGAAAATCAGAAGTAACGAAGGTACCACAAACACCCAGACCCAAGACAACATAGAAAACTTATGGTAATCTACACCGACTCGGCCGGAATTGAACCCGGAACCTCGGAGTGGCGTACCCATGAAAACCGGTGTACACACCATTCGACCAGGGAGGTCGTCAGCAATACTAGTGTTGTGTTCCAATGTGAAAAGACACAGCGGAACTACAAGCACAGGCACACCTGGTGGTAACTACTGAGTTTCACCAGTTCTTCTCGGTAGAATTAGTATTCCGAATCGGTTGTATCTTCATATTTATTTCAATACTGTAACTGATTCAAAAGCGCTGCTATGAGAACCTATATGACTTGGGAACCTTCAATAAGAGAGCGTACTCTTTCCTTAAAGACAACGCGCCTGCAAGATTCCGCTGTTGCAGATGTCCATGAGCGGTGGTAATCAGTGATGAGGCTCCTGCTCGTTTTCCAACTAAAACTTAAAAAAAAAAACTAAATAAAAACTCCTTGGTCATGCAAGGGTTGGTTTATATTTCTAACCTGTCCACGTGTACTTTGTACATGTATCTGACAATATTACATAAAAAGTCAGTCTCACAAAGTCAATATTGTGTACGATTGTATAAATCAAACGTGATTAAACGCAACACTTATCGTGACGTTATATCTGCATTACACGATGCTACAACATAACCGTTTACATTGCTATAAAATTTCGAAACTGAATTCATAAGATCGATTTGCTCCTAAGACACAAGATTTTGCGATTAAATAATTCTTATCCATTTTTTTTAATTGGAATACATTTGATAAACAAGAGATTCCTAAGTACTTTTAAATAGTTACTTTAATCAAAAACTACCACTGTTTCTTAATTTAGACAATCATTTATAATTACTACATACTATATTTCTTAAATACATTGTCAAATGTATACTTTATGACTACTTAAATTTATATATTCTGTATTGTCCACGTATATAAACAAACTTTTCCTTTGTACTAATATTATCATATTAAAGAAACTCTATTCGTCAGTTACGCTTTCACGACTATACTACTCTATCGATTTTGATGAGATTTGTACAAAGCAAGTTTATAAAATGTGGTTGAACACAAAGGACCAATGTAGGTTACATTTACAAGCTTTTCCGGAAGTAATGTTTTGATTAAGTGTCGTATAAAAGTTCTTAAAATATTTTCATCGCAAACTGAACTGAAAAGTGAGTAAGTATTATTCCTTATCCATTATTGTTTCAAAAATTATTTAATATAAAATTTGAATTTATTATGATATATTTATAATAAACATGAGTGGTCTCTTTTTGAGAGTTTTTAGATATTTACTTTTGATAGGATTGCTTACAGTATTAAATAAATTAAAATCGTGAATTTTTACGACTGACCGTCTGTTTGATGCCACCACTTGTTGGAAATGCTCCCTTGGTGCACATATAGAACCGAACGCTTTGTCTGAAACGATGCTATATCGCGCTCAAAAACCCATATCATCATATATATAACTTCATAATCGCCTTCAACTTATCCCTCACACTGGTGTGTGTTGCCATAAAAATAAATCCATTCATGAGAGCGGGTCAGTAGCCGCTGCACAAAGGGATCTCTGTCCTGGAGCCCTTACGAGCTGCATCGACGTGTTACTTTATTTTGTTCGGATTCGCTTTCATCTACTCCGAGGAGACGTGCTAAGTGCCAATGATATCATCGTCCATCCACAGAAGGTCCTTTTATGATACTATGACTTGTTCGTGGAATAAACTTCTATTCAAGGACAAAAGTATACTTTAGCAATTTTAATTGGTAACATTTTAATAATTTAAACCGATCAGATCAAGAGAAATCTGTAAAAGGAACGCTCTGATAAATCAAATGATATAGTATCTATAATAGCTGACTTTTAATGAATCTGGTGCATGAACGATTTGAATATATAATATAATAAGTTATATTTAGCTTGCAATTTTATTATTAGTCTTTTACCAAATTTTATTACGAACTAGTAGTAGTACCACTGAAATCTTAAATAAATAAATATATAAATATGAGACAACATCACATACATTACTCTGATTCCAATGTAAGTAGCTAAAGCACTTGTGTTATGGAGAATCAGAAGTAACGACGTTACCACAAACACCGACACCCAAGACAACATAGAAAACTAATAATAATCTACATCGACTCAGCCGGGAATCGAACCCAGGACCTCGAAGTGGCTTACCCATGAAAAACGGTGTACATACCTCTCGACCACGGAGGTCGTCAAATATGTGCTTAATATATGTATATAAATTAGATTAGAGGTAGACCCGATCGAAACCTATCCACAAATATAGATCATTAAAAATTAAATGACATTTATCACATAACATGCTTACGCGAAATTTGTATAATCGAAATATTTTAATGTTAAATCTCCGTTCTCTAGAACAGCATTATAAATACCAAACAGTGTAGGAATACTTAAATATATTTGCCATAAACAGCACAATTAATCCGTCAAACCTCATTGGAATCGCGCGATGGAGCTCCAAACCAAACAAGAAGTTCTTACCTTCATCAATTTACTTTTATAAGGAGATAATATCGTTTTAAAAGATATATTTTTATGCTTTTACCACAATAGCGAGTTAAGCCAACAGTACGTAACCCCGTTTGAAACGATCGAGAAAAACTTACAGCATACGTTTCTTATCTAATCAAAAGCAAACGGCTGTTTCTCACGGTTAGCCAAGTGCTTTTTAAATGCCGATAACGCTTAGAGAACTTATTGGGTTAAATCTGTACGAATAAATTAACAAAAACAGAACAAAATTCGAAACTAAATAAGAAAAATAAAAAAAGAATTTGTGTTCAGATTTTTTTTGACAATAATGTTATGTTGTTTAAATTGAACCAAGTCGCGAATTATGAATTATGATTATTGATCAACCACAATAACTATCACTACGATATAAAAATAATTTGATTAAATTTCTCCAAAACTTTTTTGTGGTTTGGTAGAAAGCTGTGTATACAACATCGTGTTAAACAAAAATCCGCCTCGGTAAAAGCAGGATTGAGTCGCACATTTTACTACCCAAAAAATATTTTAAGAAATCTAGGGTACCTCACCAATGGTTCAGGCCGACAAAGACCTCTGTGTAGTCTCATTTTATAAACCTATTTAAATTTTAATAATATAATTAAGAAAAAAATGTGATATATAAGTACACTAAACGATACTAATATTTAATAGAATTAAGAAAAAAAAAACAAGGGACACACTTAACGGTTCCTATATATTATCAAAACCTTACAATGCATTTATCGCATGCTAAACGAAAGAAGGTTTTACATCTTGTTTGGAACTTTTTAGTTTTTGAGTTATATGACAGAATAATATATGCCATCTCATTATGGAATAAACATGAAAAAATCATAAGCATCGGATCGATTTCGGAGATTCGTTTCGTTCAATAACGTATACGCTTCTAATGAACCGTGAACGAGGGAGCCGTTCGAATGGTTCAAACATTCGTTCTCCTTCATCGCAACATCAACTCAACGTGCTTTAACGGTTATATTAGGAGCTTTTTATTACGAACGATAAGTTAGTTAATGACAAATGAAAATTATTACAGTCACTAGTCTCTACATGTATAAAATAGAGGCCCCGGACGCGTCTGTCTGTCAGTGTTGTATGTTGGCGACAAACATCAAAACTACTGAACGGATTTTCATGCGGTTTTCACTAATAGACAGAGGGATCCATAAGGAAGGTTTGGGTGTATAACTTATTAAGGTTTTTGTGTAAATAAGTTGAAATAGAACAATAATTGTTAAAAGCAAAAAAAATATGTATACCTGTACGAAGCCGAGATATTCATGTCAATTCTATTTTCATCAAATTTAACACTAGATACTTTGGGACCTATAATATCAAATCTGTTATATAAATTACCCCAATTGCGTAGTGAGCATCTAACCATTTGGAGTCTATCTTCAAATTGGTATAAATGCGTTCTTAATACCTATCTTGACATTATTTTACAAATAAAAAGAATAACACCGTTTGGTATTTTTAAATATGATAACTTTTATATCAGTATTTTAATATTTTTTTTAATAAATAATATATTTTTGTAAAGACATTTATAATATTACGACTAAGTAGTACGACTATAAATAACAATAAAATTTATCGTTATCATAAAGAAATATAAATATCCGTAGAAAACAATTACTCATAAATATAGTTTTTTTTTATTTCGACTACACCTACAACGACATGAACTAGGCTACCACATTTCTACGAATATCTCAAACCCCTCATAAAGTTTCTTCTCTTCCAGATACACATTGATAGCCTACTATGACATGTACTCGCAGATCTACACGACGACGAAGATCTGGATACAACTGCTCCTAATATGGCTCGTATCGTTTGGCTTAATGGTGAGTACATAATAAACCTCCTTTTTAAAACCTTTCCAATAATCTTTAGATTGGACTAGTGCTAGTCCGTAAGGGTACAACAACAACAACACAACCTGTAAATTCCCACTGCTGGGCTAAAGGCCTCCTCTCCCTTTGAGGAGAAGGCTTGGAACGCGTGCATCTTAACCGATGATTGCAGGTTCAAACCCAGGCAAGCACAGCTGAATCATGTGCTTAATTTGTCTTTATAATTCATCTCGTGCTCAGTGGTGAAGGAAAACATCGTGAGGAAACCTGCATGTGACAAATTTCATAGAAATTCTGCCACATGTGTATTCCTTCATCTTATCATATCTTCCAAACCATCTCCTTAATGGAAGAGGAGGCCTTATCCCAGCAGTGGGAAATTTACAGGCTGTTACTTTACCATACCTGAACTCCCGTGCCGGGTATTACTGACGAAATATATGATAATGTTTATGTAACGCACAACGTCAATACCTTGGATATCGATACGATACATCGAGCATGTGAATTGTGAATGATTTGCGCGATGAATAACAATTTAATTTGATCAAAAAGTTCGAAGACCACAACGCTACGTGCATAATACTTTACGTTTAATGTAAAATTCGAAAGTGCTTGTGAAATCCAACTCATATCACATATACTAATAATTAACATGACTTTATCAATAAAAAAAAATACATTTAAAATAAACAATGATTCGTGTATTGAAATTTATTGTGTAATAAAAATCTAAAGTATTTTAAGTACTGTAACCGTAATACGTAAATTTAGATTAATTTTATTTCTTCTCGTGTGTATGCAGCCTTATAACAATAAATTATCTGTATTGTGTGAAGAAATAATTCTCTCCTATTCTCATATATCAGGACGTATTTATAATACCTAACTGAAAAACTACTAAACAAATCTTATATATAAGTACAAGAATATGCTTCTTTTTCAACGGCTTCTGTTTATAACATACTACTGTCCTATTCAATACTTAATAATTTAAATGCAAAAATACTCTTCTACCTCACGTTCAAACCGCTGGACCGATTTAGATGAAATCTGCTAAATAAATAATATATTATAAATTATATATAGAGATTAACGATAGGAAATACTGTTATATAAAATACACATAGCATAATTAACAATTCATATGTAAATACATTCGTTTAAATTTTCTTAATAATTTTCCTAGTGTGAAAACAGCCTTATAGCAATAAACGTTGCGTATTCGACGTGTGCACAGATAAACAAACAAACTAGGATTATGAAGGAAGTTGAATTAGTTCATTGCACTTCCACGTATGATACGATACGTGTTTAATTGCGCCGAATTAGGGCCATCCGTGTGGGTCCCGCTTTAAATTAAGACCGGGACACATTAATTGACATTACTTTAGATGTTATAAATAGTAGTTTTATTGTAAAAAAACTATTACTGTTTGGTTATTTAGTCATATATTTAATTAATTGTTTTAAATATTATGCGCTTATGATTAGATATAATTATTTATACAAAAGGTGAACATAGTGATGTAGCCTAAGCCTATTCTATGCAGGAGGAATAAATGAAAATAAATAATATTGATAACGAAATGACGTCAAGTCTTTGACGGTTGTATAGTCTGTAATATTTAAAAAATAATAACTTAGCTCTTTCAAAAATGGCGCTATGCATGTATTGTTATGTGACGTAAACATTTAACAGTTTACATAAAGTTAGAGTTAGTTTATAAATGGTTGGGTGGAGTAGTTATATATGTATTATTGAACAACAGTACAGCGTGAAATTTTAGATTGTGATATACGACACTAACTATAGTAATTATAATGGCGTATCGTTTTAAGTCGATTGTCATTAATGCAGAAGTGAGATACGAAGTGATTTCTTAAAGATACCCCACTTTAGTAAATCATGCTTCATTGGGGCCACTGATTGATAAGCTCAAACTTCTTTATTAAATATGGGAGCATTATACATACTTATAAATTAAACACTGTCACGGGTTCGGAAAAGAAATTACTGAGAAAAACTGGTGAAAGAAACTCAGCGGGTTTTGTTTGGGGAATAAGTCAAGCCAGGAGACGATGGTTTTATTCCCATCCCAAGATTTGTTATCAATTATAACCTCACTTATTGTGTAATACCTTTCTAGCAAAAGCATTATTTAACTCGTTTTGTTTTAATTTTTCCAAAAAAAAATATTTTGAACGCAGTATTACAAATTTAATATATTTAAATGTAACCTTGTACTACTAGTACCAATTTACGTTCATTGCAATATATTTTCAGCTTGTCCTTAAGATACTAAAACTCGTTTGAACTTATAAATTAAACATACATGTTAAACGTTAATTGTCAAACATCATTCATTCAGCGCCATTTCCGTAATCCAAGTTAATAACAGTTGATAACCGTTCGAAACAATTTCGACCAATTGTTTCTGGTGTAAATGCATTTTAATGGCTTAAGAATAGGGCTGTCAATACTGTTGCTGTTTTAAAATAGGAATTTTCGAATTCGAAATTTGAAATCTAACATTGTATATAAATATAAGTATTTAATGAGGAGTTAGGCATGTCGTTATCAGACATGATGTTTTTTCAAATATAAGTCTAGCCGTTCACGTTCGTAACCTCTTCTTTTTCATATTATTTGAAATATTAGTTTTTTTCGTTGTCATGTGTTCTACGCCATACTCACGCTGCCAGCATGTACGATAAAAAAAAATCCTAATTAAAATTTTTGATACTGAAGTAGTAGTTGCAGAAATATATATAATCATAATCACATAATCAGCTGCGTTTCGAAGTTTTACCAGACTATAGACTTTTATATATTTTTCTATGAATATGCCAAAAGGCTGGATACCTTATGTATACACGGCCCTATAATGTTCAACGCTTTTTGTTAAATAACAATAATACATACAATTAAATTGGTTACCATCACCAATGTGCATTTAATATAGATCAATATGGTCCTTTACAGCAAAAAACCATGAATTTTTTCGAAGATATTAAATTAAGACGGGTACCTTTACAACATGTAATTAAAATGAAAATTTTCGATAATATTAAATGAAGACGGATAACAATATATAATACATAGTTATAAGTTTATTATTATTTTCGTTTTTTCCATTGGCAACCCTAATCAAGAATGTTATTGTGCATTCAACGGGTGAGGTCGCATCAGAATAAGTAAACGCGTTGATACCGTGCTTATACCGTATGAATATTGAGTTTATTTTTGGAGGTACTTCATTTTAGGTCTAAGATTGACACGATAATAATACATATCCTTTTATTGGACAATAATATATTAATTTATTAAGAAAGAAATAATAAATTTAGTACTTGGCTTTTACGTATAATATTTATAACTAAATGAAACGATTTAGAATTTAAATTTTGTAACACCTCTAAGCGTGAAACAATTCGGCATTATTATTTATTTTCACGGAGTATCATATAAACCATTTTTTTTTGCTAAAATTTAGTATAATATCGTCTAAATAAGTTAATTCGCTTACTCGTATAATACTTACAAGAGACCCGACCCAGCTTCCCACGGGTGCTATATTGATACTAAATATACTACAGAATTTGTTTATTTACGACACCGCATTAGAAACTTCTAACATTGCTTCTTCACTTTATTGTCGGCAATAGATGTATTATATGCAAAAACCTTCCTCTTGACTCACTCAACCTAATAAAAAAATCCGCTTCAAAATCCGTTGCGTAATTTTAAAGATCTAAGCATACATAGAGACAGACAGCAGTAAGGGACTATGTTTTATACTGTGTAATGATAAGTAAACTACTTTTCGTGCACGACTTTGCTGACGTTTAAGAGTTTGTTCGTCAGTTTTTAGGCATAAAAGTAGCAAATTACGTGTATAAATTTGGTTCAGTGGTACAGAGTTACTAATATTAGATATAGATAAACATTTGTGTTCTGTATTTAAAAGTAATTATATTATTTCAGATACCACCACTCCTTGGAATTTGGGGCCAACTTGGTTTAGATCCAAATACGTTCTCGTGTACGATTCTACCCAAAGACGGGAAGAGTCCAAAGAAATACCTCTTCGTTTTCGGTTTCGCGCTGCCATGCGTTGTGATCATTGTGTCCTACTCTTGCATATACTGGAGAGTAAGAGAGAGCAAGAGAAAGCTGGAAGGACGCAGGTGTGTATGTGGGTGAGATATCCATGCATGTTCTTTATGTGTGCGTTAATAGACAAGATTATTAACAAAATATAACTGATTAAATTTCAATGAAGTCAATGTGGTTTAATGGATTTTTTGCGGGGTGTCTAAGATGACCTCCGCTTCAAAGTCAAAATAAAAAAAAAATGTTTTATAAATTTTCTGCTAGTGAATTTGCCCTAGAAATCGTATAAGATTGTCTTGTCAAGAATTTTCCTATTCGTTAAATTATTGGCACGTAACTTAGTCTTGGCTGAGAAATGTCAGACCTTAGTCTTAATATTAAAAACGTTATTTAGAAACATTCATAATTGATTAATGTAATCTACTTCGAAACTTGGATATAAAATAAAACTATTTCTTTTTTATTTACAGCAAACTAAGCGGCCAAACAGCCAAAGAGAAGGAGGAAGACTCGCGCCTTACAACACTAATGTTGACGATATTCCTTTGTTTCCTCGCCTGTTTCCTTCCCCTCATGATCATGAACGTGGCAGACGACGGCATATCTTTCCCCTGGCTACACATCATAGCCTCTATCCTGGCTTGGGCCTCCAGTGTAATGAACCCACTTATTTACGCAGCGACCAATAGACAATATAGAGCTGCGTATGGCAATCTTTTAAAATTCTGCAAAAATAATCCCGTGGCACGAAGGACTACTTGGGGGAGTAGGACTGTCGGCCAGTCCTCGAACTCCCCTCACTACCTCGATAAGCGTAATCCGTTAAAAGAAAAACCGACTAAGTTATAAATCTTACTTCGTACTGGTTGCGATTTGATTGAATGGGACCATTGATTGGTTATAGTCTGATGGTACTTTGAACTGAGTAATCAATAATAATTGTATATTATATAAGCACCATAGACAATTAGCTTACAACTGTCAGCTGTCATTATAAAAAGAAAAATATTAAACGAAATATTTTTTATAAGTAAATATTTAATAGGAACCAAATAATTAACCAAACGTCACACATTTGTCAAAGTGCAACGCAGGTGCTTTTTTTATAGCAAGTTGAATTTGGACGAATGTGTAGCGCTAACTTAAACACTTAGATCTTAGAACTATCTGTAAATAAATGTTAATAATTGTAAATACAAATGAAAGTAGCATACTTACATGACCAAAGTAATTTATTTAGAAACTAAGGTGAAAAACATATAATATTCTTAAGTGTTATATTAATACCGATTTATACTCTATCATTAGTTGTACTTTCGTCTAAAGCAAGATATAAATAAAAAAAACAACCAATTCTTCAATTGAGGATTAAAATGTTACCAGTACATAATTATATAAAATGTGGTCGAGATGCAAAGAAGATTAAATGATATTTAAAAAGTAACGTAAAACTATGATACTCCGTCTCTGATTAGCTATTTTTATATAAATATATAAATAAATTAAAAAAAAATCAAAACTAGACAGAAAAACCTAAAAATATTTAATTTTTATTTGCCTTGAGTTACCAAAAAAGTCACCAAAAACATTTAAAGAATATTTAATTGAAATTAATAATTGCATTTGATTTGTGATTACCAGATTGCATTTTCCTTTACCTCATTATTGCGTTGAGTTTAATCAAAACTTTTAAAAATATTTGAAATTTTTAATTCAAATTGATTACTACACAATTTAAAAAAAAAAGAAACAAGTAATAAAGAAAAAAAGAAACCTTACGTTAAGATTCCTTTGATCTGCAGTGGCAATAAATTAAAAAAAAATGTAACTTAAAACTCAAATTTACTATTGCTAATAAACTCCATTCCACGAGACGAGCTCCCAAAGGAAATTAACCATATGCACTCATTGGTTAATACGCATTACTTTCATGACCAAATCGTTTAATTTATATGTCGGATTGGTCTCTTTTGTCTTTAGCCAATCATCATCGACCAATGGGTGCAGAAGTATTTTTTCCTAGGAGCTCGACTCGTGGAATGAACTCCGTTTACAATTTCTTCTCCCTCAAAACATTCCCCGTAGTTAATTTACATAAATAAATACTTTACTATTAAGGGACATATTTATATGTAGTAATACCAAAAATGTAATTTATAGTTCTACATAATAAACAATCTTATATACATTTTTTTTTTATTAAAAAAATATTGTTTGATTTTTCATCAAGACTGATATTAAAAGTCAATTAGAATAATGGCGGCAATTATTTTGTGTATTGAATATAAGATAGTTTTATATATTTATATGATATGCGAGCATTTATAATTTGTTTTGGTAATTTATCTACTTATAAAATTTAGATTAATTCATACCAAAGTTTAAATAAATGTATTTCGATAAGTGCTGTTGTTTTATTTCTAACCTACCAAGTGTCATTAAAGCTAACCCCCAATAAAAGAAGAACGTAGACCTAAAATGAAAAAAAAATATATAATCGATTTTAAGAAACTACTCTACTTTTAAAAACACAACTCGAGTTTTGTATTCTGTCCTCAAAGCTGGTAGCACATCTGCAACTCCTCTTATGTGCAGAGCGACGATCACAATTTTCCAGCAAATATATTTTTTTACATTTGTTTACAATTAAAACAAAAAAGGCAACAATCCAAAACATATATACGCTTTTCATTACCCCTTCCATCATTTATGATTGTAAAATATTAAAGGTGTCCCACATTAAGTGGTTTCAGTTTTGTAGAAAATGAATGAAATAAAATTCCCCTTATTACACTTCAAGGCATTTACACTACAGACCAACTAAAAGGTATAACAGTGCAAGTGCAAGAGTACAACACTAGAGAAAAATCAGGCGTAGGTCATACTTTTACGTGTTTTCCGGTACATCTTCGATGCATTGCTAAGTTTTTTTTCAATTAGAAATATGTACGGGATGTACATATTTCTAATTGAAAAAAAACTAATAAGTTATACGGGAAGTGGTTATTTTTAACTAACAAAATGATGAACTTCCGTCATACCGTTATTGTTTACGCAGATATTCATCTGCGCTTAAAAAGTAAAAACTATAACTATACTATTTTATTATATTTATCATACTTATAATTTTGCTGTGCAAAACATATATTTTAACTTCGTTTATTATGTGTACATAGCTTTACTGTTTACGATATTATATTCATGGCAACACCACAAAATTTATAGCTGTCTTTGGTTACTTGAAGTTGTCAGTGACGAGGTCCGCAATTTTATAAAATAAATCAGCCAAAATATGTCGAAAAGGATCGCTCAGAGCTCTGTAAACTGGGCCGCCCTGGCCGAAAGGGTCCCAGCGGAACAGAAGGCCAGCCTTGCTGCTTTCAAAGTCAAGTCCGATGGCTATCTACGAAGGTTAGTTTTGACATGAATGTTACATAATTTAAAAATCAATTTTTGTAATAATAAAAAAAACACGAATATAAACTTTAAAACAAATATTAACTGAGTTTTATTTAATTATGAATAGTAGTTAATATTATCTTATAATATACATAATCATGTTTTTATTAATTACTTTAATAACATATTTCCAGGGTGTTGGCTAACCCTGCTGAGTTACCTAAGATCAACTGGGCACTTTACAAGCAGACTATCCCCATTCCTGGAATGGTTGACACTTTCCAAAAGCAATACGAAGCCCTCAAGATCCCATACCCGGCAGACACCATGACCGCCAAAGTTGAAGCTCAATGGGTGGATGTAAAGAAAGCAATTGATGCATTTGTCCAGACATCGAATGCAAACATTGCGTCGTAAGTTATAAACTACCTTTACTTAAAAATAATGATAAATATGTTTTTTTTTATGTTGTAAATTATATAAATGTTCCAGTCAGATTTTAAATTAAATTATTCATGTTAGCAATAACACCTATTGATTACTATTTAAATCAAAAATTTCTTTAGCATTTCTTTTATTAAAGTGTATTGTATTTATGTTGAGGTTAGAACAAACATATTTAATGTAATTTAAAAAAACCATTAAAGTATTAATTGAAATCATATTTTGTTTAGGTTCGAAAAGCAGATCCAAGAGACCAAGGCGATCTTACCTTATGAACAGATGACCATGGAAGACTTCAAAGACGCCCACCCCGATATTGCCCTCGATCCTCTCAACAAGCCTACATTCTGGCCTCATGATGCTGAAGAGCAGCTGGACTACGTTAACCCAGAAAAACAAGCTCATTCCGGTCACTAGATAAAGCTACTATACATCAAGGGCTTACAATAAGTTCTATTATAAAATGATCATTGTAGAACATTATTTGTGAAGTATAACATCTTAAGCTGAAGTGAATAAAAAATTGTTCTGTATAATTTATGTAGGAATAAAGTAATATGTTTCCACTATTATTTTTATTTTAAAATGTCATAAATGTTTCTTTTGTTTATTCCGATTCCACTAAAAAACAAAATTTGTTGGAAATAACAGTCAGGTATTAAGGTATTCAGTAGAATTCTCTTTAGTAGAATCATAACATTACAACTGTGTAATAATTGTGTCAAAGGAATTTAAAAACTGCAATTTGACTATTTTAAACAAATGAAAAGTATCTTGAAAAATCTATTATTATATCTAACATTTTTTTAATTCAATTCAATTCTTGGTTTAATGACTTTTAGTTGTGCCGGCAGGGCACAGATTATTTCGCCAATGTCATGTAGGATGGAGAAGACACGAAAGAGATTGATCAGAACAGTTGAGGAAACAAACTCAATTAAATTTTGAAGACTAGCATAGTAGTAGTAATTTCCTTGTTCTCAACCTAGAACAACACAAACATTAAGGGTTAATAATATGTTACAATAAAAATAATTGTTTGTACTCTAAACTATGTATACTAAAATATAACACTCAATGGGACTATTCACAACTTAATTTTATTACATTTAATATATTTACATAGAAAAGAACAAAATGGACAAAACACAAACGTCAACAAACATTTATAGGGCGGGGGACTTTAGGAGGGAGAACGTCGTAAATGGGATGAATAAGTTTAGGACAAAGGAACAGGACATGGGTTGCGGAACCTTCGTCTAGGCCACATTCACACAGCGAGTGATCACGAACTTTTATCTTTGCTAGGTGGACAGGTGTGCAGGAATGGCCGAGGCGTAAACTACAGATAGTGGAAATGATCCAACGATCAGCGTGCCTGTGAAATGAAAACCATGGACGCCTCGGAATTTTAGGTTGTTGTAACGCCGAATAATACTTACCCTTAACCGATTTTGATGAAATCCAAAAAGAGTTCCAGGATTTATCCATTTCAGCTTTCGCAAGAGTGAGTAAATCTCTAGCAGAATTGACAAAATGCTCCGATGAACCAAATTGTGTAGCAGTCTTTGCATAAGAGTCAGCCATCTCGTTTCCAATAATACCTGAATGACTTGGAATCCAGACGAGCAAAACTTGTAGACCCTGATGATGACAGGATAACAGGGCCTCTCTGATCTTGCAAACGATGGAAAGCCTTAATTTGCTACGAAAAGGATTTTTCTTAATGGCCAACAGGCAACTTAAGGAGTCACATAAAATAATTGACTGTTGAATATTATGTGACTGAGCGTACTTAATAGCTTCCAGTAAAGCAATAGCCTCACCGGAAAATACAGAAGTTTCAGAGGGACATTTAAAAAGTAGTGCTATTTTATACTTGGGAATCCAACACGATGCACCAACGCATCCGATTGGAGAGAGTTTAGAGGCATCAGTGTATATAGCGAGGTGATTTGGCCAATTTTGATGAAAGATTCTTTGAAATTGCATAGCAGTATCAGAAGAACCTTTTATAAGACCGAGGTTTGTAATTACAAGAGGATTAAATCAAAGAGCCTTAAAGGAGGTGGAAAAAAGAGGATTAGAAGGAAACGTGTTAAGAGGATGATGAAGGTTGGTATACTTAAGGAAACCGTTTAATAGGAATGAGGATTTCGGACTGTCCGGGTTGCAAAGGTGGGATAATTTGTTTAACCTGGTCAAAAGAGGATGGGAAGATAGCTGCAATCATTTGATGACAAAGCGGTCACATAAATATTGCCTCCTTATATGTAGAGGAGGGTCAACACACTCAACCTGTAGAGCATTAGTAGGGGTGGATTTCATCGCACCCAAGATTATGCGCAAACATTTATATTGAATTTTGTTTAATTTTTCTGAAGCAGATTTATTGAAGGGATCTAGAACAAACAGTCCATAGTCCAAATGACTACGAACTATTGCGTTATAGATCAGCTTCAGTGTATAAGGGTGAGCTCCCCACCAAACTCCAGACACTGCTCTAAGGGCATTAATAGATTTTTCACATTTCTTGGCTAAATAATCAGAGTGTGAAATTCCGTTCAGTCGTTGATCGAGAATAATACCAAGAAATTTTGTTTTGTCTACAAAATTGATGCGTTGACCCTCATAAGACAAATTGAAGGAAGGTATATATCTCTTTTTAGTAAATATCACTGCTTGACTTTTGGCTGTCGACAGCGATAAGCCATGGTCAGAGAGTCATTGGGATAGGTAATGCAAAGCAGTGTTTAATCGGAACGTTAAATTTTCAATGGAACTAGATCTAAAGTACAAAACAGTGTCATCAGCATACTGGAGTATGTTGCAAAAATTGTTAACAGACAAATCGAGGTCATGAGTGTATATGCTATAAAGCAGAGGACTGAGTACTGAGCCTTGAGGAAGACCTTTCCAGACAAGTCTGGGGGGAAGAGAGTGATGTTGGTGTCTAACCGTTATTGATCTGCAAGTTAACAGATTACATATGAGATGTACAATCCTCGATGGAATACTCAGCTGTTGCATTTTCTGCCTGAGTAACGGAAGAAGGACATTACCATATGCAGAAGATATATCAAGAAATATTCCCACAAGGTACTCTCCTTTAGCGAAGGCAATTCGAATGTCTGTTGTAAGAATGCTTAGACTATCAATGGTGCTCAACCCCTTCCGAAAGCCAAATTGAGAGGGAGCAAGTATATTTCTGCTTTCCATTAACCATTCCAGGCGGTTCTTCAAAAGATGTTCAGTGATCTTTGCCAAAGTTGACGATAAAGCTATGGCTATATGAATTGCAATCTGAAGGGTTCTTAACCGGTTTAAGAATAGGGACAACAATTTGCGACTTCCAAGATTGCGGGATGATTCCTTTAATAAAAACCGAGTTAAATATATTTAAAAAACAATTTTTCGCTTTATCGTTCAATTTAGAGATAAAAGAGTAAGGAACGCCATCTTCCCCAGGAGTAGAGTCAGATAAACCATTTAAAGCACAATCAAGTTCAGAAAAAGAAAAGGGGGCATCCATTTCATCCAAAGTAGATGCTGGCGTAGAATTTAGAAAACTATCCTCATAAGGGACAAATGGGGGGCAAGCTTGTCAGCGAAATTGTTAAGCCACTCAGAAGGAGTATTTGAAGAAAGATTGACAGAATTAAGGCAACGGCGGAATTTTTTAAGTTGGGACCAGACTACAGAGGAAGGGGAACGAGGACTCAGGGATTCACAAAAATGAATCCAACTGACTTTTTTCTTTTTAGAAATTAGCTGTTTGAATTTTGCGTCGATTCTCTGGTACCTACAAAAATTATCCATAGACATACACAATGTGTATGATACTTCAGCCTCTAGTCTCTGTTCAGATAATCGCTTGCATTCTTCATCCCACCAAGGGGTTGAAAGCAAATGAGTTTTTGAGATGTGTTTTTTGGGAAAATGAAGATCAGCTGCAGAAAAAATGCCATTAAGGAAAAGATCATAGCAAAGAATTACATCTCCATAGTCTTGTGAAACAAAGAGGTTGTCGATCATGGAATCAACAGACTCAGCATATGCAGACCAGTTAACATTCTTTAGCTTATATTTTAATAAGGGATTTGGATTGATATGGAGAATGGATCGGTGATTTAAAGAAAGGAGAATAGGAAAGTGGTCACTACCAAAAGTGGAGGAGAGGATTTTCCAGGATATTTAAGAAGGCAAGGACTGGAGAGGATAATGATAAGTCTACAGCGGATTTTGGGTTTTGGTTAGGGTATACTCTACGAGTCGGTGAGCCATTATTGAGGATGCAGAGGTTTGCATCATCAAATATGTCCATCAACAAGAGAGCAAATGGGTCACAGAAATGTGAACCCCAGGAGGTGTGATGGGCGTTGAAATCACCCATTACAAGGATAGGACTAGGAAGACAGGAAATGATGGCAGAAATATCAGGAATTAAAGCTGGATTAGAATGAGGAATGTACAGGAAAAGAAAAGAGATGTTAAGGGCTCTGACAGCAACAGCATTAATATGCTGGCTGGGAAGGGATAAGGGAATTTGGGAAAAGGGGAGGGAGTGCCGTATAAAAATGGCACTCCCTGCATAACCATCATTTCTGTCATCTCTCAAACAGGAGAAGCCTGGGACCCGGAATCGGGATCCAGGGATCAACCATGTTTCAGAGACGGCAATAATGATAGGTTTATGGAGGTTAATCAGTGAGAGGAGTTCATGTTTTTTAGGACGGACGCTCTTGCAGTTCCATTGAAGGAAGCTGATTAGGGCCATTGTGAAGGATTGAGAATAATTGACATAAGTCTTGAGCAACGTTGGACGGTAAGGGGATGTCGTTACATGTTGAAATAATACTAAGAAGTATTTTTGTTAGCATTTCTAAGAAGTTAGGATTGCTATTAAGAGGATTAGTAGTGTTTTGGTTGAGAGCACAACCGTTAGGAGCAGAAGAGGGACAATTACTAATGATCGACTGGTGGGCCTGCTTATCATACCCCTTACCAAGAGGTGATCTTGGGCGAGGAGTACTGATAAGTCTTCCGATAGGACCTATTAGTTGAAGATATGTTATCCTGAGACATAACTATCTTAATTGTCAGTTAACAGTCCTTGTCTGTTGTATAATGGTTACCAGAGCAGTGTAAGCAAGTGGCGTTCTCCTTACTTACACTACAAGACTCACCTGTGTGGGATTTGGCACACTTATAACACCTAGGTTGAGATCTGCACTGTGTTTTAATATGACCATAACGACAGGTCGACAGCAATTAAGGCATTGGATGGTTGGAAGTTTGTAAGTCTCTACTGGAAGGGATGTATGGTAGGAAAAAACTTTTGAAGGAAGTATTTGCCCTCTAAAAGTAATAACAACAGATTGGGTAGGAACCCATGTTGTTACACTGTCATTAATTGTCTTTCTGTTTAGTCTTCTTATTTTCATTACTTCACCACATCCAGTGGGAAGTTCAAGTGACATAGCAAGTTCTTCCATCGTCCAGTGCACGGAGATACCCTTAATCAAACCCATTCTGGTTACATTGAAAGTCGGTACAGTAGCTTTTTACTTGCACATTTCAACAATAGGATTTGCCAGGAATGAGTTTGCCGCTTGGGCTGTTTGTTGAAAATTCAACAGAAATTTTATTACGACCTATGTTTTTAACACCATCATTAATAATTCCTTTAATTTTATGAGTGTGCAGAAATTGTACAAATTTAATTGCTCGGATAGTAGTTCCTGAGGCTGGGTCAGAGACTTCCCGGGACACTTGTACGATGAAAGGACCCTTGTCATCGTCAGAATAAATTTTTGGGCCTTCAGAGAAGGATGGGTGAGATGGTCTGTATCGAAGGATTTGCAGAATTTGGATGGATTATAGTGTTTTTAGCATTCGAATTCATTAACTTGGCGTTTTCGAGAAACCGGAATAGAGGGAGGAGAAAGAGTATCGGTATCGGTTTGTACTGAGCCACCTGGATCAGGGGGTTCAGGCGGAGTATCCACCTCCATTATAAAACTTACAAACTAAAAAATATTGATATAAGATAAATACTCACAAAATTTAAATATATTAGTAACACCACTTAACCCAACTACCAACTAAAACACTATTAACAATAAAATATACTACAAAACTAAACACTAAACACATGTGTTAACCAACGCTAACGCAAGCGAAAAAACAACATTAAACAAGTAACTAATCCATACAAATGACATTTAAAAAGATAATGTCAAAGCTTTCCACACCTCAAAAAGCCACTACTTAATTCTATTCATAATTAAAATGAAATACAAGTAAAGCTTAGACTAATAATAAATAAATAAATTGTATCTGCGAAAATCTGTTTAATTTTTAAATTTTAAAATATAATGAGAGGTACAAAAGGGATTTTTAAATAAAGCAAAATATTTAAGACATTATTTATTTGGTGAGTTGCACATGTTACAATATTGCAGTTTAAAGGGAATGTTACTCTTAAAAATTCCTTCCCTGATCACTATGAGAGCAATACATCTACACAATATTTCTGTGTTCTTAGAACTTTTTATGTATAGTACAATTTATAGATAGTCTTTTTGTCTAGCAATAACACATCTTCATGTATTGTATATTGGTAATGTGAACATTAAAATGAACTTGAAAGTACATTTTACACCAACGGAGCTAAGTTATAATGTCTATAAATCTCTATGAAATATCCCTGCCTGAAGTTGTACATACGTAAAATAACTTTACTTCGAACCCCCTTAATAACAAACGTTGTATAGTGGTAACGTAATTAAACAGTTTTGTTTTCTTCTTTCAAACGTCACATTACTGATGCGTGATAGATACATTTATCCACTATAATACAACGTCCAATAGTAAGGCCATAAATGGTTTATTAAAGTTCAGTGACAAGTATAAATGCATCAATGAAAACTTTAATGATTTTGGATGTTATAATTGTAAAGAAAATTAACCAACTTTTCATCTTAGTTATTTTTCACTTTCGATTTTGGATATATATAATAACAAACATCACATTACTAACTGAGCCTTAAAACCATTCAGTAGATCATCCCTAATTAGAGTGAATGAAATAAAGACATATTCAAATTCTTCAATTAATATCTCACTTTCGTACTGAGCACAGCCCATTCTATTCAAGCGATAGGATAAGAGCATAATGCCCCTAATTATAATAATATACTAAAATCATACTTGAGATACATTATTTCTGTGATTACATATACGAATTGGTAGAATGATGCTTTTGAATACCTGCAATAGCATCTACAATTATTAAATAATTTATGAAAATAATAATCAAAGATTTATGTAGTCTTTTGAAAAGACAATTTACTGCTGTATAGAATTTAAAACATTGTTAAAGAATTAATGTTATGTTTCGAACAAATTTGATAAAATGACATTTAATATTTAAAAAAACTCATTTGATCTTTGTATATATTTTCTAAGTTATAACAATTCACAATTTTCTTCTTAACACAGAGTTACATATTTATGTATCTCTTTGGGCTAAATATTAATGAATATTATTATATATTCTAATAACTATTTCAGTCAATGATATTATAATATATAAAGTTACATACTTTAATGAGCTCGTGAAAATGATTAAATTATATCGAGATAAATTTAATAATCCAGCATTATTTACATGTCACTGTAGCCAACATTCAGGTTTGATAAGTTTCATACATAATCACACAATTATCTAACAGTTTTTGTTTTTTATTTAAAACTACGTTTAATTCGTCATTAGAATTCTTACTAGACAAAACTATCTTATCATTTTAACTACATAAATAAAATATAAACAATTTGTAATTTGAATAAAAAATGACATTTCAAACTATTGCATGTCAAATACACAAACATAAGGCAGGAAAATATAATAACCAAAACATTCCCCTATAGGTCTTGATTCTACTAAATAAAGTGAATAATATTATTTCTATATTTTAAATATATTTTAGGTCGAGGGCGGTGGTTGTGAGTACATATTGTAGTAGCTGTTCGGAGCTGAATTGAAACCTTGGTTGGATTGATTGAACCCTGATTGATTTTGTCCATAACCTGAACCATATTGTCCACCTCTTCCTCTCCCACCTCTTCCACCTCGACCTCTGAAGCTACCACCGCCCTCTCTGTCTCTATTGAAGCTTCCACCCTCCCTGCTACCGAAATTGGGACGGCTGTTGTAGTTGTCTCTGTTGAAACCAGAACCGCCGGAACTCTGGAAGCCACTCTGGCCGTTAGAGTTGTTGTCCCACCTTGACCCTGCTTGAAGAATAAGAATTTATAAGTAATACTAGTATAATAGTTCTCAATGATTTAATGCTACATATATTTTTAATGAACTGGTAATTTGGTACTAATTTTAATAATTAATGCTTAGGTAGCTTCACTTAATAGTAAAATGACGATTCAAAAGTGCTTGTAAAAGCCCACTTGAATAAAGTTGATTTTGATATTATGACATACTGAGATATAAAGAGATGTTTACTTGGTAAAATCAATAGTACCAAGTTATCATTATGTTATGTAATCGTCAGAGCATTAGGTGGTCATGACTTAGCTATCCTTGCGTTAATAGTTAGTTAGACTGGTAGGGCTTTGTGCTAGCTCGTCTGGGTAAGTACCACTCAAGTATTGTTGTGTTTCGGTTTGAAGGGTGAGTGAGCCAGTGTAACTACAGGCACAAGGACATTACATCTTAGTTCCTAAGGTTGGTGGCACATTGACAATGTAAGAAGGAATAGTTATTATTTCTTACAGCGTCATTGTCTATGGGTGATTGTGACCACTTACCATCAGGTGGCCTGTATGCTCGTCCGCCAACTTATACCATAAAAAAGGCAGGGTTAGGGGTGGGTGCCCCGAGTACTCATGACATAGCGAGGCCCCCGCGAGGCCCCCTCACCTCTGTCGCCCGAGTACCGTCCGCGGCCGCGCCCCCGCCCGCGCTCCCCGCGCGAGCTGCTGTCGTCCCGCTCGCGGAAGCGCCCGCGACCTGCAAACACACACACACATCAAAATTTGGTATGATATTGCGACAGGCTTAGGGGCTGTCCATTAATCACGTGATCTTTTTTTAGCATTTTTTAACCCCCCCTCCCCCACTGGTGATACGTAGTGAGGTTTAAGACCACCCCCCCTCCCCTTTCTCAACATCAGGTGTATTTTTAGTACCTACAACGAATCTTAAAATTTTCTGAATATTATCTTAATTTAAATACAGGTATAAACTATAATCTTATTTTATTCTGAAATAAAGGACCATATTTGTTTAAAAATCGCGCATTAGACGAAAAAATAAAAACACAAGATATCTTACTACAACCCTTGTGTTATTTTCGTGATTTTTATCAAACCCCTCCCCCCCTTTCAAGCCTCACGTGATTAATGGACAACCCCTTACATAGCATAAGCAGAGATGGCCCAGTGGTTAGAACGCGTGCATCTTAACCGATGGTCGCGGGTTCGAACCCAGGCAAGCACCGCTGATTCATGTGCTTAATTTGTCTTTATAATTCATCTCGTGCTCAGCGGTGAAGGAAAACATCGTGAGGAAACCTGCATTTGACAAATTTCATAGAAATTCTGCCACATGTGTATTCCAGCAACCCGCATTGGAACAGCGTGGTGGAATATGTTCCAAACCTTCTCCTTAAAGGGAGAGGAGGCCTTTAGCCCAGCAGTGGGAATTTACAAGCTATTGTTGTTGTTGTTTCATAGCCTTGATTAGAGTCTAAATCGGATACTTCCATAGTTATATCGGCTTACCATATTTTCCCTTGAATCCCATTCCACATTGCGCTAGCTCCAGCAATTTAGGGTTGACCACTTGGTTGGCCTCTTGCAGTACTGACAGCAGGTCTTTCGCCTGTAGAAAATAAAAGTTGATGTCACGAAGTATGTTACAGACTACCCTATGTATTGCCTGTACCAATCACAGAAGAAATAGGACAAATAAACCACTTTGAACAATGGTATTGACATAAAATTATTAGTCGAGATCTTAACTGTAATCCATGGTAATTATAGGTTCCTAAAAAAGCTTTTCAGGATAGTTATCGGGTGTTAAAGTCAAATGAAATTGGATATAATTCTTTTGTATTATAAATAAAGGTACTTTAACCAACGGTATTAACTAACTTGACTTTGTATTTTTTAAATGTTAAAATAGAGTAACTACTGAGTTTCTTGCCGATCCTTCTCGGTAGAATCTACTTTCCGAATCAGTGGTAGCTTCACTTAATTGTAAAATGACGATCCAAAAGTGCTTGTAAAAGACTACTTGAATAAAGTTTATTTTGATTTTAACCTTGAACTTATTAGAAGTGCATAACATAGCCAATCTGGCCTATGTAAATTAATTTCTACTAATTTCACCATAAAAATAGGTTATATATTTCACCTTAGCGGAGTTATTCGGCGTGAACAGCGTATAGGCCGTGCCGGTGTTGTGCGAGCGGCCCGTCCGACCGATGCGATGCACGTAGTCCTCCGAATTGTTAGGGTAGTCGTAGTTTATAACGAACTTCACGTCCTCCACGTCTACACGCGAATATGGACTTTGTTTTATAAACGTTACGGTTTCAATTGCATGTAAAACATTCATCACAATACCCACGCTAGTATGCAAACTATTGATGGTTTGAGGGAAGAAGCCTTTTATAAAGAAATTTATTTAGTAAATTTAACAAATTATTCGCTTCAACGGTCTTGCCTATAATCCTTGTGAAGTATGTTATTAGTAAAACACCTCTCTCTTTCTCTCATCACTGATTTGACATTCGAAAGAAAGAGAAAGGAGACATTTATAGGTAAGACCGTGGGATGGTACGTAGGTATATTCCCCCAAAGCGAGTGTCATAATTACCTGAGACGTCACGCAGGAGCGTCGGCGGCTGGAAATCAACTGTATTATGCCCAAACGTCCGGAGTGTTGTGTGTGGAGGCGGAGAGAGTGCCGACTTCACTAGCGTGTCTCTCAGGGCACGTCCGTCACGTCAACTTATTGTCAGGTTGCGTAGCGCTTTAGTTTTGTTCGCAAATCTCTCATGACAGTTAACCAAGCAAATATTGCTCCTAGTTTCATCTCGCATTGGTTTATTTTAGTTTCATATTCAGTTATTTACTGGGTTGTCTATAAAATACGTTTTATTCCTAATATCTTGAATTCCTAATATATCTTTCTGTTTGATTAAAATTGTGTTTATATTGTATAAGGAGCTTCAGTTGTTATTCTTGAATAATTGGGAATAGAGGAAAAGTCAAGACAAATAATACTTTTTTTTTGGAATATTACCATTTCTTAATATTCCTTCTTTCTAAAATTAATCGTCAAACTTCTCTTAATCATTGGCCTATGTAGTAAATACGTGGATAATTGGACTTTGATAAGAATGTCCATAACAGCCTATCATCAATAGTAAGTATTCTCTACTACATACTATATGCAGTTTCGAATATTGCACTTGACTTCCATTACTTTAACAGTTAATAAATTTTTTAGGATGATCGAATTTGTCGACAGAAATAATCTGCCTACGCGAAATTTAGTTTACAGACAATTAATATTTGTTAACGCATTTTATAGACGACCCTACCCCCAAAGCCGAAATATTTGGCTTCAAAATCATCAACACTAGCGAGATCATCAAACAACCCCCCCCATTCCATTTATAGAGGCAGCATGCTCGTCTAAACAGTGTGCGCTGACGGTTGACTGGCTGTCATCGCTATCAACTCTTTAGTATCAACTACTTGACTTGTCGCAATATGCATATTGTGTATCAACAATCGGAGTCAGCAACACACCGAAAAGTTAGCCCTTATCTCTGCACGCATGCGCCTCTGAAATGAAAACAATCGAGAATAATGCCGAGTCAGTCATGGAAATTTTTCATATAAAATAGGCCTGGACATTATTGTACCCTATGGTATTTATATTACTATGCACATATGTATAACAACATTTATTATGTTATATATTTACTGGCATAGGGTACTTATAGCCATGGCCCGAGAACATCTCTAAATGGCATTATGGGACCATTGCTGTGTCATTTTCGTGTATGCACGTGCCAGTATTCACTGATTACATCATGTAATTTTATCATATTAACTGCAAAAATTAAATATAAATAATAAAAAATAAACTATTGTGAATACTGGAACTTTAAACATTTTTGTTTTACTTCTTATGTCAACGAATGAAAAATATTTAACTTTTTCTGTGGAACTTATTTCTTTTATAGCTTTTGGTATATATATCCTACGTATATGTTCAATACAGAAATTTAAGATATTTTATTTAAATACCTATTATGCCATTTATGTTGGACACACCTAAACACTATTTTAGCTAAATAAATACTTGTTTATGCACTTGGATCTAGTGTAAAAACTAGATATCTGATTGACTGGATTTGCATTTTATGGGATCACTGCTCTTTAATTTTTGGTTATTATTATCTGCCCATCGGTAAAGGAAAAACATTGCAAGGAAACCTGCATTTATACACATGACATCCAAATTGGAACAGTGTGATGAAGAGGTTCCAAACTTTCTCAAGAGACTCCGTATTTTATTTATGGAATATCTGGCCGGTCTAGAAGTCGCCCTGGCTTTAATCCCGTTTTATATTATTTTTTAATATAATAATTGAAAAAAATACGCCATCTTGAATTTCCCTTTCTTTTGTCTTTTAGATATGCTGTCAAAGAACAGCGCCTTTATCGGATAACATTTCAAACTAATTCAAGATTCTCACACACCTACGCGCCAAACGAATTTATTGACACCACAAATATCCATAATGCTCCATCCACACGGATGCAACCAGAAAATTAATGAACTATTTACCTTGGCCTCTATTTTTAGGCTGAATATACATTACAACTGCATTATAACCTTATATCTTTGTCCTACTCAATCCACAGAAAAATATTTTCCTCATTGGCATCTTAACGACGATTGGTCTGCATCAGACCAAAGCCCTAACGGGGCTCTGACGTGCCCAAGTATATATTCCACAAATCACTTAGCAATGGTATCAAAGGCCTTAGCTACGCTCCTGACATCTCCTATACCTCTCGAACACCCCGGCACCAGAGCGAGGATGTTTAGCTTTTGTGCGATTGCAGTTAAAAAGCCTCGCTTCTGTTTCATATTTAATCTTCAGTTTGATGCCTTCGTTCTATATTTGAAATATTCGCAAATTTTCTTTTTTTTTTTTTTGCCAGTTTGGCTTCGGTACTACGGTTTCAGCTTACATCTTTCAAACAGCCATAAAATATATTATTTACAATATGTATAGCCTACCTATAGTGTTGCGACTATGAACGCCTAACGGTTAATCGAGCCCATATTTTTAATCAATTCAAGGAATACATAACAATTTGCGCATATTTCAATATTTTCAAATCCAACTCGGCGGGAATAATCACCACCTTGTCTTTGAATGTTTTACATCTGAGGTGGCACAAACATCGGATAGGTTCTGGGCATTTACAGTGATACATGTTATTTAATGACATTACTTCATCTCTACTGACAACCTCCCGGAGGCTTTTCTACTACTTTTTTATAATGCTTATGTACAATAACCTACGCATACATGTCACACGTTACCGATATAACATTTCGTATAACAAAACAAGGATTAATCGAGTGGTGTTATGATGGTGGAGGACTGATTTTTCGGTGCGAGTCGGTGAGTGTCGGTGAGTGTCGGTGAGTGTCGGTGAGTGTCGGTGAGTGTCGGCGCAAGTCGGTGCGAGTCGGTGAGTGTCGGTGAGTGTCGGTGAGTGTCGGTGAGTGTCGGTGAGTGTCGGTGAGTGTCGGTGAGTGTCGGCGCAAGTCGGTGAGTGTCGGTGAGTGTCGGTGAGTATCGGTGAGTATCGGTGCGAGTCGGTGCGAGTCGGTGAGTGTCGGTGCGAGTCGGTGAGTAACGGTGAGTATCGGTGAGTATCGGCGCAAGTCGGTGCGAGTCGGTGAGTGTCAGTGAGTGTCGGTGAGTGTCGATGAGTGTCGGTGAGTGTCGGTGAGTGTCGGTGAGTATCGGTGAGTGTCGGTGAGTGTCGGTGAGTGTCGGTGAGTGTCGGTGAGTGTCGGTGTGAGTGTGTGCGTGTGCGTGCGTGCGTTACCGAGGCCGCGCGCGGCGACGTCGGTGGCGACGAGGATGGAGGAGCGCGCGTGTCGGAACTGCTGCAGCACGTAGTCGCGGTCCTGCTGGTTCTTGTCGCCGTGGATGGCCAGCGCGCGCCAGCCCGAGCGGTTGATGGTCTTCGTTATCTCGTCCACCTGCGACCCCAACGTGGTATATTGAAAGCTCATTTTCGTTTTGGCAAATGGGCCACTGGCCTGACGAGTAGCCATCGCCGCCAGAAGGCTTTGATGCCGTAAGCACATATTTACCATGCCTTACATTGCCAATGCTCCATTGGATAAGATGTTATGTCTTGCACATGCAATTATATTAGCCCACTCATCCTTGAAACAGGATTACAACAATACTAGGTATTGCTGTTAGGCGGTAGAATATATGATGAGGGGATGGTTTACAATATTTATATACAAACATTGTGCGACAAGAGTTCAGTTACAGACCGAATTGTATTTCTGACTTTGTTTTCACATTTGAAGGCATGTTTAACATATTAAAAACCTAACTAATTTTTTTTACACATTTCACAACCTCATACCTTTCTCTTAGTCTCTGCAAAGATGATTGTCTTAGTTTCCTCTTCTGAAGATATCTCCGTTAGTAAGGTCAAGAGTTTTTCATTCTTCTCCCACTCCTCACAGACGTCAACAATCTGCAGGATATTGTGATTGGCTGACAAGGATAGCGAACCAATGTTGATCTGAATGTAGTCATGAAGGAACTCTTCCGCCAAATTCTGAACCTCCTTCGGCCAAGTTGCAGACCACATCAGCACCTGGAGAGTTAAAATTAATTATGAAAGCGGTACCACAACTTTATTTTATATTGCTTTACTTTCTTTCTAAAGGTATTAGTAGTTAGGGAGGCGAATAGGGGAATTTTCGGTAATACTCGAGCGCGTCAGATTAAGATATTGGGGGTTGATTTTAGTGTTTTAAGACCAAATTTAACTAATCTGACGATAAGTCCTTCACGCCGCCGAGTTATAGGGTCGCGAACTTGTAAAAAAAACACGTTAATCCGGCATTCTCGAGCGCGATTTTTATTTCTTTTATTTTGAAGAATATAATCTAAAACTTACTAAAAATACAAAATCTGCCGGTAGTGTGGAGGAGCCATTTCGTCTTCCGAAAAACGCGTTGCGGCATATAAGTCGCAATCAACAATACATTTTGCAAAAAAAAGTTTAAATAAACAAAAAAGGTAATTTTATTTTACACAGAAAAGCTCTTTTACATTTTTGTCCAAAGTTAAAACTTTTTGACTTGAAGCATCATAAAAACTCAAACTCCCGGTACTCAAAATGAGTATATCTCGAAAACTGAGAGTGTGTTAAAAAAATCGATATGAAATAACGATGATTAAATTATGTGACTTTTATTATATAACACAATTTTTTTTTTCTAAAGCTTCTCGACAATTTTCGTGGACTCAGAAAAAGTTACGCGTATCTGTATACAAAAGTATTATTAAAATGTCCATTTTCATGTATGTATATTATTGAATAGCCTGTTGATCCTTAAATTGTTTTTCGGACGTACCGTAAGCAAAACGAAGTGAAGAATTGAAGCAAAAAAGAGGGAATTAAGAGAAAAGAGGAGAAAGAAAGGAAAAAAAGAAACCAAAAAACCTTTTTCGGTCAGATTAAGAGAACCCACCAACATTTTTGTCAGATTAAGAAAATATGCTTTCAGGATACCGAGATAAACCTCCCCTATGAAAATCTGATGCGCTCGAGTATTTCATAAAAACGTTTTTTTTTTTGCATTTTCAAAAATTCATCGTAACTTATCGTCACGTCAGTTTTTTTAAAGGGAGCTTCCTTGGGGCCTACTTAACACCCCTTCCGAAAATCTGACGCGCTCGAGTAAATTTTTTTTTTTTTGCATTTTTGACTACTTTATATGCCTACCCCCACCACGCAAACCGGCAGATTAGTGTACCGTTGTTATCAGAGGCGCTTGAGGCATACGTAGTATGAATATCGGACGCGCTCGAGAATGCCCAAGTAACTGTTTTTTTTAACATTTTTGAAAAACCGTACACGCCAAACCCACCGCTAAAATTGTTTTTACCATACGAGCTTTTCTTTTCGAAATTGTTTTATCTTTCGATTTTGATAAGTCTCGACGGCGCCGTTGAATTACGCCATTTAGCTACCTCGCCTCCCTAACTATAGGCTTAGTGAGCACATAGTTATAGTACGACAACTTAGATGTCGCATCGGCAAAATTCGTAAAACCGATCACGTCCGAATTGAGTACGCCATCCCAAATTATCAATATTTATTTCTCATGCGAATATGATCTTTACACAAACGTAATAACTTGTAATAATATCATATGACCTAATATATTCGTCAATTTGACGCGTCGATTTACATGCACTTGCTTTTTTTGACGCGTGAATCTATAGCGACGAATAGCGTCGAATGGCGCGATTGGGAGCTATGCTTCCGATGCTACATCTAATTTGTGTCGTACTATACTGCCTTATGATTTCTATCTATTAATTGAGAATGAGTTTTAGAGATCATTCTAATATATACTGCTCACATACATATAGCCGAAGCATCTGTTCTAGAATTTCGTCAGAAACTGTTTGCCTCTCAAGGTTTTGTTTTGTTTTGTTTAAATTAAGAACAAAACATGCTGGTTTTTACCCATGTGTTATAGCGATTTGGCCATGAAGGCTTTTTGTCGTGTTAATAGTTTAATTAAGCAGTTATAACAAAATAACATACCTGTCTATCAGGTCTGATCTGTTCAATAATCTTCCTAATCTGAGGCTCAAAGCCCATATCCAACATTCTGTCGGCTTCATCCAATACTAAATATGTGCAGCGACGAAGATTTGTTGTATCTGTAGTGAAAATAAATTACTTAACAATTTTTTTTAGAAAATTAATAGTGTATTTAACAAATATATTTGATTGAACTTTTTATGCAATAACTACTAAAAAAAATGGAATAAATACATTTGTTAAATAATAATAATAATATGTTAGTCATGAACCAAATCCTAAATTTAGAACCAAATGTCATATATTATACTTAATATAGATGCAAAATGTTTTAACTGCAAATAATTTCTAATGTAATAATTCATTATTACATTACAACTGGCAAAGCATTGTTACACAATTTCTATTGTTTTGTTTAAACCAGCATTGTATAATTGCCCTATTGTTTTTAATAATACCATTGTTTATTAGCGACATTAAATAACAATAAATCTATGATTCATTTTAAGATCACAAATTCCACTCCAAATAATTTTATGGTTACTTTGGATCAAATAATATGTATTACTACTAGCACACATTGGAGTAGTGTAGTTTCATATTCTCAAATCTGTCAATAGCCTGCTCAAAAAGAAAGGCATTTCAAAATGAGATATTTTATTTTAACAGGCCTTTACTTTACTTATTCTACTAGTGTAATACTATATCAAAATACCATAATTGCATATGTTTTACCTTTCTCCAAGAAATCAATCAGTCTTCCTGGTGTAGCGATGACTATCTCAACACCCCTCTCCAAAGTCCTGCCCTGGGGTCCTTTGGGTGCCCCTCCAAAGATGCATGTGTTACGAACTTGTACACTCTGACCAAACTCTTGAGCCACCTGGTAAAGTTAAATATAGGGTAATAACTTGAGTTAACATTCATTTTTGATGTAGGAAGTAGATCAACAATGTTAACCAATATTAGTGACATGTATTTAGTGTTAATTTACAAGTAATCTTTCTATATATATATGGCTTATACTTAGTAGTGATATAAGCTTCTAATGTCAGAATAAAGCAAAGAAGCGAGCCACTGATTAAACTAGTTATTACATCAAATAAAAATTATTTAGTGTGATATGAAAGTAATTGTAATAATAAGTGTAGTATGTATACTCTATTCCAATCATAATAGGAAAAAAAAACAACATTTGACAGTCAATTGATGAAGTATCTTTAGTTGAAAGCTTGATTAATCTATGATATTCGTTAATTTATGTTTTTGTTATAAATATAGATTGATCACAGCATAGCTGAGTTATTAGCAAATCATATAGTTGTATTATATGTAAATCTCAGGCTTGTTTAACTTTTTTCCTACTTTCATTGGACTAGCCTATATAATGTTTTACTTGTGGTACTAATTTTGGTGTGTGGTGTCATATTCATCAACTAAGTTTATTAAAATTTACTGGTGTAATTACAAGTTAAAAAAAAAGTACATACTGAGAGTACCTAATTGATGTGTATATATATTTTTGATCTACCATCTACTCATTGTAGTATAATAAATAAAAATAATATAAATGAAAGCACATTAAATCAAATTACAGAGTGCAACTGCAATTTTATGTTATATAATTACTTTAATATATATTCAGCAATTAAAAGATGAATGAAACACTAATGATTAAATAAATTGATAAGCTTATTTCTACATTAATATTTTTATAAATTTGACATTGATAAAAAAAAACTAAATACACATACTTTTAACAGAAATAAGTGCTCATAAAAGTAAAGGTTACGTTCAGAAACCTTGAACCACAAATGTCAAGACTTGCATCATGGAGTTTGTCTATGACTACATTCCCTATGGCAAATAATCAATTTAACAATAGGTTTTCGAACATAGCCTGATAGTAATACACTACGTTCTACAGTGTAACATTAATATAGAAACAATTTACTATTTCCATGTTGTTTGGATTTCCTTCTACATCTGCAGTTATCCCGTTCATTGAAAGCAGAGCCTTGGTAGCGCAATGGAAACAAATAAATTATTTACTCCTACTAGTGTTTGAATATAAATATATTTAATTAATCGACTGATGGATTTATTACATTAAAGGTTTCTGAAATTTATCATTTAATGAGCACAGCTGAAATAGCTTTATGAATTAACTCATGCAAACTTTGTTAGTTTTAAAACTATATTAGGAGTTGATTGATAAACATTCTGTTTTATAATAATAGATACTATTAATATTTACCTGTTGAATCTGCTGTGCCAATTCTCTAGTCGGAGCCAATACAAGAACTATTGGACCTTCATCTCTTAGCAGTCTTGGTTGATTGATTATATGCACGATTGCCGGCAAAATGTAAGCTAGTGTCTTTCCTGAACCTGTTTGAGCAATTCCGACCATGTCTCGACCAGATAAGGCAATTGGCCAACCTTGAGCTTGAATTGGTGTCGGATTAGGAAATCCTTGTTTGAGAATTTCTTTCATAGCATAGTCAGGAAATCCTCCTTCTTCGAAAAATATGCTAGGCGCAGGGACGTCACGCCCTTTAACCGTTATCTGATGCTGACTGCGATACGCCTCCACATCAGCCAGAGATCGTCTTTGAACATTCGCATGAGGCACATAGAAGTTCTTTTGGAAGGGAGTGAGTTGGACGTTGTCCCAGCGAATTTTACGGAGACCGCCACCCGGTTGGTCATTTTTGAATTTCCCACGGAAGTCATCACGACTATCGCGTCCACCTCGGCTGCCTCCTCTGCCACCACCCCTTCCCATATCACGCCCTCGGCTGCCTCCACTGAAACGAGTCACCCTCTCCTGGGATCTATCACTAGACCTCCCGCCCCGGGAACTAACGCCGCCTCGACTCATACCGCGACCTCGCGATCCTCCTCTTCCACCACGACCACCACGTCTATCGTCGTACCTATTCCCAGAATAGCAAATGTTAAAAACGTCAGCTTAAAAATAAAGTAAGCATTATCTGTTGAGGACTTACATGTTTACTGTTTGATAAATATAAATTAATACTTTGCTAACGCACAACTATTTTGTTGCTCTTTCACTTATTTTCTAATCTTTACCTAATATCTTCCACTTATACAGGATTTGAAGCTGTAAATATATTTTTTTCGGCAAGGCTTTCTTTTTCTTTAATATACAATCACAAAGCGTTGGAAAGCCGCCATGTTTTGTTTTAACTTACAAATTTCAATGTTGGCATTACGTTCAATACTACGTGTCAAACCACGAATTTTTATAAATAAGATTGCAACAAATGTTGGCGGAAGTGTCTTAATTTATTAAATCGGTTCGATTAAAAAAAAGTACTTGCTTCCTGATCACAAATTATATTTTAATCCAAAAGTTATATAGTTTTAACTAATACGTATCCAAAGTTTATTTTAAAGATTTAAATTATGTCAGAGAAAACTTAATTAAGGTTTAAATTTATTGATATCGTCCAACTTTTTATCTTATTAATTGCGTTTCTACAAATAGAAAAGCAACCTATTTAAGTCTGTTGCATATTATGATGTATATTTGTACTTAGGATTTCATTTCTGTTTAATCGATATGCTTGGAAATTGAGGCTAAAATATATTGATTAAACTTTTTATATACGTTTAGTAAGAAATTATATCAAAGATACGAAAATTTCATACTTAATATGTATTCATCAATCCCAGTTTTTGAAAAACCTCATCCCCGGCTGACTGTACTAGACTGGACTAGAAACATTCAAAGACTACAAAACGAAGCAAGACTGCGTCGTTTTGAGTCCTACGAATTAAGACAAAGAGCAAACCAACTTCGTAACGAAACATCGGTAACAACTCGTTGGGATAATTACGTTAACAATGAGTTAATGAGAGACAGGTAGGAATCATTAAATTGAAGCTACAGCAACTGTAATTCGTATAAAGACTAAAAATAAGAAATTATTAACTCGTAATATAAAACTTTAGTTACTTTCATAATTATTAATTACCTATATTTGTAGGTACTTCCTAGATTCATGAATAATCTGATTGGACAACATTCTAGTAGAACAAGTCAACGCACAATACAGCTAATATTTTTCATTTAAATTTTCCATATCCATAAATTAAACATGTTAAATTTCTTTTAAGAATATTTGAAGTAGATTCTTGGCGGGAAAAACAACGATTTACTAGAGAACAAGTGAGAGATGAGATAAGAGCTTTGAAAGAAGAGAAGAATGCCACTGAGTTACACCTTGAATCTTTGCAAGTACCTTTTATGGTAGTATCACAATGCTTGTCGAATAGGGATCAGAGGGTCCCACCAGAATTGACACGAGATCAGCTCGGAGAAGAGTTAAGAAAAGTACATAAAGACGTTTTTTTATTAGTAGATTTATGAAGTAGTATTTATTATACGAATGTATTCGGTATCTACATATATTATATACTACTAGCAGCGTAACATTTATAAAAATTAAAACACAAATATTCTGTCTCAGGATTAAACTTACGTAAAACAAGTCGCACATAGAAATGGAACCTGTATTCGTGTTGATTTATACAATACTTTAATTGAATTACAATTACAAATGACTGCAAAGGTTGACTAAGCCTGCGAAAACACTAAGAATTAAATTAATCTATGTCAGATCGTTTAAGTCTAGTTATCATAAGTAATTTGAAAAACAAATTCATAACATTATTGATTGTAGTTTGATATTTTTCAGGAGGAACACACAATTGAAAATAGTAAACGTGTTCTGACCGACGTATGTCACATGGGTTGGGAGAAGATTAAAGAGTTAACGAATGTCTTATGCAGACTGGAAAGGGAGATACAAAACAAAGATGATGCATTAGTGTTGGAATACCATGTAAAGGATTTGAATCGAAATAGTTCAGACATATCATATAAGTTAGATCCAACGAGAATACCACCAGAGTAAGTAAATATTGGTTCTTATCCGCAGGAGCATGTAGCAATATATTATGCGGAAGTATATTTATATATTGATATGATTATTTTAATTCCAAAATGGTGTTCAGTAAGTGCTCTTTTCAACCGACTTCCAAAAGGAAGAGGTTATCAATTCGTCTGTATTTTTTCTTTTTGTTTGTTACCTCATAACTTTTCACTGGGTGGACCGATTTTGATATTTTTTTTTTGTTTGAAAGGTAGTGCTTCCCGTGGGGTCCCATTGTTTTTTTATTTTTTTCCGATGATGGTATCCATATGAAAACGACATAAGTCTTAAATTTGCATTATGTATATGCGCGACAAATAGGTGAATAACTGAAAATCACGTTAACCAATTTTGATAATTCTTTTTTTATTATAAAATATATACTTCAAGGGTAATTTGGTGAAAGTTTGGTAAGGTTCTGAGCACAGGATCCATGACAAAGTAACGGAACGGAAGGGAACGGAACAATTCTGAGGAGCACGTTAGCTATACTCAATCGAATCTTTTATTTATAGGTTATTTGGATATTTGAGTCACCTTCAACCACTTCAGTCACTTTCAAAATTGCGTATTCAACATATTTTTTAGAGTCTTCCTAAGTTAAATGAAATGAAAAATATTAGACTACTTAAAAGTCGATAAACGATTATATGATGTAGTTATAATTATTGTTATATTTGGAGTCGGTGTCAGCCAATAAAACCCTACAGTATATCTATCAAAAAACAATACGAGAATACTTTAACAAATATGTTTTTTAACAAATTACCTTTTACACAATAATATACTGGATCAATCAAGGAGCTCGTATCGCTTCTTGCTTTTGATTGTTGGGGCAAGGGCGCCGTGGCTGACACCGGCTCCAAATATACCAATAACTATAACTACATTATATAATCGTTAATCGACTTTTAAGTAGTCTAATATTTTTCATTTCATTTAACTTAGGAAGACTCTAAAAAATATGTTGAATACGCAATTATATTTATTACTTTTTCGTGCATATTGATTTGTTTTAAAATAGTGTTTTGTTTGAAGTCGGTTTTTCTTTTTGTTAAAATTTTTATGAACATGATAGTCCTGTCTCGGCTCAAAAAGTGTAGTATTACTAAAGTGCGCAGAAATCTGGTTGAAAATATGAATTTAATATGTTATTTTTCTATTTTCATCAAATCATTTTACTCAACTCTATATACACCTTGTTATTGCAGCTAATTAGAATGAATAAGTTGGTTATAAAACCAGTCTATTAAATTAAGTAATGTCTATTAAATTTCGTTGTTTTTAGTTCAATGACAGAAGAAAGCTATGTACATTGCATAGAAAATACTCTTAAAATAGCTGAACAGCTAATGAGGGAATCGAAAGATTTGCGCGAGATAATGTTCAAAAGCAGGGAACAAGCCCGGAATCAAATGTATGCTCAAAGCCAGCAAGTTGAAATGATAATGAGGAGACGTATTTACGATATCCAGAGAGCAAGAAATGAAATGGAGTGGCAGAAGTATAAGGTATTCAATCTAATGTAATATTTTACTTATTCAATGAATAAAGTACAATGACAAACTTCCAAGCATCGTTGCAGGTTCTTAAAATCTTTTCTTAGCGGATGTCTACACTCTATAAAGAACCTACCTGCCAATTTTTAAGTTTCTAGGTTTTCTAGTTTGTAATTTAATGATTAATCAGTAAGTGGTATTTCGCTATGTATAGATTATTAAACGTATTTGTTTACGTGTTTTTAGCTAGAAGGAAATTTGCAAAAAGTTGATCGAGAAATAGAAACACTTCGTGCAGCAATCGCGGACAAAATAAATCCAACTAAGCTTGTGGAGACTCGACTAGAAACGCGGATGCGACGACCGGTCTTGGAAAGAGTTCAGGTAATTATTTATCATCTAAATTTATTAACAAAATCAAACGAGATATGAATCTTTTATTTTTTACAAATATTTTTTATACTCAACAAATAATTGTGAAGGAATTCATTATCTGTGCCACAGATAGCTTTAAGAATTTTCAGCCGAACATCATTTTTTGTGTTGGTACTTCGTACTTTTTGAACTTGTGTCCGCAGCAACGAGTTGCGCGCGGTTTGCTTAAAAATGGATTTATCTAAATAAATTGAAATTTGATGGGAAACCTATAATTTTAATTCACAAACAGATATTATTATTAACATATTATATTATTATATTCTACTTTTCTACTATACTTTTCTTCTGTCAGGATAAACCAATGCGTGGTCTAATAGAAGAATACGAAAGAGTTCATATGAGCTCCAATATGTTAGAAAAGAAACTAGAAGAAGCACTGTAAGTATTTTTTTCACATTGAATTGAGTTCTGAACAATTAGCATAGAAATATATATAGGCATATTTTATTTTATTTAATTTTTGTATCAAATGTGTGTGTACTATAATTGTGTACAGTTCCAAAACATTTTTGATTAATTTCGAAGTTTGTGAAACAGTGAAGGAGGTAATAAAACTCAAAAAAATAGTACAAAAGCTGAATTGCTTAAAAAAAATGTTTTATAGTTTTAAAACATTACATTCGAGAAAAACGTTAGGTCTAGTATTTATTTCCATATCGCAGTTCCAAAAATTGTAATAAAATAATTTAAAAACGGGTATCTCCAGTTTTACTTGGTGGTAGGGCTTTGTGCAAGCCCGTCTGGGAAGGTATCACCCACTCATCAGTTATTATACCGCCAAATAACAGTACTCAGTATTGTTGTGTTTCGGTTTGAAGGGTGAGTGAGCCAGTGTAACTACAGGCACAAGGGACGTAACATCTTAGTTCCCAAGGTTGGTGGCACATTGACGATGTAAGGAATAGTTAATATTTCTTACAGCGTCATTGTCTATGGGTGATGATGACCACTTACCATCAGGTGGCCCATATGCACGTCCTCCAACCTATACCATAAAAAAAACATTCGTGATCAGCGAATACATGGATATACAAGTTTATCCAAAAAATATTTTGCAGTACCTATACCTATTGTAATATATTTTAGTAAGTTGCTTATTTTTGCTGTGGTTGGATTAATATTCTTATTTATATTAAATAGCTCAACCTACCACGGCCTTTACAATCACCACCAGCGAGTGACTAAGGATCTGGAGTACAAGAATCAAGCCCTAGAAACAGACCGACGTCTGATCGAAATCAGGAAACCTTTACACAGAGATGATGATTCAGATTTCAAGAGAAATGTTGGATATTGTCACATGCCGGCGGAACTCGTTACAGATTAAAAATAGAATATTAAATAAATAAATATATTGTTGGAATAAACAAGCAACATCTGCGTCAAGTCACACAAATTCCCTTTAAAAAAAAAAGAAAAAGACGGGAAATACGTAGTTGACACATTGAGATCGCGAATATAATTATTACGGTGTAATGTGATCATTGATGGTTATTTGTGTCGTAGACTAAATGTTTTTCTTTTGTGGTAGATTGATTGTTATTTTAAATTAAAGATAATTGTTTTAGATGTTAACCTACTTCCTACTTCTGGTTTTAAAAATATATATTTCTCACTTATTGTCCACAAGTTGCCAGTTGCATTTTCACACTTATGATACGAGTAAAGTACGACACAACTTAGATGTAGCGTCGGCAAATTGAATAAAACCGATTACTGCCGATTTACACAACCAATAGAAATAGCGTCCCTATAGCGCTATTCGACGCTATTCGTCGCTATAGATTCTCGCGTCAGTGACGCGTCAAGTCGACGAATATATTAGGTCATATGATATTACAACTTATTACGTTTGTGTAAAGATCATATTCACATAAGAAATAAATATTGATAATTGGAGATAGCGTACTTAATTTGGATGTGTTCGATTTCACGAATTTTGCCGATGCTACATCTAAGTTGTGTCGTGCTATATTAGATACATATATAAGTTTAATAAGACAAATTACCGTATCGATATAGCTAATTTGTTTTTTTCTTCTATGGTATTTCACCATACATCCTGTGACTTTTGTAGTTTATTTTTATAAAAAAACACACTGCATATGTGAGTGAAATAATATCAATGTCATGTACAAGGCTTTTCTTGTTCCAATTATGATGAAGTGTGTGAAGTTATATTTAAATATACAAAAATGTTCTCACAATTGTGTTAAGATTCTCTTAAAGACCTCAATTTAAAATTAAATGTTTGTAGTTCATAAAAAAAATAACTCAAATTATATTTATAAGTCTTCAACTTAAGGAAAAACGCACTGTGCAGTAAAATTTACCTTAAGAATATTAATATAAAAATTTACCTGTAATTACGTAAATAACAAATGAAGGTGTTCATTATCTTTAAGTATAAAATGTGTTCACTTATTCTATATTAATAAATAAAAAATCACCGTTAAAAAAACTCATTTATTTATATGATTAACATCATTATTACGGTGTGGTAAAATTATGACATAACATGTAATAAATTTGTGTATTCAACACTTAAGCTCATTACACAATGAAAAAAATAACAGATAAGGAAGAAGGACCTTTTTCTATATCTGTTTTCCTCTACCTTAAGGTTGCTTGGAAGAGATCGCTGTGTTAGCGATAAGGCCGCCTCTTGTACATCTTTCATCTAACCGTGTATATTTGATTTATTTACTGGCGTACAATAAAGAGTATTTTGATTTGATTTTTTAAGAAGGAATAAGGAACAAGAAATAAGGAATAGCGGAATCCAACGATGACATCACCATTAATCAATTCATAATTAAAAAATAAGGAATAATAAATAAGAATAAAATTTCCGTAGTGTTGGGAATTTGTTTCTTATTTCTTATAGCCAGCCAATCGCAGGGCGTTTTTTCAACGAAGTGGCGTAAAACTGACAGCAGCACGTAACTAGTAAGCAAATATTCAACCGCTGTGATTGGTTGAATATGTAACCTATCGCCTATTGTGTTTTGGTTGTTGTGCTATTCCTTATTCATTGTTCCTTATTTCTTATCTCTTATATCTTATTTTTTTCATTGTGTAATGGGCCTTATTGATAAATCTACAACACTATTGATATTTCAAAACTTTAGAAATATTTCTTTTTCTTAATTAATGTGTTATTGGTGTATTTTATACAGCCTGTTCCAATCAGAAATACACATAAAAACAAACATATACAAGTATTGGTGCGCTTCATTGGTTGAGCTTTATTATTATATAATAGTTTATATTGAAAGCGAAATACGAAAATCTATGGTTCGATCGGAATAGACTATAAATTAATCTATTATTTTATTGAAATCTTTAAGTTTCTAAGTCTCTCTTAACAAAAACCAAATGCGTGTGTAGTATTAACAGGCGTGCATATAAAAAATACAACTTTATTCTTACAAATAAAAAAAAACATGTCGGGTCTAAAGCAACACTTCGTAAAATTACTTACAGATAGGAATGTCTAGTAAAATTAAATAGGCTGTACATTAAATATTGAAATTCTGTAAAATAAATAAAAAACTGACAATAATGTAAAACTATTTAACATGAGATATCGGCCATTTTGAATTATAATAATATATAATACAAAAAATCAACGATTTCGTCTTTTGTAAAATTTATTAATTTTTAAAAAACATTTTCTACGTCTTACTTAGGCCCGACTTTTTCATAGGCCTCATCCAATAAGGTGCAAATCTGAGCGATGTTTGCATCGTTCAACTTTCTACTGGACGCCAGCCTTATGGAAGGTTCTGGACAATTGACTTCCGTGTCCCTGAGGTAGGCAGCGACCGCCATGGCGACGCCATTCTCGAGGCAATAGTTGGTTATGTTTCTCAAGTGGGAGTGCTTGAGGCGGTCTGGCAATTCAGTGTTCTTGAGGTAGATGTGTTTGACTGGTGACAGTTCGTCGCCGCTGAATGTGTAATGCTTCAAATTCGCGAGCGCTCTGTGGACAAAGAGATATAATATTGAAATAAAAAAAATTACCTGTTGCCTGTAAAGTCGGTATACGGGCGAAAGTTTTACGTGACAACGACTTTGAGTGGTAAAATAATTTTAATGTGAATATTAAGTCGTATAGTAGGAAGAAGGATGAAATAATAGTAATAAACACTTTTTATGTCTGTCTCTCTCGCTCTTAGGCGGGCTAACCACGCCCGAGTGGAAGGCACGCGTGCCTCTCACTCGCTCTCATTGGGAGCGCATAACGTGAGCGGAGCGTAACGCAGTTTCTTGAAGTGTCACCCGGCAAACCAATTTATAAGACGTTGTCACGTCAAAACTACTACTACCAGAGTCGGATTTAAAGGTCTGGAGGCCCCCGGGCCACAAAGCAGTGGGGGCCCTAGACGAACAGAAGCGTGAACACCCTAATAATTATATTATTATGAATTAATAAGTTTTTTTTTTTAATTTCAATCAGTGCTATGATTTATTTACTCGTATCGGTAACTTTTTAAATATTAAGTAGCAACATTATTATAATTTGACTATGTATATCTCGGTATTTGTTAACTCGCTGAAAACTGACGTGGCCCCCTCATGTGGAGGCCCCAGGGCAATTGCCCCGGTTGCCCTCCCCTATATACGGCCCTGACTACTACTACTACTACTAGCACTTTACTCATAGCTGTAAAGTGCTCGAAACGTCGGGATGTCAAAAATAATTAATATACGCGATTCAAATCAGTTATAGCTAGTTTTATTTCAATGTGTAATAATCGCGAAAATTTAAGACAGCATTAAGTGATATAATAATTTTAGCACTAAGGATGATCGCCAGTAGACTTGATTGCTTGTATATCAATCACTGTTGTGCGATCTCTTAACGGAATTATTATAAGTATTGTTAAAATTTTTTTAATTATTTTTTTTTTTGCTTTTGTTCTCTTTAGTATTATTTATTGTATTAACACCAGAATAAGATGATTGTCACTAACAAAAAAGGACTGGACATATAGTCTGAAATAAATGATTTATTATTATTATAAGTTAAACAGGCTTCTACGGGCCTTGTTAGTCTAGCTGCTGCATTTTGAAGAGTTCTAGATTCAAACGGCAGACAGATATTTGAAGAAGTTTGGAACATATTCCACCACGCTGTTCCAATGCGGGTTGGTGAAATACAAATGTGGCAGAATTTCTATGAACTTAGACACATGCAGGTTTCCTCACGATGTTTTCGTTCACCGCCGAGCACGAGATGAATTATAATCACAAATTAAGTAATTACACATATATATAGCGGTGCTTGCCTGGGTTTGAACCCGAAATCATCAATTAAGATGCACGCGTTCTAAACACTGTGCCATCTCGGCTCTTATTGCTTTAAGAGTCACTAAATATTCTCAATTACAAATGAAAAATGTAATATAATACGTACTTGTTTAATTTCTTCGAGTTTTCATCCAGCTCGCTGATAATAGCTGGATTTTCTTCAATGATATCAAGTGCTGAGATTGCCGCTTGGGTCAACATCGGCGGCTGAGATGCGCTGAAGCAGTATCCTGGCAACAAAAAATAGCAATTATAATGTCAGTTAGTAATATATCAACGTAGTGTTAAAGAGTATTTTTTTATGTGATAGATTAGCGGCAACCCATATGAGCCACCTGATGGGAAGTCATCGCCCATAGACAATGGCGCTGTAAAAAATATTAACCATTCCTTACATCGCCAATGCGCCACCAATCTTGGGAACTGAGATGTTACGTCATTTGTGCCTGTAGTTACACTGGCCCTGTAGTTGCACTCACCCTTCAAACCGAAACACAACAATACCAAGTATTGTTGTTTGGAGGTTGAATAACTGATGAGTGGGATTATGATTACATATTAATGAATATAACAGAAACTATTAAATTTACTGTATTATATATAACATTATTATTTATTATTGTAAGTTAACATGCTATATAAAATTTTATATGGCATGTCCCTATGTATGCTTAGATCTTTCAAATTACGCAAAGGAAAAGAACGCAAGAAAAAACCGCATCATAAGATGCGGTTTTTTTTATAATAGATAGAGTGATTCGAGAGGAAGGTTTTTGTTTATATTACATGAATAATATATTATATTTAAGAAACAAGAAAATATCTGTAGTATATTTAGTATCAACATTGCACTCGTGCGAAGTCGCAGCGGGTCGCTAGTAAAGAAAATAAATTGAAATGTATATTATATCGATAATTATTTTCAAAGTTTACTTGGACGACATTACAATAATTAATACTCATAGTGTTACACTATGATTATAAATGATTGATGCATTCTTATGTTAGTATGTAGCGTATATAGTATAGCATCTAAGTTACCAAGGATGCGGTGTATTAGATGTTAGGTCGGTATGTTTAGTATTTCTTATAGTGAAAATGTCAAATCAGGTAGCCTATCCGTCCTTTCAACTACCTATTTAATAAAAAAAGCTATTACTAAAAAAATGAATTAATTTTGAAAATTTTCGACAATTTCTTAAGCGAAGCCGCAAGTAACTAATCATAATATTTAAACAAACAAATTCATAAAAAAAACAACAACATTTTCCTTACAATTTTCCCATGTTATGACAATATAAACATGGCAATAAGGATGTAATAATATCGAAAAAATTAATTCAAAACCCACTGACGCTTTGAGGAAACTTCGATAGCGTTTTACGTGGCGGCATAAATAATTATTACAGAATTTTACAACTTTGTACAACAGCAAATATTGACATATTTTATAATTTACCTTTGCCTATATACATTTACTGTAAAAAAAAACTTCAAAATATTCGTGCCTAAGCATGTGACCCTAAATTTTATATTTATTTCTTTAGTTTATTCTGTGTCTCTAATTAGATTAGTTCACGCACCCTATACAACGGAAATGTAGTATTAGTATATGTACATATGACGAGGTGTGAAAAATACTTTAAGAAATAGACTAATATCAATAAATATCTTATTTATATTAACAAATAAACATAACTTTGATTACTTTAATCGAATAATAAATAAATATAAATAAATATGAGACAACATCACATACATTACTCTGATCCCAATGTAAGTAGCTAAGGCACTTGTGTTATGGAAAATCAGAAGTAACGAAGGTACCACAAACACCCAGACCCAAGACAACATAGAAAACTAATGATAGTCTATATCGACTCGGCCGGGAATCGAACCCGGGACCTCGGAATGGGGTACCCTTGAAAACCGGTGTACACACTACTCGACCACAGAGGTCTTCAATAATAATAACGAAAACCAACTAAAACGACGAATATTTTATGACAGAAATTGTATGTATGAATCACAATCAAATTAAAAATCTAAACTACGCGCCAAAATGTAAAATGACGTATACAAGTAGGTTTCATAAATGTCATTACCTACTTTTGAAATGGATCGCATTATCAAAATCAAAATAAACTTTATTCAAGTAGGCTTTACAAGCACTTTTGAATCGTCATTTTACAATTAAGTGAAGCTACCACCGTTTCGGAAAGTAGATTCTACCGAGAAGAACGGCAAGAAACTTAGTAGTTACTCTTTTTTAACATTTAAAAAATATAAAGTCATGTTAATCGAATACAATTATTTAAATTAATATATCCTGCTTGGAAGTCAACAGGTATTAACTCCACGCTTTTTTATCATCTATAAAATCTTGTATCGAATAATATTACCTAATTATAGATACATACCTAAACCTGAAAGTCTTTGGTGCTCGACGATGAAATGCGTGCCAGCACAAAAACCGCCGACAGTCGCGAAGGAATGTTCCAGAGAGCCGATAATGAGATCGATCTCATCTCGCGGTACGTTGAGGTGTTCCGTCAGGCCACGCCCATGTTTACCAATTACCTTTAATAAAATGTATTACTTATATGCTTGTGCAAGTATCCGAATTTTACTTTATGAAACATTCAGAATTCACTTGATTTAGAAAGATTCGAAATATTTTTTTAAATATTTCACTTTTGTATCCAAACTTAAATTTTAATGTGTAAAAGTTTGTATGGATAACTTCCATTTTGTAGTAACTTTTGATGCATAGGGAATTTTTGAGTAAAATTTCACCTCATATTATACTCAACGGGTAATTGTGGTAAACTTCAGATATAGAATAATTCACTAATTCTTTGTAAATTGTATATAAAAACTTAATAGTGCAATTACTTACCCCAATAGTTAAACTTTCGTCCAACATGATTCTTAATTTGAATCTACGGGCTAGCTCAACGAGTTTTCGCAGGGGGCACATCTTGCCTGAATTGAAATAAATGGCTTCGGCTATTAAGAATGCTCTCCTCTTGGGATTCAACTCCTTCTTCGCAGCTGCCTCGTTAAGCAACCGTTCAAGGTCATTCATGTCATTATGTTTGAAATATCTGACGGTGCTTCGCGCAGCGTCAATACCTTTCTGGATCGCGAACCATACTTTTTCATCACTGTTAAGAAAAAAACAAAGATCTATAATTGAGTTTTTGAACCATACATTTATTATTGGGACATATCTCTATGTCACAACACAAAAGAGATATTTCTCTGTTTGTTCGCCATTTTTCTGGCCATCATAACATAGTGTCTTATCCATTTGAGAATCATTATTGAAATCTATGAAAATCGCCTGGCCAGACGCCTAGGCGATTTCTAGACCCAGTCTAGTCAGTTTCATTCTGGCAACAGAATCACAGATCACAAAGGTGGTTGTTCAAATGCTGAGATGTTTATATGGCATCTACAATAACTGTTAGTCAATATAGTCAGACAAAGGCAACTTTTACAAGGAGTTGATCCAAAATTTGTTTGTGAACAGCATAGTTATGGAGTTCTTATGTTGCATATATGTTAATGTTATCACATGACTAATGCTATAGACACATTGACAAGGAATTGATGTTGATCAATCAAAATTAAATATCTTGCAAAATAAGCTGACAGGGCTCATAGTAGACTGGTCATATATGCATAAGCAGTGTTACAACACTGGTATCACAATATACACAGTAGATAGAACAGAGTTAATTATAAAATGTTAGTATCAGTAGTATTCTGTGTAGATCTATAACATAGATCTTCCTAATATTTTACTTATTCTTAAATATAATATTGCATGATTCTACATGCATATGTATAATGCAAACTTTTTGCTTTGTCCATCAATCACCTTAAAACTGAATTACAATCAATAGTCAGATGAACCAGTGGGCTTATTTTATCATAATGTTAGTTGTCGTGCTTTTGTTTAGAGGATATTAGAGGAGAATTTAGAGGATAAAAGATGTTATTTACTTAGGAAAATCCTACATAATATATATCTGTAAACTAACTTATCCCATACCAAAGTTTCCTGTTTTGCAAGGAAAACCGATTCAAGTAACCAAACCAAACCAAGGAAAAATTCTGAGATTATGATTTCATAATAATAATAAGCATATGTAACATACAATAAATAATCTATCTATCTTCTTGTTAGGAATGTTATATTATTTTTTTTATTTTTGTATTTTTATTTCTATTAGTAGAAAGTACTTAAATTGACATATCTAAATTTTAATAGACTCTGATTAAATTATGTGTACACATTTTTGATAAAAAAGCCTATATATCAGAGGCATCCTTAATTAGTAACAAAACAAGGCTATAAGCCTTGTTTGTGTCAATTGTAAGTACACTTTTGATGCACTATAAAATACCTAAAAAGGGTTCATTCTATGTGTAAATGTAATCAACTGACCCTACATCCATTGTCTCATTCAAAAAAGATATGCATCATTAATTATTAAAAAAATAACTCACGCAAATATGATGTCCCCCTTTTTAGCATATGCCGATATGGCACTAGCAACAGTTGAGAAACCATAGGAGTAAACACAAGTCTCTTCAACTTGCATGAACTTTGCCAGTCTCTCTTCTAATTCTAAATGAACATCTATTGTACCATAAAATCCTCTCGGACCACAGGATCCTACACCATACTTGTGCAATGATTTAATGGAACTTTCCACAATTGAAGGCACCTTGTCAAGACATAGGAAGCTAGTTGTGCCTACATTGAGCACATTTTCACCTATATCGTCTATTAAAATCGGCTCTTCAACTTCAAAAGTACGCTCAACCAAAGGTAATGGTTTCCATTCCATTAACTTCTGCTTCGTCAGTTTGTCCTCTATTTCTTTAGGTTTCTTCTGCCATAAAAAATATACAGATCCGATAACGACTTGAACAGCTATGACTAATGTCCACCAGCTCACCTGAAAGATAATACTTATTAGTTACCGGAATTAAAACCTTACTTTAATTTTATATTTTAATACTCTTACAGTATCATAAATATCCATTAAAATCATTTTGAAAAAAAACGTTTAACCACTTCACGCTGCAGTATACAATTGAGAATAATTATAGCGTGATATCTCTTAAATGGTTTCTGAAAGTTTATAATTTTTTTTAATTATGAAGTTCAATTAAAGTAGACATATGTCAAATACGATAAGTCAACTGTCAGACATTGACAAATGTTGCCATTGCCAATTCGTGATTTTTTTCCTAAAGTACAAGTAAATATTCATTTACATAATTTTTTTAACATGATGGTGGTATTTAAGATTAAGGTGAAAGAAAGCTGGCAGCATTTCCATCTAAAACTTATTGCTAACTTTTATTGTCGACTTAATATTGTGAAGCAACTGCGAATATTTACGATAATTAAGATTTTTTCGAAAGTAACGAAAGAAAGTTTCCAACTTTGCATATTACTTAATAAAAGGTTGAATTAAAGATAAAAAAGCATCGACTTAGTTTTTATTGATTTCTAGGCAGTATATAAAATGATGGAAGCTACTTGTGGTAGCTTAGCAATTAATTAAATAGTGTAAAATGACGTGCTAAAGTGCTTTTATGAGCTGTCTCGAATAAAATAATATTTTAATTTTGTGGTTTATTTGGTTATTAACATAATTTTCGATGTCGAAATTAAAATTAAGATCTTTTTTCAAAATATACTTTAAATATATATATTTTTTTAATAAAAATATACAACAAATCTTTTGATTTGAAAATTTATATCTTTTATAGGCTGGCATGCCTTGTTAACGTCAAATGTCGAGTGAGATTCATATTTGTCAATTGAAATTTTTGTATAGGTAATGTCATGTCACATTTTGTCGAGTGACTTAAATAGTAAAACTCAATAAACCTAGTTTGAAATGAGAATATTATTATAACCGCCTAAAGAGAATTAAAAAATACAAGCTACACTAAATCTACAATGAATTTCGGTGGCACTTTGAGAGTTAATAAATTCGCATGTTTTACATTAGGTTTTATTTTATTCCTCATAATTTATTGGCGTTCTGGAGGTGCTGGTTATCCCACTGACAAAAATGACTTAATAAATATAAAATCACTTTTAAAAGCGGCTATACATGCCGCTGAGCGAGGTGGAAAGAAAGTTATTGAGGGTAAAAACCATGAATTGAATATAAAAAGTAAAGGCAAGACGCTGGAGGGAGCGAACGACCCGGTTACCGATGCTGATTACGCATCGCATTGTGCTATGTACTATGGTCTGAAAAACACATTTCCAAAGTTAAATATAATATCCGAGGAGCACTCGAAGGATGATACGAGTTGTCAAAATCAAGATGTAATTGATATTGAAACAACTCCTACAGATCACAGAACAATAGATTACATGAATGACGAACATGTATTCGTTAAGGATGTTACGGTCTGGATTGATCCTCTGGACGCGACACAAGAATATACAGGTAACAAAATCTAACAGTATTGTTATTTTATTCTATTAATGAAGAAAAGCTTACACTAAAATATTTTTTTTTGTGTAAGCTTTATGATAAGATTTGTACTAGCTTAGTGACAAATGACAACAGTAAACGTAATGGACAACATTTAACATTATATTTTGATTAAATTGGTGTGACCTAGAAATATTTACCCATACATGATCTATTTATGTTTACTGTTACTTTTTTAAACCAAATTTTAAGAGCTTACAATTTTCATTGTCTTTTATAAAAAAAAAAACCATCATTATCAAAACAGACATTTTGTCCATAAGAGTTTTTGTTAGTGAATAACAATCGATTTTCCCTCATTAGCTTTTTTATATGAATATAATACCATTAATTTTAATTAAATTGTAAAGTTTTGTTAATATAATGATAAATGTTTTATGTTACAGAGGGTTTATATAAATATGTAACAACAATGGTATGTGTGGCAATCAATGGAGTACCAATTGTTGGTGTAATACATTACCCATTCCCGACCCGCACATACTGGGGTTGGTATACGAAGAAGACATCCAGCAACATTCCAGATATAGAACATGTAAGTCACAAGCAATATGAGCTATCATTATGTTTACAAATATATTATGTTATACCTACTATATACCTATAGTTCATTGCCAATTTTGTAAATCTAAGTATTGTATTTAATTCAATTTTATGTATTCCAAATATTAGTAGATAAAAGAAAAAGTATTAATGTCCATGTATTCATTTTCAGAAAGAAGAAAATAAAGAACAACCGAGAGTTGTAATATCGAGGTCTCATCCAGGTAAAGTTGCTGATATAGCTACAGAATCATTTGGACCTAAAACAGTTGTAACAAAAGCTGCGGGAGCTGGTGACAAAGTGATGGGAGTCATTAATGGTAACTTTGATATTTATCTCCATGCAACTGCTATCAAAAAGTGGGATTTATGTGCAGGTAACGCCATTATTAAGGCTGTTGATGGTAAAATGACCACTATCAAAGGTGCCGAGATAGACTACTCTCCTGATAGTGGTGTTAAAGTAACTGATGGTATCTTAGTAACAAGGTATGATCATGATTATTACTTGAGTAAGTTACCGAAATCTTTGACTGGTCAAACGTAATTGGTTAATTAGTTATTAGGATAAATAATCGAATTTAGCATATTGCATAGCAGATACTGTTTAAGATTTGTAATGGAAGTAACTGGGTTATATTTTTGAAATAGCATTTTTATTGATTTTCATATAAATTAATCATTATTTATTTATTCAATGAATAGTATATTTTAATAAACAACAGTTTTATTTAATAAGGACAGGTTAAAGTTCATCCAAGGTTGACTATTTTTGGCCAACTCAATATAGGTTTGAGACTATGGCTAAGTTAAAAAAAAAATATATTTTTCAAAAATTTGTATGTTAACAAAGATCTCGTTTTCTGTCTATATGAAAAGAAATATTTTTTAATTTTTTGTGCAATTTCGGTTGAATAACATAATATTTTTAATAATTACCTGTTGTAATTCATAATATTTATTTTAACATATTAAATTCCTGACGTTAATTTATTTTTGATGTTGAAAGTATTTTGAATATTTTTTTAAAGATATAACTTTATTTAATAAAAAGAAATAAAGTAGCCATCTATGGACTTGGCGAAATTTACAAGTATTTTGTTTGTTTTCAATCCACTACTATATATTGACTCAAATTTAATATTATATAAAGAATAATTTCTTTCAAAGAATTGTCATTTATATGTGTAACAATATTTAATATTGACACTGCAGGATATGTTAAAAGTTTGTCAAATGTACATAATTAGTTATAATACTATAATATGTTAAATTGTAAATAATTCTATCACTTTGGAGACTCTTTTGTAAAGTGAATTTATATAATTTTAAATATAATATCATAAATTATGGGTTGTAAATAAAATTTAATAATTTATTGCGTATGACTTTTAAATAATTTAGGTATTAATGTTAATACTTCCTCACAACCTTCTGGATTTTGTCAATATACTTAATGTAATCAGTTGTAACCTCATCATAATTTTTACTTTTTCTGCTTAAGAAGTCACCGATTGTTATTAAGCTTCTGATTGGTTACTTGCTCCGAGCCTGAGATGAAATTTTATTATAGGTTGTTACATATGCAGGTATAAAATATAAACATATAATTTTTATTGCATTTTGTACTACACTTGAACTTGACTTCTCAATACAATTTCATATATCTTGTACTTAAAATTTGTCGTTATGACTGACATATATCTAACCACTGTAATTATTGAAAGTACTATAAACAAAACTAAACTTATTATGTCATAATTATTGTTATAAAAACACTAACCAATGAAAATAAAAGTTTATGGTTTTATGTGAATAAGACTGACTGCAAAAGTTAAAGCTTGTTTTTAATCTGTTAATATAACTACTATGGTACTGCTACTTGCCATTCTGAATATGACTATATTTGAATTATAAATGTTCTTTATTTTCGAATTTTAAAGTATTTTTTACAATCTTTAACAAAGCAATGTGTATTGCCATTTTAAAAATATTAAGTTGATAATATAATTTTTTTTTTTAAATAAAATAATTTCCTTAGGTGATTCAAAAGCATAAGTATATTTGCATTTCATATAATTTTCGTAAGCATTATTACATTTATTGATTAATTGACACACCTTCCCAGATTATTGCAGTGTTTATTATTATATCACATACATATGAAATTTAATACGAAATTGAATAACTACAGGCATTAAAATTATTTAAAAAATAATCTTAGAACAGGCATCGACGATTTTTGTTATACATTTTAAAAATATAGCATTTTATAGTATAGTACATGTTATTACATCTGTTCAAGAGGGATAAGATTTGGTTTAGCAAAGAAATATTACATAAATAATATTTAAATTTAATTGTTATCGCTATTCTGGATTACATCAGACATGCTTACACTTATGTTTCTTGATAAAATTTTTTTTTAATTTAATTTATTTAATGATAATTTAGTTATTCAGTAAAATATTCTTTTCAATTTTTTTTTATATTTTGGAACATCAGTGTGTACATGTCTTCACAATTATTAGTTTATATTAAATAATAATTATTGCAGTACATTTAAAATTAATAAAAAAAAAAATCGTTAGGAAAAAATCTAGAATACAAAAATAAAATTATAATCAATTTATGGAAACAATAATAAAAACTAGGTACATTGTAATCAAATTTAAAATAAGTTTTGACAATGTACAGAGTAATAACTTAATTTGCCGCCTAAAAATAAACTTCAAATACGAATAGACCAGATTTCATTGTATATATGCAATAGTTATTTGCGTGCGAGCAACATTTCAGGAATAAATACTGTCTTATCGTAGGATTTACATTCTAAATATCGAAACAAAACCTTAGCCTCTTATTATACTGGCATTTTTACGCGCCATATATGCGGTGTATGCATGATTAACGTGACCATACTTTCCGATTTTGTGGGACAGCCTCGCTATTCAACTATACCTCAATTTCTTGAACCTCTTTTAAAATGTTCCACCGTAACGAATGAAATCGCCAAACGCGTATAAAATTAATATTAAACAATTCCATATACATAGCAGTGTCTTCTAAAACTATCCGATGCAAAAAAGCATAATGGTCAGGTTACTCAAAACGCATATATTACAAAAATACGCTATTTACGTCAGTGTAAAAAGGGCTTTGATTCTCAAAATAATAAAACAAGAATAATATTCGGGCTAATAATTTATTCACATGCTTCAATAATTTGTTATTCCATCAATCTACTTTATAACTACTCGGCTTGGCTCCGCTATTTAGCGAAATCGATAATTACAATATAGCATAAATATGTTATAATAGTTTTTATTTATTACCGAAATTATATAGTCAATTTATTTTATCTCAATATAATATAAAATTTTTGTCTTTTACAATACAGATCAATAATCAATTTGGTTTTAAATGACAGATAAAAAAAAGTCGTGTATAAATGTTATAAGATTGTTTATGGTCTGTGTCAAATTGGCCTCTAATGTACAATACCTTAAAACATAGACTACAAAATTGTTATATTAAGGATCGATTGTTTGACGTATAAATGTATGTTTAATACTTGTTAATTTTATAATTTATTTCACTAATTGTTCTTTGGTAACTTTTGTATTCGTTTTACCGATTTTTACAGGAATAAGGTTCAAATAGGAGGCACCATTTAGTATGAGTTATTTTCACTGACCGATTTTAAGGTAATTTTATCTTGTTAAATATCTTCATTAAATATTCAGAGTTGGAATGGTTTCTAAAATATCATCTTAGTATCCTCTCTTGACGATTAAGGTATGTACATTTTGGCCAATTGAAAAAAATACAGATACCAAAAATCATTTATTTATAAAATATTGAAATGAATGTATTTTTTTAATTTAATCATGTTATGAATGACTCTTAACAGTAAGTCTTTAAAAGCTAACATTTAGTTATTCGACCATATGGTAAAAATCTCGCAGTCTATTGAATGACGTTTTATAACTAATTGTTTTGCAATAAACATGTACATGTCCTACTCTTAAACATTGAAACAGGAAACGGATGAAGGAAAAGGACAGATATATTTACCTTCAACTTCCCAGACTTGTTATGCCGTACCGATACAAGTGATTAACGTGAAACGATGAAATAAACGTTTTGTCTATGACAGAGCATTGCACAGATGAAATAAACACAGATAATAAATCGATAGAGGGCAGCACACTAGCACAATAAACATCACACAGCTGATTCAATTTCGCACCATTGTCTAAGCCGCGGCACTCACTCGTATATACATATGTTATCATACTGTATCGATATAACACTTATCACATTATTAGATTTATCGTCCGTGCTCGATATAGCCGCGATGCGGTGTTAAACTGAGTCGTCTGAAAAAAAAAACAAATACAATTTAATACGTTCAAGTCGGTAATATCATAGAGGCTTTTGAATTAGTAATTTTTAAAGTTTATTTAAAGCTAACATCATGATCATGATTTTAGTCACGACGATCAATCTTAAGAATGATTAGCCAATTACGCAGAATAAATTATAGTGCGTTAAGTGTCAAAAGATGGTGTTTCTAAGATGGTTTCACTTAGGATAAAATTTTGTATGAAGGATTTGGTTTTTAAAATTAAAAAACACCCAATTATATATGATATAAATCGGTGTTTAGGCTTATGTTTATAGGTATAATACAGTCAGAGGACTCATCACAACAGAAGGGTGAAATTGAAGATGAAATTTGGACTATTCCATACCCAAAGGTGTAATTACAAAAAATCTTTAAAACATATTTTGAATTTTAACAGAAATTCGAAGAGTAGTTTTATATGATTATAATTTGCTACTGGCATTTCTAAATTAACGGTAAAAAATACGTTACATTTACAGATATAAATTTTGATACATTCAATCATTCATTTTGATGAAGTAAAAATTTAACGATACATTATAATATATAGAAAATATTTTATTTACATTACAAACATAATCACATCAGAAAAGTGTAAAGTAGCATGATTATTTTAAAGGCAAATATTTTTAATTTACAGACGATTCCATGGATTCGATTTAGCCTGGATTTCCTTATGTTAAGACTATGTGTTGCAAGTCTTACATTTTTAACTTGAAATTTAGAAAAGGTGAAGGGTTAAGTTTCGTTTGAAATTTTAAACAGTGCGGTTGAAATTCACGTTATCAAGTTAGAATAATTTTATGGAATATGAGCTACATTATGTTGAGTTAGATCTTCACTAAAACCTTTTTCATTAGCTTAATTGGATTGTTTATATGCTATATGATAAGAGGTTCTATCTCTAAGAGATCTATAAGAGAACTTTATATCTTAATTACTTTGATAAATACTTCTGTAGGTTGCAATCTGTGTTGCAGAACTATCGATAGTTTGAATATCGATAATATCGTTTTGATTAACACTATCGAATATCGATACGCTATTATCTCGAAATTCATTCGAAGACTATCGATAGCTCACAACTATCTATACTATTAAATTATTAATGTATAGTTGTTACCAATAGTATTGCTTATATATATTGTCGACAGTATCGACACGTGACAATGCTATCGATAGACTATTGATAGTAACCTGTATGTGTATTGCATCCGACGAAGATCAGACACATACATATCCCGCATTGAATCAGCGAACACACAGGGAACTACTACTTAGAAATATTTAAAATGACACACAAAGTTTTTAGATGTTTTATCATAACCAAACAATAAAAATATCTGTATATCTTTGCTGTTTCGATAAGATATGGAGGGTCAGGGAACTTTACACTGACATATTTATATTTTAGATTTCGTTCAGTTCCGTAATGCGGACACCATTTTTGATGGCCAGTAAAGATGAATAAATAAAGTATCGTAGTTTTTTAATGACAAAGGCGGACAAGTAAATGGGCCACCTTATGGTAAGTGGTCACCATTACCTATAGACAATGAAGCTGTAAGAAATATTAACTATTACTTGCGCTACCGACCTAGGTGACAAGGTTTTTAACAGGTATATTATTATTGACGTTTTGAATTTTCTGATACAAAAATCAATGACTTTAAATAATTTCCGTCATATTGTATTTGAAATATTCTAACAGCCTTAAATGCGTACTATCTTTTTTGCCTAAACTCTTAGAATTAATACTTACCAAACATTTAGGTTAAAGGTAAAAAATCGATATGAATGAATAGAAAATAGAAGCTCTACATACCGTGATACCACCATTTCGTTTTCTTAGGATTTTTGTTGCATGTTTTCACGTAAAAAGAATTATCCGGTGGCCGTTTCTGGAAGGAATGGAAATAATCATTTAATGACAAAATATAAAAGAAATAACTTATACAATTCCAATTATACTAAAAAAAATTACATTTTGGAAAAATATAAAATTTAATATAGCTTATGTGTATTCTAATGGGAGGTGTAAAATAATTTAAAGTCGGGTTTACGAGTAGTAGTGAACACTCGGGGGCAACAAACACTCCTAATTATTTTCTGAATACATTGAACTATTTAACAGACATTTCATTTAGTAAATTACAAGACATACATTTATTGACTAAAACTACGTAGGTATGTAATACTAAACATTGGAATTTAAATTGTTTCTTTAGAAATCACTATTGTGGAATACTCGGAGCTATATCCACGTAACTATGAATCCAGTCCTGTCAACACTCGAGTCGAGATGGCCCAGTGGGTAGAACGCGTGCATCTTAACTGATGATTGCGTATTCAAACCCAGGCAAGCACCGCTGTTTCATGTGCTTAATTTGTCTTTATAATTCATCTCGTGCTCAGCGGTGAAGGAAAACATCGTGAGGAAACCTGAATGTGACAAATTCATAGAAATTCTACCACATGTGCATTCCACCAACCCGCATTGGAACAGCTTGGTGGAATATGTTCCAAACCTTCTCCTCAAAGGGAGAGGAGGCCTTTAGCCCATCAGTGGGAATTTACAGGCTGTTGTTGTTGTTGCAACACTTGGGTCTATAAAAACAATATCCAATGCGTGTACTCACCTTCTCTTTACAGCTACTAAGCATGGATACTATAGATAGGCAGACGGATTGCACGGAGAGCGCCGGAGACCAGTCGTCCGTGAGTATGGAGAGGCAGATGTGGCCGTTTGAGTACACATGCGGGTGGACCGGGATGTTGTTACCAATGAATGTTACCTGGTGGACAATACAAATCGTGATGGTGATGCTGCGTACATACGTCATTGGTTGTGGTTATGGCGACGTCAATAATATACCAAGATTTTTAGTTTCATTGACACAGCCAGTAAGAAACCATTTGCAAAATATTACAAGAATCATCGAAAATGGTACATAATTTTTACTTAATGTGTTAGTGGATATGAGTTTACTTCTATTTGGCACCGATTCGTGAATATTAAAGGGTATCTGGTGAAACCTAGGAGTGAGCGTTTCAAATAATTACCTTATGTGCAATTCAAATTTGTCTTGCGATAGAGTATGTGTGAAGAAATAATACTTAAAGACATCAATTTATATTAGTTGTTAATGCATGGGATAAATAAGGAAATGAAATTTGTTATTAAATCCCACATTAATTAAAACAAAGAATAAGATATTGAACAGTTTATAGCAGAAAGAGAGAAAGAAAGAAAGTGAGGGAGAAATAGAAGGAAAGGAAAGATCGCCTGGAATAAAGCCTTTTCACTCACACCAGTTCACTCTATCGTAAGCCGCGTATAATGGTAGGTCCGCAAGACCCAGACTTGACACAGCCTGCTATTGATCTTTGTCTGTGCAACTTAGCAGCGCATGTAAAATTCGGTGTAAGAAAAGTGTGGACATTTGCATGAAAGATATATGAACTTATTTTCCAAAAAACCGAATAATATTTACTTTAAGACAAATTTACATCTGTTTTTTAAATGTTCGGTTAGTAGAAAAGGTATATTTGTTAATCTTATACAGAGAAAATATTTGACCTATATTTTTCTATTAGAACCAAGTTGGAATCGAATCCATTAAGTCAATTCAAGGGCACTGCGCCAAACGAATGCCAGTTTCACTTTTCACACTCTTCTAATGTATTTGATTCATAAAGCTGCATCCACACCGAGGTTATTTTTTATGGAGCATCTTATTAGTGGGCATTTAGGTTTGTTAAGAAACGTCTAACTTTTGAAAACAGTATCGTGGTAACAATCGGTAATAACTGTTGCAATATGTGGTAACAATCGATAATAACTGTTGCAATAATCACTTTAACTACCGTGTAATCTATGCGCGGTTTAACGTAAACGTCCGTTGAATGCGGCAAATGAAATCCACCATATCTAATATAGAATTAACTGTCAAGATAAAAACTAGAAGTTTGTGATCATATTACGTCGTATAATTAGCTTAAACTTCCTTTTTGTCTTATTTTGTTATTACATAGTTTAGGTCCGGAGAACGGGCGACCCGGTACCATATGGTAGGTGGTCCCACCGCCCATATGAATAGGACTTGTACGGAATATAAACTATCCTTAACATTACAAATGCCACCAAAACAACTGAGATGATGTTATGTCCCTTGTACCTGAAGTTACGCTTGCTCACTAACCCTTCAAATCAGAACACAAACAATATTCAGTATTGCTTTTTGATGTGAAATATTTCATTAATGTCTAGGAATATGTTTCAAATCTTCTCCACAAAGGGAGAGGAGGTCTTAGCCCAGCAGTGGAAAAATTTACAGGCTGTTGTCGTTGTTGGGTAGGTTAATTGGTATTATGGATGCGACGATGTTGAATCAACAAATAGCAAGAAGTGGTGGTGGAATAAAAGTTATCACGTTGGATTACGTTGTTCCACAAAAAGTAACCGCGGTGTGAATGCACCATAAGCGATGAACAAAGAACGTTCAGTCTCATTCGTTCGTTCACTCAACGATCTGAACCTTGAATTGATGGAGTTAAATTGACATTCTTATCTTGCATGTTAAATGTTACAACATAAAAACTATTGAGCGAAGAAACCAACACTTATTATGTCTAGTCGAATTGAGTTGAGAGCAAAAATCTAATACAAAGATTATGGGATAAAACCCGGACCCGGATTATACAGGGTTATAATTCGACGTATTCTTGTTAGGAGGCAATAGGGGTGACTATTTGCGATAATTTTAACCCCCATATGCATAGTGCAAAAGTGAACGACATAAGACTAATTTTATTTTTTACATAAAACGCGACAACCCTAAAACACAAGCAAACGAGGGCAACAACTACTTAATTTATAATAATATATCTGCTGTTTAAACTATCATGTACCATACATTGTTATTAATTAGGACAACTCTGTATATATCAGAGGTTGTAAATCTGACATTGTACATCCACGATCAGATATAAACACAACGGACAGACTTTTGAATGAGCGGAACTTCATTAATACACATATAATAGCTACCCGCCCGCTTTTATCCGAATAAAATAATAAAAAAGCAACGTAAAAAGAAATTTCATCGACGAAAAACCGACGACCTAACCTCGTAAACGCGAGTGAAGTCGCGGGAGGCAACTAGTTCGCAATAAAAAATAATATAAAGCTGTGATGGCACAGAACGTGTACATCTTAACCGATGATTGCGGGTTCAAACGCAGGCAAGCACCACTATATATATATATATATATGTGCTTAATTTGTGTTTATAATTCATCTCGTGCTCGGCGGCGGAAAACATCGTGAGGAAACCTGTATATGTCTGATTTCATCGAAAATTGCCACATGTGTTGGAATATGTTTCAAACCCTCTCCTTAATGGAAGAGGAGGCCTTATCCCAGCAGTGGGAAATTTACAGGCTGTTACTTTACTTTACCAATAATTTATCAACGTATTTATTTCACATATCATGTACCCATGGCACCATCAATCGAAGCCATGAAATCAATTCACATACGAGTGCTAATTGTAATGTCACGCCCCTTGTTGACGATTACAATCATCGAGGAATGATTTCAAGGTATAATTTATTTATTTATTTTAAGGAATAGGTTGGCGGACGAGCATATGGGCCACGTGATGGTAATTGGTCACCATCACCCATATACAATGACGCTGTAAGAAATATTAACTATTCCTTACATCGTCAATGTGCCACCAACCTTGGGAACTAAGATGTTATGTCCCTTGTGCCTGCAGTTACACTGGCTTAAATATACGTTCAGGTACTTCTCTTATATTTGGGCACACTTCCAACGATTGGGGTGCCAAAATTTTAACGAATTATTAAAAAAAAAAAACAATGTATGAGCAATTATTTTACAAATTAAAACATTGTCGAACTTTGCTATTTGTCGTCATCTTAATCACCTACTACGTGTGTGTAGTTGTATTATATACGAGCTGTGCCCGCGACCTTGTACGCGTTTGAATTTAACAAAAAAATAATATTATTGTAGCCTAAGTTACTCCCTATTATATCAGTTATCTGCCAGTGAAAGTCCCGTCAAAATCGGTCCAGTCGGAACAAACAGACAGACAGACGAACAAAAATTGAAAATAATGTTATTTTGGTATATGCACCGGCTATTTTAATATTACAAACAGACGCTCCAATTTTATTATGTGTATAGATGTATGTTTGTTGTCACGGGGTCTCCTGGGTGAACGCTATTGATTGTGTGCCGTTTATTTATTATTTATTTTCACAATATCTTTCGTTAAACTGAGAATTGCTTTTGTAAAGTGTTGCAATACCCTTATTTAAATTTGTAATCAAATGAAATCAATTTTATTCAAGTAAACTTCACAGTGAAGCGTTTTTGAATCGTTAATAATTAAATACTACAGCTTCTAGCTAAAGGCAAACTCGAGCCTAACTCCAGGTGTTTCTTTCTAAAAAGTACTCTTTTAATGAATAATACGATAAATTTATTAATTTAGTCTTAATAATCTTTTTAAATTTTGAAAATGGTAAATTGATTATACATATTTCCCGGTATCTTATTATATATACGAATCCCATTCGTTTGTAAGTAAATCACGCCAGAACGCTGATCTGAATGGAATTTGTCGCTGAGGTAGATTAAAGTCTGAACTGAAACTTTTTAATTCTTTATACCGGCGACCCCATTCCTCTTACAGAGGCAAAGTCACGGGCGGGCGACACAACGAAACATACTAAAGTATCTCGTGATAATAAGTACCTAATTTTTTTTCATATATTGTAGTACAGGCGGTTACTAGTCAAAGAAAGACTGCCCAGCCCAGTATAGATATGACAGAATTTTACTTGACATATAAAATCCAAAGCTGGATATTTCGCGTATTATAAAAACAAATTAAGCGCAAAATACATTGTACGATCAGGCCCTGGCGATACCTAGCTTAAGCTTTAAATCTCTAAAGAATGTTAAATTTCGTACTTTTGATTTAAAGTACAGTAATTTAATGTCTACGTATTGTTGTTAATTATGATTTATACAAATGCACTGAAATCTGATAGAACAATGAAGGTTATAACGATACCTTACTACTTAATTAAGTTTGTTAGTCATTTTCCACACAGAATAGTGCAGAACAGAATAATTTAGAAATGGCAACTAGAGTAATTTTGTATTAATTTGTTTTAGAAACACAGAATCACTAATTAAATAATTTAAGAAATAAAAAGGCAATATTCAAAGGATTGTAGTAGACTGTGACAATAGGCTCTATCAGAATATGATTTTGATCGTTGAATAATTTATAGGCAATACATATACATAGCCCTGTTTATCATCGTATCAATATTTGCTTTTATATTATTATAAATATTTATTCAACAATAATTTAAAGTGAACAATTTTATGTATAAAGGAAGAAATCCACGTGCATAGTGTTAATTTATTTGTTATTTTTAGGCCATATATTTTTTTAAATCAACCTAAAATTATAATTAATAATCAATTGTGATAAAAATAATTTTCTATAATCCTACAAAGCGATATAAACCTGATAAATAATTGTTATATACCATATAATATTATTTAGGTCATACATGGCATTTCTACTATATTCATTGGTCTGTGTTTACTAGCGACATTTCTCTGACGTTAGAAGTCTGTAATCAAGAATTGACAACATAATGAAGCACGCTTTGAATGCCAGATGTAACTACGCAATCAATGAGGAAGACACAATACGTAATACTTCTTTACTGTTAATTGAGTATAGAAATTGAGCTCCTATTTATTTAAAGTAAATACTGACTCTATTGTAACTACTCAGAAGGAATACATAACACTATTAAAGATGCTTTGTAAGGATAGATTTGTAAATGTGTAATTGTTAAATTATGGTCTATGAAACACAATTTTGGTCATCCGCAATATAATCCTACTTAACCTTCATATTTTATTTTATTAATAGTTAATTACAGCTACTTAATGTCTAAAGCTGGTGCACAACCAATCAACCGAGACAAATTGTAACTTTTTTGTGATAAATTTGACGTAGATCACTCATCATTATGATTACATTTATTAAAAAAGTTTCTATATGAACAACCAAAACAAGGCTAAAACCTCTTTTAAGGGGATTAATTTAAAAAAATATATATATATATGTATAATTGTTGACGTATATAACATTACACGTGTATTTATTTGTTAGGGTGGGCGGTCATCTAATTTCATTGTTATAATCGGATCACGTCACACAACATGTGTGTGCGTTTAACTTACATGGGCATTCTTTAATTCAGGTGCGTTTTAAACATTGTAACTTTATACGAAGTTATAACTATAATATTACCAGTATCTACTAAATCCCGCAAAACTTTGAGGTCATTCAAATATTTTTTGGGTAATTCGAAACCTATGACAGTTTGTGCTTTGCATTTCATTGTAAACCGCTATTCATATCGACGCCAAACCTTTCATAAATGGAATTTAATGTCAATTAGTTGTATGTAGAATACCTACTGTTCTTTAAACGGACAGTAAGTTTTTACCGCTCACTAATATTAAATCTTTGTTAAATCGCAATCAAGAATCCTCTTTAATTTTCTGAACATCTATGATAAGAGGTCTCAGGAGAAAAGGAGACCATAACCGATTTTCTATACGCAGCTATCGTGAAATAATCACTGGGACAAAAGTCGACGTACGCTATTAATATATAAGATAAATCCGAAAGTTTGTCTGTCTGTTAGGTTTTCACAGCAAAACTTAACGGAATTGAATGAAGTTTGGTTTGAGGCACGCTTGAAACCCAAGGAAGGACATGAACTACAATCAATCACCTGACGACAAAATCCTGAATAAGAAGAAATAATCTCCAAAACCTTGCATCAAATTAATTTTTGTTCAAGACTACATATACCACGCTATTATAGAGGGCATTGAACTTATGTGTAGTTACATGTAGTAAAATAAATTACATAAGCTGTAAGTTAATACGAATATAATCGGAATAGAAGCATAAAAATAAAGATTAACGAGACAGTTTCGTTTTTGTACAAAGTGGATTAGACCGGCACAAGTTAATTAGGGACGTACGAATAAATCTTGCCGTTGATATAACTACGATTGTATGTTTGTATGTTATCTTAATTGCTTTAAAAAACAAAACCGATGGTTCGACCTTAATTATACGCGTTTTACAAGATAACAATGCATTAATATTAATTATTTTTTTATAACATTTCAATTTTTTCTTAGTCAATCAAACGCCCTTGGATATTATGTAATTAAGAAGTACAAATATTTACAGCCAAATAAGGATATTATTTATAAAGAGACGACTCACGTCCAGCTTCTGGAATTTTTGTCAAAGTTTAAATAGCCTAGCTAAATAATGAGCGCTCATTGGTCAGTGGTAGATGTCATTGACCAATGACAATCTAGATTTTTATTAAGTGAGTTAAATATTATTGAGATTTTTACAACATAAACAGGTCCAATGTATAGGCAATAATATAATGGTAATACTCTTGATACTCTGTTTGTGATTTTCATTTACTCAAAAATACACTACTGTGCGAACCAATTTCAGGACTTGACCTTAGGACGAGTAGGATAAGGACATTAGAATAGAACTTTTATACACACGTAATAGATTTGTTATTAGAATTTTGCTTTCAAAATTAAATCATTGATTGCATTTCAAAAAGGTTTTTCAAATGAGGTACAATTAATAAATATGTATGCATTTAGTCATCTCACGCACACTATTACAACTTGCAAGCACGCGCGTCACTCACTAATACTAATGCAAGCCTATAATATTAATTTAACGTGGAGGTATTATCATTTTGGACTAGAGATGTTGAGTCCAATATCACAGGAAAGAAAAAAAAGCGAAGAACTTTCATCGAATATCTATTAAGACGATCTCCATGGTCGAGTGGCGTGTACACCGGTTTTCATGGGTACGGTACTCCGAGAGTCCTGGGTTCGATTCCCGGCTTAGTCGATGTAGACTATCATTAGTTTTCTATGTGGCCTTGGGTGTTTGTGGGTGTTTGTGGTAGCGTCGTTCTTCTGATTCTCTTCTGATTCTCCATAACACAAGTGCTTTAGCTACTTACATTGGGGTTCAGAGTAATGTATGTGATGTTGTCTCATATTTATTTATATTTATTTACTATTGTTGATTCGAATATCTTAGTTCGCTTTGGGCTGGGTTACATTTATGTCATTAATATCTAGTGAAAACCTTTCTCTCGAGGCGAGTCGATCTTGAGGTAGAAACGAATATCTCAGGTAAGTTAAAAACCTAATCATATTTGTGTGATACAAGTCACTATTTACATCATTTGATATAAAATCTATTTACTTATCAAGCTAATTTAGAGTGGAAATGGCAGAAAAGCATCGATCTCGAAAATTAAAGTAATTATTTTAAAAGTTTTTCAGCACTGTTATATCTGTTATACGAGTCTCGGTAAGCGTAATGCAGGACGACCTCCGACCCGCTGGTCTGACGACATTCGGAGGATCGCCAGTGGAGGCAGGATGAGGGAAGCAAAGAACCGAGCAGCGTGGCGCGCTCTGGAGAAGGTCTATGTTCAACAGTGGACAGCAAAAGGCTGATGATAAATATGATACTATTTGGGAATGAAACGATCGCCTCCTGACTATTTCATCTCATATTGAATTGTATGTTTATATATGAGACAAAAGAAAAACCCCGCTGAGTTTCCTTCGCCAGTTCTTCTCAGGTCAGGGTATTTTCCTTTCCGACCCGGTGGTAGTGTTTCAATTGACCATCAATAAGAAAGTGTAATGCTTCTATATTGAATAAAGTTATTTGAGTTTGAGTTTTGAGTATAACCAGTTGTCTAGTGTATAAAAGTAGGAATTAAAAAGTCGATACTTTCATCCTTTAGTCACGATAATCAGGTGATACAGTGTGCTCACGTTTAATATCCGACGTTGATAGGGATATTCTGTCAGAAATTACATTGAATCTCACTCGTAAAATATTAACCTACGTTAATACTTAATTTCATGCCTGCATCCAATATTTAACTGGTTATTTGACTGGTTTTTAAAATCCATTTTATATTATTTAATAGAAGTTAAGGAACCCAGTAAAAGTTGATTTTTTTTATTTCTAATACATATTTGCCGAAAAATATCATATTAAAAATTCTATATTTAAATAGCGCGCAAAAACGCTACTAGGACAATATGGCGCTGCAATGGGGTAGGTGACGTCACTTTCCTGTATTTTAATCTGTGGTACATATAGTAGAAAAGCAAGGTTAACAAGAAAGTGACTTCATTATAAGCCCGGCCAATCAGGAGCGTTTTGTGTCACGTGACAAACGTTTGAAAAATTGCATTTTTATTGATGGATTTTTGAATAAATTAAGTATCATTTTCAACTTTCGTTAGTAAATAACCATTTTTAAACTCATAATATACACTGATTACAATAATTCACAATTTATTTTTCGCATTGTCAAATAGCCTATTCTGACGATCGATTTCTGGTTTGAGTTTCGAGTTTTTTCTTTCTTGTAAAGTGAATAAGACGGAAAACGGTTAGCATTGATTGAGGTCAATCTGTTTATTTAAGTTCATTTTAACACATGATTCAGCTTTATATTAATAACGCGTTAGTCATGATAATCTCTTGATACAAAGCTCATGTTTTATATCGGGATAAGTAATGTACCTTTCAAATATGAAATGTGGTTCATACAAAACGGTTTTCGTGAAATTTACTTTGATGAAATAAGTACATCACAACACCACTACATAGTATGAAACAAAGTTTCTCCGTCCGTATATCCCTTTGTATGCTTAAATCTTTAAAACTACTTATCGAATTTTGATGCGGTTTTCCTAATAGATAGAGTGATTCGAGAGGAAGGTTTTTGTATATATTATATGTACAATATAGTAAAAAAACACTGATAATTTAAAGATGAATGTAATGTCGTGAAATAATAAATATATTTAGTATCAGTACTGCATCCGTGCGAAGGGTTGCTAGTCTAAATAATATAACTAAACAAGTTTTGCTTACTATAGCACCTAATAATAGGTTATATAAATACGGCCTTGAGAATAACGGACGATTTAAAATATAGCCTAATTTTTGGTAACATTAAATTGACACGTGTAAATAAATGCTAATACCTTTTGACCGCAGTAGAAGATCAAGTACAGATTAAGAATTGTTTGACTAAATTTATTTGCGGGTACACGTAAATTTGTTATTTTTTGGCTCACCTCACCCTTGCTGTATGTATAGTATTCGACAGATTAATACTAAGAGTATATAGGCTGTAAAAAAAAATCCTTTCGAATGTTTCAGACAATTTTGACGGTAATTATTATAACAATTTATAGGATCCTAGTATGAAGATTGGTTAACATCTTAGGTCAATTGTCAAATTTTACGAGTGAGATACGAAGTGAATTCTTACAGAAGCGTATTGCTTCATTATATGCTTGATAAAAGCCAGACAGTTGAACACATAAATATTTGGCTGTATACGAAAGGTTGAAATCCCAATATCTGCTAACTACGGTACAAAAAGACATGCTCTCCTTTTAAAATAAATATTGAAAAATAAGACTATTTTCGAATTTCACATAACGCATAGGCAATGATATTTGAAGACATTGTATATGATGTTATTAATTTTGATGAAACTAATTAAAACTAATTATTAAACATTTATATTACTTTAAAAAGTTTCATCAAGCCCCACTTACATATATCATTAATTCTAATAATGGCGTCTGTTTTGTATGTCGACTATATTCATTACATATTTACCTCATATGTTACATCCCAAAATTATTAGAAAAAGGCTATTATCACACCGAGGCATTTGCATACGGTAGCGAAAGTATATCTCTTTCTTCCTTACACAATTTATATATACCTGTCCTTATCGGTTTAAACGAGGCGTGCGAAAGCGTCGGTGTGAAAGCGCCGTTAATGTAGCAATATCGCTTATTAGATTAATGGATCGAACGTTTAGAGTGTTAAGATACGAGATGCCTTAAGATACGTGTGATGAATGTACGGAGATAAAACATTTTAACATTACCTCTGGAGAATCGAATGGATATTTGTTTGTGAATTTGAACTGAAGTACGAATTTTTCACCCTCATACAGCGTGCCGGGCACTCCTTCCATATGAACTGTCCATCTGAAACAAAAAAAAAGTTGTTAGAAAAAAAGAAAAAAGTTTGCAATTCAGTGCATGTGACATCTTTTACGCAAAAGTGCAGAATTTTACTATTCTAATTGCAAGTCTTTGTATTGAAATTGCAAAACAATAAAACGAAAATATAAACAAATATATATGTAAGGAAATTGTTTTTTGTCTGTTATGTGCCTGACTAAAAAGTCCATTTAGTCAACAATTACATTACAACACTTATAAGAGAAGATGCTTATCGAAGCCTTTACTACATAGTAAATATGATGGTTAATATGTATGTATTCATAATATATTATTACACGTCAAATTACTTTTAGTCCAATAAATTAATCAATAACCTCTACATATATGTAGATACTCTAATATATGCCTTTTATCATCAAAATCCTTAGTTACATATTATGATACGAGATAATACACAGCTTATAACAGAGTATTGAAATATAATACGTTATCAAGGGCCTACAAAAATACGACTTCAATATCGCGTATAAAATATATCCTAAAGCATAGTTCTAATACTATTGCTTGTCATACGCGATCTTAGACCAATCTATATAATCTATAATAAAATTGGAGTGTCTGTTTTTAATATTAAAATAGTCCCTTTCTTACTCAATGCCTATGTATGTATACACGGTACATATACCAAAATAACATTTTTTACAGTTTTTGTCTGACTGTTTGTTCCGGCTAATCTCTCGAACGACTGGACTAATATTGACGGGACTTTCACTGGCAGATAACTGATATAATAAGGAGTAACTTAGGCTAAAATAATATTTTTTTTTGTTAAATTCAAACGCGTACAAGGTCGCGGGCAGAGTTAGTACAAAAATAAAGACGAACGTTTCATTAAAGGCGTTCAATTAGGCACACAGCTTTGCAGTGAAGTATCACTTGCAATGTCGTGTGCGTTATTAGAGACACGTACCTAATTAGTTCACACGCACAATGTTGTGAACTAATTATGTGTCTTATGTGTCTTATGTACGTGTAATAAAAATGATACGGGTTTTAATATAAACCACATTCTCGAAAAACACCAGAAAATCAATTAGACGTTTTTTTTTCTTTTTGGAAAAGAGGTTGTTTTATACGGCTAACAGTCGAATGAACTGGTAGCAATCGTTACGTCAGGAAAATGCGTTATGGCGACCAGACGACCTTACCCCCTCTTTCTCTCTCTCCTTCTATTATATACGGTTTTATATAAAATTATATTTTAGTATTGTTTTTATCACAAGTTATTTTACTGTGTCGACTATTAAATACATAATACAAAGTGAAAACAATTTCGTTCCAACTTCCCGCGACACCTATTAGTATCATTACCATTGGATTGTATTTTAAAACAATAAAATACATAATATATAAACTTTAGCGCGTCCGAGTTGCACTAGATCTTTCCTTGAAATGAGAAGTATTTCACGGTCAGTACAAGACGGCAAGTTCATATGTTATAAGAGATGTGTATATTTGTAGTATTTTTATATCGATACATAAAAAAATAGATTTAAAACTAGGCGACATTGATGTTTTTTCTGGCAAATCTCAAACCACACACATAAAAGGCGATCAGTTAAATCCTTCACATACGATTAGATGAGAAAACGTCCTTATTTTTACGTCCACGAGTAATGTATCCAAATATAACTTGTTATTTATATTGCGCCAATATTAGCTCGCACAAACAGTTGATTCGTATACAGCGTCCGTAGTAAACATTGAACTATTTTAAATCTTCATAACACAACAAATGTAAACAGACCGTACATGAAATTAATTTTAATCTGATAATATTAATACATGATATATGGCTGTAGGAGAAACCTTTGGATATTATAAATAAAATTTGCCAAGCGAAATACTACACAGATTATTTACCAGTCATAAGTTATTTAAAAAAAAAGGGGACAAGTGCGAGTTGAACTCGCGTAAAGAGGGTTCCGTACGATGTTAATATCTCCTAAAATATTGGTCGTAAAATGCAAACCGATTCAACAAAACTTAACATTGGAGTTAAAAAATATGTACTCCCATACATTCCACCTGCAAATGTAAGTTGGTACGCACAATATCGAGTGATTTACCATGTTATTTTAATATCATGGACTTCTTATAGGTTTTCCTATAATCTATAAGGAGAAAAGTAATTTCTGTATTTTTTTCAAAATTTTAAGTTCAGTAGTTTCGGAGATAAGGGGGGGGGGGGGGATGGTCAATTTTCGTCTATTTTCTTGATTAACTTGGAAACTATTTATTTTAAAATTACAAAAAAATACGTTTAAGATCTTCTCAACAAGACCTTTCATTTGATATGCCTCAGTATGCAGTTTGCAGTTTTCAGAAAGAATTTTTTTTTTAATTTTCCCCTTCCCCCCCAAAAATGACCCCCATATACAGATTTCATCTGCTCACGTCACACCTCTGTATTTGGGTTACATGAATTGATATGTGTACCAAATTTCAACTTAATCGGTCTAATAGATTCGGAGATAATTAACTGTAAGCGACGGACGGACAGACACACGAGTGATCCTATAAGGGTTCCGTTTTTGTATTCAGACTTACGGAACCCTAAAAAGTAAGTTATGTTTACAGCCTTTTTTATTCTGACAGACAAAATGGATATGCATTTCTAGATATATGTAGTTAACCGAACCAAAACTTAGATTTGCAATAACTACGGCATTTCACCTTAGGGCTTAATTCATTTTTGTGATTCAAATACTTGGACCTCCAAAAGAAATGATCCATTTCGCAAAAACTTAATCTTTATCACCAGAAAACGAATAAAATAAGTATGCTATTTGCTATGATAAAGATTAAAACCGTTAAGCAAAACGCCCAGGAACTAGAGATGAATATTGTCCTTTTTTTATTATCATCCTTTACAGAAAATACATGTAAGTATGACCGTCAAATATTTAGACGAAGATCAAAAGTATCAAAACGTCTTAGAAAATAAAAAGAATGAACGTCAGATATGAGGTCAGACGGAACTGTTTATAAAAAAGGTTACTGCCCGTTGAATCTGACAGCGAGGAACAATAGGAAAGGCGAGTTGATATTTTAAAGAGCCACTTTCATAAGGCTGAGTGGGAATTTCATTTGTCTGATTTGTGACTAAGAAAAAAAGTCGATGCATAGTCAATCATCATGTTTTCTTCTTAAGTTAGTATAAAATAATTTCATTTATTAGTAAATGATTACATTATTCGAATGAATTAACAGGTCACTGAAGTTAAGCTCAGCAAACAAATAAAGCGATTGGATCAGTTTCCAATATACCTGATCGTGGTTGACCAATTTTTGGACGAAATCAAAACGGCCGGAAGATATCAAAAATTTCATTCAGAAAATATAAATCTATAGCAAAGGGCCAAAAATTTCTAGCATATTTAGGAAGATTATGGAATTCCATTTTGGTAATATTAAGGAAATGCAATTGAATTTATTTACATTGTATTAGTACCTGGCTTACAAATGATTGTAATCGATCACAATTGGCCATAGTTATTGGTACTGCATAGAGATGTTCCCTATTCCTCATAAAACTAAAAAAAAAACTAAAAAATACACCACTTGCATGGTTCAAACCTGTGCATGTCAGTATCGAGCATTACTGTTTGGTGGTACAATAACATATAATTAAGACATAAAGATCATGAGAAAAGTATGTAGCGTATCAAACATCAAATACACTTATATTTAAGCCATAAAGATCATGTGGATTCTTCACCAATGGAAGGATTGCAGGAGAACATTTTAGATAAAAAAATAATGAGTAATTGTCCCGCTTTACCCTATCTCAAACATAACCTCTTTAGAACATTAGTATAGATTTATTACATGTTAACTAAATAAATCAAAGAAATAAGTTTTACATATAACTTTACCAACTCTATTAGCACTTCCCTATAGACAATATTATATAATAAAACCCATCAACATACTTTATGTTTAAAGTTGGGTGCATACAAACAATGTTAATCACAATTTTTTGTTTAAAGCAGGAAGCTAAAACACCTATTTTCATTTAAAAAATTATAAATAATACTTTTAACATTAAAAATATGCTTTTTAAAAGTAATATAAATAAGTAATCATTTTATTCCTAATTTCAAAGCATTATTGAAAATAATCCCTATCTAAAAAGTTATTTCCATACATAATATAAGAAGAAATTACTAATATTCCTATTTACCCCTTCTTTTATATTTGTGTTAGAAGTAGCTATATAGTAGCCCAAGGAATAATGAATCATTTAGGTGACATAATTATTTATCTATATAGATAAAGATAGGTAATTGTGTAAACCAGATACAACAAGCTTTTACAATAAATTAAATACAAACATAATCAATAGGCAAATGATAACAATCAGTCTGGTGGATAAGGGCTTAGTATAGTCTCAGCAGACTACATTTTTTAAATATTATAATTTTTTTTACTACAAATAGGCAAAGACAAGACAGTTCAGTATCTGTACCTCCTTTGTTTGTTAGTCAATTTTTTTTTTAATTTATCAGCTGTTAGGGGAGCTTTAGTGTTATCAATATGATTAAATACCTCTTTTTACCTTAAATTTTTTATAATGATTGTGGTTGAATATTGCTACTAATGAAACAATTATTGAATTATTAATGTGCCCACATTGACATTGTCAAACTTATAGATTGATAATGTGCAGCCATCCGTGGGATGTTGTTTTGAATTTAGTGCCAGTAGCTATTTTAAAATGTCAAGTTTAATGTATGGCAATGATTTTATGATTGCTCGTATGATACCTATTTGGTTAATTATTTTATTTATTGAAGTTATTCTGGCATTTTTTATATATAAAAAAAACAGTGAAAGTTTCAGTTATTACATAGTAATCCATAAATAAATATACAACACGCAAATTCAATTATTTTTTGTTTTGAATGTATAGTTAATTTTACATATGAAATATAATAATATTCACAAATTTTAAGGCTTTTGTTATGATCATTAATGTGACTGTCTCTTTCTTATTAAATGCAATTACACCTGAAGTAATATATGATACAGTCTACAAAGGATTATGAACTATTATAACAATAGTAGTTCTATTTGAACAACATTTAATAAAGATAATGGTAAGTCAGATCTTTGCAAAAAAATAAATATCATATACCCTCATTTTTAGATTATATTTTATGCTTTATACTGTAGATAAGAATTTGCAATAAAGGTTTATTTATTTATATTATATTATTCAGGATAAGTTTGTTATCAAGACCAGATTTAATTCATTTCAATGTATCAATGAAAATTTATCATTTAATAATGTCCAATCAAATGCACACATGACATAAAGGAAACTGTTTCAGAATATATTACTTCATATTAATTGTGTATTCTATAGGATTACTATTGGATTCCTAAGATTATTTCTTATTAGACCACTTGGGAATCATTTTGTTAAATGTTGATATCTTTATCTTATTTTAAAAAAAGAACAGTCAATCAAGATTGCTGCATTTAAGGGTCGTTTTTGTTGGGCGGCAAAAAGATTTTCTAGGTATCCAGATATTGAATGGGGGGCGTTAAGTAGCATATAAATTATTTAGACAACTTGAAAACTCCTTCTTTTTAAGGATATTTCTGGAATAACGGATCAACGATGATAAAATGGGTCACTTACAATGTCAGATTTTGGCTGGCCTGATCTCCGTCCACAGTAACACCCGGTGGAGGTTCCTTCATTAACGACATGAGTTCTTTTTGCAAACGTCGCTGCAACAATAAATAAAAAAACTTACCTATTGCTGAGATTATAAACTTTTAAAAAATAAACATATATTTTAACAACACAACAATAGAAATCCTGACAAGAAATCTACGAAGAAAACTGTCACAACAGTTACGTATAATATTTTATTACATTACTTGGGTGTTGTAAATGTCACTTAAAGACAATTCGCAACGAAATGCTACACATTTTTGAAATGCAAAATATTTTAGAAATACAAAATTCATCGTATTATTTTTTAATTAACTTTACAAACCTCCGACGGGGACATAGCCGCCATTGTACAAATTTAGACGACTAAAGTTGCCATGTAATACATTAAATTAAATATTTTCATTTTATGAAAATGACGTTTGCAGTTTATTTGCAATTTCTGAATACAAAGAAAAGTAAACGAAAAAAAACATCTTTTGATAAAACGTAACTTTAACGAAACGTAAAGATAATGTGTCCTATTTATTTTTATTTTCTCGGACATTTTTCAATACCTACATTTATTAATTATTTCTCTTTATACACCGGCGTTTTACAAATGTCAAAGTCAAAATGACTGTCAATAGTGAAGCAAATGTCAATGTTTTAAGATATTGAAGATTAGCGAATCGCGAGTGCAATGTTTGTGATGAAATTAATATATTTAAATAACACAAAATTGCGGATAACTTAAACACGCAAAATAATAACTTTATTCATTTTAATATAGTGCATAATGTTCTATAGTACTCTTTAATGTTTTGTTTTTAAGTGGTAATTATAACAATTGTCATGGGCTCCTATCCAAAGAAAAGTTCAGCTGAATGGTTTATCGACCAGATCAATGTAGAAAATGCAAAACTTCTGGCTTTTGTCCTTGTTCTTGGATTCATTGGATACCATGGAATACTGCACTTACGATATGGTATGTTTATAAATAAAAATAATATCCCTTTATTTCCTACTCTTACATTACTTTTAAGTTCTTGAACTTATTTAACTATTTATTTTAGACTCACCAAACAGTTGGCACGATAGTATGTAAAATTCTTATTTTAAATAAGAAAAAAAATTCATATAAGAAAATTGTTATCATTTTGTAACTTAAAGATAGAACAAATTATGTTACTCGAATATGTTTTATATCCCTTTTGTGTTTTTATATGACATATTGAATTTCAGCTTTTAAAGATGTTTTAAAATCTTTTGCATTTGTCAATAACATAATTATTAATATTAAAATGTTCATAGTTATTATTAATTAATATCAAGTTATTTTTTCAATTTTTAACAAATTGTTTTTTTCAGGTCCAGATTCTTGCAATTGGTTGCTATCATCTGGTCGTTATAAAGGAGATCATGAGTGGCAACCATATGGCTGTATGTTGCATAAATACTCAAAGACGTAAGTATTTTTTCCAAATTCTATATTCTCATGCCTTATACTACAATTATTATATATTTTTTTAAACATTTTCTGTTATCAACTATCACTAGTATGGCACTTTTAATGAGAACACAATTAACTCTGACCTGCCTCATCTATTGAGATTGGAAAAGGCACATAGTGGTGTTTTCTTACCTCAGGTATCTTTGGGTGAGAATACAGTAAAATTACTTTATTGGAAATTTTTTATTGGGAAAACAAGCAGTAAAATATTAAATTAAATTAAAAAAAAAACATATAATACATAACAAATAAACCAGCAAAATTCATTCTCAATATTGCACATACTGTTTATCATAGTTTTGTAAGGGAAATCTATTAACTGCGCTCTCCTGGACAAGGTCTGCCAAAATATATGCCATACAACAACAACAACAACAGCTTGTAAATTCCCACGGCTTGGCTCCATTCGCTTTAAGGAGAAGGAGTAAGAATATATGCCATACTGCATATTTATCCAACTATAAATGTTAGCTCAAACCACTTTCCCCCCTTAGATCTTCTTTCTACCACCCCATCCACTACCCCATTTAGAATTTATTTTTGTACAACACCTCACACACAATTTAATTTCCATGTTGACATTTTTTTCAGAGATGCTCGAAGATGTTTGCGGTATTTAGCATTTTGGGGGAAATACAACAGTTTTGCATTCATAGGAGACTCGAGATTAGAACAGTTATATGAATACTTTATTGGTAAGTAAAATTTACAATACCTTACTGTGCCATTTTGAATTGGTTGATATTATATTAATAATTATTATTTATTATTATTATTATATTATAATGGTTGTATGTATATCTGACAAATACTGTTTTTAATTAATATTTGAGTCTAGATGTCAGAAAATAAAGAATATAAAAAATATCACAATTTTAAATATTAAGGAAAATTTGTGTTATTATATTTAAATTTAAATATACATTGATAAAGTATGTAATTATATAATTCTATATATTTAACATACCATTATGATATTCATTTAGTTTATTATATTAATAAATTTTAATTTTTGTTCTTGGTTTCATCTTTGTAGTTTTCCCTAATTTATTAATAAATGTGAAAACCAAATAAATAACACATTTAAATCATTTTAATAGTTTGCAATTAGTTTTTTATTTCTGTATTTTTAAGGGGATTTTATATGTCTATATGTCGGCCCACTTTTTACTTGGTGGTAGGGCTTTGTGCAAGCCCGCCTGGGTAGGTACCACCCACTCATCAGATATTCTACTGCTAAACAACAGTATGCAGTATTGTTGTGTTCCAGTTTTAAGGGTGAGTGAGCCAGTGTAACTACAGGCACAAGGGACATAACATCTTAGTTCCCAAGGTTGGTGGCACATTGATGATGTACGGAATGGTTAATATTTCTTACAGCGTCATTGTCTATGGGTGATGGTGACCACTTACCATCTGGTGGCTCATAAGCTCGTCCGCCAGCCTATTCCATAAAATAAAAAATTAAAATACTTTGCAATTCTAAATTTAAATATATAGCGAGATATTCGAATTTTTCTCTGAGATTTTAACATGTTCAGTATAAATGGTTAGTCTTTGAGTTTATCCGCCAGCGCCGTAATTCGGTCAGGTGGATAGTATGATCATTGAAGTGGCCTAGTCAGTGGCGGATTTAAATATTTTCCAAGTATGGGTTGTTGAATTTTAACCGCCTTTCTTCCTAGCACATACTTCAAACGAATATTCATGTTCGTTACATGTAGCTTACGATTTAAAGGTTTTTTTTTTTAAATATGAGACTTAGTATTTAAATAATTAACTCGATAATAATAATAATAAAATTTGGGTTGTCTGGAAGAGATGGCTAATAAGCCATAAGTCCGCCGATTGTACAACACTTTTAATGTTCTTTCTTTTTTTTATATTCCTTTTTTGTATTTTATAAATTTTGTGTTATGTTCTTTTTTTTTTTTGTTTTTTGTTTGTGGTGTGCAATAAAGTATAATTCATTCATTCATAATCGATTCTTATTTCGAAATAATCAATCGTTGTATCAAACGGAGTTTTTGACTTTACATGATACTATCATTTCAAGGAAAAAAAAATCACAAGATACCTTGAAAACTTTACACCAGACGTGTAAGTTTCTAAAAAGTATATGAAAATAATTAGTCACTTATTTGATGTCCATTAAATCTCCTCCCGTTGGTTCAATTGTAGTAATCTAGATCAACGATCCATAATCCGAAGGTCTATTTCGAAACTTACTTTATTTGCATAGCAAAATGACGTAAAATTAGTTAATTAAGAACTAGCGCGCACTGGTAACTTTTGTCACGGTGACTGTTTCGTCACTCTTGTCGAGACCAAGAATATGTATGGAGGTGCGCACAGTTTACGACGTGACAATTGGGTGACATTTGTGTCTGCATCTGTACATTTAGGGACTTGACAAGAGTCACGAAACAGTCACCGTGACAAGTTAGAAGTGCGCGCTAGTGCTTACATGTATTATTAGTTGATTAGTGCTCTTTCGTTTTAGGCGTTCTCAAAACTCGAGTGGATATCGATTCGTCGTACTCGACCAAAGACCACCACATGCCGAACTACACGTACGTTGATAACAAACTGAGGTTGTCCGTTACGTTTATATGGAGCGATGATGTATCTAGAACAATGGTTGAACAGTTTAGGACATGGTAATTTGTTTTAAACGATATTTTTTTTATCATATATAGTCTTATCTTCCCGCCCGCCCCAGCTTTGCACGTTTACAATACTGATACTAAATATCTAATCTAGACACGCGGTAGCGTGTCAGCCAAGTTCAGGTAATAATAAATTATCAGTGTTTCTTTACTATATTGTGCATGTATTGTCTAGAAAAACCTTCCTCTCGAATCACTCTATTTAATAAAACAATTCGCATCAAAATCCGTTGCATAATTTTAAAGATATAAGCACATACATAGGAACAAATAGCGGTAAGCCATTTTGTATTATACTATGTAATGATATCTTCCAGGTCAAACTCTGTCTTTACACAGTGTACACTAGTATTATGTATAATTGTTCCATAATAATAGTAATAAAATCTACATTATTTAAATTTTAAGTTCCATTAAACATTGAAATTCCATTTATCCAATCAGCTTGATCAATAACATTAATAACTGTTTCTATGTAAGTAATAATTTGTACTCAATGACTCAAGCAATTAGGTTCATTTTGAATTGCAGGCAATATTCAGATAGTCCTCCATCAGTGATAGTGGCTAGCACGGGGCTACAGATGATAAAGAATCGTAACACAACGGAACAAGCGTTACAAGAATACAAGAGGAATCTGACACAGCTGGTTCAACCCATAGATGCCCTCGCGGCCCGCAAGACCCAGGTGCTGTGGAAGTTGTCGGAGTCAGTGGATACGACGAAGATGAAGAATGATGTGAAGATTACGAACAGTGATATTGATGCGTACAATCGAGCGGCTGTCGAGGTAACGTAATACCTAGGCGTTTCCCGCGGTTTTGCTCTCGTTTTAGGGGTTGATTGTCAGGTTGTTGTCGAGATGGCCCAGTGGTTAGAACACGTGCATCTTAACCGATGATTGCGGATTCAAATCCAGGCAAGCACCGCTGATTCATGTGCTTAGTTTGTCTTTATAATTCATCTCGTGCTCAAAGGTAAAGGAAAACATCGTGAGGAAACCTGCATGTGACAAATTTCATAGAAATTCTGCCAGATGTGTATTCCACCAACCCGCATTGGATCAGCGTGGTGGAATATGTTCCAAACCTTCTCCTCAAAGGAAGAGGAGGCCTTTAGCCCAGTAGTGGGAATTTACAGGCTGCTGTTGTTGTTGTTTGTTGTTGTTGTCAGGTGTTTGGTATAAAAATAAAACGACGAATTCCGTGGTCGAGTAGTGTGCATAACTAAAGTTAATTAGATTTCTATGTTGTCTAGGGTTGGGTTTGTGGTACCGTCGTTACTTCTGATTTTCTATAACACTAGTGCCTTAGGTACTTACAGTGAGATCACAGTAATGTATGTGATGTTGTCTACTATTTATTTAAATGTAGCATTTGCATGGAATTCGAGCTTGATTTATTTTAAATTACATCACATTTGGTTTAATAATTTAACCGTGAACATTTAAATTTAGCATTATTATAGATAATTAATAAATATATATAGTTAATGGAAGTATAAGCGTAGAATATCCGTATATATTTGGTATGAAGCAAACTTGAACTCCAAAGGACATAGGCTACTTTTTGCCTGACACTGACAACCAATATCCTAAAACGCGAGCAAAGCCGGGAGACTTTAAATAGCTTATAATTGAGTTTAGTTAGATTATGGCATTATGGATATACCACGGCATATTTGTTATCCAGCGTCCCATTGGTCATATATGCTGAAATGCTATTCCAGATCTTACAGCACAGTGCCACAAAACTCTGGAACTCTCCTCGTTTAGCAGCTGCAGCGGCTTCATCATCAGACGGCCTCTCCATAAGCCCCACCGCGCTGAGGCACTCGGCTCAGATCCTGTTGAACATGTTCTGTAACGACCACATGAACTTCAACGACGGCACGTGTTGCGCCCAGCCGGAGCCCTGCACACAGTTACAGCTCTTGACGTTTGCTCTGTTCCTGCTCTGGTGAGTTATTCTCTCGATTATAGGATGTATTTACACAGGGAAGGTCGCCTTAGCTCACTCCGGGGGCCTAAAGCAAATGAGAATATGTCCAAATGCATATTCATCACATCGATCTTAACTGATGAATGCGGGTTCAAACCCAGGCAAGAGTTTTCATGTGCTCAATTTGTGTTTAGAATTCATCTCAACCTCGGCGGTGGCGAACAAATTGGGGGGAAACCTGCATGTGTCTTATTTCAACGAAATTTTGCCACATATAAATCCACTAATTGTAGCAGTGTGGTGGAATATGTTCCAGGCCATCTCTTCAAAGGGAGAGGAGGCATTTGCCCAGCAGTGGGAAATTTAGAGACTGTTATTATTAATTATTATTTAAAATATCATCTCTTGACGAATATGTTATTTTTCTAGCGCAGTGCTAACCAGCATACAGTACATATGGCGCTGGTCGCAGAACATCAAACAGAGGATAGATGGTTACTCGTTGGTCAATCAGACCGCTGTGGAAACACCCTCGGCGATGGCGGCCCTCGCCAAGCTTGGCATGATTATGGCGTACTTCTACCTGTGCGATAGAACGAATTTCTTTATGAAGGAGAATAAGTATTATTCGGAGTGGAGTTTTTGGTTGCCAGTCGGTTACGTGTTCGCACTTGGATTGTTTTTTACGGACGAATCGAGGTCTAGTAGGTGAGTATCTATATATTCTACTTTAGTATAGAAAATTAACTCACGTTTGGGAAAGCCAACACGTAACTTTTATTTACTTGGTGGTAGCTTTATGCTGCCGTCTGGTTAGGTACCATCCACTCATCAGATCCTCTATCGCCAAGCAGCAATACTTGGTATTGTTGTGGGCGAAGGGTAACTTTAGCCAGTTTAACATTTGGTTGGCTCCAGATTATTTCAAATAATAAAAATATATTTGTAAAAATTATCCCGCTGAGTTTCTTTCGCCGGTTCTTCTGAGGTCTGAGGTGCTAAATTCCGAACTGGTGGTAGAATTTTTGTCTATCAATAATAAAGTGTAAACACTTCTATTTTGAATAAAGATTTTTGACTTTGACTTTTGGTAAAAGAGATAGAGACAGACAGACAGAGAACATCTTATTTCTCAAGGTTGGTGTGGCATTGACGATGAAAGAAATAGTTAACATATTTTTAGTACCATTGCCACCACCATTGGATGGTGAATATGCCTAACACCCCAGGGAAGCCACGTGTCACAACTAGTAGGCTATGGGTGTATGACTAAATCAGGCTCCATTATATTAGAACCATTCAAAACGTGTTCATTTTATTGATATTAATAATTGTTTTGTTTACAGTCATTCGAGAGTATTAAATCGGGACCAAACCAATGAATGGAAGGGTTGGATGCAGTTAGTGATCCTGGTGTACCAAGTCACGGGCGCCAGTAAAGTCCTCCCTATTTACATGCTAGTGAGGGCACTGGTATCCTCCTACCTCTTCCTCACAGGCTATGGTCACTTTTACTACACTTGGAAGACGGGAGACACTGGCCTCGTTCGGTACTTCAGAGTGATATTCAGATTGAACTTCCTAACAGTTGTACTGTGCCTAACGATGAATAGGCCTTACCAGTTCTATAGCTTCATACCCTTGGTGTCCTTTTGGTATACATTGGTAAGTAATTTAAGAAATTAATTAACTACTAGGCTAAAGTTTTGACTTTGCTGAAGTTAAGCCTTACTACTGATGATACTGCCTTAGGAGAAAAAGGCAAAAAATCCCAAGTTGTTTTAGTAAGGGCTGGTGAAAAAATATGTAAAGATATTTTCTCCAATATATGTAGGATTTTTTCAGGATGGTTTTTCTAACTGTTATTACATTTATTTATTTACTCAGAACATCCAACAGAAGTAACAATAGTTATGCCATATAAAATGCTTGAAAAGATAAAGTTAATTGTCGAACTTATTATAGGGTGTGGTAAGCGCACTTTGATACTCAGCACAGATTCATAACTCTGTTTCAGATGTTCGTAATCTTCGCCCTCCCACCTCACATAACCCCATCTTCGAGTCACACGATGGAAACCAAGCCGTACCAGTACCTCTACATAGCCATCAAAGTGATCGGTCTTCTCACCATAGTGACGGTCCTGTACATGAGCGAGGTGTTCTTCCAGAAGATATTCGTGACGAGGCCCTGGAAGGCGCTCTTCGTCAACGCCGACGACGACATTCACCAATGGTGGCTCGACTGGAAACAGGATCGGTAAGCTGCACGACTCGACTTTTTTTTTTTTATGGCATAGGTGGCAAACGCGCAGGAGGCTCACCTGATGGAAAGTGACTACCACCGCCCATGGACATCTGCAACACCAGGGGGCTTGCAGGTACGTTGCCGGCCTTTAAGAAAGGTGTACGGTCGTTTCTTGAAGGTTCCCATGTTGTATCGGTTCGGAAAAACCGCCGGCGAAAGCTGGTTCCACAGAGTGGTTGTGCGAGGCAGAAAATGTCTGAGAAATCGCGCTGTTGTGGCTTTTCGGACATCAAGGTGGTGCGGGTGAAACTTAGAATTTTGGCGAGATGTCCGAATGTGAAATTCAGCAGCCGGGATTAATCCGAACAATTCCTCGGAACGTTCCCCGTGAAAAATTCGGTAGAAGATGTGATGTCGATATGTGACGCTCGCTCGGGGAGTTTCTCAGGGGCGACTGTGCGCAGGTACTCGATGACGTATGGAATAATGTTCGCGGCGGCGTACCTGGCGGCGCAGCGGCACGGCGCGGCGCTGGGCGTGGCGGGCGTGGCGGGCTCGGCTCTGCGCGCGCTGGGCGCGGCGGGCGCGCTGGCCGCGTACGGCGCGCTGACGCTGCTGTGCGCGGACAGCTCGGCGTGCGACGAGATCCACAGCTACGTGTCGTTCCTACCCGTGGTTGGCTACGTGGCGCTGCGTAACGCGTCTGCGTCGCTGCGCGCGCGCAGCTCGGGTCTATTCCGCTGGTTTGGCTCGGTGACGCTGGAACTGTTCGCGTCGCAGTCCCACATCTGGCTGGCGGCCGACACGCACGGCGTGCTCGTGCTCGTGCCGGGCGCGCCCGTGCTCAACCTAATGCTGACGTCATACGTGTTCGTGTTCGCGGCGCACGAGATCCGAAAGCTGACGGCCGTCGTCCTGCCCTACGCGGTGCCCGACGACTGGCGGCTGGTGCTGCGGAATTTCGCGATCTTCCTGGCGGTACTTGTGCCGATCGGTATACACGACGGCATGTTTTGAGACTTGAAAATCTCTTAGAATCACTGATAATCACTGACGCTTACGCAGTATGTGTGGTATGAAAGACGCGGCCCGGCAAATAAGTTATAGTATCGGTGTGGTTTGAGGATTTCCGATCTCATACCAAATTCAAAAATATTTTATATTTTGAAAAGTAATAATCTAAACTGGATGTGATGGTAAATTTATTTATTATTATTATTTTGCTGACGTCGCAGTAATAATTAAAATTTTTTTTTTTTGGTCTCACAGCATAATATGCGAATTCTATTTTTTTTTATAATGTTTGATATTTTCAGTAGAACATTACAGAATTTATAAAAAATAAATTAAAAAGTTAGGTCATAAAATAAATTATTTATTTGAAAGTAATGTATGCATGGCATCAGGCATGTCAGTCTAAGAAAAATATAGCTATAAGTTGGTACAAAATTAATGTAAATCGAGAGAGTCATTTAAATGATTTTAATTATAATTGTAATATAATCGATAGTAACTAAAAAATCTTATTTTATTGCAAAGTTTTTAGTACAGTCAGCATCAAAAATATACGTCCTTGTTAATGGGTTTCAGTTTACATATTTTGTTAAAGATTGAGAACACAAACTATTTCGTATCAATAAAATTAACTTAAGACACAGTACATATACGCTTTAATTGTATTTTATACTAACAACTTGTATTATTGGGCATATTTTAATAATGATAATAAATATGAGACAACATTACTCTGATCCTAATGTAAGTAGCTAAAGCACTTGTGTTATGGAGAATCAGAAGTGACGACGGTACCACAAACACCCAGACCCAAGACAACATAGAAAACTAATGATAATCTAACCCGGGATCTCGGAGTGGCGTACCCATGGAAACCGGTGTACACACCACTCGACCACGGAGGTCGTCAAATATTAATTTTAAAATATTTTTTACATATTTATCTGTTAGGGGTTAGAAAGCACAGCGTTTTTAATATTGGATACGTATGTCTTCTCTGTGAGGCTGATTGTACTTAAAATAGTTAAATTTTAACTTGAATTGAGTACGTCTAGTTTCAAAATATTAACATTTATTTATTACTAGTAGTCGCCTGCAGATTCCCTCACGTTTTAGGTTGTTGGTTGTCATGTGTCAGAAAAAAATGTAGCCTATGTCCTTTCTTGGAGCTTAAGATTGCTTCATACCAAATTTTATCATATTCGGTTCAGCGGTTTGTCGACGGACAGACAGACAGAGTTACTTTTACATTTATAATATTAATATAGATTAAAATTATTATCATAGAGTCGGTTTAATTTATTTGTATATATGTAGTTGTTTTATAGAATATGTTGTCTGCCAGTCATATTTGTATAATAATATAATTAGATGCTACGCTTCTCTTGTGACGCATATTATTAATTTTACATATGTATATATTGTGCTTGATTATTTAAACTTGTAACACAGCGTGATGAAAAATGCCAACAAAATTTAGTTCATAAGATGAGTGAAATTTTTAATTTGATTTTTTTCTCTAAAAAGTTTTTATTAATTTTTTTTTAGTTTTTAAAATTAGACAACACTGAGAATTCATGTGTTTAATATATTAGTCAATCTTTATTTATGCTTGATGGTGAAGGATTATATCGTCAGGTGGCTTGCATGTGGGGTAAGAATTCTGCCACGTGTGTTTCCAACGCACACTAAAGATTCGTGTTATTCTAATTTCAAAATCTTCTTGTGAGAGAGCTTTCCCAGCTTCGGTACACTTACAACTTTACTTGTTTATCATATGTATGTGTAACGCGTATCGGAATAAATATAATTTTAGTTTACATAATGTCCTAATCCTAATATAGGTACAGATAAGTTATCACAATAGTTGTTTAATGTGTGTTTTTTTGTATACTGTATATGTGTGCGTGTGTTTGTTCGGTGTGAGGAAAAATGTTTGCAAACATTTTATGTATTGTCTTTGGTCTAGTATTAAGACTTTTTGAAGATTTGGTTAAATTGTATTTTGAAACAGTACTAATGACGGACTAAAATAATTTGTTTTCGTTTACTATAGTGTGATTATGTATGTACATTCAATATTATTTAACATTTATACTTGCATAATAAAATTACAAACGACCACAAATGTTTAAATAAATGATAGATGTATGTCTGAATTATTTATAAGGTGCAATTAATTCAATATCATCCTTTCATGTATGTAAGAGTACTTGGACTTGTAATGTGCGGTTTCAGCATTATAGGAATAGCGTATAAGCTTTGTACGTCAAGGTGAATGACGCGCATGTATGGTAGTAGCGTAATAAAAAGTAGTACATACAAAATAGTTTAAACTTCTACCATTACAAATGATGTAATTTAACATATGAGGATAACAATATTATTGAATAATTTGACTTATCGTCACTGTTAGTGTAAAAGGTTGCAAGTGAAAAGTAGTTTTTATTTTTAGTACTCAATTTAAAAAAAAAAAGCTATAGAATTGGATTACATATTCATATTATCTATAAAATTATTGAAGAAAACACGATTGAATGCTGTCCTGTAGCTTACTGCACTTTGCACATACGACCTTTTGCACTAGCAACGTTATTTATTTTTTAATATGCATAATGTTTGGTTCATATTTGTCTTTTATTATTTGTTTAATTAACATAAATAAACTATAATTTAAAAAAACGACCATGGGCATAATATATGTGATATTTAGAATAAGGTCTGTATATAAAAAAGATAAAAAGTATTCATTAGTATCACATAGTTTGGAATAAACATTAAATATAAACGTACATAGCTTACGTTCTATACTTTTATTAAGAATTGTGTCGGAAACAAACTTTACTAAGTCGTCTATGTCAATACTTCAATTAAAATTATATAAAACCATGTGTTTAAAATGGGAAATAACATGTGTATATAATGTTTCTATTACCATAATACTTTTATTATTTGCATAATAATTATAACTTTGTCATTGCAATTAAGAAATGAAGCCGTAGCAACACCTGCGCAACTACGGCAACTTAAAAGCAGAAATGTGGTAGTAGCTTAATAGTTGATTCGGGCATCCTGATTATTTGATCATTTGATGTGCTGTTTAAAGATAATCTCTTTAAATCTAAGGCTTTGTGTTGTGATTTTATATTAGTTTCACATTCAATTTGGATTGTATAAAATCAATGGCTTAAATTGCATGGTAGGATCAAATGGGAGCTACATAAAATAGCAATAATGACATTTGTATGATTTAATTGAATTGATCCGGTGAGGAACGCTTGGATATGACTTGGCCGGTTTAGTAGCCATTGATAAAGAGCAATAATAATATCGTTTATTTACAATTGATGACTAAATATAAGATATATACAGCTATAACTTTACCTTTGATTCTATACAACTCAAATGTTAAATACATTTCAAGCGATTTCATAATGACGGTAGGATGGATACGATGTAAAATTAAGTTATGAAAAAAAATGGTGATGAATAAAAAGGACCTTTTTTTAATATAGAGATGATAATTGTTTTAAAATACTGAATGACTGATCATAATTTTTGATCCAGGTAAATATTTTTGCGGTTTTTTTTAAAGCGATTGCACAATTATATGTAGTGTAATATAATCTAATTTTAAAACTCAAAGACAAAATAATTCAAAAGATGAGTATTTATTGTTAATATCAAAATGATATACAATGAAATAAGAAACTCAGCAATGTAATTAACACAGGCTATGATTTAAAAAAAAAAAAACAAAAAGAAAAATATTGCAAGGGTAAGCCGAAGGTTTTTCTTGTCTTAAGATATACCGAAAATTAAAAGCTGAAAAAAAATCAAGTCGGCTATGAGCGATGCTAATTCTGAAAGAAAATTTTCAAACATTGTCATTGTAACACTGTGATTAAAATTTCCTTCATCTTTTATAATTTATTATTGTATTTATAATAAAAAAACGTGTAATATATTAATAACACACTCATTGAGTTTTTTATTGCCCTCCTGAGTTTTTATTTATTTTCTTAAATGGAAAAAGCTTTAGACCTTGTAGTTCTAAAGCTCTAATTCTAAGAAAGAATTTAGGATAGTAATTAGGTCTGTAAGTTGGTGAGTGTGGTGAATTTTTAGATGTTTTTTTACTATTACGGTAAGATTTACTGAACATAAATTTATGTAGTGCGTCCATCCGAATGTGTCAGATTTGCTGTCTCGTTTGTTTGAGAGTGAATGAGAGAGAGAGAGAGTGCGTCTGAGTTTGCCTCACTCTTGTCGTCAGGGTGACAGCACTGTTCCTAAATTGTCTTAGTTAAATTTTGTCTAACAGATTCGACTAAAACTTTTCAGTCAAAAACAACTTGACTCGGCGAAGTTGAAGAATCTATAATTATTTTAGATCTCGAATCTTGATTGGTTACCATGTTATTTTAAGTTTGAATTTCTTCATTTATTTTTGTGTGTATACTATATAATATGCCAGTTAACCAATGCATTCTTGTCGGTCCCAGATGTTACAGCAAATTATAACCCAAGATTAACCTTCGATACCGTGTAAAAGGAATTTCAGGTGATTGAATAAATAATAAACATATTTTAATAACAAGCAAAATTTATTTTACTTCGTTTTTACATTGTGAATAAGATGGTAATTATAGTGATTATACATCTTAACAAATATATGCGTATAGTGTAAAACCTTTTTATTTATTTACAATAGACAATAATTCATAGGAAACAATGAAATGAAACGAAGTACAATAGCATTAAAATAAAGGTCATTGAACTAAACTCTTATTTTTTAATGACACAAGTAAAATGCATCCAGCTTTCAACCTTTCAACCTTACATAATTTTCAAAAAAATAATTCAAATTTAGAAACTTTTTTTATTTTTAATTATACACATTAATAAATAATTTATAAAATTAAAGATAATTTCCAAATGATTAGGGTTGATACAGAAAATATATATTTTTAATACATAGCGAGTCTTAACCTAAAAAGGTGCACTTTATCCTTAATAATAAGTGAACTATTCTTAAATTACATCAATGGTCCTACAACATGACTATTATTTTAATTTGAATTCATAAATTCGAGCCGATTAGCGTTGTAATAATAAAAAACAACATGAATTCAACTGCTTTATATAAAATTGACAGTTTTTTGACAGGGGTCTTCAACTTTTTTTCGTAAGCACTATTAATCGGGGAACTGTGTATTGACATTTGTGCGCCTTCAAGCGTCAGTTTGTCCGTCCGTGTGTCTGTCAGGCCGGTCACTCACCGGGAGTATTTAATATTGTTCATATTGTATTTGCTCAGATTTAACCATTCTGTAAGCGATCGTTATAGTGCACAATTTGTAATAATTTGAGCACTCCCGTTATATGCGTTAATTTCAAAGTGTTATTAATTAGTTAACGCATTATTTATGTATATACAAAATGTCAGTTATGGTTAAGATCCAAAACTATCCAATTTCTGTCCGTATTATTACTAAAATGACATAATATTTTTCTGCCTTTAGTATGATGAGGTCTCATTCCTTGGTTAATGAGAAGTGAAGTAGAGTCTTACGCTAAAGTTTGGAGACCCCTGTCTTGGACAGCGAATACATTTCACGAAAACAAAAAAATTAGATTTTTTCAATTAGAATGTCGCTACACGCTTCCCATCACAGCTTTTTATAAGTATATCATAGGATTATATGTGCTTACGTCTTAACATATTACTTAATTTAAGGTATTGCTTATAAGAATAAGGTCATAAGGTGCCTCTGATTTTTTTTATTTTAATAGTATTTTTGATATCATGACGTGAGGGTTAATCTACGGGTTATAAATAATATAATTCTACTTCTAAATCTACGTAATATTTAAAAGGTAATTGCGATCGCATTCGTTGAATTTATTTGATCGTGAAATCAATCGATTATCATAAATTAAAATTCACGTAATGTTGTTTGATGGCAGTGGCATTAAATATTTTACGTTTAGATAATATAGAGATTGCCCTCAGGATGTTTTTTTTCCCAACGAATTGCACTAAGAGAAAAAGCATTGTATTAGGTGCGTTATAATTTTACGTTATTCTATATTTTTACAACAATATTTTTTTCCAAATACGTATAGCTAACAAATAAAATAAAAATCAGTACTAAAATTTTTGTAACATAAAAAGTAAAAGGAGTAGGCATTAGTGAAAGTTTGAGATGACAAGTGTGACGTTTAATTATATTTTTTTAAATTTACAGTAGTAAGAAATATAGTGCAAGAGAATAAAAAAAATTAAGAATTAGTTTTAGAAAATCAGTCTCCACAAACAGGCCATTATTTTATTTTTTTATAGTAAAACTAAGAAGACAAATATTAAGCCATAGTAATTTATTTATATTTAAAAAATAAAACACAAGTTAAAAGAGCAATCTAGAATATAATTTTCTAAAGATAGATATTTATATGTGCTGCATATGATTTATTTATAGTTACAATTTAAGCAATTATAGAATTGCAACAAATAATGTGATCTTCATTATATTTAAGGTCTATATCTATGTTCATGTCTATTTATTAGAAGAAATAAAAAAATAATACATGATTAATTAATTGTCTCTATTTATTTTCTTTTGTTATGGCGTCTTCTTGCACGATTAAGGCGCTAATTATTCTGCGAATGTCACTTACGATCGAGCAGAGAATGACTAAATGTAGACATTGAAACATTTATGTAACTGATACACACACAAATTTCAGTCTTTACGCCATTTACATCACATTATTATTGCTGGGTGTAGCGCTAAATTTGTTTTTTCTTTTATAAATATTTTATTTTGTAATAGTTAAAACTCGTTTCATGTTAAATGAAATATGGCATAATCTTAATTTGTCTTTGAAAATGTTATGTTAAGCCTACTCTACAAGTTTTTATAGATTTTAATTTTGTAGTTCTATTCATTTTATAGTGATTTTACCTATGCTATGACATTTATTTGAATGAGAACTATAATAGTAAAGCCGGGAACACACGTTATGTGCTAACCAGCTACTATCCTGCATGCGATGTGCGCAAGTAGCCGGCCAGTTGCCACGAATTTTGCTCTACAGACCTTGTATTTGTTCTTTTAACAACCTAAATTTTTATTCAAATTTACCTTTCCATTTTTGTCTTATCTATGTATAATTTTTTCCACTTCACGTATTTCCAAGTTTAATCAATTAAGGAAAATACACTCGTGTAAATTAAAGTGAAGTTCATGCTATTATTTCTTGCAAATTTATCCTCAATACACTGATTCTATTAGATTACCCGCTTTATGTAAACTATGACTATGTAAGTTTTTAAAGAAAATTTACGTAATTTATAATTTTACCAAATTCGTACCAAGTATATTATTAACATAATATTTCAAGCTATTTTCAATTAGTTTAGTGAAAAAAACAATATACATGTATAACATCAACATTAACAACGGTAACCATGAAGAGAAACGATTTTTTTTAAATCCTTTTTAGAGTTTTAATTTTGAATATATATTCTGTTGAAATGGACATATGATAGTTATGAGGTCGCATGGAGATTGTGGTCTAATTCATCTACTAGCAATATATATACATATATATGTGTATAATGTATATGGTTAACTACATTGATACAACATATTGTATATAAGAGTAATAGTAATTGTGCTTTTTGGTATACCATTTTTTTTGGGCCTTTCGATTTGTTTTTTTTTTCTTAGAAACTAACGATTTACAATTAAGTCTTTTAGCAAATACACTTACAAAGAATGAAAAAAAAGAGAGTTCTCTCGTATCCCGGTATTTACATTATCAAAACAATAACTTATGTATTTACAAAGTAGCAAATAGTGCACAAAAGACAACTCACAAAATATGCATTTGAGCAATACCTTTGAAAATATTTACAAATAAACATTATCGTACAGTACATTTTATTATTAATGAGAAAACAAAGCGAGGTGCTTCGTGCTTACGGATAGAAAATAACAGGAAAAGTGCGTTCGAGTACGTTCGGGTACAGACGAGAATGAATTAGACTCGTTTAAAAGAATTAGGAGCGAAATAGGTATTTGTTCTTTTTTTGAGTAAGGTTCAGTGTCCCAATAGTAATCATCAGTTACACATACATATACTCTATCCCAACAATAAGAGAAGAAAAGTCTAATAAACAATATTTGACGGCAAATCAACTCGATTTGTTGGCCAAGAGTTCAATCTATGAATTCGCGAAAAAATGGCGTTTTAAACGCTGGTAAATTGTTATCGGAATGTCGACGCAACAATAAAGTGGAAATAGCTAGTTAAGATGTAATATAAATAAAGATATATTAATCATAAGCTCTTAGTAGTGCATGTTATTTCACCTATCAAATAATGTTTTAAACTGATTGTGATTCTGACTAAAAATAAAGGTGGCCGTACATCATAAATACGAGTAAGACAGGGACAACGCGCCTGTGGAGATTCGTAAGATTGAAAGTCCATAAATTTCTGGTCAATTGTTAAAAACAAAATTAAAGAACAAAAATTAATGCAGCAATATATAGAATACACCGAAACGCAAATGTTTGGCTAGACAAGTAAAAATATTTTTATTGTAGCGTCAAACCAATAAATAAAGATTAAAAAAACATGTCTTGCTATATGGATAAAATATAAGACAATTTTTTTTTTTTTTTATATAATTCTGACAACCTAACCTACCCTAACGCACTTCATTTATTAGTGTATGAGTAAGATTCGCCAACCCAATAAAATATTACTTTTATTCATAAGATAGTTTATTCCATTAAACCCTAATAGTAATATCTAATCATAATAAAACATTTACGACTTATAAAATGAATTATTGCTATTCGAAATATATTTACAAAATTTTTAGTTACATAGAAAAATTTAAGACATCAAAACGTAACGAAAGGGAAATGATAGTTTGTAAGTTATTAAAAATTACATTTAACTCTACGTAATAACAACATTACTACTTTTACGCGTCTTTATATTACATTTTATCACATTAGATTAGAATCTTGTATAACTTTGAATTCGTCGTCGTTTTTAGACGCTAGCATTATTGGTAAATATTTTTTTTCCGATAATTTTAACTCTAACTTAACGTACATCGTCGATCGATTAACAGTTAAATAATTCTGAAGTAATTATAGAAAATTCATTAAATCATACATTCACTCACCAACGAAACTTCAAAATCAATCCGAATTATCCTGACCCGGTGCAGCACTAAACGTTCTCGTTTCATCGTTCAAAAGCGACTTATCATAGCGCCTCTGTCTCGTGATTTTAGGCCTTGCTGCTCCGAGAAGAGGAGCGGATATAGCGTGGGCGGGCATGCCACTAAGATCCTTCCTCCCTTGAAGCAGGGGTGACGTGACACTCGAGGACTCGTCTCCTTCGTCGTCTGATATCGCGGGGTAGGTTTCTTTCAATTTTAGATTTGTTTCTATACGACGAAGGAACCTGGAAAGTGTTAAATTTCTGACTGAATGAAGAAACAACATTTTTTTAAATACATATAAAAGATACTAATATTTACATAGCAACTATATAAATGTGTGAATCAATCATTTTAGAGATGGTTTATGTAATCACTTTTTATTGTTATATTATAAATACGATGTATGATATTATTTTGTGCATACAGTCTGTGCCTTGGGTTTAGGGAAGAGCCTCTACAACAGAGGGGCTACTAGAACGATTAAAATAATCCAGAGCATTTCTCCAGGGCCTCCACACTTTTAAATCCGGCTCTATACCCAGTCATCCACAAATGTAAAATGTTGATAGAAGGATACGACCCAATAACCTACCGAACGAAATAAGAAAAATAATAAGCGGAGCGGTGCCGAAACATTTCGCATTAGAATAGTTCGTCGGACTCATTGCAACAAAGGCACTCACAAAGTTTTGCAATTCTATGTGTCAAAACAATTTTAGGTTTTCGTACTAGTTAAATTTTTTTTTTTTTTTAATGTTATAGGTTGGCGGACGAGCATATGGGCCACCTGATGGTAAGTGGTCACCATCGCCCATAGACAATGACGCTGTAAGAAATATTAAATATTCCTTACATCGTCAATGTGCCACCAACATTGTGAACTAAGATGTTATGTCCCTTGTGCCTGTAGTTACACTGGCTCACTCACCCATGTACCCATGTTCATACCGGAACACAACAATACTGAGTACTGTTATTTGGCGGTAGAATAACTGATGAGTGGGTGGTACCTACCCAGACGGGCTTGCACAAAGCCCTACCACCAATTAAAGTTAAATACGAATGATCGAAATGTAGTCATTCTATTATTATTAATAGTGAAGACGCAACGTGGGCCTAACTTCTTAAAATATTAAGTGTAGATGTTTTTTTTTTATACTTAACTTTACGTTAAGTTTAAATTAAAAAAGTAAAGGTTTTACTTGCGTTCTTAAGTAATTGTACCTGAGTGTGTTTTCTAATGAGGTTTGGTAAAATCTTGGAAGTATATACTAAACCTTATTTGGTGGCCGATGGTCCGTAGCTTGCTTACTTTGACCGGCTTTCGTGAGTCTTCCGTCAAGTCCAGATTCGACGAAATCTTCGATGTAGTGTCCTGTAATTGATCTCTATGATTATTTAGGAACAATCATTTATTTATAAATCTTATAGTAAAAATACAAAGAATAAAATTTATTTAAAGGATATCGATAAATAGAATAAATAAAAACATTTGTAAAGTTAAATAAATAAACGTTAAGACGCAATAGCAATTACATAGATTATCAGAAATTAAATATATTTCCCCAAATCTTATACTGACTGTTATTATAATAAGACTTTATTAACATTATATTAAGTTTGTAAAAACAAAGATAGATAATGTTAAAGTCTTAACAAACCGTTACATATAAAACCTCATTTTATTGAATCAAATGTAAGTCGTCACAAATTATTTTTTTTTTTTTTACGTGAACTGGTTAGTCAAAATTATTACTGAAAATAATATGTATATTGTAAGGAGAATTAGTGTGACTTTCCGAACGTCACACGTCAAGCTTTCAGGTGGCTTTTAAATTCATTCTAATTTTGGAGGGAGGCAGCGTGGTTGTATTATTTTTGTAATAATATTAGAAAACCAGAAATTGATGGAAGTATTTTATATGCTTGCAATATATTTATTAAAAGTAATTATATTTTGTTAATAATATAGTCTTTACAATGACAGTCAGTATACTGGTCTACTCAGAATCACCTCAGAGCTCCTGCATTTTTGACGCCGCAGAGGTTTCTTGACTCTCATCGTCTCTGGCTGCAAATATACTATACGTTGCGAAAACTGAATATAACAAGCGGAACATATCACATTGAAAAATATATATGACCAAGCGAATAAATCTTAATATTCTGTTGATATGAGGCGAAATAGTGCAGTGGATGAACCCTTAACTGTTCTTAAAACTGTATTATTTCTCGAGCAGTGTGATATAAAAAAGGTTTTACTGTGGCACTTTTTTTTTAATTAACATTAGTGCTTGACTTAATTGATACTGACACTAGGGGTGTATGGAGCAACAAGTTATTCGCTAGATTGTCGATCAAATATGTCAGTTTCTATAATATTTGACGTGAAGAAAATTATTCAGTAATTGTCTTTTGAAATAATTGATTTTAATTTCAAACTTTGTAGTAATTATAGCCAACTGCGCAAGTCGTTATAGTGTAAAAGTTTATGCGCAAAAACGAGTGCAAGATCTATTTCTCCACTCCAATAATCCATTAGGACAGATCAAAAAAGATCAAGTTTTAAGTGATTCAACTCACGATTTTTGTTCACGCCTTATAAATTAGTAATTTGATAAACAGGGAATTTACTGTTTAAAATGATCTCAAAAGATACAAGTGATTACGAACCATTTGTGATTTAGTAGATAAAACATTGAAAGCTATAATCAAACAACAGTTAATATGTGCTGGTATTGTGCGTACAATAATATTTTATGATATATTGATATTTTATATTAAAAAGTTATTAGTTACGCGGAAGCTTGTGCCATTATTTATTTTGTAAATATGAACATTCATTGCATCAGACATAAGTAAATAAATCAATACATTTTATAATATATTGCTTAGAACGTGACCGTTCTAAGCATCATCTAATCATGAATTTTCATATTTAGTGCCTTTTATTAGTTTTTAAAGAATTATAAGCTTTTTATTTTGTGACACAACATTTTATGAAATTTATTAGATCAACCTTGATCATCGGTCAGGGAGGTTGTCTTATTTTATATAACCTGCATGTCCATATCTGGTAATCTGAACTCTCTGGCTGATGCAACAGATGCAACGGAAGCGTTGGATATTGATTCTTCAGAAGACGACGAAGTAGCCAGTGCTGGCGCTTGTGATCTGGACCTACGTCTTCCTGATTTTCGACCTCGATTGCAACAAGGCACCTGTTAATTACATGTAAAATTAAAAATATGTAATGTATGTATATGAGGCGATGTCGTTGTGAATGTTTTTTAAGCAGCACGTGAAACGGGCAATACTTCACCAAGTATTTCAATATTAAATACTTTTTTCAGACAACTGTGATAAAATCTGGGATAAAATCTTAGAGCACAAAGTAAATCTATTTCATTTGAAGCATTTATCATGAAAATAATTTCAGCGCCTTTTTGATTTAATTACTTCCAAAATAGTGTCGCTGCCTTTATTATTTAAATATAGTAGTATAGAATAGAGTAGTATAGATCAAACTTACTTCTAATAAATTGTGCATGGAATGCGGCATATGAGGTAAAGTGGATTTAGCTGTTCCGGTTGCTTCGTGAGATGTCGTTCTTGAGGTTCTTCTGTCTCTTCTTCTCCCAGCTTTTCTATGAGGACTGCTTCCGTTCTTACAGCTACCACCCTTCACACATTCTGAACTTGGAAAATCGTAAAGCCCATCGGAGTCTGTGAAAGGTAACTGACGCCCGTAAAATTGTGGCGAGAATAGACCGAGACCGGTTTTATCACTTAAAGGGCTTTCACTTCTTGAACTGACAGGACTCAATGGACGACTGCAATCAGAAAAGAGTATAGGTGGTTTTAAGCTAACCTTTTCATCGAGACCTCTCTCAACACTTATGCATTTAACTATTGTACATTTTGTAACACCACTTGGTGAACACATTGCTGCTTGTGGTATCTCTAAAGTTTCCTTTAAAACAGATAAATTTGCTAATTCCTTTGCACTAGAAGGTATATCGTCCACTCTTTCATCTGTACCGATCCCTTCATCATTCGATTCTAACAATGGATCATCGGATAAGGTTTCTGAGTCTGATCGACCACGTCTCTTTTCGTTTCCTCCGTCATTAGATGTAGCTGGACTTGAATTCGTTTTCATTAGAGGTCTTCTTCGAGATTGAAAACAAGAAGGACCACCTCCTGAACCCGGATCTTCCATTTCAGACGGACATAGAGGATTGCTCGAACCACATCTGGAAGGACCTGGGCTTGCCATAGAGCTGTAGCCAGATGATGATAAGTTGGATTCGGATGGAGCTCTTTCACCTCTTGCTGACATCGAGAATGGGCTTAAGTAGCACATGTTTGCCGTCGGTGGCGGAGGCCTAGGTGACAAAGGTTCATCGGATTCCTCGCTTGCATTATAAGTGACTGTTATCAGAGGAGGCGGTTGAAAGTCTAAATGCGGCGGTGTTCTTCTTGGAGGTGGTGATCCAGGAGATGGACGCTCAATAGTGAGGACAGGAACTCTAAGAGATGGTGGAGCAGGTGAAGGAGACGATAGTTCCCTTTCGGAATCTTGACTATGTGTGATGCTAGGGCTGGGTGAATCAGTCACTTGGGTGGACGGTGTCGGTGTGTCTGTACTCAACGCCGGCTGTCGCAGCTGTAAATACAGTTAACATGTATTGTATATGTGTACATCACTTTATGACTACATACTTTTTAAAGTATAAATTTTTACCTTTAATCTTAATCCAGACTTGGGTCGTTCAACTTTATCGTCTAATTCATCTTCACTCGGTGATATACACGTAATTGTGGAGTCACTTTTCAAATCTGATTCGATTTTTGCACGAGGCATACGAGGTGAAGGTAATGGTGTAGGTAAAGGAGTGGGAAGAGGTGTAGGGAGAGGAGTTGGAAGTTCTCGTATTGGAGATAGACATTTATTTATACTACTAGGCACTTCGAGAAGGATGGAAGGTGGATGGAGTAAGTTACCAGACGATGTCTGCTTGTGTGAACTGAGAGGATCTACAACCTGAAATTATTTTACATATCGTATTATCCAAATAATATTGCAATTTTTCCTATAAATATTACTACATTTTGTTTATTTACCTGTATTTCTATAGTATTATGTGGTCTTGCAATGGGTGAATCCGGTGCAAGCGATGGGATGTGTGAAGAAGCGATAGATATATCGTCTGCATCCACCGTATCGTCTTGAGGAGAAGACGCCGTTGGAGTACTAGACGCTGATATAGCACCAGATGACGTCCGGGAAACCATCGCTGATGATGATGCGAAGTTTCTGAACATTGCCAATATCGAATCTGCGCTTGAAATTTTTGGTGTTCTATAAAATGTAACGAAAAAAAGATTATAAGTATTAAGGTAAAAATTTAGGTAAATCCATAATATATACCTTATGTTACCTGGAATACTTCTTGAGGGCCGATTGCGCTAGCGTTAAATCAAGACTCGACATTGAATCACTACCCTGATTGCTTGATGTACTGTGCGGTGATCTAACTTCTACTCCAGGCGAAGGCGGTGTGCTAGAAGCTTTAGCTTTAATAGTTCTATCTGCTATAACTGCCATCGGTATTGCGATTGTATTAACCATATCTACGTCAGAGCTAGAGCTCATTTCTGCAGACACTTTGTTAAGTAACCTCGCAAAGGTCACTTTTTTCTCTAATTTCGGGTCAGATATTTGTCGCATCGAAGGAGATGTTGATGGCGAGGACGCTTCGCTGGCAAATGACGTATCTTTGTTATCTACTCCATATTCTACAAAAGCTGGTGCGCTTTCTACTGTACTTAATGTTCTTTTCTCAGACATCTGTATTAGTTCCCCCATTGTTATTTTCTTCGAATGATCATTGGCTGGTGCTGGGCTTATGAGTTGTTGTAATATTTGCTTTTTTTCTGCAGCATTCTTCTTCGTTGGGGTTGAATTATTTCGTTTCTTACGAGGTGACGGTGAGCCTGTATAAAATTTTATCAATGTAATATGAATCACCATACAAAAAAATCTACAAAAGCTACGACACTGATGTTCATGACAAATACTATACCATTTAGAATGATTAGTCACAAAATTTATTTTAAAAAGAACGTTAGTTTGAAAGGCTTTATCAAGTAAACACTATCATGCCTTTAATTATTACCAAGAAGTGAGTGCATCTAATGGAAGCCAATTCTTTAGGGTAAGGTGCCATTAAAGAAAGTGTAGATTTTAACGTGCCAATTTTAATTGTGTTATGACTTGTACTGTGTTAAGTAGTTTTATCAATCATTTTTTTAAGACGAATGGTAATGAAAATCTAATGATTGTATAGTTATCGTGTTTCCTTACAAAAATATTTTGTATGAATTTATTTTATTATAAAAATCAATATACATATTTGGGATAGCTATACAATCGTATAAGGACAAAGTTATACGGCGTGATTCTAATAGACACTATTCTAAAAAATATAATTCGTGAGAATTGGATAGTATAGTTGAAGAGTATTTTTAGTAAGTAGAAAGAAATTATCTCAATAACAATGAAAAACACAGATAGCGCAGAACAATGTCCAGAGCATGCTAAAGCAACATTCAATTCAGTATCAAAATCCAAATATTTTATCGTCAACAACTTTTGATAGAAATCGCTTTACGCTTAACTTTAAAAGAAGACATAATTCTTAAATATATTGACGATAGAAAATTTGGTTAAAAATTTGGACGATCTAAAAAGGTGCTAACGAAGGAAGGAGCGTCTACACAGTAATTGCTTATAAGATGTAAATGCATAATTAAGGGTGCATACGTTTATGTATCACTGGTCTATAGCGAGACCGTTAGAGGGATAGCATTCCACACCAAGTATCAAGACAGCAAGGGTACATTCAAGACATTAGCTCAGTTACACCGCGCGCTCCGCTATGCTTGACAGATGTTTGCGAACGTGACGTGACCAACACTGAATGAAGAGCGCTATGACCGTCGATAATGGCTGATGAAGCGTTAAACAAACAAGTCGAACGAAATAGAAATGGACAGGCAAGGTATAAATAAACTGACAGAAGTAGAAGTACACCTGAGGAGATAAAGGTAGAAAAAAATGTAGCAAAAATTTGGAGATATAAATATCAACATCGAAACATTCAAAAGTGAATAAAAACAAAGACGGAGAAATGGAGTAATAGAATTATGACAAAAGATAATGAATGGTTTTTTGTATGAAGAACAGAAACATGTATGAGTCCGATCGCGGAGTGCACGGGTAGGAGCGCGCTCCACTCCTTACGTCCGGGCGGCGGCTTTAAGAGATCGTCCAAACTAAAGGTGCGCGCGGCCCGCGGGTGCGCGAGCCCCGACACGGACGGCTTGCGGATACCCAGCCGCGTGAGCAGCGTGCGGTGCGGCGCCTCGCCCGCGCCCCTCGCTGTGGACAAACGCGCAGTCACTAGCGCCGCAGGGCTCCGCCTGCGGCACCGCGGCGTACCGACCCGGACCGCGCCCGAGACCCCGCGCGCCGCCCCGCGACGCTAGCGCCACCACATCAAGCCGGGATATATAACCGAGTGATTTTATGGACACATTAATAGGAGAACAGTTAGCTTGGAAAGGGGACACTCATTTATTAGGAGTAACATATTCATCAAGACTACACATTAATCCATCGTAATCTTATGTATATGATTATATATATAATAGCTACCACATTGAGAACATTATTTCATTATAAGGTAGAGTTGTCGCCATACATCTAATATTCGGGTATACACATTTCTTTATATCCCGGCTATTAAATAAAGCCTTATTAAAGCCAATCTTGACACAATTGTTTTATCTTGAAAATATTTGATTGTAAATTTTTTTGAGAATAAAATATAACATTAATAAAAACTATAACTATTATGAAATATAATACGACTAAAATATTTTGACAAAAGAGGTTCGATCTAGGGTATTTCATATTATATGATATATATACTTGGTATATAAACTCAAAACTTTAAGAAACTTGAAGAAATCTTTTGAACAGCGTAAATAATTCTGATCACTTTAAAACAAGCTAAAATAATTGTGTTCATTTTGAATATCAAAAACTTTACAAATAGTTACGTAACTTAGATCGTTTTATAACTAAATTTTATCTTTCAGATATTATTTATTATAGTAAGTTTCTTATGATCAGTTTTTGATATCGCTTTATAACATAGAAAGAAATAAGACATATAAGGAACGAATTACTGAAAAGGTGTCTTACCATCCGAGAGACAGTGCGTTAGAAAATACATAAATGCGAAAGATCTGATAAAACATACATCAAAGCATTAATGTACGGTGACGAATCTATTGGTAATCGATTTGTTTTAAATTTGTGTTATAAAATCGTGAAAAGCTGTTATATTGTAGTGTGCTTCGTATCATTTAAATGTATTTTTACTAATTTCTTTCCGTGTTTCATCGAAGCCTAAAGATTTGTCCTCCAAACGTGATCTTAGTGTAATAATTCAACTTACGTCTTGCGCATCTGTCGGCTTCCTCGGCGAGGAGTTTCTCTATCTTCTCTGGGAAATGTCTCTTGGCACACCACACTAGACCTATCATGCCGAGGACTACGAATACGGCGAATAGGCCCAGCCAAAATGGTTCTTGCATCATTCGTGTACCAAGACCGACGATGTTTGGTGTTGGATTTGGAACTTCACATCTGCAATTGACGGCAAGACATCCTATAACTGATAAGCTAATAACTTACATTTTTTACTCCTCGTTGACAAAAAAACAGAGTTGAGATGGCCCAGTGGTTAGAACGCGTGCATTTTAACCGATGATTGCGGGTTCAAACCCAGGCAAGCACCGCTGATTCATGTGCTTAATTTCTCTTTATAATTCATCTCGTGCTCAGCGGTGAAGGAAAACATCGTTAGGAAACCTGCATGTGACAAATTTCATAGAAATTGTGCCACATGTGTATTCCACCAACCCGCATTGGAACAGCGTGGTGGAATATGTTCCACCTCCTCCTTAATGGAAGAGGAGGCCTTATCTCAGCAGTGGGAAATTTACAGGCTGTTACTTTACTTTACTTTACTTTACACGTCTATAGTCTTCGTGGCATTTAAGATTATAATCTTTTTTTGATGATTTTAATTTTATTCTTCATACTAATTAACCATTATAGAAAGATATAATCAGATCAATATAATAAATGACATAAGAGACTACCTAACGAGTTTTATAATTAACATCTCATTTGGAATTTTCCAAACCTTCTCCTCAAAGGCCTTTAGCCCAGCAGTGGGAACTTACAGGCTGTTGTTGTTGACAAAAACAAATCACACAATATTGTTATTTATTGTATATTCATTAAACATACTAACGAAAGAATATGGTACCAAATTTAAACAAAAAAACTACAAGTTCGAATAAAATCCACCACGTAGTAATATGTCTATTTGAAATATTCTGCGGGTGAATTTTAGAAGATTAATATTTGAGTCAAACTATTGGTTTGATTTGTATCATATAACCAAGCGGCAACCAAAGAAAATCTCAACAAAAACAAAAAATCCTTACCTTTTTCCCTTCCACGATGGATTACATTGACACAGAAATGCCCCATCTCTTTCTACGCACGCTCCTCTGTTGTTGCAGGGTTTGGAAGCACATGGACGTACTCGTTCCGCGCAGCGCTTGCCCTTCCAACCTCGAGCACAAGAGCAACTGAACCCTTCATCACTGCCGCCGATTACGAGGGAACAGTTGCCAAAAATACATGGTGATCGCTCACAAGCTGTGAGCAAGCAGAATGCTCCTGCAAACGTACAAAAAATCATTAATAAATATGGATACGATTTTAGTTACAGAGGTTACCTTGACTGAAGTAATCTATAATTAATATTATAAAGCTATTTTTTAGGATGTATTTTAAGTATGTTCGTCTCGGAAACTATCAGTCCGATTTGAACCTATTATATGAATAATCGTAAAAGGTACATAAAGTTACACTTTTCAGGTTATTAATTTTTTAAAGTTAATTTGTACAGTTTTGTTAACTTTGCGATTTACCAGTGTAATATCCTGAGCACTGACAGAAATTTCTCGAATCGTCTGCCGCGCATCGCCCGCCATGTGAACAGGGATTAGGGTAGCACGACTCCAAGTTGGTTTCGTCGGGAAGAACGAGCATTTTGTTGTGATACTCCGCATCTAAAATAGAATAAAAAATATACATTAAAAACAGCCTATTTTCAAATAAAAACGACAGTAATAAAATAGTTTATCATCTCATAATAAAAAATAATAAATTTGATGTTGAGCATAAAGAAAACAAACACATAGCTCTGCAAATTGATGAGCCTGATTGAAAGTAAACATTTTTGTATGAAGAATAATAATGTTTAAAGTTATTACTTTAAATCTACATTAATATTGTAATACTATAATCTGAAAGTAACTCTCCGCTGAAGCTAGTTTCATGAAATTTAACTTTTTTTTATGGGGTAGGTTAGGTAGGCGGACGAGCATATGGGCCACCTGATGGTAAGTGGTCACCATCATCCATAGACAATGACGCTGTAAGAAATATTAACTATTCCTTACATCGTCAATGTGCCACCAACCTTGAGAACTAAGATGTTATGTCCCTTGTGCCTGTAGTTACACTGGCTCACTCACCCTTCAAACCGGAACACAACAATACTGAGTTCTGTTATTTGGCGGTAGAATAACTGATGAGTGGGTGGTACCTAACCAGACGGACTTGCACAAAGCCCTACCACCAAGATTTTTGCCTAACACATGACAACCAACACCCTAAAACACGAGCGAAACTGCAGCCGACTATTATTTTTCTATAAAAGTGTGAATACTAGCCTATATTGACCATAAGAGAGACTTCCATGTTCAGTCCAGCGTCGCCAGCGTGGTGGGACACGATCAGCGAGTGGAGATAGGAGTTGATAACGAGAGGCGCATTCGACTCCGTTTTTCTTTTGCTTCTAGTGATTCCGCAGAGCGTCCATTGCGTGCCGTTGTTGTCTGTGTAGCTGTCTCTCACCTGCGATAAACATTTTATAACAAAAAATATGGTAAATTTTTAATTAAAAATAAGAAATTCTTTACATTTATATGCATGTGTATATATGTTAACTATGCTTATAGTTTACAGGCACAGCAAAACATTACACAATTTAATGTGTATATTTAATTGCTTGTTTTACTATACACGTAGAGCGAGGCGGCGAAGCAAAAAAATCAAACAATTTAGTATTTGTAATTATTTTTACTATTTAAGAATAAACGTAGTCACTCTTAATGGTTTACACACGCACACAGCTTTAGGTTAGTGATAACAATTATTATTACAGCATGTAATGTTTTTGAGTCTCTAGTAATTAATTTAATTTAGTAATCAACAGAACGTATCACCTCGATCCAGCCGTTGCCCTCGCCGCAGGGCCAGTGCGCGTGGTTGGGCACGAGCGCGGTGCGTGCGAAGGCCGCGGACAGCGTGTGTCCGTGCGGCGCCAGCACGCGCGTGCGCAGCGCCACGCGCGCCGGCGCCGCGCCCGGCCAGTTGGGCGCCGCCAGCGCGCCGCGCGAGCTCTCGCCGAGCTGCACCACGTGGGACACGTTCACGACCCACTCTGGAGATATTGGCGTTTTTCACATCGGTAACAAAAATCTCCGATATTTCTTTATTCCATCCTTGTACTTTAATTATAAATAATAATAATTTACGATTTAACACAATAATAACATTCAAAAAGATAATACCCTAAAACCACCTATGGACGGTTTCATATCAAATGGTCATCGTCTACAGAAACGTTTTAGAAAAAAAACACAAAATACCTCACATACTCCAAAAGCCAAACGGTTACTAAAAATTTACTCGTAATATTTTAAGTTAAATATATTTGTTTTATAATTGAGATATTCATTCAATTGTTAAATATATACACTGAAATTATTTAATTACTAATTGGAGTAAGTTGCTTAAAAACTTTAAAAGTAAATTTATTATATATAAATGTTGAATACTAAATAAATATATCAGAAAGTTACCAGTTTTGAAATGCGCAAAAAATCCTATTCCTGTGGCATTTTCACCAGTTCTCAACCTCAATCTCATGACTTCAGCTTGAGATACAAAAATTCCATTATTTAGTATCTTCGAATTCAGAAATGGTCTAATAGGAGCACTCTGCGTATCTACTTGAACTTCTACGTAATTGTCTTCAGGTATAACTTCAGTTACGTTGATCGGGACACCATTTTGGAACATCCCGTAGCCAAAATCAAAGAAGCTGATGTTAAGGAATATTCTTTTACCTGAAATAATTAAAAAGTCAGGATCGTAATAGCTGTTGTTGAAGGGCAGGGGCTTTTCAAATTTAAAAAAAATGATACACTCTCTCTCTTGTACCTCTTGAATTATCTTTAAGTAAGGGAAAAATTGGTATCTATGATGACCTTTTGACGTATTTTGGCCACGTAGGCTTATCTACGGACACTAGCCGAATCAGAAGATTTTTTATGGTGTCTATATTATTTCATGCATATGATCCAGAGGAACAGCAATCCGAAATATTTGGAGAGTTTAGATGCAGGACCAGACTAATCCAAACAATTTTTAAGTCTGACTTTGGATTTGAGCTCAAGATGTGGAGTAGTCTTATAAGATTGTAGAACAATAAGGTAGTCAATTAAATCTCAAACGATGGCTAGCATTTTATTTGTAAAAATGTATTAATTTAGTAATAAAATCGAAGTTACAACAAATGTAAATATGCTTGATATTACATTTTTATTCTGCTTATTGCAATTTAATAACATACCTGTTGGTGCAAAAATATCAATGGTACAATCCAAATCAGGTAAAAGAAAATGTGGGTAGTTCGGGCTGTGTAGGACTCCTTCTTTGGACGTGAACGTTTGGGACGGACAACCTGTTAATTCTACTGCTCGCCAATTTACTGAGAACCCTGAACCTGGTGTGCTAAAATAAGAGAAAAGTTATACATTAATTACAAAGAAAGAAAGAAAGAACACTTTTATTTGGGACCGTACAAAAATATAAAAATATATATAAGTTACTTCAAAATTAGAAATAAATAAAAAAAAAGTTAACCAAAGAAAAACAACTTAAATTACTATTAACATTTACACGAAAAAAGTGCACCAAATTGTATATTATTGGATTGTTTGCAGATAGGATTTGGTTTAAACTTTTGTATCAACCACAAATATAAATAACAACATATAAAGATAAATACAAGGAGTAAAGTCTTTTAAATATCGTGTTATTTATTACTACAAAGAATTTTGATAATTTTATAGTATCTCTAATTTTACTAAGAATTTTAATTACAATAACTACTATTGTCAATTTCGAAGCTATTTATGTGATTTTTATCTTAAATGTAGTTTAGTATAATCTTTGAACTCGAAATTAGAAGCGATGTATATTATTAAAGAATTGATTAATAATATATTATAAAGATTAATAATAAAATTAATATTCTCACTTGTAATCGGAGTGAAAATGTAGTACAGCTTCGTTGCTCGTTGCCACCCATCTGGTTTCACCGACTGAACCACAATACCTTGACGACTTCGAATGAACTTTCCGATCTCGTAACTACGAATAACATTTTAAATTACCAAATACATATATCGTCATATAATCAAAAAATAAATATAAATTAGTAAAACGAAGATCTTCATCTTTAGGCAAAGATAGAAAGATATTTGTTTAATTAAGACAATTATTGTTTTAGATGTTGTGTAAATTAAAAATAATACTCAAATATGATGAGTATACTCGTAAGATGGCAAATTTAGCAAATTTTCATACGACTTAGAATAAAAAGTTCAAGTCGAAATAAAGAAAAAAAAAAACAAAATATATTTAATCAACTCTTACAAGAACAATTGAATCGTAATTTCACAATATTCTATCGAAAATAGTCAACGTAAAAAGCTGTATATTTTTTTCATGAATGAAATATAATAAATAATACCTCAATAAAATCATAAAGGCAGTCGTTCTGGTACTCCAGGTCGATGGTCTGGAAGACGAAAACGAGTCGCGTATTGGCAGGTCCTCTGACGTGCACCCAATAATCTAGATCGTTGTCATAAATGCTTGGATGATTTGGGCTGGTTAGTACTCCTTGAAAAAAAGTGAGACAAATTAATTAAAAACGTTAGCTAAGGTGAACGAAGTGACTCGGAAAGTCTTTTAGGATTCAGTAAAGACTTACTAATATAATTTAAAATTAAATATATTTAAGGTCTTACATAAAATTTTCTTAATAATCTAAAGTTTCTACAGAGAAAATATATTGGGAGATTTTTTTATGGCTTCAATAGGCTGATTGGCAAATGGGCTACCTAATGAAATTTGAAGTATTTCTTATCATAGCCTAAGCGCAGTCAAACTTGCGTGCTAAGATGTTACGAATATGTTCTTTGTGACTGTAGTTACATAATGATAACACAGAGATCATTGTACTTGCTCAATTAAATTATGTTTATATCTAAGTTTCCTCAAATCTATTCTAGAAATACAAAATTAAATAATTATCAAATTCTTCTTGTTAAAGAGTCATAGAAGTACATGTTTTACCTGATGTTCCTTCAACAGTTGTGTTCGTCAGAATATGTTCCGAATAGAGCCGACGTTTGCACACGTATCCACCAGTTGCTGCACATTTATGCATCGTCCAATACAAGCCGCTGGGTTGGGATGGTACTGGCGATGTTTTCCACTGCAATTAGTGTCAAAGTATAAGCGTATACGAGCTATCAATGGTTTTGGGACCGTCTAATGATGTAAAAGTTGCAGCAAATCAAATCAAATATATCTGGTGGCACGGCAGTGCCCCAGCCAAGTCTCGAGCAAAACAGGCACGGCTGTACCATCTTTTCTCGAAGCGATTCGCGGCTGTTTCGCCCCCCCCCCTATATCTTTGAAGTGGACAAAGCTAGTAATTGTATCAATAGTTTTCTTTACATTATAATTATAGTGACTTGGCAATGAGCGTATAATTATTAAATGTTGATTTCTAACTACATAATAATTTGAATAGGACTTGGCTATTATAAGATCTCAAAACTTTTTACGATGGAGACTGCAGCGAGAGGCTTGGCGTTGTTTTATATTAAATGTTTTTGGTGGGTACTCTTTTCAAGTAGGCTTTACAAGCACTTTTAAATCGTCATTTAACAACTATGTTAAGTAAAGCTACCGCCGGTGAGGAAAGTAGATTTTACCGAAAAGAACCGGCAAGAAATTTTGAAAAAGAGTAACTACTGGGTAGTTACTCTTTTTAAAAATTTAAAATTACGGTAATGTTAGTTAAATACAATTATATATGTAAATATATATACCGCCTGGAAGTGAACAAGTATTAATCCCACCATTTTTTATCGTCTGTATAATCTTGTGTTGAATAATATGCCTTCTTTACTAATTTATTATTCTATTTTTATAATATGATTATAAGTATTACTCAAGTATTAGATGAATAAGTAGTATGAATTATTGTTATTAGTTACAATATGTCTAATATGATGTATGTATGTGAAGAAATCTTAACAAAAACTTATGAAATGTTATATAGACATGATATGATATGATAGTTTGGTTACAAATAAAATGTATCCTCTATTTCAACTAAGATAAATATTGAAATGTATTAATGTATCTTACTTGTACACCTAAACAAGCTTCGTCGATTTCCTCCGTATCGTTATACGGTGGCCACGCGTGGTAATCCAAAGTCGATCCATCAATCCAGCTGAGTTCAGCGCTGCTGTCAACACGAGCACCGAGCCAGTACACGGAGCCGGCGCTGTAATCGCTGCTCTGTCTGATGCCTGTTACTACGAATCGTTCCTCTTCTGCTGTGTGAACGGATGACAGCTTCATGTTTAATCCATCACAAACCTGGAGTAAAATAAGGAATATGAAAATACTGGCAGCATTAAGTTTTATTAGGGTTTTGTCGCTTGCTCGGGTGATAGCAACGCAGAGAATGGTTGAGACACTTATTCCTTCCCTTGAGGACAATTTTGCAGAATTGTTAGGGTCATTAATCCATAAAATAGATTTTGGAGATCTACAAACACCACACAGCGTTCACTTGTAAGGCTCCCAAAACTAACCAGTTCTTCTCGGACTTCGACAAAATTAGCTATATTTTAAGAAGTGATGCTCAACTGAACAGTTTTAGCCAAACATAGCATACTTGGAATCTTATCAACTCAGACTGTTCAGACCCAGATACTTGAATTTATTTTTAAAGTTACCTCATATGTATATGTTATTTAAAAATGTAATTATAGAAAAAAAAAATTACTTCAGAAATATATGAAAATAGTGAAACTGTACCGTCTGTAGAAATATTTTTCTAATAAAAGTGAAAGTATTTTTTTCCAATAAACAATAAACATCACAAAGAGAATTTATTCATTTCAAAAGGCAATATTGTCTACGTTTAAATAAATGCTCAATTATTGCGAATATAGGCAATATGATTTCCATAAGGCATTTTTGAATAAATACAAAACGCCCGTTGGGATATGACAAACATAACGCACTATATTAAAGAGTTGAACGCGAGCTTGAGAGACATTCTATATTTAAATATTATCTGTGATTTATTATTCATAAACGTAGAGCTCAGAATTTATATTTGACTTCATACTTAATAAGTGTATCTCATAGATTTGATGAATAGATAGATAGATAGATTCAGTGTTAAGGCAGTGAAGGCAAAGGGTATAATTCTCTTTTATGTCGCCATTCCCCTTTCTGCCGCAACTTATTACTTCTATTTGTATGCGTGGCGCGTTTACTAAATACTTTGTTGTTGTTTATTATTGCGATACTAAGAACAATGTTTTATGAATTATTTTACAAATTTAGTTAATATATATATATGAGAATATTATTAATATACTTTAAGCGCGAGCTTAGATGGCCCAGTGGTTAGAACGCGTGCATCTTAACCGATGTTCAAACCCAGGCAAGCACCACTATATGTATGTGCTTAATTTGTGTTTATAATTCATCTCGTGCTCGGCGGTGAAGGAAAACATCTTGAGGAAACCTGCATGTGTCTAATTTCATCGAAATTCTGCCACATGTACATTCCACCAACCCGCATTGGAACAGTGTGGTGGAATATGTTCGAAACCTTAATGGAAGAGGAGGCCTTATCTCAGCAGTGGGAAATTTACAGGCTGTTACTTTAAGCACATTTTTTTTAATAATCATTAATTTCGGTTTACCTTTGACGGGTGGCCGGTGATGACAATTTCCATCTCATAATACTTTGAGTGCAAGAGAATTGAGTATTTGCCAATTTGCGCACAAACTTGTTATAATATATGTTGCACAGCTAGCTAATAGCTTCGATGGAAATGACCACTGTTGCCCTAATGGCGTAGGAGAACAATGCACATTTAATTGATTTCCATAACTTTATCGGTCAATTCAAAAGGTGAAGGGTCATTTGTTTTAATCAAGCCTCTTTATTATTCACGCGATCACCCCAGTCGTTATCTCAATGTTAATCGCTAAATCAGGGCATGAGAATTATTCAAATTAACTGTTTGTATTTCCAATAATTTCGAAGGTCAAATTAATCCTTATTTTAACTAGTAATCCGTTGGATTTATATTTTAATAATGGACAAATCTTGAAAATCCTGGAATATTTGACGCACAAAGAAATGATATATATTTCTTTGTGCTAATGTATGATTTTTTTAGGAACGTTAGCAATTATGTTGATTATGGTTTAAGGATCGATACAAAAATATACATATTTTTGCAAATATAATTTGAAAACGTTAAGCGAATTTAAGCAAAACAGTTATATCACGTTCCTCGAAAAAATACGGTACTTAGAAGATTCCCCTGAGGCAGCATTCCCATACAAAAGATACATTCAACTACGTTTTATCGTTGAAATAACAAAAAGAGTCTCTTACAATACATTAGTGAAATAAACTCGCCTCAGCTTTCAACTCGTTTCCAAACTGCGGATGTTTTTATCTTTGGAAAATTTTTGTTCGCAATAAACTATTTTAAAGTCGTTTAATGTTGGTTTATTTATTTCATTTGAAGATTGTTTTTAATTAACGCTCTTGTGAATTTAAATACATTTGAAATATAGATAGGAAAGAAAGTAACTTGACGTAACTGTTAAAAAAACACCATTAGTCGTATCTCCACGATTTGAGAACATCCCGATAGCCGCTAAAGGTAGTATCGGAATACTTGGCGTTGATATTTCGAGCCTCGTTCAGTTCCGCGGTCAATTGGAAGGCAAAGCCAAATTGGCTTCAAAAAAGCTCGGTGTGCTCAGCAAGCCGAGACAGTATTTCACTCCGTCCCATCGCCTAAAACTTTACAAGGCGCAAATTCGGCCTCACATGGAGTACTGCTCTCACCTCTGGGCGGGTGCTCCCCAGTACCAGCTCCTTCCATTTAACTGCATCCAACGTAGAGCGGCTCGAGTTATCGACGATCAAGCCCTTTCCGATTTCCTTGATCCTTTGGCTTTGCATAGAGATGTCGGATCACTCTGCATCTTCTACCGAATTTTTCACGGGGAATGTTCCGAGGAATTGTTCGGATTAATCCCGGCTGTTGAATTTCACTTTCGGACATTTCGTCAAAATTCTAAATTTCACCCGCACTACCTTGATGTCCGAAAATCCACAACAGCGCGATTTCTTAGACATTTTCTGCCTCGCACAACCACTTTGTGGAACCAGCTTTACGAAGAGCCTACTCCTTTCTTAAAGGCCGGCAACGCACCTGCAAGCCCCCTGGTGTGGCAGATGTCCATGGGCGGTGGTAGTCACTTTCCATCAGGTGAGCCTCCTGCTCGTTTGCCACCAATTTCATAAAAAAGTAGACCAATCTGGGTACCACTTTCGTACGACGAGGTAGTAATATTCAGTATTGTTGTGATCCAGTAAGAAGTATGTGTAAGTAAATCACAAGGGACACAACATATCATGTCTTAAGGTTGGTAGCGCATGGTTGTGTACGAAATTATTTAAATTCCTACCCGATAAGTGGTGACCAATTGTCAGATAGCCTTTTGGCCTAACCGACTACCGGGTACCATAAAAAATAACCTATTAATATTAGGTTAGGTTAAGTTAAGAAGGAGTTGTGGAGTTTGCTTCATCACGCTTCTAAGTGTAGTTGGTTACTTACGTTAGGCAATTTACTTACTATGTTTTTTTTCATCACGGAGCAAGTTATGAGTCATAATCAGGAATTAATTACAACCCGGTAGGGCTTTATCCGCTTTTGAACGATTATTTTTCGGAAAAATAACATGTTTTGGCTCTCGATCCATTTATTATATTTGTCGAAAATTCTAATAAGATCCAGATCAAAAGTAGGTACATACTTCGAAATATCTATTTAAATAAATATAGAACGAAGTTAAATGGTAATTTTAAACTGCTGTATATTTTAAGTAGTTTATTTTCTATGATAATAAACTTTTTCAATTAGTAATTAAGGATACGCTCGGCTAACGAAGAATTTCAGAATATTTCCCGTCTCAGGTACTTAAAAGTTAGACAATCGATATGAGCCGTTAAATGTATTCCGTAGAGGAAAATTTTCGCCATTTAAACTAAGAATTTTCTAGAATAAGAGCCAGTGTAAATGAATTAAGCTCGTTACGGTTATAGAGTGCGAAATTTCACCTCATAATTGGATGTAATTCGGTTAAATGGTTTTCTAACACTGTTGATTAATATTATTCGAACAGATTCATGTTTTTAAAGGCAAAATTATAATTACCTGTTTTAAATCTATTTATGTTGGAGATATTATAATAGTAAAGGCCATTTAGACATTTACAGCAACATTTTGTCATTTTTTTAATGTGAAAGAACCGTAACACCAGTAAGAGTTAAAGCGAGCATCGAAATTATTGTCAGGTGAGTTTCATAACAGGAAATTGTCAAGCTGTTCCATAATATTCCTTAGCATAAGTATTGGTTTTATATTTCAAGTGGTAAAATATTTGTATATATTTTGATTTGTCCCATTCTTGAATTTAAACAGAGGATCCAAAATCTGTCCGATGACAATATACAATTTAAAATATTGGACATAATGGATTTTGGGCAGACATGGCCCAGTGGTTAGAAACAATACATCGTGAGGAAACCTGCATGTGACAAATTTCATAGAAAATCTGCCACATATGTATTCCACCAACCCACATTCTCATTCTCATCTCAGAGGGAGAGGAGGCCTTTAGCCCAGCAGTGGGAATTTACAAACTGTTGTTGTTGTTATATACTAAGAAGTGGCTTGCGGACGAATATTATACTCTTGAAAAATTGTTGTGTCTGGTTTTAATAATATAATCCTAAAGTATTGAAATATACCGGTATAAACAAAAGGCTTACCACTCTTGTTAACACCGTAAGGGAGCCATAAAACCTTGAGAATTCATGCTTGATTGTCAAGAGTGATATAAAATTAAATATTAACTTGGATCTTTTGGGACTTATCGTTAACTTGGGTCCTTGCTCGAGGTAATTTGGACCTTTCGTAATTAGGGATCTTTGTGTATACATTGTAATATTATTCATACGGTAAATTTGGATTAATATGTCTAGCGCTAATCCAAATTATTTTATAGTTACATTGTCCAAAATGGGAGGGGTGAGTTGATAAAATACTTGAGTTGTTTTATTCTAAAATTTCTGTAATCTCACAGTTACATACACAGTCTCACAATTTCCTCACATAGTTTAATAACCGTTTATAATGATAGGATATTTTAAGTTAGCAACAGAGGTAATGTGGTGCTTTCCTATCCTTCTAGGATAGTGTCCCGAAGAGCGTGCAGTACGCTCTAAAAGCTGCAGACTCGATGCAGTTGTGTAACAATTCTGTACCAGTATTATGAGTATCTTATAATTATTTCGTGAATTGTGCTACTAATCATTGAAAATACTTCTAACCCTTATACTTATCAAATAAATTCGATGTGTGAACATAGCTTATATTATAACACCATGTTATGAATAATTAATTTGTGAAGAAAATACTAGAAAAGAAAGAAGTTTGAAAAGTAAACTAATATAAACATTAAAAATAACCTGATTATAACTATGGAAAATTATTTTATGTTATAAAATTTTCAAGAATGCAAGAGCATGAATGCAAATGCAGAAGGATACAAGTAAGTGCTTTAGACATGAATGCAAGAGAAAGACCCAAGATGATGGTCATTGTTCATACCTGCTTAGCTGTAGTCCAGGATGCCTGCGGGTAGCCGGAGAAGAGATAGCAATAGCCGTTGAAGAGGATCTGCTTCACGTCCATACATGACTGTGCTGTTGAAACAAATGCAGCTATTATAAAATATTTTCAACCATTTTGAATCCCGAAAGTAATAAATTGAACAAAGTTCAGGATTCAACGTCAAAAGCTATGTGACAATGCTGAGTATGTGTACACACAATTAAAATAAAGTAACAAGAACATAGAATAGAAAAACCAGTATAACGGTTTTTATTTATGATATTGCTAGGCGAATAGGTCGCCTGTGTATGTGGTATTTTTATAATTAAACTTTTATAAGCACGTTTGTAAAGTTAAACCAATTTCTAATGTATTCGGAGGAACCAGCAAGAATTTCAATGGTTACTCTTATTCTTCAATGAGATACAAAGTCAATATATGATTCTGAGTACTGGTGCAAGTGTCGTACTAGTTCAAGATTAATTTAGCGAAGTTGTTGATTTAACAAACACCGCTACGATTAGGTCCAGTACTAATAGCGTAGATCTAAACCACACATTCCAAATTCAAATGTTGATCAGACCTGAATTGTTATTTACTTTAATGGTGTTAATAATTATTTGTATTTATTTATTTTATCGTGCCTGTCAAGGTATACATTGCAAGAAAACCTCTGCGTTTCATGAATTTCTACGACGTTTCCTTGCGGTGAAGCTGAAGCGTAAAAACCACTAAACTTTATCCTTAATACGGGATCGAACTTCTGCGATGGAACTTTTACGTGTGCAATGTGAGTGCGCCTCGCTTCGAAATTAATTAGATCCTCTAGCGTGTTCTTCGAGTGTGTGAAGACCAAGGGAGCGCTCCCAATAAGAAGAAAGTGTCTTCAAAACCAAGAGCCCAGAATTTGAACAACTCCCCTTCTTAATCAACTAAAACTAAAGTTCACTTATCTCTCGGGTGTACATTTTGGTATTACTATTAGTATTATATGTATATATATATGTAATATATATCGCCAATTGTAAAATTACTTATTTATCGGAGGTAAAATAACAAGCGAGGTGTTATCAACAGATTTCCTCGTAATTTTATAAATTTAGTAGTAAAATATCTTTCTGCGTTTTTTTATATTAAATTTCCTTTTTAAGTTTATATTATTTAACAGTATTGATGAAATCTAAAAGTAAAATCTATTTTAACAACTAAATGAGGATTCATGAAAAACAAAAAATTGTCTTTTTTGCGAATTTCAAAGAGATAATTTCAAACTTTATCATATAATGATATTTTTTAATCGTTGTTTAATATTACAAACTATTTTATATATGAAAGCGATGGATTTATTTTTACATGAAATTTAAGTTTAAACAAATAAATGTGCAACGTATTATTTAAACAACAACAACAACAACAACAAGCAAAGCAGAAAGTAATCAAACGATACGTTGAATTTCAAATGCCTGGATCCGATCGCTAAAATGTTTTCTCATGAATAACTTGTCGCGACAACCGCCTCGCCACATGTTTCAAACTAACTATGACCAAGTATATTCAATACTCATACAATATACGACGTATTTGGAAAATATTCCAACAAGTTGAGTTTCAAAAGGATATCGTGCGAGTAAAATTCAGAGAGCTTAAAATATAAATTCAATATAACCTTACTAATATTACATAATGGTACCTATATTTTGTTTCTTTCGTTTTCACAAAGAAACAACTAATGCGTTTTACGTAACTTTCGTATTATAGCCCAGTCAGCCAAATTTCACGAAATAAAAATAATAAATACGAAAGTTTTGAAATTTGGTTACAATGTTCATTCTGGCTTATTAATGAACGGGTTAAATGTCCTGAACAATTGAAGCTCCGGAATCGCCGCCATCTTGAAAGAAAGGCGCAATTTTATGGTTTTTGCTAAATAACTTCTCAGTTATGATATTTATTGAAAAAATTGTTATTACAAAAGTGGAATGGAGACCATTAAATTTTCTTTAAAAAAGGTATAATATTTTTTTTGTAAAAGTTATATTTTTATGCACAAATGGATCACGAATGGATGTAGAGACTGTGAACAGAAAAATTCATATTTATTAGATAAATTTTATTACAACAAACTTTTGTTCATTCTACCAATTTTCAAACTCACTTGTTTATTTACGACGCTTTTTAATGGTTTTAATGATAGTTGGGTTATCCTCAACCATGTCATCAATCGATGAAGCAATACTGAGCTCATCCGTTACTTTCGTTGCCTGGGCTATTATTGTTTTTTACGGTTTCACTAAGTGATTTATTTATTTATATGTAAACCTAGTCAGATATAAATTTATCGGTCTAAGTGGTTTGAATAAGATCGCGAAGAGACTCTTTAAGAACATCGGTGTAAATTATATAGCACCATGGAAACGTAAATTCGTGTTAAATAGACCTGTAACACTTGTTACCAGAAATAGTCCATACCGACATTTGGTCCATCGGTGGGCTGCTGCAAACGAACAGCATATTACTGTCGGCACGTTGGCCCGAGCTGCCGTCTCGTGAAATTGAAGGCAGTTGTTTATTCTATCTTACTGTCTTTCACAGTGACACAGAGGTAAGACCAGGTAAGATGTACGCAAGTAAGACACGGCGTGTTTGTTGTGATATAAGATTTTTTATTGTATCGCATTCTTATATTCAAAATGAAAACATATACATGATATAATTCTACTTTAACTATAAACTAAATATTCACATATATATCAATTTAATATTTTTAAATGGAACGTAGTCAAGTGGTCATCATCGCTCGTCTTTATGTACCACCACATAGCCACATCATTGGTCACCGTCAATCATAACATCAATGGTGTTATAGTCGTAATTAAAGCAAATCAGTCAATTACAAATTGGTATATTGCAATACAGATTGATGTTTTCCTGTAAAGTCTGAGTATCCTAGGTATCCAGCCATGCACAAAGCCCTACACGCCCTGCAAGCGTCTTTGTGACACACAAAAAGCCTTTGTAAGATCTAATCTAACTATGCCTTGAGGTTGGTAAGAAATCGCTCTTGTATTAAGTGCAGAATTTCACGCGTATCTTCTTTTTTTCACATAACTTTTTATTTTTTAATTAAGTACAACCATGTTTTTTTTCTAACTTTGGTTATTCCAACCTTTTTTGATATATTTTTATAACAGAGGAGAGAAACCTTAACGATACGATTAGATATCTAAGCTTTAGATTAAAAGAATAGATATAACACAATAGATCCGTCCTGCTACTAAAGGGTAGGTAGATACATTAATATTATTGATTACTAAAAATTTAAGTGTGTGTAATGATCCTACGAGTTTTGCTGTGCAACTGTATACCCTTGCGTGATATATCTTTAAGAACGTTATTAATTTGAAAAAAAAAAAACAATTTTACACAAAACAAATACAGATATGAAATAGCAGAATAAATGCTTCGATATTTATAATGTTATTGGGTTCTTTACATGCAAGTCGTGGAAGTTATTACGTATTCGATATTGCATCCATATTGGCGGGAAAGATAAACAGAAAATGGCTGACTCTTATACAATGTAAATACGAGTAAATATGAAAATGAGAAGACAAGTTATTCCATTACTACAGATAGGAATGTATCGATATTATCGGAATGATTTTAATAACAATAATATTAACATTTACATCACGAATCGAGATGGTTAGAACGCGTGCATCTTAACCGATGATTGCCAACCCAAACCCAGATAAGCACCTCTTAATATCCATGTGATTAATTTGTATGTATAATTCATCTAGTGCTCGGCGGTGAAGTTAAACATCGTGAGGAAACCTACATGTGTCTAAAATCATAGAAATTCTGCCACATGTGTATTCCATCAAACCGCATTGAAACAGCGCGGTGGTATATGTTTCGTCTCCTCAAAGGGAGAGGAAGTCCCGGAAGTGGGAAATTTACAGGCTGTTGTTGTTGTTACATCACTATCTTTATACTATCTCACATAGGAAAAAACACCCTTAAGTTAATCTGTCACAGGAGTTTATTCATAATCGATATCGGGATAAAATAATAAAACAAAGGATTTTTTAATACCAATGATATACCAAACTTAAAATTAAAAGTTATAAAAACAGTTTCATGTGCATTTAATATTTGGACGTTTTTATTTCCTTGTATGACGTTCAGATTTTATTTTATTACTTCATATCAAAATGTCAACCACTACAAAACCTATCGTAATATCATCTGAAGCTTTACTACATTTCATAACTGGAATTTATTTTTATTCTGAAATTCTGGCAATGGAATTTTACAGACAATCCCAAATAAGAAAATAAATAACGATTTGTCTTACGCTTGGACATTTTTCTTTTTTTTCTCAAGCAAACTAATAAAATCCCTAGCACTTTGATAAAATAAAAGTTTTAGTATTTATAGTTCCTTGACCAATATAATATGTATATATTCTGTTTAAAATATACGGTTGACCATCTCATTCCTACTAATTTCAAACATCTGCCTTATTAAACAAGGGCAATTTCACCGTATTGATTATTTAGTATTAATCTATATATATATGTCAAAATACATACATAATTACAAGTGTGTGGCAGAAAAGTTGGTGGGGAAATGGAATACTAAGTGATCATGACATAAATTGTCATGTATACAGCATAAACCATCCTATAAAACATAATAAATGAGACATAAAATGTTACGACTCTTTTGCCTGTAATAACACTATCAGCTTTCCTATTAGTCATGATTAAGTTGCACTTTATTTGTAAACCGAAAAAGAGGTCAAAAGTCAGTATAGCACAGCGATATTCGAATTTAGGTTACGTTATGACGTCGTAGCTGGCAGTCTTTCAGTCGTTTAGATATGGGAGATACTTAATGGAAGTCCTGACATGCCTAATGGTGCGTTGATGTAACTCGAGATACGAGCATGATACGGAGACAGCTTTCGTCTTAACTTTAGTTACGAAATCGATAAGTGAAATGTTAGAAATTTTATTGTGATTTGTGAAATTTGTCATTTTATATTTTATTTCTTTAGACGTTTTAATAAATCTCATGATAAAAACAATAATGTATATTAAAAAAGTTCATATAGCGGATTTACATACAAAGCTTATCCATTTAAGTGACTATTTGATTTCAGAAAATAAGTAACTGCTGAGTTTTTCATCGGTTTTTCTTGATACATTCTATAATTTGACGAATAGTAATATGTATGTTTAACCCTGTTACATTAGCATTTAAAAGTACTTTTGAATCAAGAACGATATTTTAATGCTGAAGTAAGTTTCTTCGTGAAAAATTTTGACCGTTACACGAATCACATGACATTAAAGGAACGATCGAGTGTAAAAGGGATTGACGCATATATTATTAGTTTTAGTAACGATGGTATAGTTAGATAAGCTGGATTTAAAGCTCAGATTGTAGATATGCCTTTAATTTCGTCCGTCAAACGGAATTTTTGGGGCTTCCATTTCATTTCACACGCTCATCATTTAGCAAAAATACATACATAATAATATTCCTCATTTTATTCTTAGAGAAAATGTATTACGAATTAAAAACAAAGTCAGAGGGACTTTGTTTTTGTTATACAACTCATTACTTTTTTTTAAATTAATATTGGGACAAAACGGGTATGTCATTGGATCGTATGTATGATCGTATGAAACGTATGTATACGTTTGTTTTTAGAACGTATTTGATATCAAGTAAAACCACAAATATCTCGAAAGATTTTTTAATAAACATTGAAAGGCAAAAAAGTAAAAGGTGGACAAAGAATCTAAAAAACATTCCCGAGATAAAGGAACCAAGAACCGAAATGTTATCAAAGCGAATACTTTGAGAACAACAATACGACGGCTTCCACATTACCATAATAACAGAAATGTAAATACACTTATACGCATATCTCGTGTCGGGCTCTGGATTACAATCTACGGATGCTGAATGAAGAATAATATCAAAATATTTGGATAAGAATTTATTATTCAAATGCCATGGATCCTTCAATCACATTCAAGTCAAACTAAAAGCAATGCCTACGTTTTTATTGTTTGGGATATTCCTTAAGTATAGTACGATCATTATATGACGATATGGTCTCTGAAAAGTCTCATTGGTCTACTGATTAGTTTGTATTGAGGTAGTATTTATTGGCTTTTTCTATCAACAAAATTATCAGGGGGAGACTGAAGTTGGAAAGTTGGTAGTGTACATTCACGAGCCCTAGAAAATATGTTTTTCTTTGATTTTCAGTTTAGAGATATGCCTGTACTAGACTATCTCACTCGCCCTTCAATGATTACCGTGGAATATACGACGAAGGGGTATTTAACGAATTTTACATTAAATATACAATGATTACCTTTGACTTTGTTTGTAAAAGCTTACTTGAATTATGTGTATTTTAGTTTTTATTTTGATCGATTTACATAAAGTCCTACCAACAAACACGAGAGTTCCATGGGCAAAAATCTCTTAAGGATTGAAGCGCTATTTCAAAGCGTGAATTAAATAATAATACGCCGATTATCAAATTGTCGTCTTATCTTTCGAACCATTTATAACACTTTACCTTAAACTTTTCTTATAAAGTTTATGAAATTAAATTGGTCATGACTTCCAAAAGTCTGGCAAGCACCACTTGAGTTTTGCACTGAGGGTCATTGAGAGATATTACTGGAAAGACCCTTGGTTTGTCATATCGTCCCAAAGCTTTTAGAGAGAAATATTGTTATTCGTACCGTTTTTAGTTATTTTTACAATTTATATTGAAAAATCTGAAGCTATGAATTAACCATGTATTTTTTTATGAGTATATAGGCCATCTGATGGTAAGTGATCAACTTCGACCATAGACAATGGTGCTTTAAAAATATTAAACATTTCTTACATCGCCATTGCTCCACCAATCTAAGATCTTATCCTGTGCCTTTTGTTCCACCGGCTCACTCACCCTTCAAACTGGAACTACGTCACGCAACTATATTAATTCCGATCATTTAGAATTGTATTCCATTTGATTATGAGAATTTAAAAAAAAACACACTTGTGGCGGTACTAGTCTAGTCCTCATTGAGAATTCCATGGAAAAAATCAGTAAGGCGGATATTATCATAAAGTACCATATTGGAATTTAATTCAGTGGTCGACGCATTAATCACACACGAACTACACACATTTCATTGAATTTTAAAAGGACATAAAATTACTTTAAAATTGAATCATTTAGGTTCTTTTATAATATGTACAATTGCATATTATGTAATAACTGACACATCAAAATCGTATTACACAAAAGCAATTTAATGCTGCATTGAGAGGTCCAATGTCAAGCATCTATTACAGCGATGAACTGGAACCATTCATTCAGCGCTTCTTGAGTTATTTAATAACGGACGCAGCGCTTTAAGCGCTAAATTGGAGTACAGGTTGAAATTTTCGTGATAAAAATTCTTTCGCTTGAAGCTTGCGAATGAATGGATGAATGAACGAGTTAACGAGGTAGTGAAGTTTTTTGCTTGTCCTCGTCGAATGAAAGCAGCTGTTTTCGTAGGTCAGATTTAAAACATTTTTCATTAGTTACTCGAATCGAAGTTCATTTCATAAACAAAATTTTGTTAATAATATATTTTAAGTACTATAATTAGCTCTGTATTTAATTTAATTACGTATAGAAGTACCTATAAATAAATAAAACCTTTAAAATGTCACACAATAATTATCTTTTAAGATACAGGTACTAGGTTGTGTCGAACAAGTTAGTCCCGAATATTTTTTTTATATTTCTATCCTTGTTTTCAATTGAAATATCGAAGCTAAGATATAAAGCCTAAGTGTCGATGACCTCCGTGGTCGAATAGTATGTATACTGGTATTCATGGGTACGCCACTTCGAGATTCCCGCCCGAGTCGATGTAGAAAAAGTTAATTATTTTTGTCAGTTGTCTTGGGTCTGGGTGTTTGTGGTACCGTCGTTACTTTTAATTTTCCATAACACAAATGCTTTAGCTACTTACATAGGGATCAGAGTAATGCATGTGATGTCCAATATTTATCTTATATTTATTTGTTTATTTATCCTTAAGTATCACAATTGAACCCGTGACTTAAATAGCTTTAGCAGCCTTTATGCCATTGAGCCAGTGGCGATAATTATCGTTCTGCTCTCGTTGCTCTAAATAAAAACTGCACACAGAACTAATCGAGCAGGAACAAGAATCCTCATTGCGTCATTAAAAATTATGAGAAATAAGCGCTGTGCAGTTAATTAAAAGCATCGCACCGCTAACTTAATCAACTTATTTACCAAACGATATCATGCCTTATTCCAATGCACTACGATACTCGATTCAAGACTCAAATTTTGCAATTAGAAACGCCGAAACTAACGAATTTGAGCTCTATTCGAACTAGGCTAGTTAGCTGTGGAAAAGTTCCACGTGTAAAACAAAGTTATTTGCTTGCGAGACAAGCGAATTAGAATTCTATTGTTGATTGTATAGAGTTGGTTTTAGTTCACGCCGTAGTGGACGCGGCGACTTCCGTACTTGTTCCGTACGGTGAAGTTTCATTCAGAACTCGTTCCGTCGGAACCGAAGTCGTAGTTTGAATTGAAAAACATTGTTCTTCACGCGACCATTTTATACGGAATATGATGTCGGTGAAATATTATTGCAAGCAACAGATGTCTTTTGAGACATCAAGTGGAATAGTTATGAAGTCACTTTGTACAAGTTTAAATAAGTTCATCGAATCAAAATCGGAATCAATGTAATGGACTCAAGTGAAGGTTCTTACTTATTGTATATGAAGCCTTATTTGAGTTAAAAATGTAATGTATGAGAAAAAAATAAAAGTATTTTCGAGTCACGTTGAACAGATTTCTTTTATAATATTTAGGGTTAAATTGTAATGACGTTGAGGAGAGTATGTTGAATTTATGTTTCTGTATATATGTGGGTAGGCTCCTCATAAGGCGGTCCCATGAAATGGTGAAGCCGCTGGTTGCGGGCTGCACGAGAACGGTAGTTGTGCCGATCTTTGGGAGGAGACCTATGTCTAGCATGGGTGTTTAACGGTGATGATATTTCTCTGAATGTCTTTCGATACATACAGGTTTTTATACAATGTTACTTCATAGGAGTGATATAATTAAATATAAACATATTTTTTTGGATTTCTATACACAATCCTTTATAATGATCCATGTGTAGCATGCACTGAGCTTTGTCCTGATTGGTTGTTAAAACTTCGAACGGTTTAAAATTATTTTTGACATGTTATCAAATATTCAACCCCGGGGCTTTATACACATTGACACAGAAAAATTAGTTTTTATCGATAAAACTATGTTCACGCTAAATATTTATAAAAATATTCTATGCCGCCGTCAATATTTTTATTTATCAACATATATAAGTAAAGGACCGTTTGTTATTATATACCTACTCATGTCAGAATATATAGATGACATTCGATTTATATAAAAAAAATATTTGAATATCATCGATAATTCCCAGTGTCTTTTTACACTTTGAAACTTCTTAAAGACTAAAAGTATCAAAGCTTAATTTGAGTGTATCAGTGTTTCTAAACTATGCATGGACAATAATCAATATATTATAACTTCATCTCGAATCACTCTATCTATTAAAAAAAACCTCATCACCAGCCGTTGCGTATATAATGTATAAAGAAAGAAAGAAAGAAAGAAAGAACACTTTTATTTGGGACAAGATGACAATTGGTACAAAATAAAAAGTAAAAATAATAATAATAATAAAAAAAACTTAAGTACTAATAACTTATCATTTACACAATAAAAAAAGAAATAAAATGAACAATAAAAAAAATAAAGAACAAGAACAACTACAATATACGTGACGTGTCCCAAATAGGTATACCATTCAGCAATTCATAGGTGTGGACACCTAATGCTGGTTTTCAATGGTACCCTTTTTTTATGTATATGTGAATGTTAATTCAAGTTTCCACAAATAAAAACCAATACTTACTATCCGTTAAGGTAAGTTTAACGCGGTATCCAGCGTAGTGTCGGGAGTGGTCAGATCGGAACCGCAGACGCAGAGAGTTTCCGCGTGACTGGTACCGCAAGAGCTTCAATTTCCCGCTCCAGTCGCCGCAGAGACGACGAGTGCGCGCCGCGTGTGTGTCGCGCGACCACCCCGCGCTCACCGCATCCGACTCGGACAGAAGTGTTTCCAACTCTTCCCACACCTAATATTATAATAAGAAACTTTAATATAATATCAACCTATTAACTATTAATGTTTGGAGGTTATTATGGTTAAAGAATACTTTGACTTTTTTCTAAGTACTCTGTATGTGTCATTTATTTTCTGTATTACTGTTATTGGCAAATAAATATTATTATTATAATACTTTGACTTATTACGATTAGCATGAAAATAAAATTGAAGGAAAGACATCAGACTTTAACTAAAAACACCTTTATAACGTATAACTAATACTATGTTACTACAAGTGTAGATTTTACTTGCAAATAATAATATAATAAATAAATTCTGCCTAAGATACAGGGCTCCTAGTTTATGGGTACAGAGGTTATTTGACGTATGCTATTTGATACATTAATAATAAATATATTTGATTTGATTTGTGCCTAGTTCGTAAAGTGAATTTAAAATATTTATTATCGACGAGAGTATAATGTTATGTTAGTAACTCAACTATGTTTATTCTTTGTACTAAATTAGGATAAGCTTGTAATGCCAATTTCCGACTCCGTAATAAGTCCTTCTTGGGCAATAAATTTAAATCATTTGTATAAAAAAAATTAATAAAAGAGCATATTATACAATACAATATTATTCAGATGATAAAAATTCATGGAGGTAATACTGGTTGACAGGATATACCTTATATAATGTATTGATTGCTTCATTCATTATAGTTTGGAAAATGATAATTAAAGTTCTTGTAAAAGCCTACTTGAATAAAGTATACTATGATTTTGTCAGACACAAATTTACGCTGTGTATTGTATATCAATCATTTTCAAATTTAATTAAGTAAATATTCATTGAACCTAATCTTAGTTAATTATACATTTAATTAAAATATCAATTTCATCAATAATCTAATTTTTCTTTGAGATGGATAGCGTGTACCTACCGTTATTTTAATTAAAATACCAATCGTGTAATTTCAGTAGTATTTTACAGTATAGTATTTGAAAAAAAAATTGACAAAATAAAAGTAACAGCCTGTAAACTTCCCACTTCTGGTCTAAGGCCTCCTCTCCCATTAAGGAGAGGGCTTGGAACATACTCCACCACGCTGTTTCAATGTTGGTTGGTGGAATGCAAATGTGGCAGAATTTTGATGAAATTAGACACATGCAGGTTTCCTCAGGATGTTTTCTTTCACCGCCGAGCACGAGATGAATTATAAACACAAATTAACCCCATATATGTAGTGGTGCTTGCGTGGGTATGAACCCGAAATCACAGGTTAATATGCACGCGTTCTAACCACTGGGCCATCTCAAACTGTACCTCATTTTCAGAGCCGAAGCCATGTTCATGCGAAATCCACTCCTCGGGTCCCAAATCCGTCGCATTCTCCAGACCCGACTCGATAATCTCCAGGAAGTCGTAACTGCAACTGCAATCATAAATAAATAGTTAGTATGGTATTACTTTAGTTCGGAAACAATAAGAAACCTACTTAATATTTTATAGGAAACAGCTTTTTCATCTTCCACACAGCAACGGACCAATCAAATGAATAGATTTTATGGTCCTTCGAGCCGGATTTGAATTCCAATCGTAGGAGTAAAGAACAAAATTTATATATATAATAAAATTAGAATGTCTGTTTGTAATATTAAAATATCCCTTTTTTACTCAATGCATATGTATACATGGTACATATAGCAAATAAATTTTTTTTTACAAATTTTGTCTGTCTGTTTCTTCCGGTTAATCTCTGAATCGGCTGGACAGATTTTGACGGGACTTTCACTGGCAGATAACTGATATAATAGGGAGTAATTTAGGCTACAATAATATATATTTTTTGTTAAATTCAAACACGTATTTCAATGCACAATATAGCCGATATATTATTAAAAAGTTTATGATTAAATTATCTTTAGAAATGACACTACTCCACTTAACTTAACTTAACTTATATTCACTTTACGTTTACTTCCAATATTCCGATAACAGTTTCGTCGACGTTCAAGACGCCACTTTTTCGCAAATCTATAGCAAATATCAAAGATTAATCTCGACCAATAATATCACGTCAATTCGCTGTCAACTTTTGTTTATTTGGCTTTCCTCGCTTATGATTGGAACAGAGAGTCGAGATGGCCCAGTTGTTAGAACGCTTGCATCTTAACCGATGATTGCGGGTTCAAACCCAGGCAAACACTCTGTTTCATGTGCTTAATTGTCTTTATAATTCATCACGTGCATATTTGACAAATTCCATAGAAATTCTGCCACATGTGCATTCCACCAACCCGCGCTGGAACAGCGTAGTGGAATATGTTTCAAAAACCTTCTCCTTAAAGGGAGAGGAGGCCTTTAGCCCAGCAGTAGGAATTTACAGGCTGTTGTTGTTGTTGTTGTTGATGATTGGAACTGAGTATACATATATATTTATATACTTTTATATCAAACCAAAAACCTCATACGTAGAAGTCGAATACAAAAATGAAAGCATCTGGTGCCTTAAATATAAATTAATTTCAAATTACATTTAAATACATATGGAAACGGAAAATTCAGAATCAATAATGAGTGCAAGTTATAAATAATTTATAAGAAAATTGATTATGGAGTCAATTTCACTATCGATTTGGTGAGCGCTTTCTTTTAAATTCAGCATTTGGAGTCTATGATCAGACTGACCTTTATGAGCTTCTTGCTTTATTATTACACTTAATTACATAGTCTTTTTTGTTTAAGAAAATGAATAAGCAAACGGAGTACCTGATGGTAAGAGGTCAAAGACAATGATTCTGAAATATTAAGCATTCTTTACACCGCCAATGCGCCACGAAACTTACGAATTAAGATGTTATGTCCCTTATGCCTGTACTCTACATACACATAACTATATAGTTACAATAGTATTGAGTGATGCTGTTTGGTGAAAGAATATCAATACCACCAAGTAAAGTCTATCCTGATTCTGGCATTCCGATTTCCTCTTGTCCGAATCGTTTAAGATTTGGTTTTATGTGAAGCTTTTATTGTTACAGGATGCAATAACTTCAATAAATTGAAGGTGTCCAGACAATCTTATCGCTGATGATATAAATATAAGTATTTTAGAAATCAAGCAATTTAAAACTATTAAAAAAGATTGACTGTTATATGTTAATGCAATTATCAAATATTAAGACACTTTAGAATATATTTGAATCATTGAATGACTTAGCAAGTTCAATAACACTGGACTTAAATAAATATGTGTTTATACGGAATACATACACAAGACGAGCAACACCACACTCACACACACACATATACACACACATAAAGGTACACACTTATATGTATATATATACAATGTGTAATTACAATTGGGTTGTCGTAAAGTTGTGATGTGATGTAAATGCCACAGGTGCGATCCCATCCCCTTGGTATGCCTTTACTCCCCTAACACCTGTTTGACGCTTAATATTGATAATTATTTGGAAAGCGAGCGTTGTTTGTACTATTTTTTATTAAACAAAGGCAAATATTGAATGTTTAAACAGTAACAGTTTTAATGAAAACGAACGCACGGCAATTTGTCAAATTGAAAAATCTTTTATTCATTGCAGTCGTTAGGTACGTTTTGTTGGCTTATGCAAAACATGTGTGTTAGCTAAAAATATAAACTAATATTAACGGTGTACAAAACTATGCCATGAATTTTGCTTTCTAGAACAAAGTGAAATGTTACCGTGATTTATAATGTACGAAAGTTGAACAATTTATCATGGTTTTGCTTCGATGGAGTGTATTCTATTTATTTTATAACGTACATTTAGTCTGCGATAAACGTAGCTGTACGACAAATGGTTAAACTGAGGTTGAACTTTTGTTTTCGTAAACATTTATAAAAGTTGGTCTAATGGGTGCAGATCCAGGCGTTTTTCTGTAGCAGTTCAGTTTGAAGTTAGAAGTGGCTCCCGAGACTCAGGAAGCACGTGTAATCCTTGGTCCTGCGTTTGAACTCTATCAGGTTGTGTCAGATTTGCCATCCCATAAGGTTAGGAGAGGAAATAGTACAAACAACTTAAAATGCCTGATGGAAAGTCAGAAGTAACGAAGGTACCACAAACAACCAGGTCCAATACATCATAGAAAACTAATAAATCTTCTACATTGACTAGGCCGGGAATCGAAACCGGGACCTCAGAGTGGCGTACCCATGAAAACCGGTATACACAGCACTTGACCACGGAGGTCGTCTTTATATAATAACTGTTACCCGCGGTTACGCTTGCATTTTGGGATTCTTCAACAGATGTTGATGTTAATCTTCAATACTAAAACATGAAAAGGCAGGCTATGTCCGTAAGGTTTAAGCTTGATTTAAATCAAATTTCATCAAAATTTTACAATTGGACAGACAGACAGAAAGAGTTACTTTCGTTTTTGTAATATTAGTATATAATAGATAATAGTAACAACTTGTAAATTTCCTATTGTTGGGTTAAAGCCTCCCCTTCCTTTGGGGGGAAGGTTAAGAGCATATTCCAACAAGCTGCTCCAATAGAATCACATGTGGCAGAATTTAATTGAGATTGGACATATTTTCTCACAATGTTTTCCTTCTACCGTTGGCGGTGAAGGAAAACATTGTGAGAATTTGGATTCAAGATGACATAAAGCAAACGAGAAAAGTGAACAAAATTACGAAAATCATTGTTAATTGCAATTATGTAAAAGTGATTTCAGAAAGGGTGAGGAAAAATAGCAGAGACTATGATAATGGCGGCTCGATTAATTCAAAAACGATCGGTTACTGATGTAAAAACTATTCGTTACATATACCTAGAAGCCGAAAACCAAAATGAAGTATTAGAAGTAGCGCTCTAGTTTACTGTCTATACAGAGCAAACTGAAGCCAATATCGGTAGGTTCAGTAAAACTCGCAGGCCGCAGTTGTTTCTAAACGAATGTATAAAATATATTTATACTGAAAAATCAAAGAAAACCCTAGAGATAGTCGTACAAACGTTTCTTTTAGAGTACGCGCGAACAAACTTCCCAGCATAGCGCGTTCAATATGTAAATGATCTGTTTTTAACTTTTTCCATTCCTTAAGTTTTATTTAAAACCCATCTGGTGCATTGCAGTGAGAAGTGTTATCAGGAAATCGACATATTACGGCAAAAATGCTGAGCCATGATATATTCATCCTTATAGCAGCCCATAGCGTATCTTATATGTTAATATCGTAAGCCGATTTTTGTCCCAATGATTATGGGACGATAGCTGGACATAGAAATTTGTTATCGTCCCATTTTGAAGAGCTTCCATCCATAATAGTACAGTCATTTGGTACTTTTACTTGGAAAGTTTTCCGGGAGTTTTGAAAATTGGTAATTTCATATATTTTTACGTGCTCTTACCGAATTTTAACTTTGCTACCTTGTAATTTTGCCGCTCTCGCAGCCATATTGCAAAAATTGTGCCTAAAAGCAGTTTTTTGATAATAAATCCTTTCCGACGCATTTTAAAAGAAAAACATATCTATACAAAATAATAGAAGAGAAAATTTTCTACAATTTATGTCATAACCTTTTTTTCCTAAAACCAATAGTTTCGGCGGACGAGGTGGCAAAGTTAAAATTCGGAAAAGGCAGGTCAAAATCTACAAAATTACCAATTATCAAAACTCCCGGAAAACTATCCAGGTAACCTCTATTTTTTCGACCAAATGACTGTACGATAAGCAGAAAAATAATGAAGACTTTTGGATTGCAATTTACAAAAATTGTAATTTAACAAATATTTAAGATTATCAAAACTTATTAGCATTAGAAAGTTACCGACCAGTTGGAGAGCGTTTTGCGGCTTTATAAACAAAAAAAAAAAAAATTAGGTTGCTATAGGTTTCAAAATTCTTAAAAATCTTTTTAATAAACTCGACGTCTTAAGGGAGACCCACTAGTGTACCTACATAAATAATACATCCTTAACGTTTTCAGGCACGGCCGCCAATCACAAGGAAGATTAATCAACTACGCAGGACATATTATGACAAATGTGGTTTCGGGCGAAGGGATACAAATAAAAGAATAAGGTCGAGTAAAATATTTAATACTAAAGAAAAATATAGCAATTTATCTTGTTCTTGTATTATCTTGAAATAAAAATAACAGTGATTAAATAGAAATGAAAAGGAAACGTAGAATAAATTATAGGTATTAGAAGATTAATGAACCCACCAGTACAATGACTGTTTTAAAAACAGGTGGGTGTGTTTGCGTGATATTGATGTGTGAAGAGCTCAAAAGTGATTTTCATTTGTTTTTTTTATTAACTCATACATATAAGAAACGACTAGTGGCACGTGGCTTCGCTTCGTGGCTTTCTTGTTGGTAGTCATGTGTCAGGCAAAAAAGTAGCCTAAGTTCTTTCTTGGTTTTCAAGTTCGCTTCATACCAAATTTCAACCAATTCGGTTCAGTACTTTGGTCGTGAAAGGGCTACAGACAGACAGGCAGACAGGCAGACAGGCAGACAGACAGACAGACAGACAGACAGACAGAGTTAATTTTACATTTATAACATTAAATAATACAGACTTTGAATGTTTAAGTTATTATTTTTTAATGTTGTATTTTTTAAATGTTAAAAAAGAGTAACTACTGAGTTTCTTGCCGGTTCTTCTCGGTAGAATCTACTTTCCGAACCGGTGGTAGCTTCACTTAATTGTAAAATGACGATTCAAAAGTGCTTATAAAAGCCTACTTGAATAAAGTTTATTTTGATTTTTGATTTTGATAAGATTAAATTATGTTAAAGGATTAATTTTATCTACCATCGGTATGATAAGTGGTTAGAACGCGTGCATCTTCACCGACGATTACGGGTTCAAGCAACACTGATTTTTCATGTGCTTTATTTGTGTTAATGATTCATCTCGTGCTCGGTGTTGAAGGAAAACATTGCGAGAAAACCTATATGTGACTAATTTCCACGAAATTCGAATGTTTATCCATCAACCCGCATACAGTAGCCTGATGGAATATGTTCCAGACCTCCTTACAGGCTAATGATGTAAAAAAAAAATGTAATGGTATAAATATAAAGTATATAAAAATAGAACGATTCGTTTACGATTTAGCCAGCTGATTGAAAAACAGATACATAGCTTATAGGGAAATAACAATTCGAATTCCCAAGTTATGAAATATTCATGCATTCTATCAAACTCCTACACACTCGGAGCATCTTGAATATCATACGAGAATTCAAACAAGTCATCGCGATGAAACGTATTACCATTTAAATGAGAAATAAAATTGAGCGAGCTTTTATGAAACGTTAGACAAACGTTATTTATACAAAAATAAAATTTTGGCATATACATTAATGTTAGCGTTAACAGCCTGTAAATTTCTCACGGCTAGGCCTGTTGTCCCTTTGAGGAGAAGGCTTAGAAGATACTCCACCAAGCTGTTCCAATGCGGGTTGATGGAATACACATGTGGAAGAATTTCGAAGAAATTAGACACAAGCAGCTTTCCTCACGATTTTTTCCTTCACCGCTGAGCACGAAATGAAATACAAACTCAAATTAAGCATTAATTTTCAGTGGTGCTTGCCTGGGTTTGAAGCCGAAATCATCGGTTAAGATGCACGTTTTCTAATCACAGGGCGATCTCGGCTCTTGTCAGATACACTATTGTTAATTAAATTACTTAACCAGCGTGATATAATAAAATTAATACGTTTTTCTTTAAAGATCTTTGCCCCATTGTAACATATACATATAGGCAATTATTTTGATCATATTTTTACGAATCTTTACTGTAATAATTTCTGTTATTACTTAAGATAAGATCTCATTAAACATATTATTCAAGTCGAATATTTCTAATATGATATCTCAATATAAACAAATCTAAAGTCTATTCTGTAACAAGAAACTCGAAACTCACCGCAGAAAACGAGCTTGAAATATATACTAACGACGACATTGACTATAATAATTATATAATTTATGGGTTAAAATTATAATTAGCCCGTCTGGGTAGATACCACCCACTCATCATTTATTCTACCGCCAAATAACAGTACTCAGTATCGTTGTGTTTCGGTTTGAAGGGTGAGTGAGCCAGTGTAATTACAGGCACAAAGGACATAACATCTTAGTTCCCAAGGTTGGTGGCACATTGACGATGTAAGGAATAGTTAATATTTCTTACAGCGTCATTGTCTATGGGTAATGGTGACCGCTTACCATCAGATGGCCCATATGCTCGTCCGGCAACCTATAACATAAAAGAAAAATAACAAATTGGCATGTAATTTTAAGTCAGTTTTCAATATAATACGAGCGAGTTGCGAAGTGATTTCTTATCGTGAAGCAGAATCGCAATGCAGGTTTAAAATACGAGCATTTTATCGAGACGTTTTTCCCATGACACGAATCAAGTGACTTTCTGGGAACGCTGACTCACCGACATGTTACATGATTCTTCGACATTTCTGCCAAGATATCAGCGAAGTCTGTTTGAAATAACACTTTATAAATGTACAATTGTGTTTCAGTTTTATGTAAAATGTATTAAAACAATAACTTACGACCGGAACTCGTTTCTTGTCGGTTCTTTTCAGTGGATCGACTTTTGGAACCCTACATTTCATTCAATATTGTAACTGTCGATTCGAAGATTTTGGTATGATTTTATATTTGAAAGTAAAAAAGTCATTCATTCGGAAAAGGAAGTTAAAGTTTTAATCTTAACTTTAAATCTCATTTACCAAATTGGCGCTTTAGCTTTTTTCCTTTCTACTGACGATAATATTATGTAAGAAGAGTTGGGATGGAATGTGATCAAAGACTGCAGGTTCGAACCCGGGCTCAGATTACTAACTACCCGCAAATTTAGTTTATTTGCTTAACGTGTAATTATTAGTTACACTGACCCAGTCAAACTTTTCAAACCAGAATAAAAATCGTTTTATTCCGTACCATATTCCATCACCAAAATACCACTTATATATTGCTGTATAGTGTTGGGATAGGTAATGAGTGTCTGGTACGACAAAAAAATGCTTGTATTAAAATCCTATTCTACATTCTGATTCTAATCTACATTCCAAACTACAGGCACAAGGGTCATACCATCTTATTTCACAAGTTCAGTGATGGATTGGTGATGTAAGGTGTTGGGCAGTGGTAAACACTTAACATTTAATGGCTTTTGCTACAAACACTTCGCATAATAACTAAACGCAATTTTTCTTCGCAGATATTAAAACGAAGCTAAATATATTGCCAAAGTCTACACACATTAGCGTGTAGCATATTCGTGAAATATTGCAAACTATAAATCTAGCCCGCCTGCTGAGCATAGTTTGTGCCAACTATCTCCAGTGGAGGGCTTCGAACGTTCGGTTACTTAGCACATTACGGAGTTAAGATATATACGAGTTATGAAATGTGTTTAGACGTCATATTTTAAAGTTAAACTATTGATGTCGCTTTGTCGGTTGAAAATATTACAGGGAATATCACAATTTAAACTGACAATAATAACTGTTTTATGGTCATAAAAAATCCTGGTCCACTTTTAATATAACCAAGTGTTATGATTTTTTAAATATACTTATATAATTTGAATTGAAATAATAATATTTATTACGTGTTTAATATTTAAATACTTTTGAAATAACATTTATTAGTAGAATTATTGATTCGGTTATCGACACTTTATTGTGAGACTCCCGCCACTTCCTCTCTGTGGCGACTGGTACTGCCTGGCACGAGAAAAACAAAAGGCGGTGTATTTTGAACGGGCAGGGGAGAAGAAATCTACATTCGTGGATGGGCGGTCAAAGGATATAATTATATACAATAAGCAAATAAATAATATATGTATTGATTGATAAATTAATATAGTGACATAAATTAATGTTGTGTTATATCAATTTACTGTCAATTACAATTAATATTAATTGTAATTGTATTATACTTTTCGAGAATATAAAGTGGTTTGTGTAAATTTAGTTTTAATATCAACAAAAGATTGTTTTGTGTTCATTTATGTTACAATTAAAGATGAAACCTGTACTTTATACTTGTATATCGGGAAAAATATCGCACATTATTGTTTTAAGAAGTGTATTTTTTATCGTCATTATGTCCTTACCTTTCAAATGTATAATTTAGATAGTCTATAGATTCAGGCGACCAAAGACAATTTAGAATTGACACAATAAGTCTCAGAACATAATCTGACACATTACTTATATTCCTCATATAATTCATATCATATTTTTATGATTTTTGTAGCATTAAATATTTAAATAATCCGTTGAAAAACAAAATTAGTCACAGCGAAAAATAGACTAGACTACTGATTCTACTAGACTGATTCCAGTTGCCACACTCAAATATTATATAAAGTATATTATTTTTAAGTAAATAAAATTCCTTGTTGTTTAGATAAATTGTTCTCGTTTCGCCAAAGCCACTGATGCAAGTATTGATTGTATTATACCTGTTATTTGCCGACGTAATGAACAAAGCAGTCAGTGTTCTGCCAAATAGTTATTGGCAACGAAGACCTGACTCAGTTACCTGGCCGATATCCAAGGCTTTCTTTGTAAATCGAGATCCGAATCAAAATTGTTTCAGGTCATCAATATAATAATAATAATAATTATAATAAAAAATACGAATATCAATAAACATTCAACGAGGTTTTATTGTTTTCTTTCGATAATCTTTCATAAAGGAATACAGCAAATTAAAATAAATATTTCTAATCGAGTTTCGAGATCAGCTACCTCTCTCTGTCTCTCTCTTTTTCTTTCTTGCACATGAGACAACATAAATACTTGAAAATTGTTGTTTTCCTGGATTTAATTTTTGGTTATAATTTATTTTTAATTATATAGGGGGCAAACGAGCAGGAGGCTCACCTGATGGGAACTGATTACCATGGACATCTGCAACACCGGGAGGCTTGCAGGTGTGTTCCCAGCATTTGTATCTACATGCTCAAGTCACCGTACTTTCTCATTATAAACGATTTAATAAACTAAATACATTTAGCAAAAGACATTTCCAATTTTATTTTTTTTTAAAGTTGCACCCGTACGTAGCGAAGCATCACCAATGTATTCATAATAGAGTTAAACATTCGAAAAAGGAACTTTTATTATGTATACATTTAAATAAATCAAAACTAAAGTTGATATCTCGATAGCAACAGTCGCCGAGTTCCGACATTGTTTGAAACTGAAATAAATATGTCGGAATAATGTCGTAAGAAAGTTCCGATAAACTGATTCCCTGTTCCGGATTCATTCCGCCACGAGATTTATTACCCGCCAGACCATCCCGGACAATGTTCTGATTTAATCATTTCGAAAACTGACGACAGAATTTCATATATATCGATAGTATTGTTGTAAAAAATTTATTCGTTCACATTGATAGTGGCATCATTATTATTATTAGCATGTTTCAAGTTATAAAATAAATCGTATTGACGCGTCAGTCCTGTTTAACTTAGCGTGATTAACTCAAAAACTACAAGAAGCATTTTCAAACGCCTTTAACTATATACTAGGAAGATTTAGGCATACAACAACTAAGGCTAAGGCCTCCTCTCTTTTTGAGGAATAGTTTTGTAACATATTCCACCACGCTATTCCAAATCAGGTTGGTGGAATACATATGCCCTCACGATGTTTTCCTTCACTGCCGAGTAATATTTAGAATTAAACACATGAATATTAAGCGGTGCTTGCCTGGGTTTGAACCCGTATTCATTAGTTAAGATGCATGCGTTATAATCACTGGGCCATCTCGGCTCTTAAGGCATGATAATCTTATTAAGAGTTTGTGTAAGGTATTTGATATTTGATACCGGTTTTTTAATATCTGAAAAAATCTAGGAGATCATGAGTTCTATTCTTATTGGAGTTATATAATACGACATAAATCTTTATCTTGCTTATTCAACCTTTTTCTGGGTCGGTTAGAAATACATTATCGTAACAGTTTTATAGTTTTATTTATTATACTTGTATGTGAAAGTAAGTCTGTCTGTAAGTCTGTCTGTCTGTCTGTCAGATAAAGCTAATTTTATGAAATTTGGTGTTAAGCAAACTTCAAGTCCAAATAAGGACATAGGCTACTTTTTATGTGTGGCTTAATTTTTTTGTGTGGCTAACTAGTGTGGCTAAACCTCTAAAACTAAACTCGTAAATTAATAAGGCTGGATTAAATGTTACAGTGACTGACATACACGCAGGCTTTGTGCATATTTATCAATTAACCTTTGACATAGCATTAGGTGTTATAGCGAAATATTAATGAAATGTAATTATGCGGTAGGGTAACATATATTACTATATGAATATGACACATAGTGTGTTTTCAATGAACTTGCTAATTAATAAAACTAAATAATGGATCAAACTATTATCATTATACCTAGTTACTGTTTTGTTTTTTATTTTATAGAGGAAGATAAATAACTCTTGATCGATGCATTCCGACATAGGCATATTTTATAGAAGGTTACATTACCTTTCATTTAAAAAAAAACTATGTTTATTAAGATAGTTGCTAGTAAGTTATTTAAGTCTTATATTAAAATATATCTATGTATATTTATAAATGTATGAAATTTGGAATAAATAACCCACTTGATTTCCGAATGGTAGATCCTTACAAGTAAATAAGTGAATTTAACGCTTCATTATTGGTAAAAAAAATACTTAGACTTTTAAAGTTACAGTCTGTAAACTTTCCACTGCAGGGGTAGAGCTTGTTTTGATCAATGCTTGGTTTCTCTTAAAATAAAAAATGTAAAATTTCTTGAGCTTTTTACTAATAGCAAATCCGTTAGGGATGCTAATAGAGATAACCAAGATTTTAATTGATTATTTCATCTACAATATATTTTATATTTAAAATATATTTTAATAATAAAACTGTTTTAATAGCCCAATTATTGAGGAAGGTTCTAGGCTATTTAACATCACACTACAGTCCATAAGGGGCAGAATACGCTATCTAGTTTCTTAATAAAAAGAGCGGACTTTTAAATTCATTTGGAAAAATTCAGCGCAATGAGACATTTCCCCATGAAAACCGTGAGTTAGAGGTAATTAATGTTTAACAAAACACGCAAGAGTAATTTTAATTAAAATTCAGAGGAACGTAATCGCATTATCAAAGAGCAAATGTTTGAAAATGTAATTAAATGCATCGTTGCATGGCGTAGCATTGCTACGACAGTGTGCCGTAGCACTACATGACTACTACAAATTTTAAACAGTAGGACAGTAGTTGTAATATTAAGTTATTTATATTATTCAAATATTATTAATACATTTTTTCATTGGATAATCTTTACCTTATATATTTACTCATAAAATCGTTTGTTGTTGTCGAATTAATGAGTCTAGAAATGTAAAAATTAGAATATAGGTTCATTTCTTTAAAATAAGCTTTATATGTATGTATATCACTACATAGTATAAAACAAAGTCGCATTTTCTGTCCCTATGTCCCTTTGTATGCTTAAATCTTTAACTTTGCCTCTTCGTAAATTCAAATCATTTATAAAAAATACATTGGTAAAAAGGCGTATTACTCGATACAAGATTTTGTAGATGATAAAAAAGCGTGGATTAATATCTGTTGACTTCCACGCAGGATATGTTAATTTTATAATTGTATTAACTAAAATGACTTTTTATTTTTTAAATGTTGAAAAAGAGTAACTGATTTTCTTGTCGGTTAATCTCGGTAGAATCTACTTTCCGAACCGGTGGTAGCTTCACTTAATTGTTAACTACATAACGGATTTTGATGCTTTTTTATAGATACAGTGATTCATGAGGAAGGTTTTTGTATATAATACATAGACAATATAGTAAAAACAAAATAATTTGTAGTTTCACCTTCCCGAAATTACAGTTACATGGAATATTCATTACAATAAATGAATAATTATTTATTGTTTAGTCACAACGATTACGCTGGACATTGACAAATGATAAATCTGGACCTTTCTAACAAACCAATTCATTTTATATTGTTGAAACCGAATTGAAAATCCATAATGGTCCTGAGATTAATAAGATGCATTCAGAGAGGAAACCGGGTTACAATTTGTTATAACAAACAATCAATCAAATTATGCTTTATTCAGGTATTTGAATAGTCCATTTAAAAACTATATTTAGTGATGCTGCCACTGGTTTTTGTATTATTTGCCTTTTGTTTTTGTAATTATTTATAATGTAGATTCTATCGAAAAGAACAAACATGAAACTTACTAGTTACTATTTTTCAACATTTCAAATACAAGGTAATGTTATGGAAATACAATGATATATGCATAGATTATATTCTGCTTGGAAATCAACAAGTATTAGCTCTACGCCTTTTTATCATCCATATAATCCTAATAAGCTTTTTTTATGTGTTTTTACAAATGATATGAATTTATGAAGTTACAGTAATATTATTATATTAACTCTATTTATTTGGTAGTATGTTGATTCTTTTTAAACATGCGAACTGAAGAAAAATAATAATGTAACATATTTCACCTGGCAATACAATATTACATGAATAAGGAATAACAAAGTATTTGAGTGCTCTTCACACAAGGTAAAATCAAAAATAATTAATTATGTTTTTTGTCTCTTTTTCACGATTAATTTACGTTTCATCAAGTTTCAAATCACAAAGATTCTAAAGACGTTTGACTTCAAAAAAATAATTACGACATTTTTCCCTCCAAATGTTTTGAATAAAGTAATTTATAACGTTCCAAATTTAAATCTGTTTTTATATAATGGCCCATTTAAATTGTAAAATGAAATTTCGCTTACAACGAAACGGCGTAATGGTTTTGTAATTTTGTCTTGTATTATTTGAGTCTTATCCACATAGTTATGTATAAGGAAAATATCACTGACTGATCACGAGATCTCCAATATGAAATGTCTGATTGAATGGAAATGGAGCCTTGTTAATTAGAATAAAAATTACGAAACGGGTTTTGAACATTTTAACTTTAAAGGAGTAAAAAAGACTTGGTAAGTTGGTGTCGTCAGAACAGTCAGCTAATTGTCTATAGTCACTGGTAATGTTTTAAACCCTTGCATACATTTTAATGAGATTAATTCTGACTTTATACAAAGACATTAATAAGAGAAATGTGAGTATATATCCAACAATAATTGTTCCTTGAAAATAAAATACAATTATTCAAGAATGGCATGCAAATCAATTTAAAAATTTGAATACAATTTATTTCATTTCGCGACACAGTGGGACATCAAATTTAATTTCGTTAATGCTTTGTGTAAACCGTCCAAGGTTGTCTGTCTTGTCTATATTTGAGTAAGATAGAATTATTACTTCAGTTCTATGCCTGATTTATGGTTTATTTATTTTAAGTTGCAATATATTTATTTGCGGTCTTTGGTGGTAGGATCGCCTCGTGTTTTTAACGGTAATGTGAAGGTCACTTATCGTCATGCACCCTTTACACCGCCCTTATTTACTTACATACTTCGTTGTTTTACATAATAACAATAAGAACATTATGCATAGTTTATAAACTAATGTCTTTGTTTTTATTAATTCCGCTCCATAGTTTTTCATTTATTTTATTTATTATTAGCTATCTCAATATACATCCATGTATTAGATTATATAGCTACGAATAAACCACTGGCACAATAATAAATATTAAAATAAGATAACTCGTGTACTCTGCTAATACGGTATAAAGGCTCTTGAGTTATCTGGAAATTTCTATTATTATTCTATGAATTTTTCGTTCCGAGAAAATTTTCTATAGATAATTAAAAAACTTAAAAAATATAAAGTAGTTTAATATTAATAAAATCAATAATATAAGATTTTAAATTAACATGTAGTTATTGTTATTTCAGTTATTAATTACGGGATATTTACCATGTTTTTTATTTTTATCCGACAAATGTGTTCACCAGACTGTCTGTTTCGTGAACAAGACATTCGTAGATAATGTCGAAATATCGAGCTTCAACGGATAAATATATAAAACATGTTAAATATCCCGTAACTAATAACTGTAATAATGAAATCAATAATGCTGTTCAGTTATGGCGTGACCAATGGAAATAGAAATTAATTTTTATATATCCATACTTTATTGTGATATTAATATTTCTAAATTGATAACAGAACAGTTAATACGAATACTCTCGTACTGTAACAATATTAAGGCACTTTTAAAGTAACGTCAATTACGAGAATTCAGATATTAAGGCCATTTTTCAAAACTCTGATGGTAAATCCCAATCCCAATTTACGTCAGTATCTAACGCGATAAACTGAAATTAATAAATCAATTCATTTGACGACCTCTGTGGTCGAGTAGTGCGTATACCGGTTTTCATGGGTACACCACGCTAAGGTCCCGGGTTCGATTCTCGGCCGAGTCGATGTAGAAGTAGTTTATTAGTTTTCTATGTCGTCTTGGGTCTGGATATTTGTGGTACCTTCGTTACTTCTGATTTTCCATAACACAAGTGCTTTAGCTACTTACATTGGGATCATAATGTATGTGATGTTGTCAAATATTTATTTATAAAAAAAATCATAGAAATTATATAAATGAAATTAAATCTATAACATTGTAAATCGAAAATGACATAAATCATCTCTTTGTTACGCCACATATTATATATATTCTAGTACTTGCCCGCGGCTTAACTCGTGTTTTAGTGTGTTGGTTTTCATGTGTCAGGTAAAAAAGTATCCCATGTCTTTTCCTGGAGTTCAAGTTTCCTTCATACCAAATTTCATCAAATCGGGTTCAGCGGTTTGGTTATGAAAGAGCGACAGACAGACGGACAGATTTACTTTCACATTTATAATATTAATAATAATATCGACATGTGTATATTGTGTCAACATGACATGGTTGATGAAATTAAACAAAATCTCATGAATGATATGTCAGCTAATTGTTTATTATTATTTTTTACACGTATATACTCGTGTTATTTAGTATTGATGCAAGCCGGTTTTAACCACTGACCCAGTGAGCTAGTGTTACTACAGATCAAAGATAATCTTTGGGTGTGTTTATTATGTTTATGTAGTAATTTGCTAGACCGCTAACCAACGTTGTAAAAATTAAATATAATAATCAATTGTATTGAATAATTATATTTAAATAAATGTTTATTAATAGAACAAATATAAACTTAGATGCTCTTTTAAAATTTGATCGTCATATTACTTTCGAAGCAAAGATAGCGATATACTGTTTATAATTACGAAATCTTTGAAAATTGTTTTGTCAATGGTATTTATTCATAATAATAATAACAGCTTTTATTCTTTTATGTCAAAGGAAACAACCAAAACAATAATTATTTCACTTAAGATTAATGCACAAACGTCACCGCTCATTCCGATTTGTCCCCAAGTCTGACATTTAATTTATTTCGAAAATTATAAATGTAAATAAGGCTAGCAACTTACTGTGGTTCATGCTCAGTGAGTAGCTCCTCAAAATGAAGTCGGATGGTGTGCGCTGGTGGTGCTTGTATCACGGTGACGCAGTGGACGTCGTCAGGATACGGGCGAGGAAAACCAGGGCTCGATACGGTGGCGTGTGGATGCAAGTGAGACAGCACTATTGATTCGTTGCATTGTACTTTAGATGCTTTATATGGATCTGAAACAAAAATAGGAAAATTAGATATGTATCTAAAAGTGCACATTGTACTTTAGACGCTTTATATGGATCTGAAACAAAATTAGGAAAATTAGATATATAGTGCAATGTCGTACATAAGATAACTTGTGCGTGACAAATGTAAGAGCTAGCGCGCGCTATTGTGTTGTCTTGTTTCGTCACTCTTGTCAATTCGGTGAATATGTATGTGTTGCGCGCATGTTACGACGTGACCATTGGGGGACATTTGTGCTGCCGACCGGTGAACAAGCCCGTGACGAAACTGTCAGCTTCTTTACGTTTTTTTATAGCAGTGCGCGCACTGCACTTTGACTGCCGACTTTGGCGCGCGCAAAATAGCGCCACCATCTATTCAAAACGTAAACATTCGTGAAGACAATACTGATACTGATGTTCTGATAGAAGAAGTGGAAAAGAGACCAGATCTTTATGATAAAAAATTGAAAGAGTATTCAGATATTCACGTGAAAATTAAAGCGTGGGGAGAAATTAGTACCCAGTATTCTCTTCGCTGTCTTTTTCTGCCGAGTCTCACGAGTTCACAGAGAACCACCGTCTCTTCGAAATCCATAGTGGCAAATGACACTTCGATTTCTGAACTGAAAATGTTTTGTCACTGTCTCTATTAATGAGCACACTCCACTTTGGAAACGTGACGTGACAATGACAAACACTTTAAAGTCACCGTGACAAAAATCGCCGGTGCGCGCTAGCTCTTAGCCTTCAATACGGTGTTATGGAATTTGATTCTACATCCTAATTTATATCACATTATTATTGCATATTATGAATATAGCAGAGGCTATTGAATTTACTTTATTGTAGACAATTTTTAATGTATTTAATTGATCAATAATTTGTAAAATTGTAATTAATATAATTTTATATGGCATAGCATTTACTACTGGCATGTAACACTATTTCTTATTTTAAATATGATTGAGCTGTCATTAGAAAACAATTGGACGATATCGTGACATTGTAAAAAAAGATAGAGAGATTGGAGCATCATTGTAGAACATAAGATTATTTTGGCCATCCCGAACTACTGAAGTTATACGTCACTACATGAAAATAGAACTACTTTTACACTAATGTTTCTCCAATATTAACAAACTAACTTAACGTAATTATAAAACAATTTTTGAAAACGTAGGTACATGCTTACATTCCATTTTATATCTTTGGATAATTCTTTTTCTGCCTATATAAATTAAACAAAATGCTGTTTGTTACCCTTCTACCACCACAAATTCCATTTAAGACTTCATAATAATGTATTTTATTATTTTATATATGTATTTTAATTTTGTTTTTTAAATACATTAATAAAAGTGTCGTTTATCTAATGAGTTCTAATGTAATATATTTTGTAATCTGTTTGAAAATAAATATGTGAGGCATGGATCCATCTGTAGATGGATGTTCCATATGTTATCAAACACCTAGTAAATCCATCAAGTTTCAGTTATCAGTCAATCACGATAAGAATTATTTTGTTAATTGAAAAAAAAAAAACATCACAATCAATTGTGTTTTTTTTCTATAACTTGTTAACAAGTAAAGCATTAACTAACTAACAGCCAATTAATTCTAATATTTTTGATTCGATTGTTTGAAAAGTAGAATATATATTTTTTAGTATATTTATCTACACATATAATATAACTGAAGTGTCTGTTTGTAATATTAATAGGGAGTAACTTAGGCTACAATAATATGTTTTTGTTATGTTCAAAGGCGTACGAGGTCGCGGGCACAGCTAGTATTGTAATAATTGTTGTGTTTAGAATATCCCTTCTTCATTGATTTAATATCTTATTTTTAATATAAGAATTTTTTTGTTTTTTTTTTTTTTATGGTATAGGTTGGCGGACGAGCATATAGGCCACCTGATGATAAGTGGTCACCACCACCCATAGACAATGAAGCTGTAAGAAATATTAACTATTCTTTACATCGTCAATGTGCCCCCAACCTTGGGAACTAAGATATTATGTCCCTTGTGCCTGTAGTTACACTGGCTCACTCACCCTTCAAACCGGAACACAACAATACTGAGTACTGTTATTTGGTGGTAGAATAACTGATGAGTGGGTGGTACCTACCCAGACGGGCTTGCACAAAGCCCTAAAACCAAGTAAAAAAGTCTTTATGAAGGAATGATTATATATTTTAAAATCGTCACATATTGAAAGTAGAACGCCACAAGCTCCCGCGTTGAGACATGCAATATAGTGTTTGCCTCTCGTGCTTTTTCATACAAAATATGTCAAATCAGCGTGTATTCGGAATTGATTTTTATAGAAAGAGCGAACCCGGTGATATTAAGCGAAATAACATAAATATTTTGCCGTAAACATAGCGAATAAGATATTCGTACTTTTTATGACGTTTCACTTTATTTATTCCCAGAGATTTGAGGATGTATTTTTATTGCTCGAGAGGATAAACAATTGTTGTGTCAAAAATATGTAAATATTCAATTATCGACATCGATTTCCGACCTGATCCGAAGTTTACGTCATTCGTATTCGAGAACATAAGCGTGATGTAGTTACTTTGAAAGCATTTCCCAAATGTAAGTGAAAAATATTTTCAAAGAAGCGTTTGTCCTCTACATATTGTGAGCTTCGCTTTGAACAATACCATCTTTCAACGTTCAATTGCCCACAGCTGTGGGTGGCATATTTGAAGTTAATGTTGCCTTTCACGTATTCATAGCATATTGGAATGGTTATTTTACATCGCGTATATGTAACAGCCGAGATGGCTCAGTTGTTAGAACGCGTGCATCTTATTCGATGATTGCGGGTTCAAACCCAGGCCGGTACGACTGAATATTCGTGTTTTTAATTTGCGTTTAAAATTTATCTCGTGCTCGGCGGTAAAGGAAAACATGGTGAGGAAGTCTGCTTGTGTCTAATTTCATAGAAATTCTGCCACATGTGTCCCGCATTGAAACAGCGTGGTGCATATTCCAAGCCTTCTCTTCAAAGATAGAGGAGGCCTTAGCCCAGCAGTGGGAAATTTACAGGCTGTTGTTGCTCACACCCCCTGGGCTTTGTGACTGCGGGGAAATGTGTCACAGGTCCTTTCAACCATCCCGCTCGATTTATTAGGCGACGGCGGTATTGCAACCTGCTTGGCGTGTTTAAAAAAAATAACGTTTAAAATAAAAAGGTAATACAAGAATAAACCAAATGTCAATCGTTTAGTTAAAAAAAAAAATAACTACGAAAGCCGAGTATACTTTACACACATTTTTCTATTACTTTTTAAAGAATGAATACATGCCATATATCATGTAGGTTAACGTATATATTTTTAGAGGAAAAACACTTAAAGACACGGTAAACTAAGGGAGCTTTCACGACGGTTGTCTAGTGGAGTTTGGTAGATAAACATATGGCAGAATTTCATGTGTCGTACGCAGTTTTTCTACCGATATTTCATCACCAAGCATGAGAGATATTATGGACACAAAGTTCTTATAATTATATCATTAAATCGATCAGTTTTTTTATGGTATAGGTTGGCGGACGAGCATTTAGGCCACCTGATGGTAAGTGGTCACCCATAGACATTGACGCTGTAAGAAATATTAACTATTCTTTACATCATCAATGTGCCACCAACCTTGGGAACTAAGATGTTATGTCTGTTACTGTTATTTGGCGGAAGAATAACTGTTGAGTGGGTGGTACCCAGACGGGCTAGCACAAAGCCCTACCACCAAGTAAAGTAAAAGTATAAACGGTGGAAAATTTGTAAAAAGGTCTTATATTAGCTATACAGAATGTTCGAATATTATTATCATCTACATATTCGACTGTATACAGTTCAAGTACATGCAAGCGTTATCCCAGGGGCTTCGAGACAGTAACGAATTAGTACGTAAACTGCGCGAACCGAATAATTAATTAATGAACGTGAAACTTCTATAATGAACCGCGCCTCGGAGAAATAAGCTTGCCGTCTTTAGTTTTGATGACGAAATATTAGATTTCGTAAAATTGATATCATTAATATTACTTGAGTAGATGGTAGTAGTAGTAACAGTCTGTAAATTTCCCACTGCTGGGATAAGCCCTTTCTCTTCCATAAAGGAGAGGGTTGGTGGTATGCTCATGTGGCAGAATTCCGATGAAATAAGACACATGCAGGTTTCCTCACTATATTTTCCTTCACCGCCGAGCACGAGATGAATTATAAACACAAATTAGGCACATATATAGTGGTGCTTGCCTGGGTTTGAACCCGCAATCATCGGTTAAGATGCACGCGTTGTAGCCACTGGGCCATCTCAGTTTGAGTAGATGCTTAACTTTTTTTTTAATTCGATATATTTAAATCATTTGTGTAAGTACTTTGTCAACATTTCTCCGTTTATAAAGTTGTAGTGGTAACTAGTTAAATATAATATGTACGAATAAAGTACGATTCAATTTGTATTGATTGATTTGATCTTAGTAATTTAGTTTTCAATTTATTTTCATAATACATTTTAAATATCAAAAAACAAACTGACTGTTCAAATAAACGTCAATTAACGTCATACCAGGCAAGTATAACCTCTAATCTAATCAAGGTCGGTGGTTTATTGGGGTAAGGAATGGTTAATCTTTCTCAAGCTGTGTCGATAGCTGTTATTCATTTGCATAGCCGATAGCAAAAAAAATATACACTTTTCGTATAGAATATTAATATTCATCGTGTCTCCCCGATCAGTAGCGGTGAAAGATCGAATCTTAATGTGGGCAAGATACAGTTTGCGAGGCCTTTGTTTTTATTTTTTTCCGGTATCCAAATGTTGTACTTTTTCAACACCGTGAGGCCGTGACTCCCCGATCAGTGGTGGCGCAAGATCGAATGTGGGCCTGTTGTCCACCCTGTTTGCGAGGCCCTTGTTTTTTTCCAAATTTCGGGCGCGAGGGCGATTGCATTGCCGCCACTGTTCCCGATGATCTAATGGTAAGAACAGGTGAACAAAATCTCGGACAAGCAGTACGGCATTAATGTTTGCCAAAATTGTTTTTAATAACTCCCATGCTGTTAATATTACAAGCTGTTAAAAAAAAAACAACTTGATGAAACTCGAATGTATCGGATGACAATCTTAACCATGCTTCGATCAGATCTCATTGATGTAGCGTTGTGGAAACTCATAAACTTTTTCCTCAAAAGGGGAGGATTTACCCGAGTAGGACATTAGCAGGCTATTATTTCACTTTTATCTGAAGATATAAAATGTCGAGATAGCCCGATAAGCACTCGGATCTTAACTATCGTCATGACTTCAACTGCTTAATTTGTATTCGAAATGCATTTTATTCTTTGCTCTGACGGAAATTTTCATTGATCTGAGGCACGTCTTTCAATTCGTAATGAATTTTAGTTTAGACTTTGAATATTCTATTTACGATATACGAAAAAATATTATTGTTTTGGGAAGGCCGAGATGGACCAGTGGTTGGACGCGTGCATTGACCGATGATTGAGGGTTCAATCAAAGGCAAGCGCCACTGAATATTCATGTGTTTAATTTGTGTTTATAATTCATCTCGTGCTCGGCGGTGAAGGAAAACATCGTGAGTAAACCTGTATGTGTCTAATTTCATAGAAATTCTGCCACATGTGTATTCTACCAACCAGTCCAGAACTGCGTGAAAGACGACCTTAGCCCGGCAGTGGGAAATTTACAGACTATTGTTGCTGTTGTTTTGGGAAGACATGTAATCAATACATCATCTGATCGTAAGTGTTCATATTTCCTTATAGATATTACTAATAGGAAGATTGTCAGATGACAAATGTGTCGACAGTCCCATGTAAGTTCCCTCCGTTTATCCTTTTCAAACCGAAACAAACCAATAAGCTTTGATATATGGACCGCATGATGGAATAATCAATCAATGAATTTTATCATAAACGTTGTTCACTGATATACTTTGTAATGAAAATGGTGGAAAAGATTACTACTGAATTTCTTGCCGGTTTTTCTCGGGAGAATCTAATTTATATAAACAATCTGAATCTGACGATACAAGCGTTCTTTTACGTGCGTACTTGTCAAAAATTATTTTGATTATAATTTTGATATTGAGTGGTAATCATATAGGTACAGAATGAAGGTTTCGTTCGTTATTGCGTAAAATCCAAGTATATGGGTTGTAAAAACACGACTCGACGCAAGACTTCAAACTTCAGTGGTATTCGTGATAAAATGTCAAAGTATTCATAACATTACAAAGTTCAAACCTCGAAATACATGCAGTTATGACCACATAACGCTCCTTCGGAAGTCGTTAGGGGCGTAATTCTCATAAAAGTGCTGTAAAGATGAGTTCATAAACCCATCGTAAAATTGCCTTAAGTTAGGGATGACACTAAGCTCTTTAAGATATTACGATGTATAAGGTTATACCGAAACTTATTGCTAAACATATTTTGAAGAGAAACTGTCGTAAAAGTTAGGATTAATTATGGTATATAATTATTAGAAATGAGTCTTATTGTTTTATGATTTAATAAAAGCCACCGTCAAGTTGAGACAGGGGGAGAGCGGGTTTTAGATAACATATATGTAAAGTGATATCATCATCATCATCCTCCTGCCCCTATCCCAATTTTATTTGGGGTCGGTACAGCATGTGCATCCTTCCATACTTCTCTGTCAGACGTCATCTCACAAGTAACATTCTTTTTAACCATATCGTCATTCACACAATCCATCCATCGTTTCCTTGGTCGTCCTCTACCTCTATATCCATCCACATCCATGCTCAAGGCCTTCCTCACAATATGTTCCTCATTCCTCCGCATTACATGTACATACACATATAGCCGCTTTCCCCATAACTTCTCGGCTATCGGTTTCACTTTCAAAGTGATAAGCTATCTTTATTTCACCTTTAATCCAAATCCATTCAGCAGTGCGATTCATTAAGAGATCACTTGGTGTCATTCGTGAAATCGACGATACGTCCTTTCGACACGTGTATCTAATAAATTTTATAATTATAATAGACAGTGGCACGTATTAAAATCTGTCATATTACACTATCGTGTCTGTGGTGAGATTCGAGTTTCTTATTACAGAATAGCCCTATAGTTGTTTTTGCCTGAAACATACGTCCATCCTCTGTCAGTTTTCTTCGTTTTTGGTATTACAAGGAATTCAATTAAGGAAACGTATTTTTAAATTGAGTATTTGAATCCGTTCGATTTGATTGTAGTTTCAGAAAAGGGTTTTGAAACCTCGAAATCATGTTTTCGTAACATTGTATTGTTTTGTATTATTTTGTTGAGTATTATAACTTCTTTCCGATGTTGTGTAAGAAATTTATGTAAAATTAAGTATAAATATGAGATAACATCACATACATTACTCCGATCCCAATGTAAGTAGCTAAAGCACTTGTGTTATGGAAAATCAGAAGTAACGACGGTGCCATAAACACCCAGACCCAAGACAACATAGGAAACTAATGATAATCTACATCGACTCAGCCGGGAATCGAACCCGGGACCTTGCAGTGGCGTACCCATGAAAACCGGCGTACACACCACTCGACACATTTTTTCTGATCATTATCATCTTGTTAAATTACAGTGATCTTGTGTTGCTAATTATGAAAGTCCCTTGACAAATGACCCTTGAATCGATGAAGTCTTTGAAATTCAAAAGACCAGTTCATTCATTCTTGTTCAAGAGTCCGATAAAGATTCAACTATTCAACGTCTATTTAATAGGTGTGAAATAAAAATCACCTTAGAAAGCCGGGTCACACGAATTTATTTAAGTCGGTTAAATGTATCGAAAAAATAAAGAATGTCTTAAAATTTTACCTTTTTGCGAACTTTATTAGAAACAATTTGAATTATTATTATACAGGTATTCGTTTCTATATTAAAATTCCGTGGATTTTTGTAACTTTAAATCACCGATTATAAAATTTAATTATTTATTAAAATTCATTAATATTAAACACGAGAAGACGTTGACTTTAAACCATTTATACAAAATATAATATTATTAAATTAACATAACTTTGTATTGTAAGTAATAATGATTTATTTTCTAGCACAGATCTTTAATAATGAGTTCAATTGGGAGACTGGAGCCCAAAACCCTGTACTAACTGTGTAATACTTATAAGTATGGTTTATACAGTGCTGGAAAAGAAAAACTACTAAGTTTCTTGTTGGATCTTCTCGGTAGAATCTACATTCCAAACAGTGGTAACTTTACTAAATACAGTTCTATAAAATGTAAATTAAAATTAAAAAAAAATAATTTTAATTTGATATTTGAATAAAGTATATTTTGATTAAAAAATACTTAAATTAGGTACACTCAGTTTTATCCATCAACAAATACATATAAATGTACGTTTAAGATTTTATTTACCATGTTTTTTATTTTTTATTATTTGAGTCGCGTGAACAAGACATTCGTAGATAATGTCGAAATAACGAGCTCGACCGAATAAGAATAAAAAACATGGTAAATATCCCGTATTTAATAACTGTAATAAATGTATGAGCATTTAAAATAATAATGGCATCACTAAATTGCCAAGCTGTGAACTCTCTCACATATTTCCACAGCGTAACGAGTTTTGATATGAAGGTACAATATTGATTGTAACGAGCAGCCAGTTCAAACAAGCAACTGAATACGGAATGGACAAAAATTGACTCAATTCATTCGAATGGCAAGGCTGGTTTTTCACAGAAGTCCAGTATTTCTATGTTAACTCAAGTAAAACGTAAATAAGCTATGACTGACCTCCTGTGTATCTTATACCTTCTGTTTCCTTTAATTTGAAAATAGGATTTTTATTCTAACACAATATTATACTACTGTCTGAATGTTAGACGTGCAGATTTTTTACTATATTTTCATACTGTGGGATCAAGACTATTGTATTTGCGCTGTTTTCAATTGCAATCTTCGTTCATCGTTTGTATAATTTCATGTTTATAATTATAGAAAAATAAAATATTTAAAAAAAATATTATTAACTTTTCTACAATAAATAAATATCTGAAGCGTTGTACTAGATCTCTCAATGTTGTATAATATTGCAAGCAACTCTCCGAATATTTGGCATTCACCAAAGCTTACATTCGTTCATCCGTTCATCCATTCATTCGTTCATTTCCATCTATCCAGCTTCAAGTAAATCTTGAATCATTTATATGCGTGCTAGCTGAACCACTTAAATTATTCAAACTCTAGTTATGATGCCGCTGGGTTAACATGTTGATTCATTGTTGATATGCCTTAAATGTATTAATGGTAGAGTTTTCTGTTAAATGTTGTCCAGAAATAGCTTTAATCGGATCTCGTAATTTATTAAAAAAACCGTCTAGTTTAATATTGAAATATTTGTAATCTATAATTTAATGTCAATATTATAAAAATATTTTTTTTTTTTTATGGCTTTTCTTTGTGCCAAGAGGGCACAGATTATTTCGCATTATAAAAATAAATAAGTGTGACTTTCCGAACGTCATACGTCAAGCTGTCAGATGGCTTTTTAATTCGTTCAATTTTGGCGGGAGGCAGCGCGAAATACGGTCAGGCGTATGTTATACTGTTATATTGTTCTTGTTATAATATTAGCAAACCAGAAATTGATTAAAGTATTTTGTAATTAATGATTATGGTAATATACACAGATTTATAATAACATATTAATGAATATAAGATTTATCTTTTGTATTAGTATATATTATCTGTGTAGTTCTGCATCTGTCATCTTGGGTGACATATATCGAAAAGCGCGGGAAAATAAATGGGCGTGTGTGCAACAATTGGTGAATCAACCTTATATGTAAAAATTACAATTATTATTTTATATTTCAGCTAATTTATTATTAGTAATTTTTGTTTTAATGATATTATTTGTCAATAAATGTCAATTCTTGTCAACCTTCCAAAAATGACGTTTCATTAGATGCAACTACTTTTTCAACTTATTTACACAAAAACCCTAATAAATTATATCTAAACCTGCTAATGAATCTCTATCTATTAGTGAAAAGCGCATGAAAATCCGTTCAGTAGTTTTGGAATTTATCGCGAATCTACAGACAGACTAATGCACTCCCCCTAACATATAAATTTAACATAATACGTTATGAGAGTCGAGATGGGCCAGTGGTTAGAACGCGTGCATCTTAACCGATGATTGCGGGTTCAAACCCAGGCAAGCACCGCTGATTCATGTGCTTAATTTGTCTTTATAATTCATCTCGTGCTCAGCGGTGAAGGAAAACATCGTGAAGAAACCTGCATGTGACAAATGTCAAAGAAATTCTGCTACATGTGTATTCCACCAAACCGTATTGGAACAGCGTGGTGGAATATGTTCCAAACCTTCTCCTCAAAGGGAGAGGAGGCATTAATTTAGGCATATAAAGAAATATCAATAAAAAAAAAAAAAAACAAGAAAGAGAACAAAAATAGGGTAGGCAAAGAAAATTATACAAAATAGATAAATTAGAAGCGACAAACACTCTCATCATCCAATCATTATGACGCAAGATGAAAACAATACGATCCGGTCGTCCCGCCTGGTATGTACAGGCTGTTACAAACAATCCAAATTTACTTTATGATTGAAAGTTTTACAAAATGAATATAAGTAATTTCGAACGAGAAAGTAAAGTTCCAGTTGTAGAGATGCCACACACTGTAACACAGATTTTCCGATGTTTTGCGTATTCAATATACTAATGGATTTAGGATGCTGTTGGGTTCACGGCGTTTTTATATTCCATCTCATGTACTTGCAGTATCACGTACTAATGACTTTTATTTTGAAAAACGATTTTATCGATATAGTGAATGAAATGAATTCAAAATTGTTTAGGTATGTTGATTGAAATAATTAAATTATATGGGGAATATAGATGTGCTCCTACTTAATTTAAAAGTAAGCCAGTGTAAATAAACGTAAGTGTAAAAATGTGAGAGTCGAGATGGCCCAGTGGTTAGAACGCGTGCATCTTAACCGATGATTGCGGGTTCAAATCCAGGCAAGCACCGCTGTTTCATGTGCTTAATTTGTCTTTATAATTCATCTCGTGCTCAGCGGTGAAGGAAAACATCGTGAGGAAACCTGCATGTGACAAATTTCATAGAAATTCCGCCACATGTGTATTCCACCAACCCGCATTGGAACAGCGTGGTGGAATATGTTCCAAACCTCCTCCTCAAAGGGAGAGGAGGCCTTTAGCCCAGTAGTGGAAATTTACAGGCTGTTGTTGTTGTAAATATGACTGTAGTCATAATCAGTCGTAATTAACGCTTCAAAGAATGCCTTAATTAAACTACAATACTAATATTATATATGTGAAAATAACTCTCTCTGTCTGTTTTTCTTACACTTCCAAACCAATGAACCGAATTTGATGAAATTAGTTATGAAACAATCTTGAACCCTAAGGTATACGGGACGGGTCGCTAGTGTATTATATAATAATCAAATCCAATCAAATCAAATCAAAATAAACTTTAAGTAGGCTTTTACAAGCACTTTTGAATCGTCATTTTACAATTAAGTGAAGCTACCACCGGTTCGGAAAGTAGATTCTACCGAGAAGAACCGGCAAGAAACTCTGTAGTTACTCTTTTTTAACATTTAAAAATGTAATAAATATATATAATAGTTGTTGAGTCTACTTTTGTAATATACGAATTCGTATAGATATGGATCGTTCATGGCGCTGCGTTGCGCAACGCGCCAGGTAGACAGGCGGCCTATATCTCGCTCCACTTTTCAGGTTAACAATACCAGTTTTTTGACGCGCCCGTCGTTCTGAAGTTTCAATTTTTTTTTGTTTCAATGCATCATCAATTTTTTGATTTACTTCGAATATTTGAAAATACTATTTAATTTTGTACTTGTACACGTAAACTACAGACGCATACATACATATATACTTCTATACTAATATTATGGATGTGAAAGGAACTATGTCTTTTACCTCTTCACTCTGAAACCGCTGAACAGATTTACTTGAACTATAATATGCAGATAGTTTAGATTTATTAGGCGGTTCAATTATTCTTTCATATTTTATGATTTCGACCGAGGTATTTATTTTTTAACAATGTAGGAATACTCACTGTTGCATATATTTACAACAATATTAGGTATGTATTTTCACAGTAACATCGATCAGTTTGATAAAATCAGTGACAATCATTGTATGTGCACTAAAAGTAAGGATTATATATATAATAACATAAGAAGCTTATAACGCCAGGTTTCCGACTCCGCAAATCAATAAATCCTTCTTGGGGCAAGGTTCTATAATAAAATTCCGCAGACATTTTTAACTTTGCCGTTTCGTAAATTCAAATCGTTTATAAAAAATACATTGGAAAAAAAAGCATATGATTCGATTCAAGATTTAATAGATGATAAAAAGCGTGGAGTTAATACCCGTTGACTTCCAAGCGGATATATTAATTGAAATAATTGTATTTAATTAACTTGACTTTGTATTTTTTAAATGTTAAAAAAGAGTAACTACTGAATTTTTTGTCGGTTCTTCTCGGTAGAATTTACTTTCCGAACCGGTGGTAGCTTCACTTAATTGTAAAATGACGATTCAAAAGTGCTTGTAAAAACCTACTTGAATAAAGTTTATTTTGATTTAGTTTTTTGATTTATTAGTTTGTTTCATGTATTGGTAGCTTTGTTAGTGACAATACGAGCATTCTTTTATTTATTTATATTCCAAACAAAACCAGCGCGACTCTAACATAAAAATATATTATTTTATATTTAAACCAGACCTTACTACTATTCTATCTTTTACATCGCAACAACACAATATCCACTATTAGAAATATATAGAATCATAAATACACTGTACATTTTTCTATGTCTAAAACTAATTACATTTATTTGATGAGTTTTATTAGTAGATAAATAAAACAGTACACTGAATAGTGATAATTATACAAATTAAACAGACTATTAACCGACCGCTCTGCCTTTTGTTATGACGTAATAAAATTGGTTGTCATTTCATGGTTAATGTCTGTATGATACACTTCTCTATATATAATGGAAATAAAACTCAAACTCATATTGCTTTATTCAATATAGATGTATTACACTTTTTTTACTGATGGTCTATTGAAACAGTAACACCGGTTCGGAAATGAAAATGCCCTGAGAAAAACCAGCGAAAGAAACTCAGCGGGTTATTTTTTTTGTCTCATGTATTAAGTATATTAAACAATTTAAATGAAATGAAATAGCCAAGAGGCGATCGTATCATTCCCAAGGTGTACTATCAATCATAAACTCATTAATTGTATAATAACCTGTTGCACACAAGCGTTCCTTAATAGTTTTTTTAAATTTGGCAACAGATGCATTTTGAACGCTTTCTGGGATAACATAATAAAGAAAGTTATAATAATATATAATGGGGGATTTACATCTGTACAGGATTATTTGTGAAACATTAGCATCGCAGGACTCTATTAGTAGCGTCATAAATGCCAAGTTTAGTTCTAGAAAGTTTATATAGCTTTATTGATGACCTCCGTGGTCGAGTGTGTACATGTAAAAAGTTCATTAGTTTTCTATGTTGTCTTGGCTCTGGGTGTTTGTGGTACCGTCGTTACTTCTGATTTTCCATAACACAAGTGATTACTACTTACATTGGTATCAGAGTAATGTATGTAATTTTAACCAATATTTATTTAATATATAACATGTCCAATATTTTGATTCAGCTTCATTAATTATAAAAGAAATAATTGATGTCCTACTTTTTTGTACTAACAAGACAAACCAGGTCAACAACTCTTGTAGAAGCTGGTGGTTTTTAATATTTATTGTATAATATGTACCTACTCTAGATTAGTGTACTAATATGTAATATTGGCGTAGGAGTTGTGTTGATTATATATTATAAGTTAAATCTTAAATAATACAGTAACAGCCTGTAAATTTCCCACTGCTGGGCTAATGGCCTCCTCTTCCATTAAGGAGAGGGTTTGGAACATATTCCACCACACTGTTCCAATGCGGGTTGGTGGAATGCACATGTGGCAAAATTTAAATGAAGTTAAACAAATTCAGGTTTCCTTAGGAAGTTTTCCTTCACCGCCGAGCACGAGATGAATTATAAACACAAATTAAGGACATAGATATTTAATGGTGCTTGCCTGGGTTTGTACCCGAAATCATCGGTTAAAATGCACGTTTGCCATCTCGGCTCGTAATTAATAAAACGTCACCATAATTCTTTCACGTGAATAATTGAAATACATATCAAAGAATCTCCGGCATTACAAGTGAAAACAACAATTAATGGTAGAACGCTTGTCAAATTACCGACACAATAGGGTAAATTGCACCGAAAACTTAACAGATTTGAGCGCTTTCAGACGGCACTAAAACAATCCAGTGCCTCAGAAATTCAACCGAAGCAAATAAAATACGTTTTGCGCGTAATTTATTTTTGAAGTGAAATTTGTATGGGCTTTGAATGTACTAAATATTTATAACTAAAGACGTTTATCTTTAAAGGAAACTGCAAACCATTATATCACATAACGTATTAAATCTAACTCATAAATAAGGTCGTCAGTATGTTCAATAAACATATTAACAACTATAAAAAAGATCTCGTCCGGACCGTTCAATCTCCATCGTATCTTCTCCATCGCACGTGACACTGGCGAAATAATCTGGGTTCTCTTGGCACACATAAAAGCCATAAAAAAAAACAATAAAAAAGGTCGTTGAATATTAAATTTAAAATAACACAATAAGGTAAGAATTAAGTAACTTGCAATCAAGAATTATTTTTTAATTTTCTGCAAATTTATGGTTGGAGCTGCTCAAAATGACCGATTTTATATATGCAGTCCCATATTCACTGGGACAAAAATCGGCTAACGCTATTTATATACATGATTCTTGACGACCTCCGTGGTCGAGTAGTGTGTACATCGGTTATCATGGGTACGCCACTCCGAGGTCCCAGGCGATTCCCAACCGAGTCGATGCAGAAAATTGATTAGTTTTCTATGTTGTCTCGGGTCTGGGTGTTTGTGGTACCGTCGTTACTTCTGATTTTCCACAACACAAGTGCTATAGCTACTTACATTGGGATCAGAGTAATATATTTGATGCTGTCCCATATTTATTTATTTATTATTTATTCTCAGGAAAATTGTTTCATACCAGTAAATTTCTTATAGAATTAGTTCATTACTTCCTAAGATTAACTCCTACATACAAACTCTTTATAATATTAGTATATATTATATTCTGTTTATTTTTAAAAGTAGTATCTTCAAGTCATAAAACAAGTTTCAACGTAATGAATCGGAACGGTCAGATAGCAATTGCCTGAAAGTTATAATACAGAGAAAAAATATATTTCTCAAGAGCGTAGTATGCTTTGAAACTCTCCAGCTTGTTCCATTTAAGCGATTTTTTTTAACCTGCGCTTGAAGTTTTAAAAATGTAATTTATTTTTAATCATAAAGTGGTCTTAGGCGAGTTAATATATAAGACCTGCTTGAGTTTACGTATCCGTTCAAGTGGATAATGGTTATTCATAAACCTTTGAAATTAAAATCCAGCTTAAATAGAATTATTAAAGCGTTTTTTTTAACTTGATTCATATATACGACATGCATACCAGTTTTAAATAAAAAAGTGCTTTATGATTAGAGTTTTGTAAATCTTTCTATATGAGTCGTTAACATGAGTTTTCATTTTATTTCATGTTTTAAGTGAATTTTAGTTGCAAATATAAATATCAGATTATTTTCATGCATATATAGAGTGTCGTATCACAAAAGAAAGAAGAAAGGTGTTAGTGACAGCTACGATAGAGCTTCGTTAAAAATCATTTTAAACTCGTTTGCATATATTTAGGAGCCAAAAGTTGGCCTCTATTTTTATCAAAAAGCTGTCAGCTTTGACAGGTAATATAAAATTAAAGATTTCAATAATAATTGAACCGAGATGGGCCAGCGGTTAAAACGCGTCCGAAAATCTGAATGTGTTTAATTTCATAGAAATTTTGCCACATGTGTATTCCACCAACTGAATATTCAAACTTTTTCCTCAAAGTGAGAGGAGGCCTCAGCCCAGCAGTGAGAATTTTACAGGTTGTTGTTGTTGTTGTTGAATAATGATGATGAAAATTATAACTATATACTAAGCTTTAGTAAGTACGATCAATGTCCTAACTAATTGGTTTGACGATTTTTCTGACAAGAAGTTCTCAATGGCAGTCCGAAGTTTGGGAGTTCAATTTGATAACCCTGCCACGCTTGAGAGCACGTTTAGCCGGTTCGCCCGAACTCTTCCAGTCCTGTCAGATTTCCGTTTCATCGGTTTATGATATTGTAAAATAGAGTTCATATTTACTTGTGACTCCATCGATGGTCTGGTCATACAAACATTTTAACAGAAAAAAACCGACTTCAAATAATACACTATTTCAAAACAAATTAATATACACTAAAAAGTAATAAAAATAATTGCGTATTCACAATATTCTCTAGAGTTCTCCTATGTAAAATGAAATGAAAAATATTAGACTACCAAAAAGTCGATTTACGATTTAATATACCTACTTACAATTTTTAGAGTCTAGAGTCGTTAAAATGGTCCCACGTGGGAAGTACTAGCTTTCAAATAAATAAAATTCAAAATCGGTTCACCCAGGCAAATGTTATGAGGTAACAAACAATGAAAATACAGACGAATTGATAACCTCTTCCTTTTTTAAGTCGGCTAAAAAGGCTAAATATTTTGAGTTACTTTAAGTCGAATAATTCTCAATAACATCCTCAGAGTCTGGTAAGCACGTAAAGCCTAATTGGTCCTGCATTTTGGGTGTCGGATTTTTTGAAAAATTAGTCATGTTAGTTAAATGCAATTATATATGTATGTAATATATCCTGCCTGGAAGTCAACAAGTTCGTGCATCATTCTATACGATAGTATGTTCGGTGTGCATTGGTTGGTCTCCAAGGAGATTAGTCGTGATAAATTGTATAATTGGTTGGGACAACACCATCATAACATCGCCAACAGCCTTGACCGAAATATCTTCATTACTGAACTTGATCTTATAAGTAATCTTATAAAAGTAATTAGTTATTATTATCTTCAATATCCGTTGATTGTATTAGTGTAATAATTTTAAACAAGCAAACATTTTAGATAAAACGTCAAAAACTTTAGTCTTATATTAAATTAGAGATTTAAACAAAGTTCCAAAGTAATATTGAGATGGCTAGAGAAACGAAACAAAGGGGTATTAGGGTCTTTCACATTGCATTCATTTAAAACTTAAAATAAGCAAAGATCCATTTATTTGAAATTGTGAAGTGAAGAATGGTGAAGAACAATCATGCAGGGCAAGTCCTGAGCTGCTTCGGACTCAGTTTGTGTTTATAGTACATATCGTGTGCAAGCGAAATCTTTGTGATGTAACCTGAATGTGTGTGGGGTGAAATTTTGCCACAAGTACCCAAAAATGAAGCAGCTCGGTTTAAACCATCTTGTAAAAATTGTATTTCTTAAATAAGGCTCACGTTTTTTTTCTATAGTGAAAACCATCTTCTTTATTGAACACACTAGTGACACTAATTATGGTAAGAAAGAACCCGATTTAATACGTTATGTGATAAAATGGTTTCCTTTTTTCTTTAGAGATAAACCTCTTTCGTTATAAATATTTCGTTTTAATGTTACATATAAAAGTGTAACAGTTCGTCCTCTCAAATACACATTAAAAGCCCATACAAATTTCATTTCAAATATAAATTACGCGCAAAACGTATTTTATTTGCTTCGGTTGAATTTCTGAGGCACTGATTGTTTTAGTGCCGTCTGAAAGCGCTCGAATCTGTTAAGTTTTCGGTGCAATTTACCCTATTGTGTCGGTAATTTGACAAGCTTTCCACCATTAATTGTTGTTTTCACTTGAAATGCCGGAGGTTCTTTGATATGTTTTTATATTATTTATTTTGTTAAGGGCATTATAAACATACTAAACATAAAAATAAACGTTGCAGTGTCTGTAATATAGTATAACATATTAAACATACACTTAAAAAATAAAAGCTCTAATATATACTAATATTATTGGAAATGTAAAATTAGTTTTTTTTTGTTGGTGTTCATCTTCGGAACTAAAGATCCAATCCCAAAAAAATATTTTTATCTTAAAATATATTTTTATTTGTAGGTCATTTTTTTATTGATCAATTACACTCCTGTGAACAGGTCACGGGTAGTTTTATACAAGAATAGTTAAGAATGACGATGAAATGAAAAATAAAAAAATAGTTATAAATATCTTATTTATCTATTTACATCTATTGTAGATACTGCTTTCTGTTCATTACTTGCAAAACAAAAATTGTTCAAGTGATATCGATATTTGATATCGTGGTTGTGTATAATTAATTTAAATATTTATAATTTAAATATGGTAAATGACCATACAAACCTGTAGATTGTAAAATAAAACTATTCTTAAATTGTATAAGTGATCGTATACATCACCTTAGTAGATTAAGAATCGGATGGAAATATTATTAAAGTAAAGAGTTAATTAAAATAATCTATATAATATATTATCTATACTTATAATAAATCTGTAAGGATGTCAATTCTGTACATGAAATATTTTTCCAAAATAACTATCAAGGGGTGTAACAAGGTGTGTGTATGCAAGGTGTGTCAGTAAAATTTTTGTCTGTCTGTCTGTCTGTCCGTATAACCGTTATAGAAACAAAAACTACTCGACGGATTTTAATGAAACTTGGTACAATTATTTTTCATACTCCTGAGCTGGTTATAGTATTTTTCATCACGCTACAGTCAATAGGAGCAGAGCAGTGAAGGGAAATGTCAGAAAATGGGAGAAGTTACTCCAAATTTTAAGCTTCCGTCGTGTGTACATCCTTAATGGTTAAAACTACATAGAAATTGTGTATTACGGAAATGTTCTCCTTAAAATTATGTAAAAAATATCACATGACAGCCTTTGTCTATCTTTTATGGTTGACTCACAATAACACGTGTCACTCCCAATAGCTTAGTAGTTCGAAGCTTTCTGATTATATTTGTCTATTCCTGCTTTTATAACACTCTCAATCATCCCAAATTAAAAAAGTTAACAGTATTAACTATTCCATAAAAAAGAAGCATATAAATAATAATGAAATACGCTAATAATAAAGCAAGCAAGCAATAAAATATAAATGTCTAGAGTCTACCTGTACACTTATTTTTGTCGTAATTCGTCATAAGTATTCTTTTTATGATTGACTGACATAATTTTTACCATTAGTGACAATTTTGTCTGTCTGTATGTTCTGCTACAACTCGAGAACAGATGCACCGATCTTTATAAAAATTGGTATACAGGAAAAACATGTGATTGCGCAAATGATAGGCTATCTATATACAAAAGTAGATGTGTTTGTATGTGCGTCATCGATAAACTCAGAAACTATTTGATCGATCATTAAGATCAAATGAATAAAGAGATTACGCTATCCCCATTGATGTAACTCGCCACCAAGTAGCGCTGCGATATAAATATATCTACACCGTTCAACCGATTGTCATGAAAATGAGTACGTACAAGTATTTTGTCACGGAGAAAGTGATTATTTCATCCGTATCATTAAAAATAACCAACAGATGGCCATTACGACTATTACGATGCATTTATATGTCGATCAACCCATAAGTATAAAATATGAAATAAAAAATGCAAATCATTGATCATCATTGAATAAAATAATTTATATAAATAGAAACTACCATGACATTGAAGAAACAAAAGATCGGAACATCAACAATATATGCGCAGCGTCATCCAAAAGAGCTACGGAAACAACATACCAACAATAAATACGTTTAGAAACAAATAGAATCCGAATTTTTACTTTGAGAGTTGCCAAAACAGTTAGTCAACGTAATGATCAAGTTCCAGATCTTCGAACAAGAATCTTTATCAAGAGATACTGAAAAACCTGACGAGCGAGCCCATTTACTGGATGATAAACGATTAGAATAGACTAAGTCAAGAACTAGAACCAATCCCATTAATCCCGATGTGATCATTGGTTCAATGAATATAGTATGCCCGTATTGTCACGCTATGATGTTCAAATAAACTGCTGATATAGTGCTACTCCACTGACAAAATGTTTTTACCACAACTGGTTGAACCACCAGAACCTCTTCTTATCTACGTTACGGGAACTACTGAGGAGTCTGAATATTTCCTTCAACATATTAGAAATTACAATTCTTGCTTTGAAATAACATCATTTGGAGCAACAAACATTGTACAATACAATATTTTCGCGTCTACGTTTAAAGTGTATCATATGATTGGTTCACTTCTTTCAGTATCTAAATAAAATCCAGTTTCTGGACATTTATTCCATGGACAACGTAGAAAAAGATTGATCTTCGATGCATGTTCAGTACCACAACTAATCGAAAAATCATCGCTAAATTTTGGATTATGCTTTATGAAAATAAATGTTTAGTAAAAGATTTTAAAACTGCTCTAGAAGGTGAAACAACAAATGATTCAAAGTCTTTATCAATGCAGATAGAATGCCATTGAATGCAGAGCATGAAAGGTGTTTTAATGCTGCCGTAGCTCCTGAAGTCACAGCTGTAGTTGTCGGTACAGAAATTACAAAACGAGGTATTGTTATCACTAAGCGACACAAAAACAATCAAGGTGTCGCTGAAACACATCAATAGTATGACAATTATTACGATTATCCAATTATGTTTATGCGAACAGATGATGGATATAATCTCGGACTGTATCAAAATATTCTCACGACAGGCTCTGTGACATCGATGAGTTAGTTGTATGGATTTTTTTGCGTATCGTATAATGATTAGAGATAATCAAACTAACCATATTCTGAAGTGTCGTCAACTGTTTTAACAATTCATTGTTGACATGTACGCTATGGTCGAGAACGAACGATTAAACTACATTCGATACAACCTATCAAAACTCTGAGCCAAAGAGTACATTTATTTACAGATACAATATCGAATGATAAAGTATCTGCTGATATTGGACAAAGATCTTAGTACAGTGGAAGTCCAAAACATATGCACGAATATACTCAGGATGCTTTGACGTACGTTCGCAAGTATTGACAAGGTTGTAAATGTAATAACATTGATATTCGATAGAACCGGATAAAAGAGTACGTGTTGGTTTGATGCAAACTTTTATAGACTATAGAAATTAAATTAAAAATTCATCGTACCAATGTAACATCGTATAATTTTATAGGTGTTATGACCAATCTGCAGCCTATCGAGAACATCATTGAAGAATATGATATGGATGACGAATATTATTATTTTTTTTTAAGAATTTGACTATGTCTCGCATGTTTTTTTCTCTTTATTTGTTCCTTTATTATTTGTACATTGTTGATGATCAGTAATTAATTACAAAATGAAAAATTTTTTTTTTTTCTGCGACTAATGCCCAGCGAAGCGGGCGGGTATAGCTAGTAAAGAATATAAATTAATTTCAGTTCTTAAGAAGTTAAGAAAAAGTAACAGGCTAATATCTCACAGTTGGACAAAGATCCTTCTTCTTATGAACACGGAATAATCAGCCTGACCAGGGGCTCAAACACGACTTTGAGTACATGAACACTCTATAAAGATGATTTGAACTTGCAATCTTAGGTTAGGGTACACGAATTATATCTGCTGAGCCATCTCTGTTAAATAAGGTAACATAAATTTTGTTAAAGATTACAATGGAAAGGTCGAGACAATTTTTCATAGTGATTGATATTTATCATTAATATCAATTGAATAAGGTTCATTAAGCATTTTCTGTATGACAATACACGTGCGGTGCTAAGTGCGTTCCGTTTTGTAGCCCGAACTGGGTCAGGTATGGTGACCACACAATTGAAATTAGTAAAGCTTTCAATAATATCGCGATCAGTTTTGTTGACCATGATATTTGTTAACTTCGGGACAATCTCAGTTTTTCAACCAAAAATCTATATTATTATTAAGACTTAATAAGACAATTTCGTTTCTGTAAAGAATTTATCAATTTATGTAGAACATCAGTAATATGTTAAGTCAACACCATCAGACAAATATATTTTTATATTCTTCATTCCGATTATGTATATCTATAGCAGTTATCATGTCTCCTATAGTTCTCATCAAACCGTTTAGAAGTTGACGCGATGTGAAGCAAGGGTTACGGGTTAGCGATTATAAATAGCAGGTTCAATCCTGACCCCTGGGGTTATTGTGCTTCCTACTCCGAGTCCACGCTTTAATCTTGAATGAAGATGTTAATAAGAATATTAGTCATTTCTTAACACAGAACATTGCTACTATTCTTTAAACGCGTAGAGTAAATATATAAACCTCCTTCATTAAAAAACACGCGTCTGAATCAGTCGATATATATAATTAGTCAACATTGATAAAGTATAATAATCTTTAAGAGAAATATTAAACATCCACTTTATACAAAGATATCAATTATAATTTTCAATGGTATTTTAGGTGTATTCTACTGTAATGTTATTTTGTTTACGTTGAATTTGTTTTTAATAACAATACAAGCGCTAAAGATCAGTATCGAAATCGTTTAGTTCGTAAGCCTACATTATATCTAGATTATGGGAAATAGGTTTACGAGTTAACGAAACGTTGCCAAGTCTGGAGAAACAATTCTAGATAAAATTGAGGATAGCACGTTTTATTTCTGCGAAAAAAATCTTATTAAGTTCAAGTTGTATCGTTGTAATTAACGATATTGGCAAAAACAAAAACAATTACATTTTTTAAACAAACTGGAGAATGCATAAAGGAGTCACGTTTTAAAATTTTAGTAATTCTACCATTGATAAATGTATTTAATAAGTATAAAAAAATTGGCATCAATGTCTGGGTAAGTTCAAGTTAAAAATATTGTTGACCAGGGTAAGTAGGTCGTATTTGACAACAGACTAGATTAATAAAAATAAGTGACCATAAATAAACATAATATGATATTTTAACTGTGTTGATTATTAGTACAGTAGTTGTCGCTCGCGGCTTCACTGGCGTTTTAGGGGTTAAACAGTCTGTGTCTTTCTTAGAGTTCAAGTTGGCTTCACACCAATTTTCATTGGTTTGGTCGTGAAAGACTGACAGGCAGGCAGCCATAGTTACTTTGACATTTATAATATTAGTATAGATATAGATTTTGTGTAAAGTAAGTTTTCACTTTAAAATAAGGACGAGGTATTTCATGTCCCACCGCGCATAGATATAACACTGTACGAAATATTCAAAATCAAAATAAACTTTATTCAAGCGGGCCCTTACAAGCACTTTTGAATCGTCATTTTACAATTAAGTAAAGCTACCACCGGTTCGGAAAGTAGATTCTACCGAGAAGAACCGACAAGAAACTCATTAGTTACTCTTTTTCAACATTTAAAAAATACAATCATATTAGTTAAATACAATTATATATGTATGTAATGTATCCTGCCTGGAGATCAAAAGGTATTTTTTCCAAGCTTTTTTATCATCTACAAATTTCCGTTCCATTCCATTTCCACATCACCAACGTGCTATCAACTATACAAGAACATGTTTTTAATGATGATCATTCAAATTTAAAACGGGTGAAACCAAAAAGCGCAGCGATATGCAAGTTTATTTTGTTGGTCAGTGCAGTTTTTTAAGATGTGATGCGATTGGCCATTGATGCCAAAAAACTTTGCCACATACTGGCACAATCAACGAGAAACGTTCCGTTATCTCGTATTTTCTTGCCCAATTTACCTTTTAACGATTATTTGGCAGACTACCAAACTATACCATAAATATTGGGTCTCTCTGTGTTCTAAAAATGTAATGTGAGCTTAAACTAGGCTTAACATTTCGTATATTGTAGCGCTATAAATGTGATTTAATGTGCATTGAGATTTGGAAAAAAATGCATGTTATTTTAAAAACATTTTTGTAGTAATGTAAAGGCAAGTTTTGTTTAACATTTTGATAGTTATCGAGTTTTAATGACATTTCAATGAGTTTTCTTCGCATGATCTCGCTTAAAACTAATTTTTCAATTTAATAATATCACAGATTCACAGACGGTTTTACTTTAAAATTTCCAAATAAGCACTATGACTATTTATAATTAAAACAAAGCTCAGTATAAGTATTATTTTTGATAAAGTGTTGTGTAAAAAAACAGAAATAAACATTTAAAATGTAATGAACTATAAAAATAAACGGAATTCCGAATTTTTGATGGACACCCTACACGATGAATGCCCCCGGTGGCCATTATATATTGAACTACCCGCTTCCCTCGGCGTTCAGTGATGTAGGGTATTGAGAAGGCTTTCAAAAACCCACACAGGTTTAGCTATTTGGTCACTGAGTGTTTATCTTTTAAATTAGAAATTTGCTAAATGAATGGATAGAATTTTGTTTACTGTAATTTTACTAAAATACAATTTATTGGTGTTTGAGCAAAATTAAGGTTGCTTTAAGCATAATTTCCAACATATTTGTCTCTCTTGTTGTTGTTTTTTTTTATAAAAAATAAATAAATAAATTTTTCAAATATCCTTTTCCGATTTTATTTCGAATGTTTTATTTATTACTCTAAAGCTGATTAGTATAAAAAAATAAAACTTGGCAATTGCTAAAAAATGCAATAAGGAGTTTCATCAAGAATCAGACAAACGGCGAATAAAAATAAACTGATCTGTTTTGATTTTATCTTATATATACTCAAAATTAAAATATAAATAAAGTAGAGCAGTGGATATGCACAAATTAATACGAAAAAAAAACAGAGGCACATTATTCGCCTTGATTGCCTCGCTGGCTCAAAGCAGATAGGAATACTAAGAAGTTAATAGTTTCTTATATCAAATTCACAGTAACGAAGTTTGGAAATTAGTAGTGTTTAAAATCACAGTGTCGTAAAATAAATGAAGCCGAGTTCTGCGCCTATTCCCGTTGTTCCATTTAAATTCTCTCATTGGAATTTGAGAAGGAGAAACAAAGAGAACTATTGGATAGTCTCCGTTGAGGACGTCTGTTATGCTTGGAGTCTTCGTGTAATAATATTGTGACATATATGTAACCGAATATAGTAATAAAGTACTAAGCAAGTAAATTACCCACTGCTGGGCTTAGGCTTTCTCTTCCATTATGGAGAGGGCTTAGAACATATTCCAACACGCGGTTTGGTGGAATGCACAGGTGGCAGAATTTCGATGAAATTAGACACATGCAGGTTTGATCACGATGTTTTCCTTCACCACCGAGCACGAGATGAATTATAAACACAAATTAAGCACATATACATAGCGGTACTTGCCTGGGCTTGAACCCGAAATCATCAGTTAAGGTGCACACGTTCTAACCACTGGGCCATCTCAGCAATATAATAATAATAAATATAAATATAATAATGTTAAATATAATTCTATCATTAAAGTAATCGTTAATGAGTTCTGTTTAGGAGAGATTTCAGCTACGAAACTGAATCGTCAAATATCATCCCTAAAAGAAAGACTCAGCTCTGCAATCTACTTAGTTGAGTTACACAATGTTTTTTTTTGTTTAACTTTTAGGGTTTAAATAATGGTAGAGATATTGATGCAGATATTGATGCATTGGTAGAAAAAGCATATTATTCAATACAAGATTTCATAGATGATAAAAAAGCCTGGATACCTGTTGACTTCCAGGCAGGATATATTAATTTAAATAATAGTATTTAACTAACATGACTTAGTATTTTTAAATGTTAAAAAGGAGTAACTACTGAGTTTCTTGCCGGTTCTTCTCGGTAGAATCTACTTTCCGAACCGGTGGTAGCTTCTCTTAATTGTTAACTGACGATTCAAAAGTGCTTGTAAAAGCCCACTTGAATAAAGTTTATTTTGATTTGATTTGCAAATAATGGTACAGATATTGATATTGATATTGTTAGAGATATTGAAATTGTTGTCATTGTAACAAAAAGTGCCATTCGAGCTGTTTACAATGGGAGGGATTAGCTAGATAGCTTTATTGCAATTTCAATACTGTAGCATTACTTTGAGTTGTACCACAATATATTTAAAATATAATTATGTTTTAAACCAGTAGCAATATAAATTGCAAAATAAATTTACTGCACTATATCAATGGATCGCATCAATAAATTCTTCCTCGGCTGTGTATTCGTTTCTGTAATCAATTCAGTTGATATTTATAGCAAATTTATAAAGCACGATTTCTCCTAAAATCTTATGTTAAAAATCATATTGAATGATTTATTTACATACTTGATACAATATGATAATGACGACTATCAAACTGAAAGTAATTTTAAGTTTAATAAATGTTGTTAATAGTATATTTTAACTGTGTGGTCAATATGGATTTCAAATTCTCAATGGATGACGGGCAAAGTTAAGAACGCTCGTACCAAAATATCATAAAGATCAATAGTTCCTTATTTACGTTTTGAAATCCTTCGAAAATGAAACATTTATCAAAATCATTCACACTTGTTTTTTCTAACTCAATTTGACATGGGAAAAATAATATATTTTTTCCTTAAACAAATAACGCTAACTCTTGCGATTGAAATAACAAATAACCGTGTGTTTATCCATCTCCATTTCCCGAGCAAATACAAACAGCGCTCAATTCACCGTCAGAAAAATACACGAGCAGGTAAAAATGAACAAATTTCGACCGTTGACTTTTTATGTACACGGTACTTTTCGAAAAGCTTTCAAGTTATTTTATTGCTGACGTTTATTATAACACTTTAAACCAACAAGAGCATACAGTAAGACACAACTTAGATGTAGCATCGGCAAAATTCGTAATACCGATCACATCCGAAGTAAGTACGCTATCCCAAATCATCAATATTACTTTCCTACGTGAATACAATCTTTACACAAATGCAATAACTTGTAATGTCATATGAACTAGTATATTCGTAATTTGACACGTCAATTTACATAGCACTTGCTTTCTCGGGTTGAAATGACGCGACACAATCTATAGCGACGAATAGCGTCGAATGGCGCGATAGGGAGCTATTTCTATTAGTTGTAATTGGTATATATCTTGGTGTTGTTGAATCGGCAGTAATCGGTTTTATTGAATTTGCCGATGCTACATCTAAGCTGTGTACTATATGTGCCTCTAGGTAGTTAATGTTGACTTATTTTATTCTACTGCGGTTTTATCTGAGTTGTTTTTGGCACGTGACTCTTTCATAGTTCTACGTGCATTTGATATCATTACATACGATATGAACCTTTTTAATCTTCTAAACTTATGTTCGATTTTCAGCTATGTAGCGAATTTTAATGTGGCTTTCATTAATATTAATCAAAGATTCAAGATAAATCATCATTCAAAATCAAAATAAACTTTATTCAAGTGGGCTTTTCAATCATTTAACAATTAAGTGAAGCTACCACCGGTTCGGAAAGTAGATTCTACCGAGAAGAACCGGCAAGACTCAGAAGTTACTCTTTTTCAACATTTAAAAAATACAAAGTCATGTTAGTTAATACAATTATTTAAATTAATATATCCTGCCTGGAAGCCAACAGGCATTAATTCCACGCTTTGATTATCATCTACAAAATCTTGTTTATCATTACATACATTACGCTGTCTGTCCCTATGTATGCTTAGATTTTAAAATTACACAGCGGATTTTATTGCTCTTTTTTTAAAAGATATATTATTTCAAGAGGAAGGTTTGTATGTATAAAACATGTAGAATATTGTACAGAAACACTGATAATTAAGGGGACTACAGGAGCTAATTGCCCTTGAGAATCACGCGCACACACTTACACTAACGACAAAAACGGCATGTCCCCGCGCGCACTACGCTTAGCGAGGCGGCGAGGTTACGCCTGAATATTCCAATAGATGGCGCCGAACCGCCGCGCGCCGCGCCGAGCGAAAGCGAAGCGAAGTCAATTCTATCAATTCTATCAATCATAGATTTCATAAAAATAGACAGGACAACAGAATTATTTTAATTTCTTTGTGTCATTTAAAAAATTATGATAAAATTAAACTGAATTAATTAAACTTAAATTATTATTATTTTATGTACAAAAAATAGTTAAACATTTTTTTCTTTAATTTTTACTGTATCAATTCAATTAGTTGTAATACTAAATATTAAATCGTACCTATTTTTAAATTTTGTTAGTTTGTTAAGCGATTTATTAAATAAAATTGGAACTGTTCGTAATTTGTACACTGACAAAAACCGTAGAGTTTGTTCGTTTTATTAATATCGGTACACAAAGAAAAAAAATTAAGTTAAAAAAGTCAGCATCAAAAAGTTACTATAAAAATAATATCGTCAAGTCGGTTTAGTAGAATTATTGGTTAACTCGGTCAATCACAGTGGGTTTAGTCATAAATCTCATAAAAATAGTTTGGATATTAGAATTATTTGTATTGTTTTTGACTGATATTTGAAATAAAACTGATTCAATTAAATTCAAATATTTTTATTTATTTTTGGTTTAACAAAAAAAACAAATAAATTTCGTTTCAATTTTTTTATTAAAATATTTTTTTTAATTATTCGTTCTGCGTCGTTCGTTATTAAAATATTTTGGATACTTGCAATCAATATTTCACCCACTTTCACTGAAGCTACGAGCTAAAATTTTTCAATTGATACTATTTCCAATCTTTAAAAAATATTGAATTACGTATATGACACTTCTAAATATTTTAGTTCTTTGGTTCACAACAATTACATATTTCAAGATGGCCCAGTGGGTAGAACGCGCGCATCTTATTGCGGGTTCAAACCCAGGCAAGCACCACTAAATATTCATGTGATGTGCTAATTTGTATTTATTTATTTTTTTTATTATTAAATTTTATCCATACATAACTATATTTCCTATTATAAACAAAATTGATAAAATTAAACTCTAACGTAATAGAAATAGCTTCCGTGTTATTTTTTTTCGATTTTCTTAATTCTGAAAAAATAAATGCATAGTTGTTAGGAATTAAATTTTATTAATTATAAAATATATATATATTTTTAAATATAGTCCTTTAAAAATAATAAAATTTTAGTTCAGAGTGCGGGGATTGAACCCGCACATTCTTCTTGGACTTGCTTGCATTGACCAAATACTCCATGGTGACTGTAAGAAATCTGTCGAAAAATCTGATTCTATGCGAACTAATTGCATTGTTTTTAATAAATGTTTCCAATAATAATTATTTATAATATATATATATATATACTACAACTAGACTATTTTAACTTAATATATTTATTTACATAAAATAATAATATTCGACAATTAATTTACAATTAAAATTACACAAAAATAAAATCTACGAGATTTTATTCGCAACGATGCGGTGAAAAGAGCGACACGTCTTTATAGCAACAGGCCTCGGCCGGCAGTGTCTGTACGAGGCGCTCACGCACACATGCTTACGCATTTTGGTCGAAAATAAAAAAATCTGATTTAAAAAAAATCTATTGATTTTACTAAATAATTAAGATAATAAATTTTTAGTATATTGTTTGTAGAATAATCTGACAAAAGACCAAAATTATTGAAGGTATATAAGTGTAGTTAAAAAACAAAAAAAGACTTTTTTAGAAGTAACTTTGCGATTTTTTTCTATCGTACCAAATTAATTACATCATGTTTTCAACACAATTAATAACTAGCATCTATCCTGAAGATTAACATATATTTTTTCATTTGGTTTATTGCATTGGATTATATACTTTTTGGCATTTTAAAACTTGCATTTAGCTCATGTAGTCCCCTTAAAGAGGTTTTTAAAGTGATCTTATACGTACGTACGTACGAGATAGATCCACATACAGATACTTGGATTCTACAAATAAATAAATATATAAATAAATATGAGACAAATTACATACATTACTCTGAACCCAATTTAAGTAGCTAAGCACTTGTGTTATGGAAAATCAGGAGTTACGACGACGTGTGAAGCCGAGCGGGTTGCTAGTGTTTATATATACTCGTCGAAGAAAGTCAAGAATTTTAACTTTTCTGACCAGATAAAACAAGATTTTTTTGTGTTTGTTCTTTAATCTAAAAGTTATATCTATACATATAATAAAATTGGAGTGTCTGTTTGTAATATATATATATATATATAGATATATAGACAAACTATATATATATATAGTTTGTCTATATATCTATATATATATATATCTATATATATATATCTATATATATATATAGATATATAGACAAACTTTAATCTAAAAGTTTGTCTATAGAGCCACACACTTGTACTTCATGTAAAATGAAAATTTTTAGTTGATCCCAAAATAATTGAAATATGTATTAGAAATTAAAGGCCGAACGCTTTTTGCCGATTGTTTGTTTGACTCTTTGACTATACTAGCGACCCGTCCTGGCTTCGCTCGGTTGCAATACTGATACTATGTATACTATTATTACAGAATGTCATGTACAGTTCATAATGTCTCTGCATTTTAAATCTGTAGTATCTTCGAAAATATTTATTTAAATTGCATACTGTAAAGCATCATATTAATTTATATTATATGTAAAATGTATTTAAATTACTTAATTCGATCACAACGCAACAAAAATAAGCCATTATTTCTCATAAAAAGTGTGTAATTTAAAAGATTAAAATATACCCGTGGACAGTCAGACAGGTGACTGACTTTGTTTTATACTATGTAATGATAATCATTATTATATGTGTCATTTCATTCATTTACCATTCATTTCTACTTGGAAGGGGTTTGTGCAAGTCTAGGTAGTTACCACCTACTCATCAGATATTCTAGTGCCAAAAAGGAATACTCAGTACTGTTGTGTTCCAGCAACTACGAGCCATACGGGATAGTGCATTGACGATGTAACAAATGTTTAATATATCTTACAGCGCCTTTGTCTGTGGTGACCACCTACCGTCAGTTGGTCCATTTGCTCATCCGCTTACTAAAATCATTAAAAATATTATTTTGAGAATATAACATAACGCTATAATTAATTCTATTTCGAATTGATTATGAAATAAGATCTATTTTTCCGACTTTTGTGTATAGTCACATATGATGTTTTTCCTCTACGGACTTAGCTGTATAATTTGTTAGGACTTAGGACTTTTATTAATAATTACAACAAATTCCATGTAAAAGATTCAGGTCAAGTAAGTGTTCGTGTGCTGGTAAAGTAAGATATCATGTAACGGTAAGTGGTTATTTTATCTCTAAATTTACTTAGGGCATCTAGGTCAGCTCTGCGAATCCGAGTCGTCTACAATTATAGCAACAGAGACCTATAAATGAAATATACAAGACATTAAACTATTATACATATTTACAAGACATAGCCGACATATGTAGCTTAGTATTAGAGGTAGGCCTGATCAAAAACCTAGCTATTTCATTACTGGAGTTTTGTTCAAGAATATTTTTAATGTTCATGAATCATTTGTAAATAATACATTAGTAAAAAGGGCATATTATTCAATACAAGATTGTACAGATCATAAAAAAGCGTGGAATTAATACTTGTTGACTTCTAGACAGAATTAATTCCATACATATATAAGTGTTTAAACTACCATAACTGTATTTTTAGACGCTGAAAAAGATTAACTTCGAGTTTCTTGCCGTTTCTTATCGGTAGAATCTACTTTCCGAAGCGGGGGTAACTTCATTTAATATCAGTATAAGTTGTTAAATGACGATTCAAAAGTGCTTGTAAAAGCCTACTTGAATAAAGTGTATTTTGACAGTTGTACCTGAACTGATGTACACGTTACTTAGAGTTATTTAAAGTAATAAGTAATATCTGATATTAAAAGTTTTTATTGTAATGAAACGGTTGGTTATTATTGTGTATGTGTGTGTAATTTACACAGAAATAATTGGCAGATCTTAGAGCAAGGTCGGCTTCGTTCTGTCAAAGACGGAGGCATAGTACTCTTTCTAATTTGACTGCTTTTGTTGAGTACTTTTATTGTTAATATACCAGAAAATATTTAAAAAGCTTTACAAGTAGGTTATATATAGGTAGTTAGGTATATATTAATATGTGAAGCTAAAACTTTGTGGTCTATTTTACATGACATATTTATATGGAGAAGGAGTGAAGGCAGCGAATATTTTTACCTTTTATTTATTTATTTATTTATTTATTCGGGTTTAACAAACAGCGTCACAATAGGTCTAAATACTAAGCTTAGATTTAAAAATACATAATTGTGAAACCAACACCGTTAACCACAGATTACTACTAAAGTTATTGAGAGATAGACGATACAATTTTTATATATTTTTCTTAATTTGTATGTATAAATAATTTATTTATTTAACTGAGGAACATAAAAAAATAAAAAGAAATAACAAATTTTAAAGTAGACAGAATAAATTAAAGGATAGTAAATAAATAGAAGAATAACAATTTTGGTAGCTCAAAAAAAAAAAACAAAAAAAAAATAAACAGAAAATAATATAAAAAAGAAAAATAAAGTGGATTAATTACTTATTAGTTAAAAGTTGTTTCTAACTAGGAACTTACATAAGTTTATTTGACTTCTGTTATAACAGTGTATTAAAATCTTGCAACTTATCAAGAATAGATTTTTTATAACAACCAGGGGTGTTCATAAAGATATCTACATCATTGAAATATTTATTGTATATTTCGATCAGGCGATACATGGGCGAGCGTTTACCAGTATTAGTACGAGTTTTTGGTAAAGAAAAAAGTGATGCAGTGCGGCATGCTCTTATGTGTGGCCTGATCGGTACCTGGTAGCAAATTTTATTCATAATATTAATACAGTCGTACTTGTTATGGCATAAGTCATACAATAACATCGCTTGTAATTGTAATCTTCTAGATACTAATCGCGTTAAGTTGTATTTTTCTAAAAGTATGGAATAGGGAAGGCGGCTGTGGTAGCACTTAAAATGAAGGTATCGTAGGAATTTCCTTTGCACTCTTTCAATTCTCTCAGCATATGTGTTATAAAATGGATCCCATGCAGCAACTGCGTATTCTAGTTGAGAACGTACCAACATTTTGAAAAGATGTACAAGTGTGGTCGGGCGTTTAAAATCACTACAGGCACGAACAATAAAAGCGTAAATTTTGTACGCTTTATCACAAATATTGTCAACGTGTATGTCAAGTGTTAGCTTACTATCCAAAATTACTCCAAGGTCTTTAATATTCTGAACCCTTTCAAGAGTAGTATCACATATTGAATAATCGTATATACTAACCTTTCTTTTCTTAGTAAAAGTTATAATTTTACATTTACCTGAATTGAGTTTGAGTTTATTTTTGTTACAGTATTCGTTAAGTCTAATTAAATCTTCCTGAAATTTGTCGTGATCAGAACTGTCAGTAATAGTACGATATAATTTAAGGTCGTCAGCATATAACAAATAATTACAATTAATGAAACAGTCACTAATATCATTAATAAAGAGAATGAATAGTAGTGGTCCAAGAATAGATCCCTGAGGGACGCCCGAGGTAATTGTAACAGTACCCGACTCATATTATTAATAAAAATAAAAAAAAAATAACACACACTACCATAGCTTTGTTATTCATATATACATTTCATATAAAACATTCATAGTTTACGTTTATACTGAATAAAATGGTTTATATTTAGTTTTTTATTGTAATCATAAGATAGGATATCGTCTAGCAGAGCTTTTATTTCTCTACTAGTTGTTGTTGGCGGTTTCGCTCGCTCGGACTGGTTGTCACGTGTTAGGCAAAAAAAGTAGCTTATAGGCATAAGCTACTTTTTTTGCCTTTCCTTTCTTCTTCTTCTTCTTCTTCTTCCTTCCTTTCCTTGGAGTTCAAGTTCGCTTCATAAAAAATTCCATCAAATTCGGTTCATTGGTTTGGTGAAAGAGCGACAGCCAGAGTTACTTTCACATTTATAGTATCAGTATAGATTATAGATTTGACCAATCAATGTTACTTAATTTTTTTTTAGCAGTGAGTGACATTCGAATTTCGACCAATGAGCGATCAGTAGAATAAATAAATTGATAGAACGATTTGGTTAAGTCAATTGTGTATAACGAGTCACTTGTTAACGTAAGGTATGTTAAGTACCTACCAGCTCTGTGAAGCTAAGGGTCAAGGGGGCCCATGAAAAAACAATTTCGAACCTTATTGTAAGTGAATAGAATCGCTTATTACTTAATGTCACGGTTTATCTCATTTTACTCTGAATGTCAATGTGCAAAGGAAATTCAATCTTAATTCCAATGCGGAAAGTAGGCTTTACGTTGGATGGTTGATTGGTACACAGCTCACGTATTTCGTCGCTAGGGGCGTACGTGGAGTCCATGTAAGTGGTCAGGCCTTTGACTGTGGTGATGGGTCATTTGTGGATCAAGCTGACCTTTTAAAACGTCCTATTTTGCGTGCAGTCATAAATAAATTCATTTGTTCATTTTTAACAGAAGTTAGACGAAAAAAAACTGTACGCTAAATATATACAAAAACTTAATTTGTATTATAAGAATCAGAAATTGGTAATTGGCTAAAAAAACAATCTAGTGGGGTAGGGATGATACTCCATACAGTATTTATTTATTACTGAAATTGATTAACTTGAGAAAGCTTAGGTTTTTAATTAAATTTTATGTACATTTATTTGTGTATGTACAATCTACATTAAATTCTAATGTACAATATCAAGAATTGTATGTTTTTAATTGTAACTAAGACATAATAAAAAATTGTAATATAAAGAAAAACCGACTTCAAACAAAACACTATTTTAAAACAAATTAATGTGCACTAAAACACACACACACAACACACAAACTCTTAATTAGATAACTGTAGAACATATAATATTGTTAATTTTTCTCTTTCTTTTTTTTTATTTTTTTTGTAAATCTTTATAACGTGTTTGCATGTTGTACAAAATGTTTATGAAACACCCAAAGAAGGGAAAGGGACTGTTACTCCTTATTACAGATTATTTTATAACCTAGCGAGGAGTATAGTACTACACCCAACTGATTGAAATAAGATGCAATTGTACAAATCAATTATAAAACTATAAACCACTCTGTTCAATCTTTTTTAATGAATAAAGATTTATTATTAAAAAAAAAAAATAATAATATCGTATTCAACATATTTTAGATACCTCTAAAGTAAGATGAAATGAAAAATATAAGACTACTTAAAAATCGATTTACGATTTTATAACATAGTTATAGTTATTGTTATATTTGGAGCCGGTGTCCACTCAGTGAAAAGTTATAAGGTAATAAAAATAAAAAAAAATACAGACGAATTGATAACCTTAATTTTGAAGTCGATTGAGAAAGGGAAGCCAGAATGGCCGGTAACGCGTTACGTAACGAAACTGTATCCCATAAGAAGTTATCAAATCTTAACTCTTCATCCAATATTTTAACCCTGGCCTCGTTGGTTTACAATTTATTCTTCTGATTTAATAAATATTTTACTAAAAATAAACTCACGTATGATCTTATAATATGATTGTAACATTATTCAGAGACAGTAAGTATTTTTAGAAAAATTCGCGAGTTCATGCATTAAGGATCCATTTACAGTAATGACTTAAAAGGCCGACTTGAAATTACTTCACTCCGCTTACGCCTACTTCCGTTCCAGGCCAGCTATTTCTCATTCCACATTCTAGTTGTCATTGAAGTTTAATTGCTTTCCCAATAAGATTGATAGTAAGGAAACTTTTTCAGCGAGCTTTATTTAAAATTTCCTTTAGTAATTTTGGTGCAAATTTATACAGGGTTATTAGTAATTCGCCGTATATCCGAGGTGATAAGGGTGACTATTTGCAATAATTTTAACTCCCATATGCATATATATCCCCTATTATATATATTATATTTTTAGTTATCACGTTTTTTAGCTTATTTCATTATTTGTCAAAAATGCAACTACAAAAATTTATTTAAAAAAAGTATTAGATAAATAAAATCTTTTTTTTTTCTTTTGTTTTATAAACATGATTCAACGCTGAATATTTGTCAATATTTAAACAGTAATTATCGATCCAAATTAAAAAATGCAATGCAATGTAATGTGATGGTTGAATATACACCAATATTTTACGTAAAGAGGTCTTTAATATAAATAAATATTGGACAACATCACATACATTAGTCTGATCTCATTGTAAGTAGCTAAAGCACTAAGCGTGTTATGGAAAATCAGAAGTAACAGCGGTACCACTAACACCCAGACCTAAGACAACATAAAAAACTAATTAAGTTTTGAGTGGCGTACTAATGAAAACCGTTGTAAACACTTTTCGACCACCGATGTCTTCATAGGTTAAATTAACGTAATATTTCGTCGCGGGTAACTGCTGGTCTTCTATATCTCTTATAAACCCCAATCAAATCCTTTGAGCTCAAGTTTCTAGTGTACATAAAACTATATTAAACGTTTTTATTTCAGAACGTTGATTTAATGAAGCCAGTGAGTATTAAAAATTTGTTTTAAATGAATGTAAAAACAAAACGTCGTTCGAAAAATTACATCCATTATTTGATCAGCTAGATAGCGTTCTGTTATTATTTTCGCATTAACATGGAAACGATGTGTGTGTATTTATCTTTATCTGTGTAATTGAGGTTATCGTTTCGTATAAATGTCAAAATTTGTGTTATCGTTGTATCAAATCCTATTATGTATAATGATGAAAATCTACCTTTCATTTTAACGAACTCTTTTAGACAAATTCATGTGTTCATTCAAAATTTCTTACTCAAAACATTTGGAGCAGTCTAAAGTGTGTGTGTGTGTAATGATGATAAATATCAAAAGTAAGACAGTCAAGTAAAAAAGTAGTAAAAGTAACAGCCTGTAAATTTCCCACTGCTGGGATAAGACCGCCTCTTCCATTTAGAAGAGGGTTTGGAACATATTCTACCACGCTGTTCCAATGCGGGTAGGTGGAATGCACATGTGGCAGAATTTCCATGAAATTAGACACATGCAGTTTTCCTTCACCGTCAAGTACTAGATGAATTATAAACACAAATTAAGCATTTATATATATACAGTGGTGCTTGCCTGGGTTTGAAACCGCAATCATCGGTTAAGATGCACACGTTCTAACCACTGGGCCATCTCAGCTCTTCTCTTCATTCTCAGCTTTCAAGTAAGATAGTAGTTTTTATAATTGTAATTTTTTTTTCTATAAATATTGGACTACGTTACATACACTACTCTGATCCCAATGTAAGTAGCTAAAGCACTTGCGCTATGGAAAGTCAGAAGTGACGGAGGTACAACAAACATTCAGAGCCAAGACAATATAGAAAACTAATGAACTTTTTCTACATCGACTCGGAAGGGAATTGAACCCACGAAAACCGGTGTACACACTAATCGATCATGTAGGTCGCCAAACTATTGATTCTTTACAAAATACAATATTGGAACATAAATTAAACAAAAAATGTTTGACCTTAACGATGGAATTAAAGGTTCGGACTAATTGGTGAATTTGATAATATTATTGGAGACAAAATAAAGAATAATGTACTAAAATTATCTTCAAATTAGTCAATGATCTTCATTATAAATTCAATTAATCTTAAAAGTACACTTCTTTTGCCGAGTTCCATTACTAAATATTTTTGGATAACATTGACAAATAAGGAACCCAAAACTGATGTAAACCGTACTCGTTTTTCGAAATAAATATTTTAAGTACAATTGACACGTGATCTCAATTTCATATTTTCAGCCTTACCAGTAAAATTAATGCTGGAATTATTCTTGAGGCACTTAAAATACTAAATTTATCTCTTGATGGATATTTCTGGATTCAAGCTACGGTGGCAGCATTCTGTACGGTGGCATTGGCGTGAGAAAAATTTCAAGTATTGCCCGGTTGAGAGAAACGCCGAAATTTCTTTCTCGCTTCGGTACATAACATAGACCCACGTTCACAAAATAATTAAATCTAATTCGTTCCATTCACAAGTATTACAGACTGTTCAGAAATATGAAATTTAATAAAGTTCGGATGACGATATCTCTAAGGAGTACTTATTACTTACTACTTTACTTGGTGGCAGGGCTTTGTGCAAGCCCGCCTGGGTAGGTACCACCCACTCATCAGATATTCTACCGCTAAACAACAGTACGCAGTATTGTTGAGTTCCGGTTTGAAGGGTGAGTGAACCAGTGTAACTAGCTACAAGCTCCCAAGGTTGGTGGCGTATTGACGATGTAAGGAATAGTTAACAATTCTTACAGCGTCATTGTCTATGGGTGATGGTGACCACTTACCATCAGGTGGCCCATAGGCTCGTCCGCCAAACTATTCCATAAAAAAAGGAGATATCGATCAAAAATTTTGTAACGGCACCATGAAACCGATCAATACGTTAAATTGTTGTACCTCCGTACGTTGTTCGCTATAAATTTAACGAATTTTTAAGAGAATATTTACGAGGTTAAATAGTTAGCCACAATAATTTAAGAGCTCTCTAATATGGAAGTGATATTGGGCATATCACGCGTTATATGGCTTATTATCAGAAAGTGTCAGCCAAAATCCAATTATTAAATTCAATCTAAGTAGCGAGATCATAGTCAACTTAAAACCTCAAAATCAATAACTTGCTTGAGATAACATCTGCATCCTAAGAAAATATATCATTTTTGGTTTTTGAAAAAGAAATTGACAATACCTTCAATTCCGGGTCTCTCGCAGACGAAGTAATTGCGTTCCCTGCAACTTCTGTCGTTCCACATAAAAGTAGGGTGAGCCGGTCGAGGAGGCAGTTCTCTACGAGCTTCTACGCAGTCTTGCCCTGAGGTTCCATCGTCGTTGGGCTGACTAGCGTGTTTGCGCCAACCAGGGAACCAGTCTATCGGACAAAGAATATTAATTACTATAAACATTTTTGCAACTTCATGAGAATTATTTGAATTAAGAACATGTTGCTTATTCTAGAATAATCCATTATTATTCTATTCTATTAATAATCGGAAAGTGACTTAAAGGAATTACTTGAGTGTCCTGTCAGTTGAACCTAAGACTTTGGAATCTGCTTACAAGTAAACAAACGAGGCTATTAAATAAATAAATAAATATGAGACAACATCACATACATTACTCTGATCCCAATGTAAGTAGCTAAAGCACTTGTGTTATGGAAAATCAGAAATAGCGAAGGTACCACAAACACCCAGACCCAAGATAACATAGAAAACTTATGAATTATCTACATCGACTCGGCCGGGAATCGAACCGAGGTCCCGCCTCGGAGTGGCTTACCCATGAAAACCGTTTTCGTATTCTTTTATTTTTTTATCGTTATTACAAATCAAATATTCATATCATTTTAAGTAACAAAAACAATTTAGCCATATATTTAGATTGTAGTTGTTAATCCATTGAGGTCAAGATTCAACAGGTTTGACCTCGTGGTCAACTGACTCGAAACAGTTAAGTAAAGCTGTATCACAAGAGTATACGATACAAATGGTATCTTAACAATTTTAAATAGTAAATAAAAATATTTAGTAGACAATTTAACAAAACAGTTGAAGATTCACAAATTTCAAATTATATAAAATAAAATATTTTTAACTAGCGACTCGAACCGGTTTCGCACGGATCCAATACTAATACTAAATATACTACAGAGTTTTTTCTTATTCATGACATTACAAAATTCTAAAATTATCAGTGTTTCTTTACTATATTGTCCATGTATTATATACAAAACCTTCTTCTCGAATGACTCTATCTATTAAAAATACATCAAAATACAAAGGGACATAGGGACAGAGAAAGCAACTATGTTTTATACTATGTAGTAACATAGTTGCATTTCAACATCAGATTAAAAGATTTATATTTTAATAGGCGCCTAACGTAGCTAGTTTCAAATAGGAGTGTAAATTTTTATCATGTAATGACTGGGCTCCCAAAGGATACCTAATGACCATCATCACGTTAAACGTTAACTAAGTTGAACTCACGTCAGCTCGTTTAAAATAAAATCCAGTCTAGTTCGAAAATGGCTTTGAAAATGTGTTTGAAATCTGAAATAATGGATATAGCCGCAAGTCAACTTCGCACGACATGCTGGCGTAGTTAGGAAATTAGCGAAGGTTTGAGCTTGGCAAGTTTGCCACCGCAAAGACCGGTTCAGGGTTAACGACGATTTATTTCTTATTATAAGATGTTTAATAGAAAAATGGCATTTAATTTTGTTAAAAATTTAGTGTTACAAAAAGGTGACAGAGGTTATTTTCGAGTTGAGATGGCTCAGTGGTTAGAACGCGTGCATGTTAACCGATGATTGCGGGTTCAAACCCAGGCAAGCACCGCTGATTCATTTGCTTAATTTGTCTTTATAATTCATCTCGTGCTCAGCGGTGAAGGAAAACATCGTGAGGAAACCTGCATGTGACAAATTTCATAGAAATTTTTGCCACATGTGTATTCCACCAAACCGCATTGGAACAGCGTGGTGGAATATGTTCCAAACCTTCTCCTCAAAGGGAGAGGAGGCCTTTAGCCGAGTGGGCATTTACAGGCTGTTGTTGTATAGAGGTTATAATCTCGAATACTTATTTATAAACGGCGCATATTGTCAGTTACGCTATGGTTTAAATATGATAATTATAAGCTATCGTTTTTTTTATTATAGGTTATTCTAAGCCTCCAGATAATAAGTAGTCGCTATTGCTAGACAATGGCGCTGTAAGAAATAATAACATTGCCAATACGCCATCAACCTTTGTACCTACTTTTCATTTTTAAATGGAATGCTTCATAAGTTATGTTAACTATATGTTAAAGTTATATTATAAAATAACCCTACTTATTAATGTATTCTGTGTTATATAGAGTATACAGAAAAATCTACAGCATAGTTATACTCATTAATAAACTCAATAATAATAAAGTATGTTAAGATTTGTAAGTAAAGCTACATGAATACAATTTATTACAGCTATATCTAGACAAGCTACAGTAATAACAAACAAATCAGTCATTGTAAAAGACAGCCTTTGTAAAAATCTATGACTTCGACGCGAATTAAAGAAGTGATGTGTTTAATTATTCATGTTAATTTCATTTTTTTTTTCAGATAATGTAAATGGATTGGCAATATGCATTTTTTATATAATATATTAACCGTTCCTTCCATCATGTCATTACATTGACCCACATTTAAAAAGAAACATACATACATACTGGATATTGATATTCGGCGTTAAAATAGTTGTTGAAAACACTGAAACTAAGTAAAGTGGCAAGCGAACGATTTGCTCTCTAATGTTGCCGTTACGTTATGGAAAGCCATAGACTTTGGGACTTTTTTGAAGGTAATTTAATCCAATTGCTTTGCTTTCCTAGACGGAAATGACTCAATTTGAGGGTAGTCTAGTAATTCCGCCCGTTATTCAACCTGAAAAACCTTCATTTAAAACTTATTGCAATATGCAAATCCCGTTGCAACACACAATTGACAACCCTGAATTCCACCACTTGGAATGTCGTGAACTTGTGATATACTAGCGGTTTATATAGACCACACATCTTAAACATTATGTATGCATTAACATAATATTGTTTGCGTAATTACCTGATGAGACCAGGAGGTCCAGTGGCTAAAACATGTTAATCTCGCAAGCACCATTAAATTTTGACTTTCTTTGTGTTTATAATTTATTTCGAGTTCGGCTGTCAAGGTCAATAAAATTGGTAGATTTTTTTTTTCTTTTCATGATATGGATAGGCAGGCAGACAAATGAGCTAGCAGTTGGTACATATACATTAATGCTATACGAAATATTAACTATTTCTTAATATTGCCAATGCATCACCAACTTTGGGAACTAAGATGTTATGTTCTATCTGCCTGTAGTTACAATGGCTCACTTACCCGTTCTACATGAGCCGAGTAAAACTCCATCGGATACATCTACCAACGAATGGAATGAGCTTGATTTTGTCACTTTAGTATCCTTTAAAAATATCCATTTTTACAATCCTTTAAAATAATTGTATACTTGATTTGGTCATTGATATATAAAATACTAGTAATCGCCCGCGGCTTTGCGCGCGTTTTAGGATGTTGGTTGTCATGTGTCAGGCAAAAAGTAGTCTATGTCCGTTATTTCGAGGTCAAGTTTGTTTCATAACAAATTTCATCAAATTCGGTTCAGCGGTTTGGTCGTGAAAGAGCGACAGACAAAGTCAAAGTCAAAAACCTCTATTCAAAATAGAAGTGTTTACACTTTCTTATTGATTGTCGAAAGTCTACCACCGGTTCGGACTATATGTAATACCTCAAACCTGAGAAGAACCGGCGAAAGAAACTCAGCGGGATTTTTTAAATTTATTTGTTTATAATGTCAATTTACAATTTACAGTAATAAACACAGACAGACAGAGTTACTTTCATACTTATAATATTAGTATAGGTCTTTGAATATGTACATTTTTTTAAAATAAATTGTGACATTATAATCCTATATTTTTTGTTTAAAGTCCCAATTTTCCGAATATTGTAACTACAAACAAAAGTATAATTTTACAAAGAGTGCTTCTATGTAAAATTGTTTTGGCGATCAGGTGTCTGAACACCAATATGGGTAATCGCTTCGATGTAAACAACTTGTTTGGCTTGAGTGGTTGGTGGACGTTTTCGGATGAATTTTAGATAAATGGCACTTACGAAAGCTAGGACAGAATATAGGTTATGTATATATTTTATTTTGATGTGATGGCCAGTGGTTAGAACGCGTGCATCTTAACCGATGATTTCGAGTTCAAACCCAGGCAAGCACCACTATATATATATATATATATATATATGTGCTTAATTTGTGTTTATAAATCATCTCGAGCTCGGCGGTGAAGGAAAACATCGTTAGGAAACCTGCATGTGTCTAATTTCATAGAAATTCTGCCACATGTGCATAACCAACACCAACCCGTATTGTATCAGCGTGGTGGAATATGTTCCAAACCCTCTCCTTAATGGGTGAGGAGACCTTAGCCCAGCAGTGGGAAATTTACGGACTGTTTACTTTTTACTTACTTAGTTTTTTTTTATATATTTTTATTATTTTTTTGTTGATAAAAAATGTTCGAGTAAAATATTTTCTTTAAACGATTTTTGCTACATATTGCTCCTTTGGTGCTTAGTGGATACAATGTTATGTTGCTTTCCTAATAGATGTTAGGTATAATAGTTTAAACTGCATATATAATTTTATATTCAAATTAAATATTCTTAATTCTAGGAAAAGTGCATTTTTAAATGTTGCTTTAAAAAAGGTTAGAAATCTTCACATAACTGAAAAAATATTTAAATTTTCGACGTCCTTACACATATATGACATAATATGCTGAGAACACTATCTTATTAAATTTCAAATTGTCATTAAATTATTTTAAATGTATTCAATTTTGAATCACCTTCCTTATTGTACAAAAAATCTTGTTGTATAGTTTGTTCCCTTTTCAGTAAACTGATTCAGTTTTGTTGTATTTGGTAGATATAAAGTGCTTCATTATTATAAAGGTTTTTAGGAAGCGAGAAGTAAGTTGAAAAAGCAATTTCTCATGATACAAATTCCTGTACCGACAAGAACTGCAACAGTTACTCTTTCCTAATAATTAAATGTACATATATAACTGTAAATAACTTTTTGTCAGCAAAACTTTCGAAAAACAAAATTATTTTTATTTTAATGTTCGCAATAGTCAAATATTGATTGCAACGAGGCGAGTGACCCTGTGGTTAGCACACGTGAGTCTTATCCGAAAATTGTGGTTTCAAAACCACTGATCCGCTTACTTGTGTGAGAAGAACAGAAAACATAAGGAAAATGGTTTAATTCTGGTATAATTTTGGCTCTTACGAATGGTCCACAGCAATCGTGGTGGAATGAATTTCTTTTCCGCGAAAGAGGATACGTCTACTTTACTTTAAGTAAATATATTCTCTCTCAAGGAAAAGGAAGAATTTCAACTTAATTTCCCACACGGTTCACGGATCGTATAATTGTATACGTCTTAGATACTGACATGCAATTCCGTTTCCAACTTTCATTTTAACCACCGCGAAAGCAATTCAAAATAAATTTTAGAAGTTTATTTTTTCCGGTAACATCTACAAAAGCGCCAGTTCGTGTTTTAAATAGTTGGAGATAATTACAAGAAATTAAGGCTTAATTAAATAGCTAACTAATTAATAAAATACAGACAAATTTTAATAATATTCAGTTAACGATCGACACAGCTCACGTAGGTAACACGCAAGGCATAGTAGATCTAAGAGTTAATTCATTCATTAGATATTTAAAAAATAAGCTCATGAATTGCGTTGGGTTTTATTTCATATGGATAACACGTTATAAAATCTGAAAGTATATACAACCTTTAAATGTCACTGACCCATTGTCGGGCTTTGCAAGCCAACGAAGGTTACCGCTTCTTATATTCTACAATCAAGCAGCACTAGTTAATATTATATTAAATATTGTTGTGTTCCAGTTTGATAGATGATTTAACAACAGACACAAAAGGCTTAATCTTAGTTCCCAAGATTGGCGACGGATTGGCGATGTAAGGTTGATTATTGATGTTGCCACCCGTATTGGTATCAACAATCTTCGGCTAATAAACATCTTCAAATCTTAAAACAGTCTGGATGTTTATAAACCTCAAACTTTTAGTCAAATTAAATTAAATTAAAAAAATGCAAGAATTTAGTTAATTAAAACAATTTGCATAACACGCATACTGTGAATATTAAATGCTATATTTGATATGTAAATTTACGTTTCCGCTCTGAGACGTCGGTGTAAACCAGTTTCCTACGTTATATAAATTTAAATACTTTCATGTTTTTCTATACAATGTTGCTATTTGTAGACACGCAATGAAAAGGGTCAAAAATCTCTTTATTATTATGAGAATTATCAGTTACGTTAGAGAATATTATTATACAACACTTTCATACATATAATAAATTAAAATATATAGCTTATAGATATATATTTTAATTTATTCCATTGGTTTCATAACAATATGTCTCTTTGTACAATTGGAAGGAATGTAGACCCTATTGATTTTGGTCATGGTCGTCAATGTCAAGGGTAACCGACCAACTACGAAGGACATATAATAAGTGTGTGTGTAAACACAGACGCACTCTCTTTTCACTCACTCGCATAATCTGATAGGACGGAAAATCCAAAAGATTGGATTGGAAGAGTTCAGGTGGCGCGTTAACTGCTTTTTGAACCTTCTGTGGAATAGGCGTCACGACTGACAGTCTTCGACTGTAAAACTATTATGAGATTTTGGTACCATATTGTAATATACATTTTTTAAACAAAATATGAATTTTTAATTCATTAAAAAAATCTTTATTATAACTGAACTACAATTATTGATGTGTTCCAAAATTAATCACAAACTGTATTTGGTCGCTAAGGAACGCATAGATGAAAGTTAAAAATCGCAAACTTTGTCATACAATTTATTACGCGTCAGTTGTCGATATAGTGTTAGTTCAAGGTCAAAGTTTTATGCACACGTCTATCATTATCAGTCGCCCTTATCCTGTTCATTGAGAAGCTTATTTTTACCAGCATTGTAACTGGTCTCTTGGGTCGTTCGCTGCCATCGATGAACTTTTTTATGGCGTCAGTATGGCGGCAAATAGGTGACATGATGGAAAGGTAAATTGAAAGCATTTCTTATGTAACCAATATGTTACCAACATTAGAACTGAGATAATATATCTCTTTTGCCTTTAAAGATTAGCTTGCACTTCAAACCGGAATACTATCATACTAAGTATTGCTGCCTGACTTAGGAATTGGTGAATTTTACTTTCATCAACATCAGAAATTGTCGATAACTGTCCGACTACAATCTAAAACTTTTTTTGTTGCTGGAAAAACGCATTACTCGTTTCCCCTACGTGAAGTACACTGGAATACCCACTAAAAACCAGCGTTACCTTGTCTTTTCAGCGGGCACCCCAGGACCTCTTTCTTGCGAACGAATTTTGCCGTGAACAATCTAAAACCTAGTTGTGTCTTATTTTTCCACATTACTCAGATAAATAGTTTTGCGTAATGTGACTTAGTTATCTAAAAAAACAGCGATAACCTCTCCGTCTTTTCAGCGCTCGTAAAAGAACCGCTTTCGCATGCAACAATAAATAACAACAACAACAATCTATAACATCAACATTTATATCTACAGTCCGTAAATTTCCCACTGCTGGGCTAAGACCTCTTCTCCCTTGAGAAGATTTTTTTGGGTTATATTCCACCACGCTGTTCCAGTGCGGGTTCTTGGAATTCATATGTGGCAGAATTTCTTTGAAATTAGAAACATGCAGGTTTCTTACGATTTTTTTTCTTCACCACCGAGCACGAGAAGAATGACAAATACAAATTGAGCACATGAGTATATATTCAGTGGTGCTTGCCTGGGTTTGAACCCGCAAATCCATTAAGATGCACGCATAATCACTGTGCCATCTCAGCTCTTGTATAACATAATTGTAAGTTAATTTTCCATATTAAAAAGCCCTTTATCACATTATCGTGATAGAGACAATCAGTAATGTACATGTTTTTACTAACCTTCTGCATTTACAGACAGTATTAAAAGCCTTTTATGTTTAGAATTAAAGGATTGAAAGCAAACTGGCATTATGTTTATTGTAACTGTTCACAATAAATTCTCAGCCGCCGTTTAGTCTAGACTAGGCATTTATGTAATCAACTTTGATCAATTTACCTAATTGCGTGTACACAAGTTGAATTATGTTTTTGAGTAACATTAAAGCATCTTTAAGTTTGTAAAACAAAGTGTGGGCATGAATCATTAAAATCATTCAGATTGTAATGATATAATAATTAATTTTGTGTGCCAAAAAAAGAGTTAGGTTCGTATAGATATATTTTCCAATTATTATTCACAACACTTTATTTAAGTAAGCGTACAAACACTTTTGATTTCCGAATGTAGACTCTACCAAGAAGAACTGACGATAAACTTAGTAGTTACTCTTTTCGAACATTTGGAATATAAAGTTATATACAATTAAATTTATAATAGAATAATTATACATAATAGAAATATTTGGAATCGACGTATTCAATTCAAGCGCCACCCACACACATACAATACACACACACACACAAAGGTACGCACGCACACAAATCTGATCTAGAGAGAGTATATAAAGGCGGTACAGAGGGGTCGTGATAGCATAAGAGATCGTCATGCCGTCATGGTATACGATACGACCTTACCCCAAACTCTCGATCCACGCATCAGATAGACAGACATCAAATCCACACATAGCAAGCATTATTACGTATCTATTGAGTTTCTGTGGATGTAGATCCTTTAGGGTAAAAATTTGTATTCCGAACCGTTAGTAGATTTACATTTCTTTTATCTTGTTAAAGGACGATTTAAAAAAGTACTTCTAAGAACCTTCTTAGTTTCCTACAAGACAGTACTAGAGCCGTTTACGTGCTTAGGTTATTCTAATCGAAGAATAATAATGATCAAGAAGCCTTGGGGGCTAAGATGTTGTGTTTCTTGTGTTTGTAGTTACTGGCTCACTTTAACCGAAATACAGAAATTCTGCAAAATGCTGTTTGATGATAGAATGTTTGAGGAATGCGTCGTAACTATCCAGACATGCTTGCGCAATGGCCCAATGGCCTACCCCCATTAATCACTATTTTTTTATTTTTTCTCTTTATTTAAAGAGCTTTGTCACCATGTGTGACTATGTCGCTCTGTTATTTAACCTTACATATTTATTTCCTTAACCTAAAATACTTGTTAGCTAACTTATACAATGCTTTAGCTTCAACACTTAAAGGAAATGCCAAAAAAGTCATACAATCAATTATATTGAAATCCTTAATATTAAATTGAGTAGCTATAGTCATCCTAAGACTCTCGTTCCGAACACATTCCAACAAAACGTGGTAAATATCCTCTACTACTCCGCAGGGGATGCAATTCTGAGTTTCCGATTTCTTTATAAGAAAGGCAAATTTATTAGTTGGGATGTGCCCGGCGCGAAGCCTTAGAGCCGTTATTACATCTCTGCGACTAAGTTTATGGTTGTCAAACCAGCATATCTTTAGTGGATGAGGCTGTATCGTCTTGTACCAAATACCCTTCCCCTTAGATCGCTTGTCAAAATACTCAGTCCACATAGAATTACATTTAACTTTTATATGCCAAATAAGATCCGTAAAAAATGGCGTTATAGATATGTGTTCACCTTCGAAGCAAGCTTGTTTAGCCAAGTAATCAACCGTTTCATTGCCCCTAACACCAACATGTGATGGAATCCATTGTAAATATACAGTTTTTCCACCTGAATTTAGTTTTAACAATTGGTTTAAAATATTATAAGCTATCGGTGTGCCTCGATAAGTCGAGGTACATCGAGCCAAATGTTGCAGGGCACTTTTTGAATCGGTGAATACTACAAATTCATTACTGTCAATAGTATCAATATATGCTAAAGCTTCTAAGATAGCCACAAATTCTACAACCACTATGCAAATATTTTGATCTATTTTAATTTTCATATTACAATTATTCTGTACATCATAAAATGCAGCTCCCGACTCATTATTTTCCTTGGAGCCATCAGTAAAAATTTCATAACAATTATTATAGGTGTTTCTCATAAAATGTTCTACCAAAGATTTTAATTGTTGTGTGCTGTATGTATTTTTAGCCTCGTGAACTGTCGAAATATCGCTTTTAATACATTTTGTAACATTCACATTACTTATCCACGTCTGCAGAGAGAACATATCAAGTAAATTACTACGATGTATAGGAAAGGAATTTAATTCTTGATGAATCAAAACTAAAAGCGGTTTACGTTTATTTGCCCAATATCGTTGAGTTTCGCAAAGATGAGACAACTCATTTAATAATTTTATATTATAATTGTTATTAAGAGCTTTCGACTTAAGCCAAAATTTCCCTGCTAAGAAACGTCTACGTATGCATAATGGTTGTAGATTTAATTCACTCTCCATAACGTGGATAGGAGTAGTTTTTATAAAGTTTCCTATTATTCTCATTGAGCGATTTTGAATTAAATCAAGTTTTTTAAGATGACATTTTGCGGCATTATCATACAAAAAGCTACTATAGTCTAACCTGCTTCGAATCAAGGCTATATACAGACGTCTCAGATGTTTAGGATGAACACCCCAATTGGATCCTGTTAATACTTTAAATATATTAAGAAACTGTAAAACCTTTTGTGTCGTTTCCGTTATATGTTTAGTCCATCGTAAAGAGCGATTCAGCCACATCCCGAGATATTTAATATTTTCGACAACTTCTAAATTATAATTATCTATTTTGAGAACTATTACATCATGTCTTTTACCTTTAGAAAATAAACAAATTTTACTTTTAGTTGGGGAAATATCAAGACCAATTCTATTAACTAATTCTTTAAATAAGTCTAATGCTGTTTGTAACAAATTCTGAGCAAAAACTAAGTTTGAATTTGAATAATAAAGGACAAAATCATCAGCAAATTGAGAGATACTAACATTTTGAATTTGATGACAAATATTGATTGTTGCCACATTGAACAATAGGGGTGACAAAGGGTCCCCCTGTGCTAAACCCAAAGAAGTAGTTCTAGAGACTTCCCAATCACTTGTTTGAATTTTAAGCCGACGTTCACTAAAAAAGTTCCACAAGTAATTGCAAATTTTACTTCCAACACCAAAATCATGAAGAAGTTTTAAGAGACTATAAATATCGACATTATTATACGCATTAGTTAGGTCTATAAAACAAGCAATAGTTGATTCGTTTTTAGAAAAAGCAATTTGTACATTAGAAACTAATTGACAAAGATTATCGTGGCATGACCTAGTCTTTCGAAATCCAATTGTTGACTCAGAAAATAATTTATTGTGTTCAAAATACCATTCCAATCTTTTATTTAAAATAGAGTGAAATGTTTTACACAAACATGATATTAAAGAAATTGGTCTTAGGGATGAATCTAAATTCGAATCTCGTCCTGGTTTTGGTATTGGGACAATAGCTATATTGCGCCATTGATGAGGAACAACGTTTAGCGATAAAAACATATTATATAATTGTAACAAAATTAGAAAACCCTTCCTAGGCATATTCTTTATCATAGAATAAGATATGCCATCACACCCTGGAGCTGTATTTTTGGACTTCATGACATATAATATTTCTTGTATTGAGATCGGACACTCCAATTGATTGTTATTTATTTCAAATATGGGTGCCGGCCTAGGAACATAATCGGGGGTAAAACTTTTGAGATATTTGTTAGCAGAATCTACAGTTACATGTGATTTTTGACTTTTATAGCCCTTGAACCAACGCATACGATCCCACATTTCTTTAGAGGTTGAAACTTCGTTTAGTGATGAACAGTTAGTATGCCAAGATCTACATTCAGCCCTCCGCATTAACCTCTGAGATTCCCTTATTTTGTCCTGCAATAAATCTAAATTAACTGGAATTGGGTTTTTTCGAAATTTCGAGAGAGCTAAACGACGTTCAGCAACTACTTTTGACAGATCCGCACTCCAATAGCGTTTAAGAGTAAATTTATTATTAGGATTTTGATTAATTTTATACATCGGTATAAATTTATCAGCCGCATCATTCAAACAAGCGATAAAGAGATCGTATGCATGCTGAGGATTTTCGGGTAGTATACAATCAGAAAAAATTTCAGCTAAGTAGTTCTTGTAATTAGTCCAATCGGCTTTTTTAAAATTTCTTCGTATGATAGGCTTACACAATGGATTAAAACCAATAGACATTTTCAGAATAAGGTGATCGCTTCCCAATGTCTCATTACAAACATTCCAATCAAATTTCATTGAAACATCCGTAGAAACTATCGATAAGTCTGGGGAAGATTCCTGTAATACGCCATTTACTAGTTTTAAACGGGTCGACATTTTATTGTTCAATGTGACAAAATGACTATCAAACAGAGCATCGCAAATTTGAGTACCTCGCATATCCGTCCTGTTAGACCAATTCGAGTGGTGACCATTGAAATCACCTAGTATAAGACAATTCTTATTAGCTAATGAAAATAAAAATTCCCAGTCCCTCTGCCTTGTTCTGACAGAGGGAGGACAATAAACTGCAATTATATCTTTTACGTCACAGCAGTTATAGACTTGTAAATGTAGTAACTCAATGGCCGTATTAGTGAAATTTAGTATTGGTACTGCGTTAGCTTTTACTGAATTATGCGTAAAAATAGCGATACCTCCGTAACCATCGTCCCTATCTTTTCGAAAGATATTATATCCGCTTATTCTTAAATTTGTATTACTGTCTAACCAGGTTTCGCAAACAATAGCAATATGAATTTTCTCTAAATACAAAAACTGTTTAATTGCTGCCAATTTGTTCTTGATGCTTTGCGCATTCCACTGCATTATGTTAAGCCTCTGTATTCTAACTTCACTAGCCATCTGTATTACTAAAAAGTAGGTTCTTCACAAAAGATAAACTCAAGAATTTGCCTCCGAACATAATTACAAACCATTCAAATATTAATGTTAAAATTTGTTGTATCTTCTTTCTTCCCGAATACTTCTTAATAAAAATAATATCAGCAATCCTTTCAATTAATTCAGAACATGTTATTTTTGGTTTGGTTACGTCTTCTGTTTTGTTTTTTTCATTCTCTCGAGGATAATGTTCTGTACTCGATTCACTATCCATGTCCTTAAAATCATTAACCTTTTCTCTACTGTAGTTTTTTTTATTTTTGGTTTTCGTAGATTTCCTAAAGATATTACTCGGCTTTGTTGATTCGGCATTACCTACTTTTAAGCATTCAGCATAGCTTCTTGGCGCTAAGGAGTCAGTCGAAATAGCAGGAGACAGATTGAATTTTCGTAGAGGACTTTTATGATGAATGACTTTATGCACTGGTGGAGTGGGAGGCACATACATTGTTAGGGCTTTCTTATACGTGACATTAAATTCTGACATAATTTCTCTAATTTTATTTTCTTTTTTATATACAGGACATAATTTACTCAAAGCTAAATGTTGGCCTGAACAATTAATACATTTAAAAGTTGTAGCTTCACAATTGTCATGATTGTCACCACATTTCGGACATACTAATTTCTTACTTGGACATATCTTTTTACTATGACCAAATCGCCAACACTTAGAACATTGAGTAACAAAAAATTTATAGGGTTCTATCTTAACTCTTATGTCATACACATATACGTGCTGAGGAAGAAATGTACCTTTAAATCCTAAACGAACTGTTTCACTATCAATCCAGCCCGTCCCACTATCATTTCTCCGCATAAGCCTTTTAACTGATACTAACTCATTTTCAGTCTTTATATTCTGTTTAATCTCATCTTCTGACAACTCAATTTCCACATTCCTAATGATACCATATGATAATCCTACTTCATATGTCTTTTGAATTCTCCACCCACTTTCTAAAAAGGTCGTGCAATCAATAAGTTTATTCGCGCTGTCTTCCTTACTAAATTGAATTAGAACCTTGTAAGGGTTAATGTATTTAACTCGAGTGATATTCATTATATTTTCTTTTTTCAATAACTTAGCCATCTGAAATTGTTTAGGTAATATTTCTTTGGAATATATACAAATTTCTATAATATCATCTTGAAGATTAGTCTGAGATCTTGTTTTTCTAGTCTGTACTCTTTTTGCTTGCCTATCAACGGTTGTCCATTCATTTGTTGAGTCTGACGACCGCAAACGCTTATTTGCCCTTCTACTATCCTCATCACCCATACATGTTAATTCAGCATCGGAATGCAATAATTCCGCATCCATAATATTATCGTTTCTAATAGTGCACTCTTCAACAAAGTTATTTACATTCTCCGTAACTAGAATATTATTATTCAACTCCATTATACTGCACCATACGGCCGGGAGCCGCCAGCGGCTGCGCACGTGTAGATAACGCCGCGACGGCCCTTGATTCTTAGTAAACAATTAGTACGTCGATAACGCTCCGCAATAACACAACCGCACTAAACAGATGTACGATCCGAACTAAATCACTATTTTACTCATAGAAACTTTCATTCTTTTATGCTTCGTCGATATTCAAAATGCCACTTTTTCATGAAACAATAATTATGAATGAAAGTCCTTGACCGCGTCATTCAACTTCAAATATTGTGTATTGTGTGTTAGTTTGTGTTGTATAGTAAAGTACACAAATATGTACATGAGAGTAATCGACTCCAACAATTATTGATGTTCATATCGTCTTTTTAAAACATTTGTAATTATTAGAGCATTTTCTAAAACGAAGAATATTAGTATAATACTTTTAATAGAATCTTGAGATTAGAATACAGATTTTTTATACGAATTATGAAATGTATTGCAATACTCACGTGCGTACGAAAAAGGTAGGCCATCTGACCACCGGAACTCGCCCTCGTGGACGGCATCCGTAGCCCCGATCCAGTAAACATCGTCAGTTCCGGCGCCAGGTCTGCGATAAAAAAAATATTTTCATTATCAGTAAATTCATAGAGTCGCCATTTTTTATCTTTTTAAATTCTATCTCATTAATTTCTAAGGATAAGACTTTGATATCAATTTAAAAACGTTTAAAAGATTTTTATTCAAACACAAAAATTACCTTTATTGAAGCAGACAGATTGACAGTGACTCTCATTAATGTTTATTAAAGTAGTTAGACTAGAAAGGAAACTGATATTTAATAAAAAAAACGTAACGTATTTTTATTAAGAACTTACGCATGTATAAGCAGTTGGTCCATTATTTGTTGTTGGCGTTCATTCAGTACGCTTGCAAGATGGCCGCCAATTTTTACGCACTCGTTCTCAGCTTGTCTCCACGCCTTCTTAGTTTCTCTTACAGCCATTATACAGAAATCCCCTGACACCACCCATCCATATTCACAGTGCCCAATAATTTCCTCTACCGGCTTGTCCATCCACCAAACTTTCAACCACATCGCTGAAGAGTTTTTCTTAGCCAAAATACTTATATTAAGTCTGACAAAATTTCTCTCAGAAATAATTTGAACGCTCCGCAAGGGATCCCCTGGTTGCGAGCAATGCTTCCATCTCGAATCGCCATCTATTAAGTTCAACTCCATTCCTTTACAAAATGTATGTAAGTCCTCATGGATTATATTGGAATTCTCAGAATCCCTTCTGTTTATCGGTCCTGTGCCCATTTGCAGACGTAAAGCGACTCGGTTTCCATACGGAAGGTGAATTTTATAAGAGCAGAATAATTTTGTTGTTGGGCCAACTTCGAACGAGCCGTTTCTTTCCGTCAGGAGAACATCGTGACAATGATCCACAAGGCGGTAAATCGCGGCGAACGTGGGTCGACCGTGGAGCTCTAATTCTGGATTGCTCAATGAAGACTGGTATAGATATTTTCTATTCGGAACTGGTATTTGTTCCAACTTTCCACAAATAATTGGTGATGTTGGCATAAACTTCAAGAATCCACTAGAGCAAGGAACGTTTAATTTGTGTAAGTCAACGAGAAGAGCGTTTTTCGGTGAAGGCGGAGAGAAGAGCAAGCGGCATCCGTGGCTTTTCGGAAGATGCCCGGAGTGGACGCGTCCCGATCTCATTGGTCGTATGTGTATTGCACAATCTGAAACAAATGAACGATATTACAATCTTAATACTCCAAACGACAAAAACTCAATAGTAATCGAAGTACTTATAACTAAATATACTTCAGCTCAGACCGTTAGCTAGTAGTTTCGTACGATACACCTTTGGCAAGCGCTCCACAAAGCACAAAGCACTTTCCGTCTTTATCTATGGCCACAACCATAATGACATTCCCAGAGTGCCGGCCTGGAAATTCGATGACGCTAATTTGTATTCCGTCAGTCTGTCGGTGTTTCTTTTGTATCCCTTTGAACTACACTAACGAGCCGGATACATTTTAGCGTAATGAACGATTTATATATAATCCCTATTCAAGTAGAGTTTGTAAGCAAAAACTAATTATTCCTTAAGTATCGTAATTTGTATCTTATACAACCTCATGTCTATATACATATAATAAAATTGAAGCGTCTGTTTGTGATAACAAAATAGACCTATTTACGCAATGCATATAATACATATATGTATGTTTACACGGTACATACGAGTATACAAAAAAAAATATATTTACAATTTATGTCTGTCTGTTTGTTCCGGCTAATCTCTGGAACAGCTGGACCGATTTTGACGGGACTTTCTCTGGTAGATAACTAATATAATAAGAAGTAACTTAGGCTACAAAAATGTTTTTTTTGTTAAATTCAAACGCGTAGAAAGACGCGGGCTCAGCTAGTGATGTATAAGATAGAGACTGCCGTAGTCCTAGAATCTTAGAATAAACCACTATGGAATTTGTATACATATGTATAGGCACAACATTATTTATACATTCGTGATGAAATGTTTTGTTATCGATTTATGATACATGTACCAAAATAAAATTTCTTTCAATTTTGGTTTGCCTGTTTGTTCCGGCTAATCTCTGGAATGGCTGGACAAATTTTAATGGGACCTTCACTGGCAGATAGCTGATGTAACAAGGAGTATATACAACATATCGGAGGCTACATACAACCATAAGTTTTATGTTATATTCAAACGCACTCGAAGCCGTGGGCCCAGCTAGTTTTAAATATGTATATAAAAGAAAATGTGCTCGTAACTTGAACAATCTCATACGTAGGGAACTTTGTATAACGGGAATCCCTAAAGGGCTTTTTGTTTCTTTATGGTTCTTTAAACCAATCCCGAGGGTAGAGTGACTTCTTAATATAGCATTTTTACAGTCACGCGTGCAACAAAATACATTTATGATATAATTTTCTTTATCATATAATTTATTTTTATTACTTTTCTTTGAATATTAGTAATAAACATTTGAAACAAGCATGATTAGCCTATTAACCTTCCTTAGTGGGACCTCCTTTTAAGGAGAAGGTTTACAGTTTATTCAACCACACTTTAAAATAAACATTCCTTTGCTTTATTCTTTCTTTCTGTTTCAAGTTGGTTTGATGATTTTATCCGCTACTTGAAGAATTTCTCATAATTCCCTTCATAGTCAAACGATTCGAATTAAACATACAAATTATACGTCAATATAATTATTGACAACAAATTTATATTTTTAAAAGATTAATTTCAAATTCGAGGTATTGTAAATCCATTATTATTTATCATGTTGTATCGAAATTTTACACAATACTCGGTGGTAGGGCTTTGTGAACGCCCATCTGGATAGATACCAACCACTCATCAGATATCATATCATCATATAGCAATAGTCAGTATTGTTATGTTCCGGCTTAAAGGATGAGTGAGCCAGTGTAACTACAGGCACAAGGGACATAGCATTTTAGTTCCCAAGGTTGGAGGCGTATTGGCGATGAAAAGAATGTTTAATATTTGTTTGGTGCCACTGTCTATGGGCGGTGGCGACCATTTACCATCAAGTGGCCTATTTGTTCGTCTACCAACCTAAATTTTAGAAAAAATACACAAAATGTAGGTCAAGGACTTCATATATATAAAAACTGCTAAAATTCATATATGTATATAATTATGACATGCCATACAATTGATATTCTAAAGCAATCAGAGATAATGACGTAGCTTTCTATCAATAAAATTTCTTCGTCTTGGATCATTAGTCCAAATCAAACAAAAAGGTTTTACTATTTTTTTTTTTCAGTATGGAAACACTAGTATTTGTAGATATTATTGACATAAGCGCAAGATATATAAATTATTTGTATTATATTGTGTGTTAAGGACAAACTTTGTTTATATAATATTAGGTTATCAACACCCTAAGCTCGGGTATTGAATCTTGGCCCGAGTTAATCCTCCACGGACCACATCCGGGTTAGTTTATGGAATTACATGTAGTTGTTTATGGAGTTGATCTTTGTTCGTATTCACTGAAAATTCATGGATATGTCCTTACTAATGCCAGTACTATGAAATTTAGTTTATTTCAAAGACTTCCACGTCTTGAACAGTTAATCAGTGTTCGTGGAGAAACACTTCGTCAGAAATACAGAAAAGGAGGTAGGATACCTATAAGTTGCCTGACACCGTCCCCCTCAAGAGTGGTCACATCAGCGACCCCATTGATGTTGTATGAGTTACACCAACTAACTAATATTATGTCTGTATGTTTTGGTGTCATAAACTCATGACCTTTGAACTGATAGTAATATTTTTGACATCATGGTAGTCGGGCTTTGTGAAATATACAGGGTTATTGGTAACTCGACGTATATCAGTTAGGAGGTGATAGGGGTGATTATTTGCAATTCAAAATAAATCATTCAAAGTCAATACTTTGAAATAGAAATAGTAAAGTATCAAGATTTAACAAATGATTTTTTGTAGCCCTTTGGACCAAGTCCGTCTTGGTAAGTACCTCATCGTAGGTACTATCCCCAAATAGCTATTCTTATTATTGTATTTTGGCTTATAGCATCAGCTACTATAGGCAAAAGGGATATAACATCTTATTTCCAATGATTGGCGCATTGGTGATGTAAGAAATAGTTAATATTTCTTACAGCGCCACTATCTATTGGTGTTGACAACTTACCATTAGGTGGCCTATATGCTAGTGTGCCAAGCTATAGCTTAAAAAAGATTGGTCTATTGTTAATGTAGGGAATTAGAATTGGCGCCAATGTCTATAAGCTGTTGACCTTTAAGGTACAATTGCTCGTCCCCACCCATCGCTATGGGTCAATGAACCACATAAACTTCAATACTGTTCCACAGTCCGAAGTATGTATTTGTATTTACCTATTTATACCGGTCAATAACCCCCTTTGCTAATATTTACGATTATATAAAATATCATTATTTATATAAAACAAAATATTCGAATATGAACTCGGTTTCAGTGAAACAATGACGAAGTATAAAAAAATATAATCCACAAAGAACTATTGTTCTCTAGGGCTCTAGGCTAAATCATCTCTGAAAGCCAGATAATTTTATAATTGTTTCATAAAAGATAATTAGTTTTATGAGAGAGTTCCATTAGCTTAACATAAATTACTTTACTAATGTGAGGGACAGTGCTCATAGAGGCTTTAGTAGCGGTTTCAGTGGTCATTTCAATTTTACTACTATTCTCTTTGGGATCGAAATTCGACCATAATCATTATTCAAAATTAGGCGTAAATATTAGTTTGAATATTCTTATTTCAGAAAAGGTATATGTGTTAGCGGGACATGATGATGATGATGATATAATGATGTATGTGATGTTGATTTGGCCGATTATAGCCAACTATGCAGCATAATAGCACTATGCAGCAAAATATTCAGCAGATATATTTATAGGTAGCAGATGCATTAATAAAAGAGGCTTTTATGTGCTCTCCGAGGCATTCGAGTGTACACACTTGTAATTTATGGGCTCAACCTTAGGTCTAAACCTAGAACTTTGGGATCTGCGGCTTCATATATTATCAATGTCAATAAGTAGGGCATACAAAGTGAACGAAAATAATCTACAGTCCGCTATCGACAAAACTGTCGATACGACAAAATGTGAAAAACTCCCTTCGAATTCAACTTGAGAAGTATTACAACTAATAGTGATACATTTTTAATGTCTGTACCTTATTTATTATTATTATAACTTTTTTATATAAGTAAATTTTGCTCGGCATAATTTTGCCGGATTCAGTCGGCATACGCGGGCCCAGGCCAAGTGCACGTCTGTCTTAAAGTGGGGTATTTGATTGGATTTGTGTGGTATTTTGGGATAGTAATTTTCTGAATATTATTATTATTATAAACAACTACTTGCAACCCGCAGACCGCGCCACTCTCACCTTATAAATAAAATCGTTTGGATATCATTTTTATTTGTTTTATTACATTATATAAAATAAATATTGGACAACATCAAATACATTACTCTGATTCCCATGTAAATAAAAGCACTTGTGTTATGGAAAATCAGAAGTACCACAAATACCCAGATCCAAGACAGCATAAAACTCTAATGAACTTTTTCTAAATCAACTCGGCAAGAAATCGAACCCAGGACCTGAGTGGCGTATCTATGAAAATACTCAATCCGGTGTACACACTACTCGACCACGGAGGTCATCAAATCATTCATTGATCGTTACTAACTTACCGCAGAAGTTATGACTTTGTTCGTACAGTTTAGCAAGTTATAACGGATTAAATAAATAAAGTTGTAAATGAAGGAGGACGAAGATTAATTGAGGATAGAACATCATTAAAGTTTGAAGGCAAATGCAATGATAGTTTAAGGGGTAGATATATGTACATTGTTAACCTTGCTCGATTGGGCGTTACTGATAAATATCCCATAAGGAAACCTCACACCGCAAATGCCTTGTGAAGTGTCACATGTCAGCACATCGTCTCCTACGGAGGGTATGTATCGTCGCGTGTATCGATTACGTTAAAATATCGATTTAAAAATTAATAGGCAAAAATAAGGCGAAGGCTCTCTTAGTGTTGTGTTATTTTAAATACTGATTTAAACAAAAAAAACTTTTGATAAAATATCGTAGGTAAAAAGGAAATTATAAATGAAATCAGAATCTACAAAATGTATTACTTTTTGTTGTTTTAATTATATTTTCGTAACGAAGAAGAAATCCTTGATGTCACAGAGATTAACATTTATATTTTTATAAGGTTTTCTGGTTAAACATTTTATTATTTCATCTATATCCTCGCCTTGACCATCAATTCTTATCAGAGAAGGGAACAAAATGAAGTGTTAGAAATATATAAAATCACGTGGCAGTTACAGTGAATAAAATATATCTCGAATCGTATGTATAGGGAGATCCCGAAATAAATCTGTCGAACGAAACGAATGCAGGGTGTCCAACGCTGCGTATACATTTGATATGAAAATTTTATAATCTAGTACATTTTCGATGTATTGTTAAAAAATTCATCGGCTCCCAAATATAATTGGGTTTTTTGTCAAGGAATCCTTTGCAAACAAAATTAAGGAAACAGTGTTAATTTTATACACTTAACACTTTTAGGGATTGTTCATTAGTCGTAATAGCTAAGAGATTATTATAGGTCTTTATGCGTTTACTGTACCAAATAGTGTTAAAGATTTGTTTTTTTCTTTTTCTTATATCATATAGATTAATAGCATAATGGGCTACCAGATAGTGGTCACCGACAAAGGTACTGTAAGAAATTTTAATTATTCATTAACTCATTCTCTCTCTTAACCACTGACCAAAGATTTGACTTAACTACCAACATTGGGCACTGAGATGTTATATTGGGCCTGTAGTTACACTTTTATTTTTCTTGCTGGGAAAACGCATTACGCATTTCCTCCACGTTATGGAACGTGGAGGAAAGGCGTAATGCGTGTGGGACTCCCCGGTTCCCTGGACGCTGAGTGTGCCCAGGTCCACCGGGTTTACCCACTAAAAAACCAGCGATACTCTCTCCGTTTATCAGCGGGCATCACAGGATCGCCTACGCATACTACCGTGATGCACTGACGATGCCTGTATTTACACTGGCTCAACCAATCTATTACTGGAATACATCCGATAAGATTGATCAGAAAGCCTTAATACCAATTAAGGAATGGTTCATTATTCTTTTAGTCATTACTTTCAGAGAATACAATAGAAGCCATTAAATATTGTCACTATTACAATAAGTTCCAAGTAAAACAATGGAAACAGATCTTTAATCTTTGAACCTCAAGCGGCTGAAAAAAGAATTAATATAACTACCTAGTTAGTGATTTTAGATTATAATTAGTGCAATCCGTTTTAGTTGGCTGGATTCTTTCCTAATTTGAGTTGTTTATTTTTTATTTCTACATTGAGCGTCGTAGAGTTTTTCTATTTTAGTAATTAGGTCAATAACGTTGCTCATAGAAGGTAACTCTATAATTCTGGTTGAATAAATAATGAAGTGCTAGTATAAAAAATTAACTACTGAGGGTTATGAATTATTGAATCATAAAGGTCTGTGACGAGGCGAGATGGTATAGCGGTTATAACTTATGTATCGTTACTAATGACTGCAGGTTCAGACGCGAGCAAGCCTCACTGACCTTACATGTCAGGATTTGGGATTAGATTTTTTTTCGAGCACGCTGTTGCAGGTACTCTTAAATCCTGCATGTACTTAATGTGCAAGAAATTTGAACCATTCCTTAGATCGCTAATGCGTCTCTAACCTAAATACTGGGGCTTGTTGTTAGCCTTATAAAATAAGAAAATAATAAAAGTAATAATTGTTTAATTACAAAAGTATGATTTTATTATTTTTCCCATATTTGTTTATTTGTTTTATCTAACCATAAATTCTATCAGTAAACATCAATTTCACCTCTGATCCATGAGGAAATATTTACAATAAGCAATTAACACAACTGAAACAGTTGAACGAATGCTTGAAAATTGGCTTCAATAATTATTTTAAAAATTGCAATACTTAAAAAAACCATTTGTAGCTAAATCGTTAGTACCATTTGACAAATACGATTTAAAATGACACAATATTGTGCTCATTTATGTAATACGATTTGGAGTACTACAAATAACACGGTGTATTGAAAAAAGTGTTATTAACATAAGAAATTGATAAGCACTAGAAAAAATTAAGAGATGACATACATAACTATTATTATTCTAAATTAGGCGTTGTACACATTCTTCGAACAATTTAATTTTGTAGAATAATATTATTTTGATTCCTATCTTAAGAAGTTAATATCATTTCGATTTTCTTAGAATTCTGATTCATGTATCTAGCCGCTAAGCTATCGTGGCTCTTAATTGCATACATAATTGAATTGATTATCTTAAGTGGTGTAGCTTTGATCACTATTTATAGGCTATGGCATCCCCGACAAATAGATTCAATTACTTGACAAACTACAAAACCGAGGCTTTGGCGTCGTTTCTCGGAGTCGAGTGTCTCTTCAACCAAACAATTTGCAAATTGGAAAATTTAAGTCTTGCTACTGATATATTTATTTATATTTGGGTAAATTCGATTGGTCTGATTATTTTTTTAATGTTAATCAAATAAGCAGTGGCAATGGTGACATATTAACCACAGTATAACTATAGTTACGTTAGCTCGCTTAACATAAAATCGGATCACAATAATCAATGTCAAAAATCAAAATCAAAATAAACTTTATTCAGGTAGGCTCTTACAAGCACTTTTGAATCGTCATTTTATAATTAAGTGAAGCTACCACCGGTTTGGAAAGTAGATTCTACCGAGAAGAACGGGAAGAAACTAAGTAGTTTCTCTTTTTCAACATATAAAAAATACAAAGTTAAGTTAGTTAAATACAATTATTTGAATTAATATATCCTATTTGGAAGTCAACAGGTATTAATGCCTTTTTTTCCAATGTATTTTTTACAAACGATTTGAATTTACGAAACGGCAAAGTTAAAAATGTCTGCCGAATTTTATTATAGAAACGGATACCTTGCCCCATATATGCGTTATAATCTTCTCTTTACTTCTAATGCGCATACAATAATACTAGAGTACAGTACAATTTTCCACTGCTGAGCTAAGGTCTAAAGGGAAACGAGCTCCTACAAGTTCGAGATGAATTATATGAGGTCCTAGTCTGATGCGGTTAAGATGTACCATTAACTAACCACTGGGCCATCTCAGTAATAATACTAAATAATAAATAAATAAATAAAAATATTGCTACTGGGCGGTATAATATGAGTTCAGGGAACAATTCTATTGACATAACGTTACGATACGATCCCGATTTATTTCGATCCAACTTGGACTATTAATATTATTATCAATATTATTCTGTTTATTTATTTAGATTTTTTTAAATATTGCCAACATCATATACATTACTCTGATACCAATATAAATAGCTAAAGCGCTTATGGAAAATTAGAAGTAACGACGTTACTACAAATTAACATTTTCTACATCGACTTGGCTGGGAATCGAACCCGGGACCTCGGAGTACCGTACCCGTACCAGTGTATATACTACTCAACCACGGAGTTAGCTTACTTAGCAACTCGTATCGTATCGGATTACATTTTGATTCTATTAATTGACAAATTGCTTTAGAAATAGCATTCAGGCGCTCTCCGCAATTGAAATTAATCCCCTCTTAGTTCTAATTTTTGATGAATCATTCCAAATTCAAATTCTTTTATTTAATATGGAAGCATTACACATACTTAATAATAGTCAAATTAAATACTACCACCGCTTAAAAAAACAGCCTGACTTGATAAGAACTGGCGAATTAAAGTCAGCAGGTCTTTTTTTAATATTTATTAAATACATATATTGCATAATTTGATTCCAAGTAAATAACTTTGACTCACGATTAGCGAGCCGATCCTTTCTTTGACAGATGTTTTTCATTTGATCGATTCGATTTTTACCTTAATTGAGTCATATAAAATTAAACGTAAAAACAAACGTTAAATAATGAGGAATAATTACAGTATTATATTTATTTGTGAGTTAGGATAGCCCAGTGGTTAGAACGCGTGCATCTTAACCGATGATTGCGAGTTCAAACCCAGGCAAGCACCGCTGTTTCATGTGCTTAATTTGTCTTTATAATTCATCTCGTGCTCGGCGGTGAAGGAAAACATCGTGAGGAAACCTGCATGTGTCCACTTTCATCGAAATTCTGCCACATGTGCATTCCACCTACCCGCATTGGAACAGCGTGGTGGAATGATATGTTCCAAACCCTTTCCTTTATGGAAGAGGAGGCCTTATCTCAGTCGTGGGAAATGTACAGACTGTTACTTTACTTTTACTTTTTATATTTATTTATAATGCTATTAATTAGAAATGTCTGACGCTTGCAAATGAAACATTCGAACGATATATTGTATATATTTTTCAAGCATTACAGTCGCGTTGCTTTCACTGTTAATAGGCGAGCTTGTTAATTTTTACGATACTATGACGCGATGTTTTATTTTTTTCATCTTTTTTAATTTGACTAGGTTATGTTCAGCTCGCTGTACTACTTTTTTACTTTAGTTTTTATTCGATTTTCTCATAAAAGGTTGTCAATTTAGGCTTAGTTTTTTACTGTATAAAACGATTTTTCCAATTAGATCAATTTTAAGAGTAGAAATATATGTCTTTCTAAGCTCTCTCATATACAAATTATAACACTTTTTTCATTATGATATTTAAAATAAAAAAATCCATAGTATTGCATTTTAAATCTAAAAAGCTAAAAATTTTCAATATAAGAATATAATCAGTTATTTCTGGAGTGTTCTTTTCAAATTATTATTTTCGACATACATTACTAGTTATCCGATATTTCTGAAATTGTGTTCACAGAAATAACCACCAATTTAGGTTAGGATAGCTTTAATTAAGGCTTCCTCTACATTTGAGGAGAACATTAGGAGCATATTCTGAAACACTGCTCCAATACAGATTGGTAGATTGCATGTGTTACAATTTCGTTGAAAACAAACGCAGGTTTCCTCACGAATTTTTCCTTCATCGCCGAGGTCAAGATGCATTATGAAAACAAATGAAGCACATGAAAATTCAGCTGCGTATCCTTTTTATGAACTCGCAATCATCGTTTAAGATGCATGCTTTCTTACCACTGGACCATCTCGGCTAAAAGTGATCGCTCGTGCATTATCTACTGTATGTCAATTATATGATTCCAGAAACATTCACGGCTGCCAACATTGCTTGCATAAAGTTATATCTCAATAGAATGAACAATACGAGAAGTCGTAGAATACAAAATCAAGATATTCAAGTAGGCTCTGACGAGAACTTTTGTCTCATTTTACAAGGTTATATGTACTTGGTAGGTCTTTGTGTAAGCTAGTCTCAGTAGATACGGTACTAACTCATCATATATTCTACCACCAAATAATACTTAGTATTCTTGAGTTCCGGCTTCAAGGAGTAAGCCAGTGTTACTGATACATAACAACTCAGTTCCCAAGGTTGTTGTATTTGCCATGTAAGGAATTGGTTATATTTTTCACAGTGGTGGTGGTGGTAAATACTTACCACCAGGTAGTCCAATAGCTAATGATGACATAAGTAAAGTATATGATATCAGATGCTATGTTTCTTGTGCCTATAGCTTTATACTTATGTTCGGTATTCTATGAATAGAACTAGGAAAATTATACTTTCGATAAATTGTGAAAAACTATTATCAATAAAACAAATATCTTCATTACAAAATAACGAATCAACACTCAATCTCTAAATATCGTAAGAATTGATGTTATAAATTAAAAAGCAAAAGATTATTCTCGTACTTGTTCAAGCTTTATAATATTTCAGAAAATAAACTTTATTATGAAACGTGTAATAATCTGTGTCAATTTTCTCTTGCTGCTGAAATAGCGAGGAAAATTTGAATATCATATTAAACTTGAACAAGAAACAACATCAAGCCAAGTTCTCACTTATATTATTTTCGCAGTCATTTTACATTTTCGTACAATGACATTTCAAAATGAAAATAATAAAAACTATCTAAGTTTAAATTACAGAAGCTTATATATAAATAGAAATTTTAACAAAAAGAAAAACCGACTTCAATCAAAACACTATTTTAAAACAAATGAATATGCACTAAAAAGTAATAAAAATAATTGCGTATTCGACGTATTTTTAAGAGTCCTCCCAAGTAAAATGAAATGAAAAATATTAGACTACTTAAAAGTCGATTTACGATTATATGACGTAGTTATAGTTATTGTTATATTTGGGGGCGGTGTCAAAATCGGTCCACCCAGTGAAAAGTTATGAGGTATCAAAAAAAAAAATACAGACGAATTGATAACCTCCTCCTTTTTGAAGTCGGTTGAAAACATTAAGGTTATAGCAGTTTAATGGTTCGGGGTGGTTTAAACTAGTTTTACGTTTTTTCTTTTTTGAACAAATAAAAAATAAATATGTTTCAAAGTTTGATAAAAAAGTCATTTACCAAAATCACAAAAAAGTTTTTAATAAGCAGACACGATTAAATACATCAGTAATAAATGGATACCGCTAGTTTAAGTTCCGACGAATATTACTTAGTTTTTATGTTGCTAGTTTGTGATTGTTTATATATTAGATTATACATAGATATTCTACCAACAAACAATACTCAGTATGGTCGTGTTCCACTTAGAAAGGTGAGTGAGTCAATATTATTGAACAAAGGACATAACATCATAGCTTCCAAACGTATTGGCGCTGTAAATAATGATTGAATGTAAATATCTTTGGGTGTTGATTGCCACTTATCACCATGTGGCGAAAATGTTCCTCCATCATTCTTACCATAAGAAAATAATTAGAAGAAGGTGACATCGTCCCGACCGATTAAAGACGATTAATCAGCGCAGGACATAGTAAAGTGGGTGCATTCCTTATTCCTTCACCCAAATAATCCGAACGGCAAAGCAGACATAACCGAAAAAACTTCAGATGTATGGAAGTGTAAATCGCCCGATTCGGGGTTAGTACCTAAGACCTCCGGATCTGCGGGTCTTGTACAGTAGGTGTTACCATATTATTAATCACTTTGTCTTGTAAGACCCAATGGGATCGTTTTGTCCTTGTGAAAGTATCTTACATAGAGCATCTATCAACGTCAGATCTTATATATTATGAAACTTTATGGAAACAAATAAAATAAAATACTTAGAAATACTGTTCTTTTTTCCGATATGAGATCAGAATGATGACAGATTATTTACGGCGAATAATTACGTCAATTTTGAAAATATAAATGCCAATGATGTTTTATTTATTATTATTTAATAGAAGATTAAGCAGGTGATAAAAAAGGTGGAGCTAATACTTGTTGACTTATAGGCAGGATAAATTACATACAAATATACTTGTAAGAGTAACTACTGAGTTTCTTGCCAGTCCTTCACGGTAGAATCAACATTCCGAACCGGTAGCTTGTAAAAGCCTACTTGAATAAAATATATTTAGATTTTTTATTTTAAAAAATGCGATATTTTACAAAAATACCTAAAATATATATTTTTTTTGGTTTCAGTTTTGGTATGATGGTGATATAATATTTGTGTATGAATTAAGATTGTCTTAATAATATTTTGTATGATTTTGAATATTTTTTTTTATGTTTTTTAAATTAAAAATAAACTAAATAAGTGCTTCAAAAGCGATAAATAATTTTATATTATTAAACCCTGATAATCTATCAGATGCTTCAGTTTATCGTCAATTAACTGTATTGCTCTATAACTAAAGTGCTTATAAAACATATTCTATTTAAGCACTCATAACTTATTGTTTAAATATTAATAAAACTCGTCTCTAGAGTATTGAATATAGATCAGTTTCTAATGTTCATTGGAAGTATACTCGAAATAAAAAAAAAATAGTCACAAATCTGCCATAAGGTTTCTTTCCGCTTGAGCGTGAGAATGTTGTATTTGACCTTTATGATCCATATTATTCATGAACATAATTTTAAAATAAATAAAAACAACAACTGATGGACAGGAACTTAGACAACAAACTTTGCATTGTTGTATGAGAATTTTTATTTACCAATTTCGATGACGACGACCTTTGTGGTCGAATAGTGTGTGCATCGGTTTTCATGGGTAAGCCACTCCGTGGTCCCAGGTTCGATTAACGGCCAAGTCGATGTAGATTATCTTTAATTTTCTATGTTGTCTTGGGTCTGGGTTTTTGTGGTACCGTCGTTACTTCTGATTTTCCATAACACAAGTGCTTTAGCTACTTACTTTATGATCAAAGTAGGGTATGTGATGTTGTCTCATATTTATTTACATTTATTTAATTTAAATTCTACTATCTTTTATAGCACAAGGTACGCGGCCTGAATTCATTTTGGGGAGAATAAGAATACTATTCGTTTTCCGACTGTATTGTGTCCAACCGGTCAAATTGAAGCCACTCAGGGTCCAACACAAAATACACCGACCGTTCCAACCTCACACATAAATACACATATACAGATATACCCTTACATACACACGCGTGCTTACATAAAATTAATCGTTATATTAATGCATTACTTTTTTAGGAAAAACGACAGTGTATTTTGACATTTTAGCTTTTTTGGAATTGATTTGCAAAACTTAAAAAATAGCGAAAGTTATTATAGAATTAAAAAAAATTATAAATTGAATAAATAAATTTACATTATCAAATCTTAAATTAAACGAAATGTTATATGAAATTAAATAAAATGAAATGAAAAATTAAATGAAATGAAATATGTTATAAATAAATGTCGAACTTACCTAGTCTTAAAGTTTTAGTAAAGAACACTTGGTAAATGGTGGCACTAGTCGTTTTTCTATAACGTAACCTGAAACAAAGAGATGAGAATATTAAAAGATAAATAAGTGAACAGATTATAAAACAAACCTTCATTTAATTCGTGTCACAAAACGGACAATATATTATTCGACATTGTAGAGTCAACAGAAGCAAGTTTGTGCAACTTAACGTTATTTGCTGTAAATAACATAGTTGTGAATGAATTTTGTTATTTTTCGAAAAAAAAAAGATATATTTAATACAACAAAGAACATAAATTAACATAACAAACAACAAAAAATAAAGATTAAGTATACGACAGTTATGAATTTTCAGCTGCCTTACTTGTCTGGCTGATTCCGAAATAGATATTATTTGCAGATGTAAAGCGTTGCAACCATAATAAAATATTTTTTCTAAAAAATAACATCGACTTCGAAGTGATCATTAAAAAGTTATAAAGTAATTTGATTTAAACACGTATTATTGAAAGAGAACGTATTTCGATAAAACTTATATGGGACCACTTCTGGAGCATTATATACCAAATAATAACATAACAAAAGAAATGTTTAGTGTGTCTGTACTTCTCTTGATAAAAGCTACGAAGAGGAGTATAAATCCATATACTAATGTTGAAAGAACTATTTCCTAACTCCTAGTAATTGAGGACTTATACTTTCCATCATCAGCTCAACAGTATAACATTATAATTGCCAAAAGCAAATGCCAATATAATTTCAGAAAATATGTAAAACGCGGTACATGTGCCTATAAAATTTGAGAGTTCCCCTCGTTTTCTTCAAGATCCCATCATCAGACTCTTATATCCTCATCATGGTACCATTCCAGGTGTGGGAATCACCCACAAAAATATATATAAATATCTTCTTTCTAACTAAAAAAAAAAAATCCTCAAAATCGGTTCATAACTGGTGAAGTAATCGGCGAACAAATATAAAAAAAATTATATACCGGTCGAATTGAGAACACTCCTTTTTTGAAGTCGCTTAAAAACTCATTATTAACAATACTAAATTACATAACTAAAAAGAAACTGGTGAAGATTATCTTGACCAGTACAAGAAAAGAAAAACACTATCTATTCGATCTCTTTGTCGATTCTTGAACTTTTTGCCCACGAGATCAGCTTCTTTCTTTATTTAAGACGGATGACTTTGTCTTCATTTGAAAAACGAGCAAATCTTGTAATTTAAATTCTAATTTTGTTCCAATTAAGACTTATTCAGTTAATTAGTTGTAACGAGTACTGCTACTCTTGGTTTCTTATAGTTCTAATAGCTGCATATAAGAAAAAAAATTAAAGTAACAGCCTGTATAAGTTATAACGGGTTATAGCGTCCTTACATTTTGGAAGTTTTTAAGTTATGTACCATATTTAATGCAGTTGATTTGCAGACAGGATGTATTATATACATATATTTAACTGACATTACTGTATTTTTAAATTTTGAAAAAAGGATAACTATAGAGTGGCTTGCCGGTTCATTTTGGTAGAATCTACTTTCCGAACCGGTGGTAGCTTCACTTAATATAGTTGTTAAATAACGATTCAAAAGTGCTTGTAAAATCCTACTTTAATAATAGTATATAACATTTGATTTTCAAACAGGTTGGATTTTCATTCGAAACGTACAGGTTTCCTCACAATTGTTTCATTTACCGTGGTGCATTTTTATAGTTTTCCGAAACTAGCTATTCGCTAGTTATGAATTTTTAAAATACGTTTGGTATTCATATATTCAATTGCGAATATAATTTAAGGTATTTCCTGTCCACAGTGGAAAAGCTTTGTGTCATCGTTGTAGAGCTTTGCTTAGGTCTTTCTGTGTAGCTACTGTTCCGATCTACCTAGGAATTGTAGAAATTTATGATTTTAAACGAGTAAATTCAAATTATGTCTTGTAGCTTTAGTCAATCAGTGTAATTAGAGACACATTGTCCATAAAAAGTAATTTCCCGTGATTGATAAATTGACGAAGTTAGGAGTGTGTTATATTTCTCGGAATGCCAATAGGTATTGGCAATATAGAGTGCGGAATTCATTTAAACAGTTTTGAAAGATTCATTTATTTGTCAGTCTTATTTTCCTACATTAAATCACTCATATTATAAAACAAAGTCCCCCGACCGCTTCTGTCTGTCTGTACGTTCGTGTTCCAAAACAACTGAACGGATTTTCATGCGGTTTTCACTAATAGACAAGTGAATTCATAAGGAAGGTTTCGGTTCATTTATTATGTTTTTTTTTTTGTGTAACTGAATTGAGATAACGACAACTGTTAGACATGTTGGAAAAAATAAAATAAAATGATTATGTTTTTATCATCCGATTTGATTGGTGACGCTGACTTTTAGCTATAAATTCAGGTTTTATATTGCATCATGATGAAAAAATATCTTGTATTAATACGTGAAGACAAAACTTTGTATCACATTGTACACATATGTACAGATTTAATATGAAACATTTTTTTGGACTAAAAGGGCACAGATCATTTCGCAAATGTCACGAACAATTGAGAAGACTCTATGTAGATTTAAAGATACGGTCGAGGAAACAGCCTTAATTTAATTTTTAAGGCGTAATAGTAGTAGATTATTTGCAAACCCGCAAGCAAATACTATATATTGTACGTCTGTACTGTCAACGACAACAAACTTCATTTTTTTTTATTTTTTTTTTATTTATGCCCAGAGGACGCAGATTATTTGGCCACAAAACGCTTCATGTCAAAATTAATAAATAATTATTATGTCATTTTTTTATGCTAATGGCAAGGTATCGTTTGGCTAAGTCTGTCTTATTTTAAGCATCAGTGTATCTTATATTTTTGTTTGCCAAGTTAACATTAAATTGTAAATTAAAAAAAGTAAAGTAACAGCCTGTAAATTTCCCACTGCTGGGATGAGGCCTCCTCTTCCATTAAGGAGAGGGTTTGGAACATATTCGCACCACGCTGTTCCAATGCGGATTGTAGCATGTACATGTGGCTGAATTTCGATGAAATTAGACACATGCAGGTTTCCTCACGATGTTTTCCTTCGCCGCCGAGCACGAGATGAATTATAAACACAAGTCAAGCACCACTATATATATGTATATAGTGGTGCTTGCTTGGGTTTGAACTCGCAATCATCGGTTAATATGCACGCGTTCTATTAAATTGTGAAATACAAAACTATAAAAAAATACAAAGTAAGTACAAAGTTATAGTTTATATTGTTGGTTTAAATGAATAATAAATTCAAAATTGATTACTTTGTATGATAGTTTAATTAACAGATTCGAGCGATTTACAGCTGATAACTTAGTTTGTATCAAAGGCAGCGTGTTATGATGTGTTCAAATGCTATGACAATGCTGCGTTTGATATGATAACTGGCAATGTTTGTGACAAACGTTTGATGTAGTGGCCATGTATCTTGATTTAATATTGGGCGCGATTTCCCACTCACGATAGGCTTTTGTTTTGACTGTTGATTTAATCTTAAAGAGTAATGTAGTCAGTAATATACCGATTTGAAATTTTGCACAGCTTTAAGGAATGAATTTCGTCGGTCTATTTTGTTAGTATTTCACCACTAAATTAGGGATATAATTTTTTGTGGGGTAAGTATTAAGAGTATCAAGAGAAAGATTGAAAATTAATGTTTTAATATTTATAAAAACAGCTTGTAAATTTCCCATTGCTGGGCTAAGGCCTCCTGTCCCTTTTGAGCTTTTGAGGAGGTTTGGAATATATTCCAACATGCTGTTTCAATGCGTGTTGGTGGAATACACATGTGGCAGACTTTCTATGAAATTAGACACATGCAGGTTTCTTCATAATTTTTCCGTCACCGCCGAGCACGAGATGAATTATAAACACAAATCGTTAAAATGCAAGCGTTCTAACCACTGGGCCATCTCGGGCTGCCTGGTAGTCTTATAATAATACTGATGGCTCGTCGTTGCGATAGTAATACTGCTCAGTACGAGAGGAACCGCAGTTTCGGACATTTGGTTCATGCACTCGGCCGAGCGGCCGGTGGTGCGAAGCTACCATCCGCGGGATTATGCCTGAACGCCTCTAAGGCCGAAGCCAGCCTAGCCGAATCCGGCAAGGATATGCTCACTGTGGAGCCCCGAGAGTCGGGAGGCTCTAAACGATGTGACTTTACTAGTCGCGCTTTATTCGTAAGGTGCGACGTCGAAGCCCATTTGGAACGCGGCGATCGATGCGAGCGCTCTTAACACGTGAATCACGGCGCCGAAGTTTCGAATATACCTCAGTTCGATGTCGGGGCTCGGAATAATAGTCTGTAGACGACTTACGTTCCTGGCGGGGTGTTGTGCTCGGTAGAGCAGCGTCGTGCTGCGATCTGTTGAGACTCAGCCCTACGCCAGGTGATTCGTCCGAGTTATTATGTTATTATGTTAAGTATGGTTTTTTTGTCATTTATATATTTACTAGTAGTTTTCATGTCTTTGCTCGAGTTTTAGGGTGTTGATGGTCTTATGTATTCAAAAAAGTAGCCTATATCCTTTCTTAGAGTTCAAGTTTGCTTCATACATAATTTCATCAAATTCGGTTTAGCGGTTTGGTCATGAAAGAGAGACAGACAGATTTCCTTTCACATTTATAATATTAAAAGAGAATATTTATATTTAATTACACATATTATGAAATATAAAATTATTATAAATAACACACACACATAGAAATGGGTTACATCAGCCCTTTGATTAAGTCAGGCTCCGAAAGAAAATACGTTTTATTTTGTAATGCAAGATATTCTTAAAAATGTCAGCCTTCACACCAACCTGTATAGCTTAATGAGCTCTCTTGTAAACGTACTCGTGGTACGGAACAAATGCAGCTAATTATAAACCAAAACACGCAAGAACTGGAAATAGTATAGCTTTGAATGAAATTTTAATAATTCTTAATCTATACATATAACAAAATTGGTGTGTCTGTTTGTAATATTAAAATAGCCCTTTTTACTCAATGCATATATATTTATACATTACATATACCAAAATAACAATCATTACAATTTTTGTCCGTCTGTCTGCTTATTCCGGCTAATCTCTGGAACAGCTGAACCGACGATTTTGACTTTCACTGGCAGATAACTGATATAATAGGGAGTTACTTAGGCTATTATATATTATATTGTTAAATTCAAACGCGAACAAAGGCGCGGGCACATAATTGTGAAGTATAAGCAGCAAATTTTAAAAAAGTTAAAAAAGAAAGGCATGTTTTGTAGTTATTTTTCTCTGTTACGCCTCGTGATTTCGTGCGTTAACCATTTCATATAATTTCTTCGCAGAATTTTCTACAATAAATACATTTTACTTAAAACAGATGTTCGTATTTATAAAGATATAAAATAAGTGCTTGAATCGTTAAACGAAAAATTTATTTTTTTCTCCTCAGAATTTTTATATAATTGTATTTGTTGTAGTTACGACTCCAAGATTCGTTGTAGAAAACTTTACTTTATCTTAACAAGTAACAGCTTCTAAATTTCACCCTTAGGAGAAGGTTTAGGAGCGGCAGAATTTCTTTGGAACTCAAGTTGGATGTCACGTAAAGTTTCCTCAACGCCGAGCCGAGATGACATATAAAAAAATTAAGCACATGAAAATTCACTCGTGAGAATTTGAACTCACGATCACTGGTTATGATGCACGCCTTCTAACTGGGCCATCTCGGTTACTTTACCAATATTTCTTTACTATCTACTCAATGACATTTTAATGCTGCTGACCGAAATGCATACACATGATTTGATTAATTGAACAAAATATGTTTGCATATAAATAATATGTCCATGGAATTGGGTGGAGCTTTAATTAAGCCTGTCAGTATATAATGTATACTATACACTTGGTATTCTGGTGTTCTGGTTAAAAAAAGTGAGTGAGCCAGGATAACTATAAGGTCATTTACATTTTATTTCCCAAGGTAGGGAGCGCACGGGTCGATCCCTTGGCGTCCGCCGAAAGACGGAGAGGGTACCGCTGGTTTTTTAATGGGAAACCCGGTGTACTTGTGCGCACTCGGCGTCCAGGGCTCCGAGGAGTACCACACCCTCCCACTTTCCATAACGTGGGGGAAGCGCGTAATGCGTTTTTCCAGCGACAAAAAAAAAGGGAGCGCACGGGTTATATAATAAATGACTATTATTGACATCAGGAGACACATTTTCCCGCCTACCAAACTCATAAGTAAAAACAAGCAAGCGATTTCTTCAGCCTTTTAATATTGGTGGAAATAGGCATACAGATAAAGTTTTATCTTCGCGTATAAATACTGTAACACAATGGCTTCAAAAGCCCAATAGTAGCATTAAAAATATATATTACGCTCAGTGGCAACTTTAAATATAAAAGCTTACATGGATTATATATTTTAATAGCAAAAATTCATGTTCATAAATAAGGTATATTATCCGGAGAGGAGATTATATACATGATAATAGAACTTTGATTTATTCGTTGATTTTCATGAAGGATAAAACAACACTTTTTGATACAGGACAGGCCATTCTACCGCCAAATAATAGTACTCAGTATTGTTGTGTTTCGGTTTGAAAGGTGAGTGAGCCAGCGTAACTATAGGCACAAGGGACATAACATCTTAGTTCCCAAGGTAGGTGGCACATTAACGATATAAGGAATAGTTAATATTTTTTGCAGCTTCATTGTCTATGGGTGATCCACTTACCATCAGGTGGCCCATATACTCGTCCGCCAACCTTTACCATAAAAAAGTAGGAGTCACATCTCCCAACAATTTAGTATTATTATCTTAACTCGCGCTATAAGATGATGCTCTTAGGTTCACACAAAAGAGGCATCCACTAGCTTAGGCAAACGTAACTTTATACTAAAACTGTGTTATATAACATTTTCTGAAATTAATGGGTTTAATTAAAGTTCACTAGAAGATGTTAAGCATACATATCTCGTCTTAGACTGCATAAGTATAAGATGGTCATTTTTGTTTATTTTAGGTTCTCCAATTTATATTTGAAACGCAGACAAGGCAAAAGATGAGCATTTTGTCTATTGGGCTGCTTCTTTGTTTATGTGCCTAGTTGAACTAAATTTTAATCCAAATTTGAAATGGGTATTTAAGAACCAATTTTGATTATTCTCTATTTCTTCAGTTATCTTAACTTTACTTTTTGTATTTATTGCGTAAGTTTGTGTGTCGTTCATCTAATTGCATTAAAATGTTATACAGCTATTTTTTGTATTTGCGTGATGAGATTCACAACATAGTATCATCAAAAAAAATATTTGCATTCTGTAAGTGAAATAAAGAGGCGAATCAATCAAAGATTAAATTTATATTTAATCTTTGATTGGTTCGTCATTTTTAATTTATTAAGGAGATTCCTTTATCCATATAAAGTACAAATAAAAAAAAAAACAAAAGCGCGCGAAAGTGAATTAAGCCGCCATTAATATTTCTTTTTGGGCGCGAACTGTAATGTCGATATTGGCGCAACTTGTAATTTGTTAAAAGAGTGCCTTGTGTTTTATTTGGAATTATAAGCTCAACTTAGTAAGTAGTTTACTTTAATATCTATGATTACGTTATTTATTTAGGTTAAGATAAATTTGAAATTCGAACTGTTTTTGGTTTGCTAGTAAATTATTTTAAATAATTTAAATTGAGAATTTAAATAAAATCTTTCTTAAATCTATTTCACTTCTGTACGCTAAATGTAATCTAGCTCGCGTTAAAGCATCGTGCATATTAAACGCTGATTTCGGGTTCGAACACAGGCAAACACCACTATATATATGTGCATAATTTGTGTGTATGTGTTGTGTTTATAATTCATCTCGTGCTGGAACAGGCATGTGAGAAATTCTGCCACATGTGCATTCCACGAACCCGCATTGGAACAGCGTGGTGGAATATGGTTTTAACCCTCTCCTTTATGGGAGAAGTAGACCTTAGCCCAGCAGTGGGGGATTTACAGGCTGTTACTTTACTATACTTTATTTGCGTTGAAGCAGATATACAATAAGGTACAATATTTTCTTCAAAAGGACTTATCTCAGCAGTTCGAAATTTAAAAAAATGTTACTTTATGTAATACAACATAAATATAAATAAATATTCTATTTCAAATAACAGTAGAAAACTACTATAAAATATGCCACAATTAAAGTCCACAAAAAGTCCACAAGCGAAACTCAAATGCGTCGGTTAGTGCGGGGCGGGTTCACCGCTAGCCGAACCACTCTTGACAATTACCAGCTTTTTCGACGAAACGTGACACTAATAGGTTTAAGAGTTTCATTGCTGTTGAAGTTTTAAAATAGCTGTTTAATGAACCACCAACTCGTGGAACCGTGTTTTACACCTGTTGGTTTCGTGTTTGAGTAAAGTGGTTACCTCACTGCTTCTTTTTAAAACAATAGTTGAATAAAATGATTTATTATATAATATTATCGACGATCTCCGTGGTCGAGTGGTGTGTACACTGGTTTTCATGGGTATAGCACTCCGAGGTCCTGGGTTGGATTCCCGGCTCAGTCGATGTAGATTTTCATCATCATTTATATTTATAATATTCGCCTATAAGGCCCGAAGTTTCAAATTTATATGACTTTTCGAATTTGTTTTTGCACATGAAAAATTTATTTGTTACGAGATAGAGTCCTGAGCTCAAAGCCGTGGTCGGGCCGATAAAAAGTTGGGTTTTCTAACAGCCCGGGAATTGTAAGTTGAAAGTGTCTGATATGGATACTGCCTTGCCTCAAGAAGAAAGCAGAAGGACCCAGGCAAGTACCACTCAATTTAATATGCTTAATTTGTGTTTATAATGCATGTCGAGCTTGGCTATAAAGAAAAACATCGTGAGGAAATCTTCATGTGTCTAATTTCAGCGTAATCTTGTCATACCAACCCGCATTGGTGTAGCGTGGTGTAATAAGCTGCTAACCGTCTTCTCAAAGGCAGAGGAGACTTCAACCCAGCAGTGGAAAATTTACAGGCTGTTACTATCATGAGAGTGAAATACTTAGTGCGCATGTGTTTGCCCCAACACTTATTCACTTGTATTCTTTTGGGATTGTGGGCCGTGACTGAAATAAACCAGGGTAACATCAACATCGTAAAACTTACACCATATTAATAAACATCATCACCTTCTTTTGTCAATGCAGATCAATTTGTTGATTCTTTAGGTAAATTGTTACACTCTATTAAGCATTATGGGAATGTTATAATAACTGGTGATATAAACATTAATATATCAGCGAATAGTTCTGACAGAAATAGACATAACTATCTAAATGTACTAGCTGAATACGGAATCTTACCGGCTCATACATACCCCACTAGAGAAGTAAGTTGTATTGACCATGCTATGATACGAGCATATAAAAATATCGCTGTAATGGTATTAAACACATCCGTAACTGATCATCTAAGTTTGGTTATATGCCTAACATCAATGCCTACGATTAAAAATAATTGTGCTAGATTCGTTACAAACTTAAATGTCGATGCAGCCTTGAAACAACTAGAGAATTGTAATATGTCTCCATTACTTTCTTTATTTAACCCTAATGAAATTGCTGATAAATTATTAAATGAACTTACTTCAGTTATTCAGAATAATACAATTACTACTAAAATTCCTAGAAATAAAAGAATTATAAAACCTTGGATAACTCCTGGATTACTTAAATGTATTAAGAACAGAAATAAAATGCAATATAAACTTAAAAAGAACCCTAATGATAATATACTACAAATAACTTACAAACGCTACAGAAATTTTTGTAATGATCTATTAAAAAAAGTAAAACGTAACTTTGAGCGCGCGCAACTTAAAAAATCTATTAGAAATCCAAAGGAAATGTGGAAAAATATTAAATCCATTGCTTACATAACTAAAAAAAATCAAGCCTGTACAGAACTATTAAAAATAAAGCCTTTAATTGGTGAATCATTAGATAGTATCAATGATTACTTTTCAAAAATTGGTAAAAATTTAGCTGAATATATAATAAATAAGCAATCCACCATAACCTACAACGATGTTACTTATAGGTTTTCAGCATCTAGTGGTTTACCGAGTTCTTTCGGTTTAGTTCATACTGATGAGTCTGAAGTAGAATCTATACTTTTGAATTTAAAGAATAACTGTGCTACTGGATGGGATAACATACCTACTAATTTTATTAAGCTTGCTAAACATATTCTTGTCCCAATTATAACACATCTTTGTAACACCTCTTTTGACAAGGGCATCTTCCCAGACATTTTTAAGTTAGCTGTGATACATCCTATTCACAAGAGTGGGAGCAGAGACGTGATTGGAAATTTTAGACCAATATCAATATTGCCAACACTATCTAAAATTCTTGAAAAGTTAATTAATAAAAGGCTAATCAAATACTTAGAACATCACAATATACTTTCCGATTCGCAATATGGCTTCCGGACTAAAATTTGTACCGAAGATGCGGTCATAGATCTTTCGAACGAAGTAGTGAGAATACTTGACAACGGCCGGAAATGTTTAGGCATATTTCTGGACTTGGCCAAGGCGTTTGATACCGTCTCTGTTCCTATTCTCCTGAATAAGCTTGAAAAAATTGGCATAAGAGGTACACCACTTTCACTTTTTGAAAGCTACTTAAAATATAGAAAACAAAGTGTTAAAATTGAAAATAACTATAGCCAAGATGCACCTATTACATATGGTGTACCACAGGGCAGTGTCCTTGGGCCGACCCTATTTTTAATATTTATTAACGATTTATCAATGCTAAAAATTAATAATTGTAAAATCTATTCTTATGCAGATGACACAGCCCTGATCGTTAATGGTAACTCCTGGGAAGAAACAAAATTATTTGCTGAGAAAGGTCTAAACATAATAACCCATTGGTTAAATCAACATCTATTAACTTTAAATGTGACTAAAACTAAGTACCTAACTTTTACGATTAGAAAACCATCCCAACCCCCACAAAATTTTCAAGTAAAATGCCATACATGCTCCTATCCATATATCAATAACTGTAGTTGTCTAGATATCGAAAGAGTAACTGAATATAAATATTTAGGTGTTATAATTGATCAACATCTCAATTGGTATAAACAAATAGATAATTTAATAAAAAGGACAAGAAATCTTATTTGGGTTTTTAAAAAACTTCGTCACGTTCTACAACCCGATCTGTTAAAATCAGTATACTTAGCTCTCGGACAGTCAATTCTTACGTATTGTATCCCGGTCTGGGGAGGTACCTGCAAAACCCAACTTATTCACTTAGAAAGAGCCCACAGATCATTATTAAAAGTAATGTTCTTTAAAACGTATGGATGCGCAACATATAATCTATATTCAACAACCAAAATATTAACAATCAGACAACTTTACGTTCTACAAACTGTGTTGAGAGTTCATAAGTCATTAACATATAATAAACCAGACAAGAATAGAAGACGAAATCATGCAGTAATTAATTTACAACATTGCAACACACAATTTGCTAACAGACAATACAACAAACAGTCTTCCTTCCTTTATAATAAAATAAATAGGATTATTAACATTTATGACCTTCAATATCATCAGTGTAAACAGACATTAACTAATTGGCTTTGTACTTTAGACTATTATGCTACTGAAGAATTATTAACTGTACAAACGTAAGAAATATTCATATTAATTAAAAAAACCATAATAATAATAATAAGTAAATAGGTATAAAAAATAAAATTATATAATACACACCCACACACATACACATACACACACACACACACACACACACACACGCGCGCGCGCGCGCACATGTAAAATGTTTTTCATTTCCATTTTTAATCTTAAAATAAGTTAAATATTTATTAGTTTAAAATTGTATGTTTCGATATATGTATGTCCAGGAGGAGGAGCGGGTATTTTGAGATACAGGTTTAACCTACTTCAAAATTCCTGTTGCTAACTATTGCTGTACAAACTGATTTAAACAATAATTTTTTTTTTTTTTTTTAAAACATATAAATATATTTGCCATATTTGTGGATTTAATGTTGCAATCCATGTATTAAATATCTATATCTATACAACTATACATTGGCCAATGTTCCAAAGTATTTGAGCCAATGAAGTGATCTGTACCAACATTCAAAGTTAACCAAAGTGCTGCCTTTAGTCTTAACAACAAACCTCATCCCGCGCCGTCTTAATCTATTTCAACAAACTTGTCGACGGAGGCTCCACGCGTTTGTTTTAATTGATTCAAGTTTTGCAACTCAATCAAATGAGAATGCGATTGGTTGAAGTCGCGATTGCCTTTGTTCTTTTCCCGATATTTTTTATGGCAACACTCAATACTCTTTTAAGTTTCTTACTTAAACATACTTACTATTGTTTGATTACTGTTTCTTGTGTGTTGTTTTTATTTTGATGAATTTCTTATCTGTGTTTAATATAGATTCCTTGTATTTTTTATGTTACAGGAAACGAGCAGGAACGTCTCATCACTGATTACCACCGCACAGGACATCTGCAACAACGATGGGCTACCAGGTGCATTGTCGGCTTTTATGGAAGGGTGATTTTCAGCTGATCTTACCATATTTGCTTACAGTGAAAGTAGTGTGTTTCTAGTAGTAGATAATTACATAAAAATGAGTAACTTCGAGCTTATGATACTTAGTAGCATTATCATGTAAATACCAAAAAAGGTGGTACGGAACTCACACTACGCTTTCCTTATTGAAAGGATGTTTTTTTTTTTAATATTTTTTATTTTAGTAAAACAGTTTCTTTTAAACATAAATTAGCTGAATCAAAGTATAATTTATTCAAGTAGGCTTTTATAATAACTTTTGAATCGTCATTTCACAGAATTGTTTGAAACATAAAGCTAATACCGGTTCGGAATGTAGATTTTACCGAGAAGATCCGGCAAGAAAATTAGCAGTTATTATTTTCTAACATTCGAAAAATAAAGTTTTATCAATAAAAATCAATTGAATTCATATAATTTATACCGTCTGAAAATTATAGGCCTCCAATGGCTGGATGTCGTGAAAAAAGATATGAGAGCCACTTGATTTATAAAGTATGACACTAAAGACAAATACAAATTTGAGTTGACTTAGTCGGAAGGCAGACCCTGGCAAAAGCTGGGATCAATAAAGGCCAACAACAACAGCTTATAAATTTCACACTGGGCTAAGGCATCCTCTCTCATTGAGGAGAAGGTTTGGAACATATTCCACGCTGTTCCAATGCGGGTTGGTGGAATACATATGCCAGGCAGGAGAACGATACAAAATTCTCCACGCATTTTACTCAGCTATATAATGTTGTGTTGAATAATATGCCGTATTTATTAATGTTTTTAGCTGCCCTTAGCATATATGCTTACTGTGAAAGTAGTGTTTCTAGTACTGCTTGGAATATTATTTGGCAAACTTTTATGGCGGCAGCCTCAGACTAATCTTTCTTTGAAATGATGTTGTTAGTGGTTTTAATTTAGAATAAATACGTAAATAATTTCCACTAAAATCAAGCGAGGCATGAATAAATAATTTAATTTATCGATTTAAAGAGAAAAGGTCTCGTTTTAGTTTAATTATTAATAATGCATCACCGTCTAAGGGACTTAATTGCTCGACTAAACGAAGGGAAACCAAATATAACAGATAATTCCTGACACTTAAGGTAATACTATGGTCACAAAATACTGCTATATTATCAAATGTAATTTTTATTAAACTTTGTATTTTTTTAATGCAGTTGAAAGATAAATAATAAAGAAATAAATATATATTGAGAAAATATCACATACATTATTCTGATCCCAATGGTAGTAGCTTAAAGCACTTGTGTTATGGAAAATCATAAGTAACTACGTCACCACTAACACCCAGACCCAAGACAATATAGAAAACTAATGAACTCTTTCTACATTGACTCGGCCAGGAATCAAACCCAGGACCTCGGAGTGTCGTACCCATGTTATTTTTTAAATTATAACAATTAAATGAAATCAAATAAAAACTTTTCATAGGATTTGATGTACCCAAAAAAGCTTTTTAATAAACGTCAAGTTTCGTGGGTGATATAATGAGTCAGATATATAACCATAAGAGCAAGCAAGTCACAGGGAGGTCTGTTTGTGTATGTAACACACAAGATCGCTTATCACATACACCAAAACACTCAATGAATCTGTCAATTGTCACGAATGCGTTCTGTCATTATTTATATTTCATTTTGTTGTGAATGTTTGCTTCGATTCCTTTGTTTTGCTCCTGAAATCCAATTGTTTACCAATAAAATAACTTAAGTGCTATTATTTACTGGATTTTGGAATAGGATTTTTTGACTTGTTTGTTTGGATTGTTACTTGTTTCCCGGAATTTTTTAGATTTTGATGTTGTTTAAATATGTCAGAATCTCGTTGTGATACACATCCCGAAAAAAGGTCGGTATATTTCGAAGAGATCACAGAAATGTCAATCTTAACTCAAGTAAGATTGGCACTCGCTTACAAGCTTTAGTGAAGTTACGGCAAAATTACAAACGCCTTCACAAATACAATGAGTGTCACTTAAAATGGGTCTGTTGGTCTATTTGATCCTCAAATTTATTTTGGAAGAAAGGTACTTAGACTTGAAGTATGACCAGATAACGTTAGGTCCCCGATGTTTTGGTGCGTTTAATCTAGAATTATAGAATAATCTATACTGATAATTACTGGTGCTCAAATGATGAATTCATAACTATTTTTTATAAAAAAGTCAATCATAAAGTGAAATCCATTTGTTATCGCGTGTATTAATAGTCTATCACTATGGATGGGGTGGAGCTATAATCACAGTTTAGCAGAAATAACTTTACTAGTATGTAAAAAAATATACAGACGGTGCCAGTCTCTATATTGTCATAGAAGAAACAATGACAAAAAAGAAGTTTCATTATGGTTGTGCTAGTTTTGCAAGCCACAAAATTTAAATGTTTTAAATATCTATCTAAAAACTATATCTGTGTGAGAAATCCTTTGTTGAAAAATATATAAATATCAGAATTATTAAAAAACAACACAAATAATTTCATTTTATGAGTAAATATTAACCCTTTGTAACTGAACAAGTTAATACAAATACTGAAGTATAGTACGCAAATAAAACTACCCAACTTCGTTACAGCGTCAACACGTGTATACTCAGGTTTTATCAACAGCAGTAAAGATTTCTCATAATATACCTCAAGCTTTAACACTTTTATTACTAGTTCTTTGAATAGTAATTAAATAAAGCGTGGCTGCATTTATGTTATGTTAATTATGTCTAGCCTTCTCTCATGAACAATTTTTTAAAAGAATTCGATAAGTCATATTTCTTATAATGTTACAAAAAACTCAAGCCTTTTGTTTCTAATTATAAAATACCATACCCAATATTTTTCAATTATATAATCTATATTAATATTATTAATGTGAAAGTATGTGTATCTGTAAATGTCTGTCAATACGCCTGTTGCTATTTCACTACCTAACCTATGAACCGAATTTGATGAATTTGGTACGAAGCAAATTTGAAGTCCAAGGAAGGACGTAGGCTAATTTTTTGTCTAACACGTGACGACCAACCCCCTTAAACGCGAGTGAAGCTGCGGGCTAAACTTTGTAGTAAATATGCCTTTCATATTTCCTAACTTCTAAACATATGCCAGGAAGAAACATTCCGGAGAAAGTTTCAGTATGAAATGATCAGATGATCAAATGTCCCTCAATTTCAATTTATTGCCAATGCTTTCTTTATTGAAATTTAATTAAGGTTGCTATTAAAAAAATATTGACAGAAGTGTATTAATAATTTAAGCACTCACTACAATGATGGTCATGTAACGCAATGTTTATTATAACTAAATTCATACAAATACGTTCTATTAGGAGTGTATATTATTATGACTTATTCATTACTTGGTTATTCGCTACTCGCCCCTAATCATCCGTCGTTTTCTGTGAATGACATTTTTGGGGTTAGAACAAAGGATTCTTTTGAGTCATAGATATTTTCCAATTACTAATTCTCAGTTGAACTATGTACGTATTTATGATTGAGTAGTTATTTCTTTATCATCATTTTTAGCATCTCTGGTTATGGTGAATGAAGATATGACTTTGAAGTTTATACAAGTTTATTAGAGAGCTAAATATAGAAAAATTGTAACGGGCCTGGTCGGAAATAAAAGTAGTGGGATATTCCGCGTTAACAATAGCGGTGGAACGTGAGGTGAACGTCACATAGCAAGCAAGGTTAGTGCAAATGTATGTGATAAAGGGCTAAAATATGAAAAATAGCCATCAATAAGCCTAGTCATTTTTTATGGCTTAGATGGACGAGCATATGGGCCATCTGATGGCAAGAGCTCACCATCGCTCATAGACAATAGAACATCTAATGAGTTGGTGGTATCTAACCAGGCGGGCTTGCAAAAAGCACCACCAAGTGAAATCTAGGCTAGTCAGATCGATAGTGTTTTTTTTTTAAATAATGGTATTAATGAAAGCGCATAAGCTTGTTATTACATAGAATTCTAATTAACTGCGTGTTATCCGAGTGTGTAAATTTGCTATTAGAAACGTGGATCTCAGAAGCATCCTCATTACGATCGTACTTCTTTCTAGCACGCCCGTTATACACATGTTAATTGGATTCAATATGGGCGCGTCTTTGCAGAGTTAATTAAATTTAAATTGCATCTATAAACCTAATAGAAAAAAATAAAATCTAAAGTTCAGTTTTATATCTTATAGTGTAAAACTAGTTTGTGTTTATTTTAGGTGGTATCAAAAAACAATTATTACATGTTTCTATTAAATTAAAATATTTTGTAAAAATACATTAATAAGAAATGCATATTATTCAGCACAATATTGTACAGATGATAAAAAAGCATGGAGCCAATGTCAACAGCTACGAAATATTACGAGTACATATATGTTTATAATTGAATTTAACTAACATAAATTTGTATTTCAAATGTTGGAAAAGAGCGACTACCGAGTTTCTGCCCGTTCTTCTCGCTAGGATCCACATTCAGGTTGCGTACGTTAGTCAGTACGTTAATATAGTTTTGTAAAATGACCATTCAAAGGTGTTTGTAAAAATCTAATTGAATAAAGTATATTATGATTTTGATTTTGCTATTTTGAGCTTGAATAAAGTAAGTTAGAATAAAGAACATCTCTTGATACTATTGGGTAGCATGTACTTAAAGTCACTGATGTTTATGCAGTTATATACTACAAGTTCTGGCCCGTGGCTTCACTCACTTTCTAAGGGTTGGTTGTCACGTGTTAGGCCAAAAAGGAGCCTATGTCTTTCCTTGTAGCTCAGGTTTGCTTCGTAACAAATTGCATCAAATTCGGCCTATTGGTTTGGTAATGAAAGAGCGAAAGACAAACAGTTAAAATAGTTACTTTCATATTTATAATATTAATATGGACTTGAAATATATATTTTAAATAGAGTATACAAGTACATTAAATAAAATAAAATACACAAAAGGTATTTCACAGCATTTCTAAGTTCACCGGAAACAGGACTCCAGCAATGATAAGAAGTTTTAACTCAAGAAACTTAAAGGAGTATTGCCTTAAAGAAATATCGGGGATAGAACAAAGGCGATCGTGGCTTTGATCAATCGCATTACGAAACAATTTACGATCAGCACGAACGCTTGTCGGGCGTTAGTGACCCGAGCACCCAATCTATGATCTTTATTCCATTGAAATAAAACATATTATTGCCTGTTATGACAGTTTTCGAAGCCTTATTTTTGTTTCATTGAATATTATATTTTATTACACTGACTTAAGATTGCTTTTTGTTTATTGTTTAGGCTTTACGTTTCTGGAATCCTTATTTATTATGAGAGAATTATCATATTTAAGAATCTTAATGTCGTAACAAGGAAAGAAATTTAAGTGAAGCACGATAAATGTTAAATAATAAAGTAAAAAGTATTTTTTTTTTCAAATACTTATCCCAAGACTAGATGGACTGTAGATTAAATGTTTACTTTCAAATCCAGCTGTTTATTTATATGTGTTTATTTAAATGTTTATTTATATATTTTTTTATATTTGCCTTTCTGAATATTAAACTCAAACTCAAATTCCTTTATATATTAGTTACACCTACTTGTTGATTGTTAAATAAAACACAGCCACTGGTTCGAGAAAAAAAGAGAAGAATCGGCGTAAGAAACTCAGTGGATCTCTCTTTTAATGTCAATTCTATTATTGACATATATTTAGTAAATCATATATTTATCTACTGTCTAACTAAACGGATTACGATTGGCGACAATAATTGGAAATTTATTAATTCAAGCATTAAATAAATAGGATCAAGTTAATATTAAGCAAATTTTCAGAAAGGTATAAGTGTAGGTATATTTGTTTTAATATAATAAATAATCGCATTGTCAAACGTTAAAACAGGTATAAGCCATTCCTATTTTAAAATAGATATTTCAATTTATGTCTATTTACTTTATTTTCTACACAATTTCTCACCGAGACAAGATTTACGGCCGCAATAAAACACGTAAAAGATGTCCAAAGTGAATTATGAAAGAAATGATACAATTAAAGACAATAAACTGTAGCCCGTTTCTAAATAAGATAAATAAAATATTTCATCTGTGCACAAGGTGAACAAGAAATGAATGAAACCTTTTTGCGGACATTTTTTTATTTTTTTTTTAATTAAAAATTTACATGCTGGCCGTAAAATTAGACCTGATCGCAATTGGTGGACTGTTTGGATCGAAAATGATAGTATTGACATTACATTTTCGTACCTGTAATTAATCTGGATCATTTATTGTACACCGTAGAATAGGATATCAAACTGAGTAAATTTCCCAAGCAGTTGTTTGACCAAGTATAATAATAAGTATAATTTTGTACTACCTATTTCTATCTTTTCTTATTTTTCTTGTGTACCTACACTTATCCTCTGCTCTGCTTGTGATATATTTAAGCCCTTCTTAATTCAAAAAAATATATTTTTAAGTCCTGAATGTAAAACTTACAATAGCTTAATAAACAAAAATTTTAACGAAAAGAAAAACCGATTTCAATGAAAAATTTTTTTTTTTTTTTTTTTTTTATGGCATAGGTGGCAAACGAGCAGGAGGCTCACCTGATGGAAAGTGACTACCACCGCCCATGGACACCTGCAACACCAGGGGACTTGCAGGTGCGTTGCCGGCCTTTCAAAAAGGAGTACGCTCTTTTCTTGAAGGTTCCCATGTCGTATCGGTTCGGAAAAACCGCCGGCGAAAGCTGGTTCCACAAAGTGGTTGTGCGAGGCAGAAAATGTCTGAGAAATCGCGCTGTTGTGGATTTTCGGACATCAAGGTGGTGCGGGTGAAACTTAGAATTTTGGCGAGATGTCCGAAGGTGAAATTCAGCAGCCGGGATTAATCCGAACAATTCCTCGGAACATTCCCCGTGAAAAATTCGGTAGAAGATGCAGAGTGATCCGACATCTCTACGCAAAGCCAAAGGATCAAGGAGATCGGAAAGAGCTTGATCGTCGATAACTCGAGCCGCTCTACGTTGGATGCGGTCAAATGGAAGGAGCTGGTACTGGGGAGCACCCGCCCAGAGGTGAGAGCAGTACTCCATGTGAGGCCGAATTTGCGCCTTGTAAAGTTTAAGGCGATGGGCCGACGTGAAATACTGTCTCGCCTTGCTGAGCACGCCCAGCTTTTTTGAAGCCAATTTGGCTTTGCCTTCCAATTGACCGCGGAACTGAACGAGACTCGAAATATCAACGCCAAGTATTCCGATACTACCTGTAGCGGCTATCGGAATGTTCTCAAATCGTGGAGATACGACAAATGGTGTTTTTTTAGCGGTTAACGCGCAAACTTGCGTCTTTTTGGGGTTGAAATGGACTAGATTTAGCCAAAAAATATTTCAAAACGTCAGTTAGAAATAGGCCGTATTGGTGACAATGCTATCTCATGTCCGAATCATTCGATTTTTGAATCTGAAATGACGAATCCAATAAATAATTTCAGGAAGGACTACACGTCACGTCGTTTATACGGTGCGTCCTGAATAGCCGTAGTTAATTTCATCTTACAGTTCATCTTGGCACGTTACGGTGTCGTGACGTGAATTCACGAATTCATGAATGACGTGACAACGTTCAACGTTGATTTCCTTGTCACGACGTCGTGACGCGTCCGTGTGTGGGTAGCTTTAAGTAGAATAAACAAAATGTAAATTTACAATTCCAGACACATAAAAATATCCAAATTTGTTCGTGGAATTTAAATACTGTATAACTCTCTAACTCACTTTTGTAGAAGTTTTTAAAATACAATTTTTATGTAAAATTTTATTTTATTCAATTGTTGTTTTGTTTTTTTTCTTGCTTTTGCCATCTTCAATTTGTTTTGAAACACGTATTTCGTAATTCTCCATACCTTCTCAAGGGTTGATTTCTTTTACTGCAATATTAAAATGCTTTGTTTTAAGAGTAACTATAGTATAAGAGTAACTGCAAATTTCGATTTTAAAGCTTGTGTGAAACGGAGTATTATTTTTAAACAAACACATAAAAATAAAGTACTTTTTTAAACATGTGATCATCGTGGGACGTCTGGCACAATATATGGCTACAAAAAGAATTTGTAATAAAAATACAGTGGAAGTTTTTACCAGAATAATGGTATATACCAACAAAATAGTATATACTCGTAGTATACGCGCTACGCACTTATTAGGGAGTGCAAAGCGGCGGTATAGCATACAAGTTAACCTTAATTATCAATAAGTCTATTAAAGAAAAGCACTGATTACACACACACTCACTAGCCCCTTTAAATACAGAGTCTCTTTGATATATTTACCATACTTAAAACCAATAAAAACATAACATATTATTATGTAAGCTGTTATACACTTGTATCTATAGTCCACTCCAATGACAAAAGGAAACATTCAAAACATACCGTATTTTTCAATATCACAAGTGTGTTGTTGATAATTCCGCTATATGATTAATAACAAACAGTTCTTGATTAAAACTATATAATTACTTTTAATATTTCTTCTCTTAAAGACTTTTTTTTGGTCTTATTAACAAGTCCATTGGAAAGTTTAGCTACCACGAAGATATAACTGAGGGACTGAAGATATCGTATCAAGTTCATAGAACAAGAATCATAAAATCTTTCTAATAAAGATCATAAGTAAAATAGTTGATTCACATCTCGTGAGTTCGGAGTTCGAATTTCTGATTTATGTGCTGGTAAACGAACTTCGCAACTTATGCCGCTTATTAACGTCCGTACAACTTTCCTGAAGACTCTTTTTGAACGCCAATTTTACCTTAGTTTTATTCTGGTCGCTTCCCAGCGCTTTGACCCCGCTGGAATATTAATTTCCTTAAAGTATTTCGTTATATTTATAGCTATGTTACGTAGGTATTGTTACGTGTATAGCTGTGAAGAAATTTCACATTAACATCTATAGAACTTATATGATACTTAAAAAGTTTTGGCGTAAAAATAAAACAATACATAATTAACTTCTGGTATCAATCATTGGCCATGATTTGGCCAATGATTAGTTGATTATTTTTGAACGAGCACTGTCTATTGTTGTTCATAGCGAACTTAATGACTTAGGTCATTAGAACGTATTGGAAATTAAATACGAAATACTGCAATACTTACATTCTTAAATTTGTATTTGCAGTTTTTCTTAAAACTTTTATAATAAAATCTTTATTGGAGATATTTGAGAATCTTAGTTATTAGATTCATTTATTTATTATTTATTTATACTTTATTGTACACCACATGTTACACATTATAATATGTTACAGTATTATATATAATATTGTAGAGTACAACGGGCGGTCTTATGGCTAAGTAGCCATTTCTTCCAGACAACCGAATAAGGAGAGAGGTTGTATGAAAGTTGGGTAGGTGGTGCTAAGTTGGTAATATACATATATTGCATACAAATATCTACATGTAAATACTTATACAATGTTCATATAATATGTATATATATATATATATAAATACGTATACCCATACATACATACATATATACACATACATACACATACACACACATATACAGATCAATATTATAGACTAATAAATAATTATAACTAAACTAATAAATAAGCACTAATATAAATCGTCTCTATGCAGAATCAAAATAAAACTTCTTTAGGGAATTTTTGAAAATTGATAGTGTTTTGGATTTTTTTTATATTTAATGGTAAATTATTCCACAACTTAATTGCCTGAACGGTAAAAGAGTCACTGTAGAATTTTGTTTTATGTACCGATATTTTGAGTGTAAGACTCCGGGAAGATCTCAAAAGAGAAGGATCGCCTAGAAATTCAAATCTCTCCTTTAAATAAGAAGGAGCCCTTGAATTAAATAACCCACAGTACAGAAGAGACAAAATATGCAAGTTCCGACGAAAACGAATAGGGAGCCACTTGAGCTTCGAACGAAATACAGAAATGTGGTCATATTTGCGAAGGCAGAATATGAACCGGATGGCGAGATTTTAAAGTCGCTCAAGCCTATTGAGTTGGTCCTCGGTCAGATTAGTTTAGCTTGCATCGGCATAATCAAGAATAGGTAAAAGGAGAGAATTTGCTAACATAATTTTGGTAGGAATTGGTAGGAGGGATCGAAGCCGTCGTAGCGAGTTCAGTGAAGTGTAAGTTCTTTTGCTCAGTTCTTTCAAGTGATCTGACCAAGATAATGTTTGGTCTAAATACACCCCTAGATTTTTCACAACGGAACAGTAAGGTAAACAGGTACCATTGTACTCAATAGACGGTATATCAGCGTAATTAACCTTAGAGACCATGCCCGGACTACCAATAATAATGACATGTGATTTCCCGGGGTTTATAGCAAGTCCGTACAGTTTACTCCATTGATGAGTTTTCTGTAAGTCGTAATTCATGCCCTCAATCGCAATGTGAAGATTTTCAAGCGTAGTGTGGCGATAAATTTGAATATCATCTGCATACATATGGTAGGAGGAAGAAATATATTGAGAAATGGAATTAATGAAAATAGCAAAGAGCAAGGGAGATAAGACACCTTGAGGTACCCCTGCCTGGACATTACACCATGAGGAAAACGTCTCATTAAGGCGTATACGTTGTCGACGGCCTTTGAGGTAACTCGGAAACCACTCAATCACTGATGGAGATATGTTAAAGAAGCTTAACAAACTCAGTAAAACATCGTGATCAACGCAGTTGAATGCGTTGCTAAAATCTAAAAGTGTTAAAATAGTGAGTTGTTTGTTGTCCATGGCTAACCGAATATCGTCAGTAACTTTAATGAGAGCAGAGACCGTACTATGACCTCTACGGAAGCCGGATTGTATAGGATTAAGAAGTGAGTGTTGATTAAGGAAGAGGTTTAATTGGTGGAATACTAGCTTTTCAAGGACTTTAGATAGGAATGGTAGGATAGAAATCGATCGGAAATCACAATAGTTAGTTGCATTCGACTTCTTCGGGATTGGGATGATAAGAGTATTTTTCCATGTGTCCGGGAATTTATTACAGGTGATGGAGTAATTAAGTATATGGACTAAGATATGGATAATAATATCTAGGATGGGTATGATCATGTTACGGCTTATGCAGTCAGTACCAACGGCATTCAAGGACACAGACAGTATGTTCCTTTTAACATCACATTCAGTGAAAGAGGAGAAGGTAAATGGAGGGAAGTTAGAAGTTGGTAAAGATGAAAGAAAATTCAGCGTAGAATCTTTATCAAAATTTGCTGTTGTAGAAGAGGAAGAGAAATGTTTAATCAAGAGTTCAGTATCTATATTTATCGGGGTATTACGAGATTTACCAACTCCAAGTTTTTCAAGAAATTTCCAAGTTTTTGCGGTGTCGCCGTTTTCGACAGATCTGTGAGTATAGCGTCGTTGAGCATCTCTACATGATGTATTACAGTGATTTCGTGTCTTCTTGTATTTATCGCGATTGAGGTCAGAATTATTAATTTTATATTTCAGTTTAGCTCGATTTTTCTTCTCAATGAGCTTCTTTAGATCTTCCGTCAACCACGGTGCAGGGAGATGTTTCATTCTAACAGGTCTTATAGGTGCATGTACATCGTATAACCCTACAAGCAAACTATTGAACCTTCTTGTCAATAGAATCAGCAGATATAACCGCAGACCAATCCAATTGACAAGCATCCTCGCGTAGACGATATACATCCATTCCTCCAAAATTACGTAGAAGAAGCGTTCTTGATTTTCTTTGGGAGGACATATTTTATAAGAGAGAAAAATTAAGTCATGGTAGGAAAATGCATCGGCAGAACACTGACCATGCTTAGAAACTAAATCAGGAGATGAGACCATAATGAGATCAAGGAGCGAGGGGGTACAGCCGGGAGAAAAGTGGGTAGCATGTAGATTGCAGGATTCGGTAATTGTTAATAGCTTTTTACTATTAGCGTCGCCTTTAAGTAAACATGTATTAAAATCTCCCATTAAAATTGAGTGGCTGTAATTAGGGACAAAATTCTCTAGCAAATTTTCAAAACTAGGGTAGAAATTAATAAGAGAGGAGGGGTTGTACAATACACCAAGAAGAATTTTAGAATAAGCAAGACTGACTTCAATAAGCAAATGTTCAACCACATCGGGTAGAGGAGGTTGAGCTGACGAACTGATTACATTATAAGGAATATATGAGCGTAAGTAGATCGCAACCCAACCACCCCCCCTGCCGACGCGGTCATTGCGAATTAATTGAAAGCCAGGTAATGAATAGGATGTCGAAGGAAGTCATGGTTTCAACCACGATTCGGAAATAAGAATAGCATGAATATTACGGCAGTCAAAAGAAGCAAGCATATCAGGATAATGAGCCGGAACACTTTGAGCATTGATATGGATAACATTAAAATTTTTCGGACAATCTGAGAAATGTGAACTAAGGGTGACATTAAGTGAAGGAGATGTACTGTGAAAACTTTCTTCACCGGACATTTCGTCAGACGACGACAGAGACATATAAAGGTCACTTTGTATACTGCTGTGAGACGACATAATAAATATTTAAATATAATTACAAATATAAAAGTAAATATAAAAATAAATAAATTAAAAAATAAGATGAAAAAAAAAGAAAAAAATTAATACAAAACAAAAACATTAATAAAAATAATAACTAAATTAAGTTATCAAAAATAGAAATATCATAGACTACCTACCAGCTGTACTGTACAAAAATTAAAACATACGATACACTTTGCATAGACCAGAAAAAAAAACAACGATAGCTTAATTAAAGAATAATACAACTAAAATATGTTATCTATTAACATTAACTCTAACAAATTAATACAATAAAACAATATCTATTCAGTTAAAATTTCGGACCCCTTTTTTTCATTCATATTGAGAAGGGGGCGATTAAATAGCTGAATCTAATGATATTTTTGCATCTTATAAATGTTTTATTTCGTATTTATATTTATTAATAATTAATTTATTTTTCTAATGACGGCTGACAACCGATAACCGACGCTATTCCACATCAAGCCAAAGAAAATCTTGTTGATCTTTTTAGTATCAGACAAAGAAAGGGTCTTACGAACATCGTTAAGTATTTCGTGTAATCATTAGTGTCACCTGGATACACCAACTTGCTTAATAAACCACAACTGATGAACAGTCCACATCATCAACGCGACTCCATTGAATAAAGGGATCATCAGACTATGAGCTGTACTACTGGCTTGCTTTCATTTTGTTTTAAATAATTATCATTAAAACCTATTTTCATTATTATTCAATTTGCTGTCGAAACGCTTGGCCCTTGGAGTAGTGGTGCAAAAAGCTTCATCAAAAGTATAACACCTCGCCTCATTGCCTCCACTGGTGACAGGAGGGCTGGTTCGTTTTTTGCCCAGAGGATCGGAATTGCGATTCAACGGGGAAATGCTGCTAGCATTCTTGCCACCATTCGACGAGGGCAAGATTTATACAGTAACTAGTTTTAGTTCATACTTGTATAATCTTATGTTAATTAAATATTATATTTTAATTATACCTGACAATTATCAATTATTTCGACAACGCATAGCTTATTTTAAATTTGAAATTCGAATACAAATTCGAATTTTACTACATTTCTAGAAAATTCCAATCCAAACATACCCTTGTTATATAAGTCTTCACGGATTGTATATAAATGACAGCGTTACTGTGCTGACGTCATCACTAGTGTTCATGGTTCAAACACGAGTCATCAATTGAAAATGTTTACAAATCAATATTATATTAATGCCTTTATTCACAGTTCGATAAATCGTATTTGACTAAACAGTAGGCACGATAAATTGGACAAACACTACGCGGTTCGATGCAATTGTTGGTTGATAATTAAGCCTACGCTAGCTGGATTCTGACACGCAGACGTGAGGCTTGTCTAGCGAATATTTATAAGAGCAGAAAAATAATTAAACCATAGATTGACATATTAGCGATGATTCATAAAATCTAGAAGTGACATATACGTATAAAGTAAAGTAAACAGCCTGTACATTTCCCACTGCTGAGATAAGGCCTTCTCTTCCATTAAGGAGAGGGCTTGCAACATATTCCACCACGCTGTTCCAATGCGGGTTGGAGGAATGCACTTGTGGCAGAATTTCGATGAAATTAGACATATGCAGGTTTCCTCGCGATGTTTTCCTTCACCACCGAGCATCAGATGAATTATAAACACAAATTAAGCACATATATATAGTGGTGCTTGCCTGGGTTTGAACCCGAAATCATCGGTTAAGATGCACGCGTTCTAACCACTGGGCCATCTCGGTTCTAAGCATAATTGCATAGTATATAAAACAAAGTCGTTTACCGATGTCTGTCCCTGTGTATTATATGCTTATATCTTTAAAATTACGCAACAGATTTTGATGCGGTTTTTTAATAGATAGAGTGATTCGAGAGGTGATTTTTTGTATAGCATATATGGACCATATTGTAAATATATTTACTTAAATAAATTTAGTATAAGTATTGCACACGTGTCAAGGTGGGACGGGTCGCTGGAATTTAACAAAAAAAAGTTAAGATTTATAATTACGTATATTTCCAAGTAAAAGTAAACATATAATTTTATACAAATGGTGGTATAAAATGTTAATCAAACTTCTAGACCGCCCGTCACACCGGTTACTAAGCCCCTCGTTTGTCTTTAGCAGGCTCAAACTATGTTTCCCCGTTGAATGGAGTCAATGGCGCATTCACATCGTTTGTGACGCATGATTTACTCTTTTAAGTCAAAGTCATCGTTTAAATTTGGAACACGCTTGTTCTTATTATTTAAAAATTCATTTCAATACCACTTGAATTGAAATTGTATTGAAACTAGATTAGGATAGTGTGAAAATAAATACATTTCACAAACAAGTGAAAATTACATTTTAAAAATAATAGACTAATAACTCTCTGACTTTATAATTACAATCAATAATAATATTAATACTTTTAATAAATGAAAATAATTAATAACAACAAGCAAAATGGATGAAAAAAATATTATCTTTGACTAAAAAGTTTAACGTCTGTAGTAATCACCCTTCGCGCCAAAGGTTACTCAAGCTCCTGTGACAGGCTATCGAAGGCTAATTTTTTTAATTTTATTACACTATTTTATTAACCAGCAACAAACAAAAGATATATCTACTAAAATATTGCTGTTTTGAAAAGGCAATCTCTTCCAGGCAAACCTATAGTTGGTGGTTGGGACGTGTATGGCAGTTAATCAATTTATAAAAAAAAAATTAGATAAATATGGTTTTAAGAGGCATTAAAATGTGCATAGATTTAATATTAAGGCTATATTCTATTACAACTTTTAGGGAGTATTACATTGAGTATCCACTTATTATTTATTATAAAAGAAGATCAACAACGATAATTTGCATAAACTGAGAAAAATATGGACACTGAATATCATATTTTTGTTTTGTGTAATATTGTGAATAGCCACATGTAATACTATTACATTTCATGAAAAATAGCTGAGCGGCATAGAAGTATGTATGTTGTAATGCCATTGAAACGAACTTCTCCATGAAGAACAACATTAATGTTCCAACTTTTATGACAAACGTTGACGACATCTCTCAAGTACAATCAATCAACATTCTTATAAATTAGAAAATGTAAAATACCCAATAATACTCACCTAAAAACAACACTAGTTTCTTCACCCTCTATTCGCGAAACGTCAATCAGTGACCACTGCAGCACAACACTGGTCCTGCCTCCCAACGGTCCACTCACTATCGTCGCAGGCACGAATCTATATCTCATCTTGAACACAGAACGTTCCACTCGCGAATAACTACGGAACCTCGGCTTAAAGTAATATCCATCGAATTCACTCGCACTCTTCGTCCTATAAGTATAATCTTCGTTGTGCCACTTGGTCTTGACGTGTTTGGAACGAACAGCTCTTGTTCGTTTAGGCACGAAGTAGGGAAGAGGTTCTTCATCTCTGCAAGGTCTTTCGGTGAAGCTGGTGGGCGTAAAGTTGCCTCGGATGAAGTTGCCAACGATGGAGTACAGAACGTAGTCACGTAGCGATGGATCTTCGAATTGAAGGTGAACTGGAAAGAAAACATCAAGTTATTATGGTATTAGTTCAGCAGTACAGGAAGATATGGATGAGGAAGACAAAACTTTGGATATGGTATTATGAACAAATGCCTCATAACCATACACTTAAGCATAAACTTATAACACTGAAATCATTCTAACGAGAATAAGTTACAAAGCCTCAGGTGTCCTAAATAGCCAGGAAATAAATAATAGTGAAGATGGTCTAGCACATTTTAAATTTCAACATTAAGTTAACAGGAGTTTATCTAATTTGCATGTATCTAATCAATATGGGTGGTTCAAGAATATATGGCAAAAAAAACATGTATGTGTCGGACATCAGTATCAATTAGATGGACTGGAGTGACTTGATCTAAGCTATAAGATTCCTTTTCAAGTGGCGAGGAACCCTTAGCTCAGCTATGGGTTACTAACGGCCGGCTATTATACTTTACAATTTAAATACCGTATATAGTCAGTAAAACGTAGAAGTAAAGTAACAGCCTGTAAATTTTCCACTGCTGGGTTAAGGCCTCCTCTTCCATTAAGGAGATGGTTTGGAGTATACTCCACCACGATGTTCCAATGCGGTTTGGTGGAATACACATGTGGCAGAATTTATATGAAATTTAACACATGCAGGTTTCCTCATCGCGTTTTCCTTCACCGCCGAGAACGAGATGAATTATAAACTCAAATTAAGTACATGAATATTCAGTGGTTTGCCTGGGTATTAACCCGTCATCGTCGGTTAAGATGCACGCGTTCTAACCACTGGACTATCTCGCCTCAATAAAATGTAAAGCTGTCATAAATATTATTAGGAAAATATACTTCAAGGCAAAATAATATTTATTAACACGTTCAATGCGGAGCAAGATCTACACGCGTCGTATGTGTCTCCCTTGCGGTGCGGCTAAAAAAAAAATAGATTTCTCTGTCGTTCGGAAGCTATAACGTCTATTTGCTATATTGTCAAGTGATAAATATATTTATGTGATACTTATTGAAAAGAAAATACTTTAGTGTATCTGCTTTAATACGGGGTTGCTTTCACAACGTACCGCACTGAAGAAATAAAATTCGACCACTTCACATCATTACATCGTTAGGGGGTTATATATAAGCCCCTTACCGATATAATGATAGTTTTAATACGAGGTCTTAAATGCCCCGTACAGCAGGAACGGAAAAAAATAAAAATAATGATGCAGCTAACGTGTTAAAACATCTCCTTTCCTCTCATTATTATGGAAATAAAAAAGAGCTTTTAATGTGAGTGATGATAAGCATTCTTGATTTAAATTAAGTGTAGGTTCTTACGAAAAAGATCAAGGGTACTTCACATCGAGATGTATCAAGATCACTTATGACGTTATTGCTCTTTATATATTATCTGATATGAATGATTTTGATAATTTAATTGTAACTTTTGTAAATTGAAATAAAATCTGCTTCCAATAACTTATTTATCGGGGAAGTCTTGATTAGTTAGGCAGACGAAAAATTTTCTATTGAACATGGCTCATGCTTAATACATTTATATACATATAAATATTTATATATACGATATATAAGAATTACTAAGACATCTGAGAAGGCGATAATGAATAAGATTAGAAATTATCCCCTTCTCAGACGTCTTAGTAATTCTTCAGGCAGCGACTATCCAGTGACATTCCGATAATTAAATCACTTTTCAATGTATATAGCATTTTAATGAATATAGTAATTAGGATTATTAATAATGAATAATAAATTTTAGGCGGCAAAATTAAAATCGGTGTAGTCGTTCCAGAGATTAGCCGGAACAAACAGATAAATAAAAGGAACAACAATTTTAATAATCTTGATATGTATATAGTAAAAATAAATTATTAAAATATTACAAACAGACTTCAATTTTATTATATAATAGCCGCCCCGGCTTCGCACGGGTTCAATACTGATACTAAATATACTTACTACAGAATTTGTTTATTTACGACATCACATTGCAAACTTCTAAAATTATCAGCGTTTCTTTACTATATTGTCTATGTATTATATACAAAAACCTTCTTCTCGAATCACTCTATTTCTTAAAAAAACACATCAAAATCCGTTGCGTAGTTTTAAAGATTTAACCATGCATGAGCTGAGATGGTCAGCGGTTAGAACGCATGCATCTTAACCGATAATTTCGGATTCAAACCCAGGCTTGCACCACTATATATGTATATGTGCTTAATTTGTGTTTATAATTTATCTCGTGCTCGGCGGTGAAGGAAACCTTCATGTCTCTAATTTCATCGAAATTCTGCCACATGTGCATTCCACCAACCCGCATTGGAACATCGTGGTGGAATATATTTTAAACCCTCTCCTTTATGGAAGAGGATGCCTTATCTCAGCAGTGGGAAATCTACAGGCTTTACTTTACTTACTTTAAGCATACATAGGGATATAGGGACAGAGAAAGTGACTTTGTTTTATACTATGTAGTGATGTTGATATCGTACTACTATCGTCGTAGTTATTCTGACGTTCAATAATTTAATACACTATAGTACGACACAACTTAGATGTAGCATCGGAAAATGCAATGAAAACGATTACTGCCGATTCACATAACCAATAATAGCTCCCTATCGCGCCATTAGACGCTATTAGTCGCTATAGATTCACGCGCGAGTTCAACCATGTCGACGTGAAAATTGACGAATATATTAGGTCATAGGATATTACAACTTATAACGTTTGTGTAAAGATCATATTCACGTAAAAAATAAATACTGATAATTTGAGATAGCGTACTTAATTCGGATTAGATCGGTTTTACGAATTTTGTCGATGCTACATCTAAGTTGTGTCGTTATACGTTCATTAGTAAATTATACATCGTGTGTGTATTGGATAATGATAATAAATTAATTTTATCGGTTCTCTATTCCAATTGCAATTGTATCGGTAATTTAAATGATTTAACCGCATGATAGTTATTTAGATTACACGATGCAAACTTAAATGTATAATTAATTAGTTTGATTAATACAAATTATCGATATTCGTTCTGAAATTGTTTATCGATATTATAATTTTATTTATTTTATAAATGTGCCATAAATAGTGTAATCTAACACATAGAGAATATATAGGATAGAGAGTATTTATTTATTTTTGAACTTATCGAGAGGTTTTGATAAAATCCGCTAAGACAAATAACATACAGAAAAAGTATGATGTGTTAGATCATAAATATTGGACAACAACACATATTAGTTATTACTCAGATCAGTGTAAGTAGCTAAAGCACTGTTATAGAAAATCAGAAGTAACGACGTTACCACAAACACCCAGGCTCAGGACAGCAGAAAACTAATGAACTTTTTCTACATCAGCTGGGAACCGAACCCTGGACGTAGAGGCGTATCCATGAAAATCAGTGTACACAACACGATCACGGAGGTCGTCGTATATCGATACTATAAGGGACTTTATTAATTATAGTAGTTATTAATACAACAATTCTTAACATTTAATAAGCTATCATACTTACAAGTGTATATTGTGTATAAGAAATGCAGACGCAGTAAATACACATTTACATTAAAAAAGTAAAAGTAAAGTAACAGCCTGTACATTTCCCACTGCTGAGATAAGGCCTCCTCTTCCATTAAGGAGAGGGTTTGGAACATATAAGACCACGCTGTTCCAATGCTGGTTGGTGGAATGCACATGTGGCAGAATTTCGATTAAATTAGACAAATGCAGGTTTCCTCATGAAGTTTTCCTTCAGCGCCGAGCACGAGATGAATTATTAACACAAATTAAGGACATATAAATAGTGGTGCTTGCCTGGGTTTGAACCCGCAATAATCGGTTAAGATGCACGCGTTTCAACCACTGAGCCATCTCAATTAAATCAGTACACTGGAAAGAAAATCCAGCCAGTCATTCCTGGCTCCTTTGCCACAGAGAAAAAAGACTTGGATCAAAAATATGCGATAGATAGATAAATTTCCGAACCGTTTAAAAACGTGACAAAAACATTCGGATTCTTCCTCACTCTGATTTATTAATATTTCGTCTTATGGTTCATTTGTCACTTTGAAAGTTGACAAGAGAATTAATTGCTTTGTTGACAATTTTATCCTTTATATGTAATTCCCAATTTTTATGTGTTATTTATTCTGATTTAATAAAATTTCAATTGTATGTCAATATAAATTAAAAAAAAAAATAAGCAACCTTCTAGAAATCAAAATAAACATTATTCAAGTAGGCTTTTATAAGCACTTTTGAATCGTCATTTTACAATTAAGTGAAGCTACCACCGGTTCGGAAAGTAGATTCTACTGAGAAGAACCGGCAAGAAACTCAGTAGTTACTCTTTTTTAACATTTAAAAAATACAACGTCATGTTAATTAAATACAATTATTTAAATTCATGTATCCTGCTTGGAAGTCAACAGGTATTAACTCCACGTTTTTTTATCATCTATAAAATCTTGTATCGAATAATATGCTTTTTCTACCAATGTATTTTTTACAAACGATTTGAATTTACTTTAAGTTAAAAATGTCTGCGGAATTTTATTATAGAAACGGATACCTTGCCCCAAGAAAGATTTATTGACTTTGCGGAGTCGGAATCTTGTCGTTATAAGTTTATCCTTACTCCTAGTGCACATACAATGATTATCACTGATTTTATCAAAGTGATCAATGTTACTGTGAATATGCATAATATTGTTGTAAATATATTGCGATGCAACAGTGAGTATTCCCATTTTGTTAAAATCATCCCGAAGAGAGTCTCTAGCTCTAAGATTATCGAAATCATAGAAATATGATAACTCGATAACGACTGTCTAAAAGGCTGCATAGCATATTATTATGCTATTAATTTAAAAAAAAAATGTTTATGTATATGGAAAGCGGGAGTTCCACGGGGTGACCTTCGTTCGTATTTCATTGAAATAAAGAAAAGGCGACATACTGATTTTGCGCTGCATGTATTATTTTGATGTTAAAATTATTACAGTCATTGTCGAAATGGACTGATATTTAAGGTGAATTTCGAGTTTGCTCGCGCAGAATAGCTTTACCAAATCAATGTTATTTTTTCCAGGAACCCAAATCAGTGATAAAGGTTCTTTCATTTTATTTTAATCCCGGCCTAATGAAGTACAGTCCCTTGAGCCACAGATATAACAAAATCTTGAATAATTTTTTTGGTTCTTTTCCCGGTGATTTAAAGACATTGATATTAATTTTAAAGATAGTCTTTCGTTACCAAATTTTGTTTTTTTTTTTTTCGTTTCGTGTAGGATATGTGACAGAGTTTTATTGTTTTAAAACACATGCAGTTTCACGATGTATTTCTTCATCCAACCAAGCAAGTTATGGATGTTTAAGAAAAATATAAACCAATCATGTTTTTACTTAATAGAAACAGATTTCAACTTAAATTAAAAATAAAATAATAAATTGAAAAAAGTAAGTAAAATTAAAAAAATGTTTGATATACTAATATGTACTCACTGATTTATCACAAAATTTCAGAAACTAAACAAACTTGAAATTATTAGGTAGGTTTCTTATAGGGTTAAGTCATCCGCTTAGAAGGTATTTTACGAAACTCCGCTTTTAAGGGGGCTAAATAAGGGTTGTAAGTGTTTTATAAATCACACGCGGCTAAAGCCGCAAGTTCAGTTAAAATTACATAAACTTATTTCAAATTAACTAATTTTTGAGTAAAATATATGTATGTAATTCTTTACAAAGTTATATTTTTACATGCAAGGAACAAGAAAACATTCCTTGAATAATCATACAAAGAGATACAAAAAACAATGATTGATTTCTCGCGATGAGAGCAGTTAACATGTATATTATTATGGAGACGCTTAGAGTCAACACGGTTATTGACAATTTTATTTCAAAATAATTGGTCCCTTACGCACTCTTCAACGCTTCTACGCACGTTTAACAATATGATACTTGAGATATCTTTATTATCAGAACTCTCAAAAAGAGCGCCATCTAAATCGCATCTTTCAATAATTTGGAATGTATGTATACACGATTGTAATAATACACACTGTAATACAATTCAAGATTCAAAATTAGAATAAGAGAATATTAAAAATTATATACAAAAATAAGTTCGTGTATATTCAATGGTGCTTGTGAATTTGAACGACAATCATCGGTCAAAACACATTCTAACCATAAGGCGACGTTTCCACAAAAAAACTCTTAATAATTTAACTTAAATGCTAATTTCCCAAATATATAATTTTGGCGCTTAAGCCTTTCCACTTCCACAACACACGGTTACATATCACGTGCACGTGGCTTTAGCAGAATGTCAAAAGTTTACATCGAGCAAAAACTTTCACGTGGAGCGTTTGTAACTGAATATGTCGATACAGCTCAAATATATTATATAGAACTCACTCGTCACAATCAGTATACATACATAACAGAACAAAGAACAAATTTCCTAGATGATGCATTGTTGAAACATGTGAATTTTAACCAAAGATTACGGGTTCAAACTTTGGTATAAACATCCAACTTTTATTTCCACTCACATGTGTTTAATCAAAATGTATTTTATGTGTCAATTAAAAAAATACAAAATATTTAGTTCATATAGTACTACCACCAAAGAAGTTTGTCTGAGTTTTTGCTGTACTTTTAGTTTCCATGTTTATTGATGCATGCGTGATGGGAGGAATAGTTTATATTTCTTATACCACAAAAATTGGGGAATGTGTCAATTAAAAAATTATATATATTTAGTTCATTTGGTACTATCACCAAAGAAGTTTGCCTGAGTTGGTAGCTGTACTTTTAGTTTCCATGATTATTGATGCATGTGTGATGGTAGGAATAGTTTATATTTCTAGTACCACAAAAAGTAGAAGATAGTGACCACTTCAATCCATAGAAATCAATCATTTAGAAAAAAAACAATTGCCGGCTAAAAAACTTACGACATTTTTCATCAGGAAACATGTAAAAACGTATCGATTAGGACTTCGAAATGTTGTAATCCTAGCACCAAATACAAGTTTGAACAACCTTTTATTTATGGAATGTAATGTAAATATTGAATATGTAACATATTAAAGTTTCTCCTATCAAACAACATTAGGTGTCTAGGCACTAAAAGTAAAATGATGAAATAAATAACATATTTTACAACGTTTTACTTTGAGGATTTCTCAAGCGCGTAATATTTTTTAAAGTAAATTCAAACACATAAATAAATAATAAATAAATATGAGACAACATCACATACATTAATCTGATCCCAATGTAAGTAGCTTAAGCACTTGTGTTATGGAAATCAAAAGTAACGACGGTACCACAAACACCCAGACCCAAGACAACGTAGAAAACTAATGGTAATCTACATCGACTCGGCCGGGAATCGAACCCGGGACCTCAGAGTTTCGTACCCATGAAAACAGATGTACACACCACTCGACCATGGGGTCGTCATGATCTGATAATAATATTTTAAGTGAATTAAAACATATAAAAGGATGAATAAAAGAAGCATTGTAAATAAGCTTGTAGCATTAACTGGGAGATTTTATTAATTATGAATATTTTAAACGTCGAACCTTAATCTGAATGATTAATGTCACCGAATGACCTCTGTCGAAACTTCTGAACGGTAAAAACGTCTAAATAAGCCGGCGGTACCAGCGATGGGAAATGAAATGTCACCCGAACAAAACGGCGTCACGTTTTTGTTTCGAATTCCCTAACTTTTTGTCATACATAAGCGAAGCTCGGGGAATAATTTATTTTGCACTTAGCAATGAATAATGGAAAGTATTAATATAATAAAAACGTTTCAAAGATGTGATTAATTATACGCAATGCAGTGTCCGTGGTATTTTTATATAGGATTGTTATAGTTATATTTATACTAGTAGTCGCCCGCGGATTCGTTTGCATTTTAGTGTGTTGGTTGTCATGTGTTAGTTAAAAAGTAGCCTATGTCCTTTCTTGTAATTCAATTTTGCATTATACCAAATTTCATTATATTCGGTTCAGCGGTTTGATCGTGAAAGACCGACACACAGACAGACATTTACATTTATAATATTAATAAAGATTTCTCTTGATTATAACGCTTTCTGAAAGGCGGTTTAGGTAGGCACTCATCGTACAGCCAAACAGCAATACCATATCATCGGTTTTAAATCTGAGTCAGCCAGTGTAACACGGTATGTATCATCTCTTTTTGGGCCGTACGTTTAACAGCATAATGGAAAAAGAACTTCATAAGCTGACAAATGATTTCTGTCCTTCACTATATCGTAAGGTCGTATGAAACAATTAAAACCTCATATTTCACATTTATATTTATGAATTCAGTGTTCAAAAAGCGACGTTACTCTTTTATTTCCATAGACACGTTGAAGAAGAAATTTTTTTTTTTTATTATCTGTTACAATTTTTGTATACGACCCTATAACAGTAAGGGCTCAAAATAACATTAGGCGTGACCGCCTACATACGTTAATTCAGTACCTCATGATTTATGACGCGCATAATATGTTAAAATGAGTTTCTCACAACCGTAACGATTTATACTGTAGTGTTTTTACTAATGTTCACGAAATACAACTTTTTTTATATTTTAGTAAAAAAAAAGTTACCATTTAGGAATGTAAATGGATATAGAGAGAAACTCAGTGGTATTCTCTTTTCCAAACCGGTGTTAGTATTTATTTAGACTATCAATAAGTTGAGCAAGAGCTGAGCTGAGATGGCCCAGTGGTTAGAACGCGTGCATCTTAACCGATGATTTCGGGTTCAAACCTAGGCATGCACCCCTATATATGTATATGTGCTTAATTTGTGTTTATAATTCATCTCGTGCTCGGCGGTGAAGGAAAACATCTGCCAACTTTCTGCCACATGTACATATCACCAACCCGCATTGGAACAGCGTGGTGGTGGAATATGTTCCAAACCCTCTCCTTAATAGAAAAGCCACTGTTGGGTTAATATACCAACCTAATAGTGGGAAATTTACGGGCTGTTATATTACATACATTACATTACATATCAAAAAGTTTGTGTAATGCTATAAGTGAGTGTAATATTGAATAATTTTAGTCTGAGTTTGAATTTGGATTGATTAAAGAATCTACATTCATAATTACGTTCAGACCTACGCTAGACCCAATCGAAAGCAATCCATAATTAAAAAATAACATTTTTAGTCGATAATATGTTTCCGCAAAATTCGTATAATCGAGATATTTCGATTTTAAATCGAAGAGAATGACAGTTCAATGGGCGGCCATGTTTGACGTTTACGGGTGCGTTCAGAAAGTGTGTTTCAACAAAATAATTTCGTAAAAATGTACGATAGTTCGTCTATTTATATATTGTTCAATTTCATGTACTTTACCTGAGTGAATTTTCATATTGTGATATATATTTTTATACATGACGACCTCAGTGGTCGAGTAGTGTGTACACCGGTTTTCATGGGTACGCCATTCCGAGGTCACGGGTTCGATTCCCGACCGAGTTGATGTGAAAAAAGTTCATTAGTTTTCTATTTCGTCTTGGGTACCGCCGCCGGCAGTATTTGTGGTACCACCGTTACTTCTGATTTTCCATAAACCAAGTGCTTTAACTACTTACATTTTAATCAGAGTAATGTATGTGATGTTGTGCAATATTTATTATAGTACTATTATTATTATTTTAGTGTAATTAAGCTAATTTATATAACGTATACTCACCAATAGCTACCTGTTATAGTGCTTTGAATAAAAAAAAAACGTCCATCTCAATTAAATCAGTACACTGGAAAGAAAATCCAGCCAGTCATTCCTGGCTCCTTTGCCACAGAGTAGACAGACTTGGATCAAAAATATGCGATAGATAGATAAATTTCCGAACCGTTTAAAAACGTGACAAAAACATTCGGATTCTTCCTCACTCTGATTTATTAATATTTCGTCTTATGGTTCATTTGTCACTTTGAAAGTTGACAAGAGAATTAATTGCTTTGTTGACAATTTTATCCTTTATATGTAATTCCCAATTTTTATGTGTTATTTATTCTGATTTAATAAAATTTCAATTGTATGTCAATATAAATTAAAAAAAAAAATAAGCAACCTTCTAGAAATCAAAATAAACTTTATTCAAGTAGGCTTTTATAAGCACTTTTGAATCGTCATTTTACAATTAAGTGAAGCTACCACCGGTTCGGAAAGTAGATTCTACTGAGAAGAACCGGCAAGAAACTCAGTAGTTACTCTTTTTTAACATTTAAAAAATACAAAGTCATGTTAATTAAATACAATTATTTAAATTCATGTATGCTTGGAAGTCAACAGGTATTAACTCCACGTTTTTTTATCATCTATAAAATCTTGTATCGAATAATATGCTTTTTCTACCAATGTATTTTTTACAAACGATTTGAATTTACTAAACGGCAAAGTTAAAAATGTCTGCGGAATTTTATTATAGAAACGGATACCTTGCCCCAAGAAAGATTTCTTGACTTTGCGGAGTCGGAAACTTGGCGTTATAAGTTTATCCTTACTCCTAGTGCACATACAATGATTATCACTGATTTTATCAAAGTGATCAATGTTACTGTGAATATACATAATATTGTTGTAAATATATTGCGACGCAACAGTAAGTATTCCCATTTTGTTAAAATCATCCCGAAGAGAGTCTCTAGCTCCAAGATTATCGAAATCATAGAAATATGATAACTCGATAACGACTGTCTAAAAGGCTGCATAGCATATTATTATGCTATTAATTTAAAAAAAAAAAAGTTTATGTATATCGAAAGCGGGAGTTCCACGGGGTGACCTTCGTTCGTATTTCATTGAAATAAAGAAAAGGCGACATACTGATTTTGCGCTGCATGTATTATTTTGATGTTAAAATTATTACAGTCATTGTCGAAATTGACTGATATTTAAGGTGAATTTCGAGTTTGCTCGCGCAGAATAGCTTTACCAAATCAATGTTATTTTTTCCAGGAACCTAAATCAGTGATAAAGGTTCTTTCATTTTATTTTAATCCCGGCCTAATGAAGTACAGTCCCTTGAGCCACAGATATAACAAAATCTTGAATATTTTTTTTTTTTTTTTTTTTGGTTCTTTTCTCGGTGATTTAAAGACATTGATATTAATTTTAAAGATAGTCTTTCGTTACCAAATTTTGTTTTTTTTTTCGTTTCGTGTAGGATATGTGCCAGAATTTTATTGTTTTAAAACACATGCAGTTTCACGATGTTTTTCTTCATCCAACCAAGCAAGTTATGGATGTTTAAGAAAAATATAAATCAATCAAGTTTTAACTTAATAGAAACAGATTTCAACTTAAATTAAAAATAAATAAATTGAAAAAAAGTAAGTAAAACTAAAAAAAAAGGTTTGATATACTTATATATACTCACTGATTTAACACAAAATTTCTGAAATTAAACAAACTTGAAATTTAGTAGGTAGGTTCCTTATAGGGTTTAGTCATCCGCTTTTACTTGGTGATAGGGCTTTGTGCAAGCCCGCCTGGGTAGGTACCCACTCATCAGATATTCTGCCGCCAAGCAACATTACGCAGTATTGTTGTGTTCCGGTTTGATGGGTGAGTGAACCAGTGTAACTACAGGCACAAGGGACATAACATCTTAGTCCCCAAGGTTGGTGGCACATTGAAGATGTAAGGAATAGTTACTATTTCTTACTTCGTCATTGTCTATGGGTGATGGTGACCACTTTCAATCAGAAAGCCCATATGCTCGTCCGCCAACCTATAACATAAAAAAAGAAGGGATTTTACGAAACTCCACTTTTAAGGGGGCTAAATAAGGGTTGTAAGTTTGTGTTTTGTAAATGACACGCGGCTAAAGCCGCAAGTTCAGTTGAAATTACATAAACTTATTTCAAATTAACTAATTTTTTAGTAAAATATATGTATGTAATTCTTTACAAAGTTATATATAGTTATATGAAGGTAACAAGAAAACATGCTTTGAATAATCATACAAAGAGATACAAAAAACAATGATTGATTTCTCGCGATGAGAGCAGTTAACATGTATATTATTTTGGAGACTCTTAGAGTCAACAAGGTTATGGACAATTTTATTTCAAAATAATTGGTCCCTTACGCACTCTTCAACGCTTCTACGCACGTTTAACAATATGATACTTGAGATATCTTTATTATCAGAACTCTCAAAAAGAGCGCCATCTAAATCGCATCTTTCAATAATTTGGAATGTATGTATACACGATTGTAATAATACACACTGTAATACAATTCAAGATTCAAAATTAGAATAAGAGAATATTAAAAATTATATACAAAAATAAGTTCGTGTATATTCAATGGTGCTTGTGAATTTGAACGACAATCATCGGTCAAAACACATTCTAACCATAAGGTGACGTTTCCACAAAAAACTCTTAATAATTTAACTTAAATGCTAATTTCCCAAATATATAATTTTGGCGCTTAAGCCTTTCCACTTCCACAACACACGGTTACATATCACGTGCACGTGGCTTTAGCAGAATGTCAAAAGTTTACATCGAGCAAAAACTTTCACGTGGAGCGTTTGTAACTGAATATGTCGATACAGCTCAAATATATTATATAGAACTCACGTGTCACAATCAGTATACGTACATAGCAGAACGTATAGCAAATTTCCTAGATGATGCATTGTTGAAACATGTGAATTTTAACCAAAGATTACGGGTTCAAACTTTGGTATAAACATCCAACTTTTATTTCCACTCACATGTGTTTAATCAAAATGTATTTTATGTGTCAATTAAAAAAATACAAAATATTTAGTTCATATAGTACTACCACCAAAGAAGTTTGCCTGAGTTGGTAGCTGTACTTTTAGTTTCCATGGAGGAATAGTTTATATTTCTATTACCTCAAAAAGCGGGGAATAGTGACCACTTTAATCCATAGAAAAAGAAATGGCCGGCTAAAAAAACTTACGACATATTTGAAACGGAAGTGTTTCATCATGAAACGTATCGATTAGGACTTCGAAATGTTGTAATCCTAGCACCAAATAAAAGTTTGAACAACCTTTTATGTATGGAATGTAATGTAAATATTGAATATATAACATATTGAAGTTTCTCCTTAAAACACCAATTAAGTGTCAAGGCACTTAAAGTAAAAGAATGAAATAATAACATATTTTACAATGTTTTACTTTGAGGATTTCTCAAGCGCGTAATATTTTTTAAAGTAAATTCAAACACATGATCTGATAATAATATTTTAAAACATATAAAAGCATGAATAAAAAAAGCATTGTAATTAAGCTTGTAGCATTAACTGAGAGATTTTATAAATTATGAATATTTTAAACGTCGAACCTTAATCTGAATGATTAATGTCATCAAGTGACCTCTGTCGAAACTTCTGAACGGTAAAAACGTCTAAATAAGCCGACGGTACCAGCGATGGGAAATGAAATGTCACCCGAACGAAACGGCGTCACGTTTTTGTTTCGAATTCCCTCACTTTTCAACCGACTTCCAAAAGGAGGAGGTTATCAATTCGTCTGTATTTTTTTTTTTTTTTTTTTTTTTTTTTTTTTTTTTTTTTTTTTTTTTTTTTTTTTTTTTTTTTATGTTTGTTACCTCATAACTTTTTACTGGGTGGACCGATTTTGATAATTTTTTTTTTGTTTGAAAGGTAGTGCTTCCCGTGGGGTCCCATTTTTTTTATTTTTTTTCCGATGATGGTATCCATGTGAAAACGACATAAGTCTTAAATTTGCATTATGTATATGCGCGACAAATAGGTGAATAACTGAAAATCACGTTAACCAATTTTGATAATTCTTTTTTTATTATAAAATATATACTTCAAGGGTAATTTGGTGAAAGTTTGGTAAGGTTCTGAGCACAGGATCCATGACAAAGTAACGGAACGGAAGGGAACGGAACAATTCTGAGGAGCACGTTAGCGATACTCGGTCGAATCTTTTATTTATAGGTTATTTGGATATTTGAGTCACCTTCCGTAATGTGGTTATGTTTATGTAATTATCATAGTTGAATATTATAATCAACTAGCTACCCACCCCGGCTTCGCACGGGTGCAATACTGATACTAAATATACTACAGAATTTGTTTATATACGACATCACATCGCAAACTTCTAAAATTATCAGTGTTTCTTTACTATATTGTTCATGTATTATATACACAAATCTTCCCCTTGAATCACACTATCTTTTAAAAAAAACCGCATCAAAATCCGTTGCGTAGATTTAAAGATATAGGGAGAGAAAGCGACTTTGTTTAATACTATGTAGTGATGGAACTCCTATACGGCTCGCAGTTAGGGTGCGATATGGGGCAGAATTTCTTACTATCTTTAATCAAATTTTGTGTATGTGATGTGATGTCATATGATGTACGAAATATAGTTGGTCTTTTTCAAAGTTTTATTGCTGAGTTCGATTACAGCTCTTTCGAGGGATCCTTGTAGTTTACGCCGCGTGACGTATTAAATCCGCATTTTCGAAAGTCTATTTTTGCTTTATTCGCAAGTTTCCTTTGAAATTGTCCTCGAAGTAGTTTCTGACTCATATAAACGGAACGCTTAATCTATCCATATTAAAAAAAATTAGTTAGTCAACATCAGCTTCACTTAAAATCAAAAAATAAATAAAATTTTAACAAAAAGAAAAACCGACTTCAAACAAAACACTATTTTAAAACAAATGAATATGCACGTAAAAGTAATAAAAATAATTGCGTATTCAACATATTTTTTAGAGTCTTCCTAAGTTAAATGAAATGAAAAATATTAGACTACTTAAAAGTCGATTAACGATTATATCATGTAGTTATAATTATTGTTATATTTGGAGTCGGTGTCAGCCAATTAAACCCTACAGTATATCTATCAAAAAACAATACGAGAATACTTTAACAAATATGTTTTTTACAAATTACCTTTTACACAATAATATACTGGATCAATCAAGGGGCTCGTATCGCTTCTTTCTTTTGATTGTTGGGGCAAGGGCACCGTGGCTGACACCGGCTCCAAATATACCAATAACTATAACTACATGATATAATCGTTAATCGACTTTTAAGTAGTCTAATATTTTTCATTTCATTTAACTTAGGAAGACTCTAAAAAATATGTTGAATACGCAATTATTTTTATTACTTTTACGTGCATATTCATTTGTTTTAAAATAGTGTTTTGTTTGAAGTCGGTTTTTCTTTTTGTTAAAATTTTATTTATTGTCATACATAAGCAAAGCTCGGGGATAATTTATTTTGCACTTAGCAATGAATAATGGAAAGTATTAATATAATAAAAACGTTTCAAAGATGTGATTAATTATACGCAATGCAGTGTCCGTCGTTTTTTATATGTGATTGTTATAGTTATATTTATACTAGTAGTCGCCCGCGGATTCGTTTGCATTTTAGTGTGTTGGTTGTCATGTGTTAATTAAAAAGTAGCCTATATCCTTTCTTGTAATTCAAGTTTGCGTCATACCAAATTTCATCACATTCGGTTCAGCGGTTTGATCGTGAAAGACCGACACACAGACAGACATTTACATTTACAATATTAATAAAGATTTCTCTTGATTATAACGCTTTCTGAAAGGCGGTTTAGGTAGGCACTCATCGTACAGCCAAACAGCAATACCATATCATCGGTTTTAAATTGAGTCAGCCAGTGTAACTACAAAAACACGGTATGTATCATCTCTTTGGCCCGTATGTTAACAGCATAATGGAAAAAGAACTTCATAAGCTGAAAAATGATTTCTGTCCTTCACTGTATCGTAAGGTCGTATGAAACAATTAAAACCAAAAAAAAAACATTTCACATTTACATTTATGAATTCAGTGTTCAAAAAGCGACGTTACTCTTTTATTTCTATTGAAACGAAGAAGAAATTAATCTTTTTTTTATTATCTTTTACAATTTTTGTATACGAACTTATACAGTAAGGGTTCAAAATAACATTAGGCGTGACCGCCTACATACGTTAATTCAGTACCTCATGATTTATGACGCGCATAATATGTTAAAATGAGTTTCTCACAACCGTAACGATTTATACTGTAGTGTTTTTACTAATGTTCACGAAATACAACTTTTTTTATATTTTAGCAAAAAAAAGTTACCATTTAGGAATGTAAATGGATATAGAGAGAAACTCAGTGGTATTTTCTTTTCCAAACCGGTGTTAGTATTTATTTAGACTATCAATAAGTTGAGCAAGAGCTGAGCTGAGATGGCCCAGTGGTTAGAACGCGTGCATCTTAACCGATGATTTCGGGTTCAAACCTAGGCATGCACCCCTACATATAATGCCGAGCCGCGAACACGAGATGAATTATATACGTTTATAATTCATCTCGTGCTCGGCGGTGAAGGAAAACATCGTGAGGAAACCTGCATGTGTCTAATTTCATAGAAATTCTGACACATGTGCATAACCAACACCAACCCGTATTCGAACAGCGTGGTGGAATATGTTCCAAACTCTGTCCTTAATAGAAGAGCCACTGTTGTAATAAAGGAATTTTAGTCTGAGTTTGAATTTGGATCGATTAACGAATCTAACATTCATAATTACGTTCAAAGCAATCCATAATTAAAAAATAACATTTTTTAGTCGATAATATGTTTCCGCAAAATTCGAAATTATAATCGAGATATTTCGATTTTAAATCCATGAAAATGACAGTTCAACGGGCGGCCATGTTTGACGTTTACGGGTGCGTTCAGAAAGTGTGTTTCCACAAAATAATTTCGTAAAAATGTACGGTAGTTAGTATTTTTATATTAAATTGTTCAGTTTCATGTACTTTACCTGAGTAAATTTTCATATTGTGATACATATTTTTATACATGACGACCTCCGTGGTCGAGTAGTGTGTACACCGGTATTCATGGGTACGCCATTCCGAGGTCACGGGTTCGATTCCCGACCGAGTTGATGTGAAAAAAGTTCATTAGTTTTCTATTTCGTCTTGGGTACCGCCGCCGGCGGTATTTGTGGTACCACCGTCACTTCTGATTTTCCATAAACCAAGTGCTTTAGCTACTTACATTGGAATCAGAGTAATGTATGTGATGTTGTGCAATATTTATTATAGTATTATTATTATTATTTTAGTGTAATTAAGCTAATTTATATAACGTATACTCACCAATAGCTACCTGTTATAGTGCTTTGAATTTAAAAAAACGAAAAGTCTTTGAAATATATAGGCGATAGAGCTCGTCGGTGGCGCAGAGCCTGTGGGTTTTAATATCCGCTCCGAACGGATATCTTTATTATCCGCTCTGTTTCATGTTTCGATTAAATTTTATTCTCTCGGTCTTTCCACCATGCTTTAAATACTGCATGTAGCTGTTGGACGTACATACATTTATATATTTAAGGTATATATGAGTGTTGTATTAAGTATTGTAGGTGTTATTAAAAAGTATACGTGTGTATTAGTATAGTCATTATAGTAAAAATGTATTAGTATAATAAAATTTAAATTGCACTCAAATCTAGATCATAAATATCTGACCCTTGAAGAAGCAACACATTTTCCTCGAACAAATCCCGCTCTATAATTTTTAAGTCTATGTAAGTGTATATTTCCTTTGACAGATAAAATCAAGCCGAAAAGACCTTAATATAAAGCCTTTCTACTTTTATGTGTTTAAATTTGAATTCTTCTTTTTCTAAAAGCGCTGGCGAGGCGACATCGCTTTTTATTTATTCATCCGGTAACCGAGTTTCTATCTGCGTGACGTCATACCGAGTGTCGGTGACCTAAAATCGATGTAAGCTAACTCGTTTGAGTTATGCAATAGAGAGCATTCGAGTTCGACGACTGATAAATAATTACATCGAACGTTCGATTTTTTAAAAAAAAAAAATACTTAAATTTATATTTCACTTGTAGACATAACAAAACCATTCAAATAATTTAAAAAAAAGAACTTGGAACGTGTTCTTTTTTTAAATAGATTCGAATAATGACATAAGAAAAACATCATGGCCGAATGTTCTTTCGTTGAATGTCAGCTTGTCGAGGAAAAGCTTTTTTGTCTGAATATATCGTTCACCCATTCAAAGTCAGAGTAAGTTGATAGTATCACATAAAAGAGACACAATTAAAAACACAACGACGAACATTGCTTTTAAAATCGCTGTATAAAAGTAGATGAAGAGCATATTTGAAATGTCCATTATTTTATGAAAAGCGGTTAGGCATTCAAAAGAATACCGGGCTGGGGAACGAGTGTAGTAAATAATTATAAGAGATGGAGCAAACATTTCACTGCGAATAAACGACTATAATTAATTATGAGAGTATGTTTTCATTTTTGTACTATATTTCGAATTTAGACGACGTTTTAAATATGGAATTGTCATCGTTTTGATGATAAATGTTGACGGAAATGAGGATGGCATGAGTAATAAAAAATACATAACTTGCATTTGGAACTGCGCAATCTGCAGAGCAATTCCGTGAGCAATCACTTCGAATCTCACTGGTGAAATATTGATATGACTTACAGTGATACGTCATTTTCATACGTGAACCTTTTAAATTTGTTATCTAATTATTATCAACTAGCGACCCGCTCCGGCTTCGCACGGGTGCAATGCTGATACTTAATATATTACAGAATTTGTTTAATTACGATATCACTGAAAATGATCAGTGTTTCTTAACTATATTGTCCATGTGTTGTATGTCATCGCAATGACTTCATCATTAATTAATCATCTCAATCCGTTGCGTAATTTTAAAGATTTAATCATACAGTTTGTTCCTAACAAACAGCGGTAGGCGACTTTGTTTTATACTATATAAGGATGCCGTATATCACACTCTGACATTTCAGACTTGTGTTCTGTGGTGAGTTTCGAGTTTCTTGTTACAGAATAGCCTCAGGTGCCGGCAGTATATCGTCCAGTTATTTTAGGATGTATATTACAAGCAGAATAACCATCGGTGCGCATTCGATATGTGATATGGAGGCGTAGTCTATTAGTGACTCTGGTAATAGACTTCTCTTCCATATCCTCCACAATATCCAAGAGCTGAAAGTATCCTGGGATCACTGTCGATTAAAAGATACCGTAATTTTACTAGAGCGCTGATCGTACGGCTTTATCGTGATTTATATTTGGCTTTCAAAGAAGTAGGAAGACTTAATTCACTTGAATATAATTGTATTGTGTTCCTCATTATTATTAAAATCTGATTCTGCTACATCTTATTCATATTTAAATAATCACAGGGTGTGGAATCAGACAGATAACCGAGGGATTTATTTACATTAATAAACTGTACAATTTTTAGAGAGGAAAAATGAATAAATTAATCATATAAGAATATTCTGTATTTAAAAAGCACGTTTAAAAGGACAATTCATTAAATAATTTTCAATGATTTCTCGCTGTCGTTTATTATTTATAAGGTAAGGTATTATTTTAATTTAATTATATATTTATGTATCGTAATATATAAAGATATGTATAAAAACTGATCGTCATTTAAAAATCTATTGTATTCCTACATACATAGCTTTGGTCGTCACTGAAAGTCAAGTGAGGCAAAGGACGATTATACATTTACATCCACGCAGTATTGCCATAGATTATAATATATTTGACGGCAGAACATCTTATAAATTATGACGATACAAGATTTGACAGCTGGTGTATTGAAGCTATCAATGGTGGGAATATTGAACGCAAACATTATTGTTCTCATTATTTTTATATCGTGTAATTTCATTTATTTTAAGAAATATAAAAAAATATATATCATATGCTAGCGGTAGGCCGGCAATAATGGCTGGCTGGTTAGTAAAATAAATACCTAAAATTTTAATGTACATATTCAAGAATTGTTACTAAAAATAAAATTTTATAATCAATAAAATATTTTATTAATAAATAACCTTTCATTACATTAAAATATTAATAAACTAAAATTTAATAACCTAAGCGTTTCCAAATTAAACAATTTCAATATTAAATAGTTCAACAAGTAATCTATTGTTTGAGGTATCACTTCTGACGAGCGTTCTGAGACATATTTTATTTTTTAATTTCAAATTATATCATTAATATTAGAAGGACAACAGACTCAAAATGTTTTGCCACAGTCGTCTACAATATGAATAAATAAATTACGTACATAAAAACTCTTTGGTTAACTCCAGCTGGGCTTTGGTTAAATCTAGGGTAGGTAATAATTTATAAATATTTAAAAGAAAAGTGAAATGTGAAACCGTTTTCGCGTTGATGGATGACCCAAGCGCGTTAATGAGTTTCATTGTCTTAGTGAGACTGGAAATATCGTCCTTGTTAATTGATCATTATTTACAACTTGATTAATGGCCGCTCCAGCTTCCGGCGCCATTTTGAATTTACTAGGATTAATAATGGGGCGTGATCTGCTTTAATTATAACGTCTTAAGCCCGGTTACTATGATCAACGATTATTTTAGTTTACTGATGATAGAAGGGACGTTTACAATTTTTGATTAACAAAACACTAGTATCTTAAATTTTTATAATTTTATCCAACTGTGTGTTATACTGTCAACCAATACAAAATGAACCTTTTCGTCTATATAGTAAATGTGGTAAGCGGCAAGACTAGTTATATCATCTTTTTACAATTGTCAAGGTTCTAAATTCAAACACCAAGTTGGGCCAAAAAAATATTGGGAAAACAGAAGTCTTGGCACTTTAGTGCCTTGGGAAGTCCATAAAGCTGATGGTACTGAGATTGAACTCATTCCGGTCAAAGTAGATTACATTCCCATTAGATAATCAGAGAAAACAGATTGATTGTGCTTCTGTGTTTGCAGACACTTATTCACTAAATAAATCCTACGTAGTTATCTAGTCACCTTCCAGGAAAACCATCTTGGCCAAAGCACATCTGAAGAACATCCCTCACCAATATAGAAGAACTACATAAATAAAAATCAAACATAACTGTATGTATATCAAGTCAAGGCCGTAGTACGCGTATGCATAGACGCTTAGAAGTGGCTGTTGTAAGTAGTCGTAACAGCCTGTTCATACACCGTTCTAAACAAAACCTCCCCTATGTAGGCATGGAATTTATTCGACCACGTTGTATGTAACGGTTGATATACATATAGCTGATCTTTATACGATTCACATAGTAACAGAAACAGTCTGTAAAATTCCTACTGCTAAGGTAAGGTCTCCTCTCCCATTATGGAGAAGGTTTGGAACATGTTCCACCACGCTGTTCCAATGCAGTTGGTTGGAATCTGGATCAGGATCCTCACAATATATCACTTCAAATATAAAAAATATTTCAAATACTGAAGCGATGGTGCTCGCTTCATTCAAGGACGTGATCATTAGTTAGGATGGATGGATATTTACTGGAACATCTCAGCGCTTAATTTAAAGGAGAAAATTGACGTTAAAAATGGCAAATACGTGAGCATCAGTCATCTTGTTTTAATTTATTTATTACATTCTTCAGTACAAATAATACCTCTTTTGAAATTACATTGGGGTAAGTTTCATTAGGAGAACTGATATTATTGTAAATATTTGAATGTTTTACGACTTTACTAGTACTCATATAAAATATAAATTTATATTATAATATAGGAAATAAAAGAAAGGCAAAACAAGTTTGTATATTTTTGATTTTAAGGGATTTCAACTTTATGCAAACGACACATTCAAATAATTATTCTTAGCATACAAAGATAAACAGATATAATAATTAGATTTTTAAGAGTAAACATTAAATTTTAAATTAAAGATTAAACTATTTAGTTTTTAAGATTAAACAAACGCGTCTGACGAAAAAATTTAATAAATACGGCGAAGTCGCTACGTGTGGTACTAACATTGTACATTTGCGTGTAAATTTCGCACTGCTGACTTTTGAGGACCAGATTAAGACCAAATTCCACCACGCTGCTCCAGTGCAGTTTAGTGGATGTAGAATTACGTTGAAATTAGACACATGCATTTTTCCTCACGATGTTTTCCTTTGCCGTCGAGCACGAGACGAATTACGACGACGACGCTTGGATTTGAACCCGCATTCATAGGTTACGATGCACGCTGTCTAAACTAAACACTGGGCCATCTCGGCTCAATAATAAGATAAAAGTTAATTTGAAAATAAATGCAAACAAATAAGCTGTTGTCATTTGCTCGTAAGCATTTCAAATGTGATCATAACGTTGGTCGAATTATATTATTCCTTAATATTTTCAGCACGTTTTAGAGTAATAAAAGGGATATGACGATTACAATCAAATTTCGAATGTAGTTTAATTGGTAATGTGTACAAGTATTTAGCTTAAAAGCAAGGAGAATAGATTGGTTGATGTGAAACTATGTGTATTTTACGTTTATTTGTTGACTCTACGAGACACAGACACAAAGATGATTATTTAGAGGATTAAAATAATAATACATATTGTTCTAAAAAAACCTTTCTAGAGAACCTTTGAGATGAAAACTCAATCAACCGAAATAATATAAGCGATAATAGAAAGTACTTTCCCTCTTAGAGGATATTCTGGAAACAAATTTTATTATTTCGTATTGGTGTTTTCCATTTTCAAAAATGTGTTGGCTAATTTTTTTTTTCATTTTATCCATTTTGCTAATCCGCCTACCTATAGGAACAAAAATGGGCCACTTTATGGAATAGTCACCTTCATACAAAGATCGTAAGTAACGTAAGTTTGGTACATCGTACATTGGCCCTGTAACTACGACGAACTATTCCTTACATCGTCAATGCGCCACAAGGCATTAGTACTTATAAGTTATGTCCCTTGTATCTGAATCAATACTGGCTCACTCATCCTTCAGTTCTATCCAGATGGAGAATTTCATAAAGACAATGAAAAAATATAATAAAAATATTATATTTTTTGTTGTTTGAATGAACATAACAAATTAGATCCCATGATGACGGGGAAGAGGAAATAATGTTATGCATAAACATATAGGCTCAAGACCAAAGGACCAAACCACTTATAAAAATGTGTTCCGTTTTTAGGCATGCGAATGGACTACGTGAGATTTTTACATGTATACGATGCCTTATCAATACGCCATTAACCTTGGGAACTACGGGTTATGATAAAACAAAAAATCTAAGTATTGCTGATTGGCGATGCAATATGTGACGAAGAAGATATGTACCCAAAATCCCAGGGACAGCACAAAGCCCTACTACCCATTAAAACTATGTATATACCGCCCTTATATTGAGAAAATAAGAAAAATAATTCAATAACAGAAAGTTTATATCAATATAAAACAGCATTAATTTAATTGAAATGCTCTTAATTTTATCAACAACGCATTAAGCAATAAAGTTCTCATTAATTTTCAATTATTTTCATTCGCATTTATCGAATTTAATTCGTGGACATTCAAACCGATTACCGATTACATAGTCGATATGTCGCATAATGTTATTTCATTGTGTTTTAATAATATGTAAGTGACAATCAACGGACAAATAAATGATAGTATAATAATACTGTTTAATTTAATAATATTATTTCTGCGTTACTACTTTATATTGAACTTAGCTTTGCCCGCGACTTCGTGTGAATTTAAAAGAAGTTATTGTTCAGTTTACAGATTTTACTTTAAGTTATAAATTTTGTATTAGGTAGTTTGAGTCGTTGGTGGGAGGTACCCGACGTACAGCAAGGTAGTATGCACGAGCGTTGCATTTGGTTCTGGACAGTATTTGGACATAGCAACGTGACTTTATTATTATTTTACATATAATTCTAAAATATAAGTAGCTTTAGTTACTCCTCATTACATTAGCGATCTGCCTATGGAAGTCCTATCAAAATCGGCCGAGCCGAGAGATTATCCGGAGCAAACAAATAGACGAAAATTGTAACTATTATTGTATACAGATATATGCATTTAGTAAAAAGTGTTTATTTTAATATTACAAAATATTGGGTGCTGTTATACACACCAAGCTATGAATACTTTTTATCCATAAACGATTGATATCCATTCAATAAAAGTATACATGTAGTTTTTTGTGTTTGTTACAGATTCATGTACAATTATTGTTTATGCAAAAGAGTTTTTTGATGTGCAAGTAGATGAACTTATGGATTCAATGCTCGAAAACGTTTATATGGGGAAGTTTCGAAAAAGCAATCTCATTTACAAAAGTACTACAGAAATTTCTAAGTATCATACAACTAAAAAATCATTGGTAACAACAACTAGAGCATTGACTGCTACAAGATATTCAGGACTTAAAAAATATGCTGAAAACATGACTATGGAGGAATTTATTATGAGAAAACGTCAAATAGATATAGATAATTTGTTAGATTTAAATTTTAGTCCGATACCAAATTTCGACAAAACCAATGATGAAATAGCCATGCAAACGAGAAGGTTCAACAGTGTTCGCAAGGAAGCAAAGAAACAAAATAATCTTAGACAAGTATACTTCGATTATGAGAATGGAACATTTATTTACGGCGAAAAGAACAGAACGGTTACAGTTATGGCACAATTTGTATACGAAACACACTACCGTCTACCATATGCTCAAATACTTAGACAAAAGTATATACATGACGTTAAATATAGAATGGGGTATTGCTTTGCCTTGTTGAGGACGTTGAAGCAACAACAGATGGTGATATACTCGACAATGAGAAAGTATTCTAAAAAAATGTGGGTAGTGTTCACTCACCTTAAGTGGTATGAAAAGGTCTTGAAGTTAAATGTGGATATTAAAGATCTAATCAAGTATATACTGCACTTGAATAAGATCCGGGAAAATGAACTGACTACAACAACAGAAAAGCTAGAAAAAACTCAGCCACAATAAAAATATTTAACGTCAGAGTAATAAATACAAATACATCCAAAATTACTTATGTTGAATTCTTAGGTTCCACAAGGTTCAATTTTAAGTCATTTTCTATTTCTAGTATGTGTAAATGATTTTCTTTTCTATATTAAAAGTAGTTGTGATAAGGTGTTCTGATAAGCGTAACGCTTATCACATCAATATCATAATATTTTTTGGATTTCTTACAAAAAGTACGTTAAAATAGATCTCAGGCAGACATAGTTCTAAAAAAATGTTATCGTCTTATTTCAATCATTTACTTGTATATCCACAAAACAAGGAACGATTCTATTAAATTGCTGTTGGATTTGCTGCGGCCTGTAGTACATCTTTGATGTCTGCCGAAGCTAAAAGGTGACTTATGCCATAATGATGATTATCAACTATTCATGATACACGACGTGTATTCTTAAAGAAACGCACTGCTTAGGAATTATTCTAATTGGGCATATACATCTACAAACAGTGGTTGAAAACATCACCATTAGTATAAAATAAATAACTATACCGCTGTGTGTCCATTTGTATGCTTAGATCTTTAAAATTACGAAGTGGATTTTGATGCGGTTTTTTTAATAGGTATAGTGATTTGAGAGGAAGGTTTTTTGTATATAATACATAGACAATATGGTAAAGAAACATTGATAAGCTGAGAAATTTCTTAGTTGATTACAATATTCGACTATGACAATGACATTAAAATGACGTTACGGAAGGCGACTCAAATTGCTAACGTGATCCTCAGAATTATTCCGTCCCCTACCTTTCCGTTACTTTGTCATGGATCCTATGCTCAGAACCTTACCAAACTTTCACCAAACTACCTTTGAAGTATATCCTTTATAATAAAAAAAGAATCATCAAAATTGGTTGGCACAATTTTGAGTTATTCACCTATTTATCGTGCACTTACAAAATGCAAATTTAAGACTTCTATAGTTTTTTATATGGATACCATCATCAGAACTGGGCCAAATTAAAATGGGACGCTTAAGAGTAAAGGGTAGAGGTAATTCTTTAATAACGTAACGTTTATATCAGTTTTATAATTTAATTTAATAGTAAATACTGTTAGTTTCATACATTTTTATTGTCAATAAAATCAAGAAGTCGAATTCGTCAATTATAGTATATAAGCTTTATTGGCACCTGGAAATCGGAACTAAGAAATAAGATGATTTTGATACTTTTGGTAATTCTTAAAAGCGATAAGTTGATGTTTTTATTGGTAATGTATATTAATATTATAAATTTGAAAGTAACTCTGTCTATCTCTCGCTCTTTCACGGTCAAACCGCTGAACCAAATTTGATGAAATTTGCCATGAATCAAACCTTAACTCCAAGAAAAGACAAAGGCTACTTTTTTGCCTAACACATGAAAACCCCTTAAACGAGAGTGAAACCGTGGGCTACTATTACTTTTTTTATGGTACAGGTTGGCGGACGAGCATATGGGCCGTGATGGTGCTGTAAGAAATATTATCTATTATCTAATGTGCCAACAACCTTGGGAACTAAAGTGTTATGTCCTTTGTGCCTGTAATTACACTGGCTCACTCACCCTTCAAACTTGAACGCAACAATATTGAGCTATTTGGCTGTAAAATAACTGATATGTGGGTGGTACCTAACCAGACGGGGTTTGCACAAACCCTACCACCAAGTAAAATACACTATACATAGTAAATAATAATAATGATCGCTAATTTGTATAAAGATATTACTTTACGAGGATATAAATCAGGAGAAAAGGCAATCGTTCCATCAATCATATAAAATAGTAAGGCTTTTCGTCGGATATGACAAACGCTTGTCAATCACATAGGTGTATGACGCTGTGAATCGGATTATGTATATTTTCTTGTGATCTTTTAAAAAATATATTTGCGAAGCTTCTTACATATTTTGTTTATTTTTTACTGACTGAAAATCTATGCGTTGCAATTTATCATAGCGTTTCACATCTTAGACCATTAATTATGACTACACTGCACTTTAAAGTCACTCACAGAGATATTGTTTTCCTTGTCAAAATTAAGCTATACGTATAATGAAACTGGAGTATCTGTTTGGAATATTAAAAACAAAAAACACTTTTTACTAAATGCATACACACAATATTTTTTCAATTTTTGTCCGTTTGTTTGTTCCGACTAATCTCTAGAACGGTTCTACCAATTTTAACAAGACTTTCATTGGCAGATAGCTGATGTAAAAAGGAGTAACTAAAGCCACTGTTATTTTAGAATTATATATAAAATAATTATAAGGTCACGCTGCAATGTCGCAAATGCTACCCAGGCATGCAACCAAGTCTGCAGTCATGTTGGGTGCCTGACATGCACTGTCTGTCATCAACGACTTAATATCATAAAAGCTGCCTAATATAGAATTAATAACATATAGTAAAATCTGTGAAAAAAACAATAACTTATTGGTAGAATTCAAACGCAACGAAGTCGCGATTACATCGAGTTGATTAAAAATTTAAGCGATGTAATTAGATTTGGTTTAAAGAGCTATAAATAAAAAGTACCTAATAGTATTTATATGCATTTCTTTTTCTTTTTTAATAGAGGACAAATCATGGTCATTTGAACTGCTAGCTTAATTTCCCTGTTGAATCGCAATTCTCTTATTCTTGGCAAAAAATGAACCCTCCTCCGGTATCAATATATTATATTTATTATAAAGAACTACAAAACCAAAGAGATGACATTAAAAATAAAACCAGGCCTATTCTTATAGTCTTATGGTATTTTATAAATATTTAATCGTGAACTCGTATTGAAATTTCAGAGATTCGTCGTATGAAACTGTAAAATCCTTGTGCATGTAATATAACACTGGCCGAGTTATCCTTATTACTGTAATACAGAAATGTAGCTAATATCCAATTTGTTGTCTAGTTTGAGAGTCAATATAACCATATTCAGGTAACGTTATTAAGCCTTGTGACAAATATTTTATAGTCATAAAGCAAGAGTGTAGACTTTTATTTCAATAATAAAGTAAGTAAAGTAAATATTGGACAACATCACATACATTACTCTGATCCCAAATGTAAGTAGCTAAAGCACTTTTGTTATGGAAAATCAGAAGTAATTCCGGTACCAAAAACACCCAGACCGAAGACAACATAGAAAACTAATGAATTTTCTTCATCGACTCGGCCGGGAATCGAACCCGGGACCTCGGAGTGGCGTACCCATGAAAACCGGTATACACACTACTCGACCAAAGAGGTCAATTATATATTATTAATATTAACCTAACCTAACTATTTATATACAAAGGTTGAATAATTGATGAGTCCGTGATATCTGTACATACGATACAAAAATAATTTTGTTGATAATATTTCATTAACGTTTTATTATTTTAGCTTCGTGCGAAAGGTATGATAGTCAGGCGCAATTTTAATACTGTTTGTCCGTAACTTTATAGCGCTTTCAGCACATTGTAAGCGCTCTAAAATCCAACAAAGAAAAGGGTAGAGATCGCGGCGCATTGTTGCAAGCCGCTAAAAGGAAGGATCGCAGAACTAATCTGATTTTATGACGCGGTGCAGACAACACAGATTATAAAAACATTTGATTTTAAAGTCGACCATACATTGTACATTTTAATTACATTATTTTGTATTTTGACAAAATTATTTACATAGAAAAATACGTCATTAATTTCATATTCATTTTTAATTATATGTAACATCGGAAAGTTTTTTGTAGTTTAATTTTAATATTACAAAGATATTAAAGTACATTTAAAAAAAGTAAAGAAACGCTTTGAAAACCGTCTATTGAACGATTGAAAGCTACTCTGCTATTGGCAAAACCATTCACGGTGTGCAACCGGAAAAAACAACAGACAATAGCTCAGCAACAAATGTTTTTTCACCGTTCATTTATTTAGTTGGCTGGCAACACTCCAAGTGGTCTGGCAACACCGGGGTAAAGTCTAATATTTGTAATTTAACTAGCTTTACTTCAGTTGCTTCTGAATATTTAATGACCATGATGATATGAGTGAAAATTCCATTACAGAATTTAAGGCATTTGATACGTAAAAATATGTATGACATGTTTGTGATTTTAGCCTTAATTTTTTTTCTAAATTTATTATCGTATAAAACAAGAGTGAAGATACATAACAACCTTAAAATTGGAGATTCGTTAAATATATGTATGTGTATGGAAAAAAAAATTCTGAAGGTCAATAAAAATATTTCTTCAAGATTTTCAGCAAAACAGTAAGTTTTGTCATAAAAAACTTTGGACAAAAATTGTAGATCATAAAATTATCTACAAAAATGTTGTAATACTATTTTCCTACGAAAAAAAGTAAACACAAAAATATACATATGTATATAAAGTGTAGTATACAGATATATGTGTCCTAAGTCTTGTTCACCCAAAAATCATTATAACAGCTGTAAGCGCATGGTCGTGCCATGGCTGATATCTGAACAAAAAAAAGTATTTTATCTTTAATGTATACCAGTAAACATAAACATAAATTACATTCAATCCACGTTGTTTGTGTTTATGGATTAATGTAAAAATCTAGCAGAGTTTCATCCATCACGTAAGTTTTAGAACGCTGTATCTGTTATACACCTTCCACCAACCCGCATTGGTTCTACCAACCCGCATTGGAACAGCGTGGTGGAATATGTTCCAAACCTTCTCCTCAAAGCGAGAGGAGGCCTTTAGCCCAGCTCTGGGAATTTACAGGCTGTTGTTGTTGTTGTTGTATCTGTTATATAAAGTTTTTTGTTATTTTCATATAAAAACTTTCATGTCCTTTATGAGAGTTTAAATGTCGCTCACCTCGGTACAATTAAACCGGTGTTACATATGAGGTAAAATAAAACATCTTAAAGTATGACTTAAAATAATATAATATTTATCATCAGGGCCGTCTTTAACCTGTTTAAAGCTCTTGGCATATTAGGATAGTGAGGCCCAATTACTTTGGCAGAACTCTTTATGTTAGAAATGACAAAGAAGCTTTCATTCTTCTTCGAATGACCTACTTACTGATTTATTATTTCTTTGCAGATTCCGGATGTATCGGTAAAGTCAGAATATTTACTTTGATAATAAGCGGCCTTTTTATTTGATCTGACGAAACTCCCTCTCTCACTTTGGGCAAGTGCCCAATGGGAAAGAAAGGTCTATATATTTTACATACAGCTTAACAAATTATAGAAAAAATACAACGCGACGTCCAAAATATTGACAAGTTACATTATATTCAGAATGAAAGAACTCTAGTAGACCAACTATTTATTATTATTTTTTAATTGGAGTTGCCTGCATGCGTCTCAAACATTGCCTGATACGATGAAATTTTGAAAGTAAATTTTTTTAACAGCCAATTAGCGTCAAAATAATCAATTTCTTACGAATTCCTTCACTTTTCTAACGGTATTATTTTTTAACTATCCCGCGGCACGCATTTCGCGGTACCATCCTGTAGAAATAGGCCACTAGCACAAAGAACGATTGGCTTAGTTAGTAAGCAGTTAGCGGTAAAAATAAAATTATTATATTATATTTATATATACAAATTATATATATATAAATCGAAATTAATGTATGTTCTCTATGCTTTACTAAGATATCCATTCACTTGTGACTTTCATGCTGATGACGTCACTCGACTGCATAGAATCAGTAACTCTTTTGTATGGTATTGTATACGATTCTACAACAGGATCCCAGAAATCATTCAAAATGCTTCTGTTGCCAAATTAAAAAAAAAATGTTAAGGATCGCTTGTGTGCGAAAGGTTAATATTTCCTTCTTATTTCTATTAATATACAATATGTATTCAATTAATTTGAGAGTAAGACACCCGATAATTTTCTTTTGCGGGTTCTTCTCAGGACTGGTTGTTTCTTTTTCCGAACCTGTGGTAGTGTTAATTTGTGGTATTGTGTGATTTGATTTCACATCAATAAGAAAGTGTAATGCTTCTACATTGAATAAATTTATTTGAGTTTGAGTTTGATTTTGACGGACGCCACTTAAGATTATATTATTTTTTTATAAAATGAGCTCAACTAATATATTATATATACTACATATGCGAGACAACAGTAAACCTGACACTTTACATACACTAAGATATATGTAACCGCGAGCGTCACTTACACGACGCGGTTTCTTTAGTATTTCGAAGCAACCGAAACAGAAAACAATAAATTTAATCGTGACAATTTAAATAACAAACATACACAAACAAAATTACTTCTTCAAAATTACCCCGCTACCTCTTATGCATTGTACTGTGCATAAGATGATATCCAGCGTGATTCGTGATTACGAAAGGTAGAAATACAATTTCGGGTAATAAATATTAGGGTCGTTATAGGGTAGTTTCGTTAAGGTAAAGTTATATAAGATTCTATTTATTTACGTTTCTGAAGACGCTAAATGGTGTGTGCGTTTATTTGATTCGATTTAAATAGGAATTACGTTAATGCTTTCTCGTTTGCTTCGTTTAATTTGTTTTGCGTTATAAAATCATGAAAAGAGGTTTTATATGTAAATAACTACAGTTCTACAGTTATTGTAAGAGATTATTATTCGATTATCTTTTTCGTCGGAATGTTAATTTATTCTATTGTTATTATAATTAGTACATTTGTATAATTGTGCAATAATCTTGTAAAATATGTAATTAGGAAAATATATAAGACTATGCTTTCTGAATTCGGTTGGCAATAAAAGGATCAGAAGTGTGGCCAAGTTTTTGGCGTTCGTTTTAGAATATTCAAATTATACGAGAGTGTGCCAAGGGTAATGTTTTTTGGCGTACAGGCTTCATTTGTAATTAGAACTCGGAACTGGCCAGTTTCATTTGCGACACCATACTTTTTTTTTTCTTTATAATTATTTAAAAACGAAAAACATTGCCCGATTTATATTTTATACAAAATTATTACAAATATTTACAAGGCTTAATTGTGTACTAAAATATATGAGCCATTACTCTCAGCTGTCAACGTACAAATCACCTAATTAATATTATTATTTTCGGTACTGAAACAAAAATAAAATCACAGTAAAATGTTTTGCCGTCTGTTCATTGAAAAATTTTAAAGCAAAAAAGGTATGTTTTTTGCGACAGTACACATTTTAGACAAAGTTAAGCAGATAAAATATATCTGTTTAAATTACTTATTATGAAGTTTAGATGTTATATAAATGGGAACTTGAAATTAAGTTTAATTTTAAGTAATTATTTTTTAATATCTTATCAGCAAACCATCTAGTCATAAGTGATTATTAAGACACTTGTTAATATAGGATGCATTATATACGTAGAAACGTGGTACCGTAAACGTGGTTAATACGATCTTCAATTTTAATTGTATCTAAAGAGATTTATTAAATTTATATTATTTTAATTGAATCACCAAAATAAAAAAAAAATCAAAATCAAAATAAACTTTATTCAAGTAGGCTTTTACAAGCACTTTTGAATCGTCATTTTACAATTAAGTGAAGCTACCACCGGCTCAGAAAGTAGATTCTACCGAGAAGAAACTCAGTAGTTATTCTTTTTCAACATTTAAAAAATATTAAGTCATGTTAGTTAATACAATTATTTGAATTAAAATATCCTGCGTGGAAGTCAACAGGTATTAACTCCACTTGTATCGAATAATATGCCTTTTTAACCCATGTATTTTTATAAACGATTTTAATTTACGAAACGGCAAAGTTAAAAATGTCAGCGGAATATTATTATAGAAACGGTTACCTTGCCCCAAGAAGGATTTATTGACTTTGCGGAGTCGGATAATTGGCGATATAAGCTTATCCTTACTTCTAGTGCACATACAATGATTATCACCAACGTGGTGGTAGGGCTTTTTAGATATCATCCGGTCATCGTAGATACATTCATGCTTGCGTGAGTGACGTTTACTTGCGTGTAGAAAAACGAAATAGGTAATTAAGAAAATCAATTTACCTATTATTGTTATTATAACAATAGTATTCGTCCTGATATCGATCTGTTTGTACACCGTATACACTGTCTCGCAAAACACTAACGGACTCTCTCAATCGAGTAACAGGAGTTACTCACTCAATTTAGTTTGGGTTGTTCCTAGTACGAATATTTTGGGTACAAATTTCTCACAAAATCATAAATATTTGTCCATACACAACATTGCAATAGGATCAGCATTTTGTTTCCTTTTATGCCTCAATGATTCTCTAGCTTCTGTGTCATGTTATAGATTTCATTAAAAGCAATCCAATAAAGTCCAACTGCTCTGGTAGGTAGGTCTATACCTTAAATTATCTTTTAGATAAGAAATATCAACACCATCTATAATACAGAATAGTTCAATTAAATTAAATATTGTTGCATATTATCAATGTCTATTGTTTTATTTTATCTATCTATAATAAATTATAGAACAGATATCAATATATTAATAAATGTTCAGACTATTAGAATGTATTAAATTAGTTTTAGGTTGTTCAAGAGAAACTATTTGTTAATAAAGGGTTTTAATTCCATTAACATCAATTTATGAAGTTTAGTTGCTATATTTCAATTTCAAATTAAATTATTATAATTGATAAAATTTTGTCAAATAACGCTTTCTAAATTTTTTGACGTAGGTCAAGGTCATTCGTAATTTTTCATGTTTATTTAAAAAATAAATCATTACTGAAGCCAAATGCATCAGATTCGAGGTGTCGGTGGTGACCAAATTAGTAACCTTTTAATTGTATACTTCTAAATTAATTAAAATCAGCCAAAACCTGTAAAGGCATGTTGTTGCTTTTTCAAAATAAGCTATGAGATACTTATGGCGTTCTGTCATTATTTGCGTATTATCAGTAACAGCTGACAAAGATTACGAAGAACAATTTTTTAGGTTTTCTCTAAAGGTTTGCCTGTGTGTCCGTCAAGTATTTTCAGGAAAGTGTGAACCCGACCATAAAGCTGTGAAAAAATCTACAAGTCTACGAAATAAAAGACTTTTCATTGATATCACATTTTCCATACATTTGAAAAGGGAATCAAAGTTTAAGTACCCCTATTCGTATGTTTTTAAAAGAGGTAGTCCATCCGATGGTAATTGGTTATCTCTAATGCGTTACTAACCTTGGGAACCAAATAATATATCCCCTTGCCTGTAGTTACACTGGTTCACTCAACCCTTAAACCGCATTACCTACGATAAAAATTACTGCAGTTTGGCTCTAAAATGCTATACATTGGTTAGGTACCTACCCAGTTGAGTGTACACATAGTCCTACCATCAAGTAAATCATAAATAAAATAAAATGTATACAACGAGCAGAGCTTTGGTATTCGGAGTTGATTTATCAAGTTGAAGAGAAAATTTGAAATTCATATTAAAACCTCTTTAATATAAATTGCAGAATTGAAAAGAGCATAGGCTCCATACCGACGATGCATGCCATTGTAACTATGTATATCTACGATAAGTAGAATGATGGAAAGTTCATTCCAACAGGCTGCATTGCGGATTGGCAATACTAATAGAATTCCCGACTCACGTGAATTTGCTTACGATGTTTTCTTCATGGACATCAAATGAATCGTGGATAGAAAATTTGTGGTTGAAACATTTTGTAAGATTTCAGATTCGTTATAGATCTGTGTAACAGTGACAGTTATATTTATTTAGAAAACTTTTTCTATTTTTTACATTATATACCTTAAACTAATATAGATATTTACAGAAACTATGTTAATAAATTACTGTACAATATATTATATATCAAATATTTTTTAACATTATATAAAACTTAGCTTCGGTATGTTAACACTTCCAGTTGCAACAGTTCTTTGTTTCTATGCATCGAGTGTACCGTACGAATTGTCGAACTACCCAACAAAATTTTTATAATTGTATTATTGTTTTAAGTGAATGTAAATTCTTTAAACCCGAAACCCGATATACCAAATACTCAAATACACTAGATTAGTTTATGAAGCCGTAGATTGCTAGGAGTTTCAACTTCATATATAAAAAACTTAAAAGTTTTTAGGAGTTTATCTGCCAGAGTTCATACATAAAACCTTTCGATTCTGCTCCTAATCTCTATTCTCTTGTTGTGGAGAGCCGTCGAGAGTATACTCATACTCGTACTCATACATCCCCTGCACGGATTATACGTTGAGAATGACCTTGTTTAAAATTGGTCAAGTGGAAATCATCGTCATATTTATTGTATACGAGTTGAGCCCTGACTTCATGCGTGTTTAAATTAAACTGAATTTTTATATATAATTACAAAATAAAAATAGCCTTATTCCTGTCAAAAACGGCACAGCTGTTTTAGAGATAAACTGGAAAAAACAGACACAGAGAGACAAAAATATGATATGCGAGTACATTGTTATTTTTAAATCAAAATCAAATCAAAATAATCTTTGAGTTTTTTGCCGGTTCTTCTCGGTAGAACCTACTTTCCGAACCTGTGGTAGCTTTACTTAAAATAGTTGTTAAATAACGATTGATGAAAAGTTAAAAAATAAAGAAGGGGCATAGCCTACTTGAATAAAGTATACCTTGATTTTGATATTTTGATCATCCTAAAATATTTTAATGTATTGATAAAATCACGAATGATATTATGTTTCCAGAATACTGTAAAGTTTCCATTTCAGTTTTGCTTCATCTGTAATAATCTATTTTCGACAAATTGGATCGATATCTGATGATGGCCTATTTGCTATTTTAGCTCGTACGGCTTTTAGCCTAATAGCTACCTTTATTAAAATTATTTTTAAATATTTGTGTGAATACTAAAACGTTTTTATTTCTCAATACATTTTCCATTAATATATTAAATGAGATACTTGGAACTTTTTTAGTGAAATTCCTTAAAAATAGAACACAATTTGAAAATCCTAAAAATGTCTATAATTTAAACAAGTAACCTATATTCCACATTCCAAATTTGAATAAATTCAACGTTCGTTCTAAAAGTCGTAAACAAGAAACTTGCACGCAAAATATAATTCGGTTCCATCGTGAAATCTCAGAAGTGCCTCGGTTTGTCATATGGTATATCTCGTTGAGCGCACAGTATTGCATTTTCTGTACAAACCAGGGCTACCAACTTTTGAAAAGAAAATATTTGATTTCAGATTTTATAAAACCTAGACATGCATTGTTTAATAAAACCTATTTTGTTGTACGAGTAGATTATCATGTTTAGTATAATTACATACTACCTTATACAAATATTCAATTCAGCTGAGGTTCCTATTGAGAAGATGCCTTCAGCAAATTCATGGGAACAAGAATAACAAGAGCTATGATGGCTTTCCAGATTTTGATACTTTCAAATACTTTTGAGTTAAAATTTTCTTAATAATGTCATGATCAAAATTAGTTAATTTTTTTCTTAATTATACAGTGAGTCCTGCAAATTAGATTAACGCTCACTTACTAACGATCGACCTCGTCCTAATGATTTTGGTTCAAATTATTTGACGCATCGTACTAACCCTTATCAAAAGTAACTTATTAATTGAATTTATGGTCTGGAAATTTAAATAACAAATTATACACTGTTATTTAGATTAACAATTTTATGTAGGTGAAATAATTTGGCTTTATATTGTGCCTATCAACTTTCATGAATGTTATATCGAGGAGAACCAACAACAAGCTTTTTTTAAAGAAGCGGGAGTTTCTTTTATGGAAAGAAGACTACCTAACTCTGCTTCTACTAACACATAGACACCTGTCTATGAGCTCTGAGCAACGATTTGCAGTTGCGTAACCGGCCTTTTAACTCATTCTCATTATTACCAAACAATTACATCGATATGGTAACTAAATATAACCAAGATCTATCTATCTTATAAGAATGCAAAATTGCTCACTTTAGTATTATATTTATATATCACAATTCTTTATCGAGTAAGATGTCTCATCTTACCTTATTCAATGAAGGATATATTGATAATGCTGAGACAGAACATGGTGTTATAATATCGTGAAATGTTTTCTTTCTACAACCCCGAATACGTTAGCCAAAAATATGTAATTTACATTCAACATAAATTTTGATGTGTTCTACAAACGAATCTGCTGCTTGATTTGACCTGCTCTGCACCAACTTTGTTTTGTCTTACAAATATTTTATTAATAAAACTAGTGCCTTTTCTTTTAGTTTTTAAATAGGTTTAATTATTTTTTTAACACCTAGCATGAGTAGTTTCAGTCTTAAACATAACCTCATGCTGACCTGGTATTTATTCAGACCTGGAGTGTCTGGGGCACTTGGAACCCCAGAACTTCCGAGACACAACAGGAAAATTGTCAGCCCTAATTAAAATAATGACTGCCGTTTTATGTTTCAAAGTTTACGAGATAAGAGGAATATTTAAGTTAAGTGTAAGTGATTCAAGTTACATGATGTTTATTACGTTGGTGACGTAATAGCCCAAAAGCTTCCCATTCTTGAATCAAGCCCTCTCCGAGCTTATTTCTTCACACGGCTCTGATATAAGTTCGTAGATATATATGGAGGAATTTCGATCTATACAGGGATATTCTAGCACCAAACAGCGATATTGATAATATTGTGTTACAGTTTAAAGGATGAGCGCTAACAAGCACAAGAATATTAGTTCCAAAGACTCGTGCGACATGGATAAAGTATGATTTTGGTTATATATTTTTTTTGTACACTGATATTTTCTATTGGGTTTTACTATCAGGTAATCTAGTGTGGTTATCCATTTCATATAAAAAATATGGTTTTGAAATTTTGCCTACACCATTTGTAAATACCAATTTTATGATGGGCAGGTTTGGAGATTATTCCACTACGCAGTGTAGGGGTTGATTGATATATACACGTATCGGACCGTCGTTTGTATAGCAAAGGTTTCCTTACGCTGAGCTCGAAATGAATCATCGAAACAAATTTACCACTGTAATTTATCTGGCGCTTTCATGGGTTTTATCTCACAAAGCGAGTACGTTAAAACTAAAATACTTATAATCCTTAATTAATATAAGAATTTACATAAAGACTACATAAGGACATTAACTGCATATTAATAACAATGCAAATTAGTTACTGTGCAAATCATGACCGAGTGGTGGCAAGAATCCTAGCAACATTTCCTCATTGAATCGCAACTCCGATTCTCTAGGTAAAAAATAAACCAGACCTCCACTATTGTAAGCAATAAGGGAGAGGTGTTATATTTTTTAGTAACATATAAAATAATGTTGTCTTAAATTTTCGCGATTATTACACATTTAAATAAAACTAGTTATAACGGATTTTAATCGCGTATATTAATTATTTTGGACATCCCGACATTTAGAGCACTTTACAGCGTTCGTGGTCACGGGTAGATTGTGCTCTACTCTACGGGTAGAAGTGCTCGAAACGTCGGGATGTCCAAAATAATTAATATACGCGATTAAAATCCGTTATAACTAGTTTTATTTAAACATATAAAATATTAAGATTTTTAATTTCCTTATTATAATTTTAATAAAACACATTATTTTCAGTCAGTGTGTCGTTTATAAGCCTTATATACACAAGCGTATTATAGCTATTGATATAGATATTATATACTATGTAAATTGCCTGCAATTAATTATCAGTCTAGTGGTATTCACTTCACATATTAATATATACCAAACATCAATCTCTCGATGAGTCTCTGCAAACGTTTTCATGCCTCATGGAATGTAAAAGAGCTTATTTAAATATTGGCCTCGAATGGAAAATATTCCATTGTGTTTAGTTGCAGGAAAAAATGGGAAATATATTGCTTTTCAAACAAAGCAACTTATACAAACACAAAGATCTTTTGTTGTGCACTTTTGTACATTATTTAAAAAAAATAATAAAAGTTAACCAAAAAGGTGAAGTATTTATTAACAAACAAAAATATTTTTTATTTGTACTTTTTTTGTTTAGCCTGTTATGTTAGTTTAAGATTTGCACGATAATTTATAATAATATTTTGATGTTTGATTGTGATATACGCATTAAAAACAGATAACTCTTTAAAGATTTTAATTATTTTTAAGTTTTTAGGTGCTTTTGTTTCTAGTTCATTGTATTATATATAAATAGTAGTTATGAAGTAGTTACAAGTTTTTGTGAAGAAAAAAAGAAACAATTATTCTCTCTATGGTTATGCTAAGTGCCGTCAGCACATCGCCTTTTTCATATATCATATCATAACAATTTGGTATTCGATTGTTATAATTCATCTCGAGATGAGATGACCCAGTGGTTAGAACGCATGCGTCTTAACCGATGATTGCGGGTTCAAACCCAGGCAAGCTCCACCATATATATGTGCTTAATTTGTGTTTATAGTTCATCTCGTGCTCGGCGGTGAAGGAAAACATCTGAGGAAACCTGCATGTGTCTAATTTCATCGAAATTCTGCCACATTACCATTTCATCAACCCGCATAGGAACAGCGTAGTGGAATATGTTCCAAATCTTCTCATTAATGGAAGAGGAGGCCATATCTCAGCAGTGGGAAATGTACAGGCTGTTAGGCTGTTACTTTTTACTTACTACTTTTACTACTACTTGTTATAAGTTATTAATCAGTCAGTACAGGGTACTCAAATTTTTTTTAAAAAGATTATTTCTTCGGTTTTTTAGTATTGTTTATTGCTTTATTGAGTATTGATTATTGCTAGTGTTGAATAATATCAAGATAGGCTACACGCTAAATTCTAATCATTGGATACTTTAACTCTGTGCATTGCCGGTATTTTAGTCGTCAGGTGTTTGGATTAAAAAAGTAGTAACATACTTTCGTTGTTTCAGCTTCCTTCGTATAGAATTTTATCAATTTCAGTTTGTTTGGCTATTAAAACATAAACTGTCAGACAGAGTTACTTCCACATTCGTAATATGAGGAAAGATCATAGTTATAGTAGAGAAGTTTATATATACTGCATATATAGTTTCAACTCCGATTATAAAGCTTCGTTTAAAACGTGTACATTTATAGTATAGGCAAATAAAATTTCTATAGCCCTATAACCGTTGGTTCAGATCGCGTTCAATTCAGAAAATGGGTTTACGCTCGTTTGAGCTTAGTGCTAGTAATCTGATAAGTACTATGGTCAGGCTAGCCTGCCTAGGGGTGGGCTAAGCACCATTTTAAAGATCTAAGTAAATTGACCGCTCAACAACGATGCAGTTCCATTATGATCGGTAAACGCAACTCGATATGATTTTATCTTATGATGTTTTTGTTTCATTGCAAAATGGCCTTAAAGGGTAAAGACATAATGTTGATTATTCTGTTGTATTATTGTTTAAGAGTGGTAGGGCTTTATACAAACTCGGTCAGTCCTATCCATTTATACTAATTAATCTAAGTAATATTAAACTGTATTATTAGTATTTATTTATTTGCTTAAACTAAAATTTCTACTTGAAGGCTATTTATTACATTTATATATCATTATATTTCTTCATTATCTTGAGTAACACTGATTATCCCTTGCTATTAAAAATAATCAACCTTAATAAATATCTCAATAACATTTTAATCCTATTTTGTTTGATAATAATCTGGAGTCTCACTTCAAAAGAAAAGAATTATCTTTAATATTTTTTATTGTCAGAGTCAACATAGCGAAAAAATAATATAAATAGTATATCTATCCATAAATCATGTGTCATTTATTAAAACGACGCCGCACCTCCCTTGCCCGCTGTCAAGGACGCCGCACTTAAGGCGTGGTTAATTAGATCCATACTCTTTAATATTAATTACTGGATATATTTGTTTTAAATAATTAACGCAGTTCGCCGTTGTTTTTTATAATATAAATAATACACATATTATAAAACAAAGTCCGTTCCGGCCGCGTCTGTATGTTCGGGATAAATTCGAAAATAACTGCACGGATTTTTGTGAGGTCATCACTAATAGACTAAGGGATTAATAAGGAAGGTTTAGGTATATACGTTATTAAGATATTTGTGTTAATAAGTTGAAATAGAACGGCAATTGTTAAACACGTCGGAAAAAAGTATAAATAGGGAAAAGAGAAAAAAATAAATTATGTCCATCCGTGCGAAGACGGGAAGGACCGCTAGCTACTTACATTGCTGATACGGCACCAACCCAGAGAACTAAGTGATAATGTCCCTTGTGATTGTAGTTACTAGTTTAAAATCATTAATCAAAATAAAAATATATTTTATTCAAGTAGGCTTTTACAAGCACTTTTGAATCAACATTTATCAACACACACTCACCGTTGAACAGAATAACTTTAATTATTGCTATTTGGGGGTAGAATATACGATGAGAAAAGTGCCTACCTGAATACTTAGATGGTATTGCAAAATGCTTTACTAACAAGTAAATTCTCATAGTTCTAAAAACCACTTGGACCGCATCGAATATATATTTTGAGGAATAGTGAACTACGTTATGAATAAACGTAAATATTGTGTAAACATTATGAAGTAGTAAACAGCACATATTTATTTCTGTTTATATTTTATAAATTTTATTGTAATTATATAGAACCTGTGATTTATTTAATTTTTAGAAAGATACATGAACATCTTAAACTAATACATATACATCTTAAAATGATGTTGTAAATGTTAAAAGTATTAATTGTAGTCAAGTGACTGACTTGAAGGTAGATTATAAAAATGGTTGTCATGTAAAAGTAAAATCAATCGGTCTCTGAATTTTGCTCAGTAATCATCTAAAATACTGGTTTAGCAAAGTGTTTATAGAAAAAGTGTTATAATTCTATTAATGTGAAAACGGTGTTATTGTGAGAATACGAAAATATAAGTATTGAAAGTATCGTGTGTTTGAATAAAATCTAACTGTGTTCGACGAGTGCTAACAATTGTAATGGAAATAAGAAAATAAAGACTTGTGTTTTTTTGCACTGCGGGTTAACTCTTAATAAAATGCTTCTACATTGACGACCTCCGTGATTATCAGTGTATCAAAGTCAGTGTACCCGATACTGGTTTGGGTCATGGGTACGCCAGAGTCGAGAATGAGAGTCGAGATGACCCAGTGGTTAGAACGCGTGCATCTTAACCGATGATTGCGGGTTCAAACCCAGGCAGGCACCGCTGATTCATGTTAAGGACATGAATCAGCGGTGCCTGCCTGGGTTTGTCTTTATAATTCATCTCGTGCTCAGCGGTGAAGGAAAACATCGTGAGGAAACCTGCATGTGACAAATTTCATAGAAATTCTGACACATGTGTATTCCACCAACCCGCACTGAAACAGCGTGGTGGAAAATGTTCCAAACCTTCTCCTCAAAGGGAGAGGAGGCCTTTGGCCCAGCAGTGGGAATTTACAGGCTGCTGTTGTACGCCAAACCAAAGTCGCTGGTTCGGTTCTGAGTTGATTTAGAAAAAGTTCATTAGTTTTCTATGCTGTCTTTGGTCTGGGTGTTTCTGGTACCCTCTTTACTTCTGATTTCCATAACGCAAGTGTTTTAGCTACTTACATTGGGATCAGATTAATGTTTATTATGTTGTCCAATATTGATTATTTATATTTATTATTATTCAACATGCCAACTTATACTGACGTAGGTTCAAATAATTGTCGGAAAAAGAAGCGCCAGTAGTGCAATGGTAAGGGTCGCCAAGTCAAATAAAAATTCGCAGGACCGATCCTGGGCCTATCCTAAAACCAGTCGTCCCCACCCCTAACACAATAAAATTAGTAAAGTAACAGCCTGTAAATTTCCCACTGCTGGGATAAAGCCTCCTCTTCCATTAAGGAGAGAGTTTGGAACATATTCCACGCTGTTGCAATGCGGGTTGGTGGAATGCACACGTGGCCGAATTTCGATGAAATTAGACACATGCAGCTTCCCTCACGATGTTTTCCTTCGACACCGAGCACGAGATGAATTATAAACACAAATTAAGCACATATATATAATGGAGCTTTCCTGGGTTTTAACCCGCAATCATCGGTTAAGATGCACGCGTTCTAACCATTGGGCCATCTCAGCTCAGCATCTAACCTAACCTAACACAAGTGAGAAACTTTAAAGGAGGTGTATTCCTTGTCTAATATTCTTGTTCCTGTCAATTCCTTAAGTATAATTCGGCATTACTAGCATTCTTTTTTTTTTCAAAAAAAGAACAATTTAAGCGTTTTTAAGTATAATTCAAAACTGTATACATAATATCATGATTTATTTGGAAATGACCAAAGAATTGGGAGTTTCAATTTCACTGTGAATATTTACCAAGTTTTATAAATATAACTTAGTTTCATCGTATTTGGTTTACATTATTCAATAATATTTTTAGGGATGTAAATGTTCCTGAATAATCAAATGAATAATTAATACGATTTGCCGAGATTAGCTGTACTTTTGAACTATACTATCATATTCAAAGTTTGGTCATTCTATTACCGCTGTATTTTAAAAGCGGAATACTTAATTACCTCAATGTATTTTACATATTACATTATTAAAATTTTAATAATTAAAAAGGAAAAAACTGCTTAATGATGTTGTGTGGTATTCCCATCTCATCACATCATCAGGCCGTTTTTGTCCACTGCTGGACATAGGCCTCTCTAAGTGCACGCCACTGTAGTCTTTTTCCGGCTGTATGTGTGTGGTAGTAAATATTGCTAATTATAACTACGAGTCGCTACTACGATTTTCTTGACGTGAAATCTGATAAGAATTCTCACAGCACTTTTTGGCAATTTTATTTTTAATTGATATATAATGCGACAGCTACGCTATTGTGAACAATTATGTTTTTGAATTTGGAATAAGTTGTAGTCTGGTAATTGGACCTGGGAGTATGTGGATAATGTATAAAATACTCATCTAACATAACTTTTTACATCGTTAATGCATTACTAACCGCGAGAACTATGGTGCTTCACCTTGTGCTAGTGACTTAGTAGTTATCCAAAGTTCTACTGTTTAGCAGGAGAATTTGTAGCGAAGTGAGTGGCACCAACCCAGTAGCGAAGGATAGGTCATTATCATCCAGTGTTCGCCAGTACAGTCAAGATAAACCTTGTTTCATCCATGCGTGAAATATTGTCACGATATATTCGAAAACAACATTATAATGCGACGATAACGTCGAAGGAAATCGTTATTTTTAACCATCACCTGTAAAATGACATAAAAGTACCAACTGAGCCACATTTATCCTCTACATGCTGCGGCACAATATTTGGCCAGACGGGTTTGCTCAAGCTACCACCAAATAAACACTTAAATGATTTCATGATAATGCATTTGTAAAAATACATGATCGATTTCGAATATTTCGATGTTGATTTTCCACCCCATACGCTTTTAACATACGTTCGACCATTTCCAGCACATTACCGGTGATCATTTCTTTATTGTTAAATGCACCGGTTTAATGGCGCACGCTTTACACTGGAAAATGTTCAGCAAACTTTAATGTTTACGACGAGACTGTTTTAATTGCAAACTCTGCGATATATTTTTTATAGCTTCACATAATTAATGACCAACAGCAGAAACTTCCGTTCACAGCATTCAAGATTTATAGCAACAGCTCGTAGCTGTTCCACTGATTGGCAAAGGCTTCGTTAAGTGGAATTGAAGCTAATTATAAGGCTCTGTTCCACTGCGGGTTAGTTGGATATATTTGGCAGAAATATAACCCTGATTATTCAAAAGTTTTATTCCACTGTAGTGAAAGAAGAGACATAAAAACAAAAGCATATAAAACTGCAGCACTTATCTTCGATTAAAATGCATGTGTTCCATCCACCACGAGGCAATTTTGCTTTCTTAAAGGTAAGTTCAGATTGGATTTTTCTCTATAATGATACAGAATGATATTTTCAAGTGTCATGGTATAACTTATAAATTGTTGTCCTTTTTATTAAATATAGGACCTACATGGTTGCAAATAATGCTTGTTCATTTGCTCTGTTTATAATTACTTTGACGGTGATTCAACAATGATATTTTTATCCAAATTATTTACTTAAATGACTCGTGTACCAATGATTGCCCAACCCCGGAAAGCACCATTTATTCTCATGTGTTTATGTGCTAAAAATGCATCTGCGAAACCTGTATGTATTTTATTTCAATGAAATTCTGCGTTATTTTATGTGTATCGACCATCCCGTATTGAAAAAGCGTGGAAGGGAAGGCCTTTGCCCACCGATGGGAAAGTTTACTTTTACTCTTTTTACTTACTTAAATTATACTTTACTTTAACTTGTTACGCTTTGAATCGTTTTTACGTTAGACGAATCACTAAAATACCATACATTCCAAACCGTGAAAATCGACGATGAATTTAAGTCAAAGATTAATGACACTGGTCTAAATAATTACTGAGTAACCGCCTAGGCTGGGTTCTAGATGTAGATCAATACTAGTTTACAAGCTGGATAGTTAGATGACATTTTTAAATGCGTAGCGTTATAGAGGATGAGATCTGCATCGTATAAATACTGTAAGATGGAGTTCTACATTAAATTATCGGTGTGTAAACTTAAGTTATTTAAAAAAATCGTATTCAAAAAATAATTAGTTGATTTTCATATACAAAAATTTTATACATTTACTATTAAACAGATCTCGCTTCACACGTGAATACAACAACAACAACAACAGCCTGTAAATTCCCATTGCTGGGTTAAAGGCCTCCTCTCCCCTTGATGAAAAGGTTTATGAAACATATTCCACCACGCTGATCCAATGCGGGTTGTTGGAATACACATGTGGCAGAATTTCTATGAAATTTGTACATGTAGGTTTCCTCACGATGTTTTCCTTCACCGCTGAGGACGAGATGAATCATCAAGACAAATTTAGGGCCATCTTGACTCTCTGGGCCATCTCGACTCTCGCACGTGAATAGTCTAGCGTGTTTACCTACAACTTCTACAATCAACAATATATCAGGCAATTTAGACAAAATCGTAATGAATGATACGCCTAAACTAATTAATTTGAAACAACTTTTTATTATTTGCAGAACCAGAAGCTTCGAATAATATAAAAACAATTGTTACAAATTATTTTATTGTTATATTACAGGCGGTTACAAATGAAAAAAAGTGAATTACGTGCGGTGGATGGAGATCCGAAGTCATTTATTCACGCATCAGTGACGTATTTATTTCGGAATACGATTTCAAAAGGCCTTTTAAATCAACAAATTAAATAAATTACAAAATCAACAAAGATTCAGAGTACATAGTAAGCAATTTCGTTATACCTTGTTTTGATATTTTTACGTTTTACTGTGATTTATTTTAGGAATTTTAATGAATTATTATTCGATTTGATCGTAAAATGTCACGAATTGTAATACAACAAAGAAGCAGATGTCTGAATTTCTGAAAAAAGGCCCTTTCCTTACCTTTAAGGATATGGTTTTAGAACCCAATGCACCATGCTACTCAAATATGTTACATATAACCTAAGATTAGTATATAATGCCTAAGATTAGTTATAAACTAATTAACCATAAGTAAAATCAGCTTATATAAATTTAAACTTTATAATCTGTGGATAAATTGGTTTAAAGACCCAAAAAATTGTAGGACTTCGTACATGCCTGGGAAGTTATCACCACTCATCACATTCTACCGTCAAGCCATACTTAAGATTGTTGAGTTCCGGTTTGAAGGATGAGTAAGCCAGTTCTAACTATAGGCACAAGGGTGATAATATCTTAGTTCCTAATATTGGCAGCGTACTGGCCGTGTAAGGAATGTTTAATATTACACCGCCATTGATCCGCTTACTATCTGCTGGATAATGCAAAAGGGACATCACATTTCAATTCTCAAGGTTAGTGACACATTTTAGATGTTCGAAATCCTTCAATTATTTACTGTATCGATGTCTATAGACAGTAAATATGATAAATAAATATGAGACAACATCACATACATTACTCTGATCCCAATGTAAGTAGCTGAAGCACTTGTGTTATGGAAATCAGAAGTAACGACGCTACCACAAACACCCAGATCCAGGACAACATAGAAAACTAATGGTAATCTACATCGGCCAGGAATCGAACCCGGGACCTCAGCGTGGCGTACCCATGAAAACCGGTGTACACACCACTCGACCATGGAGGTCGTCAAAGGAGACAGTGATGAACACTTACGAGTGACCTAATAGTTATTCCGCCCATTAGTGCTAAAAATCCTATAATTACGCTGGTTCTATCTCTGACACATGAACACAGCCTTGCAAAGCATTCATCGTCTAGTATAATTAGTAAGGTTTTAAACGCATAGACGGATACACACAAAACCTTATTACCGGTGACGACAAAAAATCCACCTGAACACAGGATTGTCGTATGTTTAGAATTTAATCTTTTCGTTTGTAATAATTACATAATTGCTCGTGAAAAAACGGGAAACCATTATGTTGTCGGATCTAGAACAGTAATGTGGTACGTATAATGTTACCAGTTAAAAAAGGGTTTAATGTCAGAGGGTCAGAGTATTAACCGCATTTTTTAATATTAAACGTAGCCACGTTTAGAAATATTCTTTTGGCTTATGAATTAAATTACTTACGTACTTAGCGAATATAATAGAAACGGAAAAATGCTTACGAATGTCCGCCATCTTTAACTTCTAAAATAATTTAATTTTCGAGTGTTAAAACTTTAAAACTATTATTTTGTACTTATTTATATTCATGCATATTTTAAAGACGTAAGTAACTCAGTCTGTTTTATATTTGCGCTTTAATCACTGAACCGATTATAATAAAATTTGGTATATGGTGTTACTTTGATTCCCGTGTTAGGACATACTTTTTAAATAAAGAGGGTGTAAATTAGGAAGTGATAGTATATATAGACTGTTAACACATGCACTGAGCACGAGATTAGTTATTAGTACAAAGTATATTTTAAAATTATATATAGTCACACACACACACACACACACACACACACACACACACAAAGCAGATTTTATTCACGTGGCTGCCCAATGACCACACCGGTCATGCTAGCCAATGGGCTGGGTCATCGCTAGTTTTCTCTTAGTTATTATCTTCTAAAACTGTAACATAAAATATAAATGTCAATATTTGTGTGGTTAAATAAGTTTCTAAGTTTTTAGAAAACGTCGTTTGTCTAACATGTTCAAATATGAAGTTTGGCAGCAATGGAAACATTGGCACAATTCCAATACTTATATTGTTAGAGCAATTTAATTAACTAGAATGTTGTTTAACGTTTATATACATAGTCATATACATTTTTTTTATATTATCCGGGTAAGCATATGACTCTACTCCACCTGATGGTAAGTGAAAATGGAGTCCAAACGCGAAGACGTCTAGTACTCACAGCAAGAATGAGCTGCACTAGTCACCCTCGCCATGCCGGCCCGCAAGATGCCTCTTCTCGCCTCATATAGTAATATTTCAGTCTTGCCTAATAAAGGATGAGTCGAGATGGCCCAGTAGTTAGAACGCGAACATCTTAACCAAAGATTGCGGGTTCAAACCCAGGCAAGCACCGCTGATTCATGTGCTTAATTTGTCTTTATAATTCATCTCGTGCTCAGCGGTGAAGCAAAACATCGTGAGGAAATCTGCATGTAACAAATTTCATACAAATTCTGCCACATGTGTATTCCATCAACCCGCATTTGAACAGCGTGGTGGAATATGTTCTAAAACCTTCTCCTCAAAGGGAGAGGAGGCCTTTAGCCCAGCAGTGGGAATTTACAGGCTGTTGTTGTAATAATAAAAAAGTTACAGGTAAGTTATATTAACATAATTACAAATTATAGAGGATATATAATCAAGAAAGAGTGGTTTTCCTACTTGATCAATTGCTTGGTCAAGACGGATATGGGCTTCGAGGTTGCCTTCCTTGCCCGACGTGATCCTCCCCGATAGCTCCCTTTCTTCTTGACCCATGGGGTTACGGCCAAGGCTAAGTTGGTACAATGGTTCCTTCTTCTTGTTAGTGTGTTACAGTCCGATAGTTGTTTGATGATATAATAACAATGATTCATTGCGTATTATGTGACTCGGTAGCGATAGATGGCGCTGATCGAAAATGTCACTTTCCTGAATCGCGCTTTCAAGATATTCGCTATTGGGTATATATAATGAGGAATAGTTACATACAGATACATAAAATGAAGATATAAGAGTCTGTTAGAGGGGTCAGATCTTTAAAAAAAAAACGAAAGCTACAAATTATTCAGTGATTTTTTTAAAGTAAACATACCTACTGCTATACTATTTTCAGTCATATATTCTGATTGCTATTCATGAAATCTAAGAATTTGATTTAAATAAAATACATTTCTATACGAAATTCAATGTGCTTACTACAACTAATCAAATTATTAGTCTTTAAAATATATAAAAACAACCTCCGAACTGAGAATCCAATAGAATGTTATATTGGAAAATACTATTTATTCAGGCAACGAAATTCTACATATCAACGAAAGAGGTATTTAATTAATCGACAAGTTGATTGCGAAACCATTAGCAAATATAACATCGTAAAATGTACACGTTAGCAAGTAACCGTTAAGTTATTGGAGATGATTTTAATTTAATTAAATATTATCCTATTTACGAATTACTTAGAAATGTCTCTTTTGTATATTTACAGTGTAAAGGGTTGTATGTACAAAAATGTAATAATAATTTGGGTTTTGTTTAATATATATTGTAGTAGGTTTTAGTTTAATACAGTTCTATAAAATGAAGATTAAATGTTACTTGGAAGACTAGTAGAATAAAGTACGATTTGATATGTGGGACTCCCCGTTACCCTGGACGCCGAGTACGCCCCGGTTTACCGGAATACCCACCAGCGGTACGCTCTCCGTCTTTTCGGTGGGCGCCACGGGATCGCTTTCGCATGCTACCGTAATGACGGGCCTCCAACACCTAGGGGAATTCCCGGGTTACTGAGACCCCCCTATTCCCTGCGTCGCCTATTGAGGCGGGGGGAGGATGTGCACGTAACGCTATGCGATCACCACCCAGCGCATCATTGGGGCTGTATGTATTGCCTACATATTCAATGGGCCCCAACCTTAGTAACCAAAAAGTTATGTTCATTGCGCCTGTAATAATGATAGGTGATTCTTACAACAAAAAATTAAAGGATGTACCTTTATCTACATTTTTTTTTATTTTATAGTTAGGCGAGCATATGGGCCACCTGATGGTAAGTGGTCACCATCACCCATAGGCAATGACGCTGTAAGAAATATTAACTATTCCTTACATCGTCAATGTGCCACGAACCTTGGGAACTAAGTTGTTATGTCCCTTGTGCCTGTAGTTACACTGGCTCACTCATCCTTCAAGCCGGAACACAACAATACTGAGTACTGTTATTTGGCGGTAGATTAACTGATGAGTGGATGGTACCTACCCAGACAGGCTTGCACAAAGCCCTACCACCAAGTGAATAATGGTACTTACGACGTTTTGGAATTATAAATTGCAACCTACATACGATGTTTTGCACTTTAAATTCTTAGAACAAACATGAATTACGTTGAAATTGTATTCAAATTGAAAGCGTTTGGAAACTAAAGCAATGAAATTGCGTAAGTATGCTTCACTGTTGGGTAAACTGCAGGCTTCAAATTATGTCAGAGTACACACTCACGTGCTAAGTAGTTTAGTTGTTCATTTTAGTTCCTTCAAATTACATGGAACAGATTATATTAATTTCCATGTTTGATAGTTTTTAAAAGGCTGTTATTTAACTTGTAATGTATGTTATAAGCAGTTAACTTATAAGGATAATATGATATAATAGTTCATCGTCTGTGCCTGTGTAGATAAACAATTGAATTAAAAAAAAAGTTCTCATTGATTTTACTTTTTCAAAATTCAACACGTGCAATGAAACCTCGTAATGAGATTATTCGTTTATATTAATAGTTAATGGTTTCAAAGGCAATTTAATTTAAATAAAAGCTTCTTTTAAAAAAAAGCGTATTAGCTAATAGTAATAATTTGAAATTTAAATTAAAAAAAATTACTAGCTACTCGACCCGCCTTCATACATGTATACACATTCATAATTATATTATAGTAGAAAAAAAAACTTATTTTTTTTCTGGCTACGTAAGTTGAAATTCTCTCCTACAATATGTCTTATACACGTTCTTTCCTCTAGAATCAGTCTTTTTTGTTATGAACATCGCAATAAAATTTTTTACACAACTTAAAAGATACCAGAAAAATAAAAGGCACCCGCGGCTTTACCCGCGTGAGATTTATAAAACTTTTAAGAATTCTTACTCCTCCAAGACTCAAACTAACTATCTCCATTGCAAATTTCATAGAAATCGGTCAGCGGTTTAAGCGTAAAGAGGCAACAGACACTTACTTTCGAATTTATAATATTAGTATATACTAGTATTAATAACAAATACTCGAATTAGAACATGATACAAAATCTATCATAGTTTCACTGTCATATTAGAAATTTGTAAGTCAATACAATATAATATGCAATTTGAAGACTACCGAAAGTTCAGTATTTGCACGGCTGCTGCACAATAACACTTTAAACGATAATGAATCTTAAACTATACGCATTAGGGTCTAGTAATGAATACCCGAATTTGCTCACTGATTTCACTTACATAGTACCAGTAATCAAAGTTTACGTTGCTCTTGTGTAACTTTGTTTTGCACAGTAAGAGTTCTAACAATTAACTTCCCTTTAATGATATCGAAATTTTGACCTTTCAACAACTTTCCTTAATATTTTGATGAGTCAATCTATTTTGATAAGAAATAAATTGGCTATGAAATATATAAAATAAAGCCTTTCTAATGCGGTAACGTCACCATCAATAGTGTAGCACTAACATGAAAATGGGAAAGGCTATTATTATTAACAATGTACATACATATTTTATATATGAATGACGCTCATGACAATTCAATGGTGTTTGCCCTGCTTTTATCGGTTAAGATGTAAGCTTTTTAACCACTGGTCGAACTCGGCTCACTGGGCCATTCGGCTCATCAACCTTACATATACATATGTACATCAAATTATTTTTTTTCAGCTCATATATTTTAAGATAATAGTCCGTGACAGATGGACTCAGAAGAGACACTATATGGATACTAGAAGAATTTTATTTTTGTCGGTAAAGAAAAAGAGAAAAATAAATGAACAGTTACATTTTAAAGTTTCAATGATATTCTTGTCCCTGATATTTTAGTTTAATTTATCAGTAAAGGGACATTCGAAAAGCATTACTTCATAATAATTAAACTCCGCAACTTTCCAATCAGAGTCTGAAGAGATAAGATGTTGAGTCATATTAATTATGTCAATATTGGTTGAATTCGATTTCAGTTCTTAAGATCATTTGAATATTTTGCCTTACATAAAGTTTACTGAATATTGGTGAACGAACGAAACGTCACAAAAGTTATGGAAAGTGATTGTAATGGGATGGAAATCTGCTTGTGTGCGATAATTAATTATAACTCATGGAACTGTTCTTTTTATAGGGGAAACTGATAATAACTATTCATTCACTCTATAGCTCACTGGAAGAATGAGAGAGAATGTCAAGGATATGGATAGGCTTTCGTGGTAATATTAAAATACATGTAATAAGACGGTATAGTGCAAACGACCTGTTCTCTTGAATGAAAGTTATCGAGTAACGCTACAGCCTCATCTTTTGAGTTTCTTAATTCCCTCAAAAATCACTTCATCATGTTAATATATGCCGTATAAAGGTGCGTACATGACGGACACTGTCAAAGTTTACTACATGACATTGAACATCAAGCTGTGCTTATATTTATATTATGTATACAAATAAAAACAATAGTAATAATTTACATAACATCGTATAACTTTACTGTTGAGATATATTGTATCTATTGATATGAATAAGCTTCTGATACCATAAACGTGACATGTATAATCCAATATCATAGACATTACAACGTTCTGGCAATAATACGGCTTACCAATGTCAATGATCATAACCGTGCACTCAAAATGAAGTATCGAGTACCCCATACAGCTTATCGTTGACAGACACGACTGTGACAACGTTTAATACAACACTTCAGACATGGAGTTATAGGTTACTTAATTATTCTGTTTTGTTTTTAATAATATAATTATGTAGACTGGTATATCGACTTCATGATAAGTCACGACTACCCACAGACTGTATTAATGACTGTATGAAATAATAATAAATCCTTACTTCACACCAATTCGCCATCAACCTTGGCTATGAAGGCACGTGTCCTTGTGCTGTGGTCACACTAGATACTAACCGTTCAAACTGGAACGCAACAATACTAAGTACTGCAGTTTTGCTGTTGAATGTCTGATGAGTGGGTGGTAAAAAAAGTAAAAAGGGAAGGAAGCCTGAGCCTTCACAGACGGGCTTGCACAAAACCCAATTACCAAGTATGCTAAGTTATAACAGACACTTATTATTATAACTGAACACTTACCGTATTGTTCTTTGTACTTTGATAAAAGAAATGACTTTACAAACTTCTTTAGTGAAGAAAAGTAAAACTACTCCCAAAGTAGCGTCAGTTTAAAGACACTTTATAGGGATTGGCTCAATTTTAGAACGATGCGATTCCGGCGTCTGCTATTGGAATTCATCCAAAAATCGAACACCGTCAATTCTTTTTCACTTGGAAGATATCACAAAAAAATTCACAGATTGACATAACAAAGAGTGAACAATTCTCCAATAACCATAAAAAAAACTGAATATTTTCCATCAGAACGTGGAAAAATTGTACTGGTAGTTGGCTTTCAATATTTTTCATTTTCGACTTGGTATTTGCGATCTGAATGACAGAGCTATCAAGCTTCACAATGAATTCTATTTATCAACTGTAAATTACTGCGCAAAAAAAAATGTAGCGTATATTTTAAAGTATTTGTAAAATAGCTGCGTTATGGAGGAAAAAACTTTATTAAAATATCAGATGAGCTCTCATATTATTCTTTCTTTATAACATTTTGTAGATATCTGTTTGATTGAGTTTCTGATTATTTACAGTAAAGGTAGTAGCTGTAATCCATCCTTAAAAATCTTTCGACTTTTCTCTTGCAATGTTATTTCTGGATTTTGAATGTCTTCACTAATAGGTACGTAAGCTTTAAAATTCTCAAAGCCTTTTACTTTCCGGTTACCATTTTTTGATAACAATATCTTTATATCTTCTATTATTGATTTTAACTTGACATTAGTTTGACTTGAATTAGTCTTTTCATTTTCTATTTCGTCTTCTATATGTTTTAAATCTTGTACAATTTTTTTTTCTTCAACTTTAACTTTCAGATCTTCATTTATATTGTTCGAATCGTTATCTGTTCCGATAACCTTTTTTAATGCATCAGAATCATTATGGTCACGAAATAAATCATCTGCTACTTTTATTTGAAGAGGTTTAGCGTTGGATGTGAAATTTAAATTTTTTACTGAAATCGTTTTAACATCACACAAAAGCAAACAATAGCAGAGAACGTTGATGTATGTGTGTGGCATTCTCGACATTATTAATTGGATGATTGGTTTATAGCAAATAAACCGGCGTAGATGATTGAGGCGTTGAATCAATGTAATCAAACGCATTGTATAAGTTACTCAAGTGTAATCAACTATGTCAAATTGTTAAATTAAAACGTCTGATGTGAGTACTGCATCACGTTGGAACTGTTTGTATTCTGTAGTTATTATTATTTGAAATATTAATAGTATTATTAATTATATATAATTAATATTTTTTACAGATCATAAAAATATAATAAGAAATCAAATGTTCAATTCTGTTTTTATCTGCTTCTTAAATATGCTTGCGAGATTTATTTTTTGATTGTCGAGTCATAGTACATAGACCACGTGATAGTAAGTGATTATCACTACCCATAGACTTGGGTTCCGTATGAATTTTCAACAATTTCTTGCATCACAACGTGCCACCACCATAGGAACTAGTTGTAAGATGTTACGTGCTTAGTTACAATGACTCACTTAGCCTTCAAACTTTAATACATCCGAAGTCTATACGGGCTTGCACATGGTCTTACCACCATGTATCTCAAAGTATAAAGTAGACTACAATCAAGAGTTTACCCTTAATCGTGTGTGCATATAATTATTCAACTATAGAAGTATAGTCGTTTTTTAGTCTTTTATCTTAAAGAATATGAATATATTATAAATTCTTACAATAAATAAATGTCTTGACATGCAATTTCAACTCACGTATATATCATTTCTTATTTTGTATTTAAGAGTGGGTAGGTAATTTTCTAAGGGCATTAACCTTTGTAACCCAAGCCATGCGAAGTACGACTTCGTCTACGCTATAATAAAGATCATCTGGATTAATAAATCAAGCGCATTTTCTTTTATATACATACTAGCGACCGGCCTCGGCTACGCACGCGTACAATACTGATACTAAATATACTACAGAATTTGTTTATTTACGACATCACGTTACAAATTTCTAAAATTATCAGTATTTATTTATTTACTAAATTGTCCATGTATTATATACAAAAACCATCCACTCAAATCACTCTATCTATTAAAAAAAAACCGCATCAAAATCCGTAGCGTAGTTTTAAATATTTAAGCATACAAATGAAGATAGGGACAGAGAAAGCGATTTTGTTTTATACTATGTAGTGATATGAATATCAAGTAAAATGATATAAAGCAATTCTGGGATAATAAACTTGTGCGTGTTAATCAATTTTTAACACTTAAAGCCTTTGTCATGTTAATTAGTCGACTGTGTTCGTTAAAACGCTTATAAACAGATTTTCGTTCTGAAATTTATAAGAGAAATTTATATTAATATTGCAAAGTGTGAAAATATTTCTTGACGCAATTTTATGAAGAAATTTCATTATGACGAGATTAGAATTTCATTTTCAAACGTGATACATGTTTATATTTATGTATGTATATATATATATATATATATATATATATATATATATATATATAAATTAACGGGCGAATTTATATGATTTCGTGAGCTAATCTTAGGTACTAACTTAAAAAAAAATTGCCACTATATAGATAGATACTAAGAAGGTTTTATGGGTTAAATAACTTAACGATCCTGAGGAACAGAGCCACCATACATTTCTGATTGAATTGAACAAACCTCATACAGAGTATATGTATGATTAAAATAATTTTATGTCGAACATATAGCCACCTGATGTTGACTTGTCACTACTGTTAAGTAAAGTAAAAGTAAAATAATAGCCTGTAAATTTCCCACTGCTGGGATAAGGCCTCCTCTTCTATTAAGGAGAGGGTTTGGAACATATTCCACCACGCTGATACAATGCGGGTTGGTGGAATGCACATGTGGCAGAATTTCGATGAAATTAGACACGAGGTGGATTATAAACATAAATTAAGCAACAGTGGTGCTTGCCTGCGTTAGAACCCGCAATTATCGGTTAAGATGCATGCATTCTAGCCACTGGGCCATCTCAGCTTGTACTACTACACGTCACTACTGATAAAACACTAACCATCCCACATTAGGAAGTCAGTGCTTGTACACTGGCTGACTTATCATTGAAATGGTTATGCAATATTACTTAGTACTATTCTTACAATTCGTCATTTCTATTTACGAAAATGGATGTTTTATTTAACTCGTTCAAACAGTCCAACTTGCATTTAAAAGTGGCGTCAGTTTAAAGAGACTCTAAATTGGCACGACTTCAATAAAAGATTGGAATGCATCCAAAATAAAAGACACTTATAGTTAGGAAGTAATTTAATCCACAATTTCGTTGGTGTGCACAATAATATTGATAACGCAAAATTATAATACGGGGTGTCCGTCAGAAATGTTCGTCAAACTTTGTAATTTTCCAATGTCAATATAACAACAACAACAACAACAGCCTGTAAATTCCCACTGCTGGGCTAAAGGCCTCCTCTCCCTTTGAGGAGAAGGTTTGGAACATATTCCACCACGTTGTTCAAATGCAGGTTGGTGGAATACACATGTGGCAGAATTTCTATGAAATTTGTCACATGCAGCTCACTATGTTTTCCTTCACCGCTGAGCACGAGATGAATTAAAAGACAAATTAAGCACATGAATTAGCGGTGCTTGCCTGGGTTTGAACCCGCAATCAACGGTTAAGATGCACGCGTTCTAACCACTGGGCCATCTTGACTCAATATAACATGTAAGATATATTTGAAAGATGTTCTCACTAGTGTGGCAAAGTGACATTTTCGTTATCGATTCGATTATCGGCGCTAATTGATACATAAAACTGATAGTCGACTATTGCCCTTGAAAAATAATCTTGTTTCAATTTTTAGTGTCGACGGTTTCAAGCATTTTGAACGAAAAATAAAACAATTTTCTACCAAGTTTGAATTCAATTTTCCAGGTTTTTATGGTAAATAATATTGCAAAACGAATTATCCATTTTTGTCGTTGCTAAAAAGTCGAGAAAAATCTTCCTTGCACAAAATCAACATATAATAAGGTCTGTAAATTTCTCACTGCTGGACTAAGACCGCCTCTTCCTTTGAGGAGAAGGTTTTGGAATATATTACACTACGCTGCTCCACTGCGGGTTGCTAGATTTACATGTGGCAGAATTTCGTTGAAATTAGACACATGCAGATTTCCTCACGATGTTTTCCTTCACCACCACCATTGGGCTATCTCGGTGCTCTTCCTTATAAAAATAATCGCCCAAATTAAGTCTCAAAGCGACATTCCAATGCCACAGTAATGAAATGAAAACATCAAACAGAAAACGGTTACATTTTAAACACAAAGAAGGCTTTAAGATGACCATCCCGTAATTAAAAATAAACACTCTCAGGAATAGATGTTTAGTCGAGAAATGGGTTATAAAGAAACTAGTTGAGGGTTTGCGTTGGTGAGTGACTTTTATATAGCAAGTCCAATCATTTGTGCCGAAGAAAGACCTCAGTGGCGTGCATTTGAAGAGGCCTACGTCCAACAGTGGACTAGCCTGGACTGCTGTTGAATCATTTGTATTTTATTTGAGATTCACTTGAAATGTCATCGGCAATGTGATAAGCAATTATGTCATCTTGATCGAATATTGGGTATGACGTCCAAGGCCTCAAACAAACGCCTGAGGTGCTACCCTTTTCAAAATTACAAAAAGGTATATTTCCAACTACATTGCATTGTTAATTATAATTATGATTTTTTTACTATAATATTATGAGCTATATGATACGTTAAAATGCTATTGATATAGATTATTAGTAATTAAAACCTTATTTCCTTATATTTGCCCTGCCTTGGGGGTTTAGTCAAATGCAGTTGCACTACCTGATTGATGATCCACCTCTGATGGTGGCAATAAATTTTCTTGTCTCTTCTCGCTCTCTCTTTACCAACCAGGCTGCTACTGATAATTACTGAACGTAGAAACTTGTTTTGTTGATTTATTTATATGATTTAATGACGTGTCACGTGAACTTGTTAGCAGAAGAGTAAACAGCTTCGTTACGTAACGCGTTACGGCGCCAGTCTATCTGACTTCCCTTTCTCTTACGTCTATGACAGCGGTAGGTAAAATCCTGCTTTCTCACTCTAAACCACGATAGTCATATAACTCTTGTAGGGTGTCCTGAGTCACGATTTTTTTAATGGCAGGTTATTATGAGAATGTCAATACCAGGTGTTGTTAAATAAATAACGGTTCAGTGCCAAAATGGCCAATGTAAGTCTATCAATAATCTGAGTATATCATTCTTCTTATATTTTTTTAATGATCTGTCAGCCTATTGCCTAGAAATTTTACTGAATCACGTTGAAAAGGCTCGTTGATATGATGTTAGAATAATCGGTGAATGGTATATATCCAAAACAGCCTTCGTCAACCTATTATATACTGTATATACATTGTTTAAATATTCTTTATTTATATTATTCATTGTAATATTTTATTCAAACGAAAATTGTTTATATTTCACTTAAAACATTTTCTCGCTTGAAAAGCCGAGTGATTGATTACGAAAACACGGCAACAAGTTTAAAAAGAGTTTCATTTTGCGATACTCGATCAATCAACGAAATATAAGAAAATTTCGCTTATATTATTTTGCTTACTAAATATTTTATTAATTACAGTTTATAAAAGAAGCTTGCGAATAAGGATTTGAACTAGAATTATTCCTAAATATTATTTAGAAAATTCTAGTCTAGACTTATTTCAATCAAATCAGTTTCCGTGAAGGGACAGCGTTGTTGGTCTCAGTACTCTTTTATGTATATACTAGAAGCCCCGGCTTCGCAGGGGTACAACACTGATACTAAATTTACTTCAGAATCTGTTTATTACGACATCGTATTAGAATCTTCTAAAGTTATCATTGTTTCTATACTTTATTGTCCATGTACTACATGCAAAAACCTCCTTTCGAATTTTTCTATCTATTAAAAAAAAAACCCCAGCAAAATCCATTGCGGAATTTTAAAGATTAAAGCATACATAGGAAGAGCAGTAAGCGACTTTGTTTTATACTGTTATTATGTTGATCTTATGGTTAGAAGCGCATTGATATTATAAGGATGTATGTCTCTTAATAATAAGTGGAAAATGTGATAAACTCCAAGTCATCTTTTTAACGATAGAGATTATGACAAATCTGTGTTGATTGGGTGATTTCATAAATTAAATAACATTACTTTTAACATACATTTAGAGCGAGACGGATTTTTCGGTTCGTTAAAATGTTCACGAATATTTTAATCAATCGTAGTGATCTCGGGCCTGGCATTCCCACCATCCCTACCCAGTCTATTACCCAAAGGGAATATCGTGCAACGGTCTGAATATTCCCAATGCATTCTTTAATACGTCTAAAAGCACTGTCAAAATTATAGAATTCAAAGGGATTTCCATGTATGAAAAATATTTTAAAGATTTAATTTTCTGTGTGCGTAGTCTACAATTCTCATTGAGTTTTTATTTTATGAAAAATAATCAAAATATCCTAATTGTAACTTTCTCCAATATCTTATTCTATCTTTATAGTAAGCCAATATATATAGCAAGCAGCCGTCCCAGGGAATTTACTTCATTGAGTAAATTACAGCAATTATAGACTAAATGAAATAAAGGTTATTTCCTTTTTATTAATTCTAGGAATTGAAGTACGTACATTAATTAAAAAATTACATTCCTGAATGTAAACAAACACAAAAAAGAGCAACGAATAAAAAGTTCTTTATATATTTAGTACATTAAAAAATAAAGTGGCAACACTGCACCAACAGGTGTAGTCCGAAGTGGGTCAAGTGTGATATTCATTTTGCATAGAAATGGTCCCTTCTTTAAATATTTATTTAATTTTCTCGCCGATAGTAAAAACAGAACGTAGATTGCCCTGGAGTCGGTATACTGACACGAGATTATGTCAGGATTCTTTTTTTTTTAATCGTAAAAAGGTTGTAAACCCTGGAGATGTATGAGGGAATTACTTTTATGTGGATGTGAGGCAATCAGAAATGCTACCTGTTTTATTTTGGAAATATTTCTTGTGTATACATGTACTATTGCCAATTTCATTTAACAGATTGAACTAAAATCTTGCACGCATTTTTGTTGATATGATTATCTAATTTACTAAGGTTAAGTCAATACGACTAGTAACTAGTATTTTAGTTAAATATTAACGTACGTACAAGTAACAAATTATATTTTTATTAACATAAGAATTAATTATTTTAAATGCTTAAATGTTGCCAATGTGCAACTTTAGGAGCTAAGACGTTATTTTCCCTGTAAGACAACCGCTCACTTTACTGTTTAAACCGGAACACAAAAATAGTAAGTATTGCAGTTTGATCAAAGAAACATTGTTGCTAATAATATTATTAAATATAAAGTAAATTATTTAGGTTATATTGAAAAGTAAAAGCGAAATTTATTGTTGAAATATTTATACCACTTCCATAAATGAATAAGTTCTAAGATCTAAGCTTATTATAAAATAAATTGTGTGCAAACAAAAATGTGTTTTCAAAGGCTTGTAGGTTTAATATGTAAAGAAATATGTACGGACTTTTTGGCAATTTTCACAATCTCTTTTGGATTATGTTGGAAATCACCAAAATATTCATTATATTTTTCCTTAAAACATTTTATGAATGGTTTTTTTAGAATGTTTCTTTTATTTTTTTTGAATACGTGTACATGTTTTTTCAAAATGGTTAACTGCCACACGATATGGCCATGGCCCTACCGATAGAAATCGACGCTTCAAGAAATATTTATTATCTCTTACAACTGCAATATGCTTCCAAGCATGTGAACTAATAATACTAATAGATGCTTGATAGTCTTATTTTTTATAAGTTTATCTACGTAAAAAAAAGTAAAGTAACAGCCTGTAAATTTCCCACTGTTGGGGTAAGGCATCCTCTTCCATTTAGGAGAGGGTTTGGAACATATTCCACCATACTGTTCCAATGCGGGTTGGTGGCATGCACTTGTGGCAGAATTTAGATGAAATTATACACATACAGATTTCCTCACGATGATTTCCTTCACCGCCGAGCAAGAGATGAATTATAAACATAAATTAAGCGCATATATATAGTAGTGCTTGCCTGGGTTTGAACCCGCAATCATCGGTTAAGATGCACGTGTTCTAACCACTGGGCCATCTTAGCTCATCGCTCTATTTACTTCTATGTAAGCAATAATCAGTGTGTTCATACGATTAAAATAATAGCTAATCAAATAGTCATATCAAATCTTAATGATTAAAAATCGAAACATAATTTATACTTATAATTACTTTGTATTTAAATAGGTGTCGAGTTATTATGTGGTAATTAATGCAAGTGCTATTATTATTTTGATGGATAAATAGAACGTTTTTAATGTTTCAGTTCTCTGACAATGATAATAGAGAGCTTGACCCAGATGACTGATGAAAATAAACACTTTTGCCTTGACAAAACCAACCAAAGAAATACGCTCTAAGATATTTGATTACCAATTAACGAAATAACCAATTATAATAATGATGCAATTGCAACCCTACTGGGTGGTAGTCACCAAATAGGACTATTACTATTTTCTACTATTACTAGTTTCGATAAGTTTGTTGTGATTTTTGTTACTGGCTCACTTACCCCTGGGTACGTGGTAAGTGGTAAGTAACAAGTACAAGATAACTCTTTGTCAGTTATTTTCTATATCACTTTTTTTATAGAATAGGTTGGCGGGCGAGCATATGGGCCACCTGATGGTAAGTGGTCACCATCACCCATAGACAATGACGCTGTTAGAAATATTAACTATTCCTTACTTCGTCAATGCGCCACCAACCTTGGGAACTAAGGTGCTATGTCCCTTGTGCCTGTAGTTACGGAACACAACAATACTGCGTACTGTTGTTTAGCGGTAGAATATCTGATGAGTGGGTGGTACCTACCCAGGCGGGCTTGTACAAAGCTCTACCAGCAAGTAAATAATATGTTAAATAGAGGTGTGACTTCAACGTTTCATTAGTATATGGCTAATAAATGTTTAATATCATTTTGTTCGTAAAAATATCGTCAACGTAAACAACCAATACTTTCAGAAGATTCAATGTGAGACAAGTTCAATGTTAAGAATAAAGTAGATGTCGTCTTCACCGATAAAAGAATGGAGATCTAAATGAATGAATAAATCTGTAGTTAATCCTGAAATTTATTTATATAAAATATATTTTATTAAAATAATTGTAAGAGTAGAATATTCTTATAAATTGTCCTTGTAGTTTATGCTAAGCTCATTATTATCTACATTAGTTTAATCTATATCGGCTTAAAAATTGCGAAATAACCGTGGTGACCATTGCTTTACTGGCTCACTTACCCTGTAAGCCAAAAAAACAATACTAATATTAGCACAATAATTCTAAATATAATATGAGTGAGGATTTACTCAAACGGGCTTGTAAAAAGCCCTGCTCAAAAATATGTATTTTACTCATATTACAATATATAGAAATCCTGCAAATCTGATCGATATTATAATGTATCTAACTAAAATATTCAACAACCTACTTATTATTTTAAAAGGACGAGGTAAACTATGATACCGAGCTTATAAAGTCAATGTATCTTTTATTGAAAAAGTTAAGCAAACATTATTACATTTAGTACTTTGTAAATTCATTTATTAAATAAATTAACTTGTAAAGAATATTACTCTGTTTAATATATGAAGAATAAAGAATGATGTTGCATAAAAGTATGTTGGGTTTAGGACATAAAAATACAACAGAATAGATAGTATTACATTTTGAATTTTAATGGTAATCCCATGCGGGGACGCTTATACTACGAGTTTTCGTAGAGGCTCGTAGCAACATGCTACGACGCTACGAGACTTCAGATTTTAGTGTTTTACGCGCAGTAAAACTTTATTTTATCTGAATAGTTCTAGATTCCTTAGAACTATTAGACTAAAATATTGTTTTCAGGGACGCATCATTATGTTTTATATTATGACTTTAATTGTGTGTGTTGTAAGTTATTTATTCTTTGACATTTATTGTTGAGCCTTATAATAGTAAGGGAAAGTAGATAAATATAAGTAAAAGCCTTTAATAATTTCTTATATATTGGATTGATTGTTTCCGTCGGTGCCCGTTTGAGCAAAGAATAATTTAGCAAGATAGTTCCAACAAATATAGTAAAAGGAAAATTATATTCTGATAAACATTACGTATTATATAAAAACGACAAAAGACCAATTTCGTTTCAGAGACGTAATAAGTATGATACGTTTTATACGAGATAACTGGCTTTTTATCCAATTATTGGTTATAATATTCTGTTATTATATTTTTGGCTTAATCCTTGTAAATATAAAAAAAAAATCATAAATAATAACCATTAAACTTGTCTGTTACGTCTTTTTAAGACTGGAAACGTTAGAGACTTCCTGTAATCCAATTTTGTTGTCAAATAACAATAAACACAGTTTAATTTTGGCCTAATGAACTATTCCGCACTTCAAGCATCCCTCGAGTCGAGTTATTAAGCAAACATAACAAACATAACGAAATGTCTCATCTCTAAATCCCCAACTAAAATTCCATAGAAGTAATAATGTTCCCAAACAACAAAATCTAGCACAATATGGGAGAAGGCACGTAATTTAATTAAATTCGGTTCAAAATAAATGTTGACCCAATGTGTCTCTTGAAGAAGGATGATTGAACAAACACACTATGATAACAGTCTTCCAAATATTCATACAGACTAGTTTTCGTATATCAAAGTATATGGAAGATATATCTCTTCCTTATAGTATTAAATTTGTAGAATTATTTGCAAAAAATATTTAAAAAATATTATCTAAAACATAAAAAAAATGAAATATATTAAAATTTATTGTAATAAAATAAAAATACAGCACATACAAAAAAATACTGGTATATAAAGCACAATACAAAATTATATTAAAGATAAATAAACGTAGACTTTGTTGATTTCTAGGCAGGAAAAGATAACCTACTGAGCTTTTCGATAGAATCTACTTTCCAAACCGAAAATAGGTACATTTAATCTAAAACTGTAATATCACATTTCTAACGCACTTTTAAAGAGCCTGCTTGTGAAAAAAATATTTAGATTTGATTTATTGATCACATATTTAAATATCATTGATATATTCTACTAACAATTCCATATCGGCATAACGAGTAACCAAGTCCAGGGATAGAATATTTTATTACAAATCTATACATATAATAAAATTGGAGTGTCTATTTGTAATATTTAAATAGCCCTTTTTTACTCAATACATATGTATATATACACGGTACATATACCAAAATAATTTTTTTTTTACAATTTTTGTCTATCTATCTGTCTGTCTGTCTGTTTATTCCGGCTAAATACTGGAACGGCTGGACTGATTTTGACGGGACTTTAACTGGCAGGTAACTGATATAATAAGGAGTTACTTAGGCTATAATAATATTTTTTTGTTAAATTTAAACGCGTACAAGGTCGCGGGAACAGCTAATGTATTATAAAACCTTTGACTGTCTGTCAGCCATTTAACACTATACAGAAACACGTGCAGTTTGAAGCAAGCTTCGTAGCAGAGCATAATTCTCGTGATTGATGATAGCTACGACGGACGACTTAACATGCTCGGCGATATACCGAAAATGTTACCGTCGTAGTTTTTAACATGACAGATTAGCTTTCATCGGTGGTAGAGCTTATACAGAGCCGTTTGGGAATAACAATTTTGCCATTTATTTTATGGATAATCGCTTATGTTGCGGTGTTCTGATTATTCTTTTTTTTTATTAATCTATAAAATATGTTTTTTAATAATGATTAGAGGTGACTTCGTGCAAAGATTATGATTGATATAAACTTATATCACGAGTACAAGATGTTGTATTGCATGTTTACGTGTTTACCCTTAATGTTGAACATTTTTTTAATATAATAAAAAAAATCTTTTAATGTTACTAAGATTTTTTGTCATTTTATTATTATTTGTATGGGTATATATTTATACATGCTTGATTAGTTATGAGCATGAGCATAGAGAAAGGGAGAGGAAAAGCCGATCTATAAGAAGACATGGATGGAGCATATGAGGAGAGATATGATAAAGATGAACAAATAAAAGATCATCATCATCATCATCAGCCCGTTCCCGTCCACTGCTGGACATAGGCCTCTCCAAGTGCACGCCACTGTGGTCTTTCTCCGGCAGATAAAAGATATTTATATGTATTTATGTTTCGAGTGTGTGTGTTTTGTGTAACATTCTATTGCATGAGCAGTGTATATGATTGGTAATTCAAAATAATCGTACACATTCTCACATGTTGTTTCATCATCAGTCCTCAACCCAAAGATTTTCTGAAAGATTCGCTGTTTTAGAGATAAGGCTGTCTGTTGCATCTCGTGCAATTTTTTTTTTAAATTCAAATATCAAATTTGATTTCATTGTAGTTAAGTACATAAATATAATATTGGTGGAACGAACTAGCTCGTAAATGTCGCAAAGAAAGTAGTATAAGTGACCTTGAGACATTTCACCGGAAACTGATCTATTCAGAGTATGTATGAATAGTATACGTTCTAGAAACATCTGTCCAGTCTCGTGAGTACAATACATCAATGGACTTGAAAACAATGAACGACTCTACAAAGTTTTCGACTGAAAACAATAAGACGATAACGTTGAAACTCTATCTCATTACATACTAGTTGTAGACCGCGGATACACTCGTATCATAGAAGTTGTTCATCAGGTTTTCAGCATAAAAAGGAGCCTATGTTAAGTAGCATATTTTGGAGTTCAATTATTTATCTCGTGCTCTACTATGAAGAAAAATATTGTGAGGAAACCAGCATGTGTCTAATTTCGACGACGTTCTACCACATGTGGATAGATCAACGCCGATTGAAGTTAAAGTGGAGTATGCTCCAAATTTTCTCCTCAAATGGCGAGGAGACCATAGCCAAACAGTGGTAAATTTGTGATCAGATGTTCTAACTTTTATCGAGTGAAGTAACAACTGCCAATGATGTTGTAAGAAATATTACCCATTCTTTACATCGCTAATGCATCGGCAGCCTTAAGAACGAAAATATTATGTCCCTTGTCCCTGGAGTAACACTGGCTCAATCGTTCTTCAAAACATAATCCAACACCAAATTTTGCACTTTGTTGGTAGAATATACAGATAACTGATGAATTAGAAGTACCAAGAGGTTCTTCTAAAAGATCCTACTACAATATAATAATATTATTAAGAGCTTTTATACAATATTTTTATCGATCACAATCATACCTGATGCAGGCTAATATGGAACACGCTTGCCTCAAATATACCCGGATTGTAATGCTCAGGAAACAAAGCCGGAAAGACAGTCCATATATTGTCTGTGCGTATGAGAAACTTGACTGCGTGCTTTATTCGAAGCAATATTTTTTCCATAAAAACGAATTAAATATAATACATGTGTATTAAAATTGAGTTTTCTGATAGTTCGTACGGCAGCGCTAGGCTGCTTCACAGAAGGAGGTGGCGGTCCTTCACACCGATTGCCGCTACTATTTACTGGAGGAAAAGGACCAAGGTCTTCCCCCAGCGTATATCCCTCTGGGGTGGATCACAGTCCACACCATTTTGATTGTTTTATTATATAATATTATTAAAATTATTTAAATTAAGCTAATGGCGAGACAAGCGTCAAAATGGTTTTATTAATTATTCATATATGTACTATTTTTATCGTTAATAAATTAGAGAGTTGTTCTAAGAAATCAATCGTGAACAATACTTCTATATACGCTTATTTCACAATTAATGAAATAAAAGAATCACAAAGGGATTCCAATTGCATTCTCAGGGATATTGCTTCGTAATGAAACTGACGCTCTTCTGTCTTCTGATTAAATCGGCTTCAGTTTCGTAATACGATAAAGTCCGCAGATACCTCACTGCGGGAAAACAGTTTCCTCTATTGAGTGCTTGGATCTTATTCCACCACGCTGCTGCACGTGTATCTATATGTAACTAGTATGACAAAGTTTCACGCAGGGCTTGAAAATTTACTCACAAACATTCTCTGTAATTTATATTTTTTAAATCCAAACATGATTTCAAAAAAAACAACCGTGGAAACAAAGCAATTAAACCTTATTTAAAACAAAAGTGTGATAAATAATGTAACTTTTAAATTTTACGGTAACTAAAACATGTTAATTATTAACTACAAGGAACTTAAGGAACAATGCTCCGAGCGTGTACATCACGTTTTATTGATAGTCATTTCGCACGCTATGAAAGTCCGGTACGTCCGGTACGCACGTACGGCGAATATCAAACACTAGTGACTCACCTCGTCTTTGCATGATTTGATGTATACGGTGATTTTCTACTATTGATTTTTTTAGGTTTACTTCATTAGTTCTGTAGATTAATTCACAGCTGACAGAGAATCAAATTATACCTCTTTATACACATTATATAATACATATATATTTATTTAGAAAAGTTCACCGACGTGCAGCTTAGTGAATTAATGAGTTAAAAGAACAGTAGAATCGATGGCCGTTAAAGCTGGTTCTTGAGTGAAGGTCGTGTGTTAGTACACATATGAGGCAACACGCAACACAGAAGAGGAAGAGACCTGAAGATCGAGCTCAGTAAGGGCTAAGGAAGAAACGTATGCATATTAGTGGTCTTATACGGTATGATCATGATTTGGAAAAGAAATACAGGTAGTCCTAAATTCACCAAAACATGCTTATAATGCTATAAATAGGGCATATTTATAGCCAAACGTTCTTAACACAGCATGTAGATTATATATGTTACCGTAAAATTACAACCATCATTAGATTGCAATCTATCTCGCCAGATAATATTTCACGGTTCACAATATTTCGAAAGTTTACAATCTAAGATAGATTGTAATCTAACGTTGACATATGCTTATATAAGATCGCTACGAACATATATTCGTCTTGGTGTAACGTGATATTAGTTCGTATCTGCGTAAGCGGCTCTATATTCGGGAGTTACGTAGTATTGTTGATCGCGTGTTATTATAGATTATTATATGTAACGAGTAACGAGTGGATGAATGAAGGAATGAATCTTTAAAGCAACTGTGTTGAATCACGTAACCAAAATAAACATGAAATGCCAAAACTGTTATGTTTAGTGAGTAGACTTGTTTACGTTAAAAGAACTGACGAATGAGTAATACCATACACCATGATTTCTACATATTATAAAACAAAGTCCCTAGTGGTTTCTGTCTATCTGTATGATTGCGATAAACTGCAAAACTACAAAACATTAATTAGGATTCATAAGGTTTAGTTTTATAATTCTATAACGTTTTTGTGTAAATAAGAAAAAGCAAGCAACAAAAAATAAATAATACAAAAGTACCTTAATCCGCCATAAAACCTTCATCGTATTTGTACTAAAGTCTTCCACTAATAAGGTATGCATAAAAGTTACAAGACTTGTACATTCGAAAAACGTTCGAAACTTTTTTTTTTATTCGTTTTATTATACTGTATAATTTATATCTTGCTTTTATAATTATCACGCGATCGAACGGTACAGCTCATTAAAACATGTTGGTGACGTGCACGGAAGTCATTGCCAGGCAAACGGTTTAATTAATATTAAATTTGTCATATATTTCTTGATTAATTACTTGATTTTACGATAGATATTAATCACATTCTACATTCAAAAAATTTATACAAATAATTTATCTGTATAAATTGGCTTATGACTTTTTACATAAACAAAAATTAAGTTGACATTATTTTTTTAATCTAATTGTAGACAAAGATCCAAAGGCTTATTCCTTAAAATGAAAGATATGATTTTTTTAAATTCCACACTTTTAAATCTTAACTTGTACTTATAACGAATTTTGTCATAAGATAAGCTAACATAGTATAGAGTTGCATTAAACTAAGATGTGTTAAGCGGAATTATTAACTGAAATAAATAAAGTATTGCAAAAAACACAACAAAGTAGCTTAATATATTGAAAATAAAAATATTTTTATATATAGAATACACAAATCATTAATAAGTAAATATTGAAACTTTATTCGAATACTATTACAAAAATTATAACTTTTTCATTAAAACATATTCGAAATACACACACATCGACGCGAAAGTATTAACCGTACGAATTCAAAAGTTATCCACATATAGAATAGTAAAAGCAATTAGATGTGACACGAGGTCACAGCATACCTACGATAGTCCACCACGTAACGATGTCATTATGTCGTCTGGAAATACGAACTCGACTCACTTTTCATGACACGTGTAAATACTCCTACATGTTTAAAATCCACAGTCTGTTCCAATCGAAAGAGAATAAATAAAAGAAAAGAAAAGAAATAAAGGTGAACAAATCTTAGATACATATCTCACGATTTCTAATAACTCAGCAAAATTATGCACTACTAAATAATGTTATATAACATATGTATATTATTATTATAACACTGTCCTACTTATATCATCATTATCACAGTAATTATCGGTTAAGATGCACGCGTTCTAACTCTCTTCATCTCTAGTTAAATACTATATCTTGATATATTAAACGTATCTAAAGTTCATCGTTTTATTTTTCATCATACATCGACAATTTAAAATTAATATGATAGATAACTATCTACATAATTATTGTTCGATTCCTCGACCTCGTCAAATTGATGTCTCTTGCGATTGGATGAAGTCTCGGATTCCTCTTGAGTTTTTGGGACGTTGATCGAAATCAGATTAAATATAACGCTCATTGCCTGTCGTTGACTAACGACCATTCAGATTGAAGGCAAAGATAGTTAATTCGCCTTTAGACAGCTTCTCAAGAAGAGGATGTAAGTAATTTTTTATGTTATCTGTTATCATTTTATCTTTTGAAAGTGGTGCCTAGACCTGCGAGCAAGAGTTAAGAATGTTGACTGTAAAGGTGCTACCATATATGGTTAACTAGCTGAATTCATGTCATCGCTCACGAATAATTAATTTGTAACGAAAATCTTTAAAGAAATTTGACAAAATTCTATAAATAATAGACTAGATTAGATTAAGATAGATTTAGATGAGAAAAAGTAAAGGACAGATATACTGCAGTAAAATTAAGTAATTTAAGTAATAATTATTAATTCAAATTGGGCAATAGCGCACTTCTGACAGAACACTTATGGAAGAGACTTTATAATATTTGTTGAAGCTTCTTGAATCAGTTTTATTTGGTGTTCAAAAGAAGAAATTTGACTAGACATAACTATGATTATTATATTATATTATTTTTACTAGTTCCTAGATCAAATTACTTTAATTATTTTACGGACGTAGCGTCCGTAAACTATACGATCGAGAAAAAAATTTCTTGCACCTGTAACACTCGCTAATAATGCCATCAAATCATCACACAGAATTAAATATGTATGAAATAAATATGAGTAAAACAATTATCGGACTTCTGAAATCTGAACACAAAACTCAATATACGAGTATATTATCAATGTTATTCATATAAAAATCAAGAAAAGTGATATTACAAATATGCTTAGATATCGTAATAATAAAACTATGTGCAATGCATCTTAAACTACATATTTAAATTACCAACATTTGTTCAGCGTCTATATTTAGTAAAATAATATTCAAAAAGTATTACTCAGATTAAACTTAAGTAACATCGAAATAATATGAAGCGTACTTTATCTTCTATCTGATGAAGATCCCAATTCATCATGAGTGGAAAGAGCAAAATGAAATTGAAGTGACTTTATCGACCTCTGGAAATTAAACCTTATGATAAAATTATTCAGATCCCTGCCTTCGGGTCGAGATTATTGTTAAAATCTTTAGCAATTTATTTCATTCAAAGCTAGAGTAATAATAACGGGTGCTTTGAAGGTATATATTTAAAAATAACATTACAAATAATAAGCTAATATTTAAAACATACTCATTGTTTTGAATCAGTTTTTTTTTTTATTTCTTAATATCAAATTGCCAATCCCGACTCTTATAAGTAAAATAAGGATTCGCTCCCATAGTAAAATTTTAACCTAAAGTAGGTTAAAATTTTGCCGATAACTAAATTAATGTAAAGGCTCCATCGCAAAAATAGTAGTATTTAAAGTGTAGTTTTACAAATATATATAAATATATAGCGAGTGCCTATCCAAACACAGGCAAGATCGCAACGAAGAAGTGATTGGAGTTTTCTTTCGAAAGATTCTCAACGAAACTCCGGAGTCTGGAAAGTGAAAATGTATACACTTCCGTGCATTCCACCACGCTGTTTCAATGCGGGTTGGTGGAATTCACATGTGGCAGAATTTCGATGAAAATTAAATGTTTTTATTTACCAGTTTCTAGTTCTTCTTTCACTTTTAACTACTAATTACATACTGAAATGCTTGCAAATTGAAAACGGAATTTCGAATACACGATCGGATTGTGATACTTGAAATTAGCGATTACTAGATTTCGTGTAGACGTTCATTAAGGAATAATTAAATAGATAGTCCGATCAGAATAGAACAGAACAGAACATTTTAGGAATTAAAAGTTACATAACACCTTGTAAGTGTTCTGCTGCTGAGCAAAAGTATGCTCTACTATAAAGAGACACCTTGGAGCTTGCTCTGCAATGTCAAAAAAAAGCAGACTGGATAAATAAATTTGGCTAAGTTGCATCTGAAATTTACAGGTTTTTTCACAACGTTTTTCTTCACTAATGACCTACAGTAAGAAGTTATAGTAAATGCCTATAAACATCCCGCAGCCGGGATAAAATCGTCTTTCTTTCTGGAAGAGGTTTGAGCGTTTGTTCCCATGCTGCTCCAATATGGATTGATGGACTCACATCTGATAGGACTTTATTAAATTAGACACATAGTATATGTATGTACATTAGTATGTATGTAGATATAATGGAAGAGGCCTATGTCCAGCAGTGGACGGAAATGGGCTGATGGATGGATGGATGGATGGATGTAGATATCCAGTATCATTAAGATACTTTACTTCGAGGCGCTTTCATGTGAAGTGTTTCCTTCTTCGGGTGAATAGTTGAAGGCGTATTTTATTTCGAATATCTAGACAGCGCGATTAAGAAATTCGACACATTCAATCCACGTCATCTATCGCTAACGAGCTGTAATTTTCATCATCCAATAAAAATCACATACAAATTGACTTTCTCGTAGGTAATCTCGACTCAAAGATCGTGAAATAATATTGTAAATGTCAATTTGTATAAAAATGTTTTGAACTTGACTAATATTATTTATGTTTAATGTTACTCTGAATGGGTGAATAACGATTCATTTGATATTCGTCGATTTTGTTATATTTGAAAGCCGGCAACAGAGACTCATATTTTATCATTTATACGAATGTAAATTTGAAATACAATATTGTAATCTGTATTAGACTAGAGCAAACCAATGCAAATAGGATTAAATATTCACTTGAATAAATCCATTGGCTGTGTTCGGAATTTATACGAAGTCTAGAACGAAATGGTTTGTTTCAGTGTTGCCACAATCTTATGCCTATAATGTTGTTTGTGTAGGGTGGGCATTAAAGAGTTTTAATTACCTTGCTCATAATTAAAATTAGGCAGAATAAAAATTAATTTATTTAATAAGAATATGAAGAGCATTTTTTAATCTTTATTTTATCGTTAAACAGTTTCGGAATTTACGAACATTTTACTGAAATATTTTTCAACATACGCGATACACAGTTATATCAGCTCAAGAAAATTGTTTTTAAATAGTATTCTGCCTAAATGTCAACAAGTCTCAGCGCTCAATATTTTTTATTTTATCCTTTGAAAAGAAAATTATAATTTATACGAGTATATATTTTAATTTTTAAGATTAAGTAACTAGATGATACCATTAGCAAGAACCCTTCAAGCCTTATCCAAGTCTCGAAGTGTATTTAATCTTTATTATTTTCACATAAAAATTCATTTTAAAAATGTTGGGACGACGCCAAGACGGTGCTCGGCTAAGTCACTTTTTATTATTTGAGATCTACGAAATTTCATATCGACCTTAATTTTAAGAAATCCTTTATAGAACAGTTTTCAAAATAAACACTTATCAAATAAATTGTCATACTTTGCTGAAAACGTCGTGTGCTCAATAAACCCTTCTTTGAGTTATTTCCTTTTTACATTGACATTTATATAGTTGAGACGATATGGCCCAGTGTTTAGAACGCGTGCATCTTAGCCGATGATTGCGGGTTCAGGCTAGCACCACTCAATTAATCAATCAAAGTAAACTTTATTCAAGTAGGCTTTTACAAGCACTTTTGAATCGTCATTTTACAATGAAGTGAAGCTACCACCGGTTCGGAAAGTAGATTTTACCGAGAAGAACCGGCAAGAAACTCAGTAGTTACTCTTTTTCAACATTTAAAAAATACAAAGTCATGTTAGTTAACACAATTATTTAAATTAATATATCCTGCTTGGAAGTCAAAAGGTATTAACTCCACGCTTTTTTATCATCTATTAAATCTTGTATCGAATAATCTGCTTTTTTTACCAATGTATTTTTTACAAACTATTTGAATTTAAGAAACGGCAAAGTTAAAAATGTCTGCGGAATTTTATTATTATAGAAACGGAACTGTATATTCATATGCTTAATTTGTGTTTGTAATTCATCTCGCGCTCGGCGGTGAAGGAAAACATCTCGAGGAAACCTCCTGCTCCATCCTCCATGCTTCTCAATGCTTCTCCTCAAAGTGAGAGGAGGCCCTTTGTCCAGCAGTGGAAAATTTACAGGCTGTTGATGATTATTATGATGATTTATATATTTATTAAGATGTTACAGCTTCAACTTATTAATTACTTTTAACACTTAATATTATCAACTAGTATAAGAAAATGATACGTCTTTAAATCTATAAACAACTTTAAAAATATAATCGAAATATAAAAATAAATTTTTAATTTAAGTGTAAACGTAACAAGGAAAAATGTAATAAATTAAATGAAATATCTAACTAATAAGCTATGAGATCGTTCCAACGAGATCGTTTGAAAGATTAACAAAATTAGTTTTGTTATCGTGGAAGATGTCAATATCGCCGTGAGATGATAAGTCTTTAAATTAATTCATGAGTCTGTCGAGGGGTGCATATTTAGCTAACTTTGTTTTTGAGGTCTTGGAATATTGAAACAATTTATGAATTTTACTTGGCGGTGGGGCTTTGTGCAAGCTCGTCTAGATGTGTACCACCACTCATCAGATATTCTATCACCAAATAGTATTGTTGTGCCAGTGTAATTACAGGTGTAATTACAGATAGAAGGGACATAACCATTCCTTAGTTTTCAAGGTTGGTGGCGCATTGGCGATATAAGGAATGGTTTATATTTCTTACAGCGTCGTCGTAGAGTCGAGATGGCCCAGTGGTTAGAACGCGTGCATCTTAACCGATGATTGCGTGTTCAAACCCAGGCAAGCACCGCTGATTCATGTGCTTAATTTGTCTTTATAATTCATCTCGTACTCGGCGGTGAAGGAAAACATCGTGAGGAAACCTGCATGTGACAAATTTCATAGAAATTCTGCCACATGTGTATTCCACCAACCCGCATTGGAACAGCGTGGTGGAATATGTTCCAAACCTTCTCCAAGGGAGAGGAGGCCTTTAGCCCAGCAGTGGGAATTTACAGGCTGTTGTTGTTTGTTGTTGTTACAGCGTTCTACGGGCGGTGGTGACCACTTACAATCAGATGGCCCATATGCTCGACCGCCAAATATTCAAAATGTATACTAATCTTATAAATGTAAAAAGTGTCTCTTTTATGTCTCATCTATTTCTGTTTGCCTGTTTTTCTGTTTGTTTTCTTCCACGGCGGAACCAGAGAACCGAAATCGATGGAATTTGGTACGAATCAGTGAAAAAAGGTAAAAACAGTTCAATACTTTTTTTCTTATGATAATTGGTTTTATATAGTAACTATTAATAGATTTGAAAATAAATAATAGAAAAAAAATATGTTCGACATATATGGAAGCTACACATATATCGAATTTTTTTGAAGAATTTTTTTTAATATGATTGGGGCTGGAGTTATTTTTAATGTGAAACAAAAGTAGATTTCATAATTGTAATAAATATAAAAACGATTACTGGTTTGAAATAAAGATTCTACCAAGAATACCCGACACGAAATACAGTAGTTACTTTTGTATTAAATCCTAATGTAAGCTTCTTTGCTACTAATTTTATAAAAGATTCTTTAAGATAGAAACAGACTTAAATTCTCCGTATAAAATAAAACTTAAAATATAAATCCATCTTCTAATTTATCCTATTGTGTCTCCAGCACGAAATGTATGTTTTCCAACTCAATCAACTGAGTGGTGTACACAACTACACGGTACACTCACACCCGAAAATGCTTCCGGTTGACACTTGTTCCAACGTAGTAATTCAAATACTGAAACGTACTAAAAGTGCCAACTCTGTGTTTTAAATGTCGACATTCTATCTGCGTTTCAGCAAACCAAACTTTTTGGTTAGTGCCATTCCGAAATTTGTTTCAACATAAAAAAAAGTTAAGGATATATTCCAAAAGTTTTTTTGAATTTGGAATAACATTGATTTAAAATTCAACTCAGTATGACGTCAGCAAGATTTGACAGACACACGCTTATAAATAAAATTTTAACAAAAAGAAAAACCGACTTCAAACAAAACACTATTTTAAAACAAATGAATATGCACGAAAAAGTAATAAAAATAATTGCGTATTCAACATATTCTTTAGAGTCTTCCTAAGTTAAATGAAATGAAAAATATTAGACTACTTAAAAGTCGCTTAACGATTATATCATGTAGTTATAGTTATTGGTATATTTGGAGCCGGTGTCAGCCACGGTGCCCTTGCCCCAACAATCAAAAGAAAGAAGCGATACGAGCCCCTTGATTGATCCAGTATATTATTGTGTAAAAGGTAATTTGTAAAAAACATATTTGTTATAAAGTATTCTCGTATTGTTTTTTGATAGATATACTGTAGGGTTTTATTGGCTGTACAGGCTGTTACTTTTCTTTACTTTTTTATAATATTTAATAACTTATAATCAAAACAATACTCAAAAGTATATATACTTATATGTATGTACGCTTAATTTTAGAACCCGAATGGAATGACCCGAAATGACCCTAAAATATATTTACTAATAAAAAGTTACATCATTCCTAATTATATCATCAGTCATATTGTATAAATTATTTATATGTGCAAAGCCAGGGCGGGTCGCTATTAATATAATATAAAATATGTACGTAATTATATTTCGCATATTTTTTCCGACCGAATAGTTTATTTCATCCGCAGTAATATTCGCCTCGTCATTATTGTAATACATAAATGTATATCTATATATGTGTTGAAGCCCCAGTCACCCACTGGTAGTTCGTTGCACCCGTATCGACTGCAGTCCGTTCACCCCACCTGGGAGGGTATTAACACTTTTATGTAGCTCCCACACTTACGTGTTTCAAATTTCTTCCTGTGTGAGAAATAATTGTTATTAACTTGTATGTAGATTTTACCAATGGCACAGTTGCCCTATTTTTCGAGTTTTATTTAACTTTACTTGTTATTCTGTGTAAGTAAAATCTAACAACACTAAATACAATTCTATTCGTATTTTTACTTATATTATTAGGAGTTAAAGAAGGTATCCCTAATGATGTATATACTCTTATACATTATGTATGTTTTATATTAACAATTACATATGAATTGTATTCAATGTTTTTATATATGTAATTTTAATTAGCTATGACTCTATTCTTCCACCAACCCGCATTGGAACAGCGTGGTGGAATATGTTCCAAATCCTCTCCTTAATGGAAGAGGAGGCCTTATGAAAGCAGTGGGAAATTTACAGGCTGTTACTTTACTTTTTACTCTATTCATCTGCCTCGGATTAAAATTGACAGCAACGCAAAACCGCTTTTTATTAAATAGCAATTATACCAGAGTGTACATCAAATATTCAATAAAATTGAGAAACCGACTTTCCCCAATTTGTATTATTAAATGACAGAAAAGAGTCTTCTAACAACTAAATTTCTTACCGGTACTTTTAGATAGAATCTATCAATCATTGTGAACCCATGGTCCCTTACTTAATATAGTTTTTTAAATGACCATTCAAAAGTCCTTGCAAAAGTCTACTTGAATAAATTTTGAATGATTTTAGACTTTTGAATTAATTCCTAAACTTTTTTCAAACATTTAATAAAATACTCACAAGAATCCTGAAAATAAATTCAACTATAAACTTGAACTTGAGGCCCTCTAATCCACTGGAGTACTAAAGTTGAATGCCTGGCTTATAGCACTTGTGTTGAAGAGCATAGCCCTTTGTGAACGCTTTTATATCAAATATATTACTCATAAGAATCAGTTTAATAAAAAAAAATCATCATAACTTATTTTTAACAAAGAACGCTATAGGCACACAGACGCATACACAAACATATTCATACAGACACACATACGGCTTAGAAGTCAATTATCAGTAAACTTATAAAATATAAAACGGGCAATGAGATTTATCACTGTTTACGCTAATGCTTCTTTTAAAAATACTAATTTATCCCTCATGCAAAAATGGCATTCCTTGGATACAAGTGTTGCCAATCTATACAATTAGGTCCAATAACTTGGAGACCTTTCTCCTTCAAAAACGTGTACTGCAAAATTCTCAACAACAACAACAACAACAGCCTGTAAATTCCCACTGCTGGGCTAAAGGCCTCCTCTCCCTTTGAGGAGAAGGTTTGGAACATATTCCAACACGCTGTTCCAATGTGGGTTGGTGGAATACACATGTGACAGAATTTGTATGAAATTTGTCACATGCAGGTTTCCTCACGATGTTTTCCTTCACCGCTGAGCACGAGATGAATTATAAAGACAAATTAAGCACATAAATCAGCGGTGCTTGCCTGGGTCGCAATCATCGGTGATGCACGCGTTCTAACCACTGGGCCATCTCGACTCTCAAATTCTCTAATTTCTTAATTTCTTCTCAAACTAATTTATCATATATCAAACTAGTAGTTGCCTGCGGCTTTGCATACATACATACCAATTTCATGAAATTCGGTTCAGTGGTTTAATCGTTAAAGAGCGACACATAGACGGAGCTACTTTCACATTCATAATATTCATATAGGTTATTTAAACAATGATGAAAATCTCAATACGTTATTTTGCATTGTACAAATAAAACCACCACCTAGATACAAAAGGTAACATATACATGAACAAATAAAGCGGAAGCCACGCAAAATCATCCGTAAAGCTACGGCCACACTAATGCGACCAAGCGAAATAACAAGAAAGAGCTCGATCGATCTCGTCGTTCTTTGTATCTAAAGGAAGTTTGGTACCGGCATTATTGGAGCGTTTAAAAGCGATTCTTTTGTAGTAACATATGATCGCAAAATATTTTTCAAAAGTTTATAAATTGTGTTCATGTTGCGTTATCTATACATTATCCTTTTATAATCCAGCCTAAGTGGTTTTGTGAAAGAAGTAGAAGAAGAAGAAGTGAGAAGATCTGTGAACGGTGCATGGTAGAATATACTTCAAGTCTTTTAAGAGGAGGGGAACGTATACAGACTTTATCCATGGCAATAATAGGTATATCGCAGAATTGTTTATATCAATCTCAGTATAAGACGTAAGAATTAAAAACAATAACATGTTTAAACCGGTTATTTCCAGTTGAAACCGATGAAAACTAATCATAGTTTAAGGAATATTGTTGGTTATATTGGACGTAAAACGACACTAAGTTACTTCGACTTCGCTGAAACGTATCCAGGAAACGAGATATCCATCAAAAACAAGGCGTAACAAATCCGTATTCTACGGAACCTTTCTTATGAAATATAACATTAACAGTGACGTCACGATCGATATAAGTTGGAAGAACGCCAATTTATCAAGAATAAATGGAAAGCAATGTTTTATTTACAGACTTATTCCGAAAAGGACATAAATACTCTTTGAAAGATATGTCTATTCTATACAAGTGACTTGCTACTGACGTTTTATTTACACTCTATTATTATAAAAAGTTTAACTGGAATTAATTCAGTAGCGCTGGCGTTTTAAATAAATAATTAAACAATTTTTTTTGTATTCTGTATTTATTTACTTACTTCTTTATTGAATGTTATGTACTTACGTCCCTAGATATCACAAATAAAAAATGTTAAATAACTTTTAAACAAATTTAAGACACTGTTACAATAGTCAGGAATAATTTGTTCTATAATTGATACTACACATTAGTTTACATTGAGGTAATGGTATGTTATGTTATGTAAAACTGTTTGAGATACAACTCTATTGACTAAGAAACATCGCGATGTTATGGTGTTTAAACTACAATTATTAAAAAAAAATACCTCTTGAGGAAAGCCTCCAAAGCCAACCGATTTGATCTTAGCAGCTCGAATTTTTTATCCTGGCCTTCTAATTCCCCACTATGGGACGCACGACTGCGCTTGCCTTAGCGTGATCTCAACTCTATCACGTGCCAGCTCCAGACGCGAAAAATGACCAAGTGTGCAAATATTTTCTGTGTGTGCACGAATAACCACGATGTATCTTGTTGGAATTGTTACTAAACTAATCATGTATCCAAGTATGCTAAGATATCATACAGCATGCTTTTATTAAGATCATTTCTATCCACCGTCTTTGCAGTTAAGACTTGGTTATGAATAACGATAAATATATGCCTCACACGAAAATTACTCCACTAGGAAATCGTTGGAACATGCAGTCACATGCGCTCGTATTATCTTATAAATATGTTCGGCACGTAGTACCAGTTTTTGAAAATGACAGTATCGTCTTTTCTAAAACAACTGATACTAGTCGTTTTCATATTACATTATTTTTATTTATAAATCTTCTGTACATGTGTATCCAATGGAATTCCTTCTCATTGGAACGATTTCATTGTTTTATGTTCTTCATTGGATAGTTTCGATTGGATCTGGTACCTGATGGTCGTTATGTGTAAATATTCAAAAAAATAAAGTCGAATATGAACAAAATCTGTAACATCTGATATCCTTCGTCATGTGGGTAATAAACAACAACATTAAAAACAGTAGCACTTAACTGCCAACTCAACTAGTGTGTGTTCATGATTGGCCCAATCACATATTTCTTCAACAACTATACACACTTCCGTCCCTTTTCGAAATCACTCGAAAAATGAGACAAAAGATGTTATGTTACGCACGTATGTTATTATTATTATGTAGCGAATATTGTATCAAATCAAGCAATCTTTCCATCCCTACTGTGCTATGACACCTCATATCTACATCTATTTATTTGTTTTCATGCATTTATTACGACGAATTCCAGTATTGTATAATATACAATTTTAGGAGGGTAAATTAATATTATGACAGGTAGTACTTTAGCAACGGACATTATCGTATATAGTCTTTTCCAACTACAAGAGAACACTGAACAATGTGCCAAATAAAAAAAATATATCGTGGAATTGGACAAAGTTGAAATTGACGTGACGATACCGTAAATAATCTATGATATTCTCTATGGAAATTTATTTTATAGTTATTAATTTATTTATTAAACGTAGAAGAAGGTTTCATGGAAAGCTTAGAAGTAAAATTGAAATGGATGCAAGAGGTTTAATATAATATTATTGGATTAAAAATAAAGATCTATAAGTAGTGCGTAATATAACTGAGCTTTCAGCAAATAGCATGGTATACGTAAATCTCAAGTTTGTTTGTTGAATTTAATATGTAACCTTATTACTAACCCTTTTAACTTTGCATATTCTATCAATATATATAATACACCGATGAAGCTATTTAAAAATATGTAAAAATGACTACGAGTTCTCTGAAACCAAAGGCTCGAATGGTTCGAAAATTTTACTAAATTTAAGAGAATATTTCGAAATTTAAACTTAATTGACTCATTTTCTGTGAACGTAGGGGTGACCGTACGAATGAAGTCAGGACGGACAGCTAGTAGAACACATAAAATTACCTAACAATTCACGAGAGTGGAATAGTAACGTTTAACGAGGATGTTAACGCGCGGAACGATATAGCATTTTGTTAAATGGAGATTGCCGTTTACCGTCCACCTGGCTGTGTTCATTCAATTCAGGAATTATAAAAAAAAAATAGAATCTTAGGTACCATGAATGATAGCGCACTGATATTGAGTTTTTATTTCTATTTCTGAATAATAAAATCAGCTAGGTGATTTGATAGGTTAGCATTAGCCCAAATTACCCTTATTGTGATTGTATATGTTAAAATTGTTTCAATGCACAGGAAATGTTTAATAGGGATTCATGACGTTTTGATGTTTTTTTTAAAGAAATGGATACAGGCTTGCATAAACTTTATACGATACTAAAACCAAACAAATTTTTATAAAAATCATCAGAATACTTTTAAATTTGTTTTAGGCGCTATTTATCGCTTGGAATAAGATTTATTCATTAAAAAGGATATTATCCTACTCAATATTTAATGAAACAATTGTTATAGGAAACAATTTTGAGTTGATAACTAAAAAATAAAAAACTCCTAATAGGTCAGGCCATACGTCTGCCAATGTGCATAGGCCACGCCACGTTAATAGTTCAACGAAAGACCTCGTCGTAATAATTGTGTGGTTCCCGAAATTAAATAACTTTGCAACATTTATACCAAAATTAAAAATAAGTTAATAGAAACTTCATAAATTTGTTTTCATAATAAACAGTAAATAAAAATTCAATCTTAATTTAAAGATGATATAAAATTTATTCAGAATAAATATATTTTACGAGTAGAAAATCAAATAAAAGTTTTGTGCTCTTGAACGTGTTTCTCGGGACTGTTTCGTTGAATTAATTTTCTTACTTTATTTCGAAGCAAACAAGCCTCTTAAGAGTTAAGTTTTTAACTAGCACACTAGTATTACGGCTGGTTTGTATAATGTCGTTACGACAAATTATCGTAATCCATTTATCATGGAGAAAGTTCCGAGGAATTGGTTGAATTTCACCTTCGACATCATCACATTTCTTGGTGGTAGGGCTTTGTGCAAGCCCGCCTGGGTAGGTACCACCCGCTCATCAGTTATTCTACCGCCAAATAAAAGTACTCAGTATTGTTCTGTTCTGGTTTGAAGGGTGAGTGACCCAGTGTAACTACAGGTACTTGGGACATAACATCTTAGTTCCCAAGGTTGGTGGCGCATTGACGTTGTGAGGAATAGTTAATATTTCTTACAGTGTCAGTCTATGGGTGATGGTGATCACTTAACATCAGGTGGCCCATATTCTCGTCCGTAAAACTATACCATAAAAAAACGTCGAAATCCTAAGCAGACCGCAGTAGATATCCGAAAATCTACAACCACAACAGCGCAATTTATGAAACATTTCACTAACGGTTTTTTACGACTTTGGAACCATCAAAAAAAGAGCGTACACATTTTTTAAAGGCCCGCGACGCACTTGGATGTCCCCTGGTGTTGCAGATGTCAATCGGTCAATCGGTGGTAGTTAACCTTCTGACTGATTGCCACCAATATCATGGAAAAGAAATGTACTTAATCATCAATCAATCAATCAAAATAAACTTTATTCTAGTAGGCTTTTACAAGCACTTTTTAAATCGCAATTTTACAATTAAGTGAAGCTACCACCGGTTCGAAAAGAAGATTCTACCAAGAAGAAACGGCAAGAAACTCAGTAGTTACTCTTTTTCAACATTTAAAAAATACAAAGTCATGTTAGTTAATACAATTATTTAACTTAATATATCCTGCTTGGAAGTCAACAGGTATTAACTCCACACTTTTCTGTCATCTATAAAATATTGTATGCTTTTTTTACCAATGTATTTTTTACAAACAATTTGAATTTACGGAACGGCAAAGTTAAAAAATTCTGCGGAATTTTTATTGTTATATTAAGCATCGTCCACGATGCTTTACCAGTAATAATACATTGTATAAAGTCGGTTTATGGGAAAGAACGAATTTCGAATTTATTTTCCGCCAAGATCCATCACTGGAATGAAAATCGTTCCAATAAGTAAAAAGTGGAAACAGCTTTTCTTTAAGAATAAACTCGTAAGAAAGTGAACGTCTCGTACAGGATATTTCACGCTCACGATATTACAGTCTTTAATAATATTTAAGCGATGCACGCAACAGAATAGCGTATAACCGTAAATCGCTTTCCAATATTACACAAAGAGATTCGAAGTGAATTCTTATAGAATAAGGCTCCCGCTAACGATATAGTATCGTAACGATCTTCTGAAAATCGTATATTTTATAATTCGTAAGGAAATTAGACACATGCAACCTGCATGTGTCTAATTTCCTTACGAATTATAATTACATACACATTTTATTTCATACTAGCGACCCGCCCTGGCTTTACATAGAAATAATTTATACAATATGACACTTAGGAATGATGTAGCTTTTTATTAGTAAATATATTTTAGAATCGGGTCATTCTATTCGGGTTCTAATGATTAAGCGTACATACATATATGTATATACTTTTGAATATTGTTTTGAGTGTTCAATCAATTGATATTCTAAATGTATAAGTTATTAAATATCATAAAAAAATTAAAGTAAATTAACAGCCAAATTTCCCACTGCTGAGATAAGGCCTCCTCTTCCATTAAGGAACATATTCCACAACGCTGATCCAATGCGGGTTAGTGGAATACACATGTGGCAAAATTTTAATGAAATTAGACACATACAAGTTTCATTGATGTTTTCTTTCACCGCCGAGGACGAGATAAATTATAAACAATAATTAAGCATATATATATAGTGGTGCTTGCCTGGGCTTGAGCTCGCAATCATCGGTTAAGATGCACGCGTTCGAACCACTGGGCCAACTCAGCTCTAAAAAATATTAAAATATTAAATGTATAAATCATTTAAAAAAAATATTTGTCCTACAAAATATATGGTTTGATCAAATAGTCCTTCCAATATGTATCGATGATTAAATCTTTAAAAAAGTTTACTAAGGTATTTCTTTTATTTAGTTCATATCTATATAATAAATATAATATTGTTGGAATAAACAAGCAACATCAGCGTCAAGTCACACAATTTCCTTTTTTTTTAAAAAAAAAAGGCGGCAGATTCGTAGTTGACACATTGAGAATTGCAATGATAATTATTACGGTGTAATGTGAATATTGATGGTTATTTGTGTTGTAGACTAAATGTTTTTCTATTGTGGTAGATTGATTGTTATTTTAAATTAAAGATAATTGTTTTAGAGGTTAACCCACTTCCTACTTCTGGTTCTAAAAATATCTATATAATTAATTACATTCGTGTACCTGAAAAAAAGCGAATGGTTATATCTTTGCGTTGAACTCTGAGCGAATCGAATTATGAGAATTAGAGGCTAGAGTGCATTGGGATTTCCGTAGTATATCTCCTGGGCCGTTGATTAGTCGCCTTTGATATTGGCCACCTTAATTGGTCAAAATAGATTACGTAAATGTTATATACATCGACATTCACGATGACAACGTTTTTATTATTATAATTAGTTTATTCCGTATTCTTAGGGGTTCCAGTGAAAATTCTAGCGCATTTTTAATAAAGTTAATTGTTTTCAGCAATTATCGAGACTTGCTACGTACCATTTACCAAAAGCCTTAGGAACTATGATGAACTCAGGTTCACTCACCTTTCAAACTGGAACATGACAATACTTACTATTGCTTGACAACAGAATATCTGATAAGTAATTGGTACCTACCCAGACGAGCTTGTACAAGGCTCTACTACCATGTATTATATCAAAATCAAAATAAACTTTATTCAAGTGGGCTTTTACAAGCACTTTTCAATCGTCAATTAACAATTAAGTGAAGCTACCACATGTTTGTAAAGTGTAGTATATTATATATAGTACAACTATTAACGTTTAAAATTTAAAACTCTGATTCCATGATCAATTATAGAAATAATAATAGCAGAATCGACAATTTAAGTGCAAAAGTTTATATAACTATGCTAAACCGATTTAAAATTCAGACATTAAATAGAACTGCAAACTTAATCGACAAAATTAGAAGCATCGGCGCCATTTTGAAATGTCACGAGAACTGTCAATTATTGACATATTTATAGCATAGAGTGCATTCGTTTATTTTATTTTATTATTTTAATTTGACAGGTGGACTGACATATAGGTCACCTGGTCATAAATAGTCGCTGATAGAAAAAGGCACTTTAAGGAAAAATAGTGGATCTACTGCGTCTTTTCGTTTATTTAAAGATTTTTTTTAGGAATTTAATGTCAAATAGTATACATAAGATCAGATAATAATGGATGTTGGTTGTTGTTAGTAGTTGGTAACTTATTAAGTTCAGAAAGTAATTGGGGGTTTAGTCAAAAAAAAATAATTGTTCGCGATATTCATTTTTTTTCTCATACAGCCATAGTACTCTCTAACCGGCCAGTAACAATTACCTGCTTTCTAAAATTATTTTTTTGTTAAATTGCCATACATAAAATCATTAAATAAAAAATATTCTCTACACATTTATGGTTGGAGCTCTTCTAAATGAGACCAAAAGCAATTTTTTATCTGTAGCTATAGTCCCATAACCACTGGGACAAAAATCGGCTTAGGCTATTAATATATACAGATTAATCATCACTTACGTCGACGTAACTCAACCAACCTTGGTAACTAAGTAAGGTCCCTTGTTCCTGTTCCCTCTTATATAGATTGATGTAGTCATGTACCCATTACACAATAACATAATATTTGTATGTATCGCTGTTTGAATTAACATGTAATTAAATGGTAATATTTGACTGTTAATATCTTTTAATAACCCTCAATCAACATTACAAAGTTCTTCTTTATTTATATCATATTTAACGTAAAATATATTTAATGCAAGCAAATTGTATGATAGCGCTTTTGCCGGGCCAAAGTTTAATGACCTCTATTTACATATTCATGACTCTGATATAATATTATAAGCACTAAAAAGTCCGAATACAATTTAAGAAAATCTACTCATTTGTAGCAATTCAATTCTTGTATTAAATATCGAATAGCTTAAAAGACTTTTGTTTAATACCCAATACATTTTTTATAATGTGATGTATTAGGTGGTAGTGAAAATAAGAAATATACTTCAGTTTACCTACAAAAATGAAAGATGTTTTGGTTGATTACATTAAACATATTCAAAGTAACTTGACAATGCTATAAAATTGTATATGCTTAATTAGTAATATTACATAATCTTAAATTGAAAAACAAGGCTACTTCTTATTTTATATAGATATGGAACCCTCTCGAAATGCAAGAAGTCCATTTACTTAATATAATCTCAACGTGTATTTCATTTATTAAGGGCGTAAAAATAATTTGCGCGTTCATATAATTGTTTACCAACTCAATTGACATTCAGATTTTGAGTTTAAATGTATTAGCCTGCCAAATCTAGGGCTTATGTTGGTAAATCCATAATCTTTATTGCGATTATGTATGCTGTACATTTGTGACAATTTATTGTGTAAATTAACACGAATTGGAGAGCAATCATAATAAACTCTTGATTATACAAACATACAAAATTACTATATAAATAATAGAACATACGAGCTCTATAATATCACAACTACGACGGCCTTTTTAAAGGTCAACTTTTATCTACTATTATGTTTTTGTATGATGGATTTCAATAACGCATTAACGTCGGCTTCTAACAATTCCATCGTCTGTAGGCTTCGATCTTCTAAGATACGCAACGTAATACGGCTTTCATCCATGAATATGAAATTAAAACTCAAATTCCTTAATTCTAAAATAGAACTACAGTTATTTATTGATTGTTTATTTAAATAAAAAACACAGTATCATCGTAATTGAATTTTAACATCTTAAAGGATAAGAATTTTCATTTCAATCACTTCATTTAGTTTCAGACTCGTCTGCGAGGGCACCATATTGTTTTAAAGTCACTAATTCTCATGATATTTATTTCTCTTAGTTTCTTTCGCCGGTTCTTCTAAGTTTAGGTTGCTTAATTTGACCATCAATAAGAAAGTGTAATGTTTCTACTTATAGTGTGATATTTATTTCCTAGATACTAAATATGTTCATATGTATTTATTGTTTATAGTTTCAGATATAAGTATGTATATTTTTGTGTATCGTGTATTGTTAATTATTATTGAATACCGTCTTCATGAATTTCAGTTAGAATTAAAGTTTGACCGGCAGAGAATGCCTTCATGTATTAAATTCTCCTTTTGTTTGTTTATATTAAAAAAATAAGTCCTTTTTGTACCCATGTGAAGCCAGGGCAAATTGTTAGGGTGTTATAAAAAGAACAACGTCTGTTTAAATTCTCTTAATACCATTACTGAGGAACTCCTCTTCCTAAGAAGATTTCGAGCTTACTTCAACGCTGTTTCTCTCTGGTGCTCATAGCATCGTCTAGCTAGCATAGCATGCTGTAATTATTTGGTATCCGTTCTTTCATTCATCGCTCCTCGCTCTGTCATGGATATTGTTTTACATATCCTCTAAATCTATCTGACCTACTTCACCCTTTTCCTATAAATTCTAAAGTTCAACACTATTTTATTTACAATTCAATTATTCTCATTACGTGCCCAAAATAATATGCACGATTTTTTCTCAACTTGTATACGATTGAGTCACTTTCAAGCAATAAATAGTACAATCTTTTCATTTTTAAGTCCTGCTTGCACTTAAATTAACAACTGTTACAAGAGTAACCTTAGTCTTCAATGCGGTGTTATGACATTTTATTCTATATCACAATTTATATCACATTATTATTGCATATTATGAATATAGCAGGGGATATTGAATTTAATTTATTATTTACAATTATTATTGTAATTAATTGATCAATAATTTGTAAAACTGTAATTAATATTATTTTATATGGCATAGTATTTAATACTGGCATGTCAACTATTTCTTATTTCAAATATGATTGAGCTCTCATTAGGAAGCAATTGGACGTTAGCGGGGCATTCTAACAAAAGATAGATTGGAGCATCATTGTAAAACGATAATATTATATTGGCCATCCCGAACTACTGAATTTACACAACTTTAGAGTGAGAAATCAATAATTGTTGCTTGTGATATTTAAACATAAGATACTAGTATAAGCTTATAAAATTGTCATGTCATATATCTGAAGTAAAAAAGCAAAACATTTGAACAAAAATGTAATAGATACAAAAGTACACTTCGTTATATTTTTGCATGTATAGAAAGTACTCGTTACACCGCCATTGTTTCTATGAAACAATAAACTGGCGCGCGGTGGACGTAAAATTGTTTCAGTGGTTTTCAAAGTTACGGCTAAATTAAATTTAACAATATTAAAGAGTAAACCATAGCTTAAGTTTACCAGCCTTATCATTCTACAATAAAATATATTTTTTTTATTTATATTGGTTGCAAAAAAGAACACACTTTAAAAAGTTTTAATGGTTTCTGATCACTTTCTGTATTGGTACAGATAAAACATATATTGTGTTCTGCAAAAAGGTTTCTTATATATACCTTGTTCATTGTTTGTGCATAATATATATATATATATTATGCACAAACAATATATATATATATATATATATATATATATATATATATATATATATATATATATATATATATATATATATATATATATATATATATATATAATCAATCAATCAATATATAATCAAGTATAATCGTTTGATTAAATATATAATTATATATTGAGCAAAATAAAGAAATGCGAAAAAGAGCGCTGATGAATCACAGCAATAATCGAAGAAACCGCTTTTTATTTATTCACGTATTTTTAATACTACGTAACGTTTACATAAAACCAAAATGGCTGCGTCAAAGCTTAGCATCCAATGGTTTTCAAACATTTGTATTGTCAGCATCGTTTCGTTGCAAAAAGGTTCATATTCAAATAGTATTTTTCTAACAAAGAATAATTGGCAATTTACAAAACTTCAGCGTCCATTCATGAGTTGACTTCCAAGTCAAAGATAACTTGACCTAAGTCGTTTGTCATCCTTTGATGTCCATATCGTTAGTACAAAGATGTTTACCAAAGTTCCGAACTACTTTGTCAAACAACACTATCCTTTGTAATCGTACATTAATCAACAACAAAACTTTCGATATGTCAACGCTTCTATAAATTATACCTTGACATGAATATATTATGTATCTAAAAAAATGTAGTCATTTTATTTATTTAAACTCATCAGTCCTGACTTCGTACAAGAAGAATAAAAAAACCGGCCAAGAGCGTGTCGGACACGCACATGAAAGGGTTCCGTAGCCATAAGATTGGCCATAAGTAGAAAATTTAGCAATCTCTATTTCTACTCTGGCCCAATTCTGTATGTAGATATGTAACATTCCTACTTATTTTCATAGTTTGTAGGTAGTTATTTCCATACATTACCATTTAGTTAGGGCAACTGCACGTCAATAGTTGGTCGAGTTGTATAAAAATAACTATGTATGATACAGAGTCCGCTATTGTTTTCGTTGAAAGTACTTACTTGGAGGTATACAGCACATTTTTTTTAGAATTATTGTAATAGTATTTCAAAAGTTAGCGGACATTCTAATTTTAACTTTGTCTCAGTATATCTCGAGACTGGGGGGTTTAATCTACATGGTTTCGAGGCAATTTTTGTTGTATTTAAAGATACCTTTTTAACGATACCTCACGCGATGGGGTAAGTTGTTTTTTTTTGGAATTAACTTTTCGCTGTATGGGGTGGGGGGTAAAAATAATTACTTTTCGATAATTTTAAAAACAATTTTTTGTAACAACAACACTTATCAGTATACATCTCTCCACCAATTTTCGTGACAATCGGTGCAGACACGGTGGAGAACAAGCCGGGACAGACGAACGGACAGATATGACGAAACTATAGGGGTTTCCATTAGACTACGGAACCCTAAAAATGTACAAATATTACTTTTTTTGTAATCACAACTGGCTGTTTACTGTCCGATTTGCTTGGCATTAAATTAAAAAAAAAAAAAAACAAGAATATATCTACAGACTCACGCAGTAATAAAATTATACATAATAACTAATTCTTCTTTATTTTTCTCTGCCTTTGTCCATTTGTATTTTTCGTTCTTTTTATAATTTACGTTGCAAACCCATGAGCAACATCAGAGGACTAGTAGATGCGTTGCAGGCCTTTAAGAAAGGTAGGCTGCTCCACGTTTGTACAAATTAGAACACATTTTGAGAATAATATTTTATCAAACGCTGAGGTTCTTCTCAGGTCCATCTGACATAAGTTTGACTATGTATGCAGAAACATAAGATTTTACTGTTGGAAATTTATTCAAGCCCCTCTAGTTAGGTATTATAAACTCACTGAATATTCTACCGCCAAAAATCAGTACCCAGTATTATTGTGCTCCGGCTTGAAGAGAGTGAGCCAGTGTAACTACAGGCACAGGATACATAACATTTTAATTCTATAGATTGCTGGCGCATTGCCGATGAAAGGAATGGTTAATATTTAAAGCGCAAAGCGCAAAGCGCAAGCGCAAATCGTAAGCGTCGTCATTGTCTCTGGGCAATGGTGATCACCTACCACCAGGACCCAATGTAACACCCATTATATACCTATAAAATATCAAAAAGCATCAAATTAACGGCACCAAATGATACTTTCTGAATTCAAATATTTGATTTTGTTGAAAATACCACAATAGTCGCCTATAATATTCTAGTAGTACGCTCAATTCCTCGACGATCCTGTTATCAGATGTAAATATTTGCAACAACTTTGAGGAAGTATATAATTTGAAATTATCATTTATTTTTATTATCGGATTTAAAGTTTAAATATAACGAATATTATCTAGGGAATATCTGAAACCTAATTTACCGAATGTAACATACACTTCAAGATTACACAATGACGAGACTACAGAATTGAAACTTGGTTACAACTCGTTATAAAGTTTTAATCCAAAGATCTCTCCCGATACATGGCGTGCCTCTCTAAGCCTATAAACTTTTATATTAAAACTTTTTCTCATGGGTATAACTTTTAAAGCTTTCTGTTTATGCAAATAAATTCATATTGCTTTACATAACTAGGTTGCCAGGCTTACCTGCTTGGGCCCCCTCCACCCTGTCATCAATTTTAACCCCCACTCCCACACAGGTTTTATGATCAGTAACATCTGTCAACTAAAGTTGATTGTACTCGTTTGTCTAAAACGTTTAGATTTTTATTACAAAAACTTAATTTTACTAAATATCTTAAAACTGTTTTTAAGTACACAATCTCAGACTCCGATGTACTAGTATTTCTTTCTTAGTAGAAGCACAGTTATCTTTACCTGTATTCGACGAAGAGCTCTATGTTTTGAACAACGGGATCCACTGATCTTTTTATTTATTTATTTAACACCATCGGCATATTTACATAAACAATGCAATCAAAAGCACACGGACCAGTGCAGTGTGATACACTACTACAGGTATTAACAGCACTATTGAATTAAATAAAAAGTAATACACTATTAAATTATAAATAAAAACTTAAGCTAGAACAAACTTAGACAAATACGACTTATCTTTGTTTAGTTTACGTTTTTATTAGTTACCCAATAAAAGATAAATTATAAGCACATTAAGTTTCAGTTCGACTTCCTTGGCTTAGAACACTGACTGCAGTAAAACTTAACATGTTTAAATCACAACCCCATTTCAGTTTTCCTAAAATATATTAAGTGAAGTTGCAATTTGCCAGTGTTTTTCCAACATCAAAACCCTTGTTACCCTTCGACAAAATAAAAATGGAAATATTCACAAGATTGGTCTTGAATAATTCTATTATTATGACGAAAGATCTCATGTCCCGCCTAATCGACTTTCCGTGTTGACTCCGCTCTTATTATTGATGTGAAAAAAATTATCATATTCAACGAATATCAGTTGAATTCACTTACTCATAATATGTGTATCTTGCTTTGAGTTTTGATTTTCCTGTTATATATCCAATATCATATCTTTGAGTATTTGGCGTACAGTTATTTTTAATTATTATACTATTTAATTATATAAATATACTGGGATTGATCGCTATCGATCATTATAAAGTTATTTTAAAGGATACGTAGTGAGCGTATTTAGCTTTTTTTTCAATCGAATATTTAGATGTAACGTGCTATTTATTTTCCGATCAATGTTGTTTCATTTTCGAACCAGTGGTAGTGTTTTTATTTAACAATAAATAAATGAGTAGAATTTTACATTAATTAATAGAGGAATTTAATTTTTAAATGAGTTAAGACCAAACTCCAAGTCTTTTTCTCTCACTCACTCACCCTTCAAACCGGAACACAACAATACTGCGTACTGTTGTTTAGTGGTAGAATATCTGATGAGTGGGTACCTACCCAGGCGGGCTTGCACAAAGCCCTACCACCAAGTAAATCTAACTACAACATTTTTGTACTAATCAAAGATTTTCAAATGCGTTGTATATTTTCGTTTCATTTAACATATAAAACAATAAGTCACTACGGAGTACTAATCCAGCTTTTCTCGCATGATTTATAAAAAATATTGGATTTAATTTCGAAATGACTTAGACAAAGCAGTGTAGCGGCGCTGAATAAAATTCAACAAAATTGTGCAAACAACCGAAGCGAAGTGGGTCAGAACTTACATAAGAAAGGTCTGATTAATTTATCAGATAAGCCAAAGGTTTCGTGAGTTAACACTAAAATAGAAAAAAAAAACGTTGATTCCATTAAGCCATTCTCTTTAGATTTAATGTTTATAACGAAATAATGTATCAATTTTATTGTCTATCTTTGACCAACTACAGATTTAATATAATAAAGTTTATATATTTTTTAAATTGTACGCTTTAATTTCACTTTAAATTATATAATCTATATGCTCATATATATGAACGCGAAATAATAATGATTAAACACGACATCTTAGAAACTATAACACCTACAAACTTTTTAAGAAGTTTCGCTCCTAAGACGGTAAAATTAATTTAACTAATTTAAATTTGGTGGTAGGGCTTTGTGCAAGCCCGTCTGGGTAGGTACCACCCACTCATCAGTTATTCTACCGCCAAACAACAGTACTCAGTATTAATGTGTTCCGGTTTGAAGGGTGAGTGAGCCAGTGTAACTACAGGCACAAGGGACATAACATCTTAGTTCCCAAGGTTGGTGGTAGGCAAAAAACGTAGCCTATGTCCTTCCTTGAAGATCAAGTTTGCTTCACACCAAATTTCATCAAAATCGGTTCATTGGTTTAGTCGAGGCAGAGCGACTGACAGACAGACAGTGCTACTTTCACATATATAATATTAATACAGATCAAATAAGAAATGCGCACTGATCAACTACCATAAATTGGGTCATTTGCCCGTCCTTTCCTATTCATATTGTTAGTAAAAATATACCAAAGAGGGGGTTATTCTGTAACATGAAACTCGAATCTCACCGCAGACTAGTATGGGAATGGTGAAAGGGACATTAGAAAACATATTTTGAGAAAATGACATCAGTCTACTATATCAAAAATTGTTTTAATAAACACATACTGGTATATTAAAATAAAAATACTAAACGACAAAAGTAAACTAACTACTACACCCTTGCACGAAATTTATTATTTAGAACACATTGAACGCACCCGTGAGCTGAGATGGCCCAGTGGTTAGAACGCGTCCATCTTAACCGATGATTACGGGTTCAATCCTAGGCAAGCACCGCTGATTCATGTGCTTTATAATTCATCTCGTGCTCAGCGGTGAAGGAAAACATCGTGAGAAAACCTGCACGTGACAAATTTTATAGAAATTCTGCCACGTGTGTATTCCACCAACCCGCATTGGAACAGCGTGGTGGAATATGTTCCAAACCTTCTCATGTCTCCACATGAGGCCTTAGCCCAGCAGCGGGAAATTTACAGGTTGTTGTTGGATATACTATTTATTGATTACAATACCAATACATATGATAGGTTTCTTTAAGTATTTACTGAGTTACTTGATATTTATAAAGGGAGAGGAAGCCTTTAGCCCAGCAGTGGGAATTTTATAGTTGATGTTGTTGTTGAACGCACCCGTAAACGTCAAACAAGGCCGCCCGTTGAACTGTCGTGTCATTGAATTTAATGGATTTAGTATCGAAATATCTCGATTATACGAATTTTTCGGATATATGTTATTGACTCAAAAATAATTATTTTTAATGGCCTATAAGAACTAGCGCGCACTAGTAACTTTTGTCACGGTGACTGTTTCGTCACTCTTGTCGAGTCCATGAATATATATGGAGATGTGCGCACGTTACGACGTGACATTTGTGTCTGCATCTGTACATATTCACGGACCTGATAAGAGTGATTAAACAGTCACCTTGACAAAAGTTGCCAGTGCGCGCTAGTTCTAAGTGTGGATATTTCACTTTCGAACCGCAAGAAATTATTAAATGAGATTCAAATTTAAGAAACCAATTTCTAAATTAATAAAACCCCATAGTAATAAATTGTAGTCATGGAGGCTAATATTTACAGACGAAATTAAACTTCAATATTTATATTTTTTGCGCAGTAACTTTTTTGCGCAACGAACTTTTCTGTACTACATTGCTTATGAACGTGTGAAACAACTGATTCCACTTCGCTGAGAACACAAATTAATTTTAACTATAATTATACACCGCTACTGCAAGAACATTAAAAAAAATACAATTTTTAATATTTCTGTGTTAAATTTATTGAGGGCGTTGAACTCTTAAATTTTATTATTAAAAAAAATGAGTTACACTTTTTAATATCCATTGACATTTTATTTTGTATATGAAAAAAAAATATAAAAAATCGTTCGTAAATAAAAAAAAAAATTTAGAAAACACCATTTCTACAACATTTAAAAAGAAAACAATGTGTCAAAGCTAATGTGCGGTGAAGTTTTTTTTTGTTTTTTCAATGACTTTGGCAATGGGACAAGTTGTATTCAGATTGCAAAATTTCAATGTTTATAATAGTTTTTGAAGTAAATTTTTATTTTAATTGACTTCAGTATCGGACACCAGTGTCTAAGTAATAGACATATCATATATTATGTAGTAAGTTGACATTGCCTAGTAATAGTAAGGTGATATTTCCCAGTTAGTAGAAACTATTTTCTTGACCGAACTTTGCGGGATCAAACTCAACAAAGCACGAATTAATTTTGGTTTAATTTGTATTTATAATTTATCTCGTTCTCAGTGATAAAGAAATATATAGTGAGAAAACCTGCATGTGCCTGAAACATGCATATTCATCAACTCGCATTGGAGCAGCGTAATGGAATAAGCGCCAAAACTTTTCCTCGAGAGAAAGTTTTACCCAGCAATGAGACATTATTTTACACGAGTGTCTATTAGCTAATGTATTAGCCAGTTGTCAAAAATATATGCAGAAAGTAAGCTTAATAAATACAATTATAAACAAATTAAAACAATAAGTAGTAATAAATAATTGTAAATAAATAGGTTAGGTTCAAATGATATAGTGCAAGCCCCCCCGGTGTTGCAGATGTCCATGGGCGATGGTGATCACTTTCCATCAGGTGAGCCTCCTGCTCGTTTGCCCCCTATAACATTAAAAAATATGCACAATATATATATTGTACATACGACATTGGATTGAGTAAGCTGTTAGCTTAGAATTAAATAAAAGCTTGGTTGGTAAGGACCAAGTTGTTTACCGGTTCAAACTACATTCAGAACCGGTGGTAACTGGTAACATTTAAATAAACATAATAAAATAGCGATTGAAAGTGTTTTCAAGAGACTATTGCGTCATTAACCTACGCCTCATGGTACTAAGTGCACCATTAGCGTATCGCAAACATTAGCAAAATACACCCGTTCTGTTTGCACAAACATTGCGACGATTGCGCAAAACTGAGCTTGCATTTGTATTTTTAGGAATTTATTTGCATGTGTATTGCATTTTTATTGCGGCTTTCTGCAATCTCGTCTGGGAAGAGGCCGCCCTCTCGTTATTCTACTAGCAAACATGAATACATTGTTACTATGTACCGATTTCAAAGGTTAGTGAGACATTGTAAATTCAAACACAATGTCACAACTCAGATACTATTGACGGCACATACAAGGCCTAAAGAAGGAACATAATAAAATTATGTTGATAGTCTAAGAGACTAAGACGCTAAATGCAGATTTTATGATTAACAAGAGAGCGGATTTTATGAACTTAAGTAAGAGGTGATCTGAAAAATCTATTATTCAATTTTAAAACAATAAATAGATTATGTGCTTTCGTGTGATAGTAAGTATTGTAAAAGGCCTCCTGTTTCACTAAATGTAATTTTTATATTACATAGATTTATGTTAAGGTAAATTAATTTCTTTAACGAGTTACAATATATAACATAACTATATGACCAATATACAGTATCAATATAAAATTAATACAAGGTAAAAGCCTTAACGTCGACGTTTAAAAATATACAGTATATTAAATGAGGTTCATTAAAAAGGAAGGATTAATTAATTATCAAGCGTTAATCATCACAAGTTTCGTGATTATGACTGGCAGCTTAAAGTGCTCTTTCATTCAGGATGAGAAAAAATTAATATTGATTAAAAACTTTTTTAAGTAGAGATGACTTATATTTTATATATCTAAGTACTAGCTGCCACACCTGGCTTCTAAAGTGTAGAATAAAGGTCCATTGATTGGCATATTTTTTAAACAGTTATCATCATATTTCACCCAATTTATACCTAATTTAAATGAATTATATAATCTTCTTCGTGAATCACATTGTATATCTGTAAAAAGCCTGTTTGGTAGTATCATCTACAGATGCTCTAATAATAAATTATATTTATTACAGTTATTTGAAATGGGATTCGCAGATAATGACGAAATAACTTTAATAAAAAAAATAACCATGTTAATTTAAAATCTCATATATTACACTTTTTTTTAACTTGATAATTTATTAACGTTGCACTCAATCGTTACGTAACGAACGTGGCGTCCAAATTCGATATTTAAATCATTAATAATGAAATAATCATCACACTGAATGATAATAAATTTAACAAGATTACAAATCAATACTTAAATATACTTTATTCATGTAGGCTTTTAGGGGTTACTTTACATAATGAATTAAATGGAAACCACTCCATATTTGTAATGTAGGTTCTTTTCAATTACCTTTATAACTATCAAGTAACTCAGAAAGTACTTAAAGAAACCTCACATATGTATTAGTTATGTAATCAATAAATAGAATATCTAACAACAACCCGTAAATTTCCCACTGCTGGGCTTAGGCCTCCACTCCACTTGAGAAGGTTTGGAACATATTCCACCACGCTATTCCAATGCGGGTTGGTGGAATGCACATGTGGCAGATTCCTATATAATTAGACATGCAGGTTTCCACACGATGATTTCCTTCACCGCCGAGCTCGATCTAAATTATAAACACAAATTAAGTACATGAATATTCAGTGTTGCTTGCCCGGCTTTGAACCCGCAATCATCGGTTAACGTCGTTACGCGTTCTAAAGACTGGGCCATCTCGGCTCTATCCATGCACCCAAAAAGAACTGGCTTCTTATGAACTATTGAAACGTTGAATATAGACTTAAGCTGCTACGCAATTTTGACACGTATTTCCTTTAAACGTAATCATTGTTGGAATCAATGTCACATAACATATTAATGTCACATATAACTATCTGACGTTCCGCGATCGTGTTCAGTGAGTTTCAACTTTGTTCTTACATAATAGCTTTACTGATCCAATTTACGGCAGTTAATCTCAACGATAAAGTGTGTGCAGTAAGTGTTGTGTAGTAAGTTAGTACGTAACTAGGTTTAAGCTTTGATTAAGATTGACTTATCTGAGTATTATATAATATAGCTAATGATTTTGTTATAATTTTAACTTTATTAAATTAATAAGAAGGTATTTATTTACTATGGACATTATGTGAAATATATTACTAGCTGTTGTTCGCGACTGTGCTTGCGTTTTAGGGATCTGTCATCTGGTTTTAGGTATCAAAAAAAAAAAAGTTCTATAGTCTATGTTTTCCCTTATGGTTCTTTTTTCATATCAATATCATCGAATTCGGTTCAGTGTTTTGACAGTGAAAATCCAACAGACAAAGTTACTTTAGCATTTATAAAATCAAAAATCAAATCAAAATAAACTTTATTCAAGTAGGCTTTTACAAGCACTTTTGAATCGTCATTTTACAATTAAGTGACCACCGGTTCGGAAAGTAGATTCTACCTAGAAGAATCGGCAAGAAACTCAGTAGTTACTCTTTTTTAACAATTAAAAAAATACGAAGTCCTGTTAGTTAATACAATTATTTAAATTGATATAATATTAGTTAATTAATATAATATTAGTTATATATGCATTATAGATTAGTTTACGTATAATGAATTCTCTTTTTTACAATAAAGATTCAGGTGCTAGACAGAGTATGATAACTAATTCCGTTCCGTTTATTGAAACCTCCTTGGTAGAAAAATCCAATAAATACTCATTCTTCACCAGTCTGACCTGGAATTCAAAACCGAATCCTCATAAACTGCCAATAAAGCATTCTGTTATCAACTACCTATAACAAATACTTAACTAAATTTTTTTAAAAGTTCTCTTTTAATGAATAATAAATAAATCTTATTATTCATTAAAAGAGTACTTTTTAGAAAGAAAAGAAAATAAGCCTGGAGTTAGGCTTGGGTTCCATCATAGGACACTACTTACTGTAAATTGCACATTTACAACAGCATTGTAAATCTATTTATTAAAAAGAGCAACTAGGCGAGTTTCTTGCCGTTTCTTCTCGATAGAAGCTGCTTTCCGATACGGTGGTAGTATTTAATTTTTGACGATTCAAAAACGCTTCATTGTGAAGTTTACTTGAATAAAATTGATTTGATTTTGATTTTTTTTTATTTTGAATTTAGATTTTTTTATGGTATAGGTTGGCGGACTAGCATATAGGCTATATATATAATGGTAAGTGGTCACCATCACCCATAGACGATGACACTGTAAGAAATATTAACTATTCCTTTCATCGTCAATGTGCCACCAACCTTGGGAACTAAGATGTTACATCCCTTGTGCCTGTAGTTACACTGGCTCACTCACCCTTAAAACCGGAACACAACAACTGAGTACTGTTATTTGGCGGTAGAATAACTGATGAGTGGGTGGTACATACCAGACGGGATTGCACAAAACCCTACCACTAAGTAAAGTTCGATTTGTAATATTATATAAAACTAATATTGAAATGACCTAAAGTAATCGATTACACGGTGCGAATGAATTTTCCGGTGAAATCGTGCGTAAATCAAACTTTCGGTTGAAAAAATACTTTGGTAAGCGTCAATCCGTTCAAAATAGACTAATCCAGCGAACTCACACAAACTTTGTCGCTAGAATAAACGTTAATTTATTGTGACTTACCTTAAGGCAAAGTTTTGGTAATAAAGGTTACATTGAATAGGTAAGTTCCGATTCTTTGTTTTTCTGAACTCTCAACAAACCAATCAACCTTTTTTTTTATTTCCACATAAATTCGGCGTCATTTAATATTTTTCTCCGTAAATTTATGCTTCACAAATGTTTTAATTTGAACTTACGTTGCGGTTCTAGAGACCAAGGGTACGAAACTTACTTAGTTTCAGGGGTTAATAAAATAGGCAGTTAATATACATATAAATATATAATATAGACAATAACTTGTCATATTATTACTTTCTAGCTTGAAATAAAATTTTAAAACTAAGAGGTAACCGTGATAGGCGCTTATATAATCTAAGAATAATAATTTGAAGGCTATATAATAAAATACTTAAAGTGTATACATAAACTCGACGACCTCCGTGGTCGAGTGGTGTGTACACCGGTTTTCATGGGTACGCCACTCCGAGGTCCCGGGTTCGATTCCCGGCCGAGTCGATGTAGATTATCATTAGTTTTCTACGTTGTCTGGGGTCTGGGTGTTTGTGCTACCGTTGTTACTTCTGATTATCCATAACACAAGTGCTTTAGCTACTTACATTGGGATCAGAGTAATGTATATGATGTTGTCTCATATTTAAAAATTTATTAAAAAAAATTAAATTAAATTAAACTAGATGTGCCCACGACATCCCGCGCGTTTGAATTTGACAAAAAAGTATTTGTTGTAGTCTAAGTTACTACTTATTATATCAGCTATCTGCCAGTGAAAGTCCCGTCAAAATCTGTGAAGCCATTCCAGAGATTAGCCGAAACAAACAGACAAAAGTTGAAAACCATGCTATTTTGCTATTTGCATCCTATAAGTTATAACGAAACAATCAACGAAAATTAAATACAGACCCCGTCGCGTAATTACATCCTAAATTGGACGGTTAAGAGATATAAGAAAAGGGATTCAAAAAGATTTCCAATTTCAAACAATCGAAATAATCTTACACATTCCAATAAATAAAACCTGGTGATTTATTAAAAGAGTAAATGAGAAACTCTCGCCATCTCTTTCTAAAATAACAAAGAACCATATTAAGGATTGAGGTATTAAAAGAATAAATGAAAAGCTCTTGCTATCTCTCTCCCACTGAAATGACATCGAGCCATATTAAGGATATTCTTGGATCAACGGAACCCGGATATTACGTTTGTCCTGCACCTGAATTTGTCTCTCTTCGGTCGCATCGAATCGCTGTCCCGACGGATTATGAGCTTTTCTCCACTGAGATTAGACGCGTGACCGAAATCTGCCAGAATGACATATTTCTGACTTCAATTGTAATGATTTGACGTAATTTTTAGACTGATATATTTGTTTGTTAACAACAAACCTTTGTATGTATAATTATGTTTGTATTGTGTTTTGTTTATATGTTTTTTTTTTCTTTTTTAAATATTGGAAAACATCACACTCATTGCTCTGATCCCAATGTAAGTAGCTAAAGCACTTGTGTTATGGAAAATCAGAAGTACGCCGGTACTAAAAACACCCAGGCCCAAGACAACATAGAAATATAATGAATTTTCTACATCGACGCGGCCGGGAATCGAACCCGAGACGTCATGTTTGGCTTTGGTATAACCCACTCATCAAATATTCTACCACCAAAAAGCAGTACCTTGTATTATTGTGTTCCTGTTAAAAGAGTGAGTGAGCCAGTGTAACTACAGGCACGAGGAATTGTTAATATTAACGTAAATCGAAAAATAAGTATAATGTTGTAAGTTATAGTACTTCTTACACCATTAGTATATATTGATATATAATAGTATAAGTTTGTAAAGTAGAGGGCGGAAAGAATTAACTGGTATTCGTGACGATAATCGCATGATCGAGGGAAAGTTTTAAATTCGTCACAACACGGAAAACTCTTGGCCTATTTGATGTTTTGTTATTCTGGCGAAAGATTAAGAAGGGTCGATTAAAACCTCCTTACAAATGTCATTTAAGGAGGTTGGTTATTTAGTGCATACTATTATAAAACTATATGTATCTAAGACCGCAAAATCGTGAATACAATTAAATTGTAATCTGAGATAGATTACGTAAGATTTTAAACTATTGAAAATTACGAACGCTATTTGAATTAATAATAAAACTGTATAATATGTTTTTATTTACAATTATACTATTGATTCTACCGAGAAGAACCGATAAGAAACTCAGTAGCTCCATTTTATTTAGAAGTTGTTGCGTTTTTTTTTATGGAATACTGACATTAAGTGCCTCAAAGAAAAAATATTTCAATGTGGATACAAATATCACCCTCAGTTTCTCCATTAAAAAAACTCCTACAAAAACTACGAAAATATGTTAAATTTGAAACTAAAGTAATTATACAAATATCAAGATTAATTCCACTAAAGAAATTAATTCTATTAATCATTTACGTACGAGATAACAACATTAATTTACCAATTTCTCTCATTACATGTATGGATGCATTTCAAGGGCTTTCAAGATCTAAAATTAAGCCCTAAATTAATGGCCGTCCGGCGATCATAAGATAGACCAGGATTACCGATAAAGGATAGAGTTAATGAAGGTTGAATTGATAGGATCAGCACAATGTTACCAAATGTTTTGAAACCGAGAATCATCCAATACTATGTGTTTAGTTTCATAGTAATTATCCCGCGTAAGCTATGTGTTTAAATAGACTGGTTAGAATTGGTAGAGTCTGATCCAATTATTGTTACTATTTTATTGATAAGCTGTGCCCGTGACTTCATGGAAGTTTTAACTTAACACTAATTCTAAAATTGTTGCCTGAGTTATTCCTTATTACATCACCTATCTGCCAAAGAAAGTCCCGAGAAAATTAGTTTAGCTGTTCCAGAGATTAGCCGGAATAGAGAGAGAGAGAGACATACAAAAATTAAAAAATATATATTTTGGTATATGTACCGTATATACATTTAGTAAAAAAACAGACAAACAGACACTGCAATTTTATTTTATGCGTAGATGTCGTTCAACCTTATGGGACACAAAGCAACTACGCAGACTAAAATGGATTCCAACCGCATACAAGTCACTATACCATTACTACCATAATCCAATGAAACGACGAATCCAACTCGAACAGAAAAAGTTCAGGCACAGAACCAACTGCTTTACGTGTTATACGAGGCACGCACGAATTTCTGAAGTCGCGCTGTTATTGAAAATTTTTCATGAACAACTGTATGAATCTTTATCAGCCAGACTTCTGGTTTGAACCTAGAACCTCAAAATCTATAGCCTTATATTAATCCCGTAGCGGTTTGGTTGATATAGACCAACAAGGCTATTTCAATTTGTTCTTTGGAAATCTCATGGTGAACCAAACTATGAGAGATTTTAAAACACGTTTGAAACCACTTGGTGTTAGGGCTTCGTACAAGCCCGTCTAGGTAGGTAACACCCATTTATCAATTATTATACTGACAAACAATAGTACTCAATATTGTGTTCCGGTTTGACGGGTGAATGAGCCATTGTAACTACAGGCATATGGGACATAACATCTTAGTTTCCAAGGCTGATGGCGCATTGACGATGTAAGGAATACTTAATATTTCTTACAGCGTCATTGTCGATAGACAATTATCGACGTCATTACCCATAGGTAATGGTGACCACTTATCATCAGGTGGCCTATATGCTCGTCCGCCAACCTATTCCTTCAAAACCCTTTTCATTGCCAAATTCATGGCTATCATGAGGGTTTCGTCAGAGCAGGATTGACAAGAAGTTTGATGGATTGATTGTTGATAATTGGAGATCTCGTCAACAATCGATAATAATCAATCAAATATGAAATGATTATAAGATAATTTTGTATGGCTACAAATTTTAATGTGGTCTCGAATATTAAAATAAATAAATTATTAATATTGGTGAAATGCTGTCGCGATGCTTAAATTCGTAATGTGCGGTTACACCATGAACCATTTTACTGAGACATGTACGAATATTAAATATAATTTGTACGAAATAAGCCTTCCTTCAGGTTTTTTTTTTTGTCATTCAATAAATGAGGACGTTTACCTGTGTAAAATCATTATCTCTGACGTTTATATTTTTAAGTTATGGTATAGTTTCAATTTCGTTTTAGCTCTAATGAAATTGTTTATTTTGTTTTAACCTTCATCAAATATCATAACGTAGTGAAGCATTAATCCACCATTAAGTTGTGACCATGAATATTATGATCATGATCAAGTATTACTGCAGTATTCAATCAAGGCAGTCTTGTAAAGTGAAATTCAAAATGTAACAGAATTACACGATCGCGTATCTTTGAAAAAATCACGGATCTGACTCCTATGCTACCCGATCTCATATCGGGTTTTTACCAACCGTCAAGATCAAATATACGAGTAATGTCATTGACAACTCAAAACAAGATTATATAGATGATAGAAAAACGTGGAGCTAGCACTTGTTGAATTTCAGACAGATAAAGACAGATCAGACAAAGAAAGTAGCCTATGGCATTTCTTGGAGTTCAAGTTTATTTCATACCAGATTTCATCAAATTCGTTTCAGCGGTTTGGTCGTGAAGGAGCAATAAATAGACAGACAGAGTTACTTTCACAATTATAACATTTATATAGATTGTTTATAACTGACACACTTGTCGGTAGAATCTCCATTCCGAACTAGTTGTAACTCTACGTTTCATACAGTTCTGTAAAATAAAGATTAAAAAGTACTTGTAAAAGCCTACTCAAATAAAGCATGTTTTGATTTTGATTTTGATAGTTTACTCAGCAGATATTTGCATCTATATAGAGACGATTACCAGATACTTTGACAGGGTTCTATTCCACACCCATTATCTCTGTAATTATAGACAAACCAACACGAACGATACATCAATGAACACTAATTATTATGTAGCGAGCTATGAATATTGCATTAGTACAATAGTCAAATTACCGACTCGCTGAGATTTGAGCTTAATTAATAATTCCCTTTGGAATGCGACGTCGACGTTGACAACCAGTTAATATCAAACGGGAGATGCTGATTAAAGGTAACCTCAGAGCAGATAGGGAGTAATGGCATGAGGTCCAGTAAAATAGCCCCTCACTACAAATTTAAGAATCTGGCATAGTTTAAAGTTAAAATCTTTCGAGTTTCATCTGAATGATATAAAAATGAGCTGAGACGGCCCAGTGGTTAGAACGCGTGCATATTAATCGATGATTTCGATTTCAAACCCAGGCAAGCACCACTATACATATGTGCTTAATTTGTGTTTATAATTCATCTCGTGCTCGGCGGTGAAGGAAAACATCGAAGAAACATGCATGTGTCTAATTTCATCGAAATTCTGCCACATTTGCATTCTACCAACCCACATTGGAACAGCGTGGTGGAATATGTTCCAAACCCTCACCTTAATGGAAGAGGAGGCCTTAACCCTGCAGTGGGTAATTTATAGGCTGTTACTTTACTTTACTATTACAAATTTAAGAGCATCCAAGGTTACGCGCCTAAGGTTAAGATCATATGACAAACAAACATGAACAAAAAACGATTGTTTCTTAAATAAAACGTAATTTCGTTGAGGTACCTAAGTTTTTTATAGAAGTGCAGATATGCCATCCGTGGTGATTAGTTACGTCACGGATTGACTTTGGTGCTTTAAGAAATATTAACCATTCCTTACATCGCCAATACACCACCAACCTGGAGAACTGAGATGTCATTATCCTTATATGTAAAAAATATAAAACTATATTCAAGTAGGCTTTTGATTATTCATTTCAAAATATCTATATTTAGTGAAGCTACCGATTCGGATTGTAGATTCTACTGAAAAGAAACAGCAAGAAACTCATTAGTAACTTTATGTACTGGCTTACTCATCCTTCAAAGTTGAACTCAACAATAATTAAGTATTGTTTGTTGTTTATAATTATAATTACTGTTTAGCGGTACAATAATATGATTACGTAAACAAGCTCGTAGAAAGCCACTAAGAATAAAATATAAGAGACTTTAAAATTAAATACAAATCGGATTCGGCGTTAAGGTTCTATGTCGTGAAATGTACATGCAAACAGGGAATTCGCTGTAAAAATGCAATCAGTATAATTGAAAACGTATCGTGATTTCGACGATACAATTACGAATTGCATAATTGGTGAAGCAGTTTCAGAGTTCGAAGTCAACAGGTCAAATTGAGACTAACATGTTAAGCTAACAAATACTAGGTTAAATTAACTAATATAGGTAAATATTTCATTTTATTTTTGTATAATTTATTACTGTTATTTACTTTTTGTTTGCACGTGTGTCTAATAACCTTTTCTACGTCGACTCGGCTGGGAATCGAACGCGTTATATAATAATATATAATCTGTCGTGACCATCAAACTGACTCATTGTCCCGTCACTTTGTGTGTGTGTGTGTGTGACACTATGAAAGTGCTGTTCGAATTGTTTTTTTTTTCAACCTACCACTGATTCATCAAGTGTCAGGAGTGTAACTTTTGAAAAGATCAATTACGTAAATCGAAATGAAACCTCTTTTTGCGATATCATAACTTTTCATTTTAGAACTTTAAACTCAAATTCGACCTTCAAATTATAATCTTCATCGAACTTTAACATTTTCTTCTGAGATATTCATGCATTCTTATTGAATACGAAAGATAAATATTCTCTGTGAAAACAATTGAATGCTGGCATAAAATATTTTCGAACAAGATTTAAAATAAATAAAAACCGATAACATAAATCTGTCGACTCTGCTAAAGCGTTGTTTTAATATTTATTCGGAAGTTAATGACTTGGCTTCTCTAAAACTTCCTGGCAATACCTCGTTACAAGAAACTTGGCGCGAGAAATTTGTTGCATGTTGCTATTTGTTTGTATTTAATACTTACGTAATACATCTATGTTATTTATAGTGAATATGACTTTCGATTGCGGCTTCACCTGTGTTTTTAGGGGGTAAAATTTCATAGATTTTAGACATAGAAAAGTAACATATCAATAGAATTTATTTTTGTTTATGGTATATTTGGATGGATGAGAAAGACCACCTATAGTGTGTCTATGATGAGTGGTCACCACCGCCTATAGACAATGGTACCATTTCTTACATCGCTAATACATTCCTTGGGAACAAAGTTGTTATGTCACTTGTGCCTGTAGTTACAGTAGTTCACCCACCGTTCAAACTAGAACACAAAAATACTGAGTACTGCTGATTGGCGGCACCAAGCCTTAACACCAATAATTCGGTTAAATGGTTTAGTCGTTAGATTGTAACATACAGTCGGACAGAGTTCCTATATTCATAGTAACATTGATCAATTTGATAAAAATCTGTGATAATCATTGTATGCATATAAGCAGTAAGGATAAGCTTATAAAACCAAGTTTCTGACTTCGAAAAGTAAATAAATCCTGCTTGGGGCAAAGTATCTGTTTCTATAATAAAATTCCATTGATTTTTTTAACTTTGCCTTTTCATAAAACCAAATCATTTGGAAAAAATACATTAGTAAAGAATGCATGTTATTCAATACATGATTATACAGACTATAAAGTATATTTTGATTTGATTGATCTATCCATTGGTCACGTCGGTCTAATGTCTGATAAGAATGTTTAAATCAAGAGAAATTGTTGTCTTTTTGGTCGAGATTTACCGTTCCATCGTACTTCTAATTATATGTAAAGTATGTCAGCCGTAAGTAGCTTATGTTCTTACTTGAGATTGAAGCTTGCTTCATACCAAAATTTCAACCAAATTCTGCCACATTCACCAACCTGCATTGGAGCAACGTGGTGGAGTATGCTCCTAATCTTCCCCTCAAAGGGAGAAGAGGTCTTAGCCCAGCAGTGGGGAATTTACAGGCTATTACTATTATAATGTTACCATCAATATCTAAAATGTATAAACTGCACTTAAAAAACATTAAAATACGTTTTAATGTTTAATAGGTTGGCGGACGAGCATATGGGCCACCTAATGGTAAGTGGTCACCATCACCCACAGACAAGTGCGTGCGTGTGTGATATGTGTGTACTCCCCGGTACCCTGGACGCTGAGTACGCCCCGGTATACCGGAATACATATAAACATTTTTTTTGTTGTAGGTAGGTGGACGAGCATATGGGCCACCTGATGGTAAGTGGTCACCATCACCCATAGGCAATGACGCTGTAAGAAATATTAACTATTCCTTACATCGTCAATGCGCCACCAACCTTGGGAACTAAGATTAGCATCTTAGTTGCACATCTTAGTGGCACAAGGGACATAGCTGTCCCTTGTGCCTGTAGTTAAACTGGCTCGCTCACCATCCAAACTGGAACACAACAATACTGCGTACTGTTGTTTAGCGGTAGAATATCTGATGAGTGGGTGCTACCTACCCAGGCGGGCTTGCACAAAGCCCTACCACCTAGTAAAGTTAAGCTTTGACGTAACGTTTTGCAAACGATGTACCGTTTGAATATGTATAGTATTAATTGGAATCAATACACTTTCTACATTTTTCCTATTAATTTCTTTATCAGATCGACGATCTCCGTGGTCGAGTTGTGTGTACACCGGTTTTCATGGGTACTCCACTCCCAGGTTGCGGATTCGATTCCCGGCCGAGTCGACTAGAAAAAGAACATTAGTCCTCTATGTTGACTTGGATTCTGATTTTCCATAACACAAGTGCTTTAGCTGCTTACATTGGGATCAGCAATGTTTGTGATGTTCAATATTTATTTATTATATTTAATATTGTTGTCAAATTTGATTTATGATTGTATGAATTCGACCAAGATATTACAATAAAATCGAAATCTAAATCATATGTTTATTGGTCTTCGAATTCGTTCTTAAGGAATAAACCCGTAGGTTTTTTTCGAAAATAAATCAACAAAGAGTTATATTTTAAAACACCGCTTCAATATTTTATATTACATTATGCACTTCATTTGTTTCAATTAAAAGCTTTCATGATGCAATTACTTCGATATAATCGAAAACTCGTTAAAATATCTACAATGTTATTTTAATATCGTTCAATTAAATATATTTTCTTTTCAATTCTATACTGGGAATTGATGTGATTATTCACTTATATTTTTATATCCATCGTTTTATATTTAATTAATTAAATCTATAAAAAATGTATTCTTTAAAGTGTTATTTTAGCAAATTATAGATTGTAATAGTTTAAGTTTTGTAGTAAAAAGTAAAATAAAAAGCCTTTATCTCTTTTAAGGAGAATATTTCAACACAATGTTTTTCTTCACTACCAAACTCATAATGAATTTGAAATACAAATTAAGGACATGAGTTCAGTTATCCTTTTCTCAGATTTAAAGCTGTAAATTTATACAAGATTCATATCTTGTAAAACTGTGCCATCATTCTATTTGTATGTAATAGCTAATCTAAATAGAAATATGTAATAAATATATTTGTAATAAATATGAGACGACATCACATACATTACTCTGATCCCAATGTAAGTAGCTAAAGCACTTGTGTTATAGAAAATCAGAAGTAACGACGGTACCACAAACACCCAGACCCAAGACAACATAGAAAACTAATGGTAATCTACATCGACTCGGCCGGGAATCGAACCCGGGACCTCCGAGTTGCGTATCAAATGAAAACCGGTGTACACACCAATCGACCACGGAAGTGGTCAAAAAGAAATGCTTAGCCGTTGAAGATCCGTAAAGAACTAATGAATCCTTATGAACAACCACTGCTTATATAAGATTTGAAATAAGTGTTTTTTCAACTATGAATATAAACTTACCGTCGTATATCACTCCTTTCACCAGCTCAGCCGTTTCAAAGATCGAATGACTTATCGTCAGATTGACGTCACTGTTTCGTTCACTCAACGTCACAATGTCATCACTGTCACTCGGAATCCTCGCGTACCCACAAGCGTCGTCCACTGTTCGTTCACTGACACTTGACTCACTCACTGTTGTCGAAATCTCGTCGATCGTCGTGACTTCGTCGTAAATAGCTTCGTCAACCGGCACTTCTATATTAGTCTCTAGTTTTAGTTTTGTGTCTAGGTTCTCTTTGAAAGTTTCTAGAGGTGGTCCTGGTGAGCGACCCGGAGCAGGATCTCCGCTGGGTAAGTTAAGGGTTGAGCTATAAGGCAGCGACGCGAGAATGATCACTATAACGATAATGTTTGTTCGATATCTGTTCATCTTGAATTTGGTCGGATTCTTGAAGCGTTTGGTGATGACGGCTTGGCATTGCTTTTGAGTGGGCATTGCATTCTTTACAGTCATTCTATTTATTTAAACGTTTGATACAGTCCCCGCGTTCGTTCATCTTTGTTACCTGTGAAAGATATTTGCTGAATTAGACATAGTTCTTAATGCTTACTTTATTCTTTTTAGGAAATAACAAACCTTGTCAAAACAAAGTTTAATATTTTCTGAGATCATTTTATAATATGATAAAGTTCTAAATATTTTTTATATTCATTTTAAACTTCATCTGACTGTTCATAATCAAAATACTCTTTATTCAATTAGCCTGATAAAATAATTTTTGAACCGTCATGTTACATTAAATGAAATGTAAAACTACCTCCAATTGGGAAAATAAATTCTACTTAGAAGAACCGGCAATAAACTGAGTAGTTACTCCTTCCCATAATTTTTGTACAAAATATTTGAATAAAATACAATTAATATTATATAAGTATTACCAACAGATCATATCATGAATAAAATATTATTTTTAGTGTCTTATTTATCAATTTCTTTTTTGATTTAAGATATCACTTTTCTTATTTTTCTGGGCAGCTTATATAAACATTTTTAGAAAGATTATTTAAACCCAAAATGACAAAGTGTCAATGTAAAAAATGTCAATAAGCAAAAGAGCCTAAACGACATAAAAACATCAATACTTTTCATGTCGCTAATTATTGTGTTTATAATTAAGCTTGAAAAGTCTTCTGTTCATGAAATAAATCTCTTCTATCCACCAACCAACATTGATACATGGTGTTGAAATTAGTTACATCATCAGCACAAGATGACCTTTCTCTCAGAAAAATCAATGGAATGTTAATAGTCCACTATTTTATTTTTACTTTTGTCTTTACTCTATATATTGGATTATTTATTGTAGTCTTTTGATAATGAGTTAATAATATAAACAAAATATAATCACGTACAAGTTGATTATGTTTCGTGATTTCATAATTACGTTCAATCCAACGCAATAATATTAAATTTTGCAACATTTATTTTCAATTTAAAATGATTAAGCATTAAATATAAAATGTACAAAATACGCAAGCGAAATGCATTCGTAAAACGAAATGTAAATTTTATCAACACTGCAAGTCTCAAAAAGACCGCTAAAGTTGGTCATTTGCATAATATTAACATATTTACATTTTAATATAAAACACGTGTTTTTCTGTGGTCAGATTATATTTAACAGACAGAATATTGTAGTTGTCGTTATAGTTGAAATAGAATTATTTCTTTGAAATCATACTTGTACCGAAAATTTAAAAAAGTTTTTATTTTGCTATCCTATCTCATTTCACGTAAGAAATATTAACTATACTTTTATCGACCTCCATGGTCGAGTGGTGTGTACACCGGTTTTCATGGGTACGCCACTCTGAGGTCCCGGGTTCGATTCCCGGCCGAGTCGATGTAGATTACCATTAGTTTTCTATGTTGTCTTGGGTCTGGGTGTTTGTGGTACCGTCGTTACTTCTGATTTCCATAACACAAGTGCTTCAGCTACTTACATTGGGATCAGAGTAATGTATGTGATGTTGTCTCATATTTATTATTTATTATTATAAATAATTTATAAAAAAATTATGTCACTAATTTCATTTCACGTAAAGTAAAGTAAAGTAACAGCCCGTAAATTTCCCACTGCTGGTCTAAGGTGTCATCAGCCATTAAGGAGAGGGTTTGGAACATATTCCACTACGCTCTTCCAATGCGGGTTGGTGGAATGCACATGTGGTAGAATTTCGATGAAATTAGACACATACTGGTTTCCTCGCGATGTTTTCCTTCACGGCGGAGTACGAGATGAATTATAAACACAAATTAAGCACATACATATATAGTGGTGCTTGCCTGGATTTTTTTATGGTATAGGTTGACGGACGAGCATATGGACCACCTGATGGTAAGTGGTCACCATCACCCATGGACAATGACGCTGTAAGAAATATTAACTATTCCTTACATCGTCAATGCGCCACCAACCATGGAAACTAAGATGTTATGTCCCTTGTGCCTGTAGTTACACTGGCTCACTCACCCTTTAAACCGGAACACAACAATACTGACTACTGTTATTTAGCGGTAGAAAAACTGATGAGTGTGTGGTGCCTTCCTAGACGGGCTTAAATAGCCCTACCACCAAGAAGGTTCATAATATTTCAGTGAGGTTAAGAGTTTTTATAATTTAATTTTAATATACTTCGATAAACTATGTATCGAAGCATAATGCGTAAAAATGTTTTAAGTATGTTACTGTTCTCAATTTTTCGACAGTTGAAATATATAAGGAAGCAAATTTATATAAATGCTGTTAAACTCTGACTTATGACAAGACAATCTTAATAACGTAAATGGAGTTATTAATTATTCGTGCGGACCCACTTTAATCTGTAGGCAATAACACCATTCAGGCTGTTTTCGCAAACATGTTTTTCCCGATTCGAAAAAATGTTTTTTGGCAAGAGTGAATGAAAGATTACACTTGGCAGGATTATATACATCCTGTATAAGGCTTTTTGTAGATTACGTCCTACTGACCGATTTTGATCACAGTTGACATTATCGACTATACAGGTGACCCAATTTAAATGGAGAGAATACTACTGTTCGAGGCATAGAAGTATCTCTTCTAACATCAACTTCGATCTGATACAGAGCACTTCTAGACAAATAGTAGATTAATAAACCACTTCGAAGTTTGTTCTCAAGTCTTCGGGATCTTTTTTTATGTTACAGGGGGCAAACAAACAGGAGGCTCACCTGATGAAAAGTGACTACCATCGCCCATAGACATCTGCAGCACCAGGGGGCCGGCCTTTAAGGAAGGAATACGATCTTTTCTTGAAGGTCATTAGACATTAGACGAAGCAATCATTGGTCTAATGATATCAAAGCAAATTTATTTGTATATACTAAAACCATTGGCTATGCTTTGAATTTCAACGTTTGTTTCAATTCAAATTTTTGTATATAATAAACGTTTACATTAAAATATTTAAACTGAGAGCTATACAGTTTTTTAAGGCTAGGTTTTTGCTTAACTCCTGTGAGATTTGAATTTGCTGTTTGAATTTTCCTGTACATTTTTATTTTAGATTTTCAAATTAAACAGTTTTATATTTTAAATATGACTTGGTAGATTTATAACACACAGACTCACTTGTGTCAAAATTGAGTTAGGTGAAATGAATACCTTTATATGAGGTGACGTTTTTTTGTAATTAGTGGATAAAATACTTATATAAAAAGAAAAGCGAGAATTTACGAAGGTATAGTATAATTAAGCTATTGTATTTCACAATTCACCCACTTCAAATTGTTACACATTTTATATATTACATTGTTTTTATAGAGCGCAATTAAATGCCATCGCGAAACCACGTGTTTAAGGAAAAGACGTTTACAGGAATGATAATTTTAATAATTTAAAACTGTTTGAATATTAAATTAACAATATTTAATGAATTCTGAAATGTTAAATTAGTCCAAAATATTTTAGGGCCCATTAAAAGGTGTTATATTGAGTGAATAGTCTACCCACGCATTTTTGTCATAAGACGCCGACCACCTAGCGGTATCGGCAGGCTTTTTCAAGCCGTCGGAACGATTGGACCTCCTCAGTTTGGAATAAATCAAAGAGGATTATTTCCTGAGTTTAATTTCATACCTTCTAGGATGGATAGAGACCTAACCTGACATTCGTGATGACAGCAAAGCTGACGTCATGTTTTTTAAAAACAATGTCGGCAAGAGTAAGCTACTCCGTCAAATACAATATTTAAATAAATCACAAAAGAATGTCCTACAAATATTTTAACATGTCAATTAATTATTTCCGCTTAGTTTAAAATATTTTCTTTGAGAAATAATACGGTTTTTATTTTGACTCGATATTGAACTTATAATGAAAAACGGAAACGCATACATTCGTTTGCTTGATATCGAAAAAGAAAGGTGCTATTAATAATTGCAATATAAAATTAGTAAATGTAAATAAATTATAATTTAATACCTAAGATCCTAAAATAAAGTGCGATTGTCAATAATAAAGTGTTTTACCAGACATTTTTAACTTTGCCGTTTCGTAATTTCAAATCGTTTAAAAATAAATTGGTTAAAAAGGCATATTATTCGATATAATATTTTATAGATGATAAAACAATGTGAAGTTAGTACGTATTGACTTCCAAACAGAATATATTCATTTAAATAATTTTATTTGACTATCTTGACTTTGTATTTTTTAAATGTTGAAAAAGAGTAACTACTGAGTCTCTTGCCGGTTCTTCTCGGTAGAATACTTTCCGAACCGGTAGTAGCTTCACTTTATTGTAAAATGACGATTCAAAAGTGCAGAATAAAATTTATTTTAATTTTTTAATTTTTGTTGTGAACTATCTGTGACTGTTAAAAAGAGAAGGCCACAACAAAATTTAGAAGGTGAAGTGAAGTTCAACAGGCTAGTTCTTATTTAGCTCTTTTGTTGAATAAAATAAATCATTATTTTATCCAATATAAAGGGTTCTTATTAAAATTACATGACATTATAAAATAAAATTAATGAGATCATATTAAATGAATGAATGATATTGCGTCGAGCTGAGATTGCATTTAATGTTTTAATTATGAAATAATATACAAATTTTACCTAAAAAATAAAATTTTTATTATGTTTCCTGGGACGTCTGAAGTCCATTATGGGAGTACATTGTACTTGTTCCGCCGCTAGCCGCCAGATGTCTCCGATTTCCCTCCAAAAATGACTGCTCAGTGGCGCCCTCAACTTTCTTAGCGATGTTTCGTTCCACAAGCCGCCATATTTTTTCGTCATTGGGAGTTCATAATGAGGATGGCTCACCAGGAAGACATCACCTGGACTTCAGACGTCCCAGGAAACATAATAAAAATTTTATTTTTTAGGTAAAATTTGTATATTATGTGTTCCGTTTGACGTCTGAAGTCCATTATGAGAGACTTGTTTGTTATCTCCTGGTGGCTTGTGGATGAAATTTTATTAAAAAATAAACAACGCAACAATGTGATAATGGTTGCTTATATTAAAAATATAATGTATGATTACAAAGAAAAATTAAATTTACACTCAATTGAACAAAGTTAAAGAATTAAGTTAATAATAATCAGTGAATTAGTAAGTGATTAATTAGAAGAGAAAAATCGGGATAAGGATTTTTCTGAATCTACAATCATGGCGGATTGAATTGGTTTACAATAGAATTTTCTAAATGTACTTTCGTGTTGCCAATTAGCTTTATTTAGAATATCATTAATATTATACTTTTCCAGCCAGTTCAAGGATGAAACCGCCGATCTGAAGCTACCTGGTGAAGCTTGGATGCCAGCTTCAGATAAAACTTTCTTTACCCAGCCACCAATTATAGTCGGTGTGGCTGGCTTCACGACGCCTCTAGTAGTAATAAAAAGATTTGATATAGACCCTCTCGAGCTTCCTGATATTTCTTTTAGAGTTCTTACCCAAAATACCGGATCAATATTTCTTTCAGGTGCAGCTGAGAGTATCCAGTCTGATTGACAATGTGATCTGGAATCTGTTTTCGACCCAAACGAAGGTGTTAGAGTGATTGAGTCTGAATTGTCCACGAAATGATTTGCATCACAATGTAAAAGGGTCAGATCGTGCACCCTACGCCCCGATGCTAACAACAAAAGCGTGGCGGTGTGTTTCGAAACCTCGTAAAGGCTAGTAGGATCTGGGTTAACGAGTTTTAGATGCCTGATGACTATTCTTGCATCCCAAATAGGGATCTTGGGCGCAGGAGGTTTTGCTATGGAGATAGCTTTTAGCACGTGCTTGACTATGTGGCTGGAGGAAATCTTCGCGGTGGAGATAGTCTCACAGATTGTTGATATTGCGCTCTTATGCACTAATATGGTACGATAAGCTAAATTATCTTTTATGTGTAGGTGAGCTAAGTAGCGTGCGACCTCGGCTGGCGTGGGCATACGCAGATCGATGCCACTGCTTTTACACCAGCGCGACCACTTCGTCCATATCGGGATGTAAGTTTTAAGTGTGGAACCGCGCCAGCAGGATGACAAAAGCTGTCTCTCTTCCACAGACCAGTTGTGGGTCAACGAATCCCACCCAAAATGAGCCAAGCTTCCAGGTTCAGTCTGTCCACTTGAGCCGGTGGACGCCCCGTGGATGTGTCTATGAGATTTGTTTCCAAGTCCTGAATCTTCCTCGGTCGAGTCAGTGACCTGTTTTTGAGGTCTGGGCGCCAAAATGGTTTCTTCCACTTGGGCGTTATTATTATAAATCTGCCTGATGCTGAGTTGAGATGATGGAGCACTCGAGGCAGGAGGCTGGGTGGGCAGAAAATCCAGGCCAGATCGTAATGCCAGTTCCTGCTGAAAGCCTCGTGAAAGCAAGCGTTCGAGTCTGCCAAGTCTAATGAGACATATGTTGGAACAACATGTGCGAGATTTGACGCAAATAGGTCGATTACGGGTGTTCCCCAAACGCCGAAAATCTTTTTTGTAGCCTCGGGCAATAGATGCCACTCGGGAGCGACGCGCTTGCGCGAGAGGTGGTCGGCTTCCGCATTGTAAACTCCCGGGAGGTGGTGTGGGAGGAGTATAATGTTGAGGCTGTCCACTAACGTCAGCAGAACTTTGGTCAGCTCTAAGAGAGGCCCTGACCTGGTTCCGCCTTCGTTTCTTATGAAGGCTATAACAGTCCGGTTGTCGCTCTGCAGGATCACAGTCGAGTCTTTCAAATCCTTTATTTCGGCTGATATTGCAGCGATCACTGCATACATTTCTTTCATGTTGCAATGCCAACTTTGCTGTTGCCGAGTCCAAGCACCCTGTAATCTCTTGTTGTTGACTAGAGCTCCCCATTGTATATCGGATGCGTCCGTAACGATGTAATTCGTTGTCATCATCTCGTGATGGATTGGAGTCACTTGATGTATGTTGTCCAACCACCATTCCAAATCTTGATAGACTTCCTCCGAGAACTTCATTGGGGCTCGAGGGTTCAGACGAAGCTTGTTGCTATGGCGTTGCAGAGTTCGGCAATGCAACTTTCCCCGGTGGGTGATGAAGGTTGCAAAGTTGAGATACCCTAAGAGGCGTTGAGCCTGCTTGAGGGTCCAATTGCCAGTTGCAAGCCGAGCTTGAATGTACTGACCCACTTTTGAGACCTTTTCTTGGGGAAGGGACTTGGTGTTGATTTGTGTGTCCCAATTTATACCCAGAAATTCTATTGACCTCGTCGGAGTGAGGATGGATTTTTCCAAGTTGACATACCATCCGAGACTGGTTAGGAATTTGATAGCAATTTTTACTTGGGCTTCCAGCTGTTCTCTGGACTGATGAGCTAGGAGGTAGTCGTCCAGGTAGACAATTAGACGGAGTCCTTGCTTTAGAAGCATTTCTGCAGTCCAGTTCGTCAGGGATGCGAACATTTTTGGTGCCGCCGCTATGCCGAACGGGAGGCAAGTCATCTGCCACAATTTGCCTTCGTAGCTGATGCGTAAGTAGCGCCTGTGCTGTACTTTGATAGGCAAGTGGTAATAGGCTTGGCTGAGATCTAGCTTGGCCATCCAGTCTCCTGATTGAAGGAAGTTGGGGGTCTGATGGTGATTTATCAAGTTGAAATGTTTTGGTGTCAGGTATCGATTTAGGGCTTTCAGATTGAAAATTACTCGATTTTTTCCATTGCTCTTTGTTATGATGAACAACGGGGAAATGAAACTTGGGGTAGGGGGTGCAGGCTCTAGAACACGAGTTTGAATCATCTTCTGTAACTCGATTGACATTAACGTCGATTTTGGAGTCTGGTATTCCTTCAAAACTTCTTTTGTTGGAAGAATTAATGGTGGCGCTTGGTTGAAAGGAATGCGGGCACCAGATACCATTTTTAATATAGCCTGTGGAGGATTCAAGGCGGCTCAATTCTTTTGAAAGAGCCTTAGACACCCCCCCGTAAAACCACTCGAGTCATTTACTTTTAAAGTTTTGTTTACTTTGCTTGTGGTTTTTATGTCCTCCCTTTTGACTTGAGCTAGAATTGATTTGGTTGCGATGAGCACTGAAGTCTTTTCTATCTTTTTTAAAGGTTGTATTGGTTCCCGGCTTTGCAGGGCGAATACGAAAATTCAAATTGTCTTTAGACGTTGACGGGCTAGGGGACACAGGCCGAGAAACCGTAGAAGTTTTTGATGCGGCATATTGTTTGTGTAGTTTGTCCACCCCCCCTATTTTTTGCACATACGCAGATAAAGCCTGAGGGTTGAACATATATTCGGCCGAGGGAGGTATTTTCTCTATGTCTTCTCGAACGTACGTACCTTTAATAGCCTTGACAATAGCACGACGACGAAGTTCCAACACCTCTGCACGTTTTCTGCAAATTATTTGAAAAATATCGTGTGTTACGCTTTTATAGGGCGAATCGGTTCCGAAAAGTTCTTTCAGTTTCTCATAACTGGATGACGGAGAGAGCTGAGATTGGTTTACCGCCGACCAATCAATGAGAGATTGTAAAGCTTGATTTACGGACTCATTTTGAGCCATAACAGCATTGGACAACGCTGCAAAACTCCGCTCCATTTGAAACCATCGCAATGGAGCCTTAGGATCATCAAACTTTCGCAATTCCTCGTTCACTTTTAGTTCCATGAAGCCCGGGAACGCGACGTACTTCTTTTGAGTTTCGATATAGCGCACAGAGTTCCAGTCTTCAGAATCCAAACGTTGCACCGACATCATTTTAGCAACGCGTTCGTTATTGGCTCTTGCAATTGTGGGTTCTTTGATAGTAAGATCCAACTTCGCTATATCACCTACCACTAACTTATTAATATTTGCGGGTAGGTCACCGCCGCGACTGTCAGGAATAGGTTTAACGAGAAAAGGTGTCGATCATTCCTCTAATGCAGGTTGTGAGGGTATTACTGCCCTAGGTGTTTGCGCAGCACCCGGTTGCATAATATTTTGGATGTAACTCACCAGATGTTGCGAGAGGGCCTCAAACCTTTGATGCAATTCGTCGTCTTTCACCGTAGAGCCCGAAACGCAGCTGCGGGAACCGCGCGAGCAGCGCGAGCGGCGCGTGCGGCGTGAGCGGCGCACGCGCTTCGGTGTAGGCTGTGACTCCTTACTCACAACACTTTCGTCACTATCACTGTCACTAGGGCTCGATGAACGTCTAGAACGAACAGTCAAACGCGTGGTGCCCAGAGCACCTTCCGACATTGTATCGTTAACGATACCGGCGCGAGACTCCGAAATCGAGCTAAGACGACGCTTTCGCGAATTTGCAGTCACGTTTTCTTGGTCGTTAGTTTCCATAATAATCACGACCACGAAATAGGAAAAACGAAAACAGAACTTTTTACTTCACTTCTCAAAAGTTCAAAATAATTTTATAGACAAATTTCGATAAGCAGCTTTAGCACGCGGTTCGAAGAACAACGCAACAATGTCGAAAAAATATGGCGGCTTGTGGAACGAAACATCGCTAAGAAAGTTGAGGGCGCCAGTGAGCAGTCATTTTTGGAGGGAAATCGGAGACATCTGGCGGCTAGCGGCGGAACAAGTACAATGTACTCCCATAATGGACTTCAGACGTCAAACGGAACACATAATGACAATTTATTTGTTTTATCGGGTATAAGTGGTATTTTCATGTATTTAAATATCTGTATATTTAAAAATTTGTATGTACAAATTACACGCATTCATTGATTGTGAATAAACAAAAAAAATAAACCTCATCGAAAAAGAAAATACCCTGACCAGAGAAGAACCGGCGAAAGAAACTCAGTAACCATCAGCTATTGACACTTTAACAATTATTAAAAATGAATTTAGGTTGTAATAAAAAAAAAAAAATTTATATCGCATCACGTAAATAATAGTTTAAGTAGTAAATCAAATTATTATTCATAAAAAAACTACGTTACTTAAAACAAAATAAGGTTGTTTTTCCCGTGAAATAAAATCGTCAATTACTCCATTGTAATTTATCTAGCGAAAGTTACCGCGATATATCACTAGATTTATCTTACAATTTCTCCCTTCCCGTGATGAATGTCTCCATACATCATCCTAACGACGTTAAGATGAAAAAAGTTTTGCATAATTCCACGACTAATACGATTTATACAATTTTTAAAAGATTAAATATATATTCATGGTACAAAATAAAGTTGGAATAATTTATGTATATGGTTGTATCGTCGAGTCCGACCTTTCGTATTTTGTCGCATATTATCTACTATATTATGTATAGTATACTTGGTATTAGTAACAATAAATACTTTAAAAATAATTTATGTATTTAGTTAATAAGTGTTGAAATCTATAATTTCTGTAAATTGTTACAGTGGAGTTTTTAAGGTTACAGCATTGATAGTTGCTACATTCAAATATTTGTTATAAAATCAAATCCACAAAAATAAAAACATTACTACGGACCTATGCCGTAGCATAATACTCAATAGTACTTATTTATCAACTGCAACTTTTATCAATCCGCAACAAAATACAAAGATTAACTACTGAGTTTCCTGTCGGTTTCTCGGTAGAATCTACTTTGGTAGCTTCGCTTAGTAGTGTTAAAGATTTTGATTTGATATCAACAGTTGCTATGGTATAACCGTAGTAGCGAATGGGCACCTAATTTAAATCAGAACGATGATTCGCAACACGTTGGCTGTATCGACAAATGAAACTTCAGATTTTTTTAGTGTTTCCGAAACTAACGTGACGTCTTCTAGACAGAGAGAGAGAGAGACAGACATATAGCTCTTTCTAGTACACACCGTTAAATTTAAGCACGTTTCTGTATATGCTGCATCACTTTTAACACATTATTATAATTTATAATTGGAATATTGGAACAACTATTAACGCGATCTTAAGTTCTCATAGCATTCGATCCAAATCAGCAGCCTATTTTGATAATAAAAAGTCTTATTTTTGTGGTAGGGCAATAACAATAGCAGGTTGTGAGTATGAGTCAACTAAATCACCCTCCGACATCTTATAGGGTTCTGTACAGCTAAATAACAATTCCTACAGAATAACTTTCATTTCTTTCTGTGTTTCATATATGAAAACAATACGTGGTCACTGCTTATGATCAGGTGGTATTTACGAGCCGCTTATTTATATTACCATATATGGCTAAGCCCGTTTTCCCTGAATCTATATAAATAATGAAATGATATTTAGTATCAGTTTAACCTGCACCTCTCATTATGGATCACTTATTCTAGCTTCTAGCTTCTAGTCAGCTCGGAATTATCAATTTCTAATAGTTAACCTAATTAAAAGTAGTAGTAGTAAAGTAACAGCCTGTAAATTTCCCACTGCTTGGATAAGGCCTCCTCTTCCATTAAGAAGAGGATTTGGAATGTATTCCGCCACGCTGTTCCAATGCGGGTTGGTGGAATGCACAAGTGGCAGAATTTCGATGAAATAAGACACATGCAGGTTTCTTCACGACATTTTCCTTCACCGCCGAACACGAGAAGAATTTTAAACACAAATTAAGCACATATATATGGTGGTGCTTTGAACCTGCAATCATCGGTTAAGATGCACACCTTCTAACCACTGGGCCATTTCAGTTCAGTTAACCTAAATATTAAACCTAAATTATTAACTTAGAAAAGTTAACGACTATCACTTATAATAATGCACACTGATTTTAATTTCAAATAAATAAAAATAATTCATGAAATTCTGGCTATTCGCTGCATTTACATTTAGTATCAATATGCACAGTAATTAAAAAACTATTGAGCCTAGATATTAGAGCTTCGCTTTAATGAACGACTTTGAAAGTCAATATCGAGACCGAAGGGATTTTATCGAAAGTTCTGGCAACGTTTCATTTGCATTTATTATTAACAAATAATATTATTAAAGATAAAAGTGAGTTTTACATTTAACGCCCAAAAGTTTTCTAAAAGGCTCATTATTATTTATGGGTACTCTCTTATCAATCGAATAAGGTTTATTCATACCTAGAATTAATTAAAATCCTAGTTTCTCGTTGTTACAAGGCCCCTTAAAGAATAGGTATTGTTTTTTTCAAGCTCGCAATCCACAAAATCAAACACAAGTTTAATACCACCAAGATTTTAGACAACAGCTTTCTCTTTCAAATACTTGAACGTTTATTTTCATTTAAAGATCCACCAGCGTGGAATTACCCTTACTTCGCTCCCAATAGACTTCTCCCAGTGCGTCATAAACTTTCTGAAAGGTCAAGGAAAAAAATCAGGTGCCTTTTTGCGAACGTCTAGTACAAGTATCGAATCGAGACAACCCTCGTTCGGTCTACTGCTCGATGACGTAACAGCAAACATGCCTCACGTGAATGAAAGTGGCTTATGACGTATTATTACAATTTCGCACGACCACACAGCTGACCTGTTCGCTCGGAAAATTGTTTTTATGAGAAAAATGAGGTGACATATTTTTACAAGAGAAGAATATTTCAAGATGTTGTGTTAGTTTCACCCAAATCCATTATCTGTCTATTATTTTAGGATTCCAAATTCAAATACAGATCCCTTATAATTTTACTATGATTATCTGAACGCATAGTTTAGCTTCAACACACAACGTCATGGATTTTTCCTTGTTATGTTCATAACAAAAAGTTAGACAATAATTAATTTGTCTGTAAAGTACCTTAGCTCTTTACAAAGATACGAATCAGTTCTAAAATAATAATTATTATTCTATCTAAAATAAAAGTAAAATTTACTGAATTCTAATAAAAACATTATGTAAGGTAAGCAGTGTTATAGAAGACATAAAGTTTTCAGGATATCAATATTTCTGACTTAACAATTTGGATGTTTTTTACAAATTTTCCTACAAGCTTTACAACAGCATAATAAAAGAACTAATAATAAATGCTTCATAGCACTTAGAATTCTAATATCGATATATAAACCGAAGAACTTTTATCGAGTATCCATTACTTACGAATTTGACCTTGGACCCTAAGTGGTTTACCTTCGATTTAGGACGAGCCTTTTAAGGTGAGATATAGATTTATACTTTTTATATTCTACAAGTATAGGGAGTCAGGTGTGACTGGTCTATTATTAAGTTAAAGTTATTTTTTCCTAGGTACAGTTGGGGTAAGAAAAGGTTCGTCACCTTAAGATCTATTTTCGTGTGCTCAGTATGAGCGATAATCTGCTTTACCGATCGAGAATGACATATTGTGTCGCAATAATTTAATGTTTAGATTCAAAAGGTACTAAGAGTTTAAGACTTGATAAAGGAATGAATTTGAAAACTGACGAAGGCTTCTTACTCTGACTGTACATACACATATAATGCTTTTTTGTTGTTACCCGTTTTAATTTTTTTATAATGACAAATTTTTGTATTATATCAGACATTTTATTTCCATATATTGATTTGGAAATAAAAACATTTCTTTTATTAGTGACATATATAACTATATAGAAAAAAGTTTTGTTTACGAAATTCCGGGAATATCAATAGAAAATAATATACTTAAACTAGTTGTGCGACTTTGTGCGCGTTTGAATTTAACAATTAATATTGTCGCCTAAGTTACTCTTTATTATATCAGCTATCTGCCAGTAAAAGTCCTGTCCAAATCGGTCCAGCCGTTTCAGAAAACAGTATTATTTTGTACTGTACTGTGTTTGTAATTGTACATTTAGTAAAAATCGGTTATTTAAATATTACAAAAATACACTCAAATTTTATCATATACAGAGATATATACGAATTAATTCAGAATAGAATTTGGAAAAGTCTTTGCAAAGCTTTTATGAAATATAATCCGCACGCAATGAGAATGGAATGGAACTTTGTCAAAGTATATCGAAAATGACAGCTGAATGAAGACGACTCGAACGGAGGGGCATTAGTAAAAAAAAATCTGAACAATAGCTGACTCCGTATAATGGTGATATGGTTTTAGTGGATTATATTTATATAGTAATATATGTTAGAGAGGATTTGTATATAAGGACTTTTGTTTAGAAAAGAAAGAATTTGTAACAATTCCTATATTCCTAATTACATTGTGATGATACCACCAATCTTGGGAACTAAAGAGTAGTGTCTCTTCTGCCTGTAGTTACACTGGCTTACTTACTTTTCAAGCTGGAACACAACAATATTAAGTATCGTCCCTTAGCGGTTGTGATATATTATGTGTGGTATGCTACGTTTATTTTAAAGGCAAAGGCGAACAATGCCGAGGGCACAGCTGATACTATTTAAAAAAAAACACCACAATAAATTCAACATCCTAATAATTATTATATTACATATATAAATATGGATTTAATTTTGACAAATGTCTGGCTACAGGTATTTTTTGATAACAGAAAATGTATTCTTGTTCAATTAAAGAGAGATTGTTTAATTATATCTTTAGAAAATTAAATAAAATATATACGAAATATATTATTTATGCTATTTCACAGTGTGCATCTTTTTTTTTATTACGCAAAAGTAAAATCCATTTCAGCTCGAAATATTTTATTTGTCATAAAATCGGGATCATGAACTTTTAATTAATAGAAGTTTAGCTTTTATTTTTTGTTAGCAATATCGATGCATGATAGAAAAACTTTTGCGTGAACTTGATAATTATGAAATTAAATTGGAAAAGTTAATGGAAAATATTATTCAAATTCTTTTCGCATTTGAGCTGTCCCATAAACTTTGTTGTATCCGTTGGCAGCGTTCGACAGAGAATGGCACTGTAAACACTTTTAAGTCCAATATGTAATACTAAAAACACACAGACATCGAGTGAAGCTGACCCAAATTATAGAAAAGATGTTACACGATACAGACATGTAATAACAACAAATAAATAAATATTGGACAACATCACATACATAACTCTGAACCCAATGTAAGTAGCTAAAGCACTTGTATTATGGCCCAGGCCCAAGACGACATAGACAACTATTGAATTTTTTCTACATCGACTCGGCCGGGAATCGAACCCGGGACCTCGGAGCAGCGTGCTCATGCAAACCTTTGTACACTACTCGACCACGGAGGTCGTCATGCACCGAACAATTATCGGAACATAACTTTAGGTCAATACGTTGTTCCATTGTTAATATTTTAGCAGTTGCTTGTCAGTCATTCTAAGAATTCTAATCGAAAAAGTGCCTCGTCGGGCCGAGCTTTTCCAAATCACATTATTTATGTACGATCAATTCTAAGTTTTAATAACAATATAAATAATTTAAACCACAATTAAGAGTACGTGTCAACGTGTGTACGCGTGTGTGCGTGTGTGTTTGTGTGTGTAAGAGAGGGTGAAGTAGAATGTGTTTTTGTTTGTAATTTTTAGAAGCCCGCTGTCCTAAACTTTTTTTATAATTTTAACTAACATTAATCCAGTAAATAATCTGCGAGTACTTTTTAACAGTTGTTGTGAAAGAAATTTAATAATAGTACCAATGAGCTCCTTTTATTTTATTTAAGTCGAACAGTTTAAAGATTGCAAAAAAATAATTGCCACGATACTAAACAACTGCAGATCCGAGATCGCCCAATGGTTAGAACTCGTGCATCTTAACCGATGATTGTGGATTCAAACCCAGGGAAGCACCACTGAATATCTATGCGCTTAATTTGTGATTATAATTAATGTCGTGCTCGGCGGTGAAGGAAAACATCGTAAGGAAACCTTCATAAGTCTAATTTCATAGAAATTCTGCCACATGTGCATTCCACCAACCCGCATTGGAACAGCGTGGTGGAATATGTTCTAAACCCTCTCCTTAATGAAAGAGACCTTATCTCAGCAGTGGGAAATGTACAGGCTGTTACTTTACTTTACTACTATTGTAGTATTATTTAAATAAACATGTAGAGAATTGTGTTTATTTATGAATCGAAGTCTTCGTCTTTATTTCCTTTAAGGATTTAATTTCACTAATATCGTCGTTATATTCTATGCTCGTAGATGCTCGTCGTTCGACTTCAAGTATTGTGTCTATTATTTGAGAATCCTTCGCATTTCTCCGCTAAAGAGAATCACTTAGATCTACATTTGTGATCTCTCGCAACTTTAAAAATAGTAGTTCTATTGACGTAAGGATAAGAGAATTTTTTACTATAATACTATTTGAAGTTACATTTTTAATTCAATTTTGTATTTTTTAAGGCTAACGCACACTTTTGGTTTTGATAAGTTTTCTTTTTTTATTTGATTTTTTTTATGGCATAGGTTGGCGGACGAGCATATAGGCCACCTGATGGTAAGTGGTCAACATCACCCATAGACAATGACGCTGGAAGAAATATTAACTATTTCTTACATCGTCAATGCGCCACCAACCTTGGGAATTAAGATGCTATGTCCCTTGTGCCTGTAATTCTACTCACTCAAACCCGAACACAACAATACTGCGTACTGTTGTTGAGCGGTAGAATATCTGATGAGTGGGTGGGACCTACCCAGGCGGGCTTGGACAAAGCCCTACCACCAAGTAAAAATATGAAAATCCAAAACCCTGTCATATTTAAGGCATTTACAGCGCCGTGAATGTCAAAATATGCTGCATTTTTTAATTGCTTTATTTGTTTTGGAATAAAAATATTTTATTAAGTTTAGCAATTCCTCGTTGTAAATAGAAACCCAAAAATTACCAAATTTCAGTTATTCGTAGAAAATCGTAAGCTTCTCATGGCGTTTGACGTTTAAGATTTAGTAGTAAAACGTTATCGTAGGATTTTGAAGAAAATATCATAAAAATACAAATCGAATTTATTTTTATGATATATTCTTAAAAAACCTGCCCGAGTCGTCTTCACTTAACCCCTCCCCCCTTATAGTGAATGAGAATCTTTTTGTAACATCTACTAGTCGTCGTCGATCGTTGAAACGTCGGAATGTCGAAAATAATTAATATACGCGATTCAAATCCGTTATGACTAGTTTTATTTCAATCTACACGGCTATCTACAACAACAACAACAACAACAGCCTGTAAATTCCCACTGCTAGGCTAAAGGCCTTCTCTCCCTTTGAGGAGAAAGTTTGGAACATATATATTTTTTTTATTATTTTATTTTATTTTATTTTACTTTTCAAATATAATAACATTAACAAGTTTACACAAAATCGCCAAACTGGTCGACAGTTTGTTGGCGAAAGAGGCGCTCTTACTTAACATCTATGTTATTATATAACTGTAACATTTATGTACCGCTTATTTTTAAGTTTACTTATTTCTTAACAAATATAATAATAATGTATATGTACACACACACACACACACACACACACACACACACACACACACACACACTCACTCTCACGCACATATACATTCACACAATTAATTATTTTAATACATTTTATATACTTATACTTTTTATACACAGATATATACACACATACACACACATACACACATACATACATATATATACATATATACATACATATACATACATATATTCCATTCATTCCACCACGCTGTTCCAATACGAGTTGGTGGAATACACATGTGGCAGAATTTTGATGAAATTTGTCACATGCAGGTTTCCTCATGTTGTTGACGACGATGTTTTCCTTCACCGCTGAGCACGAGATGAATTATAAAGACAAATTAAGCACATGAATCAGCAGTGCTTGCCTGGGTTTGAACCGGCAATCATCGGTTAAGATGCGCGCGTTCTTACCACTGGGCCGTCTCGACTCATATCTATCTACATTTGATCATAATATATAACATATACTACAAGTATATAAAACGGCATATTTAATATAGATGTAAGGAAATGTAGTATCGTTAATAAGACATTCGTAGATAATGTCGAAATATCGAGCTCCACCTAATAAAAATAAAAAACAAGCTAAGTATCCCATTTTATATATTTGTAATAATAAAAATAACCATGTGAATTGAAAATATACTACATACTTAAAAGTAATGGGTAAGTTTGTTTGTTGATGTCAAAACTAGTTATCTAATTGAGATAAAACTTTAACAATTTACCTAAAACATAAAAGTATCGATTGTAGTTTCAATCGTTCAATCGATCAATTTAAGTTCGCTTAAGTGTAATCTATTGAGACATTATGTCCAAGTAGTTAAGTAAAATCTTCACTAATTCCATTATGACGGAACATTAACGGCTCGTGAAGTTTCCGACACCGAGAGGCTTTATATCAAAAAAGAATGTCAGCAATTTTACTCTTAATTTTTATTAATTTGTTTGTTATCAAAGTCGAAATTCGAATAAATGTATTAATATACATTTGTTGCATCTTGTTTTTTATTTGAAGGGGAGAATCTGTAAAAAAACAAAAAACATTCGATACACAAACGAATTATAAAATGTCCGAATTGTCTCACAGTTACGCTGTACATACGCTTTTCTTAACATTACCGGTGTCAATGATATAAACGTTGACATTAAATTTGACTTTGCTTAGTCCTATATTATGGTAACCCACTCAGCAGTTATTCCGTCACCAAACAGTAATAATTAGTTAATACTAAAACATTTATAAACAATTACATATAAAGCAGAAATGAAAATCAATTAGGCTTTAGCCCAGCAGTGGGAAATTTACAGGCTGTTTAAAAATCAATCAAAATAAACTTTATTCAAGTAGGCTTTTACAAGCAGTTTTAAATCGTCATTTTACAATTAAGTGAAGCTACCATCGGTTCGAAGAGTAGATTCTACCGAGAAACATTTAAAAAATACAAAGGTAACTTAGTTAACTACAATTATTTAAATCAATATATCCTGCTTGGAAGTCAACAGGTATTACTTCACGCTTTTTTATCATCTATAATTATATGTTACTACTTCTATATTATTACTATTACGTTATATAATTTTTCTTCAATCTGGATTACTTTATATTCAACAGGAATCAGGAATAGTATTGAAATCGCATCGAACGCTTAACAAAATTATGATAATGTGGATATAATAGAAAGGAACAACACACAAAATGGAATCGTACGGTCCGACAAAAATGACCTTGTTCCTGAATAAAATAAATAAATCTCCCGCCACAATGACTGCTTTTCCAAACTACCTAGGGCTGAAATATTTTGAAAATACGCTTGTATATGTCACAATCTTGCTTGTGTATTACAATCTGTTTTGTCACATTGTAAACTGTCGAATGTAAATGTGCAATCGACCACGGACTCGATTTACAAGGGTATGGGCACTTCGAGATTCCGGGTTCGATTCCCGGCCGAGTCGATGTAGAAAATTCATTAGTTTTCTATGTTGTATTGGGTCTGGATGTTAGTGGTACCGTCGTTACTTCTGATTTTCCATAACACAAGTGCTTCAGCTACTTACATTGGGATCAGAGTAATGTATGTGATGTTGTCCAATATTAATATTTATGTTATATTATTTTATGTAATTATTAAATCCACTAAATCGTGGTAACCCTGACAACCCGATTCCATAATAATTAATGACTACCATTTAAAACGACCGCTTTCTGTTGGTTGCAAGTTTGATGAATTACGGATCGTTTGAACCTCGAAGCGTCGTTAAATACAAAATAATTAGTGCAGTTAGCTCCACTGAGTAATTTATTTAACGATTTCCGGAAATATATAGCGATAGATGTCGCTAGTAGATTCGGTTATATAATGCTAGCTAATTTGTAGTATGCGCTGCAAGCCTTTATGTACATGCATATATAACTATAATATTTCGCGTGACACGTATGCTATATGTTTATATTAATAAAATTATAAATATTTTAAGTATCAAAAAGATAGTCCTAACTAAATTAATATAGGGTACATATGGCATAAATTCTTCCAATGTGAGAGATATAACACTAATGAACTAGCATAGTCCAATAAATCTGAAGGAAACAGAAAAGTAAACTGGAAGTTATCAATAATATCTCAAAGGTTTTAGGTGCTTTCCATATCATAGAGCAACAAATACAGCTACCCAAAATACTACTTCATTATATTATATACTATAACACTAAATAATTAATTTTATTGGAACAATTTTCTCGACAAATAACCCTAATAACCTTATTTACCTTGCTGTCAAACCAGAGTTCTTACGTGACGCTATTCAGATAATATTAGTCTTCAAAATAAAATAAGAAATGAAAGCCAAATGTAGTATTATAATAAAAAAGTATGACCTTTAAGAATTTCTATCGTGCTCTTTGAAAATCCATTGTATAATAGGTTAGATCGGTGTTAAAAGGGCGAATCGAAAGACAGTATTGAATAAAACGGTAAAGTGACGTCGTAATGCTCGTGAAACGGGTCGATTCGACCAAGGTTGGGCCGGTGCGAATACATCAGTCCTACCGTCACACCGTTACCCGAATTTTGCATGACACGAACTCACAACGGCTTGTTCAATGAGTCTTGGTCGTATAGATGTCAAATCAGGGATATTTAGATCAATAATTGACGATACTAATTAATTATTCCATACTGTAAAAAATATAATTATACGTGTAATAGGCAACCTGATGGTAAGTGGCGACTAGACAATGACACTGTAAGAAATAAATAATCATTCCTTACTTCACACCAATAGAGCAAAGATGTTATTTCCCTTGTGCATGTAGTTATACTAGCCCATTCACCCAAAATTTGCATGTCCTTTTGAAGACAACTTTAGTTTATTATTAATATTATACGTAAACTAACTGTTAGAAAGTTTTTAAATTAACATGGTTTTCTTTATTATGACAGTTATTAATTACGGGATATTTAACATGTTTTTTATTTTTTCATTCGTAGATAATGCCGAAATATCGAGATTCAATGGATATAAATAAAAAAACAGTGTAAATATCCCGTAATTAATAAATAATATAACACTCAAATACTATTACGATAAATCGAATTTTGATGGTTGGTAACAAATATTCTAAGGCATAGTGGAATTGTAGATAAAAATGTCAGTTATTGGATTGTTTAAATCCTAATTTTGTTTAATTATCTTACTCTGATAAAGTTAATATTGTAATCACCTTTCTTGTATTCAGTATCTGCTTTGATATATTTTTAATAATCATTATCATTATTATAAGTTGTAAATTCTAGATTCACAAATACTAGATTTAAATCCTTTCTAACGTCCTTAACGTTTAATGAAGAATTCAGAATTGTAGTGATCAAACTTACTCAGAATTTGAAATGCATTAATTAGCCCTAATAATTGTTACGATGCGGTGTGAGTGTCACCCACTTTACAAATGGGGCAAGTCTATTGTTTCGTGGCTGTAATCGTGTATATAAATATAAATATATAGTCACTATTCTCAAACAAAAGGTATATCTATTTGAGCTTGGACTAGAGGAGGACCATAAGATGAATCTCAGGTTTTATATTCGAAATCCAACATACGTTTAACAAAGAAATATACTTTTTGATTGTATGAAATATTTTGATTTTTTTTTTATATAAATTCCACCTAGTGTTACTATTGTTAAATTCCGATCAAATATTTTAATAACAAAATTGGAATTTTTTTGGTTCAAAATTTCATGTGTTTTATTAACGTTTCAGATGATACCGCAGAAATGAAATATATTTTATTCAAGTAGGGTTTTACAAGCACTTTTGAATCGTCATTTAACAAGTATATTGAGTGAAGCTATCACTGGTACGAAAAGTAGATTTTACTGAGAAGAATCGGCAAGATACTCAGTAGTTACTCTTTTTCAACATCTAACCTGGCAAGTGGGACTATTTATCATCAAATAATTTTAGAAATGAGATGAGTACATAGTTTACTTAAAAATTGAACATAACGTATAAAAAAATTACGCGTATTAAATAGGAAAATTAGTATATAAAACATAGTGACATATAATTTAATGGGCGAAGCGATATTCAAAGGAAGGCCATATATAGCAAGCTGTAGAAAATCATCAAATATTTTTGTAATGAGATGAAATAATTCACTAAAACATTGATCATAATATTTAAAAAATTACACTTAACAGGAAAATTAGCATATAAAACATAGTGATTTATAATTTAATGGACGAAGCGGTATTCAAAGGAAGGCCATAGGACAATATTCCTTCAAGTAAATGGTCCAAGTCACGTTATTAACATTGCGACGGCTCAAAGTGCGCCTTTGTCACAGGCATTTTCATTTGTTTTGTGTAAACAGCAATGACAGAAGTCTCCTAAATCAGCCGGCCACTCAGAATCGTGTACTCAGCGAAGCCTCGGTTCATCATTAAAGACGTTTAATTAAAAAATATTTTTTATTGTATTTTCCTTCTGGAAATATCCTTTAGAAAATTCGAAGAGATCGCTGTTTTGGTGTACTATAAATCACAGTATATTATTTTGTGTCATGTACGTAGGTGGACAGCCAAATGGGTTAGCTGATGATAAATGGTCACCACCTCTCATAGATGTCAGCATTGTAGAAGTATTAATCATTACTGTTACGTCTAAGATGTTATGTCCCTTGTGCCTGTTGTTGCATTAGCTCACTCACCTTTCAAAACGGAACACATGAATACAAAGTATTGCTTTATGGAGGTGGAAGATTATAATAAGCGCGTGGGACACATACAGACAACAACAATAACAACAACAGCCTGTTAATATCCCGCTGTTGAGCTAAAGCTTCTTCTCCCTATGAGGAGAAAGTTTAGAGCATATTCTATTATGCTGCTCCAATGCTGGATAGTGTATTTATATGTGACAGAATTTCGCTGTAATTAGACACATGGAATTCCTGATGATGTTTTCCTTCCTGTGGGTCGAGATGAATTATAAACACATTCAAACCCGCGTCTGAACCCACATTTTTCCTGATGATCCTTCAAGGCTGAGCTCGAGATCAATTATAAACACAAATTAAACCGCGCTTAAAACCGCAACCGTCGGTTAAGATGCACGCGTTCTAACCACTGAGCTATCTCGGCAGTATATTCAGACGAGCTCGCATAAAACCCTACCACCTAGTATTTTATACATATATAATGCAAGAATATCAACAGTAACGTCACGTAAGTGTTCCTAGTCTAGACAGACCTCTATATTATGGAAAACTTCACTCCGTTGCTTGTTAGATAAGATAGACATTACACATGCAAGTTTTTTGAAATAGTTTCATTTACCGCAAAACATGTAATCAATGTTATACATAAATTGTGGATCTGAATACTTTACTGAGTACGAGCTTAAATATAAGCTTATTAACGGGACGTCTGACAGATGTTATTTTTATATTACATTTTTTATTTTACCACAATTTTTTACCACAAATTTTCAGTGGTTCACAATAGTCTGCGTTTGAACCCGCAATCATCGATTAATATGTATGCGTTCTCACTGGACCATCTCGGCCCTTCTCACTCACATGTGAAACATCGAAATTGAAGATTATTGGAAGAATTAATGATTACAGGAAATCAATCGATAAATTTAAAAATCGAATGGATTTTTATTAATAATTTAAATATATATTTACTTCGATTACATTACAGGCATTAACGTGAAGAAGCAACTAGGCCATATATACTCAACCACCAAACATTAAACGGAAGAATTGTTTAAATAAAACTAGTTATAACGGATTTGAATCGCGTATATTAATTATTTTTTATTTTTGACATCCCGACGTTTTGAGCACTTTACAGCGTTCGTGGTCACGGGTAGAATTGTTCTCTTCCGGTTCGAAAGATGAATGAGCCAGGGTTCATGCCGTGATTCTTAGAGGAACAATGTATTTGGGTGGCGCTGAGTACTTACCGTGTGAATACTTTACAAAAGAAAGAACAATAATTTTGAGAGCTGAGATGGCCCAGTGGTTAGAACGCGTGCATTTAAGATGCATCCGATGATTTCGGATTCAAACCCAGGCAAGCACCACTATATATATGTGCTTAATTTGTGTTTATAATTCAACTCGTGCTCGGCGGAGAAGGAAAACATCGTAAGGAAACCTGCATGTGTTTAATTTCATCGATTCCGCCACATGTTCATTCCACCAACCCGCATTGGAACAGCGTGTTCCAGACTCTCTCATTGATGGGAGAGGAGGCCTTAGCCCAGCAGTGGGAAATTTACAGGCTGTTACTTTACTTTACTTTATACATATACGTATGTATATATAATCTTCCATGCTGTTGATAAAACTATCACTTAAACTAAATAGGATACTTTTAAATTTAATGTAATTTTTTAATGAGGATTCAAAAGCGCTTGTTTCAGTTTATTTATACAAAAAGGTATTTTGCATTCATATCATTCAATAAGGATGACTTGTTTAAGGACTCAATACTACGATACACTAGAAAAAAAACCTACAATAATAAAATCTTTATATCAACACGATTCCTTAGAGGAATTCCAAGGGATAAGATTTGAAGAGAGCCTAGACTTTAGGCTCACGCTGAGCCGGTTGATAGAAACTCTTGTTCATTTCAAAAAGGCTTTAGTACAGAGAAATGTTATAGAGAATAATACTTTTTAAAAGTCACATAATACAGATTATCTTATAGACGACTGTTTCACGCAATGGCCTCTTCAAATCGCCGCCCACTACCGTCACTGATACATATATAGAATACTAGTAGTCGCCCGCGGCTGTACTCGTGTTTTAGGGTGTTGGTTGTCATATGTCAGGCAAAAATTAGACTTATGTTCTTTCTTCAAGTTCAAGTTTGCTTCATACCAAATTTCATCAAATTCGGTTTAGCGATTTGGTAGTAGTGTTTCAATTGACCATCAATAAGAAAGTGTAATGCTTCTCTATTGCATAAAGTTATTTGAGTTTTAGTTTGAGTTTGGCCGTGAAAGAACGACAGACAGACAGAGTTATATATACATGTATAATATTAATATAGATAATTTGGCTTGGCTAGTTAACAGGATTGTTGGTCGAGTGGCTAGATATAAGGATCCAGATTCTATATTAGTAACAGTAGTGCTCAGTAATAGTTTTGATTCAGAAACAGGTAACTGAATGTATTTTGACACATACAGGATTATATCAAATGCTATTTTTATTTAACTGACGTCATTCATAAACATTATCCAATTGAATATCACCTGTAGTCGTCTTGTTAAAACGTTGTGGAAGACAATGAAATATAACGCATAAATAAAAAATATAAATAAAAATTCCCTAACATACATAAGTTTTTAATTATTTTTACTAATCCACAGTGTTATCATAATGAAGTTTATTTTATTTATTTTTAAATACCTCGTGTTATACGTATTATAACATCGAATAAATCATCATTAAACTCAAATGGTAGAGATGTAACATTTTTTAAATCAGACCTCTATTATTAGATATTCAATTTAATAATCGATGTGATTATGACATAACCTTAAAATATATTTTATAATAATTAGATTATAAATGCATTCCAGTTAATTTAGGAGAATGGAGAGAAGCAAATCGCTGGGTTGTTTTATATTTTTTATAGATTTTGTAAATTGTAGAAATTTACAAAATCTATAAAATAAATTAATTGGAATGCATTTATAAGTAGCAGCAATAAGAGAATTAAAAAAAGGAAAAACTGTGGGATACATGGGGAAATTTGTTTAAATTTGACTTAAAGATTTTTATCTAATTAACAAAACTTAGACATATGGTCTATCCATATAATAATCGGAGTGTCTGTTTGTATTATTAAAATAATAGCATTTGTAATATATACACGATACATATACCAAAATAACTTTTTTTCAATTTATCTGTTTGTTCTGGCCAATCTCTAAAACGGCGGGACCGATTTCGATAATACTTTCAAAGGCAGGAAGCTGATCTAATAAGGAGTAACTTAAGCTATAACTTTTCAACCGACTTCAAAATGGAGGAGGTTATCAATTCGTCTGTATTTTTGTTAAATTCAAACATGCACGAAGTTGTTGGAACAGCTTGTTACTTTATATAAATATCATGCAATTGAAAACTGTCATTTCTTTACCACTATTATAAATGTACTATTAAAAGTTCAGATTATAATTAATCAAATTATAATTAAATATATTTCAGATATCAAAACATAACTGTAATAAGTTACACATTAATTTATAACGCATGTTATTTCAAACAAATTTACTAAAAACGTCTAACTAAACAAAATCACAATAAGAATCGAATATATCTATCTCTTTCACACCGATAATACATGATACGTCCAACCAATGTAACGGTATAAATAATTTTAGCACAGCGTATAAACAATTTTATTGACAAGCAATTTTGAACTCTATTCCGTCATGAAAAGGATATGTTTGTGTAAATATATATTGAGTATAGTTGTGCAATAAATGAACATCGGGAAACTTGAAGATAGCCAACAGTCAGTTGGTTGATTTTGTCTGTGGCGTGTTGATATCGGTGTTTTTATCAGTGATTATTCAATTCGATTGTGTTGTTTATATAGTTCTTAAATTGTCACTAAGAAAAATATTGAACGTTTTACGTATAAAACCTCTTTTTGGATTCGTAAACATTCTGCTCAAAACATTTTGAAAGTTTGTTATTTTTATTTATATTTAAGTGCATAAAATAATCTACTTAATCAAAATATAGATAACATTTTTTGGAATTATTATAAAGTGATCGATCTTTTTATATCATGGATAGCACTATAAGTATGAAAAACGATAATTACAACTGCGATAAAATCTTATTGAATGAAGAGTTCTCTGAACCCGTTAAAAAAACAATACATGAAATTATAACAAGAGAAAAATACATACATTACAATGTAACAGTTCGAAAAATAACGACAGGTGGTAACAACTTCTTAGGTGAACTATACGATATAGATATCAGTGGCCAAACGAGTGAAACAAACAAAGAGAATCAAATATTTCTAAAACGAATCATTCGCAATGATGATTTCAGAATATATTCCATACCAGAAGTTTATAAGAAGGAAGCGTTTTATTACAATGAACTAAGTAAAATATTCAACGATTTACAGGACAACGTAAACATACCAGCCGAGGATAGATTCAAAATGGTCAAAAGTTACGAAGAAACGAACGATGAAGTTATAATACTTGAAAACTTAACTAAAAAGAACTTCAAAACAATGCCAAGAATGGACGTAATGTCTGTTGAATTTGCGAAGTTATCTATAGAACAATTGGCCAAATTCCACGGATTATCATTCGTTTTACAAAAAATGAAACCAGAATATTTTGAAACGAAGATCAAAACGATAAAACAATCGATGGTGTATGACGATTATTGGAACGAATTTGTTACGAAAATGTGTGAACTCTCCGTTTCTAAATGTGATTATGTTACGAAAGAAAAAATATCGAAGTTCTTCGAGTATTCTTTAGACAAATATCCCAAATACATGAATGGACTGCATTCGAAAATCAAATGCCTCTGCCATGGAGATTATAAAATGAATAATATTCTATTTAAAGAAGAAGTAAGTTTATATTCAATTATTATTTTTTCGTTGTCGGTCATAACAATCATTAGAGACTAATCAATAAATATAGTGTGAGTAGAAAGGAAAGAAAAGCCTAAGCGCCACAAAGGTACTTTAAGAAAAAGAGGTTTAACGTTTTTACTTTATATCTCAATTTTCAAAAGTACCATTGATGTGCATTTTTTTTCACAATGTATTTAAAACACTTCATTGGATAAGTATTAATGCTCTACTTATACTTACTTAAAATCTCTTCTTAAATAAGATATCATTTGTCGTAAAAAGTAAAGGAAAAAGCATAAAAATTGGTTATTGAAGGTTATCCGCAAGATATAGATGTATGCCGTGCCATACTTTTTTATAGACCTTTTTAGTGTACATTACTGTACTATGTATTTTGATCTATCTCGTAAGAATCAGGCAGTATTCGAAAAGTTAGTGTTATGTTTATTTACGGAATCACCTTAGCAACCTGTAAATTTATCAGTATTTTTCTTCTACCTTATACATATAAACTCTTGAAAAACTTTATCTTTTAAAATTAAAAAAAAAAAAAAAAAATTCGTACTATCAGTAGTAGGTAGCAGCAGTAGTAGTAGCAATAGTAAATCGCGTAATTTTTAAGATCTCAGTAAGTCTTGTACATACAAGGACAGACCGACAGTGGGAAACGACTTTGTTTTATACCTACACTAACTTGAACTATTTAGCGAGTTCTATGGTTTAAAGAGCTGAGATGGCCCAGTGGTTAAAACGCGTGCATCTTAACCGATGATTGCGGGTTCAAACCCAGGCAAGCACCACATACATACATATATAATACACATGTGCTTAATATTATGTGTTTATGATTCATCTCGTGCTCGGCGGTGAAGGCAAACATCGTGGGGAAACCTGCATGTGTCTCATTTCATCGAAATTCTGCCACATGTGCATTCCACCAACTCATATGTACCCAAACTTCTCCCTAAAGGAAGAGGAGCCCTTATCCCAGCAGTGGGATACAGGCTGTTACTTTACTATGGCTTATAGTCGAGTACACAATCTTCAGCTAAGAGCATCATGTATCCACTGACATAAATCGTGATCGCGATATATTTAACAAGAATACTTTACACGCTTACATCATGAAGTCACTTAACTTAAACGATAACGAATGAAAGATAAAAATGATATCCATTTTCCCCCCCATTTTCCACCTTCACGTTCCGCCTCTTGATTGATAGCCGATCAGTACAAACTTCGATGTCGCCAGAATGACATAGCTCGTTCGTGCTGAACAACTGTTTTAAGATAGTGAGTTTTATGACGTCAGTAATAAAAGTCGTCTGACTTGTTTAGTCTTTTAAATTTATTGTTTTTTTTTTTAAATTAAGTCTCTTCTAATGAAAGCGAAGGCTGCATAGCAAACAGCTAGTTTGGAATTAAAACAATTTCGGTTAAATTTATTTTTATGGCTGTACCAATTAATCCATGCCGGTGCTTAAATTTTATTTATAAAATAAAATATTTAGATGTATATTTTTTTATTAATTTAACAAAAAAGATGCCATGGTACTTCTAAATTAAATAAATTCTATTCACTTACCAAAACACTTACTATGTTACGTTTAAGTATTTTTGTTCTAAGCATACATAATTGTCTAATTAAAATTATATGTATGACATGCATCGAATATTTCGTAATTATTGAACTGTTAATCGTAAAACTATTACTAAATATGTAAATTCACGGTAACAAGGACCACCATCAACAAAAGACGAACTCTCTAAATTTGATTTGCCTCTTTGTATCATCGTCATCACCATTTGAAAGAAAGAGACAAAACATTGTTCAACTTCTACTCCTAAAACAATATTAGCATTTAAGTCCGATAATCGTTACCCTTTTTCAATACTTACTAAGTACTAACTCGTATTATATACAATCAATTTACATATTGGAGATCAATGCAATACATTTCACAAGTAATTTACCTAATTGGCATCCAATTACATAAATCAATAATTAGTACACTGACAACATGAGTCTATTCAACTTGTTTTGGTGTACTTGTGTTTATGTATAGATACGAGATCTATCAGTGATAGGGAAACTGACATTTTATCTATGTGTTCGAGTTTAGGAAAACATCGTAATGAATCCATGTGTTGGATCTAAATGTTTATTCTCATACATTACTCCGATCCCAATGTAAGTAGCTAAAGCACTTGTGTTATGGAAATCAGAAGTAACGACGGCCCCACTAACACCCAGACCCAAGTCAGCCTAGAAAACTAATGGTAAGCTACATCGACTCGGCCGGGAATCGAACCCGGGACCTCGGAGTGGCGTACTCATGAAAACGGGTGTACACACCGTCACGGGTGTACGGAGGTCGTCAATTTATTATCTCATGTTTTTTATATTTACTTAAATTACAATATCCACGGGCTCAGATGCCAGTGCCTTTATTATTTTTACTTTTATACATTCTGGCGTTTTATATTTTTACTAAATATCAGCAGATCTTGGTTGGACTTCAAGCTAGTCGTTTTCTTAAAAGACATGGCCCTTAGATTGATGTACATAATTTATAATAAGTAATTCTTTTAATTCTATTTACTAAAATCCAGCGGGCCCTGCTCCGCGCTCGATCAGAGTACAACCTAAGCGACTCTGATGTCGCGTTTATATTATTTTATTATCACATGTTCATTCCATCAAACCACAATGAGTTACTGAATTTTTCATTTCAAGTATGCAGGCTGACTGGCATATGATCAAATGCAAGTTGATAGATACACATCTAGCAGAATTTCATTGAAATTAGACACCATTGAACTACATTTACAAACACAAATTAAGCATATAAAAATACGGTGTTACCTGAATTTGAGCCCGTAATCATCAGTCAAATTTTCTACATTTATAATCATCGAATACGAAAATTTTCATAAAATAAGTGTTTTAAGTGAATACCTTCCAACGCGGTGAGCAACATTTTAAACATGTAAACCTCAAAAAATTAAATTCTGCCATGTGTGAGATGCATGCTGTATTTTTTTTAATTCTAACACACTGTAATGTGGATGTTTTTATTTAAACAGTTTAACTGCTTGTAAATTTTAACTTTAGCGGTTAATCTTTGAAGTGGAAATTTTCACGATTCAAACTTCATTACGACTTCAATTAACGCGGGAATATTTCAATCTTACGAATTTTTATTTTATTTACATCTGAGTTTTTCACTCATTAGTAACGCTTAAATATATGACAAGTTTTCAATGGGTAGTAGAATTTATGATATAGGAAGCGCAAATTGACTACCTGATGGGAAATGGTCACCTCTTATCATCAGGACAATGGCGTTCTAAGAATTATTATCCATTCCTTATATCGCCAATACGCCACCCACCTTTGGTACTAAGATGTTATGTCCCTTATGAGCATTAAAACCGAAACGCAAAAATACTAAGTAATAATGTTTGGCGGTAGAATATCTGATGAATGGGTACATACCCCCACCTGGGCGAAAAGTACTACCATCTACTAAAAACATAGTTACGCGACTTATAATAAATGTAAATATATTTTTATGACTGTTCGTCATCTTTTAGAAAACTCATATGAAATATAGCATCAAGATTTCTCCACTAACTGATTCCAACCTAGATCAGTCATAACCTCACAAATATTACAGAGTCAATATTAATAAAACAATTTTCCTTCACAGGACGGAAAAATAACAGAAGCAATACCAATCGACTTCCAGCAAATATACTTCGGCTGTCCGGTCATTGACCTCATATACTTCATATACGCGGCCAGCGATCGTGACTTCAGAAAACAACACTTATATCATCTTAAAGATCTATACTACGAGACGTTAACGAGGTTCCTTAACTACTTTGCTATTGATGTATCTACAGTGTGCCCGAGAGATGAATTTGAGGAATGCTTTAAGCATAGCTTAGACTATGCCTTAATGTATACGCTGTATATGTTACAAATGTTCTTCATTACTGATGATATACCAGATTTAAGCAAGGATGAATTGTTGGAGATGAAAATACAAGTCGATGACAGATTTTACGATAGAATGCAAGGAATTGTTGATGAGTTTATTGATTTGGGAGTTTTGTAAGGAAAATGTTGTGTTTATATCACGTATATTTTTTTTTCAATCGAAAAACTAAAAAGTTGTTTGTATACAGACATTGCATTTACCATTTTATGGATTATAGGATTACATGTAATTTTGTATCTTCGTTTTAAAAGATTGGTAATATTATGGATCGGACTATGGATTCAGTCAGAACCAAAAAGCAACTAAGTAGGTAATATTATTCATAGTCAGTCTGGGTAGGTACCACTGATATATTCAACAGCCAAGTAGGAATACTTAATCTTGTGTTCCAGGAGTATCTATTCCAATGTAACAAAAGGCACAATGAACATAATATATTGGTTCTAGGTAGATTCAGGGTTGGTGTTTAGGGCGTTGATGACTACTTGCCATTAGATGGCCTATTTGCCAACCTGCCTACCTATTTCATACAAAAGACCTTGGACTAAGAAGACGGTAGAATAATTTATGAGTGGGTGGTACCTAAGCAGACTTCATTTAAGCCAATTTATGTTTGAAAATAATACTCTCAAAAGCGACACCATTATCGCGTCATAAGCTGTATTTATAACAAAATCTAAGTATACTTTATTTAAATTGCCTCTTACAAGCTTTTGAATAATATTACAAGATTATATTAAATTTGGAATGTAGATTCTACCAAAAACCGACAAGGAACTATTTTTTTTGGAAATTAAAAACAAAGGTTTTAATACAATTGTTTTTTTAATCCTGGCTGAATATTGTCATATACTAACTCCATACTAACATGAGATTAAAATTGATAAATTGCCAAAGTTAAAAGCAAATAACGTTTGTAATTTATCGTCGTTCCAAATTTAAATATTTCTTTGTTCGTACTCGTTATTCTGTCCAGCGGAGATTAAAAGATTTGACCAATTTTTCGTGGAATTATCGATACTTCGGTTCGAACCAAAATGATATATATTTCTCCCGTTTTCATTTTCCTACAAGAATAAATATTTTTAGTGAGACGAATTGTTTTTAAACAAAAGTGGTCTTTGCAAAAGCTTATGTTTGGGTACCACCGACTCCGTTCAAACCAAATTTGGGTTTAATACAAATATTTTAAAAAGTATATAACTGGAAAATATTGTAACTAATAAAATAAAACTTTGTTTTTTTTATAGTTTTTATATAAATTGCAAAACTATGATTGTACCATAAAAAAACAAATATCTGTATTTTTGTTTGTTAATTTGATGTAATTAATGACACAAGCTAATGACTCTTTAATGCATGTTTTACACATACAAAACTAGCAACGTAGGTTTTACGCGGTGTAATTTATTTATACAGAAAATTATGTAACAATATAATTCTAATTAAAAACCGACAAACCTTTTTTTAATAGATCATAACTTTCACAAATTACCTCCTCCATACAAACAAGTTTTACTTCCTTATAATATTCATCATAATTCTACCCTCATCCCAATTTTATTCTTCCATAATTGTCTGTCTGACGTCTAAAAGTAACATTTTTTCCAGCCATAACGTTCACACAATCCATCCATCGTTTCTTTGGTCTCGTTCTCTGTATCTCTTCACGTTCGTGCTCAAGACCTTCCTTATTATATTGGACAACATGAGATACATTTTTTTATGATATAGTTTGGCGGACGAGCATATGGGCCACCTGATAGTAAGTGGTCACCATCGCCCATCGACAATGACGCTGTAAGAAATATTAACTATTCCTTACATCGTTAATGTGCCACCAACCTTGGGCACTAAGATGTTATGTCCCTTGTGCCTATAGTTACACTGGCCCACTCACCCTTCAGACCGGAACACAACAATATTTAAATTATTTAACAATATTTGGCGATAGAATAACTGATGAGTGGATGGTACCTACCCAGACGGGCTTGCACAAAGCCCTACCACCAAGTAAAGTACTCTGATCCCAATGTAAGTAGATAAAGTACTTGTGTTATGGAAAATTAGAAGTACCGACGGTACCACAATCACCCAGACCCATTACAATATAAAAATTTTTCTACATCGACTCGGCATGAAAACCTGTGTACACACTACTCGACCACGGAGGTCGTCATCATTCCTTTTAATATAAGAAAAGATAATTTCTTTTTAATCTTTGTTATTTATTACGAGATCTCCACAGAGTAAGCATGCAAGTGTTATTTGTAAGCATACTTAAAACTAACAACATACTCCTAATGCGGAGCTCACGATTGAATATATGTATATAACGAGTATTTTAATGAGCATACATGAGATTGTTATGAAGTAGTATCACATTTGCGGTATTCTGCAAACGAAAAAACATAGTCCACTAGAAACTTCTACTTAGGGTTAGTGCAAACTCTTCTCGGTAGATGTCATCAATGATCATCTTAACATTAGATATTCAAGAGCCAATCATTAATACTGGTAATAAAATGGCCAAGTGGCTAGAACGCGTACATCTTAACCGATGATTGCGGGTTCAAACCCAGACGAGCACCACTGAATATTCATGTGCTTAATTTGTGTTTATAATTAAGTTTAGTGTATGTAGTTTTAAGAATTGTTGTAATTAATTGCTTGGTTTTTATTTTGATATTTTTATTTATGGTTTTTTGTTTAAAATTAAATAAATGCTTGATTAAAAATTAATATAATGTTAAAAAAATATTGAAACAAATTAAATTTCAAAATTATTATTGATGAATATTATTATCTAAAAAAATGTATTTTTTTATTATTGTATTGTATTTTAAAATTTGTAAAGTTAAAAAAAATGTTTTACTAACACTATATGGGCTAGTCCTCAAATAAAAAGTTTTATTATTATTATTATTATAATTTGTCTCTAGCTCAGCTGTAAAGAAAACGTCCTGAGGAAACCTGCATGTGCCTAACTTCATAGAAATTCTGCCACATTGATATTTCACACACCCGCATTGGAACAGCGTTGTGGAATATGTTCCGAACTTTCTCCTTAAGAAGTAAAGGAGGCCTTAGCGCAGCCGTGGGAGATTTACAGGCTGTTGTTGTTGTTGTTGTACTAGCGACCCGCCCTGGCTTCACACGGGTATAATGCAGATACTAAAAATGCTACAGAAAGCCTTACAATGTGCACAGCTTTTCAAACATTAGATAATACATAGTTTGCTACAACTACATTAGTTGCAACAAAAATATTTATTTAAGACATCACATCAGAAACTTTTAAAATTATCAGTATTTCTTTACTAAATGTCCATGTATAATACAAAAACTTTCCTTTCTAATGATTCTATCTACTAAAAAAAACGCATCAAAATCCGTTGCGTAATTTTAAAGATCTAAGCATACATAGGGAAAGACGGCGATAAGTGACTTTGTTTTAAAGTATGTACTCCAATTTGAGGGATGATTGAGGTGATCTAACATCTTCGTTCCCAAGGTTGGTGGTGCATTGGCCATGTAAGGAATTGTTAATATTTCTTAGCACCAATTAATTGTCTGACGTTGGTGACAACTTACCACCATATCCCATTCGGTCGCCTACCTTTATCATAAATAAACTGAAAACCTTGCATTTCCTGGAATAAAAAGTACGATATCTGACTTAGCGTATAATTTATTACTTTATCAAGTTTCATTAAAGCTCATTTAATCATTTCCGCTCGTTGCGTACGAGAGATACGAAATACTTTTTAACCGACTTCAAAAAGGAGGTTATCAATTCGTCTGTATTTTTATATATTTGTCACCTCATAATTTTTCATTGGGTAAACCGATTTTGATTTTTTTTTGTTTGAAGTATTAAAAAGGTTTGCTTACGGATAGTAAACGATGTTTACAATGATTTATTGTAACATAAGTATCTGTCTTGTTCCCTTTTATTCGCCATTCAGAACCTCGTGATACTAAGTACTGCTAAGTAGCAAGACAATGGTTCCATGAATGTCGTCTCGTAGGAACGCCTTCTTGTAATATGTATAACATTATTTAATTAATAATCCTTCTGGAACCTATGATTATTATTTCTACTCTATACTTATAAAATATATATGAAAGTCGCACTGCTGTTGGTTTCTCATAACTAAGCCACAACACCGTCATTTAATTTTATTACATTAAGATTGTCTGTATTGCTGTAGTCAAATTTGTAAAGTATATTTTGATTTATTTCTATTTTATATTTCAAGTAAAGTAAAGTAACAGTCCGTATCCTATTGAGGAGAGGGTTTGGAACATATTCCAACACGCTGTTCCAATGCGGGTTGGTGGAATGCACATGTGGCAGAATTTCGATGAAATTAGACACATGCAGGCTTCCTCACGATGTGTTCCTTTACCGCCGAGCACGAGATGAGTTATAAACACAAATTAAGCACATATACATAGTGGTTCTTGCCTGGGTTTGAACTCACAATCATCGGTTTAGATGCACTCGTTCTAACCACTGGGCCATCTCAACTCATCATTTATATATATTTAATGTATAAATATGATATTGTTATTTTATGTTAAGGTATTAAATATGTCTTTTGTATATTGTAGTAATCATAGATTGTCACTTCCCGTTATAAATACGTTGGGTACCATTGAAAATAAGGGTTTTTGGAATTCAACCTGAAAGATGAATGATACATCTGTTTAGGAGACGAATACTATACATTTTCTTCCTTTTTTGTTGCTTTTTTTGTATAATTAAAAAGTACAAAAACTTTTTCTAATAGCGTCTTGTCCTAAATAAACATTTGTGTCTTTCTCACTTTCATAATAAAATAAACGTTACATATACATTGTATTTATCCATGATCACATTTAATTTCATAATTAATCTGTTACAAAAACCATTTAATAAGCCAACCTTATTGCCTTGTTATTTCATTAAATTTCATTACACAGAACGTAATTAAAAGACCTTTTTTGTGACCGAGTTCAGCGAATCATGATATGGAGTGAAATGAAAAACTTAATCAGATCCAATACAAAGGCACATTATTATAATAATCCTCAAGAAGTATTATTCAACGTTCACATTTTCTAAAAAAACGAAGGGCAATTCAACATTGAAGGTTCTACGCCCTAATGATGGTTGTACAAGGACAATTGTGTCATAAAACATATATTAAGGCGTAATCATACAACATAATACATCATGATAATTCCAACTAGATTTTCGTCAGAGTTTTACGCGAATATTTTACTCAAAAAAATCAAAATCAATACATATAAATTTTATCCAAGTAGGCTTTCACAAGCACTTTTGAACCGCCATTTAACAACTATATTAAGTGCAGCTACCGCTGGTTCGGAATATAGATTCTGCCAAGAAGAACCGGAAAGAAAATTAGTTGTTACTCTTTTCCAACATTGAAAAATACAGTCGTGATAGTTAAATACATTTATGTATGTATGTTACAACAACAACAGCCTGTAATTTTCCCACTCCTGGGCTAAGGGCTCCTCTCCCTGTAAGAAACATATTCCACCGCGCTGTTGCAATGTGGCTTGGTGGAATACACATGTGGCAGAATTTCCATGAAATTAGACATATGCAGGTTTTCTCACGACGTTTTTCTATTTTTTCTTCACCGCCGAGCACGAGATGAGTTATTGTTTACACACACACACATTAATATTCAGTGAAGCTTGCCTGGGTTTGAACCCAATGGTTCGGAAAGTAGAACTGGAAGAACTGGCAAGAAACTCAGTAGTGACTTCTGAGTACTGATTTCCACGATTTTTAATTAAAGAGTATGTCAGTACATAATTTTTTTATACATTATCTTGTGTGGAAGTCAATAATTAGTATGTTCACGCTTTTTTATATATTTTTTTTATATTTGATATAATCTTGTATTCATTACTATGCTTCGTTTATCAATGTTTTGAATGCCTTTTTTTTTAGTAGGCCACGTTAAAATTAACTGTGGAATCTTAGAGAAACTGTTAGGATTGTAGGTTAGGATTCACAATAAAATGTTTTCTAGATAATAAATCTTTTATTTAAAATCGATGCACATTAACGGTAACTGGTAAGAAGTTCTACAAAAGCAACACCGCCACCTCGCGGTAGTAAAATAAAAATAAAACTAACGAATGCGTTCCGATTTAAATTTTTCTAAATTTAACAGAAACGAATACCGTACACGAGGACGGTTGTATTAACTTTGCGAAGTCGAAAACTATGTGTTATTAGTTTACCTTTCCGCCACGTGTCCGCACAATGATTGTCGCTTACTCTTTTACAGTAACTATTTTAAACTATAAGACACAATATTCACTAACGTTATATAAAATTTGAATGTTTGTAATGAATAGCGGAAAATACCTACTGATTTTATTTTGATATATTTAACTAGAGTCCCGACCGAGCTTCGCACGGGTGTATTGCTGATACTAAATATAGTAGATAATGTCTCAATTACTAGTATTTCATTGCTCTATTTTCCACATGTTACACACAAAAACCTTCCTCTCAAATCACTCTATTTATTAAAAAATAGCATATCCGTTGCACAATTATAAAGATCTAAGCATACGTAGGTGTAGACAGCGGTAAGCGACTTTGTTTTATACTGTGTAATGGTTTTTTATCTAACCCCACTATTTTCAGATGTCCTCATATCTGACTGGCCTCAGATGCTTATATCGGCTTTATTATAGCAGTTCAGTTTCATAACATAAGCGAGAATGTAATAATACAATTTGTAACATTACAAGAATTGAGCATTACAGTGTAAAATCAACTGCAGGCGAGTCCTCAATATTGAATCGTAGATTGTGACGTCACAGGCGCTCGTCCTTAAGTATAGGATGAAACAACTTAGATGTAGCATCTCCAATATTCATAAAAGCGATCACATCCGAATTAAGTACGCTATCTCAAATTATCAATTTTTATTTCTTACTAGCTGTGTCAGCGACCTTGTACGCATTTGAATTTAACAAAAAAAAATATTGTAGCCTAAGTAACCCCTTACTATATCAGTTATCTGTCAGTGAAAGTTTCGTCAAAATCAGTCCAGCCGTTACAGAGATAAGCCGGAACAAACAGACAGACAAAAAAATGTAAAAAAATGTTATCCTGGTATATGTACCGTGTATACATATGCATTGAATAAAAAAGGACTATTTTAATATTACAAACAGACACTCCAGTTTTATTATATGTATAGATGTGAAAACTTGTATGACCTAATTATATTCATCAATACGACACGTCGATACATGCACTTGCTTTCTCGAGTTGAAATGACGCGATAATCTATAGCGACGAATAGCGTCTAATGGAGCGATACGGAGCTATTTCTATTTGTTGTATAAATCGGCAGTAATCGGTTTAATTGCATTGCCGAGGCTACATCTAAGTTGTGCCGTACTATAAGGCAGTGTAACGTAACGCTTAAAATCGGATCCTTGGAACATTACAGGCGAACGCTGCCGGTGAGGACCGCCCTAATAAGAGGGTACGATTCCAACGACATAAGTTTCTGCGGCCATGGTCGAGTTAATTTATCTTAAGGCATAATTGTGAGTAGAATCGTTTAGACGATGTAATTTAATTCACTAACACTGTTTACATATAATAAGAACTAAGTAAAAGAAAAGATTGACATACAACAACAACAACAGCCTGTAAATATCTACTGCTGGGCTAAAGGCCTCCTCTCCCTTTGAGGAGAAGTTTTGGAACATATTCCACCACGCCGTTCCAATGCGGGTTGGTGGAATACACATGTGGCAGAATTTCTATGAAATTTGTCAAATGCAGGTTTCCTCATGATGTTTTCCTTCACCGCTGAGCACGAAATGAATTATAAAGACAAATTAAGCACATGAATCAGCGGTGCTTGCCTGGGTTCGAACTGGGTTAAGATGCACGCGTTCTAACCACTGGGCTATCTCGACTCAAAGATGTCTTGACTAGTGCCTGTAGTTACACTGGTTCACTCACCCTTCAAACCGGAACACAACAATACTACGCACTGTTGTTTAGTGGTAGAATATCTGATGAGTGGGTGGTACCTATCTAGGCGGGCTTACACAAAGCCCTACCACCAAGTAAATATGCCCAAAATATTTTATCGGTCGTGTAACACGTGTAATAATAAATTTGGTACTACAGATATTCAATTGTAAAATAAATGATTATTAATTTGGTCTTATATATTCAAAAAATAATATTTTTAATAAATAAAAATATTTAAAAATTATACATTTTTAATTATTAAAAAATATTATCTCTTTATCTGTGTAATTAATTGTTTAAATTATTATTGTAACTGTTCTTGTCCTCACTTCCTTCTAATTTGTTTTAGATATAAGTAGAAACTAGATTGGTTTATATGTTATTTTATTGTTTTTTCATATTACTGATCCATTGTACTGATTGTTTCCCAAAAATAAATAAATAAAATAAAAATGTCCAGCAGGTAAAAGGCATTGAACTGTTGTGTCTGTTGTGAAGGCTTCTAAGTGTCGCTCTCGATCGCGACTTTACCAGGGTAGGTATCTGCTTATATGTCTTGCTAGAAGTTCAATCTGACTTCATACTAATTTTATCAAATTCCATTCAGCAAATTATCTGTGAAAGCATAACAGTATTTATAATATTAGTAAAGATACATAATGTGATTATTTATTAATGTATTTGCAATCAGTTTTAGCGAAAACATAAAATATAGTTAATTAAATAATAAATATAAATAAATATGAGACAACATCACATACATTACTCTGATTCCAATTTAAGTAGCTAAAGCACTTGTGTTATGGAACATCAGAAGTAACGACAACATAGAAAACTAATGATAATCTACATCGACTCGGCCGGGAATCGAACCCGGGACCTCGGAGTGGCGTACCCATGAAAACCGGTGTACACACCTCTCGACCACGGAGGTCGTCACAGTTAATTATAGAGAAGTAAATCAAATACAATATAACTCGGCACTATATCGAGAAATAAATGCTAATAATTCATGGAATATTATAAAAACACGTGGATTGAACGTAACCTCATCAGATACGTCATTATACGACCAATAACCAATGCATACACAAATGTACCGAAGAAAACGTACCGCAGCTATTTCTTAGAAGCAAATAATATTCGTGATTGTCGCTCATAAACCGCCTTGCGCATGCAAAGCGGCCATTTAAACGTTTCTTTTGCACAGCGTCTGATATTAAACTCTGATTTCCAGTGAACATACAGACTGTATTATTTTTATTATAATAAACTTGTTACGTCGTGATCGCTTTTGAATACAGTTTTAATGCGTTTTTCAATGTTGAATTTATTACAGTTAAATGATAGAGCGGGACTTTGATCGTCTGATATTTTCATTGAATCTGATGTCCTACTACCAAACCGTTTGTACTTAAAATTCGTGTTTCAATTTGAGCCTATGCAAATACAATAAATTTTTATATGCCAATGTTGGTGGCGCATTGGTTGATATTTCTCACATCGCCAATGTTGGGAGTTGGTTATTTGTTTTTGAATGGTGTTAGTCATCTACCACCAAGAAGTTCTTTGGCTATCAGCCTACCAAATTAGAGGGTACTTTTTTTATAAATATTGGACAACATCACATATATTACTCTGATCCCAATGTAAGTATTTAAAGCACTTGTGTTATGCAAAATCAGAAGTAGCGACGGTATACCACTAACACCCAGACCCAAGACAACGTAGAAAACTTGTGAATTTTCTGCATTGACTCGGCCGGGAATCGAACCCGGGATCTCGGAGTAGCGTGCCCATGAAAACCGGTGTACACACTACTCGACCACAGTGGTCAAAACTTTACTGATACGCAATTGTATGTCAGAAATGTATGTACATAGCTGACAGGTAAAGTGACCTATATAGCTAGCTGAAGTTCCAGCTGGTCACATCTAGGTAGAACCAATAATCAATATGATAGACTAGTTCCTTTTTGACCGTTCTCAAACGTGAGAGGATCTCCTCAGGCTATATGGAATGTACGTGAAACTTATGTGGTAGGAAATAAGAGCTGAAATATCCAGCGTACTCGAGGAGAGGTCAGTGACCAGCAAATAATGTTGTTTTTCTTCTAATATAGAACATTTTATTGCGTTTATTCTTTACTAGCTGTGCCCGTGACTTTGTACGCATTTGAATTTAATTAAAAGTTATTGTTCAGTGCTAAATGAACAAAACACAACAATAACTATTATTGTATATACAATTCTAAAATAAAAATACCCTACCATACTCTTTATTATATCAGCTATTTTGATGGGACTTTCGCTGGCAGCAGCGTCCCATCGAAATTGGTTCAACCGTTTAAGCACTAGCGCGCACTGGTAACTTTTGTCACGTTGACAGTTTCGTGACTCTTGTCAAGTCGGTGAATATGTATGGAGGTGCGCGCTAGTTCTATGTGCCGGAAAAATAAGACAAAAAATAATACATATGCGTTTAGTAGAAAGGGATAATTTTAATATTACAAATCACTCCAATCTTTTTATATTTATGTAGATAACTTCAAGTGAATTAATAAACACTTTTTTTTCTATAGGATCCATTGAAATAAACTCTATTTAAACACGTAATGTAACATTCGTGTCTATGGCTAAGTTACCTGATAATTGGGGGTAAAATGCCTAACCCTAATGAGAACCATAAAGCTTTTACAATTTACAATAATAACATCGTTAGGAAACCTCCAATTCTATACTACGAATAAAACTTCAACCATAAACAATTACGATATAAAATATACAGCGTGAAGTTTTTAACATTAAAAACGTTATAGTAAACTAAAAGTAAGTTGGCCCTCGTTAAGTTGTGGCGTTCCCTCCGCTATCATCTCTTGCATATTGAAGTCGAACTCATTTAAGTTTGACACTTGCGGCTTGAGTTCACGTACTCGTCAGGAAATCGATAAAACCACGGCGCCTTACAACTCCGTGTTGCTACGCAGCTGATTGGTAGGAGATACACAACGTAACAGTATTAACTTTAGGAGTTCTTATGACTGATAGTAAATTAATTATACATTAAATTAATTTTGTTAAGGAGAATAAAGTTGGCCAAAATATATTTTTGTTGAAATTTCATATACTTTGAAATAAAACTAGTTATAACGGATTTGAATCGCGTATATTAATTATTTTTGACATCCCGTGACCACGAACGCTGTAAAGTGCTCGAAACGTCGGGATTCAAATCCGTTATAACTAGTTTTATTTCAATGTGTAATAAGCGCGAAAATTTAAGAAAATATTATATTTCATATACTTATTTATTTTGAATAACTGGCGGCTATGATACTGACGATTATGATACTTGAAATTGATAGAAAATTTCAAGGTCAAACCTGAAATAATGATGTTTTTTGTGTTTAATAGTTTTAAATCTTAGAGTAAAATTTTTCATAGACATATTCAGTATTAAATTTTCGTGTAAAGCCAGTCATTTCTGAAAACCATCTAATAACAGACTTTGGTTCTGTATCTGATCCCTCCGTTTCTCTCTGATTCCATCAGACCACGAACGTCAAAGGAAAGTATTATGTGTATGCACGACATGATAAGTCGTCAATATTAACTATTCCTCACATCACCGATGCGTTATTAACCTTGAGACCTGATCTTCTATGCCCCTGGTGTCTGTAGTTAAGCTGGCTCATTCACCCTTAACGTAACATACAATACTAAACATTGCTGATTAGTGACTGTTGGTAGAATATCTGATGAGTGAATAAAATTAATCTCGTAATATTTGTAATATTTTTCTCGGGAAATGTTCCGAGGAATTGTTCGGATTAAGCCCGGCTGCTGAATTTCACCTTCAGACATCTCGTCAAAATTCGAAGTTTCACCCGCAGCACCTTGATGTCCGAAAATCCACAACAGCGCGTGTTCTTAGACATTTTCTGCCTCTCACAACCACTTTGTGGAACCAGCTTTCGCCGGCGGTTTTTCCGAAGCGATACGACATGGGAACCTTCAAGAAAAAAGCGTACTTCTTTCTTAAAGGCCGGCAACGCACCTGCAAGTGTTGTTTTGTCTTCTAACCTATAATTTAGGGAAAAGAAAGACCATTTTCAGATATCGTCATGAAATGCCGAATTAATGATACAGTTCAATGAACTCAAATATTCGATATTATATGAAGTGAATACGTCATTTTTTTTTTTTTACTGCGCCATAATCGGATAATCTTACTTAAGCTGACTTTTACAAGCGCTTTTGTATTGTCATGCGTGTCACATCAATTATTGCGAATATATTTGCAATATGAATTCTGGTAATTATTTAACTCGGTATTATTTTGTCAAAGCGAATATAACTTACACGATTGTATTATTAAATTTATCCATCAAACTTCGGGTTTAATAACAGTATTCGCCTAAATTGGCCTTTCTGAAAATTGGTAATCAGTTCCTGGAAAAATATATCGCTTGTAACATCCAGGGTTTAGGTATCGGACTAAGTTTAGTTTCAAACACGTATAATTCTATTTGAGTCTGAATTTAATATTAAAAAAAAATGGTTTCTTTCAAACTGTTTGAAAAGTGATGTTAGATTACTGACTAAACAGAGAGCATCTAAATAGACGAATCAAAACTGGAATTCGATTATAGACTTCCCCAATACAAAATAACAAAGACACCAAAGATACTGGCCAGACAATTTGGTGAATAGAACTTATTTATTATTTAAAACTAAACAATAACAAAATTGATTTCCAAATTCGTTCCAATCGTACTTCAAGCGGGGAAATCAAAAATACAATTTTCCACTGTCTGACTGCCTTTCACTGAATATTGAATGCGTTCAAAAATTTTAATTTCAAATAGGCATTGGTAAAGTGGGTTGCATACGTGAATCTTCACCGATAATGGTTTGAAAATCCAGACAAGCACCACTGAATTTTCATGTGCTTAATTTGCGTTGCTTTTCAGTTAACTACTGATTGCCTCGCTGGTCTTGTCTCTAGATTTAAGGCTGCAAATCCCAAGGTCCTGAGTTCAAACACCTGTTTTGGACTGATGAAAAGTTACTGGGTATTTAGATGGAGTGGTTAGAAAGCGTGCATCTTAACCCATGATTGCGGGTTTGTGTTTACAATTCATCTTGTGCTCGGTGGTGGAGGAAAACATCGAAAGGAAATTTTGCTACATGTATATTCCACCAACCCGTATTGGAGCAGCGTAGCGGAATATATTCCAAAACTTCCTCAAAGGTAGAGAAGGCCTTAAGTGCCTACGCTTGAACTCTTTCTAGTTGGCTCGGATTTGCTGTTCTATTTTTCACCTAAGGATTATATGAGAGAGGGGGATAGAGAGAGTAACTGTTTGCACACGGACATTCCACGTGTCAAACCGGTGCGGAGGACATCGTCTCTCGTGTACGTCGTAGCATAATACTAAAGGACTAACTATTGGATTCAGAGTTCCAAAAACAAACGTATGAAAGAAAATGGATCAAGATCTCTTTATCAATCGACCCTCATTCGATCAATGTGACGGAATAAGCTCCAAGAAAGATGGCCTTTAAGCCACAAACATAAATACAGTAGAATACTTAGCGATTTAATATTTAATCTTCTTTGATCGTGATAGATAATAAATTGTGAATGAATGAAAGATTGAATGAACCAATTAATGATACGTGATTTGTTTTAGTCTTAGCATAACTCTTAGCAACGTTTCCTACTCGATCACACCTTGCACATAAGGGTACATAAGAGTTTATTGAATTTGGGACACAAATCGTTTTGATCCTTACGCTTAGATATCGTATAAAAATACACTTTGTCAATTTGTTTCTTACAAGTCATAATTAAAATTTTCTCAATTTCAATTATAAAATAAACACTTTTGATATCAAGTTACAAGAAGACTTGTTTAGTTTGAAATATTTCTTCTGCGTAAGAAATCGACAAGAAAGTTTTAAATAATTAAAATTGTCGTCGCAATTGGTTTTCAGAAAGTCGATAAACAACAGTGCCATGTTGAAAATACAACAACATTAAAATACCTATGACATAATAATATACCATGAAAACCTAGACAATTCATATTTGTACCGATTTTCAAGGTCAAGGTCATGGATTAGTTTAACAATTTCAAAGTCGTTAATGGATAAACGAATACATATAAATATATACATACATATATACCTCCATGTTCTGATTTGTATGTAACAGTCTTAAAAAGTAAAGCTTTATAGAATAGAATCATAAATAAGGGTGGTATTTCCGAAGAATTAACTTTAATCTTCGAATACATCAATTGAACGAATTGATTTATTCTTTAACTTAAGGGATTTAACCGAAAATAAATATTCGTTGAACGTGATTTTACTGAAGACTTTTAAGCATAAGACATTTAATATTATTATACATTATATTGGCGAGATGGCCCAGTGGTTAGAATACGTGCATCTTAGCCGATGATTTCGGGTTCAAACCCAGGCAAGGCCACTGTATATATGTGCTTAATTTGTGTTTATAATTCATCTCATGCTCGGCGGTGAAGGAAAACATCGTGAGGAAACCTACATGTGTCAAATTTCATTGAAATTCTGCCACATGAGCATTCCACCAACCCGCATTGGAACAGCGTGGTGGAATATGTTCCTCTCCTTAATGGGAGAGGAGGCCATTAGCAGTGGGAAATTTACAAGTTGTTGCTTTACTTTTTACTTACACATTTAATATTTATTTTGGACAAGACTTCGTATATTTTTGTAGTAAATATATCTAAAACAATTTGGTGACTCGGCAATGTAAAATGTAACGAGGGAAGCTGATTCAAGCCTGTAGTTTAATTTACTAAGCAAGTAATTTACTGTTTGTTACAGTAAATAATGTATATAATTGTTAAAAAGCATATATGTCACAGTGAGACTACAAAATTCGTTAGATTACAATCCGTCTCGTCAGATTGTCAACTGTCGAAATTGTGAACCGTGATATGTGATTCCAACTGAACGTATTATTTTTCGCTATATTAGTTACATTAAAATCTGACTAGACAGATTGTAATGTAACGAATTTTGTAATCTTACGGTGACATAAACATACATATATTCACAAAACCGTCTGTTGCAATAAATTAATTAAAGAGACAATATAAGCTTAAATTTATATACATTTAATAGGAGGTTTGAAAGTGAAACAACAATATCTAACAACACAAAGTATGAAAGAGATGAAAATATTTCATAGATATAAATAAAGTCGAATTTTAGAAAACACGAACACATTACGTAAAACATTACCGGGCGCCGTAATTGAGGTCGTTAAGCCAGAATCACCAGCGCTATGGTGCGTAGCATGTTTTTAACTCAGAACAAAAATTGTTTTGGAAATGGTTCATCTGAATCATTGATATTATTGAAATAAATCATAATTAATAAATACTATATTGTTGCATACAACAATTAAAACAACAGCCTGTAAATTTCCCACTGCTGGGCTAACACCTCATCTTCCTTTAAGGAGAAGGTTTGATATTCCACCATGCTACTCCAACGCAGCTTTGTGAATTCACATGTGCCAAAATACATACAAGTTTTTTCACTGTTTTCCTTCACCGTCGAGCTCGAGATGAATTATAAACACAAATTAAGTACATGAAAATTCAGTGGTGATTTGAACCCATAATTATCGGTTAAGAAGTACGCTTTATAACCATCCATCTCGGCTCTCGTATTGCATAGGGCTAATAATTTTGGTTATTTCGTTATTATTCTAATGTTATAACAGATATTAGCATAGTAGACGATTTATGCTGCCTACGTGATTTTTGTCTGGCTTTGTTGCCAATAGCTTTGAAACGATAAAAGTTTAAAACGACGGTCACGAGACGTCAGACATGAAACGTTAATGAATATGATTATTAATATAATTTATAATTATACGTGAATAAATAGACCGCAAAATTAAATTAATATACATAATTGTCTTATCCGTTCTTAATATTATAAATGCGAAAGTAACTCTATCTGTCTATTGGCCTCACTTATAAGCCAAAAATACTGAGCCGATTTAGATGAAATTTGGTATACAAACAGGTACGATCTCACAGTATACCAATCATCAACGTCATACTTTAAGTTAATTTGTAAATACGTAAGCGAGCAAAGCAGGTAATAGCTAGTAATAATATAATACAATGTAGTAATGTTGGCAGAGATGGGCTTGGTGACAAAAGAGAAAAATCGTACACCATATTCTCTTGGTGGTAGGGCTTTGTGCAAGCCCGTCTGGGTATGTACCACCCGCTCATCAGATATTCTACCGCCAAATAACAGTAAACAGTATTGTTGTGTTCCGGTTTGAAGGGTGAGTGAGCCAGTGTAACCACAGGCACAGGGGACAAAGCACCTTAGTTCCCAAGGTTGGTGGCAGATTGACGATGTAAGGAATAGTTTATATTTCTTACAGCGTCATTGTCCATGGGTGATGGTGACCACTTACCATCAGGTGGTCCATATGCTCCTCCGCAAACCTATACCATAAAAAAGCAGTCGAACTTAACTCCCAAGCGTGACAACGATGATGATATTTCACATCCAATATTTCTTCACAGTACAGTCATTTAATCTTTACTTCTCTGTGTCTGTTGTTAATCCACAACCGAACTACAATTAGACAACTATTTTTACAATCAATTAAAAATTAATAACTGATGCATATATCATTTTCATAAAAAAATCTGTTCAGAGGTAATTTCCCAAACACTCGCTTTAAGCACCCGCCATTGCCATAAGATGGTTTTAATCGCAACAAACACCATAACAATGGTCCGAGATAACTATGGTTTATGGACTGGTTTATGGGGATTGAGCTGGTGCAGCGTTTTAATGTATAATCTCGGGTGAAAGATAATTAAAAAATCAGAAATTTTTTTTCATTTAATGAAAGTAAGAAGGCTTTTTAACGATTAGTGATCACTTTAGCTTTAGGTACTGTAAAGCAGTGCCGTAAATAGCTTTTTCTGCGCCCTGTGCGAGCTTCTATAACTGCGCACTATTTAAGCAGATACTTTGCCTATTTTGCTGTCTAAATCACTAAAACTTAACCGCAGGTTCACTACTGGAAATGCGTTGCCCATTAACGATAAACACTAAACACAAACACGCTCGTGTGCTGCAAAAAAAATGAGCGCGATGTATGTTTTTAATGAAACTAGCATGTAAGTACGATTGTATTGGAATCGAGTACCCACAAGTACTCGATTCAAATACAAACGTACAGTCAGCGGAATCTTAACAAGAGCAAAACGAAAAAACAATAATATTGCCCAGTCTGTCCATTCTCGCGCCCCCGAGAGTCTACGCCCTGTGCCTGTGCATCGATGGCAACGCCCTATTTACGCCACTGCTGTAAAGTATAAAGTAACTACTATTCTTCTTAAGGACTTTTGGAGCTTACTACATTTGGTCTTGGTGAGAAGGCTTTGTGCAAACTCGTATGGATAGATACCACCCGCTCATTATATATTCCACAGACAAACTGCTACAGTATTGTTGTATTTCAGTTTGAAGTGTGAGTAAGTAATTGAAACAAGCGCAAGGAATGTAAGATCCTAAGACGAATGTATGTGGGCAGTGATGATCACTTACCATCAGGTGGCCCACTTACCGGTAGTCCAATCAAAGAAATACAAGAACTACAATAATAAACATTCACACTACAGCAGCTCTATCCTACAGAACTCAATAACATCTGATTGAATTTTGCTTTAAATTAATAATAATAAATTACCTACAAAAAGAAGTTAAATAAAATTAAAAGACACAAATTTGAACTAAAAAATAGTAATAGAATTTGAAATTAACATTGAGCTGGACATAAATACATTCACAATATTATTGAAATGAAATTTACTAAATACAACGCTAGACACATCTGTTTATGTTATTTTCCATAAAAGCAAAAAGTAATTTGTAAAAAGGTTTTATATTTCTAATCTATAAGTCTTATGGCTCGAAAGATCGCAACGGCAGACTACGGAAATCTATTAAGGCTCCAACACACTTAATCGACAAAGCGAAGCTGAAAAGATTGTGGGATCTGATTTGGAGTTGAATTTCTCCAGATAACAGCACATCTACATAGACAATAATTGACACATATATTGTTTATATAAATACTTGTTGTGAATACTTGAAATCTTAATCATAATCAATGAGTACGTATTACGTGTTATTTTTATATTCAACTAACGACCCGTTCCGGCTTCGCACGGGTGCAATACTGATACTAAATATACTACAGAATTTGTTTATTTACGACATCACATTAGATACTTCTAAAATGATTAGTGTTTTTTACTATATTGTTCTTGTATTATATATGTAAAATTTCCTTTCGAATTACTCTATCTATTAAACAAACCGCATCAAAATCCCTTGTGTAATTTTAATGATTTAAGCATACATAGGGTAGATTATACTATGTAATGATAATGATAATACACCTGTCAGTTCAAATGACTACCTCATTAATCTTGCGGCTCGGTAAGCTTCTGAAGTTTTGAGTATATCACCAGGTTCATAGCTATCGCTTCGCTTTGCCAAACCTATGTATTCGATTCTTAACCGTTGCAGACCTCTCGTTTTCATCGAGTTACCGTTCGCAACAGATCAATAATATGATTATTTAAGATCAAATGCTGATATGAAGCTGCCTAAACTTTAAAAGAGGCTGCAATGTTTTCTCTGTGCTATAAAAATGTGAAAAAGCCGGTTTAGTGCGTAAAAATTAATAGTATTATTACATACATATAAACCTCGCAGAGCAGCTAATATCATCCGCTGTTGTTTATAGAAATTATTATATAATTATACTAGCTGCATGTGGACATTTAATTTTATTTATTTATTTTTTTGCTTTTTACCTACATCTTTAATTATTGTTGTTCTATGTAAACTTATGTACACAAAAACCGAATTACTTAATATACCTAAACATTCCTTATGAACCCTTATTTCTATTAGTGATAACCGCATGAATATCCGTTCAGTAGTTTTGAAATTTATCGCAAACATACAGACGGACAGACATGGCCGGTAGACTTTGTTTTATAATATGTAGTAATCATTTCTTATATAATGTGTTCTTAAAATAATAATAGTAAAATATCACCTCTATCAGAGCTGATATCGTCTTGAGATTAATGAGCTTGCTTCCTAACCGATTGCGGGCTCTTGCGTGAGCTGTGTTTTCATATGTCCGACCGTCAATTCGAATTCATGCAGTGATGTCGCACGATGACGATGGAATAAAGAACAATAAATTATTATTCTTAATTTAAAATATTACAATACAAAAATTTAATTAAAATCGTTGTAATAAAAAAAATGACGAAGACCGGACAATATGCAGCCTCACGCTCATTAAAACGGAATAAAAAGAATTAAAAAAAAAATAAAGAAAACAGCGTTCATTTATTCAAGCTCAATTAGTAACGTGTTACTTTTATAAAATTCAGTTGTAACATATGTACTAACAAGAAAAAAACAGCAATGAAATTATTTGTTTCATCAAAAATGTAGTGAACTCTCCATCTATCATTGCTTTAATATTTTTAACGTAAGAATTTTAGATTTGAAAAATAACTCATATGTATGTAATTCTATAAAAAAATGGACCACATTATTTATTTTATATTTTAGATAAGCGTTCAATACCAAGAAATATCAAGCATTCCCTCATTCCAATTCGCCAATGCATCACCAACCTTGGTCACCAAGACGTCCCTTGTCACATTAATATATTATCCTTAAGATTGACCTTCTACTGGCTCACTCATCCTCAAAGCCAACACAACAATACTAAGTAATACGTGGCAAATGGTGACTTCCAAACTATAAGTCTTTTTGGAGACAGACAGACAGGACAGTGATCCCTCACTCGTTACTTCGTCATATGAAGCCAGGGCTTAAAATATAAAAGTCAGTTACGTGTGGAAATTTAAAAAAAGAACAAGAAAAATATGAAAGAAGACGAGTATATAAAGGCCAGATAGTTTCATTTCGTGCACGGAAATAAAAATGGCATCTAGTCCTCAAAAAGGCTCTCGACACCTTTGTAAGGGTGATTATTAAAGCTCCACATCTCTTCGCTTTAAAGTGATTGTTCTCTTGGAAAACCCAGGTGTCGCCTTAATATATACATCAGTTCATCTTAAAACGGTAATAAGGGGGCGTTTGCAATGTGATTTTTTTGTGTAAAACATTTTTATCGCTCTTACGTTTTTAATCAATTGAAGGTTCCTATTATTTTAATAGAAAAAAAAATGTTGTCATAATCAAACTTTTATTTAATGTTTAAAAAATTAAATAAAAGTTTGTAAAAAATATATTTTTTTAAATATTTTAATGTAAACAAAACCTTATAGATTTGATACATAATGCAATTTACATGATTCACAAACTTATCCCGTGAAAAAATAAATTTGTCAAAAGTTAAACTGCAATTCTAAGTTTAAATTATGTAATAATTATTAAAAAATATACGATCTTTTATAACTATTAAAATTTACGCTCTTTTTTTAAATTACGGTTTCCGTTGTACGGTCGGCTGCTTGTGATTTTAGCATTTTTTTTTCAATACGGATAAGTAACCTAACTTGACTATACTCAAGCCAAAATAGGATAAGACGACTGTAATTTTAACATAATACTACTTATACGGTTTTTAATGATCACGGTACACATACCGTATAAACCCAATATTATAAGATTTGCAAAATTTTTACATTTATTACTTATTTACAACATAAAAATGTCATTATTTCAATGCGTATAACACTTATGTAACAAGAAAATATAAGGCAATCCAACAATTTAGAACATTGAGGTCAAAATCAGTCATAAATACATACCAAATCGATATGACCTTAAGACTCAGCATAGCGATCGTCGTTGGCGACAAAATATTCACATGCTATTCTAAAGGTGTGTTCACATTGAATTTACGTTCGTACGACTACCGTAAGAGATATTCAGACGAATGGTAAATATTTATTCCGTTCAGGAATGCGGTGTTCACTATTTTATAGCGATATTGATATTATCGACACCAAACTCAGTCGTTACAAGGCATTGCAGGAATAAGCCAACCGCATTAACTCGCTGCACATACAAATAATTGTTAGAATGTATTCAAACTTAACCCTGTTATATATTCAACATGACCATTGTACACAGACCTAACAACCTCTTATACACGGCAAAAAAGAGTTTTTGTTCATTAAAATATATATATATATATATATATATATATATATACATATATACTTTTTTAAGTACGTTCTCTACTGTTATTTCAATTTTAAAAATATAATAATTGTATGTATCATAATGCTTATTGGATCTAGTTGCATTGTGTAGTTCTAGCATACATAAAACGTAGCTAAATTTAAATATATATATTTCGGTTTACATTTATCTCTTCACTCGATAATCATAACCTTATTCATAAATGCATTAAATAAATGGTCAGTACGCGAAACATCGGCGTATAAACGCAAATCTTCATTTCTTAAAATTATACATATGTACTAACCATTGCTATAACGTTTTAAGAGTTCTAAGTTTAAATTTTCTACATAAGTTTAACTTTCTTGAGTTCCTCATTTACCTAACCTATCTTTCGAACATAAATTATATAGTCAAACAAAAATTATAACGCTTTTAAGCTATACTTTTCGTTACCCCAGAAAATTTCAAACGATACGGCCAAATAAAATATTATACCGCGTGTTATAATCGCATTATAAGATACTTCAATGTGAACAGACCTTAATACAATTTCATTCTGCCCTACGTTTCTCTCACTAAGCGAGGCTGACTTAGGCATGGTGTGACCTTCTCAATACATGAGTTGCATGACACCGTTTAAGAGATCAAAGGTATGGTAACAATACAAGCGTTGAATTTTTGCTCTTTCAAATAAACAACTCCAAATATTATATATGTAATGTGTTTATTCATTTGTTTGTTACGCTTGCACATCTTAACTAATCAGGTAGCGTTTATAAGATTTTAAATTAACATGGTTATTTTTATTACTAAAGGTATTATTCATTTCGATATCGATATTTCGAAATTATCGAACCGAACAGAAAAAAACATGGTAAATATCCCGAAATTAATAATACCTTCAGGTAGCGTTTGTCTGAAGAAACATTGTTGAATTTTGCGTACACATTATCAGGACTACAGGAAAGAACATAGGTCAACACCTAAGGTCAACCACCTCTACACCTAAAGTACGGTGCCTCTCCTCTGAGCTATATAGGCATGCTCTACGATACACATGTGGCAAAATTTCGTTGAAATTAGACACATGCAGATCTCGTTAATATGTTTTCCTTATCCGCTATGTAGGAGAAGTAAGGAACAAATTAAGCACATGAAAATTGAGTGGTGCTTTTTTAGGTTTTAACCCGTAATCATCTGTTAAAATGCACGCGTTCTGACCACCGGTCCATCTCGACTCCCGGACTTCCGTCTTATAGAATTACAACAAAATAGTACAAGCTCTTGTTCACATATAATATTTTCACGCTTGTTGATAAAATTAATTTGAAACAACTGTACAATAAATACTCGCTACAGTTGTACTAGACTGACTTGTACTAAATTGACTGAAACAACAGAAAAAAGTTTTTCTGTTTTTTATTAAAAAGACGAATTTACTTGATACAAAATTTTACCTTAGTATTGTTTGTCATGTTTTTTGTTTCACGAACAACATTTATATTAATCGGATTTTTTTTACATTCAACGCGCAAAACGAGACTCACGTTGGGGCCATTTCCGGCCCGTTTCCGCGGACCAAGGTTTCCGAACAAACTTGTAGGGATGTGATTAGCTCGTCCATCACGAAAATCGTGTATTGTTTTATTATTGTTGTATTGTTAACTACAAATTTTGCGGTTTTTAGGTAAGTATAAAAACAAAAAAGTTTTATAGGAATTCTTTTATGTAACTGCTTAAATTTAATAATTTCACTTAAATTTTGCACATACAAATTTTAATATATGTTTTGGGGATAGAGCTGAGATGGCCTAGTGGTTAGAACGCGTGCATCTTAATCGATGATTTCGGGTTCAAACCCAGGCAAGCACCACTATATAATATGTCCTTAATTTGTGTTATTAATTCAACTCGTGCTCGGCGAAAGAAAACATCGTGAGGAAACCTGCATGTGTCTAATTTCATCGAAATTCTACAATGTGCATTCCACCAACCCGTATTGGAACAGCGTGGTGGAATATGTTCCAAACCCTCTCCTTCATGGAAGAGGAGGCCTTAGCCTAGCAGTGGGTAATTTACAGGCTGTTACTTTTTTTACTTTTGTTTTGGGGTTAATATAGATGGCAATAATGCTTAGCTTTTGTGCATAAAAACATATTAATAAAGTCTAAACAAACATATGTCTGTATACTCATTGGTTTTATTATTTACTAGCGACCAGGTTCAGCTTTACACGTGTCTAATGCTGATACTAAATATACTACAGATTTTTTCTTGTTTCTTTACTGTATTGACCATATTTTAAATACAAAAAACCTCCTCTTGAATCACTCTATCTATTAAAAAAACCGCATCAAAATCAGTTGTTTAATTTGAAAGGGTTTTTCAAACATAGGGACAGACAGTGATAAGGGACTTTGTTTTATACCATTTAATGATTCATTAATTCGTGACGATTACTAAACAAAAGCATTGTTTTAGACAAGAGGTTTAAGGCCGTTTCCACGTTTCCATTTCTCTCTAGATAAGGCTGCGGTTTGCTACAAACTGGACGCAGTTTAGTGCGGATTTAAGGCGTGAAAAGAAAAATCGTGCGGTTTAATTCGCATTGCGGCCGTAACCTTAAATTACAAGTGCTGGAGAAATGGGGAAATAAAACTACGTAGAGTTTTACTACACAATATAACTCTCAATATATATATGATGTGTTTAAATATAGTTTTATTGATACTTTGTTGATCTCGTGGATTGATTAGCCTACAAATCTCGAAGTACTGGGTTCAAACTGGTGGGATTTTTTGGTTGAATATTTTTCAGTGAAAATCTGAGGCGTGAATTAGACCGTAAAGTCATTGGTCATAAGTCTGAACTCATCCTGGTCGATGGATTTTCCATCACAATAGGTTATAAGAATGATAGAATAAAGAGTACCACTGTATTTGCAAATCAAATCGTTTATAAAAAATACATTGGTAAAAAAGGCGTATTATTCGATACAAGATATTGTAGATGATAAAAAAGCGTAGAATTAATACCTGTTGACTTCCAGGCAGGATATATTAATTGAAATAATTCTATTAACTAACATGACTGTACTTTTTTTAAATGTTGAAAAAGAGTAACTACTGAGTTTCTTGCTGGATCTTTTCGGTAGAATCTACTTTCCGAACCGGTGGTAGCTTCACTTAATTATTATATGACGATTCAAAAGTGCTTGATAAAGCCCACTTGAATAAAGTATATTTTGATTTTGATTTTTTGATTTTGAGCGCCCATTGTGCGCAATAATATATCCTACGTAGTTGGTTAGCCTGCGACAAGATTGACCGCTGTGACTGGTACCGACATGGTCATCATCACTATCATATATATTGGATGATGAGCACAATGGTCACCACTGCCCATAAAAAAGGACGATTTAAGAAATATTACCCATTCCTTATATGCGCCAATGCACCACCAACCTTGGGAATTAAGATGTTTTGTCCCTTATACCTGTTGTTACACTACATCATCACCCTTCAAACTGGAACACAACAATACTGAGTTCTGTTGTTCGGGGGTAGAATAGTTAATGAGTGGGTGGTACCTAGCCAAACCGAAACTTTTCTTTCTTAACATTACTCCAAATTTAACAAATAATTTAACATAGCAAATTACAGACAGTTTTGTATATTTTCAGTACCAAGTACGTTACGCTAATTGTCGTAAATAAATCGCGTCTCTGAATTTCTAAATCGCGCAAGTAAGATGTTCTAAAATTATTATATATAGTTCAAAACAATGTGTCACAACTCGGAGCAGCCTCACTCACACACGCTCACTTAACAGGGGGTGACTGATACGTACACCTCACTTACACCGTCTCCGCTGGCGGAAACGAGGTCTCCGGCTTACGTATCCTCCTTTCCGACGTCCTAAGCTATTCGCTATCTCAGGAGATACCCTTAGGGCGATAATATTACGGAGCTCTCGCGTGGACTTATTATCTCGGCTGAGTAGGACTTGACACATTCCTTATAATTAAAAATAATACGATATAAAATTATAAATAACTGTAAACTTTGAACATTACTTAAAATTGTATCATTTATATCGGTGGACCTTCAGACGTAATCAATTTAATGTAAGTGTATATATTTATTTTTTTGAAATAGTTATTTTGTTTTTTATTTTGTTGTTAATAAGTAGATCTTTAAATCACGCTGTCGTTATTTAAAATAGTCAAAAATTGTCGTCTAACCATAAGAATCATAGATAACAGTTCAACGGATCGTTTACTGGTCAAAAGTGTATTTGATCAACATTTTAAGTCAGGCAAAAGGTAATTTAATGATATTAATGTGAGTTTAGCATTTTATAAAATTTTTACTTACAAGGCAACGATATAGCAATGAAAACCAAAAGGTAACAAATTTTTCAATTAAAAGTAACATGCAAATGGCAGCCTTATTGTTCATACATTTATATGATGAGTTAGGACCTCCCCTGTCTATAAAAGAAAATACACAGACTGGTGACGAATTCAAACGTACTTGAATTAGGAATAAAATTAAGTATTCGGTTTTAGAATTTCTTTTTTTTTTTAATTTTGTATAGTCAAGATAAAAATGTAAAAGGTCCAAGTTTCGTTTGCCTCAATGTTCATGGATAGACAGATACAGATTTCCACTCTATTGGGAGCCATTAAGTAAGATAAAACACATTCCACATGTTCTTCCAATATAAATTTATAATGCTATCTCTTTCTTCCATTAATAAAACGTAGCGATTTTAGCCTGACATGTATTTATTTTTTAAATACGATATCGACATATTATTTTAAAGTAAAATATATTTATAGATTTTTTTTATAGTGGCAACCTCACATTCGAAACAATTAGCATAAGTAATTGGGCTCTATAATTGGTCCCACTTATCAAATACAAATGCTATTAAGACTGGTTAGATATTAAAAACAATAAATACGGAAAAGTATTATTCAATTACATAATATGTCATAGTTTCATACAACCCATACAGGTCACTTAAGTCGTTTTTCTCCAAACAAGAGTTATATTATAAACAATGATTACGCACTTAAAAATTTATTGATTCTTGACTTCAATCGTAATCGTTTACGATACGTGTTCTAACCACTGGGTTGTATCAGATTAAAACTATTAAGTGAATTGACCTATATATCTGAAAGCACACCTAATTAATATTTGAGTCGCTACGAAATTTGAACACAAAATTAATTAGAATCAAGCACCTATTAAACTATTTTGAATGCTACTATTAAATTAGCTTAAAATAACTCAAATCTCACGTAATAGTAATTTTAATTTTTAAAGTTTACGTATGACTTTATTATATTTATCATTCAAAATAAATACGTTTAAAGCTCATATTAATATTCTTTAAAAATTAAGGACATTAGTCTGATAATAAAAAAATATCAAATTGAAATTTGTGACTATATCCATTATAAGATGTTTAAACCTAAGTGTTAATTATTATCTTTTTTTTTTTTAATTAAAAACAAAAGAACGACTGTTTTTCTTGCTGGTTCTACAAGTCAGTACAACATCAAAAGATACGTTATTCAAGTAGGCTTTTAGGCTACCACCGGATCAGAAAGCAGATTCTTCAGAGAACAACCGGAAACAAACTCAGTAGTTACTCTTCTATCAAAAATGAAGGTCAAAATTTCTTATAAAAACCTGGTTAAGTAATATATATATATCATTTAATTCAGGTATATCAATATATTCGCAATCACATCCTTGGGGGTTTGTAATCGCAGTCTTCGATCATTATCTGAAACATCGCTGATCCATCTCTTCACGATAATTAATTATTTCAAATCAATAATTTCTAAATGTCAATTTTCAAAATTTATTACTTCCGAGGCTGTACCAGCATTTACCATATGTATGTCGGCGCGGTATATCAAAATTATTGCCCAATATTTCTTACGAACTTCGAAGGCAGTGCTTCGTTCATTATTTATAAAAATTTCGAGGGTAATATTGTAAAAAGTGAACCATTTTCTCGAGAAAACGTTTTTGTAATCATATATTTTATAAAAATAAACAAAAATATTGGAAAATTAAATTTATTGGTAAACAGGAATGGGGTGGGGTACCGTGTATTAATTACCTCCCGTCGCTTTGTCTGTGTTTTGGAAGATTTCAATAGAATTAATTGAAAAGTTTAAATTTTAAAGAGTTACAATTATTAAGATTTGATGTCTCTTATGCCTGGATGCGAGTAGCCCAAGAACGATCTCAGTGGCGTGCAATTGAAGAAGCCTATGTCCAGCTGTGGACGGAAATGGGCTGATGGATTGGATTGGATGCCTGTAGTTACAAATTAGATAATATTTTATTAAAACGCTCATTATCATATGCTTCCATTTAATATATAATACATACAATTAGTAATGGTAAAAATACTCACGCTGATTAAATTTTTGAATAGGAGCATATGAATTTTTAGACTGATATGAATCTAGATTATTATGTATAGTCTAATTACGTACAAAAAATAATACGTCAAAAAGAGCGAAGTGGAAACAAAGGACTAAGAAGGCAGACCATCAGGTGGAAATTAAAAATACACAGGGGGGAGAGAGAGAGAGAGAGAGAGAGAGAGATAGAGTGACGCTGATTTTCAGCATGAAATTTATTAAGTATTAGTTTTTTTTAATTATTTATTTGTAGTATCATTTGTTTTGCTAGTATTGCAAAAGACTTAATTGTAATCAGGAATAAGATAAAACTAACCAGACATACTATTCATTAAAAATTATTGATGCGATTATTTAGTATGAATAAATTAACAAAATAATAAAAAGACGTTGATGACATTAATGGGTCTCTATAATATTCAAACAAATATATAGAACGTAATTACATAATTGGAAAACTTTGAAGGAATATCCGAGATTTTCCGATATTTTCTTCCAAGGTTATACTCGCTTTGAATAAATCGTTTAAAGTAGAGAAAAGATTTATGAAACAGATTGTATTAAAATCAAAATCAGACTCAAAATATACTTTATTCAAGTAAGCTTTTACCAGAACTTGAATCATCAATAAATAAGTCAAATGAAAATCAATAATCATCATAAATTTAAGTCATTTACAGACTATATTGAGTGAACCTATCAGATCGGAATGCAGATTCTACCGAGAAGAACCGACAACCTCATTACTCTTTTCCAACATTTGAAACTCCAATAAATTATTTCTTTAGACGGCAAATATAAATACGAAGCAGATCTAACAAAGGCCTCTAGAAAAAATAATATCATAGCTCTATATTTTACCAAAACGTTGCTTCATTTATTTTCAATCTTGCTTTCCTTGTATCTGTAGTCCACCGATCGACCGAAAATGATTGATTGTCGGTGGTTTGTTTGAAAAATAGTGTACATTCCGACAATGGGGCGAGCATTGTACAGTTGATTATAACGAACGTCGCCACGCTATAAATAACTCGGATAGGCATTTTCAAATGTTTCATGCTTTTTTTTCAATATATTCGCTTCTTACCTTATCGAGTGAAATATTACGATGTAAATACAGCGTTGGAATGTAATTCTTCACGTCTGCTAGGACGAATGAGTGGATTAAATACATGATGAAATTTCTGCCAAATGCAATTCTTAGAAACGTCTGCCAACCAAATTAACTTATCTACTTTAGATATATCTACATATTTCCAACATGAGAACATTTACCGGCTGCTACTTGTACTTTCAATATATGAACAGATAGTCAATTATTATCAAGTACAGTTTTTAATAGATCTTTAATACTTATATCGGAATCGGAGAGAAAGATAAACCCATAACACAAGCAATTTTCCCCGTAATCTTGATTCAAAAAGACGTATGATATAAGTGTACTTGAATTAAAAATACTTTGATTTTGATAAAAATGTCAATTGTGCAATTACTGAATAAAAGTATTTTCTTCATTTTGTTCCAGGTCTTTTAAGACATGTGCTAGAATTCCTCACGGATTTCTGATTTTTTAGTTTTTTGTTTTTCCAATACATTCTTCAATGTACCAGGGTTTTAACTTCAAATACCACGAATATATTATTACTAGTTGATAGGACTTTGTGGAAGTCCACTTATGGACTTGTGGAATAAAAACAGGCGCTCTAATTAGAAGTGGAACAAGTTCCTTTGTCCAACTTTGGTATACACAGGCTATATTACAGTGTAATTATTTGAAAGCTTGAAATGTACGTAATACGTAAATGTATGTAATTAATATAACGCATGTGTCTTAACCAAAAAATGGCGGGTACAAACGCAGTAAAGCATTCATGAAATTTGTGTTTGTAAATCATCTCGTGCTCAAGTCAAACATCATGTGAGCACATGCATGTGTCAATTAAATTCTCCTGCATGTGTATCCTTGTATTAGAATAATGGCGGGTTCCAAAACCTCCTCAAAGGGGAAGAGAGGCTTTACCGCAGCAGAGACATAATTACAGTAACTTTATTTATGTATTCTGCATTAATCCAGTTACCATTTATTCTACATCTGTAAAAGCCCTCCTCGGACAAGTATGAGGTCGAATCATTTATTATATTGATGAATAGGCGACCGTTCGTTGACGGCCTCTGTTACTCGGATATAATGAATGAAGTTAATTAATTACATTCGTAATATAAATATAACATCAACTTATTCATTGTTATTGTTATACGAAGTATATTTGATTTAGTATGTATGGAAACGTATATATGTTATATATACTTTTATTGATCCAATTTCGATGATACTTTTAACATTTAAAATATTCAAGACTGAAAGGAGCCGAGATGGCCCAGTGATTAGAAGGACTACTGAATTATCATGTGCTTAATTAGTATTTTAGGAGAAAAACACCATGAAAAAACCTATGTATGTATCTAATTTCAACAAAATTCTGCCACATATAAATCCTCCAAATCACATTGGAGCAGCGTGATGGAATATACTCCTTACATTCTCCTAAAAGAGGGAAGAGGACTGTTACTATTAACATTGACGTATATACAAAAAAAAAATTGTAATAAATATCGTGCAATTCTTCAACGCACCCTGGGTATGCGAGTAGTCCGTTATTCGAGAGCAATATGGTTACTTGATTAGAGGTATTTACTTGATGGTAGATAGCAATATTATGTATATTGAGTTATGGTATAAAAGTGAGCCAGTTTAACGTCAGGCATTCAAAATATAACGTCTTATATTCCATAATTAGTATAGCATTGGTGAAATCACTTCAATTTCTTACGGCGCTTATGTCTATGCACATTCGTGATTACTTACCATCAGGTTCATTGCCCAGTAACCATATGTTCGTTAAACAAGAAATGTTCCATCAACCCAATAATCAAGTTTTCGAATAAGTATTCGATTAGACGATTAGATTTAAAAATGTAATAAGTGCCTTTTATAAGAACTGAATTTATATTTTAATATAAGATCCATTTTTATTGAGAATTCGGTAATTTATGTACACTGGTCCAAACACACTGGTAAAAGTTTTTATAGAATTGAAACACACACCAATAAAAAGTTTGTAGAAACATCCATTAACAAATCTTAATGTAAAATAAAAAGTTAATTTAAAAATATACATTATAGGAAAAAAAAAAGTAATTATATACAAGACGCAAAATATTCAGAGCTCACATAATGTAGTTCACAAAAAGCTAATGGACGCCTTTCAGAACACCCTATATTTGGCCGATGATACAGCACAATTCGTTAGTGTTTGACATTTTTCACCCCAACGTATAATGTGGGCATATTATATATTGCATTAATGTAACAGTATTGTGGACTGAACGCTGAAAGCTCCTTCATCATGTAAAAAGGTTTCACGCAAAACTCGTCCAACCTTAGAACTGAGTGTTTTGGATGTGGCATTGAACTTACATTAGTTACACAACGTTGAACATCTATATAAACTATATTTAATAAAGTTTTTTATCAGAATGGTTTTATATATAAGTCGTAATTTACTTGGTGGTAGGGATTTGTGCAAGCCCGTCTGGGTAGGTACCACCCACTCATTAGTTATTTTAACACCAAACCACAGTACTCAGTATTGTTGTGTTCCGGTTCCGGGACATAAAAACTTAGTTCTCAAGGTTGGTGGCGCATTAACGATTTAAGGATTAGTTAATATTTCTTACAGCATCATATGGGGCATCGTATATGGATGAAGGCGTATGGTGAACATACATACATAAAAGATCTAATAAAACATTGTTCGAGTATGCTTTTTGAATTGTTTAAAAAAGTATGTGTTTTATTTACCGAGTCCTCCAAATGGTTAGGTTAGTAATAACATATGAAAATATGTGAATCTTAACAAAATATTGCAAGATCAACCCGGGCAAAAGTGTAGTGTTTTGATGTGCTTAATTTGTGTTTATAAATCATGTAGAACTCCTCGTTTGAGGATAATATCGCGTAAGAACCTGTGCGAGTAAACATCTGCTACATATGTATTTACATATTATAATAAATAAATAAGTAAATAAATAGTGGACAACATCACAAACATTACTCTGATGCCAATGTAAGTAGCTAAAGACTTGTATCAGAAGCAACGATAGTACTACAAACACCCACCCAATACCACATAGAAAACTAATGAACTTTTTCTGTATTGACCGGGAATCGAGGAGTGGGGAACCCATGAAAACCGGTGTACACACTACTCAACCACGAAGTCGTTGTATATTCTTCTACATATATATTCAAAAAGCACCAACCTTGGGTTCTAAGTTGTTTATCTTCTGCCCATGGTTACACTAGCTCACTCGCCCTTCAAACCGAAATATAACAACAACTACAACGGCCTGTAAATTCCCACTGCTGGGCTAAAGGCCTCCTCTCCCTCTGAGGAGAAGGATTGGAACACATTCCACCACGCTGTTCCAATGCGGGTTGGTGGAATGCACAAGTGGCAAAATTTCTATGAAATTTGTTACATGCAGGTTTCCTCACGATGTTTTCCTTCACCGCTGAGCACGAGATGAATTATAAAGACAAATTAAGCACATGAAACAGCGGTGCTTGCCAGGATTTGAACCCGCAATCATCGGTTAAGATGCACGCCTTCTAACCACTGGGCCATCTCGACTCGCGGAATATAAAAATACTTAACAGCAGCAGAATATCTGGTAAATTGGTGATCCCTAAATATCCAGCTTGAACGACGTCAAACCATCAAATAAATTAACAATTATAATTTCCTATAGTATTGTACAATACTATTAGGACATCACATTAGACACTACTAAAATTATCACTATTTCATTACTATATCGTCCATTTATTATATACAAAGACCTTCCCCTCGAATCACTCTATCTATATAAACAAATCGCATCAAAATCTGTTGCATAATTTCAAAAATTTAAGCATACATAGAGACAGACAGATGTATATGAGTTTGTTTTATACTATGTAATTATAATGATGATAATAATAATGCATCAACACAACAATACGAATCATTATTTCATGTTCCTAAATTGTCTACAGTACATTTCGTAAGTATGTATTGACGTAACCAAGCTTTTAATCTGGGGACTGGTTTGAAAATAAAGAAAAGTTTTATAACAATAAAATCCAATATTTTGTATTCAAAGGAAAAAAATCAAGTACAGCTGATTAATTTGGGTTTAATCATTGAAGTTTTTTTGATTACCTGGGGTTGTGACCATCCCTACGTTACGCTCTTGTAGATACTCATATCTAAAAGTCTCAGACGTCTTTAGACATTTTGATAGGTATGTTAACGGTTTTATTTTCGATATCAGTCACTTGAATTTTCTCAAATATTTTTTTATTTTATTAATGTAATGATAACAATAATAATATATTTATTGTTAATTAAATCTGTGCTAATTAATAATTGTTTAATTATTCATTTTTATATTTATTTATTTTGAATGTTTCTTAAGTAATTATGTAAAATCCAAAATTTTTATTTATTTATACTATAATCAAACTTGATATAAGTGCAACAAAAACATAATACATGTATGGGAGGATATGTTTTTGGACAATAGACTTCCTCATACTTTTAAAGGCTGTCGCATATTCCTATACAAACAAGCAATATTATAAATTATATTTGATCCATTTTAATAAAAGAATATGGTCACAAATAAATTTGTTTATTTTTTAAATGTGTTGATTTATATTTACAATACCCTAATTAAATAATATAATACCTTAAATTATATTTACACCCAAAAATACTTATAAAAAACAAGAAAGAAAAAAGACACTATAATCTTGAAGATTTCATTAAAAAGTTTCGCTGAGACTATTTACTTTACACTTTTAAGATGCAATAAGGCAAGATTGGTGTAATATTTACCCTTTCGTATAAAAATGTTATTTATTTTGATCTCGAAAGCAACGGTTTTACATTCTCTATGAAATGTAAAATCGATATGAAAAATTGCGATGAAAGGAAATTTGACGTTTCTCGCGTGCAATTTAGAAAAAGTTTAAGTTCGCTAGGAGCCATGACAAGGAGTTTATGCATACTTTAACTAGAATGCATGCATGCTAAGAATAGAAGTAGGTAAACGTAAGCTCCACCAACCCGCATTGGAACAGCGTGGTGGAATATGTTCCAAACCTTCTCCTCAAAGGGAGAGGAGGCCTTTAGCCCAGCAGTGGCAATTTATAGGCTTTTGTTGTTGTTGTTGTTGTTGTTGTAAACGTAAGCGCATGTATATATTCCACTGGGCTAAGACCTGATGCATTCGATTCACAAATGAAAGCTTTTTTTTAATTATTAGTAACACCGATACGCCACCCTGGGAACTAAGATATTTTATCCCTTGTGTCTCTACTTACACTGACTTACTCACGTTTCGAACTAGAGAACAATAACAATAAGTATCTCTGTTTAACAATACAATACCTGATGAGTGAGTACCATAGGGGTTTGCACAAAGACCTACCATTTAGTATACATAAGTCAAAATATTCAAAAATTAAAACTTTTTAAAAAAAATATATTTTTTATTAAATATTAACTTAAACTAAAACTACACTACTTGTGTCCAGTGGATGAATGAATTTACTTCCAAATGTGTGGCTTTTTATAGGCAGCTGTAGATGGTGGTGGGACTCAGCGAAAATTTGCTAATGTTCTATTTTTTCTTAATTACTCTATTGTCTCCTTTTGTTTAGTCTCTTATACCACATTCTTCGAAGTCCAGGGTGTTGACATTACATCCTGAATATGACCCTCGTTCGATGTACTGGCATTATTTACAATCCTTTTAAAATTAAGTTCTTGCATCTCGGTGGCGTGACTTACATATGATTTGCTTTTCAATTTAAACATTTTATAGATAACAATCAATAAATAAAAATATAGGAAAGTCATCATTGTACTATGCTCTATGTACTATCGATTGAACATAAGTTACTTGAATAATAATTTTTCAAATAATTCAGAGCGTTGAATATTTTCTGGAAGAAATCTGTTCGACAAATTGTCACCCCTATTCGAACTAGAAGGGGCTGTTCGAACGCTGTCGACAAACGACAAGTAAATTCCTTGCAGTCGTTCATCTTTAAATATTTACAACTGAAATGTATTCATATGCCTTTCTTTATTTCATTGCTCAAAAACTATTTTATGATGCTAATTAAACTTGAAGCGTCTTAGGATTCTCTGACAGTCAACTTTTGGGCTAATCAGATTCACGTCCATTACGTACGTACAAAGCTGTATTGAAATTTGGTTTTAGATAAATCATCAATGTATATAAAACAAATACCCATAATCATAATCAGTCCTGAATAAAGTATAGTAAGGAGAACCGTCAAGACGCTTTTATATCGCTATAAAAACGTAATGATCATTGTGAACATCTTAAAAAAACGAGAGCTGTGTGGAACACCATTACATAATAAATGATGCATTGAAATAAATCAACAGTGTTTCAGAATGACATGAAAAAAAATTGTCACGTGACTTGCAAAAAATACGGTGACAAAAATATATCTTAAATAGTGTTTTACAAAACAAAAACTAATACGTCGCCTGGAGGGGGATTAGCGCTTTTTCTATTAGTGATGATTCCTTCCAGTTCACCCTACTTTGAATTGTATTAAGAACTTATTCCAAAAATCTTATTCAAATAGACTCTTATATAATTAACTAGAAGTTTATATACAGTATCAATTCTTCAAAAGACAAATGACTCGTACCAATCTGGTATGAATTTTGTCATCACTACCGTCATTGACATAGGCCCTTTCTTAAATTTGGACTGCCTTGCGTGTACAATTGCGTTCCTCGACCTTTTACGAGTCAAGAGTTTATTTAGCTGTAAAACTACTATGTAATCAGAGTTTGCTGATACTCGATCTTTCCTCTGGGACTACAAAATAAGTAAAGATTAAGGGATGCCATTAAAAACTTCTTGCCAATTGTGACCATTCAAACAAAAACGTTCGTATAAACATACACAATCATAACACTTTTCCACACAAGTGTACTCAAGCTGACACACCCATTGTGCATACATGTAAAAACAGACAGGTTAACTGCATTACCTTCATAGGTGACGTAATCATAGAGCTAAGTATGATTATATGCAATAGTATTTCAGTATAATAGAGCTATAAATAACAAATACATTCAGAGCTTTCTCATAAGTACAGTCATGACGAAAGGGGGACTTGGGTAATATTTTGCTAGAACGTTCTCGTTTTATCTCATTGGCTACTGTCCAAAAAATACTGGCTAAGGACAGAGTGGTCTGTTATGTAATGCTCCTTGGGGGGCACTAGAACCATAATAGAGACATCGCTCCAACATTAAAGTAGATAAACATTGCATTGTCTATGTACAGTCGGGGTAAAAAGCGTTCGTCACCTTAAGATCTATTTTCGTGTGCTCAGTATGAGCGATAATCTGCTTTACCGATCGAGAATGGCATATTGCGTCGCAATGATTTGATGTTTAGATTCAAAAGGTACTAAGAGTCTAAGATTTGGTAAAGGAATTAATTTGAAAACTGACAAAGGTTTTCTTACTCTGACTGTACTTAACTGTAACGCGGTCGAATCTTTCTACAAAAATCCGTTATTGTGTTGTCTGGATACGTTATGCTCACACAAATGGTTATATTTTAAAGGAATTCTCTCCATGCTGTCAAATTTCATAAATATCTCTGGAAAAATCTAGGATATTCCTAAGAATTATCAAAAAATGTCTACTACTAGTACTGTGCGGAAAGTTGCAAGCGCTATTTATATAGCGTGATTAATTAATACAATAATAGGTATTGTGTATCTCGACAATAACTTAATGTTACTTTTCATTATGAAATTTATTTATTTTTTGTAAAAGATATAAACACTGGGATGGGACTCCCGAATGTAAATACTTATAATTAAAGACACCAATGTATAAGTTTATTGGTAATTCGACATATTCCCGTTAGGAGGTGATTGGAGTGACTACTTGCGATAATTTTGAACAAGAAAACCATTTTTAAGTCATAAATTTATTTTAAAAAAATGTATTAAGTATAAGTAAAAGTGTGCAGTCTAAAAACACGTACATATGCCACTTGCAATGCTGATACAAGGATCTACAGAATCAAGTAGAGAGCTAAGGGATGAAATTCTGTTATGCCGTTATACCAAAAATTCCACCGTGAGCCGACACAGTTGACGGCCATACTCCCAAGTCGCACCAATAAAGATTCCTATCAAAAACTTTTTAAACAAATATCGAACATCTTCAATCAATATTCTGGGTGTTTTGTGTATCATTAGAAACCTGCCCAGACTTCGCACGGGTGGTGTTTATTAATAAAGGAAATGAGAACGCTAAGCAAGAAATTATTACGAGGTTTATATATTTCATAACGTTATGTGTATGCTGTATCTACGTCATAAATGTAGGATGTTATTTGTAGGATCGGAGAAGGATAATAGTTCGTTACACTAGCTAACTTTTAAGGGTGGCGCACTAACGATACACGTTGGTACGTCCCACGCGAAAAGGGAAGTATCAACACAAATTAGATGTAGCATCGGAAAATACAATGGAATGAAAATAAAACCGATTACTGCCGATTTACACAACCAATAGAAATAGCTCACTATCGCGCCATTCGAGGCTATTTGTCGCTATAGATTCACGCGTCAGAGAAAGCAAGTGCATGTAAATCGACGCGGCGATTGACGAATATATGATATTGCAAGTTATTACGTTTGTGTAGATCATATTCGCATGAGAAATAAATTTTGATAATTTAGGATAGCGTACTCAATTCGGATGTGATCCGTTTAACGAATTTTGTCGATGCGACATCTAAGTTGTTTATATACGTACTATACGTCATAAGGCAAAATCATACAATGGACAATTATCAACGTTACAATTTATGCATTATTAAGTACACTACATGTATAAATAATGTAAAAAGAGTTTAAAGTCGTAATTTTATTGCGATACCTTATCAAAATTAGTCCACGGCATATAAAATTTAATTTGTGTAACTGACAGCTTACATTTTTTATTTTAGATTTTTAGTAGAATAAAACAACAACATACAACTTGTTATATCCAAGTATCAAACCTTCTTTAAAGCAGTGTGTGAATCGATTCCAATAATTGTCTCTAATCAGAGAACTTTTACCAGCAGTGGTGTAAAAGTTCCTTTAAATTTTTCAAATGAAATTTTTTTATTGAAAAAAATAGTTACATATACGAAAAATCTGTTTCCTCATTTTTTTTTCTCGCTGGAAAAACGCGTTACGCGCTTCCCCCACGTGATGGAAAGTGGAGGGCTGTGTGGGACTCCCCGGTTCCCTAGAAACTGAATGTGCCAAGGTTCACCGGGTTTACCCACTAAAGGCGTGGCTCATTAATATTAGTACGGAATGATATCATTTGTAAATCTCGAAAAGATATTGTGGCTCTCTCTGTCGAACGTACTATCGAATTATCCTGCGTGGAATTTCCGCAGTACATTGTAGTATGCGTTTACCGGCCCCCATCGGGAGATTTTTGCTTATTTGAGACCACTATGGAGGATGTTCTTAAAAAAATAAGCGAAGATCACTGTGGTCAGAAGTTTTCTTTAGAACACAAAGAAATTATTCATTCAAAAAAAATAATGTACAGGCCAATAACGGCTCATAAAGTAAACTGTTTTAAAGATATTATGGCGTATAAATTAGCTTATTTAGATCTAACGACACAAGATCCAAATGAACTTTATAATTATTTTTTTGAATTAATATTAATAGAATTTAATAAAATATTCAAAATGAAATCATTTTATAATAATACAAAATTGAAGTTTAGTGACTGGGCTACTATTGGTATATATAAAAGTAGAAATAAATTATACGACCTATATGGTATGAAGCAGTGGAATCAAAACGAAGCCTTTCTAGGATATGTCAATAAATATTCCAAAATATTTAAAACAGTATGTATTTATGCTAAGTATTTATACATAAAGAACAAAATTTTGACTTCCGATAATAGAATAAAGGCCACTTGGGACATTATTGGAAGTGTTAGTGGAAAACCTAAAAAGGAAAGTATACCTATCAAATTAAACACAGGCAGTAAATACACAAATTCTAATTTGGAAGTTGCAAATTTATTTGAAATATTTTTTGATAACATACCTAATAAAATAACATCTCATTTAAAATCATCTACATTAGATGCAGCTAAATTATTAAATAAACATGTTTCTAAATGCGTTATTGATTTTTCTTTTGAAACAGTTTCTGCAATAGATGTTATAAAAGTATTTAAAACACTCTATATTAAAAAAACTAACGACGTATGGGGCATTTCGGTAAAATTCATAAATAACATCATACACGATATTGCTCCGTATATAGCAGTAATTTTTAACAAGAGTTTGGACACGGGTTCATTTCCTGACTTGTTAAAATGTAGTAAAGTCTTACCACTTTTTAAGAATGGAAATAGGAGCGATCCCAGTAATTACAGGCCTATTTCAATACTCCCATCTTTAAGTAGAATTTTCGAAAAAATTATTTTAAATCAACTTCTTATCCATTTTGGTACAAATAAAATTTTTCATAGTGAGCAATTTGGTTTTACAAGAGGTCGATCAACAACTGATGCGGGAATTGCGCTTCTTAAGCATATTTACGATGCTTGGGAGAAATCACAGAATGCTATTGGAGTATTCTGTGATTTATCTAAAGCATTTGATTGTGTAGAACACGAGACGCTTCTTTATAAGCTTAAATATTACGGCGTTAAAGGTAGGGCTCTTGATCTCATTGCTTCCTACTTAAGTCAAAGAATTCAGCAAGTTTTCATTAATGGAATAAAGTCTACTGGATCTACGCTAAAAATGGGTGTTCCACAAGGTTCAATTTTGGGTCCCTTTCTATTCCTAGTATATATAAATGACCTTCCTTTCTTTGTTAAAGGTACTTGTGATATAGTATTGTTTGCTGACGATACTTCACTGATTTTTAAGGTTGACAGGAAAAAAACTGACTATGACGATGTGAACGGTGCCTTATCACAGATACAAGATTGGTTTAATGTAAATAATTTGGTTTTGAATACTCAAAAAACAAAATGTGTAGTTTTTACCCTACCCAATGTTAGGAAGCAAAATTATAATATATCTTTAAGCGGTGGCCCGCTTGATGTAGCCGATACTACCGTGTTCTTGGGAATAGAATTGGATTCCAGACTTCAGTGGAGTCCCCATTTGTCTTCCCTAACAGGGAGACTCAGCTCCGCAGCATACGCGGTTCGAAAAGTTAGACAACTAACTGATATTGATACCGCTCGTTTAGTTTATTTTGGTTATTTTCACAGTATTATGTCAGTATGGCATATTACTTTGGGGTAACGCTGCAGACATTGAATCTGTCTTTATTTTACAAAAGAGAGCAATTCGGTTTATTTATAATCTTGGAGCTAGAGACTCTCTTCGGGATGTTTTTAACAGAGTAGGAATACTCACTGTTGCGTCGCAATATATTTACAACAATATCATGTATATTCACAGTAACATTGATAACTTTGATAAAATCAGTGATAAACATTGTATATGCACTAGAAGTAAGGATAAGCTTATAACGCCAAGTTTCCGACTCCGCAAAGTCAATAAATCTTTCTTGGGGCAAGGTATCCATTTCTATAATAAAATTCCACAGACATTTTTAACTTTGCCGTCTCGTAAATTCAAATCGTTCATAAAAAATACATTGGTGAAAAAGGCGTATTATTCGATACAAGATTTTGTAGATGATAAAAAAGCGTGGAATTAATACCTGTTGACTTCCAGGCAGGATATATTAATTTAATAATTGTATTAACTTAAAAATTAACTAACATGACTGTATTTTTTTTAAATGTTGAAAAAGAGTAACTAATGCTTCTTTGCGTTTCTTGCCGGTTCTTCTCGGTAGAATCTACTTTCCGAACCGGTGGTAGCTTCACTTAATTGTTAAATGACGATTCAAAAGTGCTTGTAAAAGCCCACTTGAATAAAGTATACTTTGATTTTTTGATTTTTGATTTTTGAAAGAACCAGCGGTACCCTCTCCGTCTTTCGACGGACGCCACGGGATCGCTTACGCATGCATGCAATGTTTCCTCGTCCCTAAATGATCAAAGATTAAACGCGTAATAAAATTTTCACCAAGAAGCATTTCTCACTCAAACTCATTCCACGTAATGAAAATTTAATAATGAAAATTGCTACTATCGGATCGCTTCATCAAAATAAATATGGTTTTCCACTTACATCATAAAGGTCCAAAAGTTATTTTTTAATAAACTACTAATTTCACTGTAACTTCACATAAAAGCAATAGTTATACAAGTGGTGTATTGCTTCGTGTAAAGCCGTCTAGGTATGTCCGTCGAGGTAGCTCTACCCCAGATTGATGTATAGCATATCCCATCTGGATATTATTATAGTATCCCGGTTTGAAAGGAGAGTTAGCCATTGCTACTACAACTGAGATGGTCCAGTGGTTAGAACGCGTGCATCTCAACCGATGATTTCGGGTTCCAACCCGGGCAAGCACCTCTGTATATATGTGCTTAATTCTGTTTATAATTCATCTCGTGCTCGGCGGTGAAGTAACGAGAAGAAACCTGCATGTGTCTAATTTCATCGAAATTCTGCCACATGTGCATTCCACAAAAACCGCAATAGAACAGCGTGGTGGAATATGTTCCACATCATAAGTCTCTCCTCAATAGGAGAGGAGGCCTTAGCCCAGCAGTGGGAAATTTACGGGCTGTTACTTTACTACAACTACAAGTGATATAACATATTAGCTCCCAAAGTTGGTGGCGCATTTCCGATGTAAGGCATAGTTACTAGGGACCCGCCCGGTTTCGCACGGGTTCTTGATAAGTTTATTTGGACCAAATTACATAAAATCATTATAAATTATGCCTATGTTTAATTCTGATCTATAATCTATGTTACTGTAAAATTTCATACAAATCTGTTCAGTAGTTTTTTCATGAAAGAGTAACAAACATACATACATCCATCCTCAGAAACTTTCGAATTATAATGTTACTAACATTATAATTCGAAATATAATTGCTTACAACTCTTCTATACATATAAACGCGTTATGGATCAGAGAGTACATTATACTTTTTTTAAGCTAATGACTTATGCCTAACCTTGTAAGTCCTTAAAATTTTCATATCGTTTTTTTAATTTTGGCTTCGAACAAATAAATATTTGAATTTCGAAGTACTTCGAATGTCAATTGTCGAATATTATAAAGTTTCTCACAAAGATAAAATTATACAATGAAGCCCTTACTTGTCGAACGTCAGAAAAGTTATAACCTTGCATTGTTATGAAAAACAATTAAAAAGTTTATACTCGATGTTTCTAGTGGATGGCACATATGGTACTCTACTTAAGTAAAATCCGAGATAAGAAAACATAGAAATATACGGACTAATTATTTTTAATGAGAACTAATTAACTCTTTATCTTTCTCATTACGAGTCCAGGAATTGTCCCAATAAAACAACTTACTGTTAACGGTTAACAACAATTGTTAGCATAGTCATACTTAGAATGTATATCAGAAGAAATAAAACACAGGACTTATTACGGATTTATTAATTAATTATCAAAAGATACAACGTGCTCCAGAAGAAAGAATATGTAAAACATAATGTTGTTGTTCATTCAAAAATGTAAGATTAAAACTCGCCCAAGCGCGATTTTCACATGTCTTATTTGGATTAAATCTCGTATTTTACAGTAAAGAAAACATCGTTAAAAATTGTACTAAGATACAATGAAATAGCGCAGTGGATTGAGCTTGATACTTGACCTCCAATATTATATCCCATAAATAGTAATAACTTATTAGTAATGCTCCTAATAGCCGTAAGTAACAGCCCTTAAATTTCCCACTGCTGGGCTAAGGCCTCCTGTCCCATTAAGGAGATGACTTGAAACATATTCCACCACGCTGTTCCAATGCGGATGTGTGGAATGCACATGTGGCAGAATTTTGACACATTCAGGTTTTTTCCTCGCGATGTTTTCCTTCACCGCCGAGAACGAGATGAATTATAAACACAAATTAAGTACATATATAAAGTGCTGATTGCCTGGGTTTGAACCCGAAAGCATCGGTGTTAATTGGTTGAAATTAAATCCATGTAAGTCCTTATATACCCACACATATTTCGAGAGTTAATATAATAATAATGACCTAATTGACTACGGCCAATTGTGGCTTACATGAGAGGCTGCCCACCGTGGTGTGGTACAAATTATAGTTTCAAAACTTCTGAGCCACAGATATCTTATCTCTTAATGCCATAATCCGATAGGCCCGAAAATCTAGCAACGAAAACAAGAGAAGATGAGAGAAGAACTGAGGCACAGAACTCGGCTATTTCGAGTTTCCGAGCTTGGACATAGGATGTCGGGACCTTATAGCTAACTATGAGACCAAAGACACAGACAAATTGGAACAATATTCACAATACGAAATAAGAGACCAAGCTACTCTGAATCGAATCGATTAATAATAAGATAACAGCGACTGTTGCGAAGACCGGACAGCTGTAACCAATCGGTATAATATATCGACTGGCCGACTAGCTAGTGATACATATGTACAACAATTAATCATCTAGGGATTTCTCATAACGAATTACTTCATTTTGTAAATTGGGGTTCTTAAAATATATTGGTTTTGCTAAAACCATTACCCACAAGCTACATTCACATAATTATATTTCAAACGAGGCATAATTAGAATATCAGGGTCCCAAAAACAATTTCGATTCGTCAAACTTTTGTATAAGTTCGCCTCAAGCGTCACGGCCCGTAAGCCGGCATTCAATCACATTTTAATTAAAAATAAGCAAAACTCAAATAACGGCTTAACCAAAGTCTCTTATTCCGCGAAAAATAACATAAGAAAATTGAGGGAGAACTATGGAGCTAGACGTCGTACATACGTTGTTACGATGAAAAATCCGTGGTTCGGATTTTTTATTGAGCGCTTTGTACACGATATAGACGAAAAGATTGTAATCGGAATGTCAATTTGGAAAAAAATATGATTATTTTACGTTCAAAATTGAACAATGATTTGACCAATTGAATTCAATATAAAATATAGAAGCTTCATTTATAAACTTTATCTAAAACACACGAACTCACAACATTAACACAAAATACATCATTACGTCACAGGACACTTTAGAAATTTTCTGTGACCTATCCAAAACCTTTAATTGTGTTCAACATGAGACTCTTTTCAGGAAACTATATCAAAATGGAATTAGAGAATGAGCGCTAACCTTTTGAATTTTTGTAGCTTAATTGTATAACTTAGAAGGTTAACGTAAAAGGAAAAAGGTCTCTCGCGTATCAGCATTTCTATTCCATATATACATACATATCTGACTCTTTCTATTAGGAAACAAATATGATGTAGTATTATTTACTGCTTATATATTGTAAAATTAAAAGAGAACAGGCACACAAAAGAACAATACTGTATCTAATATAGTACATTGGTTTAATGTAAATAATCTTTTCTTAGTAACTTTTGTGTGGGGCAATATGTACGGTTTTACAACAAGTTCGCTAAATTTAAAAAAGTTCTTCTCTTCTCAGAGAATTTTCTTTCCTTTTCGCAGGGAATTTGTAGTTAGCAAAGGAAAGCTTTTATTAAAAAAAAAAGGATTTGATTCGATTTTCAGTTTTTCTCATTTAGTGAAACTTAAACCCTAAATAATTAGCTATTATGATTTAGTACCTGACTCTCAAAATCACACACATATAAATAATTGATACTTTAATAACAATTTACTTCACTGGAAACATAAAAAAGTAACAAATCATACTCGCATCACTTCTCTGATCATTCTCAGTATAAACGACTCAATCCTTCGAGGCACAATAAAGAGAAAGAAAGACGACACATACAATCATAAACAGTACATACACACCGATATAATGCATATTAAAATTTCGTAATTAGTTCTTTCATTCAAAATTCGTTCTTTTTTTACTAACAAGTAGACCGTCAAACGTGCAAAGCGAAGTGTAACCCAAGGGTCTAATAACTACCAGAATTAAGAATCAGCTGGGACCTCGTTAAAAAGATATTAAGAGTCGAAGTTAAAGGTAATTTATGTGCCAGAATAATTCCCATTAATCGCAAACAAACAGTAGTCTCATGAAAACTTGCTGACCTGCGTAATCTATGGTCTCAGGATCGAAGACTGACAACTTATTGGTTTATTTTTAGTATAGTCAAGGTAAAAATAAATTTTCAGGGGCTTAGTAACTAATTATTATACCTATATTATTACAATGAAATAAGACACATGCAGGTTTCCTCACGATGTTTTCTTTCACCGCCGAGCACGAGATGAATTATAAACACAAATTAAGCACATATATATAGTGGTGCTTGTCTAGGTTTGAACCCGAAATCATCGGTTAAGATGCACGCGTTTTAACCACTGGGCCATCTGGAAATTCTGCCACATGTGCATTCCACCAACCCGCATTGGAATAGCGTGGTGGAATATGTTCCAAACCCTCTCCTTAATGGAAGAGGAGGCCTTATCTCAGCAGTGGGAAATGTACAGTCTGTTACTACTACTACTACTACATATTATTACAAACCAGAAATTGGATAAATTAAAAAAATAAACAATTATATAATTCATAATACCAATTCAAACGTAAACGCTATATCTAATCTTACAATTTCTAAGAGCAATACAATCGTTTAATAATTTTTTACGAATTACGAAACTATTACAATTCAATGATAAAATTACAACAAAGACGAATATTACAGAAGCACGAACTAACGACCGTCATTCGCAAAGGCCCGCACCAAAGTGAGCCTGAGGTTGTCGAGATCCCTCTGACGTAGCTTATTTCGCCTGAACGACACTGTCAAGCCTTGAGAAATAATTGGAGGTTTGAAAATGCTGGCTATGTCTTATTTCCTTGCAAATTCTCTTACAATATATAAAACCAGATTTAACATGTTAGCGGTAACCAGATTTTTCTGGTATAAACCGGAATTGACGAAAAACATTACATTAAAAATATACTTAAACTTAGTAAAAACTGCGGCAAGGTGATCCAGTGGTTAGAACGCGTGCATCTTAACCGATGATTGGTTCAAACCCAGGCAAGCATCACTGAATATTCATGTGCTTAATTTCTGTTTATAATTCCTCTCGTTCTCGGCGGTGAAGGAAACCTGCATGTGTCAAATTTCATAGAAATTCTACCTGTGTTCCAAACCTTCTCCTCAAAGGCATTAGCCCAACAGTGGGAAATTTACAGGCTGTTGTTGTTGTTGTTGTTGTAAAAAACACTTAAGTAAAAAGAAACGTTATTTATATCGTAAATATACAAAAATCAATGTTCATTTCTGTGAGCTATGTCCCCGCTCCATTCCAAGGGTCAATTTATTATTCTACCCAGATTTCACAGGTTAGCAGTTTTTCCACGTTGAGTTTGCTAGCTGACCTTTGCGTCCCTTTTTAAGATGATCCCAGTAACAAATTGAAATTTCTTTTTAAACGGTAGTCTAAGAGACTTTTTCATACATAGTAAGCGTCCTGACTTGCACTTCTAAACGATTTTTCGTTTAGCTCGTCTCTATAATAATAAGCAAGGGTTTTATTTTGTAAAGTAACAGCCTGTACAATTCCCACTGCTGAGATAAGGCCTCCTCTTCCATTAAGGAGAGGGTTTGGAACAAATTCCACCACGCTGTTCCAATGCGGGTTGGTGGAATGAACATGTGGCAGAATTTCGATGAAATTAGACACATGCAGGTTTCCTCACGATGTTTTCCTTCACCGCAGAGGACGAGATGAATTATAAACACAAATTAAGCACATATATAGTGGTGCTTGCCTGGATTTGAACTCACATTCATCGGTTCAGATGCACGCGTTCTAACCACTGGGCCATCTCAGCTCAGGGTTTTATTTAAAAATGACTAATTACCTGTGCGAGTAAGACAATTTGTTTAACAATACCAATATTAAATAATGTCACATTATGTAAAAACATATGACGTCGTTACATGAAATTTATGATACAATGTTAATTAACAAGGTTCAATAACTTTTATGACGATATGGCAACACCATTTTATCCATATAATGACTGGATAACAGTTAGCTGATTGGCCGTTTTGTGATCACTTTATATCCCTGTCAAAATCAAAATAAACTGTATTCAAGTAGGCTTTTACAAGCACTTTTAAATCGTCATTTTACAATTAAGTCAAACTACCACCGGTTTGGAAAGTGGATTCTACCGAGAAGAACCGGCAAGAAAGTAGTTACTTTGTACTCAGTAGTTACTCTTTTTTTAAATTTAATAATGCAAAGTCATGTTAATTAATACAATTATTTAATTAAAACCCAGGTAAGCACAATCGAATATTCATGTTCTTAATTCGTGTTTATAATTCATCATGTGCTCTGCGGTGAAGGAAAACATCGTAACGCAATGTCTAATTTCATAGAAATTCTGCCACGTGTGTATTCCACCAACCCGCATTGGAACAGCGTAATGGATATATTCCAAAGTTTCTCCTCAAAGGGACAGGAGGCATTAGCCCAGCAATGGAAAATTTACAGGCTGTTGTTGTTGTTGTATGCGTATATTTCATAATAATATTAAATAGCATGTGTATAAATTACATTTACTTTCATAATAAATCAAGTACCAACACATGTGAAAAATATTATAGAGAATTACGTTTGTATGTGACGAAGTCAGCGCTAAGAAACTTGCGCTGTTAGTTGTAAACTTTAGCCGTGCTTGATGTACATAAACCATTTCATATATTTTATTCCGGCTATAAACGCGATCATACCTATTTCATTTTATCAGTTACTTCGACAGAGTTGCATCCAGAGCTTTGGCATAATATTATGAGATCTAGAACAGCGGCTTATTGGAATCGAGTACACTTATGAAAAAAATAACTTTATCGATGCATTGAATGTTTCTATAATTGAATTTCTGATTATCTGTGCGTCGTGATAGACATACGCAATGTTAAAATCTATTTACGGCCTCCGTGGTCGAGTGGTGTGTACACCAGTTTTCATGGGTACGCCACTCCGAGGTCCCGGGTTTGATTCCCGGCCGAGTCAATGTAGATTATCATTAGTTTTCTATGTTGTCTTGGGACTGGGTGTTTTTGGTACCGTCGTTACTTCTAATGATTTTCCATAACACAAGTGCTTAAGCTACTTACATTGTGTATGTGATGTTGTCCTATATTTATAAAAAAAAAAAATATTTTCAGTAATTTTACTCATTTCAATTTTGGTTAAGGGCTTCGGCAAGCTCGCCTCGGTTAGTTCCAACGTATTGTCGTATATTCTAATGTCGAACAGAATTATTTCAAGACTCATACAATTGTCTATGTGCATATATCTTGACTGGCTCGTCGGTCTAGTTGCTTAACCTAAGGCCACATATCTTGAGGGTCTGAGTACGAACTAGGTCAGACCAAAAAACTGTTTTTGGCTTATTAGTCATACTCTCAGTGCGAAGTTTAGTAGTTGGAAGCATATAGAGTGTATATGTGCACGTAAGGCTGTGGTCATACCTCTAAACTCTTTCCGCCAAAAAATAAGAATTAAAATTCAGATTTCGAACGCATAAAAAACAAAACACATAGCTAAAAATAATAACGATTTCATTTCAAACAAAAATCTTTATTTTTCTAAAACTGTTATAACGTGTGTTAGTACATTTTGTTTTGGACACAACTTGAATACTGATGAGAAACAGTCTAAAGAACGCAACCACAATATCACAATTTTTCTACAAAACTTTATATTTGAAAGTACGTTTAAGGAGCACCTATTTAATCAGGCTTTCACGCTGAATCGCAAATTCGATTCTTTTGGCGCACCGTCACTAACGAAGGCTATTAAGCACATCTTTAACGAAATTTTAACAATGCCGTGTCTGTGCTCACGAAAATTATTTTTCAGTAGTGAAGGCCGATTTATATTTTCTTTTTTGTCTCTATGTTCACATTCCACAGAGACTAAAACATTATATTACCTTCACGTATTTTGAGATGAGAGCTGCAGAGAGAGCAGAGCTGAGATGGCCCAGTGGTTAGAACGCGTGCATCTTAACCGATGATTGTGGGTTCAAACCCTGGCAAGCACCACTATATATATGTGCTTAATTGTGTTTATAATTCATCTCGTGCTCGGCGGTGAAGGAAAACATCGTGAGGAAACCTGCATGTGTCTAATTTCATCGAAATTCTGCCACATGTGCGGAATGCACATGTGGCCGCCTAACCTAACCTAACCAACCCGCATTGGAACAGCGTGGTGGAGTATGTTCCAAAACCCTCTCCTTAATGGAAGAGGAGGCCTTATCTCAGCAGTGGGAAATTTACAGGCACTTACTTTACTTTTTTTACTTTACTTTTGTCTTTATTGATTTATCGTTACATATTATTACGGCGTTATTAAATAAATTTTGTTATTTAAAGTTTATAATAAAGCTTAAGGCTTCTTCCAGCACGCGCATATTTCATAACTCTTACAGTTACATTTTCCTTTCTCTATGTGCACTTTCGAGAGACTAAAAAATAATACGTTCACGCAATTTGTATGACACACCGTTATTTTTATCGTTATTTATATTAATCAATCGTTACATATTGTTTACCGACGTTATTTATTAATAATTTTTCCTCCGATACATGAATGTTTGGTATAAAGATTTCCTTCAATCGAGCACTAGACGATTTACAAATTAAAGTAAAGAAATGAAAATTTTATAAATTTGTTACTTGATCATCATCTTCATTTAAGATTTTCTTGTTCAGACCACTAGACCGTTTCGGATTGAAACTAGATTGTACAAAACATTTAATTAAATTGACGGAAAATAACATAAGGCCAGAAAAACCTCAGACGTAGTATCTCAGTATGATTAGATAAATAGCTTCAGGCTCAAAGAAATTTTGAAGCACGGCGGTATGCGTTCCACAGTTAAAGTTAATGCAAAGCTAACACAGGTTCGAAATATAGATTTTACAGATAGGAACTTTTTTGATGGTATAGGTTGGCTGAGGAGCATATGGGCCACCTGATGGTATATGGCAAAAGCAAACGAGTCAGTTCAACAGACCCCCCCCCTACAAACACACACACATACACAGAAGAAAATAACCAATAAATGCTTAAAAATGTTTCACGAAAGTGAATTAAACTATACAATATCGTATAAGGTAGCTAGTGTAGTCATATCGTATGGTTTGTGTATATACAGAGTGATTATCTGGGCAGTTCAAGGTGTTTTAACAAAATATTGTCCCTCCGCCCAACGTAATGAAACAGTCAATCAACCGCTTGCTGATAAATTCTCTCGACACACACACCATTAGGCGCTCACCTTTTGAAATTGAAAAATATCTAAACGTTTAAAAAATGACATCATGTTTTATCATATTTACGAGATAAAATTAATCATTTGCTATCTGTGTTCTTAATTACTAAGATTTTTTTTTATTTTTATTTGACTACCTAGTATTCTTGTATGGCTATTTCATAGCTTTATTTTACGATTGCTGATTGGTTGTTGGACTTTGTGAAAATCCGTCTAGATTGGTACCACACACTCACAAATGTGAGTGAGTCAGTGTAATTATTGCCTTAGTACCCAAGGTTGGTGGGGCATACACAGTTTAAGGCATGGTTAATATTACTTACTTACTTAGAAGAAGAAGATGAGTAGTGGTGACCACTTACCATGAAGTGGCTCAATTAACTGTCAGCTAACGCATATAACATTAAAAATAAGGCCGGTTCTAATCTCAGGTCGAATCAATAAAAAAATATTGCCATCTTCTGTCAAGAATTCAGTTCGGTAGCCTGGAATTTTTTACGTCACGTTACCACATAGGGCCGGTGATCTTCTAGTTTACCGTATCATAGATGGGCTGAAGCAGGGGAGGCATTAGCAGCCAGCTTGGACATAGCGAAGGCCTTCGATCGCGTGCGGCACAAAGCGCTTCTTTCGAAACTTTCTTCCTAAGGGCTTCCCGGGAAATTATGCAATTGGATAACTAGCTTTTTGGCAGATCAGATCAAGGTCGTTGTCAACGGTGCATGCTCTGACTTAAAATTTGTCAATGCTGGTGTTCCACAAGGCTGCGTTCTATCACCCACTCTGTTTTTTTGCATATCAATGATTTGTTGCAAATCGGGAACATTCACTCCTATGCAGACGACAGTACCGTTGACACCTTATACACTGCCCGCACTAATATTTCTCGGGAAAGCGTCGAAGAAAACCGAAAAAAACTTGTGTCTGAAATCGAGCCTTCGTTAAACGAACTGGGGCCGGCTAAATCTAGTCCATTTCAACCCCAAAAAGACGCAAGTTTGCGCGTTAACTGCTAAAAAAAACACCATTTGTCGTATCTCCACGATTTGAGAATATCCCGATAGCCGCTACAGGTAGTATCGGAATAAATGGCGTTGATGGTTCGAGCCTCGTTCAATTCCGCGGTCAATTTGAAGGCAAAGCCAAATTGGCTTCCTTCGATGTGCACAGCAAGGCGAGACAGTATTTCAGGTCGGCCCATCGCCTAAAACTTTACAAGGCGCAAATTCGGCCACACATGGAGTACTGCCCTCACCTCTAGGCGGGTGCTCCCCAGTATCAGCTCCTTCCCTTTGGCCGTATCCAAGGTAGAGCGGCTGGAGTTATTGACGATCAAGCCCTTTCCGATCTCCTTGATCCTTTGGCTTTGCGTAGAGATGTTGGATCACTCTGCATCTTCTACCGAATTTTTCACGGGGAATGTTCCGAGGAATTGTTCGGATTAATCCCGGCTGCTGAATTTCACCTTCGGACATCTCGCCAAAATTCTAAGTTTCACCCGCACCGCCTTGATGTCCGAAAATCAACAACAGCGCAATTTCTTAGACATTTTCTGCCTCGCACAACCACTTTGTAGAACCAGCTTTCGCCAGCAGTTTTTCCGAACCGATACGACATGAAAACCTTCAAGAAAAAGGCGTATCCTTTCTTAAAAGCCGGCAACGCACCTGCAAGCCCCCTGGTGTTGCAGATGTTCATGGGTAGTGGTAGCCACTTTCCATCAGGTGAGCCTCCTACTCGTTTGCCACCTATGTCATAAAAAAAAGCCGAATAATTTCCGCCTTGGTACAAATTCGATCAAGATTTTTTAATGATAATCACTTGTATTGAAAAAAAGAAATGACTCGAGTTATTATAAAGAGAATATCATGTTAGATTACTATTACTAGTGATCACTCATTGGCCTAAATTCAACTGTCATTAATTTCTAATAAAAAGAAAACATTAATTTTAAAGGTAAGGAAAAAGCTCAGCTAGACGACAAAACTGAAAGTTGAAAATGGCGTCCTCGATTTTTTACTTTGACAAGGTTTTTTTATGGGAACAAACAATGACATGAAAGTTATATGATAATATGATACAAAATAGTTGAGAACTGTCGTGTTGACATTGTCAGTATGAACGTAAAATATAAATACATATACATATGTGTCAAGCGCAAGACAGTGTGTGTAATTTTTTTTATATCACAAACGAGTTCGCTTTCTGAACCTTATTCCATATAATTTTTAACCGTGCTAAATATTTTTACTTCTTAGCCGGCGTAAATTTCATAAAAAAAAAGCTTTGCCTTTACATAGATTATGTCGTTACTTTCATAACGCATAAAGAAAAAAAGATGATTTCCTTTAGGTTGACGCAAATACAAATAATGTTTTGTTATTCGAATATAAAGAAATCTCGTGGCCTTTTAAAGCACTTTGATGAAACAGCATTATCAGTTATATCATCAAAACGGCAGCGCCATTGTTTAAAAAAAAACAAAAGTGCTTGTGGTCTGGATTACCAAAAAATAAACAATAAGTTCACAATGAACTATTACTGATTTAAATGTATCTTTAAAGATCCCCGATTAATCAAATGTGATTAAATTTGTTTTCTTGATGGTATGTCTTCGGTCCCGTCTGCATATACCACCCACTCATCAGATATTCTACCACCAGAGTGTGAGTGCTAGTGGAACTACAGGCATAATGGACATCTTAGTTCTCAAGGTTGGTTGTGTATGCTGATGTAAATTGTAAGGAATGATTATTTCAATACATTGCCATTATCTAAGGGTGATGCGGATTGCATACAATCGGGTCTCCAATTGGCTCAACTGCCAACCACTATCATAAAAAAGTGATTATCTTAATTTCAATAATGTTAATAATCTGTACAAATAATAAGACTAGTTGTCGCCCGCGGCCTTGTTCGCATTTTGGGGGTTTGTTTGTCGTGTCTAAGGCAAAAAGGAACCTATAACATACAAACAGAGTTACATTTATAATCTATACCAGATTGGAGTGCCTGTTTGTAATATTAAAATAATCGCTTTTAGTAAATGCACACGTGTATACTAAATAATATTTTTACAATTTTCGTCTGTCTGTCTGTTTACAGACTAATTTCTGGAAAGTCTGGATCGAATTTGATGTGAATTTCACTAGTATATAGCTAATTTAATAAGGAGTCACTTGGCTACTTTTAATAAGTAATAAGTTATTGTAAAATCTGCGAAGTAAACAAAATTTTTTTTGTTAAATTCAAACGCGCACAATTTCGCGAGCAAATTTATTATTATAATAATACTGTTTACATACTTGTGTTATTTTAATGCGTGGCCCAAATCCGTCAAGAAAGCATTATCAGTCTATAAGAGATACTCTTCTAAACACGCAGAATTTAACTCAAACATCGGTAAAGATGAAACATAAGATAAGATCGCAAATTATTTTATTTTATTTTTGATAAGCTACAACATTAAAAAAGAATATGTGTCGTGGTTTTCTGCATTGAAACGAAATTGCATTGCATATTTATTCAATAACAGAAAACATTAAATAAAATAACAACCGCATGTAAAAAATATATTAATTATGACCGCTTGGAGTTGTGGAAAGAATGCTGGCAGCATTTCCCCATTTAATACCTATTTTCATCCTCAGAGAAAAATGAACCTACCGTCCTGTCATCTGTTAAGTTAATAAAACGAGGCATATCTATAATAAAGGTTTTTGGACAAATATTCCTTGACGACCTCCATGGTTGAATGGTGTGTACACCGGTTTTCATGGGTACGCCACTATGAGGTCCTGGGTTCGATTCCCGGCCGAGTCGATGTAGATTACCATTAGTTTTCTATGTTGTCTTGGGTCTGGGTGTTTGTGGTACCGTCGTTACTTCTGATTTCCATAACACAAGTTCTTCAGCTACTTATATTGGGATCAGAGTAATGTATGTGATGTTTTCTCATGATGTGATGTTATCCCAGGCTCTTCAAACTCAAGAGGAACAAATATACTTTGTAGAAGAATCTTTTGGTAGATATTTGCATCTTTTTATAATGAATGATATTTTATTTTATTCGATAAGATGTATAATTTATAATATGTATCCGTTTTTACATATTATGAATTTCTCACTGCTGGGCTTAAGCTTCCTCTCCCTCTGAGGTTCTCCTCATATTTCAACGCGAAGCTCCAATGCGGGTTGGAGGATTTACAGGTAACAGAATTTCGTTGAAATTAGACACATGCAAATTTCCTCACGATGTCTTCCTTCACCGCCGAGCTTGAGATTGCATTTTAAACACATATTAAGCACATGGAAATTCAGTGCTTGCCTGGATTTGAACCCGCAATAATCGGTTAAGATGTACGACGATCTCTTGCCACTGGGCAGTCTCGGCTCTTTTTATAATTATATATATTGCAATACTCGTAGATCACATAAATATGGTTCTTAGTATTTTGTCCGTTCGTTTGTTACCGCTAATATCTGAATTCACTAAACCGATTTGGATGGTTTGGGGTGAAATATAGCGTCGCACGAATCGAACGGAACCGAGATAGCCCAGTGGTTAGAACGCTTGCATCGTAACCGATGATTGCGGGTTCAAATCCAGGCAAGCACCACTGAATATTCATGTGCTTCATTTTTATTTATAATTCATCTCGCGCTCAGCGGTGAAGAAAAACATCGTGAAATTTACAGGATGTTGTTGTTTGTTGTTGTTTGAATCGACCAGAGTCGCAGGCACCAGCTAGTAACATATATAGAACATACATAATGACAATTGCCATCCGTGGGTATTAAGTTATTATGGCCCTCTCTGTCTGTAATTACGCTGGATTATCCTTCACAATGAATAATTACACGGATGTAACTTGGTCTAACAAGTAACGGTCGCACGATCAATGAGTATGCTTCTGGAAGGTCACATTCAAATCTACGCTTTCTTGAAAAAAAAAAAAAAATTAACTGTGCCCGCGAATTTACTAAAAAAAAATATTATTGTAGCCTTTGTTACATCTTATTATATCAGTTATCTGCCAGTGAAAGTTCTATCAAAATCGGTCCAGCCGTTCCAGAGATTAGCTGGAACAGACAGACAAAAATTGTAAAATCTATCATCGTATGCTCAGTATGAACGATAATCTGTTTTACCGATCGAGAATGACATATTGCTTCGCAATAATTTGATGCTTAGAATCAAAAGGCGCTAAGAGTTTATGACTTGATAAAGTAATTAATTTATAAACTGACGAAGGTTTTCCTACTCTGACTGTACTGACTGTACATAAGACCAGATATATACAATAAGAAAAAATACTTACACAAATTATTATTTGTAAAAACGCAAAACTTTTTTCTTAGCTTAACTTTTTAGAAAAAAGTTTTGCGTTTCGGTTTTAGTGTTTAATATGATTACTCTTTCTTTTCTCAAATTTTCACAATTATTTTTCACAATTACATCGTCAATTTTTTAATCAGCCGAGATGGCCCAGTTGTTAGAACGCTTGCATCTTAACCGATGATTGCGGGTACAAAAGCAGGCAAGCACCGCTGAATATTCATGTGCTTAATTTGTGTTTATAATTCAGCTCGTGCTCGGCGGTGAAGGAAATCATCGTGAGGAAACCTGCATGTGTCTAATTTCTTAGAATTCCTGCCACATGTGTCTGCCACCAACCCGCATTGGCACAGCGTGGTGAAATATAAACCAAACCTCAACCCAGTAGTGGCAAATTTACATGCTGTTGTTGTTGTTGCGTCAATTTAGTTTATTTGTATTTTTATATTGAATATTATTATACTTTACCTGCTATCTAAGTTGGCCGGTTTGAAATTATTGTAATTAGTCACAATGGTACGGTATGGTAGAAATGGTAATAGTGGTAAATTGGACTGAGCACGCGAATACGTCTGGGATACCACACACAATGATACTGTTACTATTGCTGTATTTGGTGATTACTTAAGTGTTTTTCACTTATATACAGATGATTCATATGGAATGTTTACGTATATAGTTTATTAAAGTTTTTGTATAAATTAGTTGAAATAAAACGAAATTTGTTAAACATGTCGGAAAAAATGTGAAAAGAAAATATGAGATAAAAATTAAAAAAAAAAAACATCTTAACTAATATAATAAGAAGCATAAGGGACATAACTGAGTTTTCTTGGTTTGTAGTGTATCGACGATGTAAGAGATAATTAATATTTCTTACAATTTCAATGTATGATCGATGGTGACCACTTACCATCGGGTACCATTTGCCGTCCCAAAAAGCTCTCTTCTCTTTTGAGTACTACTTAGAGTATAATCTATATAGTAGATACTCAAAGCAATATCAATTATAAAAAAAATATATTACACTAAAAAAGACATGTATTTTTTTTTAAATAGAATATTAATTGTATATATTTCATTTAGTAAATAGTTAAATGCATTTGAATTGAATGAAACGGTAACGATTTTATGGTATCACTAAATAGTATAAATCAAAATCGCTTTCTCTGCCCCTATATCCCTGTATATGCTTAGGTGTTTAAAACTCCGCAACGGATTTTGATGCGATTTTTTTAATAGATAGAGTGATTCGAGGGGAATGTTTTTGTATATAATACATGGACAATATAATAAAGAAACACTGATAACTATAGAAGTTTGTAACTTGTGTTGTAAATAAGTAAATTCTATAGTATATTTAGTATCAGTATTGCACCTGTGCGAAGCCGGTGGTAGGATGGATAGTACTAGTAATAATTGCGGAATCTTATTATTGAAACGGATACCTTGCCCCAGAAACGATCTATTGACTTTGCGGAGTCGGAAACTTGTTCTAACCTGTACTTCTCCTATTTATTCAATGAAGATATTATTATTCAGAACAATGGCTAATCAGTTGATTTTTATAGAAAACGACTGCATATTATATAATCTGTACTGTGATTACTATAGTATTGATAAATATACTATGTTGGTATCGTACGCATTCTCTTGTAAACACTATATAAATTATTATCATAAAAAATAAAATTACTAGCTGTTTAAAAATAAAATGTTGTACGTGAATCAAACAAATAACAGAACGAAATAAATAAAAAGATTCAATATTAACAACGCTATATCGTAAACAACACACACACACACAACACAAATTAAAAAAACTAGTATAGTACGTAGTTTTTATAGTACTACGTAGTCTACGTAAATATTATTTACACAATCAGAGAGAGACATAGTAACAATAATTCTGTTATAGTTAATATAAGAGACGTCGATACTACGAGTCTAAATATTCTAAAAACCAAAATTTAATTAAAAGAAATATAATATCCACAATTACATTATATAATTTTATATAACATAATTATTTATTTAAAAAAAAATTGTCGTTTTCAATTTAGAAAATATATAACAGTGTTACATATAAACGTATCAATAAATATTTTAGATAATACAACAAACAGAAAATATAAAAATAAGTTTCAAATTTACAAACACTTATTGTTCAAATATAAATAGATTATTAATTACGTAAACAAATGAACGGAAACGTTATGAAAACAAAGAAAAGGTTCTTTATAATCCCCGCAAGCTAATCCGGGATTACACATTAATATTTAATGTGTAGTAAATAAAAGAAACCTAACAATGGAACGGAACGCAACGTAAAATTTATAACAGACAGGACAAGATTGAAATAGCGGTAATCAAAAATTGACCTCGTCAGCGCCTTACCTGTAATTACACTTTTCGGTTAAACACAAAACACGCCCAGCGGCTGGAATTCTATTTCAAACTACATCACACAGGTCACGGCACTAAAAGAACTTAAAATGTCAAAAGAAATTTGTTGTCAGTTGAATAAATTATCGTCATACTTATTTTCAAATTTCGAACTTCGCGTGCATTCGATTTCGAGTCGCGTGCTCCCGTCGCGTAGAAATCTAAACTACATTTTTTTCGTGTTTTTATTTTTTTTCACGAACAAATTCAGGCACGTGTCGACGGTGGAACGCACCTTTTTACACTGGAACTGAGGGGTAGGAAACCCCTATTTCGATACTACGGGATCATAGAATAAAAATATCGCAGACGAAAAACTAGGTACTAACTGGAGGTCTTCAAAATAATTAAATATAATAAATCTTACAATTTTTTTGTGAAATCGTAAGGGTTCATAAAATTGTTTAATAAAATATGAAGCTGGAAAATTTATAAAAAGCTTGATATAAACTACTTATGACTTACTGAAAAATGTAATTATAGGAATAAGATTTTTATTGATGTGGGTTAAAATCGTAACTAAATCGTACACGTCTAATTTTTAGAACAAAGTAAGTGATAATTAATGTGGTACAAATAATCTTTGACCAATTTGGCCGAGTGCGAAAACGGGACAACTTATGAGGGATATAGTTAGAGGAAAGAGACGAGACATATTGACGAACGTACAACGTATTTGACCAGCCTTTCTTTCTGCTCAAATAAAACATGAGTTCTGAGAAGGCTTAGTCGACTGTACGATTGAAATAATTCAGAGATCACACCATTAAACATATGTATAGTGAGCACTTTTACCTTATATCATAGATAATAATTTTCTTATATGGTTGATTGAAAAAATACTGGTACTAGAGGTTTTAAAAATAGAACACATTCGTAACATGAAAATATTCGAAATTTGAATTTATTTAAAAAGCGACTCGTATCAATTACTATATATCAAGAAAAATTAATGTAATTGTAAATGAATTGGTATGAATATTTTATACAAGTTTTATTTTTATTTTTGCACTTGTAACACCTTAACAGTAATTAAATACCATAAGGACTTTCATAGGCAGAGAATTTGTTGTTTTCAATCACATGTTTTGACATAAGTCCTTTATCGTTTGTTCAACCAAAACATCGTCATTAAAGAGTTGAAAACAATTATTTCTAGGTATATAAAAATACGAGGGCAATTTATTCAGGTTAAATTTATATATTTTTATAATATAAATAATCGGGTAGTGGGACACTTGATCGTGAGTGTATATAATATCAACCATCCCCTTTTTTTTTGTTTCTCGCTGGCATTACGCGCTTCCACGTGATGTAAAGTGGGGGCAGGAGTGGTACTCCCCGGAGCCCTGAACGGCGAGTGCGCCCAACCACATTGGGTTTACCCACTAATAAAACCAGCGGCACCCGCTCCGTCTTTAGGCGGACGCCACGAGATCGCTTACGCATGCTACCGTGACGAATATCAACCATTCCCTATATATTCAATGCAGCCCCAACATTGGGAGTTAATACGTTATATCCCTTATGCTTGAATACCCCGGCTCACACACTTTTCAAACCAGAACATGAAAATACTGAGTATTACTGTTTGGCAGTAAATTGCGAATGGGTTTCAGACGACCGCTAAATTCGGATATTTCATCGACACCTTGATGTCCGAAAATGTACAACAGAGTTAAGGCATTTTCTGCCTCGCACTCGCATTCACGCACTCTATGGAACGGTGAAGCTTTCGTAGGCAGTTTTTTCGAAACAATATGATTGAAGTTCAAGTAAATAGCCTACTTTTGGCTCAAATTCGACGCGAAAGCCGGTGTACGTTTAGCAACGGTATTGCAGATGTCCATGGATGGTGGTAATCACGTTCCGTCAGCTAAACCTCCCGCTCGATTGTCACAAAACATAAAAAGCTATATATTTATTCAGTACTATATTGTATGGATAATAATAAATAGTGAAATTAAAAATGACGTTTTACAATAATGCATCTTTCCAAATTTTTTTTAGAATCATTCAATTGATTTTTAATGACAGCTCAATTTTTAAAATAAGAAATAGTTTTTTATCCCAGTATTATATGATTTATACCATATAAAATATTATTAATTATATTTGTACAAATCCATCAATTACTTACAAAAATAATTATATATATGTATATATAATAATAAAGTCAATTTAATTGTTTCTGTTACATTAATAATATGTAATAACAATATGATATAATTAATGATATAGAAGCAAATGACATTACACCGTATTGGAGGCCAGGATTACTCGGTAACACAAATAATATATAGAAGAAAACAGAACTTATTACTTAGAAGATGCTTTTAGTAGAATCGACCTTCCAAGCTTATATTTTTTAGCAAACCAGTCAGACATTACCGTATATAACATATAATAGTATGTTGCGAACGGTAAAATACGATATGGTATAATAAATGAAAAATAAAAAAAAATACCTTTACATTGTCGTTATATATAACGGACAAGCTTGTCCAGCTTGTTTTTTAAAAAAACATGACAAATTGCTGACGTCACAAATGTCAAGATTTCGATTTTTATCCATCGTAAGAGGGATTGCAAATGCAAAAGTCAGAGTAAGCCAGCTGATATTAACATCGATAGTTGATCTTATATGACTAATAACTGAACTGATCGTCAGCTGCTCAAGTAGCGGTGCGTCCGGGTAATGGAGGCTGCGAAAGAGGAAAGAAGGTTGGCGGACGAGCATATGGGCCACCTGATTGTAAGTGGTCACCATCACCCATAGACAATGACGCTGTAAGAAATATTAACTATTCCTTACATCGTCAATGTGCCACCAACCTTGGGAACTATGCTATGTCCCTTGTGCCTGTAGTTACACTACCTCACTCACCCTTCAAACCGGAACACAACAATACTGAGTACTGTTATTTGGCGGTAGAATAACTGATGAGTGGGTGGTACCTACCCAGTCGGGCTTGCACAAAACCCTACCACCAAGTAAAGTGGCTGAAACTTTTCCCATAATAGTTGATGTCATACTGAGCAAAAGAAATATTGTCAGCTGCATCGTGGAGGAGGGATTATGCGTCAGCTGGTTGCATGCAATATTGCCGGTATGGAATTTTTGTCAGCGACACATTTCTTCAGCTTTCTAGTAGCCTAATTTTGATCATTTACACATGACGGTGAAGAAAGTCGAGGTCAAGAAATTGAAAACTATTTCCTGCAGGACAGTTCGGCCGGTGATTCGTCAGAGAACGATAACGATAGCCACACCATCGACAACGAATATCTTTAGCGATCTTTTTATTTCTATATTTCAATTATGTTTATGTTACCTTTACTTTACCTTGGGTTCATTTCATTTTGCACTCGATTTTTATTTCATATCGTGCATTTTGTTACAAATAAAATGAAACAAAATTATATCGAGAAAGCTCCTGTCCATTGCTAGAATAGTCTTTACCTTTACTGCGTCAGCTAACGGTCTTTGCACCGCGATACACGCAGCTTATTGTTATTTTCTTACTTTTAATTATTTAAATAATCACGTAGTTCAATTTCTACTACTATGCCTTTATTTTTTTTATTACAAGTTCATGCGACCAGCTGACGCATAAACCATCCCCCTTCTATGATGCAGCTAATGATTTTTTTTCAGCTCAGTATAATGTCGACCATTCATGGAAAAAGTTTGAGCTGCCGTACTATTACTTAATTATTTATTTATTTTTTACCACTTCCACAACCAGCTGACGCTCGGTTCAGTTATAAGTAATTCAAGATAAATAGAAAAAGAAGGCAAACAGTGGGCTTAAAATCACCGTCAAAAATGCAATGCCCGGACTATCGGAGAGTATGAAAAGAGGAGAGAGAGTATGAAATTAAACTCTGGAAATATTCATTTCTTATTTATTCTAAGTTGAGGAGGTCTGATGGCTGATGGCTCGAACAAGCCTCCTGATACCGGCGGGCGCTCGGCCTTTTATAACAAAAATGGGTGGGTAGACTATTCACTCAATATAACACCTTTTCATGGACGCTAAAATATTTCTGAATAATTTAACATCTCAGAAACCACTAAAAATTATTAATTGAATAATCAAACAGTTTTAAATTATTTAAACAATCATTTTTGGACACGTGTTGTACTTAAATTCATGGTTTCGCGCCGACATGGCCATTCTGACAAGCGGTGCGTGTTTTAGGATTTGGATATCAGGTATAAGGCATAAACAATAGTATATTTGTGTTCTTCCTTGGACTTCCAGCATAATCTGTAACAAATACGATTCAGTATTCAGTTACTTTCGCATTTATATAACTAGTTTTTATTATAGATTTTCATGGTAAACGATCAAACATGGAGTTGGAGTCCATTAATCTAATACAGATAAATTAAACATTATTTTTATATATAAACATGGGTCGAATTGAAGCTTAGATTTTTATTTTTCAGCCAAATGTGAAATATGAAGCAAGATTGTGAGTTCAAATCCTAGTCAAATAACACTAGGTTTTCACTTTCATTTATTTAGGTACAAGTATCCGATTGATTTATAAAAACGTTGTTAAACGATTTCGAGCTTAAACGATAAAACGATAATGTTTTATTTTTGTAAACGTTTTTATTTTGTATTAGTGATATTTATCATTCCTTATTAAATGTTGAATTATCTCAAGGAGGCTTTGTCTAGCTGTTTGACAGTCACAAAATGTTTTATTAATGAGAAATTTTAAATTGTAAACATTAACCGTTAAACTACGATATTGTTAATGGTCTATTAGTGATAGAAATTGTTGCATTTACGATTTTCTCTGTAAACCTCGCGGACGTCGTGGAAATGACCGTACGATTCTTCAGTGAGTTATTTTCATTATAATTACTTAAACGATTACAATAACCAATCACTGTGTAAATTTTATTCAGTCAATAATTTTAAATAAACTTTATTAAATACTTAAAAATAAAACGTTTATTCACAAAAATAAAACATACCTTGTTCATTTAATTCATAATCAAAATATGTGTTATTCAAGTTGACTTCTACAAGCATATATAAATAGTCATTATAGGTATATATATTAAATCATTATTAAATCTATATTAAAAGTAGAGATTCGGAATTTAGATCCGACCGAGAAGAACCGAAAAAAAAAGCGCCCTCACGCATCGCAGACGGCGCGTCACGCATGCGCCTGTCATGAGCATGTGACGCGAGATATAAGATTTTCCTCTACCAAATTTTGCCTTACGCGCATATAGAAGCTTACACTTCAAAAATGCGGTAACGATACTTTGCCAACGTCTACCAAAATTTCGACAAGCACCATCACAAGTAGATTGAGTTATTTATAAAGTAATTCGACCTAAAGAAACATCAAAATCGATTCACATTAATAAGACCAGATTAACCTACTTATTTGTAAAATTAAATATTGTTCTATTTATTTCAGAACATCTAAATTTTATCCTCAGTCTAATCCATATAGTTAAAACAGACTTCGATCCTCGCAATAAATTTGCAAATTTCACATTTAAAGATTATCTAGAAAAATTTAAACCGAGTATTATTTGGAGAGAAATCGAAGACAACAACAAATTGAAAGGCATAAACAGAACTCTAAAAGATGAATTCGAAAATGTGTACAAACGTATCGACGAATCTGACACGCTTTTAAATTTGAAAGTTAAAAATGGTGATCCAAAAATAATATTGAGAAAAGACGGTAGGCGATGGAAGCCCCCCGGGGATATTGTACCAAATAAATACGATCGTTTCAGCCTAAGACGCAGGATACTGGAATTAATGAAACAGACTATATACCAAGCGAGAAATAAAATGGTCATAATGCAAGTGTTAAGAGAGAAATACAGTTCGATATCGGTATACAAAATGGGTTTTTTGATTAGTAAAACGGATACCGCGTGCAAAACCTTTGCGAGATTTGCATATAAGGCTTTTAGGGCTTGTACTTTGACTAGACAAGGCGCTATTACCACTTATCCTTTGATTGATCAATTGGAAGCAATCGAAAGGCTGCTAGATCTGTGGTTTGATGTAGAACTACTAGTTGATTTGATTAACATTAATAACGAAAACTGCAAGCGAATGCTGAATCAAGTTATGACCAACAGAAAACATGCTTGGAAATTTGTCGACTAATAATTTACATAATATTATACATTAAATAAATATAATCTTCAATTCACATTGTATTATTAATTTAATGCCTAAATTTATACCACATAATCGTTATCTATGTAATAAATAGGCAATCACATAATTTATGACGATCGTATTCATAAACTTGAAAATGTTGATAACAATTATTTTAATTAAATAGTAAAGACGAGATGATAACTTTATTTCTTTTAATATTTTCACATAAATATTGTAAGTTTTATATTACATTAAACATTGTCATGTGTCTTTTTATCATGATTTTATACTAAAAAAGAGTGATTTCAGGCCTATGTGAAGACAAGAAAAATAATTTAATTGAAATATATGATAATATTTATGATAATAATCGACTTTTTTACGGTGATTTGACTAACATAAAAGAAATGTTTCTACCACCTCTGGATGAATTAAGTGATGACGAAAGCGAAGAAGAAGATACAACCACAACAGAGAAACCTGTTGATTTACATTTTGATTTTTTAAAAGCAACAAATCAGCGAGATGATATAACAGAATTCAATGAAATAACAAAACTTCTCAAAAACGTAACGAGAAGGTACAACGGCAAAAACTATGGTTGGATTGATCCGGACACTGAGAGAGTTTATTATTTTTTACTTTTATGGTATTACAAAGAGGACACAGAGGAAATGAAAAAAGAAAAACTTAATAATCTTAACATACAATTCTTGATACATACGAGATACCAGGTAAAAAAAGTATTATTAGAAAAGCAAGGATTTAGAACAGACAAAAGATACAGGCTGGGTTATCTTTATAATAGATTGAGGAGGATAAAATACGAGCAGCAGAAGATAGTAAGTTACGTAAGCAAACAGGTAAAATCGTATTATCGAAATTTAAAATCACAAATAAAACTTTATGAGAAAATGGTCCGTTATGATGTAGACATAACGGATACTATTAGGCTCATTAAACAGATTGACAACGAGAAAGTTGAAACTGTAGGTATACAGTCATCAAATGAAGACACAGAAAAACAAGAATGGCAGTTAAAGGGAGTGCCGACAGAAGAGACAAAAATAAAAATTTCCTGATATTTAAATTTAAATCGTCAACAACAATTGGGTTTACACAAATAATGACACGCCGAGCAACAATTATATGGTTTTCACTATACAATTATATTACAAGATCATGACAAAATGTATTGAAATTACAACTTAAATAAAATACAATTATATTATTTGTGGATAGTATGTGTTTTTGCACAAATTTCAATTTAAATTATTTTTAACATTACTTTCATTTTTGAAGTGTAAACTTCTATAGCCGCGTTAGGCAAATTTTGGTAGAGGAAAAACTTATAGATTCGCGTCACCGACATGCTCAAGACAGGCGCATGCGCGACGGGCCGTCTGCTATGCGCGTTACGCGCTTTTTGGATGGGTGAAAATTCGTGTGTTCGCATATATATACATGTTAATAACAGTATTTTTGTAGCTATGGATACATGAGACGTACTATGAAACATTAGGTATTTCATATTTTTGTTTGATTATTATTTAAATAGTTTAATTGTAGAATTACTGCGAATACACAATAAATATTCTCATTTTTAAAAATAAATAACAGAAAATTATTTTAAGTCTTTGTATTTAGTTTGACGATTTCATACCTTTTATTTTCTAATATTTAAAATTATGAAAGGCATCACGAAAGTAGTACTTCGCAGTGGCTGGGGCGATTTCTTACTACCATGATTAAACAGATTTCTAGTTGTACTTTTGCCGTGGACTTTGAAATTAAAAAGTTACTTCATGAAACAATAATTTGAAGTTAATGTTCTAAAGCTTCAAATATGTTTATTAGAAAAATTAATGTGGGAATAGAGATAAGAAGAGAACAAATAATTTGACAAATTTACAAACAGATCAGCCATCAAAAACAGTTGTCAAGGATGTTCATGAACGTCAGAATTTCGTCCACATTCTCGTCCACAAGAAATGTTCCATATATACCACTAAATCATACATCTAGCGCTATTAGCTTAAAGTAAATAATTTGGTTTTGAATGCTCAAAAAACAAAATGAGTAGTTTTTACCCTACCCGATGTAAGAAAGCAAGATTATAATATATCTTTAAGCGGTGTCCGGCTTGATGTAGACGATACGACGGTGTTCATGGAAATGGAATTGGATTCCAGACTTCAGTGGAGTCCCCATTTGTCATCCCAAGCAGGAAGACTCAGCTCCGCAGCATACGCGGTAAGAAAAGTTAGACAATTAACTGATATTGATACCGCTCGTTTATGTCGAATGACATATTACTTTGGGCTAACGCTGCAGATATTGATTCTGTCTTTATTTTACAAAAAAGAGCAATCCGGTCTAGTAGGAGGAATACTCACTGTTGCGTGATTGCGTCGCAATATATTTACAAAAATGTTATGTATATTCACAGTAACATTGATCACTTTGATAAAATCAGTGATAATAATTATATATGCACTAGGAGTAAGGATAAGCTTATAACGCCAAGTTTCCGACTCCGCAAAGTCAATAAATGTTTCTTGGGCAAGGTATCCGTTTCTATAATAAAATTTCGCAGACATTTTTAACTTTGCCGTTTCGTAAATTCAAATAGTTTATAAAAAATACATTGGTAAAAAAGGCGTATTACTCGATACAAGATTTTGTAAATGATAAAAAAGCATGGAATTAATACCTGTTGACTTCCACGCAGGATATATTAATTTAAATAATTGTATTAACTAACAAGACTTTGTATTTTTAAATGTTGAAAAAGAGTAACTACTGAGTTTCTTGCCGGTTCTTCTCGGTAGAATCTACTCTACGAACCGGTGGTAGCTTCACTTAATTGTTAATTGCCGATTCAAAAGTGCTCGTAAAAGCCCACTTGAATAAAGTTTATTTTGATTTTGATTTCTTTGAATGCGAAATAAATTTTATATTCCAGAATCATATTATACATATCATAATACCAACACTCAATACAATATTATTTCACAATTAAATTGTATTCCACAATTATATGAAAATGCTTAAAATATATATATATATCCTTCAACGTGTTTCTCACAATAATATTCAAAACATTTGTTCTCAACATAACTTATCTGTGCAAACATACTCTTTTTTCCAACAAAATTCCAGTGCTCATCGATTATTATAATTTAATAATCGATTATTCTTGAAAATTAGAAGTTTTACATTTGGCCATGTTTGAGATATTTGTGATAGACTGTGTTAACGATATGACTCGCAGATCGAACGAATTGAGCATATTATTAATTGCATTATGAGAATGGACAATATGTTTTAATTGTTGTCGTTTATATTTCGCCTGGAAAATCTCATAAGACAGATAATATTTTCTATAATAATGTTACAATAAGTTCGTTTAAAATCAGAGTCAAGCAACACTTTCTTTCCACTTTTTAATTTTACAAGTTTAATTTATTTTATATGTATGTATTATATATAATATATACATAGATACAATATATATATATATATATATATATATATATATATATATATATATATATATATTTCTATGTACGTTGAATGTATATATATATATGTAGGCATGAATTAATGTATTTATTTGTATTTAGTGTGTAATATATTAATTTATCGTTAAGTCTACTTGAATTTTACAATATAAAACTAATTGATATTGTACCTACACCATAAATATGTATTACAAATAATCTCCACTAGATTCAGGGTTTCTGGAAGGTCTCTTGTTAGAAATAAGTTATCCCTTTGTACACATTTTTCATTTATATAATTGTCTGTATACTCTGTTGGTACATAAATAACTAAATACAAAAATGTTTACTTGATAGTTTGATGATTTATACATGAAAAGGTCATGAAATATTCGAAAAAAGATTTGGCTAAAAGTATCATGTTTCGATGATTTTAAGTGGAGACTTCAATGTCAACTCTGCAGATTATATAAATCCGCCATTAATTGAATTTCTAAAAGATACACTTAAATTGATGATGTCCAAGGACCGAAATGTCAGTACTACAATATATCAAACGACGATTGATGCGGTTTTTACCCGATGCTTGGATAAATTTCATTCAAACATTTTCATTTCTTATTTTAGTTACCATATGCGAGTTGTATTTTTTTTAGAACAAAATGACAAAATGAAATCATAAATTAAGAATGTTGTACGGGCGGACGTATGGCTCATTAGCCATCTCTTCTAATCAACCCAATGAGAGAGAGATTTTTTAAAGCATCGGCGTAGGCGTTGTCATCATAAACTTACAAATATTTACACACTAATACTTATAATTATAAATATATAAATATGTACACATAATACACATTTAACATTACTTGGTGGTACAGTTATTCTACCGCCAAACAACAGTACTCAGTATTGTTATGTTCGGGTTTGAAGCACAAGGGACATAATATCCTGGTTCCCAAGGTTAGTGGCGCATTGACGATTTAAGGAATAGTTAATATTTCTTACAGCGTCATTGTCTATGGGTAATGGTGACCACATACCATCAGGTGGCCCATATGCTCGTCCGACAACCTATACCATAAAAAAGATAATAAAATGTTATAAAAAGGAATTTATTAAAGTCGTCTAAATTATTATTTAGGTAATAGTTTCTAACGGCTTCTTAAAAAGCTGAAATTGATGGAGCTTTTTTTATATTTACCGGAATGGCATTCTGTAACTTTGTGGCCTGTACAGTAAACGAATTGTTCAGGAATTTTGTTTTGTGTACAGACATTTTGAGTGTTAGGTACTGCTTAGATCCTAATAAAGAAGAATTCAATTTTTTTCTTTAAATACGTAGGAAAAGTTAAATAGCGCACAGTACAGAAGGGAAACAATATGCAAGTTCCGGCAAAGACGAATAGGAAGCCACTTGAGTCTTGAACGATATTCGGAGACATGGTCATATTTTCGCAGGCAAAATAAATAAATAAAAATGAGACAACATCACATACCTTACTTCTGATCCCAATGTAATTAGCTGAAGCACTTGTGTTATGGAAATCAGAAGTAATGACGGTACCACAAACACCCAGACCCAAGACAACATAGAAAACTAATGGTAATCTACAACGACTCGGCCGAGAATCGAACCCGGGACCTCAGAGTGGCGTACCCATGAAAACCGGTGTACACACCACTCGACCACGGAGGTCGTCAAATATGAATCGAATGGCAATATTTTGAAGTCGTTCAAGTTTTTTCAGCCGGTCCTCGGTCGATCAGGATAGCTTGTATCTGCGTAATCTAGAATTGATAAAAGGAGAGAGTTTGCTAGCATAATTTTGGTAGGAATTGAAAGTACAGATTGGAGTCGCGGTAATAAGCTCAACGCAGCGAATATTTTTCTACTGACCTCTTTTATTTGTACTGACCATGATAACGTTTGGTCTAAATACACATCGAGATCTGTAACGTTGGAATAGTAGGATATTGTAGTGTACCTCTGAATTCAACGTGCGGAATAAATCTACCTTCAAAATCATGCCTGGACTACCAGTTATGATTGCCTGCGATTTACTTACATTCCATCTAAGAATATATAAAATATTTCAATTAATTTAGTATGAGAAACTATTCATAGCTATCGTATATATGTACCAGCTTGAAAACGATAGAGTCTGAATATTTTTTGGAGATTCCACGAAAATTAAAGTGGAATCAGACTAAGCAACATTGCAATGGATTGCTTGGTGCTTGCCTGGACTTGAACCCGAAATCATCGGTTAAGATGCACGCGCTCTAACCACTTAATATTATGTTAATATATATTATACTGAGAAGCAACAGTTAATTTCTTTAAATTTATATTTGAATAATTCTTTAGCTTTTAGGTCATAAATTGCGCGTATAGCCCTTTTCTGTAGCATAAATACAGTATAAAAAGCGGCAGCGTAACCCTAAAGCATAACGCCATAAGGTATGGTAACTTCACAATATACTGTGAAAGTAACTGAAATGTAGCTGAATCAACATCGGTAAAATATATATATATATTTTTACCAAAAATGCCGCAAAACTCAGCCAACTCGCCAACCTGTTCATATTGGGAACCCAATACAACTTGACATCAACCAAGAACAAGAAATTCAGCTGAATTAAATAGATCCGTCGATTCCCCTTTGATAAGTAATCAGGTTTAACAATTACACATTTGTAGCTATAGCATTGTGTACATCGTCATACGTTACCTGCTTTCTATTAATTTTAAAGAAAACAATAGCAATAGCAAACAATTCTATATAATATTTGTTTCCAACAACAAAGGTTGAGATATGTAAACTTATGAGGAATAAAAAAGGTTCAATCGGTGGTAGGGCTTTGTGCAAGCCTTTTTTTTTTTTTTTTTTTTCTCGCTGGAAAAACGCGTTACGCGCTTCCCCCACGTGATGGAAAGTGGGGGGTGTGTGGGACTCCCCGGAGCCCTGGACGCCGAGTGCGCCCAAGTACGCCGGGTTTACCCACTAAAAAACCAGCGGTACCCTCTCCGTCTTTCGATGGACGCCACGGGATCGCTTACGCATGCTACCGTGACGCCCTGACGGTCGGCCCACCTATGCGGGCCTCTAACACCTAGGGGTGATTCCCGGGGTACTGGGACCCCCCTAGTCCCTGCGGCGCCTATTGAGGCGGTGGGAGAAGGTGCGCGTAGCGCCTTTTCCTCCTCCCCGGTCGTCTTCTGCGAAGCGAGTCAGCGGCGGCACTCTCTTCCCGCTCCCGCTCCGCGGCTTCCTTCTGCGACATGACACTTTCGCAGAAGGAGCGCATCTCTGACCAGCACATCTCGCTACCGAGCATGGCGTTGATGATGCTCGGCAGCGAAAGGTCTCCGCCCATAGTCGCCGCAAGGGTGTGCCTCTGGGGCCCACACGCAGCACACTCGTACAGGGTGTGGTACGCCGAATCCACTGGCGCACCACACTCGTGGCAGCAGGGTGACTCCTCCCGCCGCGCTATCCCGTGCAGGTACTTAGCGACGCATCCGTGTCCAGTAAGTACCTGCGTCATTCTGTACGACAGTGTGCCGTACTTCCTCTCGACCCAGCGACTCAAGTGGGGACGGATCGCCTCCACTGTCGCTAGGCCCGCCGTGGGTGACCCCAGATCTTCCTGCCATCGGACGATCAGGGCTTGCTGGGCTAGAGCCCTGATCCGCCCGATCTTCGCCGACCCTGGACGTTCGCCGCGGTCCCTCGCCTCGACCCGGAACCGGTACACCTCCGCGAGCACCTCCGCCTGGAGCTCCCAGGGTGGATCGCCCGCGAGAAGTGTCGCCGTAGTCCACGACACCGTACGGTACCGCTATGACCCTCTGCGGCTTGCGCAGCAGGGCCCGATTTTTAGTGGTGAGGGCATCTATCCAGATCGGGGCACCGTAAAGCGCCATCGACCTCACTACGCCGGAATAGAGACGCCGGCATAGTGACCCCGGCCCCCCCCACATTCGGAAGGAGGCGACCAAGAGCGGCGGCGGCGTTGATGAGCCTCGGGCCGAGTTGGATAAAATGCTGCCCGAAGCTCCATCGACCGTCCAGGATCAGGCCCAGATACTTCATCTGGGCCTGCACCTTGATCACCGTCCCGTGGACGGTGATACTCGCACCTCGTGGGGGTCCTTTCCGTGGACCGTGGAAGAGGGGGGCCTCCGTTTTGGATATGGAGACCCTCAAGCCCAGCATTTCCATGCGGTCCACGGTGAGAGCCGTTCCGACTTCGGCGAGGCGAGCCGCCTCCCGGAAGTCCCGCCCAATCGCCGTGACGAGGGTGTCGTCAGCGTAACACAACACCCCCATCCCGGGAAGGACGGGAGCCCGCAGGAGCGAGTCGAAACCGACATTCCACAGAATTGGGCCGAGAACCGACCCCTGTGGAACGCCGCAGCTCACTCGATGCCGGATGAGCCTCCCATCGACCCCCGCCCAGAGGATCTCCCTGTCCTGGAGGTACGCCTCCAACAGCCTCCTGAGATAGGACGGCACCTCATGGTATCGAAGTGCCTCCCGTATAGTCTCAAAGGGGAGACTGTTGAAGGCGTTAGCCACGTCGAGCGAAACCGCCAAGACGACTTGCCCCTGGGCCACCGCTTCCGTGGTCCGAGTCTTCAGGGCGTCCAGGGCGTCGACCGTCGACCGGCCTGCCCTGAACCCGTACTGAGCCTGCGAGAGACCCGGACCGACCTCCTCGAGGTGCTGAACGAGACGGGCTGCGAGGATCTTCTCGAAGAGTTTTCCAGTCTCGTTCAGCAGCACGATTGGCCTGTATGCCGAAGGGGAATCCAACGGCCGACCTTCCTTCGGCAACAGGACCAACTTCCCTTCTTTCCAAGGCTTCGGAAACTGTCCACTGGCTTTGTGCAAGCCTATCTGAATAGGTACCACCCACTCATCAGTTATTCTACCGCCTAACAACAGTACTCAGTATTGTTGTGTTGAGCCAATGTAACTACAAGCACAAGGGGCATAAGATCTTAGTTCCCAAGGTTGGTGGCGCAGAAATATTAATTATTTCTAACGGCGTCATTGTCTATGGGTGATGGTGACCACTTATCATCAGGTGACCCAACAACTACTACTATAAGTAACATTGCACCTCTGTGGAGCAAGAGCCGTAACTTATTTCATAAATGTACCGTAAGATAACGATTACAGATTCGAATATAAGCAAACATTACCTACATAATATGTCGCTATATTTTTCACGAGGTCTGGCACAAATAGCCGTCTGGGATTTGAAGTTTCTAGAAACATCACGACGATAGGAGCTAGTAAAAGATTTGTATATCTTATAGATATAGTTGGAATAAACAAGCAACATCTGCGTCAAGTCACACAACTTCCCTTAAAAAAAAGGCGAGAGTTTTGCTTCTGACACATTTTGGATCACCATTATGATTATTACGGTGTAGTGTGATTATTGATGGTTATTTGTGTTGTAGATTAAATGTTTTTCTTTTGTGGTAGGTTGATTGTTACTTTAAATTAAAGGTAATTGTACCTACTTCCTACTTCTGGTTCTAAAAATATATATTAATTACGAGAAATGATTATTATTGTTTCTTGTCAGAGTTTAAACTTATAATCTTCGGTTAAGACCGATTTGTTATTTCTTCGACTATTGGATTAAAAATAAAAACCTGATTTTCCCTTAATTTAAATCAGTTCTTATTATGCAGTTTGATATAGCTGAAAAGAAAAAAATATTAAAACAGCATGAAATTAAATTAGCATTATTTAAAATCTATTAACATAAAAACAGAGTATTACAAAACTGGCAATGAAGCATGCTTTATTGCTTTTAAGTAAGTTTATTTTACGTTTCTAATTGTTTATTTCAGAAGGTACACTAGTGTATGGGCGTAGTGGCCCGCGGCTTCGCTCACAGACAGACAGACAGAGCTTTCCCATTTATAATTGTTATTTGTAGTTATTTAAAAAAAATTGGACAATATCACATACATTACTCTGATCCAAATGTAAGTACCTAAGGCACTTGTGTTATGGAAAATCTGAAGTAAAACGGTACCGCAAACAAAGACCCCAGGCAACATAGAAAACTAATGAAGTTTTTCTACATCGACTCGGCCGGGAATCGAACCCGCGGAATGTACACATGAAAACCGGTATACACACTACTCGACCACGGAGGTCGTCTATGATATTATATTGTGATCACGAGTTAACTTGTATATAAACTACATAAATTTAAGATTGTCGATCTTGAACTCTGAAAAACATCGAATGTGTATAACGTTTATATTCTCGTATTGTTCGATGGCAAATTAATATTTTTCTAAGGAAACAAACGTAAATTACACAACAATTATTCATAAAAATATATAATACTAGTTACCCACCCCTGCGTCGCACGGGTGCAATACTGACAATAAATATACTACAGAATTTGTACAGAATTGGAATTCCTAGTAATAAATATAGCTTATGTTACTCAGGATAAAAGTAGAAATGTATCTTTCAAATAGTGTAAGAGTATTTGAAATCGGCACAGTAGTTTTTGAGTTTATTCATTACAAACATACATACAAACAAAAATAGCTTTTTTTTCTTTTTATAATAGTAGTGTAGAAAAATAACAGATACAATTAAATAGAAAGCCATAGCTATACACTGATTGTTATAAATATGGGATGCTTTTTCAAATTACAAAAACAATCTGTGTACGTTGAGCTATTCTGCCTCGTCGATTGAGACTCCAGAAGCTAATAGCCATTTGATATATGGCTTTTTTTTTCTTTTTTTTATGGTATAGTTTGGCGGACTAGCATATGGGCCACCATGACGCTGTAAGATATATTACCTTACATCGTCAATGTGCCACCAACATTGGGAACTAAGATGTTATGTCCCTTGTGCCTGTAGTTACACTGGCTCACTCACCCTTCAAACCGGAACACAACAATATTGAGTACTGTTATTTGGCGGTAGAATAACTGATGAGTGGGTGGTACCTACCCAGACGGGCTTGCACAAAGTACTGGTAAGGCTGCTGATTATACCAGCTAACAAGACATATTACTATGTTAAAACCAGTCGAAATTTTTAATTCTTATATATTGAAATAAAACTAGCTATAACGGATTTGAATCGCGTATATTAATTATTTTTAACATCCCGACGTTTCGAGCACTTTACAGCGTTCGTGGTCACGGGTAGACTAAGGTGACATTTGTCTATTTGAAGAACAAAGGAAATAATAGGTTGGGGAAAAAGTTTCTTCGTATTTTATATGAAAATTCAGAAAGTTTTTTTTTTATAGTTTATTTACATTTGACTAAAGTATGTAGGTGCCATTTTGTTCCATAACTTTTTGCCATCTTGTTGGTAGTGACATGATCCCATTGCTGTAAAAATTTTGGGGCTTCTGATCGAAAAACTGCGACAAGTGGTTTTGGCAGTCCTCTCGTGATGTTAACCTGACACTGCCTCAGGAATTCTGCAGAGACCGAAACAGATGAAAATCTGAAGGTGCAAGGTCAGGACTATACGGCGGATGGATTAATACCTCCCAGCCAAACTCTCGTAATTTTTGTTGAGTGGCTAAAGATGTGTGAGGTCTAGCGTTGTCATGGTGAATAACCACACCCCTTCTGTTGATCAATTCTGGCCGCTTTCTCTCAATTTCTTGCTTCAATCTCATCAATTGTTCGCAATACAGTTCTGAATCGATGGTCCTGCCGGGCGGTAACAGCTCATAGTGAATGATGCCCTTCCAATCCCACCATACACACAGCATTACCTTGTTGCGAGTTAATCCGGGTTTTGCCACAGTCTGTGAAGCTTGACCGGCCTTTGACCACGATCTTTTTCGCACGTTCTTGTCGTATGTGATCCACTTTTCATCACCAGTTATCAGCTTCTTCAAAAATGGTTCGGTTTCATTACGTCGTAATAAAGAATCACAAATGAGTACACGGTTCATTAGGTTTCTTTGAGTGAGTTCATGAGGCACCCATATATCGAGCTTTTTTATGTACCCAGCTTTATTCAAATGAGTCAAAACCGTTTTGTGGTCAATTGCCAGTTCTTCAGCTACATCGTAATTACTAATATGCCGATCTTGCTCCACTTTTGCAAAAATGACATCAATTTTGTCCGTAACAGGGCGACCAGAGCGAAATGCATCTTTGATATCAAAATTTCCGGCTTGAAAACGTTTAAACCAAACTTGCGCTACTCTCACAGATACTACATTAGGTTCATAAACATCACAAATTTTTTTCGCGGCTTGAGTTGCATTTTTACCTTTTTTATAGTAAAATTTTAAAATGTATCGAATTTCTTCTTTAGATTCACTCATTTTAACAACAACAAAAACAAATGAAAATCACACAAATTCCTAATTTGAATTTGGAAGTGCCTTCTTTAAAATTAAAACTTTTTAATGATACCAAAACCAGCCAGATACAAATGGTATAGCCAAAGAGATTTTATTACAAGTTCATACATACTATATGCGAAAAGACTTTTTCCCCAACCTAATATTATCAATAACTACCGCCAACGATTTCTCAATTGGTATCTTGAGTAACGTTCCGGTTGCACGCAGAAGGCACTAACTGTATCTTTAGGTGATGCAGTCTGTTGGATTTGGAATTTTAAATTTTTAATAAGTGGATCCCAGGTCTTAGAAAGTCTCCAACCATCTTCTCTATTGAAGTTCGGATGTTTTTGAATTTCAATAGCCTCGCGTATCATTCTAGGAATGAATCTGTGTTCTCTAGCGAGGATCTGTGGTTTATCAAATCGAATAAAATCGTTAGGTTTATCAAGATACCAATTGAGAAATCGTTGGCGGTAGTTGTTAATAATATTTCCTTTGTTCTTCAAATAGACAAATGTCACCTTAGTCTACCCGTGACCACGAACGCTGTAAAGTGCTCGAAACGTCGGGATGTTAAAAATAATTAATATACGCGATTCAAATCCGTTATAGCTAGTTTTATTTCAATGTGTAATCGCGAAAATTTAAGACAATTCTTATATATTTTAGGTGTCATCGCTGTTTCTAGTTGTGATCAGTATGTTCCAAAGATCGACGACTTTTTCAAAACGCTCACTGAAGATCGACAAATAAGCAGGAGACTAGCGAATCCGCCTGATGTTATTACAAAAAATTTAACCATCGATGTTGAGAAGGTAAACGTGACCGTCCTGATGGCAAAACTAAAGTCCTTAACGAAGAACGTTGAGAACAACACCGCAGAAGACTACAACGCTAGACGATTGGCTTACGTCGGTAGACTTTATCAATGGAATAACGCTTCGATTGTTCTCGTAAAAAATAAACTGTTCGATTTGATGTTACAACTAATATATATGGCGAGACACAAAATAAAACAATTGGAAAACGAACCTTACTATAACCCATCGGATACGTCATACCGAATAGCGTTTTTGTATCGGCGGTTAAGACGTCTTCGGAAGAAGCTGCTAGATATTTATACAACTATGGTTAGAAACAGGTTTGTAATTTTAAATTAACATGGTTATTTTTATTACTAAAGTTATTAATTTCGGGACATTTACCATGTTTTATATTTTTATTCGGTGGAGTTCGATATTTCGACATTATCTACGAATGTCTTGTTCACGAGATAATGTCGAAATCCCAAAATCTAATCGAGTTTCACCGAATTTAATAACTTTAGGTTTGTAATTCTTTTGCAATTTCTTACAATCTTTCGAAACTACATAGAAGGTTGGGTGACTCAGTGATATGTCATATTAGACTTCAGTTGACTTTGTTTATGTAAGATGTGACCTTTCTAACAAAAACATTCGAACACTGGCCAGTTTATTTTAAGTAAGAATAAGTGTAATTTCGTACTCCAATGCTTACACCTTTTTTTTGATAAACAAGGATGAAATGTGTTTACACGTGCCACCAGGTCAGTTCAGGGACGGGTATAAGGCACTCAACCGGGGCCATGAAGGCCCCGTGCCAAGACCTAATACCCTGTCCTACCCACTAAAGCTATCCTCGAGTTTCCGCCATGCCGCCGAGTGGTAAGGCAACGGGTTCGCCCAGGGCATGCAACCGCGACCCCACAAGCATGGAAAGCGCTACTGGTTCGCGCCTTCCTCCTCATCCGCCATATGTGAATGTGACGAACTCCCCTGAGTATCCGCCGCAGGGCGTCAACTAAGCTGACGTCCTACGGCGGATAAGATGGCTGGCTCTGCAGCTGACCGCCGGTACAAAACACCTGGGAGGCTCGAGTAGTGAGATCTCCCACTCCCTTATTACCAACGGGGCCGTTCACATACTCCTCCCTAATCAATGCTTACATCTAACCTAACCTTCGAAACTAAAATTGTATGTCCCTTGTTCCAGTAGTTGCATTGGCTTACTGACCCTTCAAACCAGAACACGAAAATTATCCACCCAGACGGGGTACTTTCACAATACCCACCAAGTAAACGCACACATATAGAGATATCTTTTTTTTTTCTCGCTGGAAAAACGCATTACGCGCTTCCCCCACGTGATGGAAAGTGGGGGGGGCGTGTGGTACTCCCCGGAGCCCTGGATGCCGAGTGCGCCCAAGTACGCCGGGTTTACCCACTAAAAAACCAGCGGTACCCTCTCCGTCTTTCGATGGACGCCATGGGATCGCTTACGCATGCTACCGTGACGCCCTGACGGTCGGCCCACCTATGCGGGCCTCTAACACCTAGGGGTGATTCCCGGGGTACTGGGGCCCCCCTAGTCCCTGCGGCGCCTATTGAGGCGGTGGGAGAAGATGCGCGTAGCGCCTTTTCCCCCTCCCCGGTCGTCTTCTGCGGAGCGAGTCAGCGGCGGCACTCTCTTCCCGCTCCCGCTCCGCGGCTTCCTTCTGCGACATGACAATTTCGCAGAAGGAGCGCATCTCTGACCAGTACATCTCGCTACGGAACATGGACACATATAGAGATATCTAAAACATCTAAGTGCATTGTTGTTCATTGAATAATAAACTATGATCTGCAACTTTGAAATTTCATTAATGTTTTTTTTTTTTTTAATTCAATGAGTATGCTGAGCATTGCTGGTCAGTAATTAGATTCCTACCTTATCGATCGGTCCGGTCCTGCTCATTATACCTAATGGCCGAGTAGTAAGCTACTGATTGATTCTTGTTATTTTTTATTCTTTTACTTTAAAATGATGAGGAATTGAAACTATTTATGAATTGAGTTTAGAGACAAAAGTTATGCGGATATTTTTCCAGGACATTTTCAGTAGCGGTACTGGTGATGTTTTGTTCACAGTCCTGGCCTTGGAATTAAAATGAAGCCCTTGATCTTACGCTCGATTTCCCTCCTGATATTTGAACACAATAGTATCTATACATAGCTGTGCCCGCGTAATCAATATATTATTGTAGCCTAAGTTACTCCTTATTATATCAGTTATCTTCCAGTGAAAGTCCCGTCAAAATCGGTCTTGCCGTTCCAGAAATTAGCCGTAACAAACAGACAGACAAATTTGTAAAAAAATGTTATTTTTGTATCTGTACCGTGTATATATATGCATTATAACAAAGGACTATTCTAATATTACAAACAGACACTCCAATTTTATTATATGTAAAGATATATGAGAAAAATAAATACCATGAGCGATACAACCGAACATTAAACCCGTTACTAAACGTTCTGCAGTATTCATGTGATTCGTTCCAGGTTGAGGAGAGGGTAGTTCTTGTAAGAGTAAGTTATTAAAAAAATACTACGTGTTGTTTCAAAAAAAAATGTAAAATGTAAAAAATAATGTAAAAATGTAAATGTTAAGTTTTAAATTTAATACCACAAATTAGATTATTGATAAATGAAAGTGTATTGTATTGTAATTGCAAAAATGAGTAGTAGAATAAATGGCTTTTTTATTTATTTTACGTGTTGTTTCAGACACAATAAAGCTAATGTATTCGATAGAGTAAATCCGTTCCTTATACTTCATCACAAAGCAGCGAAACTTCACGTCGATTTCCTCTACCTCTGGTGGCTGCTGGTCAAATTACACGAGAAATACGACTTCCGACATGGAATACCCAATACAACACCGATTGATTGATTCTGATGATACGAATATATTTTTATGTTACTGTTTCTGTTTTTTTTTTACATTTTACAATATCATATCACAGTTAATCATTACATAGTATAAATGAAAGTCGCTATGTCTGTCCCTTATATGCTTAGATTTTTAAAATTACACGGGTTTGATGCGGTTTTTTGAATAGATAGAGTGATTCGTGAGGAAGGTAGGAGGAGGAGAGGAGGTACCTGAACAACATATTAAAAAGGTGATAATTTTAGGAATTTCTAATGTGTCGCAAATAAATAACACTTTTTTTATGGCGTAGGTTGGCATATGGGCCACCTGATGGTAAGTGATCACTATCACCCATAGACAATGAAGCTGTAGGAAATATTAACTATGCCTTAGATCGTCAATGCGCCATCAACCTTGGGAACTAAGATGCTTTGTCCTTTGTGCCTGTAGTTACACTGGCTCACTCAACACAACAATACTGAGTACTGGTATTTGGCGGTAGAATGACTAATGAGTGGGTGCTACCTACCCAAACGGGTTTGCACAAAGCCCTACCACCATGAAAATAAGTATTTGTTTACTTATTTACTTGGTGGTAGGTTTATGTAGTACATTTAGTATAAGCTTTACCCAAAACGAAGCCGGAGCGAGTCGCTAGTTTAGCTTTAATGTAAATGTAATGAGTAATGATTTACAAGTAAAATTATAGAAATTTAAATCGTGAGTTAAAGTTTACATTTGTGTAATAGTGTTGTATTAGTGGTGAACAAATAAGTAATAGAGATGGCCCAATGGTTAGAACGAGTGCATCTTAACCGATGATTGGGGGTTCAAACCCAGGCAAGCACCACTATATATATATATGCTTAATTTGTGTTTATAATTCATCTCGCGCTCGGCGAAGAAGTGAAGGAAAACATCGTGAGGAAACCTGCATGTGTTTAATTTCATCGAAATTCTGTCACATGTGCAATCCACCAACCCGCATTGGAACAGATCCAAAACCCTCTCTTTAATGTAAGAGGAGGCCTTATCCCAGCAGTGGGAAATTTACAGACAGTTACTTTACTTCAAATAAGTAATTACGTTGTTAATAATGGTAATTGTTATTTTAAGGCAATTTATAAAAAAATTTTTAATTTATAATATCTGTAATTCAAAATCATTAACCAAGACAACAAATGAAGTAAAAATTCTAACGCGCGTACATAAATACCACGTGCCATGTTTCGTTTAATTATTTTACGAATTAATCTGAAATTCATAAGTAAGTTTATTTGTTTTTAACGATCCATCTATCAAAACTAATCATATAAATTGCAAATTTATAAACTCCTGAATGAACAATGTGCTTATCCAAATGGATCTTTATTTTATGTAAGTTAAATGGTTAATTTATTTACTAGTTCGGGTTTGACCAATGTTACAAAGTTGTTTGCAAGCATAAGATTATTTATGTTACACACTTGTTAAGTAAAGAAGGATTAAAAAAATGTACATGCCTCGCATGCGAAAACTAATGAAGTATATTTTCATTTTTATTTGGAACTACAAGGGACATAACGCCACTAAGCTTGGGTTATAAGGTTGGCGTTGGGTTGGTGATATAAGGAATGGTTATTATTCTCACAGCGCCAATGCGTATTGGTCCATCAGATACCCCAAAATGCCAATCCAATTACCAACAACAGAAAGTAAAATTGCTGTAACGTGAACTTTTGATTTGATTTGGTTAATTATTAACAAATAAACCAAGTTTTCGCAATGGTTATAGTTATGAATTAACAGACCACTTTAAAGATTTTAAATAAGTGATAATAAATGACTTTACATGATATATTTCTTTATTGGAATAAATTAAAAAAGCTTGCAAAATTTATTTTTTGGCCTGCTTTTCAATGTTCTTAGCTGTATTTTAATATTTGGTGGTAGGCCTTTGTGAAAACCTGTCTGGGTAGGTAGCGCCCACTCATCAGATATCCTACCGCCAAACAACAGTACTCATTATTGTTGTGTTCCGGTTTGAACAAGGATGAGTAAGCCAGTGGCACAAGACATAACATCTTAGTTCCCAAGGTTGGTGGCGCATTGGCAACGTAAGGCGACTTAGTGCCTAAATTGATTTGTAGACTGGTTACCTAAGACCCAGGGAGTAACCTGACCTGGTGGGTCAGGTTCGACTCCCTATCACCTACCCGAAGAGCTTGATGGAGTCTACGCATGAGCGAAAAGTTTAATAATAACGCAACACAAACAACGAAAACCATGTTATAGGGGCCAATACGGGGCAAACGAGCAGAAGGCTCGCCTGATGGAAAGTGATTACCACCGCCCATGGACATCTGCAACACCAGGGGGCTGGCAGGTGCGTTGCCGACCTTTAAGGAAGGAGTACGGTCTTTTCTTGAAGGTTCCCAAGTGGTATCGGTTCTGAAAAATCGCCGGCGGAAGCTGGTTCCAAGGTTTACAAGGCAGTTTAAATTTATGAAATCGTAAAATCTGAATCTCTGTCAAAAGCGTCCAGTCCTACTCCGGCTCCGTTGGCAACAGCCTAATATTAAAGAGCCTATAATCTTCGTCGAGAGTTGGAACTACTAGACTAGCGCGCTTAAACAAAAACACAGCAAAACACTTCAGAGTAATTACTTTTATCTTTTTCTGTTGAAAGAGTTACACTTTAGTCTTGTTTCCCAACACAGTTATTATGTATATATTATTAAAACTATAAGTTTAGTAAGTAAGACTTATTTTTTTATTTGTAATCAGGTTTTGGATACACCATATCTAAGACACTATCAGGAAAAAATTCTAAAATTACGGGCGTTAAAGTTGCTAATCCTGCTAACACTACACATATTGACGAGGAAGTTGTCCTAGATTATTTCTTTGGAAACCAATCAGATCCCAACGAAGACTCACAAAACAATTTGGACATCAGCATGATGGGCATTGATACTGCTAAAAAGTTATTTTTAAAAGCACAGAAGAGAATCTCCATTAATGGAACGGGAACAGTTAAAAATATTGGAAGGGGCAGGAAACCTTCGGACGAGGCCTATCGAGACATTCCTTTCTTCATAACCAAAGCCTTAGATCTTATGAAGCAGTCCATATATGCAACAAGATACCGTCTTCAGGAGACGAGAAGGTTGAGAAAAAAATATACAAACGATCCTTGTTATAGTGCAGCGATTTTGTACGGTTCTTTGATGCAACTGAGAATAAAATTGGACAATGCATACATGACCCTGAAGAGGTTACATTACACGGTTAAGTTTATATGGTACCTAAACCTATATGAGCGAATCCTGGCGCTAAACATGGACGTGATTTACATCGTAGAACACATGTTTAAACTAAAGGCTATCTTATTGTCTACAATGCATGGGCGTTAAATAATTTATTTCTCATCGCATTTATTGAAAACCATATACATGATATTCATTTCATTTAATATATAGTACAATAGAACGAAAAAATAATAATAATAAAATAACGAGAGGACCCCCGTGGTCGTATAGTGTGTACATTTTTTTTCATTGGTACGCCACACCGAGGTTCTGGGTTCGATTGCCAGCCGAGTCGAAGGAGCAAAAGTTGGTTAGTTTTCTATGTGGTCTTGGGTGATTTTCCATAACACAGTTGCTTTAGCTACTTACGTTAGGATCAGAATAAATTAATGTATGTGATGTTGTCAAATATTTATTTATTATTAATAACACATAAAGTAGTCCAGTTTCCAAAAAGATGTGGAAATTAACGATTGATAAATGATTTAGAACCTTTTTCAATAATCCGTCTAAGTTTACAGATATATCGCTATCTCCGATTAATCAGTAAGCATTTATCTATCGTTAATTTGCTCAATCTTTATCTGTCGTTAAGCAATTACAGCATTTTTTTCCTCTCACCTATTTAAACTCCTTCGAACATTTTGTTTTAGTAATTACAAAAAATGGTTTACTTTTATTTATTTTTATTATATTATTATATATAATATAAATAAATAAAACAGCATTTTTTTCCTGCAATTCCTTCAGCCTGTAGTTACGTTGACTTACGCGCTTATAGAAACTGAAATATAAGATTATTCAGTATGGTCTAGGCGGTAGCATATAAATAGATAAGTGTGTGTTAGCCAGGCGGACTCGAATAAAGCCCTACCACCATTTCACCATCATGTAAAATATCCCTAAATACTGGATCGATCGGACACTTGGACAGTACTACACATAACAGTAAAGTACAGTGTAAGAGGTGGAAAATATTCCCTCTCTTTACATAATATCTCTTGCAAATGAATATACAGATTATTAAAAAAGTTAAATTCCATTTGATTGGAAATTACAATGTCTTTGAAAGCTATCAGTCAGGCACTGAGGTTGCCTACTACTACCCATTTCATAATAGATACGACGTCAACGCGGTGTTACGGAAGGTAACACGATCTGCTAGTAATCTTTTAGTTATAAATATATATAAAACGAACCGAGATGGCCCAGTGGTTAGAACGCATCCATCTTAACCGATGATTGCGGGTAAAACCCAGGCAAGCGCTTCTGAATATATATGCGCTAAATCTGTGTTTATAATTCATCTCGTGCTCGGCGGTGAAGGAAAACATTCGGTTTCGGTTCACGAAAATCACCTTGCCATACTTTTCCGACAGTTCCCAATGGCCGTCATACCACTGCAAAGGAGTATTTTTTTGCCATTTTCCTTTTTGTCTTGTCTTTTACGTAATTAGACCCCTGAAGAACCGCCATACTGGTACAAATGACCAAATATTTTGTCATTATCATCTCCCGGTCTACTAGTTGTTATATAAACATCAAAAGCTAAAAATAAAACAAAACTATTTTTAAAACATTTATTAAAAAATAAATACGTATACAATAGCATCAATAAAATTAAAAACAAAACGAAGGAATGCTATATAATACAAGATTAAATCTCATTTAAAACTCAATATTCGCTTAAATAAGAACTTAATATTAGATAATAATTAATAAAATCTAGGTACATGTGATATTAAATAATGTAATCGAATTGTTAGAAAGCATTGAAAACTACTTAACAATTAAATCGATGTTACCGTATGTATAAAATAAAATGCGCCATATTGCTTTTATTTAAACTTGTTTTAATATATAATCTGTGAATATTTGATGTGATGACTAAAAAATAACCTAGAGCCTGAAAACTTTATTAGTATTTAACAATATTAAAATATGATATTATCGATTCCAAGATAGATCTCATGAAACAGCTATAGTTGAAATTGAATGATATATTATTCCAATTTGATGATTTACATATCCCACAGATTAATTATATTAAATGACATATCACCTACCTGGTCTGCCTAAATAGCTGACACAATAACAATGGATCATATTCGCAACGAGGGGAAAAAGAGTAGCTACTGAGTTTCATACGACTCTTCCCGGTATAATCTATCGAAAACGGTCATTTCACTAAATATAGTTTGTAAAATGACGTTTTAAAAGTGCTTATAAAAGCCTAGTTGAAATGGTTATCTATAATGTCTTCAGATGCGGCAAAAGCAGCCCTATAGATGTATTTAACCAATCATCATTTTACAACTTATAAAACAGCAACGAAACACGTCGCGTTGACCAGCTGTGGACTTTACAAAGTTCGAATTGTTTCCATACTAATAACTTATTTTTTCTTACCTCTTATTACCTGAGCATTTATTTGGAGATGAGATACAATTATCAAGTCTTAAAACATTGAATTCAATAAAAAGCATTCTTATCGTTTAAATAATTTAAATACATGTAAAGTATACTAAAATATAAAATTAACGTATACTTATAAATTACCTGTACAAGCGAATAATTTTACAAAAAAAAAAAAAAACAGAAATAAACAATTTAAAAAGAAAAAATGTCTTAATAATCTGTTTACAAAGATAAGTACCGTTTGGTTATCATTATTCGAGTTACTACTTGAAGCTATGTACAGATTAAAAATGTATTTGAATAAAATACGCAAACATTCGTTTTTTTTTTATTTTTAGGCAATCGTATAAAATATTAAATCAATCCATTATAATATATTTACCTTACTTTTCGTTTAATTTCTACAAAAGAGCGTATTGTAAAAAGAAGTGCATTTAATACTTAATAACGCATATTTCTCCTCCTAACAAAACAATGAGAAACGGTTATTATAGAAAAAAATTAAATATGTTGCCAGCTCATAAGGGACAAAATTAAACGACGGATAAAATAATAAAACATCTTTAAAAAAAATATGAAAAAAAATTTAGAACAATGTTCTTGTATCCGAACCATGATTGTCTTCAACTATTAAGAATAATGGAAAAAAATAATAATAAAGATGAACTGTCAAAATAGTTGTTAAAAAATATAGCTGTCTATCACAAGAAACCGTATATTGTAAACTCACAATTCGATCATAAATTATCATTTACAACTAGAACTGATTAAAAAAAATAGTTTCTTAGCCGATCTTTTACATTTTTTATTTTATTTGTCTATTAACATCTGACATAAGCAATATGATATTTGCCGACTTAAATAGGAACAGGTTACCGTAAAAAAAATATTGTGTTGGAAAGAAAAGAAAAAACAGCGATTGGGCATTCTTATTACTAATAATTTATAATAATATTTTTGATAGAGCAAATGCCATTATAAATTCGGTATTTATTTAAATTTGACATTAAAGGATGTCAAACTAACCTATACCCATTTCAGCACAATTGACGTATCTCTTCACATTTGACATTTGTAGAAAATTTCAATGTTAGAATTCAGCCCCTTACTGCAAATTCCGCTAATTCAAATAATATTTCCCACAAATGACAGCACCTATTCTCTTTTCAAATATATCCGTAAACCGGCCACGTTTTGAGCACCCTCATATGTCAGATATCAATAGATTAAAAATAGTTGATAACATTTAAATATAACAAAAACAATTAACAATAATTATTTTTTACCAAATCTCAATATAACCACTTATTATATAAAACTATAATTAATCGAATATAATTCAATGCTTAATCTTATAATTAACAATTTGCTTACAATTATCACAATTTAAATGGCGTATCAAGCTTGAAAGAGACGCACTACGTCAAGTGTCGAAAGAGAAATATTTACAATAAATATGCCATTATTTAAACATTACATACGCTGAGAGGAAGCAGTTCTGACATGTCTTGGATTATGGATAGAATTTAAAAAAAAACCTTGTTTTTTTTTAAATTCCTTGTTTGCTTTGTTGTAAGTTTATGTCAACTGGAAGTTTTTTTTAATCTATCGCTAAAACGCAACTGATAGATGTCAGAAATACATTCTCTAAGCGGCCGGATATTAATGGCCGGCTCGTATCTTAAGTTCCACTATCTTGTATTAAATATTAAGCCCTAGAGATATGAGGTATTGATGCCGATTATTCAGTAAATCTAGCTAAGGCAAATTTGACAGCACTAATAATGTTGCCATACGTATTAAACATACAAATGAAAAAGATATAACAACACATTTTGTTCTATCAAATTTTTGGTTTGACAAATGTCAATTTGTTTTTTTTTAATATCCGTCAGTTTGATAATTGATTTACTTTGCTCAAAAACAATATTAACAATCAAAATACTCAAATAACATTACGATTGGCAGCGCGTTAACGGTGTAAGGAATGGTTGTCACCTCCTACAATACTAATTGATATAGTCTATGGACAATGGCCATAAATTGGCGCATCCACTTATTATTTAAATTTTATACTCAGTAGTAAGATGCACATAAGCACAATATACAGAGTGTTTAACTAAGAATTGTAACTGCATTTTTCCCGTTTTGTTTATACATTAAAAGCGATTACGCTTGTAAAGTAAAGATTTTACTTACTTTTTGAACATGTATGTAATATAATATTAATTCATCAAGCGATTTAACCAAATGAATTAAGCTTATGATCAAATTTGTATCGTCCATTTATTACAAAGCTGTACAAAATGTACCTGTAATTTCACTTTTCACAGAATTTTCAAAAAAAGAATTCCAATAACGAAATTTTTTTTCGGAAGCTGTTATTTAGAGAATATCATTCATTAATTCATTCATTTGTACTTATTGTATTGAAGCGTTATTTTAAACTTCTACTAACGGCTTTTTTTTAATTTATATAATTCTAAGATTACGTCAAATATTCACAATGATAATATTTCTACACACACCACCTGACTGCAGATCAGCTGAACAACTTAATAAAACGAATTTTAAATTAATATAAAATTCCAAAGTTCTAAGAAAAATCTACTAAACACATTTTAATCAATATTTAATTTCAATCATTTCAAGAATTGGGTAAAACCGCTATGTAACATAGCGTCAATACGCATGCCTTGTATGTATGTTGAACTCCATTATTGAACTCGATTTGCAAAACAATCCATTGCTAACTAATTTCTGGACCAGAAATGATGAGGACTAAAAACGCAACTTCTTTCAGATCTGAAGTATTTCAATAAAGTAGTAGATTTGTGGAAGAGAATACGTGAGTATACGGCTAATAATTTAATAAATGCGCAGATATTTGGCGCGAAATTTGAATATGGAACATCCCAAGACTACCCGTGTTTCTGAGGTTTCAAATGATTGTATCCACAATTATTGATACGATTTACAATATTAAACAAATGATTTATATTTAAGCAAATATTCATCTATTAAATTGTATAACCTTGTCCGTCTATACACAAAAGCACTATGATTTTTCAATTCTAGATATATTCAAATGTTAATTAATTTGATGTTTTTTTTTCTATTTATGTCATTTTTCTACTGATTATCTACATTCTAAGTTGAGATGTTTTAAGATTCGTTCTAAAGAATTTATTTTATTCTAATTTCTATGATTTATATTTTTTAACATTGCAATGTTTCAAAGATTTTATTTTTTAGATATTTTTTTTAAAGTATTGTATAGATTTGATATTTTTACAACATATTAGTGACTTTAATGTTTAATGTTGCTATATAAAAATCAGTGTTGCTATATTAAAAACATATTCTAAAAATAAATAAAATCACGAAATTTAATTGAATAAATTAAAATAATGTTAGGGTACCACAGATTTATTGAATTCAATATAATATCTATGGTACTTGCCTGCAGACAGTCGGTATGTGTTCCGAATCTCACTGGGATTTCGGTTTCGTTTTCGGCTTGAAAGAATTATCGCTGACAAATAAGAATGCGTATTCGTTTTTCTCCTGGGCGAATTTTATAAATTCCTCTGAAATAAAAAACAAACGAACCTTTAATTTTGTTAAATGTAGGGTTAGAAGATGTTAATAAACATGAAATTATTTTTATCATTATATAATATAATCACCATATTATGTCAACAAAAAATTTATGTATATTCGTAGGTATATATATTTTTCTACAGAAAAAAACGAATAATTTATTGTTTCGACTAGGGGTTTGAATCCAGGATATTAAGATCTGCTTCACTAGACTAACTAGCAATCAAGTTTAAGGGCTGTCACAATTTACAATATTATAGGTATTAAAACTTGAAGGACAATATATATTTTTTAACTTTCAAGTAATATTCTATACATAAAATAAAATTGGAGTGTCTGTTTGTAATATTAAAATAGCCCTTATTTACTCAATGCAAATGTATGTATACACGGTACATATGCCAAAATAACAGTTTTTACATATTTGTCCGTCTTTTTGTTCCGGCTAATCTCCGGAACGGCTGGACCGATTTTGAGGGGACTTGATCTTGATCGTGTCAGAAATGGCATAATTTATTGAATTATCTACAAGGAGATGTTACATATTTTTCTTTCCCACGTCAAAAAATATACATATTTAAAAATATAAACAATATAAAAAAATAAAAAAACACAATATTAATGCAGTAATCCCGGGTAACATGTTAGTTAAAAAAATATTATTCATTTTTCAATTTACAGTTTTTTTTAAGTATCGAACATACCTTGTCCTTTCTTAAAATATGTGCTATTATATTACTTAAGCAAGCTGTATTAGAACCAACTTTTCTTAACTAACAATCACTGGCAGATAAGTGATATAATAGGGAGTATCTCTTAGTCTAGAATATTATTTTTTTTTGTTAAATTCAAGCTTTTACAAGGTCACGGGCACAGCTAGTAATTAATACATTCTCACCGTAAGTAATGTACCCCTTTTCGTCGAGGTCCACCTGTTTGAACGTGTTCTGCGCGTCTTCCCGACAAAGTCCGAGAACCCGGATCGCTATCTCTTCAAACGTGTCGCATTTTATGAAACCTGTGTGTGTTTCGTCGTATAGCTGGAAAATAAAATAGTTAATACTGTTAATTCCAATGGAACAAACAGATTGAATTAAGCATTCGTGATTTAACATTACAAAAGATTCTAATGTCAGAAACAACAACAATAACAACAGCCTGGAAATTCCCACTGCTGGGCTAAAGGTCTCCTCTCCCTTTGAGGAGAAGGTTTGGAACATATTCCACCACGCTGTTCCAATGTGAGTTGGTGTAATACACATATGGCAGAATTTCTAAGAAATTTGTCACGTGCAGGTTTCCTCACGATGTTTTCCTTCACCGCTGAGCACGAGATGAATTATAAAAACAAATTAAGTACATGAATCAGCGGTGCTTGCCTGGGTTTGAACCCGCAATCATCGGTTAAGATGCAAGCGTTCTGACCACTGGGCGGTCTCGACTCGAATGTAGAGGCCACTTTAAATTAATTCTATTTTTTTGTAATTAATTAAACTTGCAAGTGAGTTTATGATCCCTAAAGTTTTAACTGCAACAAACTTTCATTTCTGTTAACTCCTTGTTAAGTAAATCGAATGTGAAACTAACTTTGTCTATCTGTCTGTATGTCGTTCTATCACGACCAAACCGCTGAACCGAATTTGATGAAATTTGTTATGAAACAAACTTGAACTAAAAGAAAGGACATAGGTTACTTTTTTGCCTAACACGTGAAAACCAACCAATCGCGAGCGAAGCTGCGAACAACTACTAGTTTATCAATATAATTACTTTTAATTTTATATTTGTACAAGTACAGTCGGGGTAAGAAAAGGTTCGTCACCGTAAGATCTATTTTCGTGTGCTCCGTATGAGCGATAATTCGCTTTATCGATCGAGAACATATGACACTGACAGACATATTTTGACAATTCAGTAGAAGATATGACATCTAATTGAATTTAGAATGATTAATACGCCACTAAAATAATTTTGATGTTGATATATAACTAGACGTAGTACAAAGATGTTACACTATTTTGAACCAAGTTATCATATTATGTAAGTTTAATTTTATATTCAGTTATTTGTATTGTCAGTTAAGTGCTTTAGTTTCAAAAGGTACTAAGAGCTGACGACTTGATAAAGGAATGAATTTGAAAACTGACGAAGGTTTTCTTACTCTGACTGTACATTGTAAAAGCACATCTGATACAGTTTAATTACATTATTATTATTAGTTTTGACGACCTCCGTGGTCGAGTGGTGTGTTCGCCGATTTTAATGGGTACGCCACTCCGAGGTCTCGGGTTCGATTCCCGGCCGAGTCAGTGCAGATTTTCATTTAGTTTTCTATGTTGGGTTTGAGTGTTTGTGGTACCGTCATTACTTCTGATTTTCCATAACACAAGTGATTTATCTACTTACATTGGGATCAGAGTAATTTATAGTACGACACAAATTAGACGTAGCATCGGAAAATGCAATGGAATGAAAATAAAACCGATTACTGCTGATTTACACAACCAATAGAAATAGCTCCCTAACGCGCCATTCGACGCTATTCGTCGCTATAGATTCTCGCGTCATAGAAACCAAGTGCAATGCGTCGAGCATCAAATTGACGAATATATTAGGTCATATGATATTGCAAGTTATTACGTTTGTGCAAAGATCATATTCGCATGAGAAATAGATATTGACAATTTGGGATAGCGTACTCAATTCGGATGTGATCGGTTTTACGAATTATGCCAATGCTACATCTAAGTTGTGTCGTACTATATGTGATGTTGTCTCTAAAGTGTATTATAATAAGGAGATGTCGCCATACCCTGAATGTGCACGACAGCATGTGCGATAGTGGCGCGTGCGGCACCGACAGGAACATTGCGCACAAGATGTAGTCTGCGAAGTTCACCAAACCACTCGAATTCTGAAAAATTAACGTTCCATATTTAAAAAAAAAATACACACACAAAAGAGGTTTATTTCATATTAAGTTTAAATGTCACAAAAGAGGTTTACTAAAAAAGGTTTTTGTAAATAAGTTCTTTTACACGGCAGTAGAGTAGAACTGTCAAAAATCGTCACTTAAGAAAAAAAAAAGCCCAGGGGAAATTTCCCTTTCTTAATTATTTATGTTTTGATAATGATTGTTATTTTATAACTTACGCGGTATTTTAATAACAATTTTGCCATTGACATTAGCCATTACTTTCAAACTTTATAAATTGATTTCATCGTGTTTGTTATTTAAAAAAAAATTAAATATAAAAAAGGCTTCGCACGAGTGCAATGCTGATATTAAATATACTACATAATTTTTCTTATTTCTTTACTATATTGTCCATCCCATTATATACGAAGAACTTACTCTCGAATTAATTACTTAAAAAAACCGGCATCAAAACTTATTTTATACAATGTAATTATATAAGAAATAAAAATAGCTGTTAAGCTCTATTAAAGTTACTTACTTGAACAAATATATCGAAGAGCCTTTGGGAATTTATATCGTAAGGCACTCCTAATCTTTGGGCGAACTCTTCATTATTCAGCCATTTCTTCTTCCCTTTGAGACCTTCGGATGCCAAGTGGACCTCCAGATGTGAACGGTCCAAGCTGAATAAATCAAGAATCATTTACATCACAGAGGCTTGAACTTTATAAATCAATTTTGGCTATTAATAACAATGAGAAAGAGATATAAATTAAAAAAAAGTAAGACCACCCAATTATGGTTTAAATCCATGCTAATATAGCTTAAACACTTGTGCTATGGAAAATCAGAAGTAACGATGGTATCACAAATACCCAGATCCAAGACAGTATAGAAAACCAATTAACTTTTTCAACATATACTCGGCCGGGAATCGAACCCGCGACCTCGGAGTGGCATACCCATGAAAACAGGTGTACTCATTACTATCTATATTAACACATTATAAATGTGAAAGTAACCCTGTCCGTCTGTCTGACGTTCTTTCACGACCAAACCGCTTAACCGAATTTGATGAAGTTTGCAAAAAAGGACATAGGCTACTTTTTTTCCCTGACACATACAACCAACACCCTAAAACGCGAGGGAATCCACGAGCGACCACTAGTTTACTATTTGTAGGTTAGAAGAAGAAGGGCATATGTTACATACATACATATAACATAACAAACTAAATACATCGTTCTTCCTACCCCAGTTGCGCTCTCAATTCGCTGATCTCTCTAATGGCGGATGCACACGGTATTCCCAACTGCTTAGCCCTTGCGATTAGACGGCAGTCGTCATACGTGTAGTCAAGCACTGGCACGCCTAGAGCCCTGTAACGTTACATACATTTGTTAGGAGTTAAGAGCCGAGATGGCCCAGTGGTTAGAACGCTAGCATCTTAACCGATAACTCCGAGTTCAATCCCAGGCAACCACTGAATTTTGATGTGCTTAAATTGTGTTTATAATTCATCTCGTGCTCGTCGGTGAAGGAAAACATCGTGAGGTAACCTGCATGTGTCTAATTGAAATTATATGTTCCAAACTTCTTCTCAAAGGTAGAGGAGGCCTTAGCCCAACAGTGGGAAATTTACAGGCTGGTGTTGTTATTGCTGCAGTAAAGTCTGCGCACTGAACAATAGCTTTTTGGTAAATTCAGACGCGCATAAATTCGAGCTGTAACATATAATTATATAACACATATTCAGCACTTATAAATAACAGATAAAACAAAAAAATAATTAGGACCTGATATGAGTGACAATTACAGATGTACGCAACATTCACAGAAAGAAAAAATAAAACTTATTGTCTACCTGTTGAATTTAAGTAATAATTAAACAATTATATTAAAGAAAAATCATAAGGCCTAAAAAACCACAAATGAAAAATAAAACAATTATATCTTAGTAACAGTACAGTGATAAAATGTGACTAGAGACGAAATTTTTTATTGACAGATTTTATGGGCAAGTATTAGCTATCTAAGTTAATAACCATGATAATACTTACTTAGCCATGACATCCCTTACGTTCCTGGCGTATAACTTGGGATCTCGTTTCTCATCCTCGCTCGGATAGTACACAGGCAGGAACTCGATTTCGCACGAACTGTGCACTTGGGTCAGGGTCAGCCACAGGAGTTTTAACCTGAAAATGTCAAAGTGAAAATATACTCTATTCATATAGACTTAAGGACCACTTTTCAATTGCATTACAAAAATATATAAACTAGCTGATCTGAAGAACATTGTCCTTAACTATGGATATTTATAAATATTTGACATACGGTCCCAAATAGAAAACTCGTGAAAACTGCTATTACGAAATGAAAACTAAGTTTTCTAAAAATGAAAATTTTTTTGCGAATTTTCCTTAATTTCTATCAACGTATGAACCTTACATTATAGTTTATTCCATAAATATGTTTTAATCATAAACTCTTCGTAGCGCACAATAGCTGAGTTATTAGCAAATGAAATGCGAAAATCTTAGGTTATTTATTATATTTATTTTATGACAGGTTAGTGGACGAGCATATGGGCCACCTGATGGTAAGTGGTCCAAGCGCTCATAGACAATGGAAAAATAACTGACTAGACTGTAAAAATAATAACCATTTCTTACATCGCCAATGCGCCACCAACCTTGGGAACTAAGATGTTATGTCCCTTGTGTCTGTTCACACTGGCTCATTCACCCTTCAAACCGGAACACAACAAATGAGGACTGTTGTTTAGCGGTACAATATCTGATGAGTGGGTGGTACCTACCCAGACGAGTTTGCACAAAGTCCTACCACCAAGAAAAATCTTTTTTCCTACTTCCAATAGAATAGGCAATAGATATAAAACCGTCTGTTTTTATTTGACTACCATTTCATTTTGAATGTTAATTTTACCGTCAATAAACGAAAAGAAACTCGGTTGTATTACAGAGTTATCCCATTGGACTAAAATAAAATCGATATATATATATATATGACCGTGCAAATCGTATTTATAACTGTAAAATTTTCTACAATGTTGGTTTTTTTTTTTAATGAGACAACATCACATACATTACTCTGATCCCAATGTAAGTAGCTAAAGCACTTGTGTTATGGAAATCAGAAGTAACGACGGTACCACAAACACCCAGACCCAAGACAACATAGAAAACTAATGGTAATCTACATCGACTCGGCCGGGAATCGAACCCGGGACCTCAGAGTGGCGTACCCATGAAAACCGGTGTACACACCACTCGACTATCGAGGTCGGGTGGTTTGTGTAGTAAGAAGTCTTCCATGGGCAAAAAAAAAAACATATAGATATAATATAACTTACGCGCCAGGTCCCTCCCACGTCCACGTGACCGTATCCTTTGCGTTGGGATAGCGGATAGTGACTGGCTGCACTGGCACGCCGGGATAGAAGCCCCCTGGCTTGAACGTTATCAAGCATGATCGATTTGTGCACGTACCTTCCGGAAAGATTAGAACCTGGAAATAATTATATAATGTTTACTCATTTAACTCAGACCTACCAAAAACCTCCTAACCTCAGACGCGAACGCACCGCGGGTGGAACCTAGTATACAATTATAATAGTTAACAAACAATAGGTTACAACTTACAGAGGGAATTTTATAGTTGAAAGAATCAATGCCGAACATGAATTAGTTTTTAATAAAAACACAAATATTCGTTCAGTAATCGATATATACACGATATACCATTCAATAACTTTGAAACTGATCAAAAGCTACCAAAGAAAAAAAAAGTAAATCGCTTAACAATAGAAGATAAAGTTTTGGAACTGATTTGGTTTCAAATCTTAAAGTTGTATATAAGTATATAGACGTACAAAAAAAAATATATTCGTTCAGTTGTCGATATTTACGAAATAATATACAATTCGATAATTTTGAAAATGGTCAATAGCTACCCAAGAAAAAAAAAGTAAATTGCTTAACAATAGAAGATAAAGTTTTAGAACTGTTTTGACTTTAAATCTTAAAGTTGTATATAAGTATATAGACGTATAAAAAAACAAATATTCGTTCAGTTGTCGATATTTACGAAATAACATACATTTCGATAATTTTGAAACTGGTCAATAGCTACCAAAGAAAAAAAAAAGCAAATCGTTTAACAATAGAATATTAAGTTTTGCAACTGTTTTGACTTCAAATCTTAAAGTTGTATATTAGTATATAGACGTATTATAAAAACACAAATTTGCTTCCAGTCGTTTGTTCGCTTACATACTTTAAACTACGAAACGGTTTTCATCAATAGAGCGTAAATCAAGAAGAAAAGTCCAAAATATTTTGAACCTTATTAATTCTTAAACTTTCGCTGATACAATTTATTTGGAGATAGTTTGAGTGCCTTAGCCTACTATTATTTAAGAATTATATGTAAAAAATAAAGTTACGCTGCAATGTCCAAACGCTGTTGAGCACTCGGGTCACGTCGGGTCACATCGGGTCACATCGGGTGCATCCCACCAACGACAGATTTATTAAGATTATACTAAAATCTGCGAACTAAACTATTTCTTAAATTCAAACGCGCGAATTCGCGGGCGCACCTAGTATACACATAAATTGTTTCAAATAATCCGGCAATCCCATGACAACTAGATATTTTAAGTAGGCATTCCAATTATTCGCCATTGAGATGAAATCAAGCGAGCTACACCACTAAAAATAAAAACACAACTGTAATTATTTCTGTTACCGATACAGACAATTCTTTTTTTAAATAAATCGATATCTATTGTTATTTGTTAGGTTAATAAGGCATGATGCTTGTGAAAGAAATACAACGGTACCTTTTTTTAAATTAAACCCACTGGGCGGGAATTCTACTAACAAAACGTCACTCTATCGCATTTGAATCGAAATGCACTCCTTGATGTTTAGGCATTTTTTTCTAAAAAATACAAACAGACATTTTAACTTTGCTAATTTATAATTTCGAACCGTTTGTAAGTAATCTATAAGTAAGGCATGTCATTCAACACATTATTATATAGATGACTAACTGTGCCCGCGTCTTTGTACGCGTTTGATATTTAACAAAAAAAATATATTGTAGCCTAAGTATCCTATCCTATCTATTATATCAGTTATCTGCCAGTGAAAGTCCCGTCAAAATCGGTCCAGCCGTTCCAGAGACTCGACGGAACAAACAGACAGACAGAAAATGTTAAAAAATTTTTTTTGAAATATGTAACGTGTATAAATACATATGTATTGAGTAAAAAAGGGCTATTTTAATATTACAAACAAACACTCCAATTTTATTATATGTATAGATGAACTTAGTTGAAATGATACTAGTTGAGTCACAAACAGAACATTCCTTATTCAAAAAGCCTTTAGCCATAATAGCCGTTTAAAGTCGTCATGTCATATAAATTAAACGTAAAGATATACATATGTAAGTATAAAGTAAAATAAAGTAACAGCCTGTAAATTTCCCACTGCTGGGATAAGGTTTCCTCTTCCATTAAGAAGAGGGTTTGGAACATATTCCATCACGCTGTTTTAAAGCGGGTTGGTAGAATGCATAAGTGGCAGAATTTCTAAGAAATTAGACACATGCAGGTTTTCTCACGATGTTTTCCTTCACCGCCGAGCACGAGATGAATTATAAACAAAACTTAAGCACATATATGTAGTAGTGCTGCTTGGTTTTGAACCCGCATTCATCAATTAAGATGCACGCGTTCTATCCACTGGGCCTTCTCAGTTCATATATAAGTATACATATGATTAATAGTCGAAGTTCCAAATAGAATCGGGAACGTATCATAACAGTTATATGTTAGTAGAATTGACCCGCGGGAAAGAGCAAAACCTTTTTTACAAAACATGGAGGTTGGAGTTGTTTCTGTAGTTCACTTCAGACAATCAAGTTTTTTAATTAAACCCGCTGCTAGCTTTGAATTTTACAAAAAGTTACAACAATAAAACTCTTTATTGTTCCCTGCATTCCCTGCATTATATAATATTTATTTTCTGGGATAAACAGACACAGGGTCGTCTTTAACCTATCGGAGGCCCTGGGTACTAAAAGAGGGGTCTGACATGTAGTCTCAGAGTAAATGGAGCCCCTGGAGCATTATATTGAAGCAAAAAAGCAAGTATAAAATAACTAACAAAAGCACATTCCCAGTAACGCGTAACGACGCGTCTTTTTGTACCCTGTATACCAATAAATGTAATGTAACCAATAAATAAAAATCTGTTATTTTAATATTATAAAAAGATACACCAATTTTATTATATGTATTTATAGGTTAAATAACAGAGATCATAAAATAAATTAAGAATAATTTAATGACAATGACAAAATTGACATTTAATTGTTCGCAAACGTTAAAATAAAATGAATAAAAACTTGAACGTGAATTAAAACAATGAAATAAGTTTAATCATCTTTACTAATATTATAAATACTAAAGTATGACCTATTCACGCTAAACCGATTTAGGTGAAATTTGTTATGAAGATAATTTGAGTCCCGGAAAACGACATGGTCGTTCATTTACCACTCATGGGTTTGAAATTAGGTATTCGTGTAGTGATAGTACAGTCTAAATCGGTCCAGCCGTTTCAGTGATAAGCCGGAACAAATATACAGACAGACAGAAAAATAAAAAGCGCTTATTTTAATATTAGAAATACAGAACAAAGAGACAATACAATTTTATTATTAAAAATATGAAAAATAAATAATAATAAATAAATAAATAAATAAATAAATATATAAATATATATATACCTATATAGATATAAAACTGTATAGGTACAATAGAAAGAGAGGCTGTCTGGAAGAGGTAAGGCCGCTTTATCATTAAGGGATAATTTATACCAGTTTACTCTATAATAATCTGCGTAGAAGAACTTATATATGTATATATATACAAGCAAAGGAATACATACAAATATTACTTCCAGACAAGTTAAAATCTTAACTCGTATAACGCTTTGTTTATTTAATTAAATCGTAGTAACTGGATTCTCGTACCAGATCGCCATCAAAGTAATCATAACATTTGAATTGTTTTTAGGGTTCCGTAACTCTAAATCTCGTAAATAAACCATTCCATTTGCCCATCTGCCCATCTGTTTGTATATCAAGATCATTTTTAGGAACTTTTTTTAAAATTAATACCAAATACAATAATAGTAACTGGGTTGATTCATAAATGGAGCATAAATAGCTCAATGGCTTAAAGACAAAGCGATATAAAAAGTCGCGGAATCGAACCTTGGCTATTTTCAATAATAATTACGCATATACTGCTACATATTTGTATTATATATTATGTAAATATTATTTTTAAAAAAAAAGTCAGTGTGGGCCACGTCTTCCAAGAAGACAAATGAAATACAGCGAAGATCTGCTGATGTTTATATTTATAAAACGCCAAAACTTTAAAGCTTAATTGGAGACGTCAATATATTACTAATTTTTTGTAATGGAACACTGCTACCATTATAAAAAAAAAACACAAAAGAAAAAAATAAAAAAGTATCTGTTTGTTTATCAGACTGTTGGTACGGAACCCCCAGTGCGCGAATCCGACTTGCCCGGGATTCTTATTATAATTTAAAATTAATAAAAACGTATAGTCTTTATATCTGGTGGTACGGAACCCTCTGTACGAAACCGACTCGTGCTTTCTCGGTTTTTTATTGAAATTTATATCATTATAATTTCATTGTAATGATTCCTGACGCGGCGGCTTTGAAGATAGAAAGTTATAATCACTTCGGATCGGATGAGCAGTTACTTGAAACAAATTGAGACAAATAACAATAAAGCCTCTAAACTAATTCCATCTGATACATTGTTGATAAGATCTATGAGAAACATATATTCATAGCTATCGTATCTTTCACTATCGTTCATTGAAATTTAATGATATTTAAATATATATGTATTAAGCTAGCTGTGCCCGCGACTTTGCGCGTTTGAATTTAAAAAAAAAGTTAAAGTTGTAGCCAGTACATCAGTTATCTATACGTTAAAAACCCGTCAAAATCGGTCCAACTTTTTCGTAGAACAGACGGAAGAAAGAGACAGACAAACAGACAAATCGTAAAAAATATTATTATAATATTAACGCTACCGTGTATATTCGTACCATCCAAATGTTTAATGTTACAAACAGACAGTACAATTTATTATATGTACATATATGATATTATAAATAACAATTTCTATCCTTGAAACACACTCGAATAGCTGTACAGATTCTTATCAAATTTCGTTTAAAGGTCAACTGTGTAATGGATTAGGAAATTGCATACTTTTTAATAACCGTGCCGATTGGCCCTGTGGTAAGAACGCGCCTTTAACCAAACCGGATTCAAACCCAAGCAAGCACCATAATTTTTTATATATTTAATTTATGTTTATAATTAATCTCGTGATTGGTGAAGGAAACCATAATGAGGCAACATACATGCAATGTCTAATTTCAATGAAATTCTTCCACAGGCGTATGTACTAATCCGCGTTGATGCAACGTGGTGGAATGAGCTGAAAATCACCACAAAAGAAAGGGAGGATCTTTACAACTATCCCAGCTACTTTATACTGTTACTTTTACATTACATTGCAATTATCGTATAGCAAAGCGAGTAATAGCTGTTTAATAATCATATCGGAAGCCACGTTAATAATAATTACTATGCCAAAAAAATAGTTACTATAAAAAACTAATTGATATTTTACTGGCTGAATATGCGGGTTACCAGCACGAAATTTATATAACTCTACCTTAATTTTGCTCCCTCGATGGGGTACATTAAAAAAAGTATCTTAAGTCCTTCTCTAAAACTAACTCCATACCAAATTTCATCTAAATTTAACGATGAAGAGATGACAGTTAGATTTACTTTCGCATTTATAATACTAGCGACCCGCCCGGCTTCGCACGAGTGTAATACTGATACTAAATATACTGCAGAATATATTTATTTACGACATCACATTACAAACTTCTTAAATTATCAGCGTTTCATTACTATCCTTCCTCTCGAATCACTATTAAAAGAAACCGCATCAAAATCCGTTGCGTAGTTTCAAAGAATTAAGCATACATAGGGGTATGTAGTGATTAATATACATTTTGATTTGTTCAAAATAAAAAAAAAAAACTTCATTCAAGTAGGCTTTTACAAGCACTTTTGAATCGTCATTTTATAATTAAGTGAAGCTACCACCGGATAGTTGATAAGGATATCAAATGTTGCATCTAAAATTAATAACGGAAAAACCAATATACCTGAGGCCAGTCTTCTTTCGAGGTGGCCCTCTCAATAATCTCCTTGATGGTGTTCTGCCGAGAATTCGGATCATCTCGCCAAACATAAACGGGCTGAGTGTAGTTGATGAGTTCTGAAAAAAAATAATATTTTGTTTAATAACTATAAAAATGTATTTAAATTTTACAGAATGGTATAAAGGTCGGTACAAATATGGTATAGGATATGTTATACGATTTTATTCCAAGAACCGTGATGATCCAGACAGGACCACTTAATTTTCAAGTACTTGATCAGCACAGCAACATCGTGAGGAAACATGCACATGTCTAAATCAATGAACGATTGCAATGAATTATCGGCATATGAAATTAAACAACTATACATTACATGTAGTTATATAATGTATATTATAAATTAATTAATTCAAATTTATTTATTTCCAAATATTTTGTCACATTCTTTATACAAAAAGATCCTGTAATTGAAGTCCCACAAAAAAATTAACACAATGCAAAATTAAACGTGCGAAAATAAAATAATTAGAAGCATTTACAAAACTTAAATTTATAATATAAAATGTAATTAAAATAAATACTAATTATATACAAATAAAAGTTTATCTTATTAAATGACTTTGAAATGTTAGCAAGGATATCGTCGCCAGAAAAACCAACAATATTTTATAGCTAGAATGTTTCGACGCATATTCTTTAATATGTAGTATTCTTTAGTATGTAGCCTTTGCTACATAATACACTATATATATATTAGTAGTAGTATCCTGAATATGCATAACGATAATAACTTTATGAAATAAGTAGATGTCAACACAGCAAATTCTTCGCTTTGGAATAACGTCAAGGTTTCCACAAGTACGACATTCACTCCTCAAATATTCTAATGCCAAGCACTAGATATTGGAACAATACAATACTTTGTATTGTTCCAATTTGAAATACAAGTGAGCCAGTGTAACTACAGGCACAAGGGACAGAACAATTCAGGCGGTCCGTGGCGCATTAGCAATGTAAAGTTAATATTTCTGACAGAGCCAATGTTTATGAGGGGCGGTGACCCCTTACCATAAGGTAAACACAAATTAAACCCACAAAAAAGTTATGATTGAACTGGTCCATAGTAAAGATTGTCCAATTCTAACCAACGAGCCAAATCGTATAGATATACAATGGATAATATACATCTTTGTTACATAACAATCGTAAATTCTTTTAAATAAATAATTTAGCAGACTCTTAGAGTCACCCTTCTCTCGTTGGAACTTCAGAAGTAACGTCTCCTACTAAATCTTCTTTTTACTTTAAACACAATAGCGACGCTTATATTCGTGACGTCATTAAAATTAATAATTAGAATTATTACAGAACGACAATCCACCCAAGGAATAAGTTTAAACCTTCACAACCACTATTCAGCCATATCTTTAGATATTCGAACTTCTTGCATAAAAAACACGTTTCTGAAAACCAGTGATATGTCATTCGAGTTACGAAATTAAGATTCGATACAAGAACACTATAATGATATCGAAAGCACAAAATGGTAAATTAATGAATTCGTATCCAATCCAATACATTACCGAACTGTTATTATCAGCAATATTTTAAGAAAAGAATAAATTATACGTTACAGTCACGATATTTCAACAGGATGAGATTACAAGTCTAGCTTGTCTGGCTGTTATATTTTTTCTTTTATTGACCAAAATTATAGTACTAAAAATCTTAATCTTTTCCTCGGAGACCGCTAATACTACCAATAAATAACAATGTATCTAGATTTTATGTGTACGTAGCATAATTTATTTTTTAAGCTGCAGTGCTATTCTGATACAACCCACTTAAATTAAATCTCAATGATGAAAATTTATACTGTGTATAAATTTCATAATGTTTGTAGTCAATATCGCATATGACAATGATATTTCACCCTCGTGTTATCGGGTGAGTTTCGATTTTCTTTTTACAGAATACGTCTCCTACCTACAACTACTTTGACACGTCAACGTGTTAGCATGTTACTTTTGGAGTGAGCTAAGAGTTTGTCACAGATTCTATTGAGATTAATACATACTTTTTTAGAATTTAAGACAAACAAAATCTAGGAATTGCAAGAACTAATGCAGATTTTTTTTTAATTTACTTTTGTAAATGACCGTTCTCTGACCGGCGAGTAACTTTTTACTCTCTCTAAATTTAATTCTATGTTTTATAGCAATAATTTAGTAAATTGCAATCAAGAATCCTCTTTAATTTTCTGCACATCTACGACTCTCAAAATGAGACTTTTTATCTGCAGCTATCGTCCTATAATCATAGACAAAAATCTTACGCTATTAATATATAAGTTGCCTGCAGCATCTTAATAAATTATTTACATGCAGCGCAACCACAGACGGTCCCGTTGCAGTTATTATAATAGATTAGACAAGGTTTGAATAATTACAAACATAAAAGAGAAAGTTTTATGGTCTCCACTTTACTGTGCGGTCTAATATCTATCATTTACACATTTTGTTATTTCATACACACACATCTACACGTAAGCGTATACATGCAAACACACACAAAGATGCAACCGTGCGAACGATTCAACATACAAATTATTAGCTATAAAACTGTGCAGATTTTGTACGCTCTGAAAATGATGCATACAATTTGATGATGAATACCTTTCTTTGAAATAATAATATTAAGAAATGTATAAAAATATACTTAAATTATAAATAATTAATTAGTGTTTGAAGTTATTCTTACTGATGCAAGAAACACTGGCACGAGAAATAATGTATAATGTAATCTTTGAATAGATTTTTAAGAATACAGCCTTATCTAGTTAAGAACCTAAAATACATTGGGCACTTCTATAGATTACTTTGGCCCATTACAGTATGTAATTTAAATGCATATTTTCGAATATATTACAGATTTAAAATGAAGGAACCTATCTGTTTGTATTGTCTGATGACAAAAAATCTGTGAACGTTGTAAGGCATTCTGTATATAGTATAGTATATTTAGTACCAGCATTGCACCCGTGCGAAGCCGGGGCTTGTCGCTAGTATTATATAAAGTAACCGAGGGGAAATGGCGCATTGACGTCTTACTCAAAGCTAACATTCTTCATCTCTATAGGAGATTGCATATTTAATATTCTCATTACAGTACAAAATTTCAATTTCCTTTACAATGTTTAATATTAAATTAACCTCGGAGTACCCTCTATTCAAGCATGCTTGATAGAGTTTCACATGTAACTTTATTTTACAAGGTTCACTTAGATATACTTACATAATTTACACGAAATACGTCTTTTCCAGTCAGAAATATAAAATTTGAGGTTTACGCTTTTGTTCGTGACTAAAAGACAACAATTAAAAAACCGACATAGCAATATTTTCCGACGGGATATCCGATGGAGTTCACGGCTAACATACATAAATATTCGGGTTTTAATAGTTAAATAATTACTGCGTCTAAACTTAGACTTTTACGGAAACCATTTTTTTTAAATATTTTTCGTAATCGAATCGAAAAATATGAGGTTTTATTTTAAAGCTTCTATTTATTATTGTACTTATTATTTTTTCAGATTTATTTTTATACTACTATAAAGTTTAAAGAATAAAACACTCTGTGAAGGAAAAGTTCGACAATTTCGCTAGTTTGATAATGATGTGCATCCTGCGTTGATTAGAAAGATTAAACATCAGAGATGAAAACTGAAGATGATTTATTGATTCTGCAGATTAATACCATATGAAGCAATCAATATATATGCTTATGGATAGTTATCAATGTCAATTGTGAAACGATTATCGCGCAAATAGAATATCCGAACAAATTAATAATTTATAAGCAAATCTATCGTTGAAAATGGTAATTTATTTTGCCTGCATTGCGCCAGATGGTTGTTTTTATAATCACAATAATTACATCTATTGTAATTATATTTTAGTTCAAAGAACACGCAAAACCCCTGAGTAATAAGCTTTAGGTATAACCTTGAATTTTGATATTTATGTCATCTAGAAATTTCTGAAAGTCAACTTGCCAAGTCACGTTCGATTTAAAATTTTCTCACAAAACGAAACAATCCATTAAGATCTAGGTATATACCTAATAGATATAACACAGTGACTACATATAAAATAGCAACATATACGTCAAAAAGAACACAATTATATTTTTAAAATTTTTTGTTCTCTGATGTATGATGATCGTTACGCTGGTGTTTTACAAGGAGTAATTCTAAGTGCACTATTATATATATTTCATACAATTGATCTTTTGTTAAGAGACATATTCAATTCAATGGTACTAGCTCTCATGCTTTTAAATCCTTAAGTTATTCCCTCTATTAGTGTATTATAACAAACATCAAATATATAACATGTTCATTTATTAAAGTCACCTAGAACACATTTAAGTCACGGCATTCAAAATAAATTTACATCCTAATATATGGTCGTTATTGTGACAGTGTAAGTTATCAACAACCATTCGTAATTGGTAACTCACAATGACAACCGCTTTCAAACGAGTTGTAGTCTTAAAGACTGTCCATACCACATTACCTGATTGATAGATTAAAGAAGCGGCCAAATTTTTTGATATATATTCCCTTTCATTAGTATTTTTTGTTGTTTTTTTCCGACATGTTTAACATTTGTCGTTCTATTTCAACTTATACACAGAAACATTAACAAATTATAAACCTAAATCTTCCTTGTGAATTCTTCTATCTATTGCAGCATGAAAATCAGTTCAGTAGTTTTGGAGTTTATCTTTATAATATTGAGAATATATTATTATTATATTTTTTTATATTTTTTTTCTTTCTTCTTTCTTGGCTGACACCATATATAATATATACGTTATATAATCGTAAATAGACTTTTAAGTAGTCTAATATTTTTCATTTCATTTTACTTAGGAGGACTATAAAAAATATGTTAAATACGCAATTATTTTTATTACTTTTTTAGTGCATATTTATTTGTCTTAAATTATTATTTTGTTTGAAGTCGGTTTTTCTTCATTTTTAATTTTTGTTTATAAAATATGTATCGAGTACTGAGTACTATCAAAATCATTCGTTGAATTGAATAACACTTTCTGCTTTTTATACAATAGTATTGATTTTCAATTCGCTCCAAACTACTTTTACGATCGGAGTTAGCGAACCGTATTACACCAAGCACACGTGCGAATCTAAAATTAGTATCACGTGGATTATTACGCGCGCAAAAATAGAATATAATCGAAGTAACGTCATTAACATATATTTGCATCATTCTCCTCGATAACTGTGGAAATTTACTTTTACTATTATTTACAGTAAGAAGCCAGATCAATACGATTTAGTTCGTCAAAGTCTCAATGGAGAGCAAATGGTTCCTTTCCTATAAGGTTTGAATTATTTTTATTCAGATTGATTGATACACTTGTGACAATGACATGTGATACAAAGAGTTTCTCAGGGTGTTAAGTGGTGCTTATCGAAATTTGAGCCCCGGTGTTTTTAAGTTTCATATCGGCTTACAACTAAATATACTTTTTAGTATACAATAATTTCGAACTATGGCATCTCTCAACTCAACTTTCATGCCCAATGTTTGGCAAGGACCAACAGGAAGCTGGCAGCTACGGGCCTTTTGATATAGGTGAGTGGCATTGAGGTTTTCCCCGTAATCTCCACACTGGGCAATAATTTAGTGATTGCTGGACACTATAATCATCCGAAGACGTCTTAGCACAGGTCACCTCAAATGGGGCTCTGGAAACCGACTAATGATATAAATACATAGAATTATCTAGAAGAGAAAAACACGCAGATATCACACTTGCTTTGAAGAAGATAATCTGAGAATTTGTTTGATCGTAAATATTAAGGACGGAGTACAGGGCATGGCGAATGGAATCAAAAGCAACTCTCAACATCGTTTTATGATACAACTCACTACAACTCACAATTTTGTGTTAACTGGTGGACCATTGGTCGTAATTCGACCAAAATCGTTATTGAAATTTTAAGGAAAATATATAAATCTGCTAGTTTTAAACATTTTCTTAATAACACTAAAGCATTAAATATTTCCGATGGTATATATCCCATCGGGCACACGGCTAGTTTATATATAAAATCCGACACTCATTATTAATGGACACAGCAACTTGCGGTTAAAATTAACGGGAATTATTCAAAGAGAAAATAATTGCATCACTCATTATGTGTCACGGAGCAAAGCGGACTCGACCTAGGAAACAATTTAAAGTGAAAACAATTATATTGAAATATTTCTCGATGCCTAAGTATTAAAGTGATTCTGTTTTCTAACATTCAATATATACAAATAAATAAAACTGAAACGTCTGTCTGTGATTATAGACAAACGGCCTTAAAGTTAAAGAGGAGGTTGGTAAGATTTGAAAATGGGCCACTTGACGAGCTCGTTACATCACACCAATGTGGATTCAATCTTGGAAACTAAGATGTTATGTCTCACGCCTGCAGTTACACTGGCTCACTTACCTTCAAAGCGAAACTTAACTACGTATTGCTCATTATCAGTAGAACGTCTGGGTAATCAAAACGGGATAATGCCCTACCGCAAAGTAAAATACCACTTAATATGAACTATAGCAAGTTAATAAACGAAATATACTTATTTGTATTGTTTGTCTGTATATCTGATATAATCTTCAAAATGGGTTATAATTAAAAGTCTAAAAAATTACTAAAATATCTATTAAGCTACAACAATACAAAATTTACGTATTTGTATTTCAAAAGTAGTTATAACTACGTATAGTACGACACAACTTAGATGTCGCATCGGCAAAATTCGTAAAACCGATCACACCCGAATTAAGTACGCTATACCAAATTATCAATATTTATTTCTCACGCGAATATGATCTTTTGCACAAATGTAATAACTTGTAATATCATATGACCTAATATATTCGTCAATTTGACGCGTCGATTTACATGCACTTGCTTTCTCTGACGCGTGAATCTATAGCGACGAATAGCGTCGAATGGCGCGATAGGGAGCTATTTTTATTGGTTGTGTAAATCGGCAGTAATCGGTTTTATTTTCATTCCATTGCAGTTTCCGATGCTACATCTAATTTGTTTCTTACTTACCTTACTTAATTAACTTAAATGTTATCAAAAGTGTTATTCTACTCTCAATATTATTAGTAGATACAAATTTCTCGCTAGTAAAATGCTGTGGAGCATATGAAAGAGAATACTATAACGATATTTTTGTCTCAGTGAATATAAATCATTTGCATATTTGTTGCAGCAATAGAATCAATCAAAATGTTAATGTCCTCGACTGTTGTTTTGAAAGACGATTTACATCCACATTTTATATATCAATAAATACATAAAAAATACAAACACATATTTGGCGACATTTTTTTATCAGCCACATCGAATTTCCTTACGATATTCTATTCTACCGCTGAGATGAAATATGTACACAATACATTTGTGTTAATAGATCACATGTATAATAAAATCACCAGTTAAGGCTGGGTCATTAAAGCTCTTCAGCTGATTATATTGTTACCAAGACTTGAAAGATATTTAAAATTGAAGATAATTTGGATAATTCAGTTGCAAGATTTGACCTACACTTTGAACCGGAGAATTGTTAAATAATTACATGCTTCGAACAATTCCTATTTCATGCATCAATAGTTATGTTATTATTTCAAACCAGTCTAGAAAGTTCTAGAATAGTTTTGAACATAAACGAACCCGTCATCAAGGCTTTTGAGGGTGTATAATTAAATGCAGTCTATATCCTCCTTTCCAATCGCTCAGCCATTTAATGTGATTAAATTCATTCAAAATAATTGATTTAAAATAGCAAAGAAAGCGATATGAGACCTCGATGCGGTAAATCAGTCGTAAATTAATTAAAATCAACCTGAATTCTGAGTATTTTTTATTTAGTACTTGGAACAAGAAGACTAGAAAGAACTTTCACTAAAGGATAATTGACAACGTTTTAATCGAAAACACTATTTATACATATAATAAAATTGGAGTGGCTGTTTGTAATAATAAAATAGCCTTTTGTAACTCAATGCGTATGTATACACGGTACATATACGAAAAAGCCATTTGTTACAATTCTTGTCTGTCTCTCTGTCAGTTCCGTATAATCTCTCAAACGACTGAAACTATTTTGACGGGACTTTTACTAGCAGATAACTGATATAATAAGGAGTAACTTAGGCTACAATAATATATTACTTTTGTTACATAAAATCAAACGCGTTCGTGGTCGCGGGCACAGCTAGTTTGTAATAAAAAGAGTAAGATTTTACGAGGGAGAAAATAATCCTAATCACCCATTCTTGTACCGAAAATATACAACAGTACAATACAGTACAGTAGAGTACGTATGGTTAATTGGGACCATAAGTTGGAAACAAAAAATCATAAGCATTGGTCGTGAACTGCCCAATAGGCCTTTTCATAAAAGATGAGATATGTCAAAGCAGACTTGACGTTTACGTGTTCCTACATTAATACTTGTTAACCCATATCTGTAACGAAGCTCATTCAAACGTCAGCTGAACAAAAGGGTTATTCAGATCATATGAATAAAAAACAAATAGCAAAGAGAAAACCATTCAAAAGCCTTCTTTATTAAGTCCGGTACTTTGTAACGGGCTCTGTTTGTCATGCTTGTCGAATCGATCCTATTCATTTTTTTAAAACGTGACTAGTCTTACAGGATAACACATGAGATCAAAATAAACAAACAAAGACATCCATACTAACAATATATTGTTATGACTGTCTGTCTGTCCGTCTCTTTCACGCCCAATCAACTGAAGCAAATTCGATGATTTTGGTATAAAGCAATCTTGAATTCTAAGTAGGGACATACGGTACTTCTATACATCTAACACTTGAAATCCAAACCATGTACAAGGCGAGCAAAGCCGCGCACCATGATTTATTATTTTTATACAGATAAAAAAAAAACAAATAATTCGGTTACAATTTCAAATTTCGAACTCACCAATAAAAAGATCAAATTTTATGACAATTTACAAGAAGTCTGGAAGATTGATTTCTAAATTTATGCACATATATTACAAACTATACATATAGACCAAATTTATATTTTATACTTTATGTACACAGAGCCGGGCGTATCGTTCGGGGAGTGTGGTGTAAGTTGCACGTAAAATCAATAGCGAGAGTGCACTCACTCAGTAGGCTGCAATTTTGAATCAGTGTTGCGTAGAGGTTACACGCTTTTTCGATTCGATGATCATAAGTTATGGTAGGCCCACACGACGCAGTCTGTCATCGCGCATATATCTGAACAGACTTACAAGTCTAATTAAAAAAGTCTATCGATAAAATGTTTGCACGGACTATTCATTACCTCTGAATTTTTGTTTTAAAGATGCATAATAAATATCATCGCTTCAAAATAAAATATAGTTAAAGGGGCGCTCATAAGAAAATATTGATGAAAATTGAGATTGCATCTCGACTAGAAAACTGATATACCAATGTAAGGAAAATTTCTTGGAAATGACGGTTATGATAGATTACCTTCTCCTTCTGGTGAAGAAGAAAAAGTTACAATATATAAAGTAAAAATGGATTGGGTAGCCAATGAAAAGCTGTCGTAACGACAGGCTATTTATTAACTTAGAAAAGATGACGTTCCTCCGTCTACATTGGACCAAGACGAAATTTCTAGCTTACTTTTAGTAGTTCCATAACTGCCAAAGTGCTCTTGTAATGACAACGTTAAGGAAACAAAATTTAAACCATTAACGCACCACTGTTAATTGTCATATTTGTCCTGGAACTCGAGTCATAATTGTTTTTTCACTCGGTTAATTGTCGCATATCAAATTAACTAGGCAGCTAAGACTAATTGTACTAAAACGTTTTCATGTATCGTATCAATCAATCAATCAGGCCATTTTCGTCCACAGCTGGACATAGGCCTCTCCAATTGCACGCCGCTATGATCGTTCTTGGGCTATTCCCTCCTGTCATATAACGTAACTGAATTGTTTTCATTTTTATTGATACTTACATAAAAGTTAATAAAACTAAGATAGATATTTATTCGACCACCGTCATATATATGGAATCTTTTTGGACCTAAAGTTGTCCTTTTGAGACAACCATCAGAAACAATACATGCTCCGTATTAAACCACCAATTTTCTATATACATACAGCAAAAAATAAACCAACACCAATTACATTGCACTCACAAAAGCTTTACATACAAATTGATACTATTTTAGAAATAGTGTGAGGAGTTTGAATGTATGTCATCTTCAGTACCAACAAATGTAAATACACCACCACCAAAAGAAAATCGATTCACCTACTTCCGACATAGTTGTCCATGCTCTCCTTCCTAACAATAACAGAGGACATCCTGGTAGCATACACGATGCAGCTGTCCAAGAAAGAGGAGTGTGGTGCTATCACTAGTATGGGAGCCTCCTTCCGACTGGCCTGGCGACCTCGTATCGATATCGCCATTCCTCCAGCGAGATACGACATCTTCCCAATGAAACATATGAGCGGTTTCAATGACCTACAATGGAATATGAAAAACATTTGTTACAAGAATTTAGTATCAACTTAGTTCAGCGGGGTTTAAACACTGATCATCTCATTCTATCGTTATTCATTTGACGTTCGAAAGAAAAAGACAAACATTGTTTAACAAATCAGCCCCTAAACGTTTATAGGTAAAAGCTTTATTCTCTACAATATTTTCAATAGACTTTATTTAATGTAATATGACGTCACCTACACTATATCTTGTTCTTTTATGTCGTTATTGTACTTAAAACACATTCGTACGTATGTGTGTGTATGTGTGCATGTGTGAGGGTAATACAGTTAACGGTTGAACTGTACTTTACCATATTTTTGATAATTGAATTATTTTTTCTCAATCGAATACTTGAGGACCTGTTTGGTGCATAATTAATCAATGATCAAGATTATTCATGAGATGAGTCATCTAAATTTAGCAACGTTATTTACTTATTTTAATGCATACAAATTTTAAAATGTAAAAAATATTTTTAATAATGTATGCTTGTAAGTATAAGTATGTATGTTTGTTTTTTTTTTGGAATCGCGTACGAGCACTTCTTGTACTTATGAAACAAATTTAATATGTGTGTGTTGTGAAATGCGATTTTGTAAGAATTCACATTGTTTCTCATAAGTGAAATATTAACAACCCTCTTATGGTAATACGCTACTTTGATCGTGTATTCTTTAAATTCAATAATTAATATAGTCAATATCGCATATCATCTAATATTATACGCGGTGAGTTACGACTTCTGGCCCACTCAGGTACTTCAAGATGGCTCTATAATGTATGTTGTACTTCATCTATGTACGGTCCTTATATACACAGACAAACTTTTCAATTGAACAATTCTAAAACGTTTGTAAATTTAAGGTATTCAATATTAATAGGACCCCAAACTATTTTTAAAAAAGTATGCAAAGGTAAGATTACATTTCTCAAATAATTCTAAAAATATGGAAAAAATACGAGGATTTCAGATAAATTTGTCATAAAGTTTTAATACTGATTAACTGTGTACCTTTCAATCGAATCTTTTAAATAGTAAGATTCCGACGAAGTCATAACCTCATTTTCGTGAAGTCGGTTTAAAAATAGCTTATACACTTTACAATCTGGTCTAGCAGTTTATAATTTTAATTTAAATATCATCGTGAGAAAAAGAGGTATGGACCGTGTGAATTGAATTACGTGACTCAAACTTATTTCTATTATTCATTTATGACTTATTATTATCTAAAAATATACTGCAACTAAACCTTCATGATACTTGTGCTAGCCTTTATACAGTTATTCGTCAAAGTTGTTTAATGTTCGGCATATTATGTTCAATTACTGACATTTATTTTTGATTGATTGTCTTAAATCAAATACATGATATTTATTTATATCGAATACATGATACAAACAGTACATTTGATTACTGCTAGATTCGTGTCAGCATGGTTTATAGATGACCTTTTTAAACATATGTGTTTTCTCTTATTGATTTCTTAGCTATGAGCCGCGCTTCACAGTGTGTCTTTTGTGTGTGTCTTGTCCGGGCTTGCGAGGACCAAATTCATAGCTTTTCTTTTCTATAACATTCACGCATATGTATAACTTCTTTTTTATGTAGGCAGACAAACATGTAATGCAGCAACGAATTACGCACATTAAAATTTGATTACGGGCATAAATAAATTTTGCCACAAATCGCACCCTCACTGTGAGCCATTAAGGAGTTCCATTGATTATGATATTCGACTATGACAATTACTTGACCATATCACGGAAGGTGACTCAAATATATAAAAACCTAAGTCGGTTAAAAAGTGTTTTTATGAGACTTCCAAAATAAAGAATATGTAAATTTAATTTAAAAATATTTTGGCAGACATCTTTGACATGACAATCTTTTATAATTTGAAAGGCACAATCAATCTTTACACCGTAACACGTCCAAAGAAAGAATTCAGAAGATTTATATACAAATCGTGTCCATACTAAATACTTTACAAATACAAGTTTTTGTTAACCTTTTTACAACTATATCTAATTCATAAAAAAACTTTGACCCCAAAATCATTCATAAATTATACCAGATTTAAACTAGTTTATTCAAAGAGATCGCTGACCTACATTAACTAATTCTTAACGTGCATAAAAATGCATAAAAATATAATTTAATAATTAAATTACTAATTAAGATATTATCACAAAGACAAATAAAAAACTATCTTCAAAAATTTGCATGTTAAGCTAGAATGAAAATAACAATATATTTAGAATGAAAATTCATTGATAAATATACATAATCTAGCAGATAGGCATATTTTTCAGTACCTACAAGATTATTCAGACGATAAGAAAGCGAGGAATGAATACTTGTGGACTCAGGCAGGATAAATTACATATTTAATTGTAATTAACATGAAAAAGAGTAAATACTGAGTTTCTTGCCGGTTTTTCTCAGTAGAACCTAGATTCCGAACCGGTGTTAGCTTCACTTAAAATAGTTGTTAAATGTCGATTCAAAAGTGCTTGTAAAACCCTACTTGAATAAAGTATATTTTGATTTTGATAAAGATAAATATTCAAATAGGAGCTCGTGTAAGAAGGTTTTAACAGAAGAATTAAAAATGTAACATTGGTTGACATTAAAAAAAACTTATTTACTCTACTATCTAGAAACAAGTCCACCTGCTTTTTAAAATGTTATCAAGATTTTGGTCGCTTACCGCTGTCTGTCCCTTTGTATGCTTAGGTCTTTAAAAGTACGCAAGGGAACGTGATGCGGTTTTTTTAATAAATAGATTGATTCGAGAAAAAGGTTTTTGGTAAAGAGACACTGATAATTTTTCAGGTTTCTAATGCGATGTCGTAAATAAACATCTTATACACGTATTATTTATATTTGACACGTGCGAAGCCGCGGCGGGTTTCTAGTATAATATAGGTATTAGTGTTGTTTTTTTTTTTCAATAAATCACTACTGAACGTATCAGTTGTGACCAATCAACGCGGAATCGTTCTCCTTTCAGGTTTATTAAACGATCAGCAAAGCCAGCGGCAACAACTCGCAAGTTGAGAAATTTAAAAGGAAATTTTTGTGTCATAAATATGTAGAAATGTCCAATAGCTCGACTAATTCTAGAACTTTCATTTACATCTCTACTCACAATTAGTTTTATTTTCTTCTGAGAAACCACAGAGCGTATAATTTGCAGAGCTGACAACGAGTGATTCAATTATTGACTGAAATGGTAGTTACTGGTACTGGTAATTCCATGTAACAAGGTTTTTTTTGTTTGTGGCTTTTATTTGTTCCAAAAAGAAACAGATTATGTCGCCAATGTCACCAGATAACAATACTCATACTGACATTTCTTTTATTATCGTTTGGAATCTAAAATTCTAATGGAGTTATGTCAAAACGATTTTTAAGTATCGATATAAACATAAAAATCTGAATATCATTTACACTGATAATGAGACCATTTATATTATAAATAAATATTTCAAGGAATCCCAGTATGTAAACGGTGACATATTTGTCAATTACAACAAAAACAATAAGTTTAAAAATATAAATAACCTCAAAAACCTGTGACTGACGCAAAAATACGTCGATAGGATACGTGAGATTTACACTTAGCGGAAAGATCATAATACGTACAATAGATTCTAGAAAATGTAAACATACAACTTTCATAATCATAATAAACAAAATTATCGTCGTTTACGTTTACGTAATACATTCATGATGTTACAACCATTTATGAGGTTCAACTTTCATTCGTATACAAAAACCAGTACGTACATAAAGTACTCTGAACACAGTCGTACATGAGTACGACGCAAATGCATGCATTACGTGAAGTGAACGCACTGGGAGAGCGTCTCAAGAGTACTTTACGGTCTCGACAGCGACCGCACTGTTACGTAACAGACGTAACTCGCAACTAGAGCTACGGTTCATTTATTCGCTTATGCAAAACCACGCGAACACTGTGTGCAAATCGCTGAGTATGATTTTATTACAAAGATTTACATTTTGCCCGACAGCCATTTTGCTATAAATAAATATTGCAATGAGTGCATCTCTGATTAAACTGCTTAAGCAACTATACATTTTGTTTTGATAATGTAAATTTCCCACTGCTAGGTTAAGGCCTCTCCTATTAAGGAGAGGGTTTGTGAACATATTCCACCACGCTGTTCCAATGCGGGTTGGTGAAATGCACATGTGACAGAATTTCGATGAAATTAGACACATGCAGGATTCCTCACGACGTTTTCCTTCACTGCCGAGCAGGAGATGAATAATAAACACAGATTAAGCACATAAATATATAGTAGTGCTTGCCTGGGTTTGAACCCGAAATCATCGGTTAAGATGCTCGCGTTCTAACCTCTGGGCTACCTCTGCTCTTCTGTATAAAAACATATCATAAGTTAAGATGTTACATATATATATGACATATGGATAAGTTCAACGGATCGTCACTCGTAACTCAGATATGATTGATGTATCTTCACTATAAATATATATATTGGATATTTTTATATCTACTTAATAAAATTTCTGATTGACGTGTTTCGTACTGCCTACATGAGTGCCTTCAAAAGTACTCCTGTGCTAGTAGCATTCCTATGCTACGTGACGTAACGTAAGAGAAATTTGAAAAAAAAATGTAATAAAAAGGCATATTAGCATAAGGCTAGTTGATGTAATAATAAACTTCCTTCACTTAAATTAAAAAATCAAATTCGTAAAACATTGAAAATAGAACTACTATTATAAAAAAGAAATGGTGGCACAGAAAATGTATCCATTTTATATATTTTTTTAAGATATTATAAAAAAAGCACACAGAGACATTAAATTGTGTCTTGGTTAATTATAAAGGATACTTCTCGTGAATAAAAATATAATGAAATAAATTTATACGTAAACATATACATACATATATGAGAACACAAACATTGCACATATATTACTAATTGTCATAATCGGAACGAATACCGCCTGAAATAGTAATTATTTTAGCTAATTACATGACACCACAGAATATATCTGAATTTTGATTCAACCGCGAATCAGACGCAGATAATTGGGATCATGTTTGAAATCCAATTACCCTGCATACAGATACTGAATGCGGAATTAATTATTGTTTTTATACGATGGCAGTTTGATAAGCGCTTGACCTAGTAATAAAAACAGTTTTCGAAGATAGTTTTTTCGTTCAATATAGTATCGTTGTAGTTCAAGGTAAGTGGATTGACAAAATGGGCCATCTGATGGTAAGTGGTCACCGCCGCCCATAGATATTAGCGCTGTAATTTACCATTCCTTGCAAATCGCCACCAACCTTGGAAACTAATATGTTATGTCCCTTGTGTAAACGGAAACCGGATCACGGTAATCCAAGTAATGCAATTTGGCGGTAGGAGTAATGTGTTAGTATTTTTATTTTTATGACATAGGTGGCAAACGAGCAGGAGGCTCACCTGATGGAAAGTGACTACAACCGCCCATGGACATCTGCAACACCATCGGGCTTGCAGGTGCGTTGCCGGCCTTTAAGAAAGGAGTACGCTCTTTTCATGAAGGTTCCCATGTCGTATCGGTTCGAAAAAACCGCCTAATTATATACCTAAGACTCTCAAGATCTCTTTTAAATCTCTCAGGTGCCATATTATAGGCGGTAAATTTGATGAGCCTTTTTTGGACCTATAGTTCCTACTTTTAATAATTGTTAGGACTGTTTTTTTTTAAATGCAGTGACGAATCCACATACGTGATCTCACGCGAGAAACCATGCCGAACCATGCTCTATCCGTAGTTAAATCAACACATAAAATCGGACGTACATTATTTACATTCACTAAAGCATTCTTGCGACTTTATTTTAACTCATTTTATTTTATTTATTTTAACCAAATTCGATTTTCTTTTCGATTCGTTAAACAAACATCTTCGAATGCGTGATTACGGTAAAATTAACTATCAGCTAATTTACACAAAACCTTGATAAGATTTGTTCGTTGATTATAAATATTTACACAATCCATCATAATCGCACCTTAAGATAATAATGAATGGTTAACTGTTACGAGACCTTTACTAAGTATCACATTAATCTTAATTCTTTATCGATAAATCTTTGCCAATTAGAAATATAAAAAATGCTTAACGAGAATATATCTTACTTTCATAAATTCAAACTCGAATCAAATGTCACCAATTTATCAAAAAGTCGACAAGAAATTTGAAGTTGTCGATAAACAATCTTATTTTCAGGAACGTCCCTATTTTATTAATGGATGATGTACGTCAGCTGACATTCGTTCAGGCCGCTTTTTTAGTGAAGTGCCTTTCATTTAATAACTAATTAAACTAGTTTACTACTATATAGTAACAATTTAAATAATTTTACAATCTCATCATTTATTGATTACCTTACTAATCTATTTATTTATTTATAACTTTTAATTGCGTTAATTTATGAAAGGCGACGACTTCTATGATCTATAGGACACTTCTACGGGATACGCAGCAACTTTAAAAATAATTTGAGTTAACTATATTTAAATATAATGTTGTTTTATGTAAAGCTTGAACCTTAAACTCTATATTTCACAATAGACTTTTCATAACGAAAATATCCTGATTTTCTTGCAGGTTCTTCTAGCATTACATTAAAATGAAAATGAATATTGTAACATTACAATTTAAAAGTACTTATAAGAACCTACATAAATAAAGATTACTATAATTGTGATTACATTTAAAGGATATTCAAATTAAAAAAGTATCACCGGAAGTCACTCTTTAAAATCACACAAGTACGATATAAACTCTTACAGAATAGCACTGCAAATTCGAAAGTAAAAAAAATAGTAAATACGCACGATCGTTTTAAGAGAAAGTAATGTCATATCCGCTGGATGAATATTGTGTTGTATTTATGACAATTAGTTAAATACAGTGAAAATGAGAACTAGTTTCGCAAAGTTAAACAGAAAAAAACAATCACTGAAAAATCACTGTCGCGTTTCCCAATGAAGGTTATGTGAGACTCTTTGGAATACCCACTAAAGAACAAGGAGTAATATGAGGCATTATGGGATCGATTATTACGTATACGTGTCGCAACCAACTCATTTAATTAGCCTTATTATTTAATAGCCTAGCCATAGTCCAAAACGAGTTAGGTACTCAAATCTGTGAATGGAAGAAACTATAGTGGGTTCTTTGATATATCATTCAATCTGCTGAACTACGAGTGTAAAATTAATTAAATAATTTAATTAATAAACAAAATAAATAAAAGGTCTTGATTGTTAATATAAGAAAAGAGTAATTATTAAATTCTACCGAGAAGAACCGAGAAGAAATATGTTACACATCGCACAAATTGGAAATATAAGGTTCTGTCACTAGATGACGTTAGTAATAAAAGTTTAAGAAAGTAAAAAATTAAGGACTTCTTTACATAATGGAACTGTCTTATCACAAAAACATGCGGAACCACAAATATAAAAAAGTACAAATAAAAGTATACACCAAAAGCACGGACAACATGCCTGTGAAGATACACACGGATTCCGTACTAACAATACGGAAAAAAATACTATAAAGGTCAATAAACTTTACGTAAATACCAGTGTAGTACCATAATCGGCAACTTACGAAAGCCTCATGTAATCAGTAAATGTTATTTCCTTATACAAACAAGCTGTACACTTCTAGCAGCCTTTGTTTTTAAAGTGAAACCTCTTTGGTAGAGAAAGGAGCCATATTTTCTAGTCGAACTTGAATGCAACGTAATCATTTCCGAAGTCCCAAGTGTACAAATTAGCACGAGATTTTCTAAACTATTTATTCCTGTTACAAAACCAGTAACAGTAGTAATGTAGCCTGTAAATTTCCCATTGCTGGGTTAAGGCCGCCTCTCCCTCTGAGGAGAAGGTTTGGAACGTATTCCACCACGTTGCTCCAATGCGGGTTGGTGGAATACACATGTGGCAGAATTGGTATGAAATTATACACATGCAGGTTTCCTGCACGATGTTCTACTTCACCGCTGAGCACGAGATGAATTATAAACACAAATCAAACACATAAATATCCATCGTGATTGCCTGCGTTTGAACACGCAATCATCGGTTAAGATGCACGCGTTCTAACCACTGGTCAATCTCGGCTTAAACTATTATTATCATTCAAATAAATAAAAAGATATTGGAAATGAATTCTGTCGTGACAAATCTGCGAGCGAATGACGCTATGTGTGAAACACGATTTTACAGTTATAACGATCTGTGGCTGTATTTAAGCGACCTTAAAACAACATTAATATCATAATTAAAAGACAAAAACACGCTAAGACGATTAGCGGACTATACAAGCTGAGACGTAACACGAAATTATGATTTATTATTACTTATTTTGAGTTATATGTCAAATTTATATATTTTTTTCGAGAATCTTACGTCTATATCAGTCCTTGGCCAGGTTCCTGGACTTCTTCCCTTCGATCGTTTAGGTAATAATGTCGTGAGGAGGTAACAAGCAGACATACATGCATAACTGTAATTTCGCCATTGGATATATAAAAGTCTTATTGTATTATGTGTTGTGTGTATGCGTTTGATACCATATATATACCGTTCGTTTTGATTCGAAAAAAAATATTTAAATTGTCATTCTTTTTTTTAAGTCATAATGTAGCATAAATAAAATGTAATTTAAAACTTTTAATGTCAATATTCGTTATTTTATCTTGTGACATAATTATTTATAGTCTGAAAAAGAACGTTGACCTCTTTTTAAAAAAAATATTAATTTAATACGGTATTATAAGTACAAATATAGTGATTCGATTTTAATCTACCTCTAATGGCATTTCGATTTGAATAATTTCACTTTGTTATCTGTGAGAATCCAATAATAGGTAGATACTAAGAATGATCAAAAATATTAGTATGCTTTAAGATTTTTAAAAATAATGTATGATGAACAAAACCAAATGTAAGCAAAGGTCCTTATACGTTCATTCTAGTCACAAATATTCATCCTAGTAAAAATGTGTAAAAATGGATGAACCAATTTAAAGAAAGATTATTATCTATTCTATATAAACTTAGCATTTTTTACTTTAAGGTACACAATACACAGAAAGTCATAAATCTCCAGCTTTAGCTAAAAATATATAAAACCTGTCTAGTCAGCGTGTGAATCATTTTATTCCGTACGATACCGACGTCGAATTGTAAATATTTATATTATTATTAATAATAACTAATGCGATTAAATTTAATTAGCTATCTAGCCGCCTTCTAACCTGAATGCATCAATTTATTTTGACAAATGAGATGTTAAGTGACATTACGAGAAATTAAATATGGCCGCTAGTTCTGTCCATTAAACCAAACCAGTTCAGCGTTTGTCGGTTTTTGTACATTTAAATAGTCATGTACTCCTTAGTCCGGTTTTTTTATATTATAACTTACAATTACGTCAGCGATTTAAAGCGGTACATATTACAAAAGAAAGTGGTCGTGCCGTGTCCGTCTGCTTATTTATCTAAACTAAATTAACTACCGAACGGATTTTGATACGGTTACTACAATGGACGCCATTACTCATGAAATTTGGGTACATATAAAATTTGTAATTTGTAGTGGGTACCCCGATTTTCATTGGTACGCCACTCCGAGGTCCCGGATTCGATTCCCGGCTGAGTCGATGGAGAAAAAGTTTATTACTTTTCTATGTCGTTTTGGGTATGGGTGTTTGTAGTACCATCGTTACTTCTGATTTTCCATAACATAAATGTTTTAGCTACTCACATTGGGATCAGAGTAATGTGAAGTTGTCCAATATGTATTTATTTATATAAAATGAATTAATGTATAATATATTCCACATCGGCTGGAGTATAAATGATTATATTCGATTTTGGTACAAATAATTCGGACTAAGAGCTTCACTTGTGAGCGTTGCATTAAACAATACAGTTATATGCATTCCTGTTTTAAACGTGGTATGCAGTTTGTAGCTCTTGAATGAGACGCCGGGACAGTATGATATAATCATTTAATGTTTATAGATGAAAAATACATAAATATAACTAAAATTAATATGACTAATTAAGTACAGGGTAAGCTTAAACTTTACTTCGACAAATATAAGAATACAGATACACGAAACACTACGAAAGAAATGAGCATGAAGAAATTTATATGATAATCGTAATAATACTGTTCTTCTGAGGATCTTACTTCATTTCAGATTCGAGACAATATAAAGGACCTACTCAAACTTCCAATAAATTCAGCAGACACCTAAAGAGCCCTTGCAGGTTATTTAACATCGATCGATTCAATATTTTTATAGACATTGACGCTCTAAGAAAAATTAACTCTAAGTAAGATGCTAAGACCCTTGTATCTGTAGTTGCACCGGCTCATTCACCAACCAAACCGGAACACATGGGCTTTTATGCCGAGTAAACTAATATAACAATCCATATTACTAGCACGAAACAGCAAAACATTTAAGACTTAAAATTATATTCATACATAATATTTTTAATTTACTTGGTGGTAAGGCTTTGTGCAAGCCCACCTGGGTAGGTACCACCACCTCATCAGATATTCTACCGCCAATCAACAGAACTTGTTATTGTCGTGAACCGGTTTGAATTATGAGTGAGCCAGTGTGAACAGGCACAAGGGACATAACATCTTAGTTCCCAAAGTTGGTGGCGCATTGGCGATGAAAGGAATGGTTACTGTGTCATACAGCGCCATTTTCTAAGGGCGGTACTCGGTAGTAACCACTTAATATCAGGTGGCCCATATGCTCGTCTGCCAACCAATAGCATAAAAAAAAGTATCAACAGTTCTCTCAACTTAACTGTTCATCATTGTAATACGACAAATTAAATTTGGCCCTCGTGCTGAATAATCCATTAAGTCATCCTCACATCGAACGCATAAGTATTATAAGAATAAAATACATTCGTAAATATTCTTCAAAGAATCACATTGATAATTACATTATTACACGTATATTTTACAATACAAAACCCCTCATTAATTTAATGGTGCCTTACATTCGTGTTAACAATGTTAAAATTTTCGTTGGAAACCGGTTATTGAACGGTCGAACGGTATTAAAATTAAATTCACGACTGTTTGTTTGTGTATCTGATAAACTTCAACAGTGATGATAAAGGGAATTAATGATGTCAGTTTTTCCACAAACATTGTCCTTTTGATAGATTTAGTGTAAGAACTCTTCAAGGAGACTAGCGGTGCATTTTACAGTGCACAATTATTTCCCACTGCTGGGCTAACGCCTCCCTTAGTGGAGCAGGTTAAAAGCATATTCCACCAACCATGCTGCTCCAATCTGGATTGTCAGATTCACATGTGGAAGAACTTCTTTGAAATTAGATGCAGTTTAAACATGCAGTTTTCCTCACGATATTTTCTTTGATCGACGAGCTTGACATGAATTATAAACACAAATTAAGCACATGGCAATTCAAAGATGCTGCCCTGGGCTCAAACCCACAATCATCGGTTAAGACATACGCGTACTAACCACTGGGCCATCTCGGCTCGCAAACTCCAATGGAACGGCAAATACGATCGAAAACAATTCCGGCGACGAAGTAACAGATTTTCTATGCAACTATACATACTCTAAAATGCTTGGCTAGTGAGAATTTACTTGGATTTGTACCTTAAGATCTGCGGCCTTGAGTCAGCCAAGCAGTCCGTTTATTTAGAAAAAAGCGATTAAGGTTAAAGTATATCTATTTAAGTCAATTTTTTTGCTCGAGCGCTGTCTATTAATTTAAAAATTAATGTAACAAGTAAGAGATGAAATTAATCATACTTAGATTTATTATTAATTCTATATGAATAATGATCTGTCACTTTGAAGTATTGATATTAGTTGTCAAATACAAAAAGGTTTTATATTAATTTTTAATTTAGCACATTCTATTAGGAACCGTTGTTATTAATTTGAAACAAATCCAATCGAATATTGTGTTCTATTACTTTTTTTTTAATTTAATTTTAAGTGCATTATAACATTCTTATGTGAAATAAAGATTTCAACCTCATACTGATTAACTGTTTGAAATAAATATAGCAAAGCCAGTGCCTCAAGAGCTCTCATAAAAACAATTTCTTTACAATAAAACATACAGATTATTTTCCTTATGACGTTAATATTTAAAACTGTAGTCCTTTGTTATTTGGTTTATTTATTTCGAATATATTTAATCATGTCATGCTCATGAATTGAGAGGCATCGTTAAAGCGGTGAATTGCGAGATATACTGTACCGTTAGCGCAGCGCTACACATACATACAACCTCGGTTAATAAAGTCACACGTGTAGCATGGCATGTGTGAAATATCGCGTAGGTATATCTCTTGACATTTCCTACGTGATAGATTTACAGTAAACATAATATTTAAAATTATATAGGAAAATGTTTGCTCGAATGTGTGGCGCCTGACTTATATTTTGGTCAATTCCTCGAATGCAAGTCATCAAGGAACAGCGTTCCAATCTATATTAGAAAAAAAATTGCACCAGATTTTAGACTAAAAAATATGTCAACTTTGCCCTGCATCTTAGAGTCATCCAGGTTGAAAATGTACTTTTGCACTTTAAGAAGCAGTAGCAGATACGACCTTTTGACAACTGATAAATTGTGTGAAAAGGCATGTTTGATGAATGCTTAAGGCGTGTGGATATAAAATGCTTTTATCATACGTTATGCAACTGATCAGGTTCGAGATTAATGTTTAAAGAAAGTTTTGGCACCGACGCAGCGGTTAAAACAAACTACTTTAGCCAAATACTCAAGAAATCTCTTTGGCAATACTAAATGCATTATCAAAAACTTCAAGCAGACATCTAAGTATTTTCAAAAAGAAGCTTTAACAAAAAAACAACAAAAAGATCTACTGCGAATTCGTACGAAGTACTTGATTTCCTGTAACATTAAAGGTAAAATTCTAAAAACAAAAAAGACACTAGCGGTAAAAAGTAGGGGTGTCGTGGGTCACCCCGATGGAACGAAGTTGCTTTCACGACGAATTATGTACTACTAATGGCAATGATAACACATTTGTTCAATTAAAAATCTGGTGGGAATTAAACCAATTACAAAAACAGAAATAGACGGGGAGATTGAGATAGAAAAGTCGCCTGGAAAGGTATAAAGATTTGTACCAATTAACTCTACTTTGACCTGCGTAAAAGAACTTCGTTCCAAAAAACCAAAGATAACAAAACTACACACAGAACATGCCAAACATACACGCCACCTACGTCCTATAAAGGGCAGCCTCGCGGTGTCAGCCTTCGCGACCACGCTGGGCGCTCCCAGGCAGACTATAGCAATTGCGTCGAAGAACGACGAGTGTGGCGCGATGACCAGTACGGGCGCGTCACGTGGACTCTTTGGAAGATTCTCACGACCCACCACCCGGACGCGGTGGAACCCAGCCGCCACCACCACCAATCGTACGAGAGACAGAATCGAGAAGCGCAGTTTGCTAGAACGAGACGGCAATGTTAGTATAGTCACAAAATAGCTACCATTAGTTATTTTAATCGAATGCTCTGGAATACAATCGTTTTCTGTTAGTGTTTTTCGTATTTTAACAAGTTAATATAAAATTATGGACATGTCCTCAACCTATTCTAACAAAATATTAATTCTTGTATTTTAAAAAATGAGTCAAATTCATAACTTATTAAATGTAATGATTAAAGTGCTAAGTAAGTAAAACCCTCTTGGAAGATTGTAAAGGAGAACATTATTTGATTCCTTCATTCAATTATGTACACAAACAAACAAAATAAAATCACACAATTGACAACACTAATACTTATTGTATGTTATATTAGTATGTGTATTTTTATGCGGAATCTTGAAAACATGGGTGTGTTCGGACAACGTATAATAAAAGCTTGTAAATATACCTAAGCTCGGCTAAGATCTATTCCCGAGTGTGGAGCTGGTATCAAGCAGGTTTCCTCGTGATGTTTACTTGTGTTAATGAATTTTAATTAAGTAAGCACGTGAAATTTCTGTGACGATTGTCTAGATATGTACCTGTATAATCTAGTTTGACATTTTCAAACCACTGTGTTATTTCAGCGTGTAATGCTGAACAGTTACAAATTAATATAGATTAACTTCCTTGCATATATCAACGTAATGTGTTCATGAAACATTGATACAAAATGGAACATCAGACATAAATGGGTTAGTCACGATTGATGGTTGCATGTTACACAAAAAAAAGAAAGAATAAAGATAAAGATGTTCACGACAGCCCCGGGTCGAGATGTAATTACTCTTTTCAGACTATTAGAAGTCATTAAGCACGTAGCGGCGTGTAACATGTAAATGTTAATTCAATTATAAAAAAATTGTGCCACTTTAAAAGTTATTTTTAACTTTTATTTGTCAAAATTTTTTGTCTAAAAAACAAATATGTAAAACATTGCTACCTATGATCAGCATTTCATCGTTTTAATTTTCGTAATATCTTATAACCAAAAATGTATGGTATATGTATTTCAAAGATAAACAAACGAAATTGTATATTATGTACACAAGTTACTTACATTCCTATAATAAGTGAAGCTTATACACCTACACTGCTTATACGCTTATTATAAATGTTGATCAGCGGGTGATTTATTAAACAGTGCTGTGTCTTTTTCTTTCGAACGTCGAATCTGTGATGTTAGAAGGGAGAAATTTATAAAAAGCCAATCAGTGTTAAGAAAGGCCGTTTGTTTAAAATTCAAAAAATTGTAAATATAGCGTACAAGCAGCTATTCCACGACATTTATGTAAACACTTGATAATAAAAACCTAATATTGAAAGTTCTTTCCAACGATTTCTATTTATTTTTTAGTCACAAGTTTATTGAACTCTCCAAAAGTATACATTTACAGATGAGTGCTGGAATGCTTGAATAAATCATGAAGTAATACAATCACAACAATTTAGGCGGCAGCATATATTTGAACCGAAACTAAAGTTGTGATGAACTGAATTGCAAATCGATCCAGCGCGCTCAACCTCGCTCATATATTTGGAGTCCAAATGTTTACCGATCACGGGACGAATTCTACTAACAATTTGTCGAAATTACCGAAATTCTATCGAAGCGTTATCGTTTCTCATCATCATCCGTTTTAAAAAAATTATTTGGAGTTGGGCAGCATGTCTTCTTTTTTCATACTTCTCTGCCTAATATCATCTCACACAACACACACACAACACCAGCCTGTAAATTCCCACTGCTGGGCTAAAGGCCTCCTCTCCCTTTGAGGAGAAGGTTTGGAACATATTCCACCACGCTGTTCCAATGCGGGTTGGTGGAATACACATGTGGCAGAATTTCTATGAAATTTGTCACTGCAGGTTTCCTCGTGATGTTTTCCTTCACCGCTGAGCACGATATGAATTATAAAGACATATTAAAAACATGAATCAGCGGTGCCTGCCTGGGTTTGAACCCGCAATTATTGGTTAAGATGCACGCGTTCTAACCACTGGGCCATCTCCACTCAATCATCATCATCTCACAAGTAACATTATTTCCAGCCATATCGTCTTTTACACAACACATCCATCGTTTCATTAGTCTGTATCCATCCACACCCATGCTCAAGACCTTCCTTATAACATGGTCCACATTCTTCTGCACATGCCCATACCATGGTATACGGTTTCCACATAACCTATTAGTTACCGGTGGCACTTATAGTTATCGTTCTTGTTTAACTGTTTTATTTTTCTAATAATACAACAATCTCATCGCGGTTTGGTCCAAGATGTATCGGAGTAAAATCGTAACCATCATAATATATATAAGCGGAATACCACTCACTGATTAATCACGAAGTCTTATAAACTACAATACCTACAAACTTGAATTTTGGCAGGTAGGTTACTCATAAGGTATAGACATCCGCCAAGAACGAATTTTACGAAACCCCATGCCTAGCAGGACAAAACGAGGGTTACAAGTGTGATTGTTTTATAAATTTCACGCGGGAATGATGTGGTTTAAATAGACAGTGACAGAAATACACGTCAGTACAGTTCATCGAAATACACGTCTCTTGCTTATGTTACACTACAGCCAGGTATAGGTATTATAACATGGGTAAAGCCGCAGATTCAGCTAGTTATAGCCCTCAGCTACAACACAGCTGACGTAAATTTTGTAAGGAATAGCCGGTATCGTATCGAAATAGAATCAGGTAAGTATCGTGACCTTTTAAAATTCGTAGAATAGACCCCACTGAGAGTGGACGATCGCGTGAAGCCTATAATAGATATATTCCAACCCGCAGACCAATGTGACCCAAATGTTATCTGACCCCAACCGAGGCTCTGACCTTTGTCCTTTGAAACTTATTAAGAAGATTTGAAGTCGTGTAATAATAGACTGAACCGTGTGCATCTTTACCGATGATTGCAAATTCAAAACGGGGCAAGCACAGCAGAATTTTCATATTCTTAATATGCGTTTATACTTCATCTCGTGCTAGGTAAATAACAATATCGTGAGGAAACCTGCATATATCATATCATATCATGCCATTTCAATGTATTCACTAACGAAGATTGGACCAGCATGGTAGAATATGTATCAAATAATTTCCTTACAAAGAAGGAGGCCTTAGTACAGCATTGTTCATTTACTGCATTACTTTAATTCAATTAATTAATAGATATTTCTTTATTTCCAGCAAGTCTTTATACTCTCATTTTTATTAAACATACAGTTAACATATTATGTTATCAGTAAAGGTAAAAAAATAGAGAGATACGATGTATCAATAACACAAACAATAACAATTAACGAGATGTATATTTTTTCATAAAATAATTGTTTTGATTATTAATTAATAAAATATATACATAATTAAGCAATCGAGCTCTTGATATATAATAATCACCAAGCAGTGTTTTGTTAATCTACCTTTATATACAATTGACTGTAGCACGCGGATTCGCTCGCTATTAAGAATCAAGTGTTAGCAATAAAAATGAGAATATATATTAATATTATAAATGTAAAAGTAACTCTGTCTGTCTTTGTCTGTCGGTCTTTCACGACTAAACAAATGAACCGAATCTAAAACCTGAAGGAACCTCCAAGAAAGGACATAGGCAACTTTTCTGCCTGACACATGACGACCAACCTAAAACGCAAGCGAAGCTGCGGACGACAACTAGTATTACAATGAACGCGTTTAAGTCTATTATTACACGACTTCGAATCTTCTTCATAAGTTTCAAAGGAAAAAGGTCAGAGTCTCAGTTGGGGTCAAATAACATTTGGGTCACATTGGTCTGCGGGTTGGAATATATCTATTATAGGCTTCACGCGATCGTCCACTCTCAGTGGGGTCTATTTTACGAATTTTAAAAGGTCACGATACTTACCTGATTCTATTTCAATATGACATCGGCTATTCCTTACAAATTTTACGTCAGCTGTGTTGTAGCTGAGGGCTATAACTAGCTGAACCTGCGGCTTTACCCGTGGTAAAAGTGCGAGGGGTCACCGGTAATATACAATCTTCTTTAGTGGCAAAGAATGAACTAAGCTACGGAAAATATGTCACTGCGGCGTAACATGTCGTTTACTTGTATATAACATTATTTTTAGCTCGCCGCTTCGACAACGTCCTTGGGATTCAAACTGGCTTCATAACAAAATTCACAAAAGATTCGGTCCATTGGTTCGGCCGTATTTGATTAACAGATGAGCAGACATAGTTACTTCGCTTTTCAAATATTATAGAATATTTGTAAAGATGTGCCTCTAAAGTCAGATTTAAATGGCCAATAATAAATCTTTCAGAAGACTAAATACATAATCTATAATAAAACAAGAAAAGTGAAAATTAATTATTTTACTGCACCGACCAGATACATTACAAACACATTAAGTACAAGAATCATTTAATTAGTAGTAAGTTAGTTCTGATTTTATTACTTGTTGAGATATGAGTGTTTTCTTATAAACAAAATCAACATTTTTTACTATTATTAAAAATAAAAAAAAACGTAAAAGAAGATTCATGAAACACTCCGTTGAGACTAAGTAACTTTCCCTAACCATAACCGTACATAATAGAAAGAGACGGAGAGAAAGAAAAAGAGAGGAAGAGAGGAAAATCGCCTATAGAAAACAGATCGCTTTTTCCTCACATAACAATTTATAAAAGTTCACTCTTATATAAAAAAAAAATAATAAAAAATATAACTAAAACCTCTTTCGTATTCAATTATATTTCCGACTTTGTTTGACAAGACTAGAAAGCTCGAATAGAGGTTAGGTAAACTCTTAGATTCAATGAATTAAGATTGTTACCGTTACGAATTTCGTGCCTGCGTTTACGCTTATGTAGAACAACCTTGACGTAAATGACCCACACAGAGCCATAGGACAGTGAACTTGAAACTGTACATAAGGTTGTGAGATGTACAGTGTGTAGTTTTTAATAACGGTCACAATTAAAATGTAATTTGAATGAAACATACAACTCGATACTGAATTTTAACATACTATATAACCAGTTTTGATTTTTTATTATTAAACTCTCGTTTTATAAATCTCGATTATTAAACGCTAATCAAAATGAGTTTAACAACCGCTTATTTGTCTAACTAACGATTAGTGTTACTTGTATAAAAAATATACCTTTGCCGAATTAATTGATTAAAAAAAAAACTTTAGAAAATTTGTTTTTATAATTCATCTCGTGCTCGGCGGTGAAGGAAAACATCGTGAGGAAACCTGCATGTACAATTTTAATGAATTCTACCATGGCATGCCATTTCAATGTATAAACTAACGAGGATTGGACCAGCGTGGTAGAATAAGTGTCAAATCATCTCTTTACTGAGGAGACCTTAGTCCATCAACTGTACAGTAAGAGTTAGAAAACCTTCGTCAATTTTCAAATTAATTCCTTTATCAAGTCTTAAGCTCTTAGTACCTTTTGAATCTAAACATCAAATCATTTCGAAACAATCGAATCACGATCGGTAAAGCAGATTATAGCTCATACTGAGCACACGAAAATAGATCTTAAGGTGACGAACCTTTTCTAAGCCCGACTGTACATTTACTGCATTGCTTTACTTCAATTACTTTGTTGTTGATGTTAGAAAATTAAGTTCAACTATCAAACGAGCTAAAATTAAGTTAAGCATTGACACGTGTGTAGACGCGTCAAAGTTTAACCTAATTTTACCTTCCGTTGCAAACGAGAAGCCCTGCAGGTAAACCTTTATTACTCACCTAGTTTTACATTTCATTACATTACTTGATATTATTACTTTGAAGGAAAAGTTTCTAGAGGAGAAGTTTTGGAGATGACACCATCACACAGTTCTAGTACGGGTTTTTTGGATTTACATTATATTTTCCTTAACGTAAACATCAAGAAAACAAAATAAGGCTACAGCCTCCTCTCCCTTCGAGGAAAAGGTTTGGAACATATTCCACCACGCTGTTCCAATACGAAATTTTATTTTATTAGAGCAAATATGGACTTTAAAACCTATTGAATTATTTATCTAGATATGAACTTATAACCTTCAATTAAAATTAAAGCATTCTAAGGACAGAGCCAACGGCTCATCTATTTCAATACTGTAAATCATAAATAATGAATGATGCAAAGTTAGAACTGTTACATATCATAATTAATCATAAAATCTTTTATCTGATAAGACGTCATATATCAAAGATCCAAAGCGGCCACTTAGACGCTGACTGACTTTCTTTCTGTCACTTTTGACTTGATTTACTCGTACACATTACATTGGTGATTATTCTTAAATTGGTTCCAGAGTTTTGTAGACGCCTGTCTGAGTAGGTACTTAATCCTAAAGCCTACTGCCAAACATCCATCCTTAGTATTCTTGTGTTCCGGTTGGCAAGTAAGTAAGCATTTTCAGTGACATGGGTCATAACATCTTAGTTATATAGTTTGCTGGTTCGGTAGTGACCATTTACCATGAGATAATCAAATCTATATTTATATATTAATATTATAAATGTGAAAGTAACTCTGTCTGTCTGTAGCTCTTTCAAGACCAAACCGCTGAATCGAATGAAGCAAACCTGAACTCCAAGGAAGGCATAGGTTACTTTTTTGCATAACACATAACGCAAACGCGAGCGAATCCGCGGGCGACTACTAGTATGTTATACTAGACAGTGTCATAATGGTAGTATGCGTAAGCAATCTGTAACGTCTCCGATAAGACGTAGTGGGTACCGCTAGTTTACTGGTTATTTCAATGCCTTCAGCGCTGGCGAGGGCATACATCTTGTGAGGGAAACGCGTGAAGGCGTAATTCCAGAAAAAAAGGTCGTCTGAGTATTTCATAAAAATGCCAAAAAGACTCATATATGACTGCATTTAATAAGAAAATAGTATAAAACAAAGTCGATTACCGCTGTCTGTGTTTATGTTCTTAGTTGTTAATAGATCTTTAAAATTACGCCACGAATTTTAATACTGTTTTTTTAATAGCTAGATTAATTAAAGAGGACGGTTTTTATATAATACATGAAAAGAGACACTGATAATTTTAGAAGTTTCTAATGTGATGTGAATAAACAAATTCTGTAGTATATATATATATATATATATATATATATATATATATATATATATATATATATATATATATATATATATATATATATATAGTACCAGCATTGAATAGTAGACCAAGACACATTTGATACATAACGCTTATTAATTTATTTGTTTAACGGTAGCCAAATGAGAACAAATACATATTCCGTAGTACGTCACGCTTGGTAACGGAAAATGTTAAAACTACGTTCAACTAGACCTTATCTTAAGAAGGCGGTACTTTCTCTGCACTTCAAATTGTCAAACTGTTACATCGGAACATGGAGAAAGAGTTAACTACAGAGATTGTACTTTGCTCTTGTTCCCAGTATCCTGAAGTTGCAAACACAAAAGTGACTGTCTGTTTGTCACAATTACACGTCTTTTAAGCATTACCATTAAACTGATCATGATGATATAGTACATAATATCTATACATATAATAGAATTGGACTGCCTGTTGTAATATTGAATAACTGCTTTTGACTAAATGTATTCACGGTACATGTACCAAAGTAACATTTTTTGTTACTCTTGTCTGTCTGTCTATTTGTTCTGGGCAATCTTTGGAACGGCTGGACCGATTTTGATGAGACTTTTACCGGTAGATAGCTGATGTAATGAGGAATGATGCGATGTGTGCAACGACTCCCCCAACCACTCAATATAACAAAAACTGCCTAATACAGAATCCAGAATTAATAAGTTATAGTAAAAATTGCGAAGTAAATCATCATTCGCACCGCCACATCTATACCCCTTTAAACTACAAACGAATCTACAACAACAACAACAGCCTGAAATTCCCACTGCTGGGCTAAAGGCCTCCTCTCCCTTTGAGGAGAAGGTTTGGAACATATTCCACCACGCTGTTCCAATGCGGGCTGGTGGAATGCACATGTAGCAGAATTTCTATGAAATTTGTCACATGCAGGTTTCCTCACGATGTTTTCCTTCACCGCTGAGCACGAGATGAATTATGAAGACAAATTAAGCACATGAATCAGCGGTGCTTGCCTGGGTTTAAACCCGCAATCATCGGTTAAGATGCACGCGTTCTAACCACTGGGCCATCTCGACTCTAACGAATATAAAACGAATCTAAATTCAGTACAATCCGGTCTAACCTTACAAGGTTCAAGTTACAATCAAATTAAACAAAAAAAGTAGAATAATCGTATACATAGTTTTAACAACACACAGGTATACAAGCTATCAGGAATTTACAGGACATATTGTAACCGTCACTTGCAGTCGATTTCCCAACATTGATCCCAAATTTGTTGTGCCACTCAGGTTTCTTAACAATTTTGTCCGATCAATAACCTTTATCGACCTGAAGATAATTTAAACTAGGATTTTGAGATCTTGCATATAAGCCTCCAGTCAATGTGGTATTTAGATAATGAACATATCAGATACGAAATTTTAATATACTTCATCACCCTCCTTCCCCTATCCCAATTTTACTTGGGATCGCGCAGAATGTTCTTCCATACCCCTTATCAGAAGTCACCTCACATGTAACATTCTTTCCAGCCATATCGTCTTGGACACAATACATCGAACGTTTATTTGGTCGTTACCTACATTTATATCCATCCACATCCACGCTCAAGACCTTCCCTACAACATGATCCTCATTCCTCCAAATCTTAATCTACTTATGTCAATAATTCATAGAAAAGTGCAAAATATCAAGTAGGCAAATTGACTGTTATTAATAACTCCTGAGTATACTGTGTTGCAATACCCAATACCATAATTAAACGTCAGTCTCTGGTCAACCCTGACTCCTAAGTTAGGTCATTGTACGTGTACAAATGGCTGACATTAATCATACTCTGTAATAAAAATGGTGGAAGAGTAACCACTAAGGTTTTGCTGGTTCTTCTGGGTTAAATCTATTTATGTTTTAACTTACTAGCATTTCGGAAAATAGATGCAACTCTAACATGACGATTTAAAAGTGCTTCCATGAGCCTAATTGAATAAAACCTATTTTAAGTTTCATTTTGATATTTTTTATAGCTGCATATCAATAATTGACAGAATCTATAAAAAAATATTAGCCAAATATGTAGCGGATGTAAAAACGAAAGTAAATTTGTGCTAAACTTAAAAAAAATATACTTTTGGATTCCTCTTTTATTGTAATAGTAATATTTGAAGCAATAAAAAAACAACAAAATTGTTGGTACATTAAATTTTATCAAAGTTTACTATTTCATTTTTTAAATGAATTATCAAGTATAAATTTCTAGCATCACTTTTGTCTTTTAATTTAGACTACATATAATTATAGCCATTTTGAAGTTGACGTTGTAAATTATACAACTAGATGAAAGTTGGATTATGAGCAATGAGAATAATTTTGACCTGAACAGCCTTAACTGTTTTCGTTTTTATAAAAAAAGTGTTCATTAAAATTCCACTCAGTACTTTGTGATGCACGCGCAGACCATAATATTGGCTATATATTAAAGCATTTTTGTTAATAATTAATTATAATATTTTAATAGTAAAGTAATTTATATTTTAAGAGCTGGATGCGAGTAGCTGGAGAAAGACCACAGTGGCGTGCACTGGGAGAGGCCTATGTCCAGCAGTGGACAAAAATAGGCTGTTGATGATGATGATGATGATGAATAGTAAAGTACGTACTATGCTACGAAAACCATTTTACATAGTTTTCATACAAAAGTTTTTTTAAACATTTTAACTTATGTATCTTCGTACAGTCGGGGTAAGAAAAGATTCGTCACATTAAGATCAATTTTCGGTATGGGCGATAATCTGCTTTACCGATTGAGAATGACATATTGCGTCGCAATTATTTGATGTTTAAATTCCAAAGGTACAAAAAGTTTAAGACTTGTCAAAGAAATTAATTTGAAAACTGACGAAGGTTTTCTTACTCTGACTGTACATATATTTCCTTTACTAACAATATAAACGTGAGCAGCAAAAACGAAATGAAATCTTACAAGTCGTCAATTCGAATATTAAGCACATAAAGGGTGCAATGAGGTTGCTTTCCACAGTAAGAAGCCGTAATAATGCCTGCGTACGTTTACGCCTCAATCGATTTTGATCATTGTACCATCGGATACGCAGAAATCTTCAATGTTTTGCTATTTACGCCGACATTACAACTCAATGTACAAGTATCAAGAATAATGTAATCAGTTTAAATATTTTTACACCGTAAAAGGTATTATAATAATGAGATAAAATTCGTAAATAAATTACCAATTATTTCTCGATTCTATAATCAATACTATATATTAAGGAGATTCCTTTATCTTCTATACATCTGACAAGACAAATAAAAAAAAAAACAAAAGCGCGCGAAATTGTATCAAACCGCCATTTCGTTGGCCGAGAACTGTAAGGTCGATTTTGGCGCGACTTGCAATTTGTTAAAAAGTATTTATTCTATTTTGTTTTATTTTACACTTGTAAGTTTAACTGAGTATGTTGTTTACTTCAATATCTATGAATTGGTGATTTATTTATGTTAAAATATATTCGAAGTTTGCTTTGACACTAAATTGTTTTAGGTATTTTATATTCTTGTCTTTTTTTAAATCTATTTCTGCTCTGTACACTAAATATTTAAGACCTCGAACAATTATAGCACGTTAATTCAATGTAAAAATTATATATTTGTCTTTACTCTTGCCTAGAATACATTGTATTTACCTAGTGTTAACTACAGCGTACTTACAAGAAGGAACAAAAATGTACACGAACTAAAATTATCATAGACATGTCAAAATTGAATTGTCAGAAAAGTGTTGCCAGTCAACAAAAATCCTTTTTTAAGATTGTTCTATAAAAGAGTATGTCAAGTATCCGTTCTTGGTAATTTTACCAAGACGATAGGATAACTATGTCAGGAGATTTATTTTAAAACACGCAATATATTTACCGTTATTATATACAATAACTTCGTGCTCAGGGAAATGTGCTAAAATAATAGTAAATTACCATTCATATTATATATGCGTCATAAAATCAAGCAACACAAGAAAGTCTAGCCTACACGAGCCACTGAGTTTAACTCATTACTCAGACCGGGTCAAGCTAAATTAGTTTTACACTTATATTTCCTATACGAGAAATACGATTATTTTTAGTAAAAAGTATATTTAACTAGCGACCCGCCCCGGCTTCGCACAGATGCAATACTGATACTAAATATACTTCAGAATTTGTTTAATTACGACATCACATTAGAGGCTTTTGTGTAAACTAATTGTCAATTGTTAAACATGTCGAAAATAATCAAGCCGCCAGTGATTAACGACGAAGCGCTAGTTGTTTTTATAATCAGAGTGTGTCGAGTGTAAATTTGCCACAAAGGAGTAGGGTGATAGAACGACCTTTAAAACGCCTAAAGATACGGTGTTTGCCCAATAGTGAAATATTTAAGATCGCTGAATTTAAAAGAAATCAGTTTTTTTTTTCTCTTTTTTGCTCTTTTTTAAACAAAATACAGTTATAAAATATCTCAAAATTTTAGGTAGATAATTAAAATTAAGAAAATTATTTAATCGCTCAAGCGAAATTGTTCGTTCCACATTCATTTTCACTTATACTTAATTTTAATTAAAACTTGTGTATTTAATGCAAATTCGAGTGTACTCCATTGAAGTAGACCGAGTAGCACTTAAATAATTAATTTAGCCTGCCTGTCATATAATTTAGACTAAATTTTTACTCAAGTTTACCATCGGTTTCGAATTTTAAAGATTTTTTTTTTTTTCATAAACCAACGCACATTTTAGCCTATCAAAAGCCAAGCATGGATTTTTTTTTTCTATCAAATCTTAAAGCACAGAAATTATTTTCTATGTCTGAGGACTATACAAATTTCAATTGTACTGAATTGATGTTTGAGTCAAGGTATCCGAAATGAGGATGTACCATTTAAGACCTTATGCCTGTAATTGCAAAAACACTTTCTTCAAGTCGTACAGACATACAATGCTGATTTCAAATCAGCTAATGAGTGGTGCTAGAGGGTCTTCTACAAAACACTAGCAGGTTTTAGATGTAACGCTTTTAAAAGCATGAAACTGTACGTTACTGTTCAATTTGTGTGTGGTATAAATTATGATTATACAGAATAATATACTTCATCATCATATTTATTTAAAGTGTATATGAGCATGATAAATAACCTTACCGTTTGATACTGGTATTAGCTTATATATGAAACTATACAAATCGGAATCCTAATGTAGATGTATATTTATTTTGAAATTAACTATTCCATCTATTAAGACGTCCGAATCCTTGAAATATCAATTATAATTCATCCGTCGCAATATTGCGCCACTCAGCATTGCCTCAATTCGATACGCCACGCTCTACAAAACCAACCTTGTAGGACAAAATTAAGAGACGCATTACCTGGAAATAGGTAATCTGCTGATTATTCAACGCAAGTAACCGCGTCGAAATTTTCTTAAACCCAATGATATTCTAATAAACAGATATGGTATACAGATATGTTATACCCATACTAAACAACAGAAAGAAGTGTGCCGCGCCGGGAACCGTTTATTTTACATTTCGTTACAAGTAAAAAGGATAGCTTGATAAAAACAATAAGTAAAAGAGATAACTAGATTTTTAATTACGCAAAACGTATTAATACATAATTATGATGTATTATAACGTATTACTGGCATAAATATGATGAAAACGACTTAAGGCAAACGTCCCAATTAGGACGTTTTCTAGTCTTCACTTTTTGCGCGTTAATGACATATCTGTTTACTAGAACATCATTGCTTTAACCTGTATACGACATTATCCAAGTCACAGGATCCCTCAGTATCAAATTGTACTACCATCGGTATTGTGCTAACAGACAGATACTGACATCTCACATTTATAGAGCAAGGGTACTTAGTAGGTCACGAAGCAGCAAGAATCTTCTCGAACCAAAAAAACCTTATTTACGAGGGATCCAAAAGTACGGATTCAAATGATCGTCATTACAATAAAATAATAAAATTTCCTTCCCAATCTTCAGTTACAAAACATTAAGCAGCTCAAGCATTCCCTATTCTAATTGGACCTCATTGGACTTTTTTCTTTTACTTTATAAAATGTCTGGCACGCGTAACAAGGCCGCTTCAAATCTTTCAGTTAACCACTATCCGATAAGTCTCTCGCGTATTGTTAGTATGCCAGAAATATTCATGCAAGTGCCAATAACAACCGTTCAAAGTATCAACTCAATAGATAAACAATTCGTATCCGCATAGAAACATTCGTTTTTATATTGAACATTCGTAAATGTTTTACATTCGTCGCACAATAGATGTCATCAATGATTGTTCTCATTTCAAAAGTTACTTGCATTCGAATATATTTCAGTTACAAAATAAATCCTCAATGGTTTTTTCAAATGAGGATACTGTAAAGAGTTTTTATGCATCTGTAAGGAGTTCTTATGCGTCGTCAAAAGCCACCCGACAAAAATAATTCAGATGTAACATGACATTTGCTTGTCATATGTGGTATTGTACGGAGGATGGTGAAAAGGAGTGTTGGTCATGATTGCGATCACAGAACTCATTTTTATTTTACTGGATGTTATTTTATTATTGAAGTTTGCAGTATTGAATTGTGATTATAATTTGTGTTACCTCGCTTCTAGTTACTAAAAATATACATATATCTTTGACATAAAGTTGGCTATGTAACAAAAAGTAGTTAAGGAGGATAAGGGGACGACCTAAGAGATGGAAGGAGTATGTGAGGAGGAATATTGATAGAGATTGATGTGAACAAATGACGAACAACAAAGAAGAATGAAAGAAAAAATGAAGGACTTCATTGATGTATATAAAATAATGAAATATTTATATTGTGTTATAAAATACATACTGCGCCGATCTATAACTACAGACACATGAAACATAACATCTTAGTTCCCAAGGTTGGTGGGTCATTGGCGATGTAAGGAATTGTTAATATTTCTTACTAATAGACGATGACTTAATAGACGATGGTGACCTCTTACAATTAGGTGGTCCATTAGGTCAGCCACCAAACTATACTATAAAAAAACATCCTAAGGGAAAAAAGAAGAAAGTTAGCTACGCTCTACGCATTTGGTATTGAAAACTACAAACCATTTCACGTGATTCATTAAGCAATTTACCAGTATTATGGTTTAATTTATCCCATTTCGACTAAAGGATTAAGACGTTTCAGCTTTACTATTTCTTTAAGTACAAAAGGCCATATGTATTACCATGGAAACACAGAAAGAAAATACAATAATATTGTACAAATACAACGCCATTACTGTCGGTGTACATTCGAACGGTGCATACTTAAGTTATGATGAATGATGGAATTTACTGATACAGCAATAAACTTTATACATTACAAAACAATGTAACTTTGTCTGTATGTCTCTCGCTCTTTCACACGAGAAACTAGCTTGATAAAATCTTATATATTAATAGGGGAAGGCGACTTTTGTCCCAGTGATTATGGGGCGTTAGTTGCACATTAAAATCGGTTATGGTCTCATTTTGAAGAGGATTATTAATTGCAATTTACTACTTTGTTACAATTTAACAAATAATTAATTTTAGAAAGCAGAAAATGTTGTTGGCGTGTTAAAGTTTTATTACGTATAAGAAAAAAATGAAAAGCTGAAGCCGTAGACAATACTGACTGAATTGGTATATTATTTGATATTAAAAATTAAAACGTCATTTAACAATAACATACGAGTACATTTAAATGACATTTTGGTACCAAAATTTGATGAGCAATTTGCGGTTTAGAGTGAAATGAAAACTAAACCTACAAATGTAATAGGTTTCGAAATTCCTAAAAAATATTTCGAATAAATGCGAAGTTTTACGGAAAACAAATTAGTTGGGTATAAACAAAGTTTAAAGTCTGAGCAAGGACGTTTTTCATACCTATCACCTTACAACCAATCCTTAAAATACGAGCGAAACCGAAGGAGACTACTAATAGAATAAAAATAGAAAATTGCATGAAAATTTACTTATTACTTTATCACGCAAAGAACTGATCGTAATTTATTGCCATTAATTAGAAAATCAGTTACGTCATTGAATAAAAACTATTTTTTTTTTTGAAAATTAACATTTCGATAAGGCCGAAAATCGGGCAGGTAAGGCCAATTCCAAAAGCAGTTGGGTGTCCTAGCGTGTCGCGGGGCCTTATAATGGTTCCATTTCAAATGCGACGCGAAGGCCAAACGAAACGTCACTTTGTAAACTAGATTGACATTGATCAATCCATAAAGCAAATATGTATAATCATTTAATATGTATTAGAATTTCGTATATAACTTTATATAGTACGACACAAATTAGATTTAGCATCGGCAAAATTCATATAATCGATTACTGGCTATTTACACAACCAATAGAAATAGCTCCCTATCGCGCCATTCGACACGCTATTCGTAGTTCAACCCGAAACAGCAAATCGACGTGTCAAATTGAAGAATATATTAAGTCATCTGATATTACACGTTGTTACGTTTGTGTAAAGATCATATTCACATAAGAAATAAATATTGATAATTTGGGATGGAGTGCCTAATTCGGATGCGATCAGTTTTACGAATTTTGCCGATGCTACATCTAAATTGTGTCGAACTATACGTTTTAAATGCCTACGTTTTCTTTTTAGCGCAAGAAAAACTAAACGTTGACAACGTTTGAATTTAGAAATACAGACTGTTGGTTTGGTTAAGATTATACTAAAAGATGGCTTGGATGATGGGACTAACAATACATTACTTCAACAGTCTACCTCATTTTTCTTTTAACCGATTAAATCGCGTTCGTGCGATGGAAGATTCTTAAGACTTTAAGAGTTAAGGAATCCAATGAAACGTCTTAGCGGATTTATTTTTTCATCCAGGGCTTAAACTATAGACTCAAACTCGAACTGAAATTCTTTTATTAAATGTAGAGGCATTACACTTAATATACTTATTGATGGTCAAGGTAAACATAGATAAGTAATATCCCATAATGTCTATTTGTTTAAAATATGAAATATATTTTAAATTAAACTACATCTATTTAATTTAATATTTAATAAATAAATAGATGCTATCCTAGAATGAGACCCTTGCACCTGTCTTCCACACACAATTGTTCTTATCATTAACGCCCGTTTTCAGTTACCTATCTAAGATTACAGATAGATCGCTATCCCCGATTGTCACATAGAATTTATCTCTTGTTAGTACGCGTTTCACAACCAAGGATAATGCTATTTATCTTCGACAAACGATAGATTACTTTTCCCTCTCACCTATCTTAGCTTCTTTGAATGTTTCGTTTTACGATAACCACGAAACAATGTCACGCTCAAAATTTGTTTTTCATATATTTATTTTTTATTTGTTTACTATTTAAAATTGAGTAATAAATTAATTTTAATAAAAATAAAATATCATAATGTAATTAGGTAACGAAACGTGTTGACAGTTTGAAGTTTCAATTTTGGTTTTCAGTTGGTTATCAATTTGTGTTTGCTTAATTATCTATTTATTTTTTTATTATTGAATTCATTTACAGCACCTTTACTCAGTCTGATATGCTAATTCGTAAACATTTAGTTTATTCATGTAATTTATTCGTGGCTTATACTTCTTTTGTGATCGCACAATATTGGAATCACTGTCGCTTTCTGTATCTGTATCATAATCATTCAAAATTTGTAATAATTCCATATCACTATCATCACTGCTACAATATTCCGTCAGTAATAAAAATTAGAGCAATTACAAATTTAAAATTTCAAGTCGATCGGCCGAATTTGACGGATAAGCGATTGACGTTACTAGAGATAGCTTCGTCTATCCGAGAGTAACGTCAAACGTATATAGAAACGTAGGTAGCCACGAATTGTATGAGCGGTCCTATGTCTTGTAAGCTATCTGCCCGCTCGATGACAGATAGCTAGTTTCGGTAGGAAATGCTATCCGTCGATAGGTAATTGAAAACAAAATAAAGGCAGAAGGATAGATTTGGTTATCTTTAGTTACTGAAACAAGGAATAGGTAGATTATTGAAAACGGCCGCAAGACGCATTAGAACTGTAAAGTCGGTGATAGAATATAAATGATTATTATTAACAACTCAGCAGATTTACCAAAAAATAGTTTAAGATCAAGAAAACACTACTTAAATACGTACACAGATACTTTTTTATGATTGTTGACTTATGAGTATCGACGATTTCTTTTATTAAAAGAGGTATTAGTAAAAAAATCGATTAAGAGTTGACTGCCAATTGTTTTAATTTCGCGCTACGTTACAAAACTTACTACATTTAAAAAATTGCATACTATAAACAATTTAATTCTTGTGCATTTAAATTGTCAGCCAAAATAATTAATTCAGCAATACATAATTGTAGAAGTTACAAAATATTGTCATTTAAAAATAATTATAGTTTTATTAAGCAATCCTATCTGATTAAGATATTACTTAATTTATTAAATTATTTTCATCTTCTACAGTATTTAGTAAACAGAACTATTCATATTTTTAAAAACGTTTCTTCAAATCACATATTGTCATTAGATTATTTATGATACGAATTAACGGTACTATAAATAAAGACATGTGTAAAAAAAAGTAAAATTCTGAACGAATCGAACCGGAAGTATATCAGAATAAGAGTAAAACTATCGCACTTCGATCAATAAATTTGAATTAGCAGATTCCATCACTTCCGTTACTGACAGATCAAATTTGTAAAAGCGTATTATATACACGTACGTATAAAACTTAACCAATGCCTATAGTAACGTAGATCGCTAATTATAAGTTAATTCGTGTAATTAACTACTTAAATGAAAGAGAGATTTAGATAATTTAATTCAATTCTTAAGTTGTTTAAAGTATAAAATTCCATTTAACTAACAAGTATGTCGACTTAATTGTTACGATAGAGAGTTTGAAATCACTCATACATAATGTACTTTTTAGTTAGTATATATTGACGTTACATTTATGAACTTTTTATAATATAGATAAGACTAACATATAGGCCATTTGATAGTAAGTAATCAGCATCACCCATAGACAATCTCTACGTAAGAAATATCAACTGTTCCTCACATTCTTTCCGATCACGTCCTATCAGATAATGAGAGTGTCTATATTTGCGCAAACACTTGTGCAATGTAATATGTCGTGCCCGCCGGTGAAGAAAAACATCGTGAGGAAACCTGCATGTGTCTTAGTTCAACGACATTGTGCCACATGTGAATCCACCAAAACGCCTCAGAGCAGCGTAGTGGAATATAATCCCAAACTTCTCCACAGAAGAATTAGCCGAGCAGTGGAAAATTTACAGACTGTACGTTTTGTAGTCTAGTCTTGTTTGAGACTGGTCGCCGTGACCGAAGTCGACATACTTACAAATTCAATAAAGCTCTTTTTTATATATCCAACCTTAAAAATTTATTTCAATTACCTATAAACAGATTTTTAGTATTGCACAATAGTGATATTTCTTTCTTTTGCCCGTTGCCGCTCGCTCGTTTTACTATTCAACATTTTCAAGGCTTCCATTTATTTTCAACAATGCCTCAGTACCATTGTTAGCGCTGTGAAGCGATATTTGCTGGTAATTGTTAACAAAACATTAAATTTACAAAAAGAACAAAGGCTTGAAAAATCTTGGTGAAGTAATCATTAATATACAAACAAATATAGATGATACAGACGCAAGAGAGAAAGACATGAAGTAGGCTACACATATTTCAACAACACAACAACAGTCTGTATAATTCCCACTTTTGGGCTATGGCCTCCGTTCCCTTTGTGAGGGTTCGGAGCATATTCCACCACGCTGTTCTAATGCAAGTTAGTGGAATACAAATGTGGCAGAATTTCTATGAAATTTGACACATGTAGGTTTCCTCACGATGTTTTCCTTCACCGCCGAGCACAAGATGAATTATAAACACAAAACTGAATAAGCAAACATCGGTTAAGATGCACGCGTTCTAACCACTGGTCCATCTCGGCTCACACACACATATTTCAAAAAATCCAAAGACTCTTTATCTATGCTAATATTATAAAAAAAAAGGTAATCCCCGGAACTAATGATACAATTCTAAAATTGTTTTCAATGGTAGAAAGTTACATTATTACTGAGTTCAAGGTATTTTATGTATAATATTATTTTCTTTACATATAAACTGCACCCGTCCGAAGCCGGTGCGGGTCGCTAATTAAACATAAAAATAGCATATCCATAGAAGTGAAAGAATAATTTTCCTGGGAGAAAGTATGAGGTTTATTCGCCACAAAATAATAATTTAATATATTAATAGTGATGTATGTAATATATAGTGGTTTTGTAGATGATAAAAAAGCGTGGAATTAATACCTGTTGACTTCCAGGCAGGATATATTAATTTAAATAATTGTATTAACTAACATGACTGTATTTTTTTTTAATGTTGAAAAAGAGTAACTACTGAGTTTCTTGGCGGTTCTTCTCGGTAGAATCTACTTTCCGAACCGGTGATAGCTTCACTTAATTGATAAATAACGATTCAAAAGTGCTTGTAAAAGCCCACTTGAATAAAGTATATTTTGATTTTGATTAATTTCTACTATATTATTAGCGTTTACAATTTACAGGATAATGTATTTTGAAACTTTTAATACTTAATTAACTAATCATATAAATTTTATACATGGTCATCATAAGCAGTTGTGGTTTATTCGTAAACTTACTTTACATCATGGAATCGATCAGTGTTACTATGTAAAAAGTTTATTCGTATCATACGATTACTATGTATTAAACAGATTACCTTTAGTAGGTACTTATTAGATTAGGTAAGTATATAATTAGGCTCATGCAATCGATATAATCGTTGAAGTGAGACAATTACCTTCTCCAACCAGTCATCGGCTTTTTCCGTAAGTCTTCCTCGCTCAGGCCATAAAGGCCGATGCAGGCGAGGAACCAGGCTGTCACGATCAGGTAACATATGACGATCACTCGAAACGGAAGCAGGATGACGGTGAAAATCGCCGTCTGTAACAAAAAAAAAACTTGGATACAATCCAATTCCACCACAAACATTTTGATAATCCATCACAGAAAACATTTCGCTGACGTTACTTTTGAAATAGCTTTCAAGGGTAAGCCCCGATAATAAAAAGTGCAGAATGCGTATTTTATCGAATGATTGCGTCAATTCCCTAATTTGTTTTTCGAAAACATGTGCATTATATAATAATCACATCCATTTATCGTTTGTATTTCATAGTGTTTTATCGCATTTACATTACAATAACAGCCTGTAAACTCCCACTGCTGGGCTAAAGGCCTCCTCTCCCTTTGAGAAGAAGGTTTGGAACATATTCCACCACGCTGTTCCAATGCAGGTTGGTGGAATACACATGTGGCAGAATTTTTATGAAATTTGTCACATACAGGTTTCCTCACGATGTTTTCCTTCAACGCTGAGCACGAGATGAATTATAAAGACAAATTAAGCACATGAATCAGCGGTGTTTGCCTGGTTTTGAACCCGATGATCGGTTACGATGCACGTGTTCTAACCACTGGGCCATCTCAACTCTCATCTACATTAATATATTAATAATTCGAAATAATGCAACTTATAAGATAGTCATTATTATAAATAGGTTAGCTGTTCTTCCCTTATTTGGCAAAGTAAAATAAAGCAACTTTTTAACCAAGGAGATAAATATTCCAATTCAGATCTTTCGTCAATACTTTTACAACCGTTTCTTTAAACATATTGTAATCAAAATATTATCAGGTCTCGTGTAGAGCTAATCTTCTAACTCTACAAGACCTCTTACTTCACAAACTCTACACCTTAGTCAATAGAAACACAGGTAATGAACAGTGGCTATATAATATTATTCCATGTTTAATTATTTATATTAAATATTAGCATATATTGTCTCAGGCCGTCATAATCACATAAGGTACCATTGAAAATCAACATTAGGTCCTTGGAACCCAATTTGGAAGCTAAATGGTACCTACACCTATTTAAGACACGGTAACTATAATTGCTTGTTTCTTTTTTGTAGACTAGTTAGTAATTTGATTTTATCTTTTATTTCTTATACTTTTTTATAATTGTGCCGTGTCCTAAAAAAGACATTTTTTTTTTCATTCTTTTTATGTCAATTTTTTTGACAAAATTCCCGAAGTCACACAAATTTTCATCTTCTATAAGGAGAAATTAAAAATATTATTAATTTATTAAATAATTAAAACATTGACTGATAACATTAACGTTAAGCATTAGGATAATAGATTGTCTGTCAGGCCAAGTTCCAAGCGAACAACATCAACTCTATATCATATATAAAGAAACTATGATAAGTGTGTGATCCACATAACTACAAATCTACAGAAAAAAAGATATGAAAACATATCTATCTTTAATAGAAAAAAACAAAATTATATTTTTAAAGTTACAAAATAAATATCAGTTCATTTAATTATAGCATCATATTACCAATTTAAACCATAAAACCTTTAAATTTATTATAAATAAAAAAATATATTAACGCTACATTTGCAAAATGGTATTCGAGAATCGAATGCATGAAAAAGAAAATGTAAGGTGAACAAGCAGATTATAGGAAACGCCTATGAACTAACCGCATTAGGTAACAGAATACGTCAACCCGTCCGCAGTGCAAAGGACCGCTCCTAGGGAACCACCTCAAACCTCACAAACTACTCGAAGATATTATATCCCCAATGTATGTGAGTGTGTGGGTGTATGCATTTTTTTGTGAGTGCAAGCACCTCTTCCTCGCTTTCATTGTTTCCAAGAACTATTTCACGTGGTTATCGCTTTAATAAAATCTGTGTATGTGCACAAGAAGTAAGGATAAACTTATAACGCCATGTTTCCGACTTCTTAAAGTCAATAAATCCTTCTTCGGGCAAGGTATCCGTTTCTATAACAAAATTCCACAGACATTTATAACTTTGCCGTTTCATAAATTTAAATAATTTGTAAAAAATACATTGGTAAATAAGGCATATTATTCAACACAAGATTATGCAGACGATAAAAAAGTGGGGAATTAATACTTGTTGACTTCCAGGCAGGATAAATTACATACATATATAATTGTAATTAAATAACAAGACTTATTTTTTAATTTTGAAAAAGAGTAGCTACTCATTTTCTTAGACGTTCTTCTCTTAACTTGTATGGTGGTAACTTCACTTAATATATTTTTTAAATGACGATTCAAAAGTGCTTGTTAAAGCCTACTTGAATATACTTTATATTTTGAATTTGATTTTATCGAGCATTAGAATGTTCATGCATTGTATCAGACAATTTCTTATCAGGAAGAAAATATCTACACAAAATATTGACTTTTGTATCGTCTATAGCAAGACAAGATCGTTAAAGAATTCGTACCATCACGATACTGGTACCGTTTCAAACATTTCTAGAACCTTCGAGGGTGCACCTATTAAAACTTTCGAACTTGTAAGTTGGAAAAAGGCTTGCATATAAGCATATACAATTTATTAAATTATGTAATCAATTTTTATCTAAACATATAATAAAATTGAAGTACCACCAAGTAACCACATCAAAAACTAATAAAATTATAATAAAGCCGTCGGCTACAACTATTTATTAATATATTTTATATTTATCGAAAAATAATAATCTATACATATAATAAAATTGGAGTGTCTGTTTGTAATATTAAAATAGCCCTTTTTTACTCGATGCATATATATGTATAGTACGACACAACTTAGATGTCGCATCGGCAAAATTCGTAAAACCGATCACATCCGAATTGAGTACGCTATCCCAAATTATCAAAATTTATTTCTCATGCGAATATGATCTTTATACAAACGTAATAACTTGTACTATCATATGACCTAATATATTCGTCAATTTGACACGTCGATTTACATGCACTTGCTTTCTCTGACGCGAGAATCTATAGCAACGAATAGCGTCGAATGGCGCGATAGGGAGCTATTTCTATTGGTTGTGTAAATCGGCAGTAATCGTTTTTATATTCATTCCATTGCATTTCCCGATGCTACATCTAATTTGTGTCGTACTATACGAGTATACATGGTACACATACCAAAATAATTTTTTTTACAATTGTTGTCTGTCTGTTCCAGTTAATCTCTGGAAGTGAACTTGAACTCCAAGAAAAGAGATAGACTCCTTTTTGCCAGACACATGCCTAAAACGCGAGCAAATCCGCAGGCTTTAATAAATCGATTCGCTACAGAAGAAATCCACTAAGTGTCTGGTTGGACACGTAAATGCGTCCATTAATTCAAACCTTATTCGATTAATACAATTCAGAAACCATCGAAGCCATACAAATATTGTAGTTAAGTAGACTATAACATTAACTATATTCCATTCTAGTTTCAGGTATTCAAAAATAATTTACATATAGATATAATAGATAAGAGCTGAGATGGCCCAGTGGTTAGAACGCGTGCATCTTAACCGATGATTGCAGGTTCAAACCCAAGCAAGCACTACTGTATATATGTGCTTAATTTGTGTTTATATTTCATCCCGTGCTCGACGGTGAAGAAAAACATCGTGAGGAAACCTGCATGTCTTATTTCATCGAAATTCTGCCACATGTGTATTCCACTAAACCGCATTGGAACAGCGTGGTGGAATATGTTCCAAACCCTCTCCTTACGGCCGTTTTCAATAATCTATCTATCCCTTGTTTCAGTAACTAAAGATAGCCAAATCTATCATTCTGCCTTTACTTTGTTTTCAATCACCTATCAACGGTTAGCATTTCCTATCGATACTAGCTATCTGTCATCGGGAGGACATATAGCTTACAAGAGATAGAACGCTCATACGATTCGTGGTTACCTACGTTTCTATATACGCTTGAAGTCACTCTCGGATAGACGAAGCTATCTCTAGTAACGTCAATCGCTTATCCGTCAAATTCGGCCGATTGACTTGAAATTTTGAAATATTATTGCGCTAATTTTTATTAATGATGGAATATTGTAGCAGTGATGATAGTGATATGGAATTATTACAAATTATAAATGATTGTTATACAGACAGTGACAGTGATTCCGATATTGTGCGATCACAAAAGAAGTATAAGCCACGAATAAATTACACGAATATGCTAAATGATTACGAATTTGCATATCGATTAAGATTAAGCAAAGGTGCTGTAAATGAATTAAATAATTTAATTCAACCCTATTTGAAGACTACATCTAAAAGGTAAGGTTAATTTTGTCATTCTAATTTCCTTACATTACCTACATAAGGTACCTAATATCAGAATTCAATCATGTTTTAACATTTTTCAGAAACCATGGTACATCTCCCTTGCATCAGATACTATTAGCGCTACGATTTAATACGTTGGGCACTATGCTGGTATCTGTTGACTCAAAGTTTAAAATTTGCAAGCGGTTATTATAGCTACTGCTGTGCTACATAATATTGGGAGGAAAATGAATTTACAAGAATTGGAACCAGAAATATCAATTGCAATTATACTAGAAGAAAATAATTTTGTTATAGATAACCATTTACCATCTGAATTTTTTTATTCACGGCAATCACTAATAAATAATTACTTCAACAACACATAATTATACATATAAATATTGAATTTATCTGCGTTTTATTTGTTTTTAAATATATAGGTATTTTACACTTAACAATGAAAGTCCTTCTTTTAAATGGAAAAACTATTTATTTATTTCATTTTTTAATTTTTAATTTTCTAACTTTGCATTCTCTAATTCTAGCTGAAGTTTAGCAATAATAATTTTTTTCCTGTAGCTCTAATTCAACTTTTTTCATTATCATTGTTTCGTCTCTGGTCATAGGTGCTGCCTTTGTTGACTGAAAAAGTTGGTATATCAATGATGAGAGGAGATGAACGCGTTGTAACTATTAAACATAAATATATTTCGTAGATACTTACATAAGCCATTTTGTCAAAATTGAAAGTTCAAACTGTCAAGATGTTTCGTTTTGTTATTGACTTTGGATGGCTAGCATTACCGTGACTTTGTTCATAAACGTTCGAAGAAGCTAAGATAGGTGAGAGGGAAAGTAATCTATCGTTGTCGAAGATAGATGGCACTTATCCTTAATTGTGAAACGCATATTAATGATAGATAAATTCTAACTGACAATCGAGGATAGCGATCTATCTGTAATCTTAGATAGGTTATTGAAAACGGGCGTTAATGGAAGAGGAGGCCTTATCCCAGCAGTGGGAAATTTACAGGCTGTTACTTTATTTTACTTTATATAAATTCTGTACTTACATCGACTCGGCCGGGAATCGAACCCGGGACCTTGGAGTACCCATAAAAATCGGTGTACACACTACTCGACCACAGAGGTCGCGAAATAAGTATATAAGCGCTCAGTTGTCGCAGAATCACTTTAAACCCCTTTTCAGAATGACGATGAAAGATCCTAGGACATTTCCATCTACAATTTCGAATGAAGCTTTTCAAACCCAATAATTTTAAATAAACAATAATATCTAAAAAAACACTCGGTTCGCATGTATTTTCAAATGTCACATAGATTATAAGATTTTTAGAGAATGTTACGACCTGCCTCTAAACAATTTGCAGATCATTGAAAATTTGAAGGCAAACTTCGTAACATATCAGGAAATGTTTTACAGAAGGCCTCGATTTACTCAAATTTAATTTAATTTTTGCACCGTGTTTTTGGAGCAGAAACTATGTTAATAACATATACATATGTATCTAGACATCTATTTATTAATTTGATTACTAGTATATCATAACAATTTATGTGTAAAACGTACTGTTCATAACTAGTCGCAGCTTTGTTCGCATTTCAGGAGTTAGTCATCAGGTTTTAGGCATAAACCATTCCTTGTTATTCAATTTTTGTGTAGTTAAAAAACACAACAATGAACAGTTAACACTCAGGCAGGAGCTGAATGCGAGTAGCCCAAGAACGATCTCAGTGGCGTACAATTGGAGAGGCCTATTTCCAGCAGTGGACGGAAATGGGCTGATGGATTGGATAACAAACGAACAAATTTTCATCGAATTTGATTCATTACTTTGGCCGTGAAAGACAAACAGACAAGCAGATATTTCCGCGTTTATAATATTTATAGATAAATTAATTAATTAATATGGCATTTCCAATGATATCATTTTAAGTGTAGTATATAATAAATAATAATAAAATAAATAATGATTTTGGTACCGAAGACTTCGATACCGTTTTACCGACCACCATGAAATTTGATACATATGTATTTTAAGATGGAAAAGGTTATTGAACTCTCAACTTTATTGTATATCGTAACAAAACGGCGCTAAGGCACATCAAATTTATACCGTTTAATCGATCGACGTCAATGGTTGTATACACACAGATAGGACAACGTCTAGCGGGTTTTTTAGTTGTTGACAAATTGAAAAAAAAATAATCTTTCAGTAAAAATCTTTTTAAAGAGCTTTAACATTAGACAGATCAATTGTATCAATTTGAAAAAAAAATTGTTGCCATCTACAAAAAGCACAAAGACCCAAATTTTAATTCCAAAACAATGAGGAATATTTAGAATAAGATAAAAAGTAATAATTATATAAGAACTTCGTGGGAGAACCTCTTTAATAAATTTGAAAATCCAACATAAATGTGAATAATAAATTGCTTACCTTTACATTAATAGGTGCGACCTTGTTGAAATAATTATTCATTATGCATAATATATTACATCTATTATCGTATACACTTAAAATTTAGACGTTAAATATATTCGAATTTTTATTAGTAATGTCGCATGTGTTTCCATGCGCGGTATTTTCGTGAAAAATATATTACCTAGCTAGTATAGCTATAGATCTATTGACTTATGATGACGCGCCCCTCCACGTTGAATTATTATTAACAGCGTGCATGAGTGAGTGACCCTCGTACTTATAAAATGTCTTAGTGTGCGTGAGATGCGTAAAAGTAATGGTAGCAAAAAAATCATTTTATATTAAAAAGTTTATTTTATTCCTTTTCGTAAGCGAATACATGCATAATTTAATTTTGTGACAGTGTTATCGAATAATAACTAGCTAACTCAAACGATTTTCATTTATTTTGATATTTACAGTCTAATTATAAATAATTTAAGAACATTACAGAATTTTAGTTTGCCTGTTTGGACAAACTAAAAATATATTTTATACTAACGGTTTTTTATAACATAACTCGGTTTTTTGAGGAAGTTTGAACTTTGATGATTTATGTCTTAAATTAGAATGTTGAATTGCAACAATAGAACTATTTTTGAACGCAAAATTAACCTCAAAACATGATCGTTAAATATTAGAAAATTACACGCAACACAGGCTACAATAAAATAATAACATTTAAATTGATGAGTCTGTTTTCGATATCACCCGAGTGAATTAGGAAGTGATTTTTACAGAATAATGCGATATGCTTAATTTTCAAATCATTTATATGTGTAACTTTCGTTCCTATCGCTCACTCACTAATTAATATTACGATATATCAGAAACTATAACACCTACCAACTTGTAATTGAGCACGTAGGTTCCTTATAGGGTTTAAACATACGCTCAGAAGGAATTTTATTAAACTTGTGCCCTAAGGGGGTAAAACGGGGCTTGAAAGTTTCTATGAAAATTCTATACTTTAAGTAAGAGACTTGAAATTTAAAATAGTGTGGCGGTGTTCTCATCATGTATCTTTGGAAACAAACCACTTTATATAATAGATAATTAGTTGCAATTTAGTAATCAAAAATAATCTTCAAATAATTTATATCGACACGGAAGTGTTAAGAACTGAGCAGTTGTTTCTAGTGTGCATTTACCAGTGTTAATAATTTGAAGAGTATTATAATAAAATAATAATTTTACGAGGAAAAACGAAGGGTTCAACTTTATACAACTTTAGAGAATAACCAACGACTCTGTATCTGGCGTTCATAGCTCTAATAAATATTTCGGACCTTGGAATGTTTTTTATCTCTTACTATTTTTAGTACCGAACAAAAAAGGCAAATACACTTTGAAATTCGATTACAATTTATAACACAAATTAATTATATTCGAATACTTTTATAGAAAAAATCGTCATTTCAATGCGTGTGGGTATTATAATGTCATTTTCAGTTCTGAGCGACTGCGATGGGCTCTTGACTGGCAACAATATTTGTCATAAGAATATTGGCACGTTGCTCTAGTAGCTATAACTGATATATTTATTTATTTAATGCCACAGATCCCACAGGTTCTAGATTTTGAGTCCAGGTTGAGCCAATAAAAAGTTTTTAATGTTTCTGCCGAAAGATTCACATTATCAGACCATGGTCTGGAAGTTGGCAGGCACGTTGGTCCTGCGTCTGAACACTTACAAATCTATTGATTGCCGTCCCATCAATCATCAATTCGATCGGATTAGAAAATGAATAGAGCTCAATTATGTTTGCGTACAAACTTGTGCATAACAACATAAGGCACAAGAAGATTTTGGGCTTATCCTGCATGTTTGATGGCTCGTGAGATTTCCCGGCGTTACCGAAATCCCTCAGGACGACATCTTCAATTTCATAATCGTTCCCGATTATCATTAAAGGTAAGAAATAGCTAAGCAACGATCGTTTCAATCTCAAGAAATAATAATATAACATAAACGACGATAATCAAAATCAATATTTATAAAATCAATTGTCAGCTTTCTTTACATTACGGCATGGTTACACAATGATGAATGAACGTAATGTGGTCACCTTTAGAAGGTTTAGGTGTGTGCGTGTTAAGGCTCACAAAACTTTCCCTCGGTCAATGGCAATATAAGTGAACATTTTCAACTTTCTTTATTATCTATATCCACATAAATCTGTACCGACTACCGAGACACAGAGTAAATTATACAAATAGTTGGTACATTCGTATAGTATTTTCACAGATAATAAATGTTTATACTCATCACTTGTTTATCACAAGAATGCATGTTTGAAAAACTTTATGGACACAAGAAATAAAAATAAGGATTTATGTTCACTATAAACTGTAAATGACTTTTTTATTCACTATAGGAAAGTAACATGTAAACTAAGTACTAAGCATTTAATTAAATAAGCAATCGATTGGCTTTCATGCTTAATTTGAGCTGACCGAATTTCAGTTACGGCGGGGCCTGTGTTAACCTTATGAATTAGCCATTTACGCAGGCGTCTACAAAAGTGTAGGTGCAATCTTTGTACTCTTATCATTATGCCAATCTACCGTCGTCAACCTATTTTTCTCCAAAGATGGAACACGAGGGAACTTGGTGGTAATTACCACCCTACACATTATAAATTTACGCCGTAATATTAACCATTTATAACAAGTCCAATACGCCAACAACATTGGAAGATTGGAAGATATATTAGAATAAGGTGTCCCTTGTGCCTTTAGCTATACTGGCTTGCCACCTTGACCTACGGAATACAACAATCCTAAGTAAAGGTAAAAAAAAAATTGGGTAAAGACCAATTTGATATAATAATACTGCCAACTTCTTAACTTCCTAAAAATACCGGGATCAAAAGACCACCATTGTGGCTGGCAACCAACTGGCTATTAGACCAACGAATCAGACCATTTGTTTTTTTTTCAATATTCTTATAACTACAAGTAGCAATATAATGTCGACGTAAACATTCCTGGAATTCATAGTACTTGGTTTAAATTTCATGCTTCATCATTTTATTGCAATTTACCCATTTATATTGCTAATGGTGAGTCCTGTAAACTTATGTACTATACATACATGATAATTTTGAAGATTTTTATCAAAAACTAATGCCAATTCTCCTTTGGAATGATTTTCGTCACACACGGCACCCAAGCGATTAAATGGGGTGGCTCTATCTACTCTATAAGGAACCTTCCACCATGGAATCAAGGAAGGCTTCGTTGGTTTGATTCAATATACGTATTTAATTGTATGAAATCAATGTTTTACTAAACTTATATTCTGTAGTAGCTATTAGGATTCATTTAATTTTTTTCTAACAATCATTTTCTCTTCTATAATTCTTGCTTTAATCCTAAAAATGATTTACAGATAAAAATGGATGCATTCCGAATCAATGGCTCTGATGATAGTGACGTAAAAATTATTGTTTTTGGGCCCTAACGAAGTCACCCAACAAACCACACATAAAAATATTGACATCGAGAAACGGATGGCAAGTATTCAATTATTAAAACTATTAAAAGACGCGATGAACGCGATAAGCCTAAAGTATCCATTACGTTTTTTTTACTGTGTAGGTATTTATGTCAAATAACGCAAATGTCAACGAGCTTCTAAATTCTAATATAGTTGATTTTTTTTTTATAATCTTCTGAAATGAAAGGCCTAAAAGAAGTAGACCAGAAAGTATTTTTTTCTTGTTAATATTTTTGTTTTAATTATGAAAGAATAGACGATGAATAAAATATCTCTGGCCAAGACAAACTAACTGTTTTCCTAGTTTATTTTATTTTTCCTAATCATATTTTTTAAGTATGTTATTCTACGTAAAATTACTTACTAGATATTTTAATGGTCTAAATAAAAAAAAAAAGACAATTTGATTATAATACATATTAATATTTTTCAAAACGAAATTGGTTCAGAGGAGCGAAAATTAGAGATGAAATGACCAACAGTAAATTTGAATTGATTTTTGTTGTAATTCAGAAAAGTTAACAGATTAAAATAATGCAAATTGAATAAAAAATAATCTAATTTAAAAAGTATTACGACACAATCTCAGATCTCCCCTTGTTTTGCCGTTTCGAGCCTGCGCAAACGGTACTTATATTTTTCGACGTTATAATGTAATTTCATAATATTATTAATTTATTTAAACCTTACTTACCCGAATTTTATCATACGTATTGTCTAATTCCAATTTATGAACAAATGGATTTAATATTTCGGCTCGCATACCATCGGGCGAGAAAGTGCCCGTTTCACTGTGCTTTTTACCATTCATTTTCACAATATCACAATTTATACTTGCGTCTCAAATAATATTCAAACTACACTGGTTACACTCATTTTTCCTCACTATTTATAAAAAACCCTATTAAACCTACGCGGAATTAATATGTTTCACAGCGGAATATAAATCGAAATTATTGCGTGATAAATTGACGTGATCCTACAGTCAACAGTAAACGCATACTGATCATTTTCATACATTTGACGTTGACGTTAATAATGTTGACATAAAACAAACAAGACGTTCACGGTGCGGTCGTTCAACGGCGGAGTTTGGTGCACGTTCGGTTGTGTTCGTAATTCATAATTCTTATTTTGGATACAAGAATTGAATCCTCAAAACGGTACACTTCGCGATCGTGTAACTTTTATTTAAACCCGCTCTTAGCATTGATTCTGTTAGATTATAGTTCAAGATTTAACAATTATTGTTAAGTATTAAGTGTACTCATATGACTCTTTAGAATAAAAACGTTGAACAAATTAGTTTTAATAATACCACACGGTTAGGTTAATTAAAAACATTAAAAGTTTCTTGTTCCTATTGTATACATATTTTTTTATATTAACTTTAACATATTTATATGGATGACAAAAAATGAATTGTCGATTATATAAATATCCCAAATGAAGATAATTAAAGTTAAATCTAAGAAAAATATTGTATCCTCTATTTATAATGTTATATTATGTATAAAGATAAATTTTCTTAAAGGTTGAATAATTTTTTTTACTGGCAGCACTGCCAGAACAGTAGCCTTACTTGAGTAATTTCAACCGACCGCCGAGTAACGACTAAACTTATCTGTGGACGAAATTGACATTTACCATATAAATAAAATATTTAATTTTATTTATGTTTAAACTCGTGTCTCGTACGAAAATAAATAAACATGAAGTTTAATATATATAATGGAAGCTAAAGTACAAAGACATATCATTGATTACTTTTCTTTTTTCGAAGAATTCTTCAATAAGTCCAAAACGTGTTTGAAAATTTGCCAAAACTGCGCAATATCTATTAATAAATTGATACATCGTTGCAAAAGTATAAAAGAGTAAGAATAAATACAAATATTTTGATTTTTTTTACTAATATGATTAGTAATTATCACGGGCGTCATTTTACAGGGCTAGCTTGTCAGGAACCCCTCTCGAAGAATTTGACGGATTACAAAGAAAATTGATATCGGCTTTACATAACCTAATATCTGAAGAAGTTCAGGATATTCAAATTCAACGGTGAGTAAATTTGTTAATTTAAACTTGAAATAATCAAGGTCACTAAAATTCTTATGATTTAGAAAAAAGTATTGATTACACAAACAACTTTGCGTTGTAACGTCTTTATCAATGATGGAAGATTATTGACAATACAACTATAATACACATAACACTATTTACTTTGAAGTCGAACTTAATTTTTATTTAACCCATTGTTTTTTTTTTGGAACTTATGCTCAAATTTGTTTTGTTTCTTATCAATATATTATTTTTAATTACAGATCGGAACTCGAAGAATCCCTTGAAATACTCTGCAATAAACACAGGTGTTTGTTAGAAAGTTGTAAAGAGATTGACTTATCTCACCAAACATTGCTTACTAAAGGCACTCCTTTACAACCCCCTTTGGAACAGTTACTAGAATTTGCAGGCGAAACTATTACATTTGGAAGTCAAATTTGTGCCCAAATTGAGACTTCATTAAGTGTTTTATCATTCAAAGGCCTTAACACAAATTCTTTTGCTGACAACTTTAAAATACCAACTGACTGGCAGTATAAAATACCAGAAATTATAGCCTATACATCTTTTTGTTCAGAAAATATTATTTAACAATGGATCTGCTTGGTTCCATCTTGAATTCTATGCAAAAGCCCCCGTCTACAAGTGAGGCACAAAAAAAAGCAATTAAGAAGCATAAGGAAGCTTTGGAACAGAAGCAGAAAGAAGAAAAAAACATTCTTAATAAATTCTGTAGACGTGTCGAAGAGAAAATAAGTAACTTTATAATGGATGGTACAAAGCCATATTTGCAGTTTGATCCCATGGATCAAATGTATAGATCAGTTATAAGAGATGTCGCCACAACAGCTGGAGGCCAAGTGTACTCCTTTGGACAAGAGGGCATTGACAGATATTGTGTTGTTTACTTAAAAGAGAAAGGGCCATCGGAGGATGAACTCACAGTCCGCAGGGCAGGAGGTATATGGGATGATGAGAAAGCAGCAGAAATGGCACAAAGACGCTTGGAGATGGAAAAACAAGCTGCTTTAGATAATGAAGAAGAGAAGAGCAGAAAACGAAAGCATGGTAAAGAGGAATTAAGCGGCACTTTCTATAAGCAGAAATATGCACATTTAATAGGCCAGGAAGCAGCTATAGATGCAGCCCAGAAGACTAATATGAATAAAAGTTATGGAGAAGTACCAAGTGAGAATAAAAAAGATTTACGATCTATTGAGCAAACAATGGCAGATATTAAAGCAAAGAAAGTCAAAAAAGCAGAAATTGAGAAACAAATGGAAAGAGAAGGTAGCGTTTGATTTTAATTTACTTCTAGAAGAATAGCTTTACTTAGCAATAAACTTAGACTCTTCCAATTATGTTAAATTTAAGGTTTAAACACCTTTTCTTTAGAATCGAAAATTTTTAATCTTAAAAATTCAATTTATAAAACTCATATTTTGTTATTACCTAAGAATTACAATGTCAAGATAAAATTCACACGATTACATGATCTTGAAGTCATAGTGAATGTATGGTGCTGTATTGTTTACAGAAATACAATTGTGTATAATTTTTTCTGCTGCTCGTGCAGACTCGTGTTAGGAAATTAAGCAATAATAACGATCCATTTAAACAATAAGACTGTATCAAAATTCTATAGCATAGATTAAATTTTAAACGCTTAGAAATGTATACTGAATATCAATTAATTTGCTGCCTTTGATTATATTTAAGGAACATAGAATAATTGGTCCAACGGTCTTTTCAAGCATATAATTCCATTTTTGACATTGATCGTGATAATTGGATAGAAGATATGTATAGTCAATATTACTATATGACTTTTGGCTATTTGACTGGTTTTTAAAATCGATTTTATATTATTTAGTAGAGGTTAAGGAACCCAGTAAAAGTTTTTTTAATAGTACATGTTTGCTGAAAAATATCAAATTAAAAATTTAATATTTAAATAGCACGTAGAAACAGTACTTTGACAATATGGCGCTGTAATGGGTTCGGTGACATCAGGAGCCTGTATTATAATCTGTGGTACATATAATCCACATACAGTAGTAAACGAGCTAGTGACGCCATCATAAACCTGACTAATGAGTAGCGTTTTGTGTCACGTGACAAACAATTATTCAAATGTATTTGTGGGTTATTTGATCAGATCAATTATTATTTTCAAATTGCGTTAATAAATAACCAATTTTAAACTCATGATTTATATCATGTGTTTACAATAATTGACACTTTATTTTTTGAATTGTCAAATAACCTATTGCAATGGCAGCAGGTATTACAATAAATCAAAAGAATTTTGAAGTTGAGTCCAACCGGCACGAGTCCTTAATAATTATATAATATAAAATAATCGGAATAGTGTTTTATTGTATACAGATCAATCAAGATCAGTTTGCAATGCTTGAAGAAAAATCTGCCATTGAAATAGACTATAGGTATTATGGTTTAAGTGTTGCGGTTGTTTCTGAAGCCCTTAACACAGTAGGGTCCAGTGCTAGTGTAAAAATATGATCATATATTAATAGCGCTTAACATTTAGACTTATTAACTTTGTTTAAAATTAGAATTGAATCATTTTGCTGAAATTGTATGTTGTTTGTACGATGTTGAATTGAATACTAAGTGCTTAATAGAGTAATAGAATAAATAATTATTTTTCTACATTAAACCATAGACATACATAGACAGAACCATTGAAGCAATATTACTTAACTTTTTAGTGAATATCATGTAAGAAAAGGAGCAAGAATATGTGATCTTTTAGTTTTATAGTAATTAACTTTAAGGTGTTTTTAATTATAACAATACAGACTATGAAATAAAAATTGTCATGTGAGCTATGATTACAGGTTAAATAAAACTTAAAATTTATGTTTTTTTTTATTGTGCCAATGGACACCGATTATAATGCCAATGTGATGTAGTGTGGAGTCAAATGTTTTCTTAAACATCTTAGTTTTAGGTTTTTGTTTCTATAACATTGTAGTACAGATTTTTTTTCGATTTTATCAGCATTAAATATTTTGTGTACCTGATGTTAAGTTCAAATGTAAGTAATTTAACTTCGGGATGTAAAAATTATTAAATTAAATAATATCCTACTATGAGTATGATTTTAATTAACAACTATTATCCTAAAGGCAACAACAACACTACGACTCTAAAAAAATATATGTTAAACCTTTCTAGAATGGTTATTATAACAATACCAGAGAACAGTCAGATACTGATTGATTAATATACGGTGACACTAGCGGCTCATCCCGACTTCGTCCGGGTGAAATAAGATTTCCATTTCTTTCCCTATGGCAGCACTACGTATGCCCATTCTAATCAATTCAGACATTCAAATACAAACAAATGTCGTCGAAATCGGTTAGACTGTGTATGAGCTTAGTGACATAGGTACACATTGGATGAAATTAGCAAGATACAAAGTTATTACAATCAGAAGCTAACGACTATAAGAAAATAACAAAAAAGCTACAAATTAATATAAATCTATATATATACATCAACATAATCTTAAGATATTTGCAACAGCTGTGTCCCAAGAGTTATCATTCTGCTTTTACGTTTGGTTAGAACCCAACGCTTATTTTCAATGGTACCCTTTGGTGTCACAGCCATGTGACGAGCGGTGACGAAGTTATATAAAAATAGTTAACAATGTAAATAAATATATCACATAATGCTATTTATTATTATATAGTTTTAAATGCAAAACAAACTGAAGCATTAATAAAATGATAATTTTAAATAAATAGAATAAATAAATATTATATACATAAAAATAGCAATAATACAGTCCGTAGAAAAAGTAAAAAATATATTATTTTAATATATTATATTAGTAAAAGTAAAAAAAAGTAAAGTAAAGCCTGTAAAAAAAGAGGGCTAAGACCTCTCCCATGGAACATACTCCACCAGGCTGTTCCAATGCGGGTTAGTGGTATTATATTAGTAAGTATAGATGATAGCCATATTTATTGGCGAATTAGGCTTTATATTCGTTTAATCTCTATGTTTTAATATAAGTCAAAACTATTTACTACCTACCTTTAAAAAAATAATATGAGGCCATTATCTAATCTGTCTTAAAATGCAAATTATAAGTAAAAAAAATTACAAATAAAAACTAATCATTTTTCGAAACGTTTATTTACCATCAACACGCAATAGATAGACAAAATTTACAATAGGTACACAAAACAACAAGTATGTAACCATAACATTATATTTAGGGGATTAATATAGGGGTTATTTGAATTTATTGTCTATAACTCTCAAGGAGTCTACTTATACTTAGCTTATAATAACACGTTATAGGTAATGGATGGTAATGATTAGTGAAAGCACAGAAGGAAATAGATTAAAACAATAATTTTATATTATTAGGTGTCATCAAAAAACATACATACTTTTACCCGACTGCCTCAGAAAGCGATTTACATGATTTATTTATTTGTGGTACGCTGTGCTCTTAATGAATTTATGGATTGAAATAGAATACCTAAGAAGTATTATTTCAATTACAATTTGGTAAATTGTTATTCGTGTTGCACACAAATATTCTTTTTAAATTGCGTGAAGTCTTTAAATTTCTGATATCACGTGAAAAATACGATGCGTGGTTTTATATGTGAATCGTACTTAAGTTGATCAGCGCTGTAACTGCAGACTGGTCCAGGGCACAACCTTCAGAACGCTCACTTATCATACTCATAAGCTTGTAAGCTGCTGGGATGCTGGCAAATATAATTCAAACAATTTGCTAACACAAATAAAATGAACTTCCAAGTAATTTAGACAGACGTCTGTAAATACTTATTTTATGCTAAAAACTAAATTTGTCACACTATGTAGGCGCAAAATCGAATCTCGCCAGAGGCGTTTAGGACTTTATATAGCTAGTGTAGTTACATCGCTGTAAAATCTATTTCATGAGGCAGTCGGTAAATTAATAATGAATATTCTAAACATTTAGGATGAAACTAATGGAACACTGTATTTATTGTCAATCTGGAAGTAATCCAATTACATTGTGTGTAAAATACTTAATTTAAAACTATACATATTCTACGCAAACAGTTATTGTCAAGTTTCGATTATAATATTGTCATTTAACAAGTTGATATATTGTAAATAGATATGGTTTAATATAAATAAATTTGTTTTTAGTAAACGTATTTTTTGTAGTTACTTTTTTGTGTTAGATCTTCCACAATATTTTTTTTATAAAAGAAACTTAGCAAATAAAATCTTATCAGTATTTTTTGCTACGTAGAGCGCGTAAGAACTCACATTCATAAGTGTTAATGCACGCTGATAATAATATAACGTGGAGCGCCTTCAAAAATATATACAAACATCAACGGTCAATTTAAATAACACTCTATTGTATTCGGATTTTAATCATGATCATTACTTTTCTTTTTATTATCTGTCGTAAAATCAAACAAAATTATTATAATCAGATTGGATTGACACCCAAACAATACACCGTGTATAAGAGGATTCAAATATTATACTTTAGACAGAAGCCAATGGCAAAGGCATTAAACATTTTGGAGTCGTTACTCGATTGCTGAAATAAGTATTATCGATAAATATTACAATTACATTTCGATAAAATAAATCGTTGTAAATTAAATAGTCATTATTTATATTCCAAAATTGTTATTTTTGTATATATATTTGATTTAACAGTGAGTTAATTGACTTAATTAATGCAACTAAAATTAGAAGCTGTTAATGTCAACTGTATTTCAATTTTTAATCTACTAGCAATAAAGCTATAAGTATATAACAAGATTGTATTGAAGACAATCAGGACGCTATATAATGGCAAATATGGCCGAAACATAGCCTATTGATAAACAATATTAGCTTATAGCTACCTTAAAATATCATAAGATACATTTTCAATAAAATTATCGAGCGAATAAACTATCAAAAATACATATTCGGAAATTGTGTTTTTTTTTTCTTTTTACGAAAAGTACTTCTTTTCTGTATGGAAATTGAAAGAGTTAAAGAAATATAAGAGGATATAGGAGAGGGTTTGAGGATTTTTTTTGGTGGGCCAAGTGTGAGTAACATACATTTCTGTTACAGTAGGGATACCAGCACCAATAAATATAGAAGATAATCAATCACCTTGCAAATCTGAGTTTTGATATGACAGTTTTCTTTTTTTTTTGTTTTACAAATTGAAGACTAAGGTACTTTAATACTTAGGACATAAAATTAAAAAATTGTCACTGCATATAAATATTTCATAGAGTATTTTTTTGAATATGTTCGTAATCTCTTTATCCAATACGCTCTCTTAGCTTTTTTTTCTCTTTATAATATCAGGCCTTGACTTAATGTGTTATAAGCTTTTTTGATACGGTTACTTTCCGTCTCATATATATAAATCTACTTTTAATTATATAATTAACAACATTACAATTCCTTCGATACATTGCTATCAAATTAGATATTACTTTAACTTTAAAGGAAAAAAGTTCTAAAATGTACAAATATGTATATATTGATATTATTTTGAGCGTAGTGAAAATTCCTGAATTTCGTGGTTCTGCAGAATCATCAGGATATGGCTATATTTTTTTTTAATCATTTTTTATTACCTTTCCCCTTTTTTTGGTTAAAGGTTATATATAGTATATTCATAGTTATTATAGTTATACATAAGGCAGAATCAAATTAAAATTAAAACAGTATTATAGAAAATAAATTATTCGTAGCGGAAATGGAAAATATAAAATACTATCAACTAAATGTAACACATACATACTACTAATAATTAAAAATACTGTACAAGTAAAATGATTTACTTTAGTAACTACGTACATAACATCATTAATATGCCGTGGAAATGATCTTACTAAGGACGATATATACATTAATGCCATGTCATTTCTTTATATATATATTTATTTGTTATGTATATCTGTTCATGTTTGTATATTACGGATATTTTCTTGAATGTGGTATCGTGCATATAGTTTTATGAAACGTGTTTTTTTCTATTGTATATATAAGATTTCCTCTACCCTAACCGTTACAGGTTTGATTTCCGGTAGACCATTGCGTTTCAGCAATAAAACCGTCTATGGGGCAGCAGATCTTAAAACTGCAATCTTTATAAAGACATTTTAATTTGTTATACAATAAATTACTTTATAATTATGTTTATATAAAAGACACCCTGAGTGCTTTTATTTTTTCTAATTTAAAAAATGGATAGATAGAGATACTTTTTTAAACCTAAATGTTGAGTGATATCGATGTTGAACCCGCTCAAATCAGAACATTTTTTCAATACTTAGATTATAAATACGTGTAGATAGAGTGTCGCACTACCACAAACAAACCAAAATTTTATGTTAGTGTGCGTGTCTTCTACGCTTGACACTTGTCAAACGTGACACTTTCAAATGTCAATTATTACAAAGGAATTCGATACAAACTGTTGACCATTTCATATTGTCGCGTTCTCAGCTTCGACAGTATATCTAGACATATAAATAATCAAAGCCGTAGTTCCGTTCGTGTAATAATATAGCGATCAATACGCAACATAAACTAATTATATTATAGTATATTTCTAAAAAGTCAACAACAAATATCACATCGAAGTCTAAAAATGCTATGTAGAATCTTAACGTTCTATATTAATTTAATCTTGATTTTGTATTGTCTTAGTATTTCATAAATCACAAACTAGTTTAACAAAGATTTACCTTTGAAATATTAATGTAAAGAAATGTCTATAAATCCGATTAAAAACCGTATAATGTTATTGTCATAGATTATTTTTTAATGATTGATTGAATCAGTTATTGTCGTTTCAAAGGTGTGACCTTAATTATTTTTAACAATAGTAAAAAGGTTATTTTTAAATATAGTTAACCAATTATTCAAAATAATAAGTAAATATATAAGCTTGTTTATAAATACTTCCATATATGTATATAAAACCTTTTTGATTCGAATTCCATAGACTTTGCAAAACAGACTGCATATAAATTACTTTACACAATTAAGGAGTTTTTATATCCCCGACATCCGTATTGGATCAGTGTATATATTTTATGTATATACATACATATACATAATAATTTTTAAACAGATTATAAATTATTACAAAACTGCAAGATATGACAACTTGATATGGATTTTTATTCTAAGCTACATTTAAAATTGGCATAAACAATTTGACATTAGAATCTAACAATTATATGTATTGGTAAATGGTAATATACAGTAGATATATTATTATACTATTGAAGATAAAGACACATTGACAAAGCAGTTCTTCGATTACAAATTTCAAAGTCATGTCATGTGCGTTCCGAATTTCATTCTACCTATTTATAATTACGCCATATTTATCTTAATGCCTGCTGTACACTCTCGCTGAGGTTATATAGCGATATTAAAATATCGTCTTATATCTAGACTTCTCGACGAGGGTATAAAGCTAGAGTAAAAATAAACTTTATTTCAAAAGATATGTAGATTTACATTGAAAATATAAGGTATCTAATTTATGTAAATTTGCAATGAAATTTGATATGGACGTTTTATTTACGAAATAAAATTTTGCTAAATGCTAAAACCTTACCAATGAATATTGTTTAGGGGGCCCTTCTGACACTTATTTTTCTTTTCCTATTGACAGTAATTTCCCAACAAACATTTAACAGGTCGCCACAACGTGCCAACTGTAACTTTTGGTTCTATAAGCTGGTCGCCGTTACGCCGCTATAACGCCGATATCACCAAGAAAAGGCCCATTTTATACGACTTAGTGTCCTATAAGAGGCATGTAGCGGTCGCATAAGTTACTTTTTGGTCGCATAGTGGTCGTATAGAGGTCGTGCGGCAGACTTATAGTGTTTATTACCACTGCTTTACGACATTTGATCGAATAGCAGTATCCAACACGCTTCTTACCAGACTATATTTGTTGTCAAAGTGACTGGATAAAATATTAAATGTAAATTGAATTTGAAAGCTGTCACGGACAAACTTCATTGATTGTGAACATTATTTTTTATTTATTCATCAATGTGTTTACTTTGAAACTCAAGTTCAAGGAATATTGATCTGATGGGAAATTAATTTGATCGAGTATAATGCGCTAGTTTTAACTATGTAATTAACGCGCTAGTGTAATTCATTAAATAAATAATATTTTATTGAGATTTTTTAAAGTAAGTTTTAAAAATGACCTTTACACGACTTAAAGTGCAGGAAAAGACTTTTATACAACTTCTAAACGACGTTTCAATTTATGTCATTATTGGATTTGTAAATATTCCGCCATAGAAAACGAAATTAGAGTTCAGTTTAGTATTTGTCAAATGTTTAAAACCTTGTTATTTTATATAACTATTGAGTATTTTTGGTTCAGCTTTGAAAAAAAATTATACGTGATATAATAGATCAGATTTTACGCCCATTTTTTTAGATTATCACGAAGTATATCATTTTCATGGGCTTCATTTCTGCTATCATAATCGGAAATATCACTAATACACAATCCAGCTTTCTTCCCCACTCCCCGATCAAAATCAACCGCCTTTTGTTTTTCTCGTGCCAGGCATTTACCAGCAGTACCAGCTCGGCACACCACGCCACGACAGGAAGTCCCACAATACGGTGTCTATAACCGAATCAATAAACATACTAATAAATGTTATTTCAATTAAAAAAAACATATTTAAAAATCAAAACCGTACTAAATATTATTATTTCAATTAAAATTATATAAGTATATTTAAAAAATCATGACAACTGTTATAGAATCACTAAATGCACTTTCTGCGCTTCGATTAATATTACGTTGCTCTGAACTCTCTAAATTTTGTACGGAACCATCTCCAATTGATCGACAGGTAACTTGTCGCGTACTTATATTCGATATAGTACAATTAGAGGTAAGAAATAATGCATAATTTTTTTTAACTTTAATCTTAAAGTGGCCACTTTTTTATATATTTCCCCAGCTTTTTTTATCCTTTTTCAATTATGTAAAATTATTTTTACAAAAACGCAAATGAATGGCGGTGTATGTAATATTTAGTGTATTTTAAAACTCTTATACGACATTCAGTTGTATAAATGTCGGGAAAAAGTCATATTGACTTAAATTCGTATAGGAGTTTTATACGTCACTCTAATACGACTATCGGCGGTATATAAGTCGCAAAGACGGTTACACGACTAAATACCGTGTAATAGTCGTATAAAACAGTCGTATAGACGTTCCTACGACGTTTTCACACGACTATAAGTCGAATAAACTATAGGCGGCACTAAGTCGAATAACTGAATAAAACGACTTCTATACAACGCTTATACAATTATTAGTTGCGTAATTTCTTCTTATACGACTAAAATGTTTGTTGGGTTAACATTTGAAAGAAGAGGACGAAAAATTGTTAAATCATTCGTTCATGTGTTATTGGCATAATAACCTATGCCCCGTCGTCACATTGCTTAACTAATCACCCCCCAAACAGCATCGATGGGTTTAGCCATTACACTTTATCAAATGTTTGCAAGATGTTTACATTATAAATATATTACTCGAATATAAAATCAAAAATACAAGCTGTCGAAAAATGATATTCCTTCTCGATATGTTGGTATTAATGGATCTATTCAACTGTGCTCATTTTACGGTCTACTCTTCATCGTCTGTTTCACAGCATCCCGGCCAGCAGCAACCTTCGGAACCATCAGGTCTGGTACAGAACAGCAAAGTCTCGATCGTGGAAACTGGTCGAGGTTCTATCCCGTGGAAGTCACGCAGATCTTCAGCAGGGAACCAAGCACGTTCCTCATCATCAATTATTGGTATACCAAAATATCTGAAATTGTAAAATTATGAAATTATATGAGCCACGTAAAAATATATGTTGCAGTAGATATAATGATAGGATTATTATATCTAATGGTGATGATACATTTCTTGTTTCGTACAGTCCTTCACCGCGAATGAAATAAATAAAAAATTATTGTAAGTGGATTTTATTGCTAGTATTTCACTATTCTCATAGATAAAAACGGCGAAGATTCTCAGCCTACACTACACTGATCCAATATGGTTTGAGCGATACGCATTACAGATTTTTATCCATGTAGGTTTCCTTACGATGTATACCGTCACCACCGCGCAGTAGATGAATTACAAACACATATTAAGCACATAAAAATTAAATTGAATTTTGCTTTATTTTAGAAGATTTTTATAATATTAAGGATTATTCGCATTTGATGGTAATTTGTTGACATTCTCTTCTATATCATTCAGCTGATAGCCATGGCAATTAAACTATAGTAAGTAAATATACATATATACTTAAGAAATGGCTAACTGTTTCTAAATTATCTCTCGTAAAACCCATAATTTATGTGAAAACCAACAAACTAATTACCTGCAAATTGCCAATCCAGGAATCCAAAGCACTGAAGCCAATATAAGGACCAACACCAAAAGAATTGCCCAAATCGGCCAAGGTTTTCTAACTGTGTCTCCTTCAGAGCTTATCCAGGCATCATACCCCGAACCCTCCATAGCCAGCTCGACGAATGACGATATAAGTATAGAGAGCATAGCCAGAGGTGATAGATACTTCCAGCAAATTAGCCAGTATATCCCTGGACGTTGGCCCGTCATTAATTCGATATCATCAGCAAATCTGCAATTAAAAAGACTTCATTACTCAGGTCCTATACATTATAGTGTGAACAGTAACTAAATATAAAATTTAATCTTCAAAAAATACTTTCAACAATAATATAACTTATAGCTCATTTACTATCACGATAACTACATATATAAAACTATGAACTTTTAACGACCTCATTTAAGAGACTCTTTTCAAAATTTCGTCTGTATTAAAACCAGTTCTGAAAGGATTTCTGTTTGTCGTTATCCCATTGAAACGGCCTTAAATCTAATAAACGCCCGAATATAAAACCGATTATAAGTAAAATGGATCGTATAAACTAAATCCCCTATGAAATAAAAAAGTTTACCTTTCTGTACATTTAATGAGATACTAATTAAAATAATGTTTTTTAGCATAGTCAAATGGAAATTAAAAAACATTTAAACAAAACAGACAGTAACTGTGGAGACGCAGCCTAATATATGTATATTAGCTACCAATAATTACGTTAAAAATGGCAGCCAGTAATCCCTAATGTAATAATCTTTCAGACAAAAAGCCACTAAATTCAATGATCCTTCTAATTTTCACGCGAATGTTTTAATCATCTTCAATACTTAAAGCCAGGATTGATATTTTTTTAGGTATGCCTACATCATAGGGCTTATAGATGAAAAAAGAAACTTATTGATAACACGTTTTTTTGTTAATACTTTTGGAAAGTTTTAGAAAAAAGGTTTCAATACAGATTTTAATTTTAATTAATTATTCAATCGTGTGAATAACTTTCTAGCGTAATAGTAATTCAATAAACTCACCTTTTAACTCCATACACATATGCTATGCCCACACACTCGCAAAAGGCGATAATCAACAGTGGAATATTACCACTATACATGTCGAAAAGGAGGAAGATGTAGCTTCCAGCGCCATGAGCGAATAACATTGATAGCAAACAGCAGACGAGACATATTCCTCCTGTGAGGTACTCCTTGCGAAGGTTTGGAAACAGCTTCATGTCCACGATGGAAGTGACAACGCCTTCCAAAGTTCCGAATTGTGAATCAATACCGAGAGTAAAGAGCATCAGGAAGAAGAGAACTGACCAAAACTGAGCTCCAGGAAATTGATTTATTGCTTCCGTGAATATGATGAATGCGAGTCCCGTACCAGAAGCTGTCTGTAAACAAGTAATTCGAAATTTTATTATGACAGTGAAATTCAAAATGAAATTCATCTTTGTTAGTCGATGTCAAGTTCACCGTTACAGAACAAGTTACATAGTTGTTATCTTTTAAAAACTAATTTGGCCCTTGTCACTCTTGGCCATATTTCAGCATAATAATAATACATAATAAGAAGTTATATAGAAATTATTCGGTTTTCGTTTGATTAAAGGTTCCATTCATTCCTTATACCCTGTGATGTAACGGTTAAAAAGGGGTTAATTAAATCACGTGACGTGAAACTTGTAGTACCATTTGTGGTTCATTAATTAACGGTATATTTTATACTATGCTGCTACTTATTTGATTAACCACAATTTAATATTTTCTTATTCTATAACTTGTTAATATTTCTTTGTTATACTTACATTATCAAGTTCCTTCTGTAAATCACATTCCGGTAGATTTGGCATTACTAGATTTGTTAAATTTCCATTTAAATCCACTGCCAAACTTTGACCAGGTTCCGGAAATATCATCGACTTGTAAGCAGGCCCAAAGACCTCTAATAATGTGTCATTTCTTAAACGCAAGCAATTCTCATAAACCATTGTGGCTTTAAATCCTATTATTGAAAACACCACAATACCAGCGAACATGGACGTTAGGCAGTTCGTCATAGATACCATTATTGCATCCCTGTAGCAGTTATTGTCGACTGGATTATAAGAACTGAAAGCGATGAGTCCACCGAATGCCAGGCCGAGTGAAAAAAATATTTGAGTGCCAGCTTCGAGCCAAACTACTGGATCCAATATCTTATGCCATTTTGGGGTAAACAGATGGATAAGTCCATCACCCATGCCCTTTAGAGTGATTCCTCTGAAGAAAAATATTACGAGGACTATGTAAGGGAATGTAGCGGTGACGTATACTACTTTTCCGGAAGAAGCTATGCCTTTTATCATGCACATGTAAACCAATATCCAGGCGATGATCAGCGCCAGCGCGATTTTGTAATTGAACGTCTCAGGGTAGTTGATGTCCTCGGATATCTGAAGAGTGGTTCTATACCAAAAGTACTGGGTCGGACTGCTAGCCTGTAACAATAATAATGTAATTAAAAGTTTTTTTCACCATCGCTTATAGACATCGCACGCAAAGAAATATTTATAAATTTATAATGATTTGATGACCTATATACTCGTTACTTCTAAATAAAATGAAAATCATCTAAAAATTTAATTAAAAATCTATAATCAATTTTACAAGTCACCACGAAACAATTAACTTCTAACCCTCAGACCGCAGCTTGTAAAGCCATTGTAATGCTTTAGGGACGAAACTTTATAAAATGATATAGCGTTATATTTTCATGTTTATAATATAAAATATGTAAGCTGTATTGGCACGTAAGCTTACCGATATAATGTACATTTTCGCATGAGAATATATTTATTCTTAATTTCACATGAATACTTATTATTTTGTTCCGATACAGCAACTACAGATGCAAGAAATACAACACCTAAAAATAGATGGCCCATTCACTTGTTCGTCTATCAATTTTATAAATCAATGGATTATACGAAATAGAACTGTGATGGCCTTATATTACTCGACGAGCTGTTCCAAATTTAAAATTGTGTCACAGTGCCGGAAACGGAAAGAAAACGAAAGGGGTATTTCACTCATTAAGCCGAAACGATCGCGCAGATGTGGCACAATAGCTTTTATATTTTTCCGTAGTCTATAATGGGATTATTTGATCCAATAATGATCATAAAGGTAATGGTATAGAGATATAGAGATAAAACAATAATTATAACAGTTTATAATCAGAACATAACAGATTTAGGTTATAACCAAGAAGAAATTAAATATTTATACAACAAACAACAACAACAACAATAGCCTGTAAATTCCCACTGCTGGGCTAAAGGCCTCCTCTCCATTTGAGGAGAAGGTTTGGAACATATTCCACCACGCTGTTCCAATGCGGGTTGGTGGAATACACATGAGTCAGAATTTCTATGAAATTTGTCACATGCAGGTTTCCTCACGATGTTTTCCTTCACCGCTGAGCACGAGATGAATTATAAAGACAAATTAAGCACATGAATCAGCGGTGCTTGCCTGGGTTTGAACCTGCAATCATCGGTTAAGATGCACGCGTTCTAACCACTGGGCCATCTCGACTCAAAAATAAACTCAAATATTTATATACGTTTGAAAAATAATGCTCTTAGATGACCAAATTGTTCTCTGAGAGAATATTTTTTACAATATGAATTTCGGCAATTTCATACGAATATTTTGTTTTAATATAATACACTTTTAATTGTAATACTGTGTAAGTCAATGACCTTATAAGCTTTGTTTATGTTTTCTCCCTGTCTGTCATTGATTTTATATTCAAAAGAAGAAGACAACATTGTTCAGCTAATCACTACCTTAACAAAAGTCATTAGGAGTTAATTACCTATGTTATAAAATAAACAACAAATTTTTATTAGTGCTAGGGCTTTGTGCAAGCCCGCCTGGCTAGGTACCATCCACTCATCAGATATTCTACGGCTAAACAACATTACGCAGTTTAGTTGTGTTCCGGTTTGAAAGGTGAGTGAGCCAGTGTAACTACAGGCACAAGGGGCAGCATCTTAGTTCCCAAGGTTGGTGGCGCATACACGATATAAGGAATAGTTAATATTTCTTATAGTGTCATTGTGTATGGGTGATGGTGAACACTTACCATCAGGTGGCCCATATGCTCGTCCGCCAAATTAATCCATAAAAAAATCGTATTGCTTTACTAATACGATATCACTTTGTTGAAACAAAGTACTTACTTTTGTGTAAAAATAGTACCTACGTAGCATTTAGTTCTAAAATCGTCAATAAAGATCTTACTTTATCTGTATACGTTATCTGCAGAACGTGACTAACTTACCAAATAATATTTGCTTCTCCTGCACCCTTTTAATAAAATAACAAGCTTATCTATAGTTGAAACCTGTTCAGCGTTATTTTCCGAACTATCAATATTAAACTATCGTTGTACCGAAAAGTTGTACAACGATGCTTTAAACCCAAGTAAGCTCCATTGGGTTATAATAAGCTTTATCATTGAGGAAATCTGTATGACTTTGTTTATGATATACATAAAGTAAAGTAACAACCTGTAAATTTCAAAATTTCAAATTTAAATTTTGAATTCGAAAAGAAGCCTTAGCAGTAGGAAATTTACGGGCTGTTACTTTACTTTCTTTTACCAAGTCATTTTTAATATTCTTAATGTTTATTAGACGTCTGATTTCGTTATCAAATGCTTTAATTAATCGAGAGATGAGGTTATAGTACTCAATATTTACTATATTTTTGTCATCCATTCAACTTCAACTCTGTAGATTTCAATTTAACTCTGTAGATATTAAATCTTCAATTATTTGCAAAATACATAATAATGTTACGCTCATCAAAATATATTTAACTTTAATGTTAACTGTTACTATATTTACGTTGTATGTTATACAATTTTGTTAAATTTAAATAGTTATTTTCATCTATATTATTTTGACTCTGTATCATACTGTCTACGACCGTATGTAGGACGGTTATTATGAAATAGCGTAGCAATCTACACGCTACGCTTCGAGATATATTTTGTTTGATATTCACATTTATTGCAAAGCAATTTGTTTCATATTTTATATAGCCTCTGACTTTTTATATGCACATGTGATACCTTTTATTTTATTTTTTACGTTAACTAACTAGATTATATTATATACATAGAAAGTTCAACGGTCATATATGTGAGTATGCAAACAAGTGGCTTCTCCTACTTCTCTTGACATTATACAATATTTATAATTATTTTTGGTGGTTTATATTTCATATCTTGAAAATCTATGTAGTGTGATCATCGCACTCAAATCAAATAAATGAACCATTTTATTAATGATTTAACTAAGAATTTTTAAAATTATTTAAGGCCTTAATTATTATAACTTATTTAATTAATATTAAAAAAAAGTAATAAAAAATATGTCGATGCTACACGTTATATGTATATTAAATTATCGTTAAACCATATACGTATAGTTTCTAGGGCTTCTAACAACCAGTGACTAGAAACACACGTTACTACTATTTAATGACTTTGGGATTAAAATAAATCCTCAATTCTCTCGGGCATTGTTTATGAGCCTGAGTTAGAGCAAGAGCTCTAAGCGCCAGGTAGAAAACAATTTTTCCACGGATAAATAAAATTTTGATAGCGCCTTTTGAGGGGCGCAATCAATACGCGCGACGGGCAGGGTGAGCGTGGCAGATGGTGACACACTTGCCTTGTTTCCTTTTTATATATTTGGTAAACTGAAATTCAATTTTGTAAAGTGGAAGCATTGACCAAAGGGCACTGAAAGTAATTCTCTACAATGATCCTTCTAGCTTATACCTTCTTTCTTTGTGCTTCGCAGAGGAGGAGAAGCCAACAGGGACCAACGATTCCCCGATACCCCCAAAGAGGTATTCACTCCGAGTACCGCTAGTTTTTAATGGGTACTTCATTATTATAAGCGTTGATAAGTGCTATATAAACCCAGGGGGGGGGGGGGGGGGGGGGTTGTGAGTATGAGTGCGAATATTAGTAAAATATTTTTTTCCATTGAGACCAAAAAAAGTGCCCAAAGACAAAACTGGTACTGGAGACCAGTTTTTCGCCTTCATCATGGCAACGCGAAGGTTCAGGTTAACTATTGATATGTATGTATACGGTCAAAATATTCATGATTAAAAACACGCAAATACCTTGACATATACGGGTGATTTTGCTCTGATATAGAAGAATATAGAATATAGAATTTTCATATGTGTCACAACGTATGTACAATTTGACGTTTCACAACGTTAAAGCACAGATATATGTTATTAATTAATGGGTTATGCAATAGAACGTATATGAACGAAAATTGTATGGAATATATACAACATATAAAAAGAATACACGGTAATAAAAAAGATTTTATTGAAATCAAATGCAGTAAAAATTTAGTACACTGGATTGCAATATTACTCGAAATAAAATCGCGGGCAAAATTCAGCTTAACTATTCGTATCACAAGCGAGAGTGGTTTAAAATTTACTAATGATCCACACGTATTAACAGGCTAAATGAAATGTACCCTTAATTAAAAGCATACCCACAAACGTAGTTAACACGCTATTGGGTTATTTAATCATTTAAGTCTTAACAAATAGTCGTTTGAAAGAATAAATCAAGCTCCCAGTTGGAAATATAGATTATATCGAAATAATTAGATAACACAGCTGTTTAACTTACCATTAGGTGGATCATATGCCAGTCAGCCTATACGAAATAAAACGGCCGGCAACACAGTCGTTTTTTCTCTTCATTCATTCATAATAATAATATTTTTAACATAGTATAAATAATGCCTGTTGCATTCATGATAATTTTGTTCAATACTTTTGTATAATTAAGTGTTAATGCAATAAAGTATAAATAAATAATTCATAACATAATGTCTGCTGTATAATACGACGCCCACGTTACAGTAAAGCGAAATGATTCGCCTACGCGACTACGATTCCGAGTTCGTAGCTGGGATATAGTCGCGTAGGCGTAGCTCTACAATTGCAAGCTTTATACCGTAGTATGCATCTATCGGTTCATTTTGGCTACATGCCAGAATATATGAAACTAATATTAGTTTCATAAAATTGTAGTAAATGTACTTGCATGTAAATTTGTAATAGGTGATTTTAATTAAACGAACTTTATTTTAATATTTTATACATGTTCTGTGCTTGGTTTTAAGAAACGTAACTATTGCTTATGTAAATTATTTAAATTAATACCTTTGTTATTTTATTGCAATTTGCTATCTGCAATATGAGCTGCTTTAAATAAACCTTCATTTGGTTTATTAATGACAGTTCATTATATTATAAAAGATACGACGGAACATTTATTATAAAGTATTTACTCATCCCGAATACGTAAAGGCATTGCTTACACTGACGTAACTTTTTATAGTCTGCGTATGAAGCATTATTTTGCAGAGTAATTAACGTGGGCGAAGTGATGTTCGCCCAAAATTATAACATTAATATAAATAAAATTGACATACCAAATTAGATCGAAATTTCTGATAAATTATATACTGACTGTCCTAAAATTTCTTTTCTTGAATAATATACTCATCGCGAGCTTTATGAGCTAAATTCATTGAATAAATATATTTATATAAACGAGTAATTACAAAATCGTATTAAAAATCCTATTTATAAAATTAACACAATGAACATGTAAGCAAAGGCGTCTTTAAACGAGTCTGTCTCTAAATAAGACATTGTTTCAATGAATAGTTGTCACCTTGACCTTTTTCGTTATTTAATGGCTAATTCTCAAATAAAGTCGAGATGAATTTAGACAGCACGACTAAGATGAATTATCTGTTAAGTCAGCGATATTAACGGATGATCAGCACTCTATTCCATTAATATCTATGAGGCTTGATATAACTTACTGAAAACTTATCTCCTTTGAAACTAGATAAAAGAGATACACAATGATTTTCCTTTTTTTTATAATTGGCTGTGTGGCCGACTCGAGTAGAGCAACACAGGATTTGCTGTGCTTATTATGTGTTTATAATTCATCTAGTACTTGGCGTTGAATGAAAACATCTTAAGGATATTTTTTTGTTCTTATAAGTCTTAACTATTAGCCGCTTTTGATTGTATTATGACCTCTACCAAAGTTATTTATAAAAAGAAGAATACCTCACTTTTAGCACATTGTTTCAGTTTTTCTTTTTTTTTCTTTTGTTTTTTTTTATGGTATGGGTTGACGGACGAGCATATGGGCCACCTGATGGTAAGTGGTCACCATCACCCATAGACAATGACGCTGTAAGAAATATTAACTATTCCTTACATCGTCAATGTGCCATCAACCTTGGGAACTAAGATGCTATGTCCCTTGTGCCTGTAGTTACACTGGCTCACTCACCCTTCAGACCGGAACACAACAATACTGAGTACTGTTATTTGGCGGTAGAATAACTGATGAGTGGGTGGTACCTACCCAGACGGGCTTGCACAGAGCCCTACCACCAAGTAAACAATTGTAATTTGTATACAATAAAATCTGTAAAATGTAATCAAGTAAAATAACAAAAGGAAGCTTGGATGGTAGATGGTAGTGTCTGTAATGATACCAATAGATAATCACATACATATAGGTATAATCCATTATTTAATATATAATAAATAAATACATACTTTAAATTTAATTTAGAATTTTGACAGATTTCTATTAAATTGAATGTGTGTGTTTGATTGCGTGCGATCAAGAAGGAGATAAAACTCTTGAGACGGGTAGCTTCTAAAAAATATTTTATTAATAAACAGAGATATATTTTTTTTATTTATGAAATTGTACGATTTTTATTTATTGTAATCTATATTTATTTATTACTTTCCTTTAATCATAAATTATTTCAGTACGGTAATTGTTTTACGTCACTTTGAGTCTTCCGACAGTCCGTAGCGTTTTATTGTACACGGTATTTATAAGGATTTATAAAAATATATCACATTACATTTTTTTCCTTTTATTATTGAGAAAACGATAAATTTAATGCCCATTTACCGAAGGGAGGAAAAGAGAATTGAAATCTGGAACCGTTACAATACGTAATTATTTTTCATAAGGCTGTGGTCATAGTGAAATTTTATCCTAGCCTTTTGTTATGACTTAAATTATGTTGATCATGATGATTTATTACTTGTTTGGACCGACTCAAGATCTAGCAATCTGTGTGTCTATTATTGTGCACAAGTGTGTGTGCAAACATAAGCGTGTATTCTCTTTCACTTTCATAATCTTATAGGACAAGAAATTTTAATCCATACATATAATAAAATTGGTGGGTGAGAAGGACCCTTCTCTAAAATTTAAATAACACCTTTTTACTAAATGTATATATACACGGTAAGTATTCCAAAATATTTTTTTTTGTTCCGGCTAATCTGTGGAATGGCTGGTCCAAATATGACAGGACTTTAACTGGCAGGTAGCTGATGTAATAAGGTGTAACTTGGGCTACCTTTATTTTAGAATTAATACCTAAAAAGTCAAGCTGCAATGTCCAAATATTGTCACGTAGCGCGCAGCTCTCGCTCATGCCACCATTGCGGTGTCACGTCGAGTGCCTCGAACCAACGACTTAATAACACAAAAGTTGCCTAATTAATAATTGATAAGTTAGAGTAAAATCTGGGAATTTTTTTTTTTTTAAATTCAAACACGTAGGAAGTCGCTGGCACAGCCAAATATTTATAATTACTTATATGTAAACTTTTTATAATATTATTATAACTTTTTGCCCAAAGGATCGGATTTGCACTTAAACGGGGAAATGCTGCTAGCATTCTTGCCACCATTCCAAGCGGTCAAGATTTATACAGTAACTAGTTTTAGTTCATATTTGTATATATTTAAACATTTAATGTTATTAATTCTTATGTTAATAAATGTGATTAAACAGAATCTACATACATATATGCAACTTTAAAAAAAAACTTATATACATGTTATTATTTTTATTAAAATCTCGATGAGATAGGAATCCGACTTGAGCGTCTCGTGCTTCTCGATAACCTTTATTGTATCACTAATAACCCAGATCGCAAAACGTGCAGTCTTTTAAACTAGACCGTCCAGGCAGTGTGTCTGTGTGACAGACTTTATAGCATTGCACGCTTCGAACGCGAAGCGGTATTGAAGTGCCTTTTATCGCCAGAAAATAAAAATAGCACTCTGCTTTCAATTTTTTAACAGCACGACGAAACATTTCACTAATCGAAAAAGGAGATTCTAATAAACAATTCTAACATATACAATGGGGCTAGTTTTTTTAACCCTTTCAGAAATTCGATTCAATGGGGATATGCTGGTAGTATTCTTAACATCATTATACACAGTCATGATTTATTTATACAGTAACTATTTTTAATTTTTATTCGTACCTATGTAATGAGTAATTAGTGTTCATAATTCTTACGTAAATAAAACTATTTGTTGTTGTTATATTTATCATATTAGTATCACACCTGACATGAAGGCCTTGCACCATGGCTTTGTGCAACCCCCTCTGGGTTGGTACCAACCACTGACCAACTATTCTATATTCAAACAACCATGTTATTAAAAAATATAATTTTGTTCTGGTTTGGAAGGTGAGCTAATGTAACTACAGGCACAAAGGATATGAAATCTTAGGTGACGATGGTGATCAATCACTGGTCACCCATAAGCCCATTCTCCCCATCCCCTACCCATTTAGAACAAGGTAGATGTAAAATTAGGAATGAAATTTAATTAATATAATTTTGTTTGTCTCTATGTCGTGACAAATTTTCGTTCCACTGAGTTTAAAACAACAAATTTTAAGTTATACTTTAAAATTGAAACATTAGTGTAGTATATGTGTCTAAAATTGTAATGTGTTAGACATTATGATCTATATATAAAAATTATAAACATGAAACATAGACACAATATTAAAAGCGCAGACCGTTTTTAAATTTAAATTAAAAATATTACTAAATACTCGTAAAGGTTACTATTTATATTAGATAGTGTTTCTGAGAAGGTTTTATTTAAAGTATTATTATATAAGATGTGTTAGTTGCCACCCACGTGACGTTTATTTTATGGTCCTGTCTTAAATATTTCTATTAAATTATAATCAAGAAATTACCGCGTTACATAACACTGAAATTTGAAATAAACTTCAGAAATATTTTCATTTCCAGTTTTTGATTCAATGTACACTTCCAAAGTTTATCCGTACTCGGAATAGCGCAAGTTTATTCCAAGAATAGCGACTAGTTCCTTTGTAAACTTTGTATAAGTTTAAAATTTTTGTTAAACAAAATATACTCTGAAGGTAGTTCTATAGATTGAAATCAACATCTTAAAATTTACTTGATTTATGAGTAGTAGTACTGGTAGAGAAATTTGCCATTTACGAATAAAGATATTTGGGTTGGTTTCCTTTTTTTTATAGCCATGTTTTTTTAATATCATAGCTATTTTGGTCGTAGCTGTTCAACAAATGTATAAATAAAATGTTCTACCGCACATTCAGTCAAACCATATTTATAAAGACAACGACAAACATGATCGTTTCAATATTTCAAAAGACAAATGGGGACCATTCCATTCCATTGGGAAGAGAAAGGACTTATAACGTCACTCTTTGAAAAACACTCTTCCTTCAATTATACACACGTAAATATAAATACTGTCACACAGTAACAGACAAATAATTAATTAGCTCGGAGCTTAGAGATAGGAAAGTTAATGTCAAAGCTACGTTAAAGCCTCTCAGAACGCGCTCGAACGTAGAAGAAACGATATAAAAGGAAAACAAAGACAGCATCTTCTTCAGTGCAGGGCCCTTGGGCAGATTACGGGGTCGAATGAACACGACTCGAGAACAACTACTCCACACTTACGTCTAAAAATGACACTTTCTACTTTTCAGTAAAAATCACTTAAAATATAAATAAATTTATTATTTGTTATAATCATGAGTGTTATTATTATCATCGTAAAAAATCTTTAAAGACTTTTGAACGTCATTTGTGGTTACTAGGTAAAATTTTATGTTCATTTAATTTCATCCAGCCTACGGATGCCTGCAGCTTAGTGGGCTTAAGGCTTTATTGGTGTCGCTTAAATAAATGTGCGAAAATTTATTGATATAAATCACTATGTCGAACCAGTCACGAAGGGTAAATATTATGTTCCAGTTTGATACATGAAATATACATACATATTATAAGAATACAGAAAATATATCCTGCACTTTTAAATATGACAATCAAATATGTCAAATATATATACGTATTATCATACACCGATTACATAAATATTGATACTTTATGTACGCCATGTTAACGTAGTCAAGATTCGGAGAGAATAACGTATAGTACAACATAACTTAGATGTAACATCAGCAAATTCATTAAAACCGATTACTGCCGATCTATAAAACCAATAGAAATAGCTCCCTATCGCGCCATTCGACGCTGTTCGTCGCTATAGATTCTCGCGTCAGTACAACCCGAGAAACCAAGAGCAAGTAAATCGACGTGTCAAATTGACGAATATATTCGGTCACATGATATTACAAGTTATTACGTTTGTGTAAAGATCATATTCACATAAGAAATATATATTGATAATTTGAGATAGCGTACTTAATTCTGATGTGATCCTTTTACGAATTTTACCGATGCTACATGTAATTTGTGTCGTACTATAAGTGACACATAAACAGCAGAGAAAGGATATATTATGTTTCTAGACTAAGCCTATTAATATTATTGGCAATTAAAGCTGGTAGGTACGGCGGACGGGTATTTACCCGGCAAGCCCATTTGGGCTACCTGATGATAAATAGCCATCGTCGCCTTCCTTACTACACACCAATGCGCCACCAAATTGGATGCTAAGATGTTATATCCCTTGTGGTTGTAGTTACACAGGCTCAGTGTTCCTCCAAATCGAAATACAAAAGTACTGCTATTTGGTGGATATTTGGAAATTTGCTATTAAAATATCATGTAGAATATGAAGAGTTCCTGCCCAAACAGACTTTATTTTGAGCTCATATCACCATTCAATTTAAATTAAATGGCATTGTTATACAAAACAACGCTTGTTTATGTTTTTAATTATTAATGCGCGCAAATTAACGCCCTAATTAGATTTCCATATGAAACGAATTTTCTTTTATAACTCCTCTCTTGTTTGTTTACTTTTTAATTGCTTATTTTTGAGCATGAATAAAAAGTTACGTGTATGTGTTAAAGATGTTATATATTTCCTGATAAAATTATTATGTTACAAAGTCATGTATAAAAAACCAGTTGAATTTAAAGTTTGTTGAGGAAAGGTGCGATGGATGCAATATCTTCACAATCGGGGATCAGCTTTCCTTGGAACTGGATACAGGATTTGGCGCAGAGAGGCCCCTCGAACCACGAACCGAACATCTTCTTGCACTGGGCGCAATTTTCCAAACAGATTTCCAAAGGATCCCATCCAGTAGCAATGGCTGGGGTGGCGTTTATTTGACTCATGCAGAAGAAGATAACCACACAGAAGAGAGCGTAGAAGGTGAATTTTCCTGCCATTTCGATGTGCCTGAAAGTTGCTTGTATTCGATGAAGATTTGCTGATAACTGTGATATCCCATTGGATCGCAAGCATTTTATACAAGAATCTACCGGTTTCCTAAACGCACCATGTGTGTTAACCACGGGTGGTTGCGTATTGTCCATTATCTAAATTGATTTTTTTCTTATTAGATTTTTCAAATTATAGATGTACTAGCCGTGTACACGATGGTATACTTCAGCGGAAGAATTCTGTAAAGTTTGTCTTCGTTTTTATTCATAAACGGAAGACTTAATGTCGATTTCCACGCTTCTAATTAAAAAAAGGAAACATCTATACAGATTATCGTGCCCAATGTACCCTACTTGGTCATTCATTTTTGTCATAAGTTGAAGCCAATTAATACCAATTTATATGATGCAAATAAAATTTTCATGTGACTGATTGACATATTGTTGTATGCCAAGCATTACAACGTAAACCTGGGTAAAATTTACGACATACAGGAACTTAGCGAGAAATTCTAAATGGGGTTAAATGAGGAGTGAATGTTTGTCACTAAGTTCGTCATTCGAAAGTTCGAAATACGAAAAGTGGTAAGAAGGCTTCTACTTCTGCTTATGCTGAAAATTAAATACCCAGTAAGGTAGAATTGGACATGAAAACTTACACAGACGTTCCTTTTTTTATTAAAAGCAATGAAATCGACTTTAAGTCTACCGTAGTAACAATGAAGACAAGTGTTTTCCGATGAAGTATATCATCGTGTACATGGATAGTGTATCTATAATTTCCACAATCTAATTAGAACGAAATCGATTTAGATAATGGACAATACGCAACCACCCGTAGTTTACACACACGGTTCGTTTAAGAGAACTATAAGATTCTTGTATAAAATGCCCGCAATCCAATGGGATATCACAGTCATCAGCTTATCTTCGTCAAATACAAGTAACTTACAAACACATCAAAATGGCAGGAAAAGTCATCTTCTACGCTCTCTTCTGTGTGGTTATCTTCTTCTGCGTGGATCACATAAACGCCACGCCAGCCATTGCTACTGGATGGGATCCTTTGGAAATCTGTTTGGAAAATTGCGCCCAGTGCAAGAAGATGTTCGGCTCGTGGTTCGAAGGGCCTCTCTGCGCCAAATCCTGTATCCAGTTCAAAGGAAAGCTGATTCCCGATTGCGAAGATCTTGCGTCCATCGCACCGTTCCTCAACAAACTATAAGTGAAACTTTATTTTAACACTTGGCTTTGTAATATAAATATTTAATCAAGAAATATAGAATATTTAACACGTACTTGTAACTCTTTATTCGTTTCATGCTCAAAAATAAGCTATTAAAAAGTAAATTGTAAGGTTAATTAGCCAATATATTATATTATGATGTATTTATTTAATACTATGTAATATATACACTAATAACTTTTTAAATTCATGAGTTATAACTGGCCATAGTCACATAATGACTTTAATTATGTAACTATGGCAACGGAAAAATAAAGAGGGAAGACTGGACATTCTTTGGGGAATATATTTTTTTTATGTTGAAATGTGAATAATAAAATTAATGTAACAAAAATAATCGAATTTACTTGGAGATAATCTTAGATCCTTTTATCTCAGAAGTGGGATAAAGGTATTGCGCCCACAATATTCAGTAAACATTGCCGATAACTAATCATCAATTATAAGAGTTGCATAGATATTGTCGATAAAGTATCTCCGTAAAAATGGATGAAGTTACTAAAAAAAGCAAGCACAGGCAGCGAAAACGTCGTCGTGACCGAAGCGGAATGCACGAGCAACGAAAAATGCGATCGAACGATTGTTCCTTGGGATTTCTTCGTGTTAAAAGTCGCAGTGTTCGCGAACAGTCTACGAGACGTCGTGATGAATCGAACCGGAGACGCAGCCGTGGCCGACGTCGCAGTCGGAGCAGCAGCTGTAAGCGACAGAATCGACGTCGCCTCAGCCGGGACTCGGATGGCAGATCCAACAGGAATGATCGTGGCGGGCGCTCAGAGTCTAGCAGCGAGCGTCATACACCTTCAGTTTCTGGCGATCGACGTCGCAGCCTTCGCCGGGGCTCCGCCGGAAGATGCAGCGGGACAGGCCGCAGCGGACGCTTAGAGTGCAGCGGCGAGCGTCGTACACCTCCAGCTTCTGGTCACGTGAGTACTACTAATGTTCTTAATAATGACACACAAGTGATTCTTGCCTCATTAGTAGAACTCTTATCCAAAAGTCGATCCCAGAGTAATAAATTTCCTATGCTCGGTAATGTGATTCCCGATTTTGACCCTATGGTCAAGAGCCAGACCATGTCTATGTGGATCAAAAAGGTTGAAGAGTGTGCAAGGCTTTACGGTTGGGGGGAAGAGCAGATCATTCACTACGTATTGCCTAAACTGACAGGGGTTGCGAAGACGTGGTATCAAGTTCTACTATCCATGTCTGAAATTCTCCTGCAAATCGATACAGACGGTTTACTGAGGCCTGTAACGTATTATAGCTGTAAAACTTCAGTCGATGAACAAAAGATTCATTCCTTAGAATTAGAAAATTTAGCAGTTATCGCATAATTGAATCGCTTTCGGGTTTATTTACTAGATATATAAGATTTATGCGTGGATAAATTATAAAGGTTACTCCAGTGATTACAGTGACAGCGACTAGAGTGAGAGTTCAGAAATTAGAGAGTCAGAGATTTAGAGAAAGAATAATAAGTATAAAACAAAATATATATATTTTTAAATATTATTTTATAATGATAATAATAATATAACATGGATTGTTTTTAATAAGTGTGTAATGCAATAAACAATTGATTATTTACGATTATTATTTTCAGTTGATCAAATTCCTACAATATTATTAATTTTTTTTTTTGAGATTTAAGGTAATGATTTTAAGTAGTGTGTGTCATTACTAAGAATGTTGATATTTTGATGTAAATTTGAAACATATGAGCAATCCGTGCAGATAATGAATGGCATTCAGAAATGGATGTCGCACATATGATTGCAAGATAGTTTTTAAGGCCTGAGCGTAAGTTGTCGTGACTGGTCAGTGCAGAAAATGAATGGCACCATGATAACGGTGTCGCACAGATGACCTTAGACTGTGACAAATTGCGCAAGAAAAAGAAATAGAGAATGAGAATGAAGTATTATTAATGAAATTGAATTATGATACAGATTTGTGATTATGATAATGATTATATAATGAGAATATGATACATGAATATGATGTACTAAATGAATTCGAAATGTAATTATGGATTATGTACATTTATATATATTATACTATATTTATATATATTATACTGATTTTGACATAGATTTTCAGGTTGTAATGTTTAATATGCAATTAATAAATTTATATCATTTGTATAAATAGCCTAAAAATTTACAATATTGATGTTACGATTTGTAATTAACTTTTACCCGCCCTATGTGATGTCTTTGGGCCAATGTATGTTCTATATATTATCATTAATTGTATACCTTAATTAAGCTAGTATTATTCTGTTTACTTTTTTTTTTTTGCTTTTTGTTTTTTTTTTTTCTTCCTATGTAAAATTATACGAGCTAGTGGGAGGACCCACTAAGATAGGATGGCCGAGCTGTAAGGTTAATTAGCCAATATATTATATTATGATGTATTTATTTAATACTATGTAATATATACACTAATAACTTTTTAAATTCATGAGTTATAACTGGCCATAGTCACATAATGACTTTAATTATGTAACTATGGCAACGGAAAAATAAAGAGGGAAGACTGGACATTCTTTGGGGAATATATTTTTTTTATGTTGAAATGTGAATAATAAAATTAATGTAACAAAAATAATCGAATATACTTGGAGATAATCTTAGATCCTTTTAAAATAAACAAGAAAACAATATGAAACTGCACTATCAGATTATTTCTTTAATTTGCAATGATTAATTATTTTAAAATATAAAAAGCTTATTTTACATAATAATGCAATAACAACAATATTTAATTTAAAGTTTGTGGTGAGATGAGCTCTAAAATAAAAAAAAAATATCAGGAAAAAATGATTTCTGTAGTGCATATATTTACAGAATACATATTTCCTTACATAGACATAACAATATTTGTGTGTTTTGTACAAAACCAAGTTAATCCCAGAATGGACTAGCCAGATTTGTAAATAAAAATGTTTACTTTGAACTGTCAATTTATTGAGAACGGATAAACATTGCATAACACTTCCACCCACAAGGCGGGCGTTGTAATATAATACAATATAATAAAATACAACAATAATGCGCGACTGCCCGAAACATTCGAGTAGTTAGCGTGTTCCATCACTCAGCTGTCTCATTAACTCATTAAATCTAGCTAATTAGCCAAATATTACTTACGGCATCAGCTATATATCTTGTTCTAGTGTTTATGAACTGAACAATGTCATGTTCTTTCGTCTTCTTTTCTCAATTGTCAAATCATTTATGTCACAAAGAGAGAAACGTTATTAGTAAAACTGTTATAGGTAAGTTTAGTTGGTGATAGAGCTTTATGCAAGTCTGTTTGGGAAAGAACTCAATATTTTCTACAGCCAAAAAGCATGGTATCATGACAATATTTTGGTATGACTGCGTTCTTGTTTAAATCAGAACGCCCGAATCAGAATGTTTCAATGTCGAATGTGTAAAACCAAATATTTCTATTAAAATTAATTGACGATTATATACTAAATATTTATCTTCCAGTTATTATTGAGATGGCCCAATGGTTAGAACGCGTGCATCTTAACCTATGATTGCGGGTACAAACCCAGGCAAGCACCACTATATATATATGTGTGTGTGTGTGTGTGTGTGTGTGTGTACTTAATTTGTGTTTAAAATGTATCTCGTGCTCGGTGGTGAAGGAAAACATCGTGAGGAAACCTACATATGTCTGATTTGAAATTGATATTCTGCCACATGTGCATTCCACCAACCCCACTCCAAAATATGTTCCAAGCCCGCTCATTAATGGAAGAGGAGGCCTTTTCCCAGCAGTGGGAAATTTACAGGCTGATACTTTACTTTACTATTATTATTTATTGCAACTATAAAGAAAAATCGTTTTGCATTATTTAGATTGATGGATAATATATATGGATAGGAAAATGGATCAACTGGTGGTAGTGGTAAGTGGTAAGCGTAGCCTATAGAAATTGACAGCGTAAAAAAAATTAACATTTCCTTATATCGTCATGCGCCACTGACATTGAAAACTAAGACGTTATGGCGACACAATACTAATTATTATTGTTTGGTCACAGAATACTCGATGAGTGGGTGGCAGGTGTCAGGTTTACACAAAGCCCTACTGTCAAGCATGAAACTTCTTATAACTTTGAATGGTGTAGGACTTTAGTTTAGATGATATATTTTGTGTATATGGCCGACCACCTCCATTTGAATATCGGAACATGTTTAATTATCGTCCTGTGTATCTAAATTTGGACAAAATATGTCAATTTTGTTATGTATTTATTCTTTTATATAAAAGTATCGTAGTGGTATATTTTTTTTCCAAAGTATTTTTGTTATCTTCTTTATTAGGTGTCGACCAAGCATTTGTATATTGACTTTATATTCGGAATTTTCTGAGTGAAGATTATTTTTGGGATTAAATCTCAAATCTATGTGTATCTTGCAAAAGTCGCTGAATATTTTAACATTACAAATGTACCATTACATTCAGCGTGTTTCAGAAAAGGCTCTTGGATAAACATGATTATGCAAAGTAAGTCTCTGGATTACTTGAATTTTTTACGTTTGGATTTTTTTTATTGCTCTTACTTAGAAGTTACCTCAAATAAACGTTTTTTTCTTTAATTATATATTAACAGACCATTAGTCGCCACCCAGATTTAATTCAAATAACCCAATCCGATGATAACTAAAGTTTTTTGTTTTTGTTATTTTTCGTAATTAGTCAACTTTCGATAGGATCAAATCTAAACTTACACATTTATAGTAGCCGTCGCATATATGTATAAATAATCTTGCAGCTCGATTTTCTCTGGTATTTTAAAATTACTTGGTGGCAGGGCTTTGTGCAAGCCCGTCTGGATAGGTACCACCCACACATCAGTTATTCTACCGCTAAACAACAGTACTCAGTATTGTTGTGTTCCGGTTTAAAGGGTGAGTGAGCCAGTGTAACTACAGGTATAAGGGACATAACATCTTAGTTCCCAAGGTTGGTGGTACATTGACGATGTAAGGAACAGTTAATATTTCTTACAGCGTCATTATCTATGGGTGATGGTGACCACTTACCATCAGGTGGCCCATATGCTCGTCCGCCAACCATAACATAAAAAAAAATTAATATAATTTGGGGCTTGAGACTCTGGTATTTTTAAACGACTTCAAAAATGAGGAGGTTATCAATTCGTCTGTATTTTTTGTTTACCAAATACGAATATCTACAGTTGCGTCATAATATGTAAAAAATATTACATACATTCACGATAATTTAGATAATATCCGTTAGAATCAACTCGATTATTAGGTAAGATGATTAAGTAAAGTTAAGCGTATGACACCAGTTCTCGACTCTATGAAGTTAAACAAGTGTGGGCGGAGATATTCGTTTCTATATTAATAACTCGCAAATTCTTTTCCCTTTATTTAATAAAACCTTACATTTAATATTAAAAAATATAAATAGTCAAGGCTTTTAAAAAACACATACTTGATAGTATGAACTTAATTAATTAATTTTCGTAGAGAATTACGTAAATTTAACTAAATATTTTTTTTCATGTAAATATGTGTGTGTTATATAAGAAATACAAACAATAAACTTATAATATTTGAAAAAGATATTAACTACCAAGTCTTCTGATCTGGTTCTCTCAATAAAATCAACTTTCTGAAGTTCGTAGCTTTACTTCGATATGACGATTTCATAGCTCTTTTAAGTACTTGACATTTTTAATTTTGCAGCTTATTTCTGTCCCTTTCTATCATGTTCTTATTCAAATACTTCATCCTTTTCTAAAGAGCTTATAAACCTACTAAAATATACAGAAAGTTCGTTCTTTTGTGAGATTTTACATTTCGATTAATTACATTTCGGAAACATAAATTGCAAATTAAAAAAGAACTTCATAACGGCCATTAATAAAGAATGTTACCAGTTAGCGGAAATACTATTCGTTATTTAAAAGCCGAGGTCACACGAATTTAAAAATACTTTAAGCATTTTTTTTATTTGTACTGGTTATTTGTCTAGTATAAATGAGGGTATTCTACTAAGCCATTAAAATAATCAGAAAGCATCAGATGCAATGACAATACTTTATAATTTGTCGTTGATGAAAACTTGAAGGTGCTGAGTAAACGTTAAAATATTTGTTTCTATGAGTTGGCGACACTTTTAGTAACTCAAGTGCTGCTTTTTTAGCTCAAATACTGAGTTAGAGAGGTAATGGCGCTGTTGTCTAGCGTTCAATGCCACAGGACAATCTTATGGAAGGTGAGCATTTTAAATAATATTTCATTTTCTTATGTGTGTTTAATTTTAATACATTTATTATTATATTTATACTTTTTCATTGTATAATTACACAATTATCTTACATAAAAGCTAATATTACATAAAGTTTTAATTCTGTTACTGTACTGCATCATAATTTATGTATATTTACTTACAGTATCGACATTTCAGAGACGGCACCATTCTCAACGAATTTAATTAACTTACATGACTATCATTACATAGTATAAAACAAAGTCACTTACCGCTGTCTGTCCCATTGTATGCTTAAATCTTTAAAATTATGCAACGGATTTAGATGCTGTTTTTTTAATAGATAGAGTGGTTCGAGAGGAAGATTTTTGTATATAATACATGGACAATTCAGTAAAGGAACACTGATAATTTTAGAAGTTTCTACTCGTGTGATATAATAGCATTGTACACATGCAAAGCTGGGGCGGGTCGCTTGTGTATTTATAAAAATTGAAAAAGAGTAACTACTGACTTTTAATTCAAAAGTGCTTATAAAGGCCTACTTGAATAAAGTATATTTTGATTTATTTTATTTCAAGTATAAACCTCAGGCTCCGAGCTTTATTTAAAACAAAAACAACATGATGTTTAAAGTAAGTTTACTGATGTAGATAAATTCCAAACCGGTGGTAGCTTCACTTAATATAGTTTGTTAAATGAAGATTCAAAAGGGCTTGTATAAATTATATTTTGACAGACGTGATCTAAACAAGATTGCGAAACAATGATCTCACAATTCCCAAACTATCATTATCCAATTAAACTGCAAGCTGACACATTCGGAGACGGGATTTGACTATCAATAAGTAAGTTAACTGTTTCAAAATTGACTAAAGAAAATTGAACTTGAGATATCCATAGTTTCACGTCATTATTTAGGCACGGACTTTAAAGTAAAGTAAAAGCCTGTACATTTCCCACAGCTGGGATCAGGCCTCCTCTTTCATTAACCCAAAATCATCGGTTAAGATGCACGCGTTCTAACTACTGGGCCATCTCAGCTCAAATCACGGACTTCAACACTGACTTAAAGCAATTCTATTGATGATTTTTTTTACTTTTTTGACAATAACTGTTATTATTGTGATCATTGACACAGCCTCGTCACTGTTATTAATTGAATGTTCAGACAAAATAGCGATAATCAGGCCGCGACTTAATGAAATTTTATTACAAATTAGGTTTCAATGTAGATTTTGTTCATTGAATCGATCTGTTTTATTTAAAATTCGTTTGTTAATCGTTACAAAATACATGATGGATATTTGAGTCGTTAAGCGTTACCACCGCTACATTTGTTACCAGATTTTTCGAATAACCAAAATATTCCATGAATAAAATATTTCACTATAGTTATGTTTAAAATACTATACAGTCGATTGTGTTTCGATGTCTGTATATTTTTTTGACGTATTATGCTTTTGTTGAATCCTACTATCCGTGAACCAATGACGTCACCGGTGACACCCACGCGTAGAATGGCTACGTCAATAAAATCTGCTACTTTCAAAATCTTACTTCGTGGTATAGCTTTGTGCCCGTCTGTGTATGTACAAAACATACCAATACTAAGTATGTACTTAGTATGTACTTAGTATTGATGTATTCCGGTTTGAAGAACGATAGGCCAACTTAAGGCTCGAGAAACATAACACTTTTGTTCCCAAGGTTTGTGGCGTATTGGTGGTATAAAACTTAATTAACATTTCTTACAGCGCTGATTTCTATGAACAGCGGTGACCACTTACCATCAAGTGTCCTTTTACCCGCCTACCTATGTTTTAAAATAATTACAATAATCAAAATAATTATACATATATTGGATGAAATAAGTATAACAATCCAAGCAATGATAGATAAATTAAACAATGAAAATTTATATTAGAAAATAACTACACAGTTACGACATTAATCTTCGTATCTTTTAGTGCTACGGCGTAGCGTTTCCCGGCTAGTAGCCAAAGAGACAAATTAGTTTTTTAATTAGTTAAATTACATTGTTTCTCGTTACTTGCTTGTTTAGCTTTGCTACCAATTAATATATACTTTTTTATGCTATAGGTTAGCGGATGACCATTGGCCCACCTGGTGGTAAGTGGTCACCAACGCCCGAAGACACTGGCGCTGTAAGAAACATTAACCATTCCTTACATTTCCAATACGCCACAAACCTTGGGAACTAAGATGTTATATCCCCTGTGACTGTAGTTACACTAGTTCACTCACCATTCAGACCGGAACACAACAATAATAAGTACTGTTGATTGGCGGTAGAATATATGATGAGTGAGTGATAACGACTCAGAGGGGCTTGCACATAGCCCTACCACCAAATAAAGCACAAACTTAAAATCTAAAATAACCATTTTGGACATAATTTTTATTCAATACTAGCTGTGCCCGCGACATTGTACGCGTTTGAATTTAACAAAAAAAATTTATTGTAGCATAAGTTACTCCCTATTATATCAGTTATCTACCAGTGAAAGTCAGGTCAAAATCGATCCAGCGGTTTCAGAGATCCAGTGTTATATGTACCGTATATAAATATAATACATATGCGTTGAGTAACAAAGGGCTATTTTAATATTACAAACAGACACTCCAATTTTTTTATATGTATAGATAAAACTAAGTAAAACTTCCTGATGTAACCAAAATTGTCCACAGACATTGTAAATATGTAATATACCAACTAATACCCACTAATGCTGGGACCTAGAGGTTAGTTTTCAAATTTCACATACAGTTCAAACTGGAACTTCACAATACGACATACCATCTATACATATATAGAAGTATGTATAAAATATGAGACGTATTTAAACATACTGTAAATGTTTTTCAACTGACACCATTTCACTGAATATTCACGGGGACGTTTATATTTGAATAGAAATTGCAATGAAAGCAAATCAATGTATATAGAATAACAATACGGCGGTAACTAGTCAGCCATTCATCGCGCTAGATATCACTGGAGCGAATTCATTGTTTACAGAGAGTAATCATTTGGAAATGTTTACAGCAACGGTACATGGCTCGGCTCCATTTAGACTAGGCCAGTTAGAACATGGAAATCCTAAATGACAGCCTATTCATATATAAGTATTTATGAATTTATACAAAATTAATAAATTACTTAATAATTATTTCAATTGTTATTCTATATTTTTATATGGATCAGAGTGTTCGGCCAAAGATATGAATGAAACTGCATGTAGCGGATATAAGAATGTTGATAGGGATGTGTGGTGTTACGCGAATGAATATAATAAAGACTGAGTAAGTAAGAGGAAGTTTGAAAGTGGCACCGATAGTCGCCAAGTTATTTGGAAGGCGGCTGTCACGGTATCGGTATGTTATGAGGAATGAGGAACATATTGTGAGGAAGGTCTTGAGCATGAAAGTGGATAGATACAGAGGTAGGGGACGACCAATGAAACGGTGGATGGATTGTGTGAAAGATGATGAATGGGCTGGAAAGAATATTACTGATGAGATGACGTCAGATAGGAAAGTACCCCAAGTATATTGAGATAAGGGAAGGAAAATGATGATGATGATGATTCTACATTTTTATATTATTGCAAACAATTATTTCCATACAATTCGCAACTATTGTTAATTACTTCGGAGAAATAAAAAATCTCACGCACTTTTATTGTTTACTAGTGGGTCTCCCGCAAAACTTCGCATCTATTCAAGAGATGTTTTAGAATTTTCGCACCTTTTTCCGCTCTCCAAAATTAATAATTAGTTAAACTGTAACAATTCGATAAATTGCAAAAACAATCTGCCGTTACAGAGATTAGCCGAAACAAACAGACCGACAGGCAAAAATTTAAACAATACTATTTTGGTATATGTACCGTGTATGCATATTCATTTAGTAAACAACGGTTATTTTAATATTACAAATAGATACTCCAATTTCATTATATGTATTTATAGATATCCAGCATCCAGGGCCGGATTAAAATATCGGTTTCTAGTACCCTATATATTACTACTACCACGCAATTTTCATCTCCCCATTCAAACAAAACGAGCAGAGATGGCCCAGTGGTTAGAACACGTGCATCTTAACCGATGATTGTGGCTTCAAACCCAGGCAAGCACCCCTAAATAAACATGTGTTTAATTTGTTTTTATAATTCATGTCGTACTCAGCGCTGAAGGACAAAATCGTAAGGAAACCTGCATGTGTTTAATTTCATAGAAATTCTGCCACATGTGCATTCCATCACACTGCATTGGTTGTTGTTGTTGTTCAAATAAAATCAATAATTGGCTTCAAAATATTCCGTACCTTATTATCCAGTGTTTGGTCAGCTTAGAGAGTCTGATAGTGCCAGATTATTCATTAGGCAGTGTAGGCAACTGCTTAATGGATAATCCGGCTCTGCCAAAATGAAGTGTTTCAGTTTAATCAATTCGGTTAAATTGGATTAAAATTCGGTTGCAAATTTAAACTCACGGTAACAAATGAAGTGAGGCTTGAAAATGTGCTTTATTAATGAACGCACACACAAGCACTTTTGGATCGTGATGTGTTTACCAAATTGGTTAAGCGTACAGCTTCTACTGGGTCGGAATTTAATAACAACTATATGTGCAAGTGACTTTGTGCGCGTTCGAATTTCGAAAAAAAGTTATTGTTGAGGCTAAGTTACACCTTATTACATCAGCTATCTGCCATTGATAGGCCAGTCAAAATCGGTCGAGCCGTTCCAGAGATTAGCTGGATCAAACAGACAGACTAACTAAAATTAAAACAACTATTTTAGTTTATGTACCGCATCTGCATTAAGTAAAAAGCGGTTATTTTAATCTTACAAACGGACACTCCAATTTTATTATACGTATAGATAAAAACGAAGAGATACTAATATTTTCTCGTACTACAGATATTTAGATTTTTAAAGATTCGTTACGAAAATAATTTACGACATCTGACTCTAAAATCATGTAACAAGTATTAGTTTGATAGTCGTCCATTTTTTTAAAAGTGGAGGTAAATGGGCTATCTTAAGTAACGGGTTATCTAACCTTCGGCCATAGACAATGGCGCTGCAAGAAATAATAACCATTCCTTACATCACTAACGCACCACTAACGAGATTTTTAGTGAGATAATACGGACATTGGAATTACTCAAGATAAGCCTACAAGGGAATTAACTGACTTACAATATATATATAACACAGACTCAGTCTACATAAAGAAACATTTATTTACCGGTTAATTTAATCTTTACAACACTATTTAAATTTCTATCTGATATTTTTAAAACTAATAAGCAACGACTATGGTTCTATGTTCAAATTTAGTATTTTATTATCACTTTCACAAGGAATCAATGTGTTTTTCATAATGATTCTATATTAAAATTTAGTATTTTATCACTATCACACCAACAATTTTATATTCTAACCAAATCAACGTAAATTACGAGGAAATTTGAGGATTGCTTGGAACGATGAGAAAATACCGTAAATATACCGAGCTGTTAGGGACATATAATGAAGTTTTCGTACATATAACGATCTATAGTTTACGATACGACATCAAAAGGTATCTACTCAACCCTTCGATTGATTATTGACTAACCTTATAACATACCTGAATTGAAATTGACCTGGAACTCGATATTTTACATGATATTGATTATTAATTCGGCCGCAACCGATTTGGATTTGCCTGGTGAGTTCTTTATGTCAAGTTATTACTGAAATCGGATTTATAGGGATAAATTCCGCTCGATGTAAGAGCTGCTTAGTTTGGTAGGTTTGATATTAGTGGGTAACATTATCTATAGAAATTTAAGCTATTATTATAAGAAAATAATTTTAAAATATTTATATCATAGAATATTATGCAATGAAGTAAGGCTGTTAAACTATTCTAAGTATCGTCAATACATCGCTTTATAAAAACTGGTTCACAAATGGAAAATATTACAAAGTGTACAGCGCTCAAATGTAATTACTTAGATCTGCCATAAACTTCAACTGAAATGTACACTAGAAAATCTGACTTTCGTGGTGAGTATGCGGGACCCAGTGTCACTGACTGCACAGAATATCCACAAGAAACCCATTGGTACCCATTGGTTGGTGGTTGGCTGTTTTTTATTTGTAATTATATAAAATTAATAATATCCAGTGTTCTTTGAATATACCTGAAGTATGTTACAAAAAAATTTCTTCAAAGTCTAAAGCTAGACGGCACTTTTAAATACCTACTTCAGCAGGATATACTTGAATCGGAACTTTTTTCATTAGGTAGTTTCGTCCATTCTCTTCTTGACAACATTTGATAACATCAAAGTGCGGCTTAAATTTATGTTTGCCCACCTAAATATTGGTACAAAGATCTATATTAATATTGTGGAGGAAAAACTTTGTATCTTTTTATGAAAAAAATATCGCGAACGGTACAGTAAATATTTGACACAGTTAAAGCAACAGAATGATAATATTTTTATATAATACACAATAGAAATAAAAAAAATAACACTCTATCATTAACACAAGCGCGTGTGTGTTCTTATTTCACTTTCGCTCGCGTTTCAGATTATTGGTTGTTATATGTTAGGCAAAAAAGTATCTATGTCCCTTTCTTGGAGTTCAAGTTTCCTTCATACAAATTTCACCATAATAATGAGTATTTAATACTTGAAATTGCTTTTATTTCGTTTTTTAACAGAGATTGACCAATGCTTTAAATATCTGAATTTAAAATAAAGTTTACGATTTAACTCCAGGGTAGTACTAGATTTTAATGCTGGTCCTTTATTATAGATAGCTAAATTGTCCACAAGGTAGTTTCACCAACATATTATATATTGGCACTGTAAGAAATATGAACCAGATCAATACGCCACAAACCACGGGATATGACCATTTATTTAGATCTAGAACACACCATTACTATATTCAAGTGATGTACCTCGTATAAATTAAAGACTATATAAGGAAACAATTATATATGTAATTAAATTAAACAAAAACTGTGAGAATAATAATTTGACTTAATGTGGAAAGTTAAATACTAAAAGTATTTTAAAATCTTAATAGAATCTTCCGACATTAAACTCAGTACTTTATCTAAGTACGCTGTGACTTCTAATTAAGATTGTTACAAAGTAAGGCTATTTGAGCACATTTTTTATGCATTTTTTTTTAAGTTTTACTTGAAATATAGAACACAGATAGTAAATCGTATTTTAATGTTTGATACGTCAAAACTGAGTTAATTATGGACCATTTACGTTTTTTTTAATTTATCCAATCAGCTTTTAGTTCTTTCATCCCTGTGCTATCCTAATTCAACGCTGATAACAAAGATTTGCTAAAAAGGCAAGTGACCGTTAATGTTAATTTTAATGTCGTTTAAGTATTGAGCATGTATTTAAACGTAATAACATTCAGTAGGATTATTTAAGCTTCTAATACAATCAACTAAGAAAGAAAAATCAACATTTTTATGAATGAATTTAACAACAATATAATAATACGATTTTCATTCGTATAGTATATTGTTCGTTAGACTTCAGCTTAAATGACTGAGTGAATTCGCTTAATTATAGACAATGTTATCGTAATTGGCATGAGTTAAAGCGCCGCCATTCCAATTACCATTTTGTCATTGTACTTAATCTACTGCTAGGATTAATAAAAGAAATAAATTAATTCAATAATCATGAAAATAAACTTACAGCACATTCCGGTTCAGTGGTGTAGGATCCGTTGCTAAAATACTTTTTAGGGCATTCAGACCACGGCAACTCGGCCTGGAAGCTCTGCGCGAAGTAGAACAAACACCATGCAATGATCGAATTGTAGTACAACGCCACGTTGAACGACACCACCGCTGAACTGATGCCAATTCCACCCAGATATGGAGATACTTGGTGCCAGACACCAATAGCACCCTTTCTCAAACGTTGACCAATTGCCAGTTCCAGATAAAAAATCGGTATTCCCTCAATAGCTAACATCACAAAGTAAGGGATCAAAAATGCTCCACCGCCATTCTTTTGTGCCAAATACGGGAATCTCCAAACGTTACCTAATCCGACTGCGTATCCAACAGTTGCGAGGAGGAAAGTCAACTTGCTGTCCCAAGATTCACGTTCTATTTCAACACCCTCAGGCTTAAATCCCCCTCTATCGTCTCCGGAACTGGCCTTACTTGTTGGAGTTTCAGAGGAGCGTCTGTTAGGACTTGTATCTTCAAAGGCCTGATTTGTTGCGCCGTACATAACATGAGTTCGATGTATCGGGTGGCCATTCTCCATTGTCACCAGACGACCCCTCAACTCCTTCATTTCCATCCGGTCCAATGAACGCTGAGCATACAAATCCCGGGAACTCTGCCGTCTCATCAAATGAGCCGTGTTCGCCATTTTCGATTGCTTTCAATTCAAATTCCAATATTTATTTTGAGCTGTATTATAGTTTTTTTTATATTTTAATTATTTATTGTCGTAATATTGTCATACCATATCTAAACTTTAATAAGCTTCGTGCTCGTTGTCATGGCACATAATAGGGACCAGTAAATGGCATATGATTAATATGGACCCCTTTACTGCATGCCGTAATTGGTCACAAATTGATTCCAATTGAATTTTGGCCATATTTGAAAAGTTCCGACTTAAATATTCTTGTACACGCTTATGGACGATTAAATCGAATCACAACTAGAGGCTTGTTAAAGATTTCTATAATTTCACAAAATTTGTACGAATGCCGGCCGACGAGGGTGTCGAACGTCACTGGCGGGAAACTGTGGGATAAAGGGGGAGGGAATTCCTAAGTCCTCACAGCGCATGCGTGATAAAAACGAGCTTTATAAAATAGGTAGCTTGGCTATATATGAATGCTTTTTGTATCCCTTTGACCATTAATCTTCAGCCGCATACGTTCGTAATAGCTCTCTTCCAATATAATAAAGACGGTCAAGAAGGATTTCTTCTAAGAGTCCTCTAATTATTATTATAAGAAATATCTTAGGGCTAAAAAAAGAAAATATATTGCGGGTTTTATATTGTATAAAGGTAAAATTGAACCGTTTAATCCATTAGAATTTAAGAAGTTCTGATTATTGTTAATTATAATACTTGTAAATATATAATTTATTAACATAAGAATTAATAACATTAAATGCTTGAATATATACAAATATGAATCAGCCCTCCTGTCACCAGTGGAGGCAATGAGGCGAGGTGTTATACTTTTGATGAAGCTTTTTGCACCACTACTCCAAGGGCCAAGCGTTTCGACAGCAAAGAGATAAGAAAAGAACCGATGCCGCTGAGGAAAAAGCTGAAGCAAAAAAAAAACTAAATATTCGTGTACTATATCTAATTACTTTTTTGTTCCATTTACTTCTAAATTGAATAAAGAATGAATCAAAAATTTTTTTATCGTTATACTACAGATGCTGTAAAGACGATAGCCTTCTGACCGATCGCTGATTCGATTTTCTCTACTTTCACCTTTGGCTGATACTGAAAATCTCTGGACAGGACAACGCAATTACTATATTGGCCCGACCTTTGTGACCTTATAAGGTACCCATCAGACCCTCGTTATATAAATGCCCTATTTATGACCAAATATTACGATCAATAATACAAATTAATAGAAGAACCACAAGGATATTAAGAAAATTTTATCATATTATTAAAGCTAGTTAGATACACATAGTCTTGTATGTGACTTTTTTTTGTAAAATTTTCATGAATAGATTATACCCCTATAGTTAGGAAATGCATGGAAAACTATGGGTTATTCGGTGATTTTTAAACGGATGCCCAAAAAGGTGTGATATGCTTTCAGGCCTAATTTGTGAGTTTTTGTATTCTTACATTTTTTTTAATAAATATGAACACCAATATTCCCCTGGCAGTGGTACTCGTTGAATTGTCAGGAAAAAAATGATAGCAAAGTTATTATTACTGAAAGCTTAAGAAGTGTTATACATGCTTGATCAATGACTGTTTAATATAAGTGTATTTTTGCCTTGGACATTGTTTGTAATTCTTTAATTCTATTTTTAAATGTTTAAACATAAATGAACCAAAAAGTTTGTATAGATATTAAAATCATGTTTTTACTATTTTATTGTTCTTGAGTTTTCATTACAACCCTAACTAATTACATAGATTTCAAGCTCGGCAGCGATAGGTTTTGGTAGTAAATATGCTCTTATTCATTTTACTTCTTGTAATCTGGCGCTGTTCCAACTAGCTTGCATTGAAAATATGAAATTGTTATGAAATGAAGATAGGGAATTGGGATTATAATAGCTACCAAGTTTTAATTTCCATGATTTTTAACTAAACTTCATGAAGGTATATGTTTTTTAAAGATCAAACATTTTTAAATTATTATTGAGTACAAATCTTTTATAATTTTTTTATAAGTAAAATATATTATTCAAATATGTTGTTATATTAACTGACTAAGTAGAACATATAATTTTATTAATGAAATCATATAGCTACATATATTACTATCGATAGACACATAAGGTAATACATTTAGAGATACATGTTTAAACTACTCGTAAGTTAGGTTAAAATACGTTCTAAAATATGTTAGATATAACTGTTTGATATATTAAGGTACAGTAAGTTCAATTTATATGAAAAATAAACTGGTCTTATATATTAAAAATACCGCGTATTACAATTTCAAAAATTGGTCCTTAAAATGTCATTTATATAAATGATTCCGATTCAGAGTTTATAAAAGATTAATGCGCTGCCAGACTTGAGATATTTAAAAGTGATGAAATCTTATAAATTACAACTACTATCTGTAATAAAATAGATAACGTTAAATAAAATAAAAAGTTTTATTCTAATTTTACTCAAAATAGTAGTGAAAAGTCTACATTTACATACTATGTTGTGTTTTTATTCATTATTATAATTAAATTTGTGTACTTTAATAAGACAAGTGCTATTACAAAAATGAAAATAATATGAGCAAAAATTACACAAAAGCTTTATAATATAGGAGTAAAATTAATATTTTTTGAATACATTTAGGTAGTTTTAGATTGACTTATTATTGATAATTATATTATGAGATTTTAGAAATAACAAGTAACAGCACTTCTTTGTGCTCGGGATATATTATTTAATATTATGGTAACATTACTTAACTATTTGACTCGTAAGTCGTAGTCGACACTCGACAGTCGTAATTTCGTAGCTTGGAATATGGCTAGATATGTTGTCACTGTCAAAATAAATGTCGACATTCGGAATATTAAATTAATACCTTGACATTATTTAACTGATCGACTATGATATCATTCAAAACATGTCGATTTCTACACTGAAAGTCAAAGTTTGTGTTATTAAGACGCAGAAAAGTTAATCTATCAAATTCTGAGCCGATACCTTCGAAATGTATTGTTTACAATGGTTGATTCCCGTGCTTCTGATTCCGAAACCAATAAACCCGGCGTTAGTGAACACACACGTCATGTTTATGGTGTTATATCTAATCGGATTTTTCTTGGAGAGGAAGCCGTGTACAGTCTGCAGTGTTGTATTCCTAGCGGCCATCATTCTGTTCTGTTATAGTGGTATCGGCAATTGCCTGTTCTGGGCGACCCAATGTGAAGGTGAGAAGTATGACACTTAGCGCTTCCCGTAAAGAGTAAGCTCCAACGTGCTCAAAGTGCAAACAAGTGTTCCTGAAACCGAAAAACGAGTGTCAATGTAAAAATCCACTGGATTTGAGTCTTTGCCACTTCTTAAAATCCATAAAAAAAACGATACGAAATAAGATATTTTTGTAAATAAAATGAATTTTATTTACAATTTGTGGTGTATGAATAAGGGAGTCTGATACTGACATGTACTTATGTATTTCATTTGTTATTTTTATTAATTATGTGATCGCAATGATTATATGGTTATTGTTAGAGATATCTGTTATCATATTGTGAATAAAAATGTCAAAATTTAAAGTTTATTAACTATTATTTGTTTATATACCCAAGCCCTTTCATAAACCTTTAGACTGTAAAAATTTATATTAAAAATTCCTTGTAGACCTTAATATATTAACTCAAAGGTAGATGCTAATTATCAATATTATTTTTAAAACAATAAATTATGAAATAATTTATTATCTAGCTTGTCGATACAATTACGTACATACATATAATTATTTTTTATCATGATAAGATAAAGGGAATATCACTGAAGTATATAAAAAATTGTGTATAATATCACTTTATAATAACTTAGAAACCCATAACTATACATATTGAAAGGCCCAAGATTATATGGTATACCATATTATCTAAATACAGATAATACTAATTACGTAGCATGACTATTTGCACTAGCCTATCTTGATCTATAAATATTGACATTTGGCACTAATCTGTTGTAAACATCATCACATATTAGAACTATGAATTTGAATTTAAATACATAATAATTAAACTTTAGTCAATGTAACACTATAAACAAACTACAAAACATTAACTGTTTCAATAAACAGAATAAATGAGGTACTTTTTGCATTGATTTTGTCCTATCATTTACTTGTTTTCTGTTCTTCAGATCAAGTATATTCTTAGTCATTATATTGTGATATCGATGGTGTAATTAAAAATATAGAATTTCCTCTTTAGGGAACAGATACAGTAACATAATTATCTATGTTTCAATTAATATTTGTTATGCAATGATAAATAATTACGCATTGCCGTCAAGCAAGATTATATGATTTATCCATAATACATACAAGTGACAGTAGAATTTGTATCGATAGGTACTTTCTCGCATTATGTAAATGATATAATCAAGTTGTGTACCGCAAACATCAACAATCATTATTATAACATGAAGTATACCAAAGATGAACATGTTACAATATATCATCAATGTATTTCAATACGTGTCTAGTAATCATTATAGACGAAGGTTTTATTATAGCTTCCATTGTTAAATTTTATTACCTACTAATTTAGGACATACTAAGCTTGCTTTTGGAAATATAAAACATATTCCAATTTTAAATTTACTATTCCATATCTGTAATATTTAATGCTATTTATAAGACACATTTTTCAATTGAAGATGTTTTTCAAAGATATTTCATTTGTTATATTACTTCTGAAAACTAAAATATAATTAATTGGGATAGTTTTTATAAATGAGACAACGTAAATTTGTTAAGTAATTATATATTAGCTGGTTACAAGATGGTATCTTTGACGGTTTTGATGTTTACATTATAAATTGGATTGATACATATAGCACTTAACCTAATGAAGATTCTCCTGACCCTGAAACAAGAAAGATATCAATTACTAGTCATATTACAACCATGAATTGGAAGATTGAGTTGCCAACACTTGTCATCGATGATATTATTTAACCATGACACTAAATCAAAACTAAGCAAACTAGTTGAGGTTATGTTGATGTAAGTATTTTATCTAGTACACTGAGTGATCATTTAAATAATTTCAATGAAATTGATGAAGAAAAACATTTTTTAAAGTTTATTTGAATAGATTTTAGTTGTTTTATTATTGTAATACATAAACTTATTCAAGTTAGCTTACATTAATCTAACCAAATTTCGATGGTAAGAATAAAATCAAAATTGATGAGAGGTTATCTTCACATACAGTTTTGCTATTCTAAGTATACGAACTAAGTAACACTGAATTACCGCTTATCTTAGTCTTCTAGCTTCACGCTCAGACTCGAGGAGTGTCAGGATGTCTCCATCACGGACCGGTCCCTTCACGTTTCTGATGATTTGACGACTGGTTTCTCCGATGAACTCTACTTTTACTTGAGTACATTGACCTTGGGATCCAGTACGACCCAGAACTTTAACAACGCGGGCAAGAACGTTGGGTTTGTCCATTTTTTCTAGAATCTAGATATCGAGCGAATAAAGGAAAATACACGTGCAACGCAACGAGCGTATACGAAAAAGGACAGAAACACAGATTAAAAATTTCTACTATAAATTTATCGGTTTAGTGTTGTGCTTTACTCGAGCTAAATAGAAAATGACAACTAAATGAGCAAAATCGGATAAGATATTTTTTGATTAAGTTGTAAATTATTTTGTGATTGTTGTTATGCATTTTAATAGTAGTTGCCTTATTTTATTTACTTTTTATGTAATTATTATTGTTGTGTTGTTTTAGGTTATGGGTCTCCAATTCGTCTAGTGCTATTATGCCTTCAAAATTAATTTGAGCATGTAATCTCGACCGAACCGATCAATCTCCATCGTGTCTTCTCCATCGCACGTGACATTGGCGAAATAATCTGTGCCTCTTTGGCACAAATAAAAGCCACAAAAAAAAAAAAAAAAAAAAAGATATTTTTTTTAATTTCCAGCTGTTTTATTTGAACTAAAATATAGTCTTAAAAATCAAAAAAAAAATATTAGCAGCTATTTTCACCTATGATCAGTATCAATCAATAAATAATTACAGTTTCTATTATTATTAATTAAACAGATATTAAATATTCGTTATGTCTCTAAAGAAAATATATCTATCTTCGAAATAACTAAAATATGTACGATAATTTATCAATGTAAAAGTAACAGAAAATGCAATTTTTCCAAAATTATAATTTGGCGTAATACACTCAAAAGATACATTTGTTTAGTTAATTGCGTGAACGTATCGAAGTTGAGTTCTAATGGTATATGACTATATGACTGTTGAACATAAACTTAATATTATCAAAACTTATTAACCGAGACCGATATTCACTAGAATATACTCTCTGAAACAACTTTGGTAAGTTGTTGACTCTGAGGTGAAAATATCACTGGTCTAATCCAGCGTCTTGGTAACAAAATGCCCCCTGCCCAACCCCTCAGCGCTATTTGGTTGCTTTCATCTTACAGTCCTGGATTTGGACAGTGATTGCAATGGCGTCTCAACATCGCGATATAACTCCAATCAATATGACATCTCTTCAGTGCCTCAAGCACTGCTCAGGTTTCGGCAGCATATATAATTAAAGGCTTTTTCGTAGATCACAAAAACTGCATGGTTTGCTTATATTCCTCGGTCTTCTACGCAATCTACCAACTGTATATTGGTCAAAACAAAAATCGAATTCTGGATTAGTAGGCTGAAGTGGCAGTGGGCTGGCCATAAATTTCTCGCAGATCCGATAACCGTTGGGGAAAACGTGTTCTATCTGTTACCGTCTCGGCAAACGTAGTGTAGGATGTCCTCGGGCACGGTCGAGTGACGATTTACGCAAGACTGCTGACAAAAATGGACTGATTGATTGATTGAAAACAAAAACTGCAAAACTTCTCTGGCTATGCCCAAATAACATCGTTCCAACAGGTCGAGCGGGACAATCTCGCACACGTCTAATTCGTCTTTGCCAAGACTTCGTGAGTTTTTCCCTGACAACTGGCCTCCATTTCTGGTCTAATTCCTACTAAGTCAGTAGGAATTAGACCAGAAATGGAGGCTTTGTAGTTTTATATCAAATTAAAAGTATGTAATAATAAATCTACTTCTCTGAAAATATTCGCTTTGAAATCGTGGATTCGACCTTTAGTCAAAAAATAAACTTTACTATAAACTGTAAAGTTGAGATTTAGATATAAATAATATTTATATAGATATATATGTGTATATACACTTTATTTATTATTGTTTTGACTCAAAATATAAAATATATTTGGGAAAACTTTGTACTTTATTATTTGGACCAGTAAATTACGAAATATGGCCTGATGTTTGCTCTACATTTTTTTAAATGATTTGTATCCTTTTATATTTCTTGGCGCTATTTGTGTCATTTATTTTATCATGAGGTAAAATTTAATCCGTAGCCGTGCGACAGCTTCGGTAGTTAGTATAATCTCATATATGTACATTATATGTATGACTGATTAAATTTTATGTATTATATGACTAAAATTATTTGAGCAGTTTTAATATTCGGTTATTGTAATGAAAAAAAAAACAAAATATAAATAATTTTAAAATTAGATTTTTGTGTGATGTACTTTTATTAAATGAATAAAACATTGTAAAAAATTAACGGTTTTATTAAATAATGTCTTCTCATAATCGCAATCGTTATTACAAAGCTGTCCACACTATTTGTTCCTTAATTTACTCGACACTTTTAGCAACTAAAATCCACACAGTCTCTTCACTTAACAATACAAAATAGGAATAGACCACGAGGGGACAACACTAGAGATTTTTTTCATAGACAAAGAACTTATTATTGTCTAATCCTATTTTATTTGTTTTTACGCATACACATCTTAGCCTACATTTAGGCAAAAGTTGGTGTTCCTAAGTTAATAACTAAGAGCTAGAAATTAGTCATCACCAGCAGATCTTTTCGCTTTCCTCAAGCGTGGTGACTGTTTGGGTGTCTTAGGTGATTTTTCTGTAACAAGAAAGTTCAAATTACATTACAAAAGTCAATAAAAAAAAAAAAAATTGTTTGGTGTGTATTTTGTTTTTTTCTAAATGTTTTTTTTTTGTACTTACTAAGCTGATTTACAACTTCTTTGGGCAGCCAGTCATAGTCAACATCATTAGCTGTACCAGTCTCAAGGGGTTTAGGGGCAGCACGAGGAGAGCGACGGCGGGCAAGAGATGATAGAGCTTGTTGACCAAGTACCAGAGCTAACACACACGCTGCTCCAAGGAATACATAGAGGAAGAAAGTCTCTCCGTCCAAGCCTTCAGATACTTCAACAATATTCACTGTCTGGTTGTACACAGCCTCCTGTAGATTACATAAGATAAATTGTAAATAAGATTAAATAGGTAGTAGAAGTTAATTCCCAATTTGTATTAAATAAGCTAATATTACTAGCGATCATTAAAGTGCTTTACACAGCTTTTATAATAAAACTGTTGACATATAAAATTGTATGTTTTGCTTCTCTTAAAATATGAAAAACATTTTTATTATTTCGTTTTATAAACATATCAATACCTGGTAGAAGTTTCCACTGGAATCCCTGTAGTTAAGCTGGATATTGAGTCCGAAAGGTCTGCCAGCAAAAGATTCACTGGGGATGAAGGAATAAGCGAATGTGGCCTCTTGTTTTGGCTTCACATCTCTGTAATAAGGCAGTGCTGTGAAGTTCTGAATGTAGTATGTGTAGTCCATTGGATATCTGAAGGATGCCTCCATGGTTTCAACAATGTAATCCTCTGAGCCTTTGTTGACGAAACCAACAAGGAACTCTACTGGAAATCCGGCTTGAAGGTCTGAAATTATAATTTAAAGTAAAGATTAATCTATTGTTCGAATTTTGACTGAAATTAGGTAGTAATTTGGTTTGAAACTATTTTGAGTGATTTAGAAAGTCACATGTGACTTGTTAATTTTATTTATTTGAACAATTTGAAATAATTTTTCATATTATTAAAATAATGGTCTGCTTTCTGACTTAGAACCACATAAAATTTATCAAAGCTCACTTAAAGATATATGTAATTAGAATGTTAAGCTCAATGAAAATATTTTTATGAATAAATTCACTTTCATTTAACACTTACCGAATGCCACATCACCATAACTGGAGATTGGTTTAATGAATAGAATGTTTGTGTCTACATCCTGTGAAGACTTAATTACTGAATCATCATCATCTCCTAGTGCATCTTCACCAACAACCTGGTTGTCTTCACCTTCAATGTCAACTACATCATCTAATTCATCTTCATCTGCCCGAACGAGGATTGTATTGGCTGGAATAAAAAGTTATCTAATATAAAACCTCATTTGATTATGTATTTGGTATGAACATATGTTATCACAGAATTTTAATAATTCATTGATTTTGATATACACAATAAAATACATGGAGCCCTTACATTTTATATAAAGTAAGTAATATAAATTACATATTGTATTAGGGAAACATATAGGAATGAAGTTCATTGACACAAAATTGGATATACAAGTAAATATTATGTGATGCAAAATTAAATAGCATTATGATAAAGTGTTGTAATTGTATACTATATTTTACGGGTTATAAGGATATATAGGAGTGTAATATAGCTTAATTAATAATTTTAGCATCAAAATGTATTTAGAAGTTTAAAAAGCAACTTTCCTTATTAACCATATTATATTATAATATTAGTAATATACCAATTCATTTCATTCGGGTAATAATTACAATTATAATATCAAATGTCGATGTATTTATAGGAACTTTCTTTCTAAAATAAAACGAATGCAATGCCACGTAATTCCGCAAATACTTTCTATTAAAAAGTAGCGTAATACTCACCACTTTGGAAGCAAAGCAATGCCGCTGGTAAAACCAATAACGTGAGGTAAATTAGTTTCATTTTTTATAAGTTTTTATTTTAAGACTTCTAAAGAAAACAAGTCAATATCTAGAGGTGACTAAGGACCATTCACTTCACTCGACACAATACGGCCACCACCGCGTAAACTTAATCTCACCAATGCCAATTTTATATCCAACTCGATTGACGTGGAAGGAACACTTGTCACTAGTGCGACAGTGCTCTAAATATTAAATCGAAAAATTTACCGTTTTTAATGTGTATTCACATAATATCTTTAAAATGTTCTATTAAAATATATTTTGAATTAATTTTAATTTGTTATATTGTATTGCTCAAAACAAAATGTAATACCAATATAATAAAATCGTATTTTACATTTTATCGGTTTTGTCATCATCTACAAAAAAATGCGTACTTCATATTGTTTATGTTATATATATTTAATGTGCATGTATAATACATGTAGTAACTTTATAACTTAAACCACAATTGTAATCAAAATAAAATAGTTTTCAAAAAATAAAAAAGTTTTTATAAATAAAATGTCAATACAACACATTTACGCTTTACATACAGTAAATAACAAAACGTAAAAGCATAACTTTCTATGAAAAAATTCTAAAACTATTGTTTATTATAATAGTACTTTATTGATTTACTTACATATCCAACGTAACCTTCATATCCTAGTTGGTCCCTTAATTCTCGTGGCGCTTACAGGGCCAACTAAGTCCTTGAGATTGCTGATTGATCAAGTGTAGGCCGAGTTAGTTGTTGTTAGTGAAGGCGCCTAATTCAAAATCAAAATAAACTTTATTCAAATGGGCTTTTACGAGCACTTTTGAATCGTCATTTAACAATTAAGTGAACGGTGGTACCGTTTCGAAAAGTAGATTCTACCGAGAAGAACCGGCAAGAAACTCAGTAGTTACCCTTTTTCAACATTTAAAAATACAATCATATTAGTTAAATACAATTATATATGTATGTAATGTATCGTGCGTGGAAGTCAACAGGTATTAATTCCAAGCTTTTTTATCATCTACAAAATCTTGTATCATGTAAATTATTTTTCCATTCCCAATTTATATCGGGTGTATCAAATTTGTAATGCGGGTCAAATAAAATTATCTTAACAACACAAAAATAGCAATATAAGATATAGTATTATAAACAATTATATTTTTATTTAACTACATCTATATTAAACTCTGATGACTTTTTCCCTGTAAAGACTCTAGCGCTGTAATTTTTAATAACTTCCCTTAGAACCGGGCTGATTCCAGTAGAGTATCCAAGATACGAATGGAGGAAGGAAAAAAGATTTTTTTATTTAGGACAAGACGCAATTTTAAAAACTATTAAAGATAAATAAAAAACAATATTGTTGAAAAAAAAAACTAGTTATAACGGATTTGAATCGCGTATATTATTATTTTTTTTTTGACATCCCGACGTTTCGAGCACTTTACAGTGTTCGTGTTCACGGATAGAATAAGGTGGCATTTGTCTATTTGAAGAACAAAATAAATATTATTTACAACTACCGCCAACGATTTCTCAATTGGTATCTTGAGTAACGTTCCGGTTGCACGCAGAAGGCACTGACTGTATCTTTAGGTTTTGCAGTCTGTTGGATTTGGGATTTTAAATTTTTAATAAGTGGATCCCAGGTGTTAGAGACCTATCAAGAGTAATATTCCTTTACAAACTGCGGGAGTATTTAAACTCGAATGTGAGTGTGGTTTATCTTACAAGTAGTGGTTTATCTAATGGTATATGGTTTATCTAAAACAACGGATTTTGATGCGGTTTTTAATATATAGATTGATTTGAGAGGAAGGTATAAATATGTTATACGGGCACAATATAATATGTCGTAAATAAACCTTTTTTGAGCTTAGTTTGCAAAATCTAGCTGAACCCTACGAGATGGATCAAAATAATATACTGCAGTATAGTACACTTTAAAAAGATCTTTAAAAAAGTCTGCTATAGTATACATAAAAAGATAATCTTAGGGATAATCTACAATGGTACTGTGGTAGTATTTAATTATTGAGGATTCAAAAACGCTTCATTGTGAAGTTTACTTGAATAAAATTGATTTGATTTTATTTATCCTTTACTTTATACGTGAAAAAAATACTCATTTTAACTTACTTTATATACCATACCTTAAAATATTATGTATTTAATATACATCAATTTGGGTCTTTGAAGATTTTACAGATTTAATATTAAAACGCAGGGACACAGCACGTTGTATTGTCTTACGATTGAAAAACTGTGCGAAGCCGGGCGGGTCGCTAGTATTAAATTAACTTAAGTATAAAATAACGTATAAAATATATTTACATTAAAACTTATCCTCATTTCTGGTTTTGGTTGATATTTCGTCCAATTCAGTAGTAGAAAGACTCAATCTCAATAAAATCTTATTAAAATCACAGTTTGTTTTTTTCAAAGTAAGCAGTAATGCTTACTTTGCAAAAAATAAACTTGTTATCATTTTAAAACAATATCAATTTGTAGTAAACATAAAATTAATATCAAATAAGTACCTATAATCTATATATATACATATATTAAACTATGAATCTACTGAGAGGTCATCTGTCTTATACGTTAAGTTCAATGCTTATAAACAAAGATGATTATTATGCCGTTTTGATTAACATTTCTATTATCGCATAAGTAAAACTTTGACATACTGTGGAAAATCATAAAAAAAACATTGTGTTTAGCATTGTACGTAAAATTTATTTAAAGTTTGGTCGTTCACAAGTTTCACTTAAGATTTTAGTGCTAATTAATGGTGAGAAATTAATTTAAATTATAAGAGTATTAAAAATTGATTATTATTATTTTTTTTTAATATTAATTTATATTATAAGAGTAACATATTCACTATGACACGATTAAGTAAAATTGTGTTTAATATTAATCTTCAACTTCAAACTATATCCCTAAATCACTATATCTATTGAAAAAACCGCATCTAAATCTATTTCTTATAAGTAGTAAGACTTAAGAAGACTTAAGAAGTAAGACTTCTTAGAGCGGCCCGCCCGACACCGCACAAAGGATGTTTTTTTTAAAATAAATATAATTATTTATTTTTGTTTTTTTTTCCGACATGCTTAACAATTGTCGTCCTTTTTCAACTTATATTAAAAAAAAATCCTTAATAAATGATGCTTAAACCTTCCTTATGAATTCATATTAATCCATTCATCCTTATGAATATCATATATGGATATGAAATATGAATGAATATGTCTACTGGTGAAAACCGCAGGAAAATCCGTTAAGTAGTTTCGATACATACAGACTGACAGACGCGGCCAGGGAACTTTGTTTAATAATATGTAGTGATGATGATGAGTAATAATAATCATAACATATATGAAATGATTATGCCAAATGCGCCTCAATAATATTGTAGTGCGATAATTTATTCCGGAGACAAAGGTCGCGGGAGTGTTTCAAATTTAATTTTATTCTATTGTAGTCTTACGGTAACAGTGCCAATAAACAGTAATGGCGAACAAAGGTATCGATGGAAAGCAATGTTTTTGTTTCATATAAATTACTTACGAAAATTTAGAATAATCTTCTTAATTTGTTATTTTATTTTTCTACGTTTCAGTAACAAGATATTACTACAAAATATTTACAAGACAGCTTGCAACTGCCTTACCAAAATGTGACTTTACGCCAAATGCCTATTCAGTAAGTATTCACAATTTTCCAGTTATTCCAGGTTTCATCCATCCATCGTCACTCGCCAATATCTTTGGGGTTTAAGACATCATAAGTTATAGCCTATGCAATAAAATGTTTGTACCTACCCAGACATTCTTGTAAAAGCTATAACCATGTAAATACTGCTGATTTTGGGCATATCGGCGAATCTTAAAGGAGACTAATGCATGGCTATAATTTATAACGGACAAGTATGATTGTAAAAACTAATAAAAACAGACATTACCTATTTATTTACTCGTATAATCCGATTGAACACCAAACAATGAGAATCAAACAATCAGGTACAGAAACAGCAGCTTTACTTGGGTGAATTTCCCAGGAACAAAAATTACGTGGCATCAATGAAATCGGTACTATAAAACATGGTTATAATGTTCTAACATTTTTTTCTGGTTAGGTGATATAGTAATCTATGTGTAGCACTAAATATGAAGTTAAATAGGATTAATAGAAGCTCAAAAAAAAAAGTTACACCTCGAAATCTTTCATTGCCGTGTTTGTCCACACATTACCTCGATGTGTATTATACGTCATTGATAAAAATCTATTGGTTATTTATATTAAAACCAAGTTTTAATTGATACGTGAACAGTTAAAGTATTGTTACGGAATACATTTATTCATATATTTAAACAATACAAAGAATGGTTAGTAAAAATACATTTGTCCTAGAACTACCTTTCATCGCCGTGTCCTAAATATATTTAAGAATATTGTTTTATATAAGGACTTGCGTCCCCCACACCTGTGCGCTAAACGTTGCATGATAGTTTCGCTCGGTGCTCCACGTGGAAGCACGTGCATACGTGCCTACGTTTTCGCGCTATAAAGGTAAGTATTCGATTTTTATGTTACTGGACATTTTTTCTATCATCGCCGTGGATAGACCTAACTTCTATTTGAATAAGTTTGTCCTCTTGATTAGGCATTCGATAGAATGCCATTTGTATTATGTTTATTTGTGACGTGTTAATTACTCTGAATAATTAATAGATTTTTGGCTACTTGATGTTTTTGCCTTGATTTTCATCGCCGTGCTCTCATTGCCATGGTTTCCGTGGCCAAAATTTGCTATGGCAATGAAAAAAAGACACGGTGATGAAACGAAATTTCATTGCCATGCCTTTTAAAACAATTTAGTTTCATTGCCATGAGCAGTTGTTTCATTTCCGTGACTTATGTTTTCATCGCCACGGTATAGTTAAGGAAAGAAACAATCTGTAATGTACATTCAACTACAAAAATATATCTCCACGTTAACCTTACGAAATTATATACATTTGGACACAATAGACACTCAAACATACGCACACACAATCGCGCACACACTCACACACGCACAAAGACTCACACACACACGCACAAACTTACAGTCACATACACATATATTAGAGTCTAATTATAAACATAATAATGGGTTGTTTATTTTTAGAAAACCAAGATGCCTAAACCGAAACTATCGGAAGAGGAGAGAAAGGAAATAAGAAGATTGGCCGAACAAAAGCGACGTGAAAAATTAAGAAGCGACCCTGTTTTACGAGAGGAGTATTTAAAAAAAGAAGATGAGTAGGCTATTTTGATTTGTGATGTGCAAAAATATATCTTTGTGATCTAAGTTAATATTAAAGTATAGATAATAATAATGAGACGAGTAAATTTGAAAGGCTGATATTCCTGTTTGTAGGCTGATGTTCCAATTAATTAGATGTAAGTGTTAATTAGAAAGGCTGATTGTATTCTATAATAAGATTTCTTTATTGGAAAACGATGAACATACCAAGTTCACACCCTTTTGTATGGTTTATCTTTCTTGCTACACTACACATATCTATCATATCTAAAAACGAACCGTAGACAAAGGGTGTAATCTTGTTGAATCCAATACTGTAAGTCTGTATTAAATATAAGATTTAATAGAGAAAAGGTAAAAAATATTATGTTGATAATAAGGCTGTGATTTGGTAGGCCCTACGATTTGTCCAGACTTGATTTAATCATTATAAATAATTGTTTATTCGCGAATTGTAAAATTATGTTGTGTTAAGTATATATTGTTAGCAATACCTATTGCATACTTTAGAAAAGTTTATTTTTATTTGTTAATTTCTGTTCTGTTAATTTTTGTGTGAAATAACTTAAAATAAATGATTGTGTTGCTTTGATTCTATTAAAATTTTATTTAATTTTACTCCTATGCAAGAAGATTATTGAGAAGAGGGTAAAAAGAGTGCATGTGTATGTGTATGCCTTTCCCTCTCAGAGACATGGATTTTTTCATTACCGTGGATTGATTCTATCATTCCCGTGGCGCAGTTCTTTCATTGCCGTGGACACATGTTTCATTGCCGTGCATCCATGTTTCATCGCCGCGGCACGAAATTTTTAATCTTGTATATCGAGTTAGTTTTTTAAGCTATCTGCTAGATATTAAGCAAGAATACATATATTATCAAAAACTTGAATAAACACTATTTTTTCTTGTTCTAAAGTTGCAGAATAAAAAATCCACGGAAATGAAGATTTTATTGGACCTGTTGAAATTCACCCACTTATGAAATTTGCCCAGGACACGGACTTGTTCTAAATCCGATATGTAAATTATTTTGGTTTTAGGGTCCATCTGTCCAAAAGACGGACAAAATAAAAGCAGACAACATAGCACCAGCTCTATATAATATCTACAAGCGACCATTGGTGCTTCATCAGGGACACATGCAATGGCTTTTCGATCATGATGGAAGACGATATCTCGACCTCTTTGGAGGAATCGTTACAGTATCGGTAGGACATTGCCACCCGTGAGTTTCCAAACATTTGGTATTTGATTTTTGTCCAACATTTATTTTCTTGGACACAGATGTATGATTGATGAAATTAATTCTAGAATACAATGTTTTCTGATTTTAGTAAAGTATCGGCTGCTTTGCACGAACAGATAGACAATCTCTGGCACGTAACGAACATTTATAGACATCCGAAAATCTATGAATACGTTGAAAAACTTATTGCTAAGTTTTCTGGGGATTTAAAGGTAGGTTGTTAGAGATCTAAGTGAAACTCAAGTACGTGGGTCAAAAGTGATAAAATTGATAAACTTTAAAATTATTTTTTTATGTCAAATAAAAAGCGAAACCACATATAGCGAATATCTTTTTTTGTCTCGATTAGACATGCACGCTTCATACCTTATATAAATAATTATGCTTCACTAATACTCTTTGATAAAATTTAGGTAGTGTACCTAGTAAACAGCGGAACAGAAGCAAACGATCTCGCATTACTTCTTGCCAAGGCGTACACGAACAGCAATGACGTCATATCCTTACAAAGTTGTTACCACGGCTATTCCAGTACTATGATGGGATTAACAGCTATGCAATCATTCCGAATGCCCGTTCCAATACCTTCCGGCATGCATCATGTGAGTTTTGTTTTTAATTAACATTTATTTTTAATTATAAAAAATAAAATTATATGATTTATACAATATATTACGTATAAATCTACGAATAAATTTGAGACTGTAAAAAAATTAAAAATATTGTGTTCTAAGACATATTTACCACTTACGCTGAGAAGTAAATCATATTATTAGTTTTAATGAATTAACGTACGCAGGCGATGCTACCAGATCCCTACAGGGGCATTTGGGGCGGTTGTCGAGACTCCATTTCTCAGGTGAAAAATTCGTGCACCTGCGAGGGCGACTGCGTGACTTCTGATAAATACGTTCATCAGCTCTCAGAGGTATGTAACAGAATTCTAATGATGACAGTTGATTATTATTTATATAAGTAATATATGTGTTGTGTTGTCTTAAATTTTCGCGATTATTACACATTTAAATAAAACTAGTTATAACGGATTTGAATCGCGTATATTAATTTTGGCATCCCGACGTTTCGAGCACTTTACAGCGTTCGTGGTCACGGGTAGACCTACCTCGGGATGCCAAAAATAATTAATATACGCGATTCAAATCCGTTATAACTAGTTTTATTTAAATAATATATGTGTTATTTTTATAGTGATTTTTGTATTTCCTAAATATGTGTTCTAGTAGGGTCTACATAAGAATACTTAATAAAGAACCAACTATACAATATCTTAGCCATCTTAATAGTAATTTTATCTGTAATATATGTATTTTGATTTGATCAGCTTATAGAAAATTCAGTACCTGCAGGCAGACTTGCAGCATTCATTGCGGAGTCTATCCAGGGTGTAAACGGCGCAGTTCAGTTTCCAAAGGGATATATTAGGAAAGCAGTTGAATTGATAAGAAAACATGGAGGTGTTTATATTGCTGATGAGGTAACAGACATTGATTTAGCGTAAAAGGTTAATGGTTATCATGGTTGATGATTACATTGTAAAATATTATTTGTCATCAGGTGCAAACCGGCTTCGGTCGCACAGGCGACGCATTTTGGGGTTTCCAGGGGCATGGTGTGCAACCAGATATAGTCACTTTGGCTAAAGGAATCGGTAACGGTTTTCCACTCGGTGCGGTTGTCACAACAAAGGCTATAGCCGACGCTCATAATAGAAACTCCTACTTCAATACTTTCGGAGGGAATCCAATGGCCGCTGCAGTTGGGAAAGCTGTTTTGGAGGTAAATGTATATGAATAGGATCTATTTAATAATGCCAACTGTTTTAATAATTGTTTATAGTGGATATTAATAAGTATTACAAAATAGTTTGAAAGCTTTTATATTTCAAAATAAGCCTTTCATAATAAACAATTGAACCTTATTGAACCGTTTTATAAATATTATTTTGTGAAAAGAATACGTAATCTCTATAGTGGAGAGCTTCTACGTTTCATAAAAAATATGACTTTCATACGTTCAGGTTATTGAAGAGGAAGGTCTACAACAAAACTGTAAAGATACTGGACGATATTTTCTCGAACAATTAATGGATTTACAAAATTGCCATCCTGTGATCGGTGATGTTCGCGGTAAAGGGCTTATGATTGCAATAGAGTTAGTTGAACCGGGAACGAAGCAGCCATTGAATTCGGAGGACGCGAGTGAAATCCTGGAATCGATCAAAGATTTGGGTATCCTAATCGGAACTGGAGGACGATGGCATAATGTGAGTTTAAAAACTTTAAAATAAATGAATGTTTAATATGAATGCCTGTTACTTACTGTTTTTATATTTTCAGGTATTGAGAATAAAACCACCCATGTGTATCAACAAAAATGATGTCGATTGTGCCATATCGGTTTTGGATCAAGTATTTAATAATTATAAGAAAAATAAATAGCTTGTACTTAATTAAAAAAAAATATAACATAATTTATTTTTTTTATTTAATAATTCGATAAGAATTCTTTTATTATTAGGTATGACTTGGAACGTGTATGTAATAAATTTGTAATTATATTTGTTCCTCGATAAACTTTACACTTAGATACACTTATAACTAAATTTAACAAATATTATAATGATAATTTTGTATATATACAAAACAATTATTTACGTTGAACTTAATACTATTATATATATTTTCTGCTCCGGGTCTTGGCTGATATGATATTCCACGTGTTAGATATACGTCTTTTTTTGAAATTGGACAAAACTTTTTGTATAAGTATAAGTGATGCTATTAAAATTGCGATTACTTTAAAGCAATTGATGGCAAAATACTTGTTCGCTGATAACAGATAATCTTTCACAAAAAGTTTAAAAGTTGAGCATATAACGCTAAATCCTTCCTTAAATCATTTAGAGAAGTGAGAATTGTTATCCGAAATCGCTGAACAAAAGTGTAAGCCCAAAACTGACTTCCGTCTTACAGTTTTTTTTTTCCTCATTCATTCATTTGTGCTTATGACTCAAATTTTAACTTTATAAATTCTTACTAATAAATGAAAATCAACAGCAAATTTTCTTAGCTTGATTTATATCATATTATGCTGATCTTATTTTTATTCCTGTGCTTACTGACACTCTGAGACGTAACATTTCTAGACGGATTTATAGCGGTCAATGTCAGTATGAAATATGAATGTTTAAATTTCATTTGCAATTAATTAGTTTTTATCGCTGGTTGTTTCAGTTTTTCTGTAATAAAAATAATGTATTTATTTCTTTAATTTTGTTAAACGGCTTCGCCGTTTCTTATTTGATTTGTGGCCAATACAGACTACAAATCTAGTACCTGCAATAAATAATAATACTAAAAAAAAATAAAGCCGATTTATACATATATATTTTTAAATAAAAGAATACAAATACTTTAAAAAATGGTATTCAAGTGTCAAGAAGACAGTTTTCTCACCGAGGTAACCTTAAGCCTGTCTGTTCAATTCTTAATAATAATTAATCTAATAAAAAAAAAATCATGTATATAATATTTTTGCTTTATTTTATACTATAACCATATTTAAAGAATTACCTTTTCCATAAATTAGATAATTTATCAGTTTATTTACTTATAACTGGAATGATGCAATTATGTAATTTCTTAAACCATTTCATAAAATACACATTAAATATTCTTCTATGTATACTTACTGACTATATTTTTGTAAAATAAAATTATGCTTATATTCCAATAGTTCACTTCCAAAGTAATTAAATGTGAAGAAACTAAGGAGCCAATAGTTGAATATGGCAAAGTGTCCAAGTTTGAAGGTTTCCAAATAACTTTAGAAAATACAATACTCTTCCCAGCCGGGGGAGGCCAGGTAAACATATATGTTTAAAAAGACTACAAAATTTAATGATTTAAAAAAATAAAGACTTAATTTTTATGATGTAACTTACAGCCTTTTGATATAGGCTGGTTAAATGATGTAGAAGTATTGCAAGTGCTTCGGAAAGGAGATCAAGCTATTCATTTCACCCAGCAACCAATAGAAATTGGTACGGATGTAGTACAGAAAATTGATTGGTCTAGACGGTTTGATCATATGCAGCAACACTCAGGTTTGCTCATAAATGTATTATAAACCTAGAAATAATATTTTTAGGAGTTTGTCGTGCTTTTAATAGAACTGAAAAATTACGTCACTGTTTAGTATATCATGGTTTTAGGTCAACATTTACTATCTGCGATATTGGAAAGAGATCACAATTTACCCACAACCAGTTGGTGGTTGGGTGCGGATGAATGTTTCGTTGAACTTGATTCAACATCAGTCGGTGATGATACCATACAGGTTGTTGAAGAACAGTGCAACAAACACATACGTTCGGCCACACCTGTTACTGTAAAATTTTTAAAAGCAAATGATCCTGACTTAAATGAGGTATTTATATAATTTATTTATTATCAGGTTTCATATTAGGCTGAGTGTGCCCACCCTTGTGACATTTTGGAAAGATTTATTTTATTAATTTTCTAGCACATAAATTTGCATGAAAGCATTGAATGTTCAAAGTATTTTTTTTTAAACAAGAAGCACTTAATATGTTGTTGTTCATATTAGTTCAGTAGAAACAGTACCAGCCTCCTTTGAAGAGAAGGTTCGGGGGTTATTTTACGTCAATGTGGTTTGGTGGACCGATATATAACTACAGGTTTTCCTGGACGACTGCTAAAAACAAATCATTTGTTGTATCTCTATGGTTTGAGAAGATTCCGGTTCCGATATTCCGATAGTTCCGTGGTCTATTGGATGACAAAGCCAAATTGGCATCCAAAAATGTCGGGCAAAAAATACTGGATTTATTCTCAGTCAAGATTTTCGTGCTGTTCCCATAGGGTTATCCCTGTTCCACGAGCTAATATAAAGTCAGATTTATTTTTGAATATTTTTAGGCACACACAAGAGGACTGCCTAAAGACTGCATGGATACAATACGCGTGATATGCATCGGTGATATTGACGAGAACATGTGTTGTGGCACACATGTTACTAATTTAAGGTATACATCACTTTAGGAGCTAAAATTACTTTAACAGCTTTGCATATTCGCTACATTACGCATCTTCCATTATGTTGTCTTTCAAGGAGAAACGCAGTGGCGGATTTACAAATCTGCCGCTAGTAGGCTATTCAAATTTTGCCGCCCATATTTATTTTTTTTTGCAACATTTATTATTTGTGTCCTTACATCGGTTTTTTCCTTTATTAGTATGATTATAAGCTAGGTGATATACTAGATACTATTTTTCCAACTCGCTATATAGTGACGAGTATACGGATTACGGACGTAATGTGTATACATATAGTTAAAAGATTTTTTTTTAATTTCTTTTAGATAATAATAAATTTGATCTAATTTTGCCGCCCCTCTAAATCTGCCGCCCTAGGCTCCAGCCTATTTAGCCTATTGATAAATCCGCCACTGGAGAATCGCTTTTAATGAATCGCGATTCTTTTTAAGTAAGAACACTATAAAAATTCGTCACTTATACATTGTTCCAGTCAGTTGCAAATGATAAAACTATTAGGTGTCGAACCGGGGAAGAAAGGCAAGACAAATCTCAGGTTTCTTGTAGGTAATCGTGTTACGAAATCTTTCCAAAGGATGTTGGACAGAGAGAAGGCATTAATAGGATTGTTAAAGTAAGTATAAATATCATTTCACAAAAAATATCTGTCCACAACACTTTTAAAAAGGAATAATAGCATTATTATTATATAAGAATAGGTACAACTAATTTCATTTATATAAATAACTTAAAAAAGTACGCGATCAAAAACAGGAAAAACAAAAAATCGGGATTAAATTTTATAAATAATTATAACCTATTCCAACTGGAGAAGCAAAGACAAACGCTTAAAATGATGAATTGAAGCGATATTATTAGTCAAGCTCTTGAATAATCTATGATATTCATTATGGATTAGTGAAAACATGGCGTTTAATATTAAGTAATGCTGATTGATTAAAGACCATTTATCACAGACAACATTAAAGGTGGTTTTCACTACCATTTTTTGAAATGGATATTATAAGATGATAAGGTCCATTTCTCTTCCCTCTCGGATAAAGTATATTAAATATATATATATATATATATATATTTGCTTTACAGGAATGAACCAGTGAAACATGAGGAATTAGTGTCGAAATTGCAGAGAAACTTGAAAATAACGAATAAGAATTTACAAAATGTTCTGTCAGAGTTAGCTCAATATGAAGTTGATAAAATAAAAAATACTCAACCGACACCAAAATACTTATTTATGTTTAAAAAGGAAGCTAACCCTGACTTCAACCGAGCTATTTGTAAGGGGTTGGAAAATGAAGACATATTTGTTTTTGTGGCGTCCGAAGACCAGGATAAGCCTAAAGAAGGGCAAATTATTATACAAGGTGCAGAAAGTGACTTCAAAGCGTTAGGGCAGCAGTAAGTGTCTTTAAATATAGTAGGTAGTCAATTAATGAATAAACTCTATGTTGTTTTTATAAGAATGTAATTTGGATCACTAATACTTTCTCATTTTACATAATTATATTTCATACAATAGGGGTAGACATTTAACACAGAAAAATATTTGACTATTATGCCGTTGCCGGCTTTTTAAATTTGTGCATAAGGACTGATAAATGCAGAAATTTAGATTTACATAAATATATAGTGTATATGCTTTGTTCTAACCCATCTGGGTAGGTACCACGCTGCACTACTAAGAATTTTATTCCAGTTTGAACAACAACATAACAGTTTTATTTATATTATTTTCAGAATAACTGATATCCTAAAATGTAAAGGTGCCTTTAAGAATGGTAAATTCCAGGGAAAAGCCGGTGACTTGGGAGGTATCAATAAATGTAAGAAGTTAATAGAAGATTACTTTAATAATGTTGTGTGATATAAATAATTTTACTAAAAATAATAAATCTTGTTTCATTTTGACCTATAAATGCTTTATAAATACACTATTTAAATATTCAGATTATTTATACATTCATATTACATATGTAAAACAATTTCCATTGTACCCTATTGAAATAACTTTGGCTTTGAAATATTTTGAAGCCAGTTCATGGAAATAATTTCATAATTATTTCTTCATAATTCATTCAAGAATGTTATAGAAGGTTTTTTTATAAAATCAAAACAAATACCAGTAAGTAATTCAATTATTCTCGGTAAAGAACAGTCCTTAAACAAAACAATTAATAATAACTAAAATAAATCCGCTAAACATGTCTCAGTGACATATATAAGTCATATAATTAATATAACAATTCTACCAGGAATAAAACAATAAAACTTTACCTATACCATTTTACATTTATTCTGTTCAATTATACAGCATACACTGGTACTAACTCTTGTAACAATCTCTAAATTAAACTTCAATTTTTAACCAATGGTTAAACCTGGATTAACATATTTGGCATTTATAATCTGTTGCATTAATAGTCTAGATAATATATTATAAATTAGTTTAGTATAAACAGTGACTCATTTGCTCTTGCGTGATTACCTGCTATACTATATTATGACTTTAATCAGTATTTAAGATATGGGAAGTGAGAGACCTTTGGAAATTCCATACCTAAGAAAGAGATAGCTTAATTATAGATTAATAGATAGATTAATTATAGATTGCTTACAATAGAATTAGTACCATTGTGTTAACCTTATATATAAAATATAAACCTTTTGTAATCCTGGTGGGAATTTCTAGGCAAACATTCTATTACTTTAATTAGTTTTGAAATAGAAAAAATTTATATATAATAAATGATGTATTTTCATAAGTATATTCTTTAAAGCTTGCAACCCAGTTATCGGGTAAATTGCGGTTTTCCTAACCCACCAGATATATAAAAGGTTGATTATTAACTAACACAATATACCATATGTTAATATGCCTTATCCTTACAATCTATAGAGTTTGATGCATTTATACTGGCAATAAGTTTTTCAATGCCTAGATTAGTCCAATCTTGTGAGAGATCATCCAAGTAGTTGTCAAAATCTATAAGGTCCTTCTGTAGACCACGCTGTAGTAAGTGCGAAACAGTTTCCAATACATATGGTGTTTCTGAAAACATATATTTATTATTATTATTATTTTCTTAAGTGGCTGAATAACATAACAGTTGAAACAGTTTATTTACTAAAAATTATAATTTTAAGAACATTCACTTAAACAACACGTCTTATATCAGTACTTTTTTAATTTGTTGAGGCAATGATATAACTAAATAAAGCCACCACTGATTTAAAAGTAAGGAATTTTACTTGAGATACAGATAAAGGAAGATATACTCACGGAACAGCACTTTGTTGGCATCCTTTGGCTTCCATTTTCCTTCAGTGTATTTGTGCAGCTTTATAGCTGGAGTCTCCAAATGTTGCACAAACTTTTTATTATCAATCTAAATTAAAAAGTTTATTAGAAAAATAGTAATACTTAAAAAAAATTACTCCAAAACACATAACATTTGTTATTGATTTCATAATGTTTTATAAACACTTACGACTATGAAGACAGCTGATGGAAAGTGTTCAACAATCTTTTCAGCGATCTTTTGCCCTGGACACTTTTCAACTGTGTTATCTCTGAAGTTCTCACAGGCAGCATAATAACCTGCTATAACTCTGTTATCAGCCTGGGCTATTGTTTCTATCTACAAATAAAAAAAAAAATTAATTGCTCAGGAATAGAAACTAAAGAAATATTAATTACTTATACTCTAATTATAATTTCAGTCTGTCTGTTAGGCTATGCTAATAGCAATTAAAATGTTACCTGTGTGAGGGCAATTTCTGCCATTGGGGATAAATAATGACTATGATGAAACAATGGCACCGTATCCACAATATCTAAGTCTTGGTTTTTGGCTCCCGATCTGATTTTAGTACCATCAGCAAGTAGCACTCCATTCACGGCACAGTGCGGATATTTCGCCGCATGTAGTATTAGTTTTGCATAGGCGGATGTTTCTAACGATACTTCGCCCATTTTTACTTACTTTTTTATTGATAATAAATATATGGAATGTGAAATAATGTTAATTATAAATAATTGGTAATCGTTTGCAGAATCAGCAGAGTAATATGAATTATAAATGTCAGTTGTCACAAACAAATGTCAAATTTACAATTATGTACATACCTACATATGTAGAGTAAACATATAACAAACACTATACTGTAACACAGTATCAGATTAAAACGAATTAATAATTAATATAATTATTATAAATATATATAAATGAATGAAAACTAATGTTTCTGTATAAATGACATAAGTATTAAACTTACATAGTAATGCACTCATACTCAATTTGCACCTAAAGTTATCATTAATAGATAACAATCCTACGTCATAACAAATCACTGTCAACGTCTAGTTTCTAATGTCAATTTTATTTGCAAATCGCACTAATGTTTTGTTTGTTTTTCGCTTGCGTTAGCTTTGGTTGACACACGTGTTAGTGAGATATCTGTGTTTTTATATTAATTCTGTGTAACTTTTTTATGAATTTTCAGTGCAAATAGTTTAATTTTATGGTTTCTGGGTTTTACTAACATAATTCGGTTTCGGTAAGTGTTATTTTTCTTTTGATTATAGTTATAGTATATTAGTTAAGTTACAGTAGTTAGTTTATAATGGATGTCGATCCACCTCCCGAACCTCCTGATCCCGGGGGTTCAGAATGTCAAACTGATCCTCCAACATCCTCTTCTCGCAAACGCTCCGGCGATAAGTCTTCTTGCTCTCCTGATTCCTCTTCAAAGAAAACAGTTATCCACCCTTCTACCGCTAGTGCCTCTATCCAGAATGTTTATGTTAATCCTTCCTTTATTGATGGCCCAAAAAGTTACACGGATGACGACAAAGGTCCCTTCATTGTCCATGTCTCTCGGGAAGTAGCTGATCCAGCTGCAGGTAATTCTATTAGAGCCATTAAATTCGGACAATTTCTGCATAAACACAAGATTGGCTCTATTATGAATGATGGTGTTAAGAATGTTGGTAGGAACAAAATAGAAATACAGTTTACTTCAGCACAAGCTGCAAATAGTTTCCTAAAAAACCCACTTCTAGCACTCTGTAAATATGCTGCTAACTTACCCACATATAATATTACCAGAATGGGTCTAATAAAAGGCATCCCGGTAGACTGGTCTATGGAGGATCTAATTGAATCAATTGAGCTTCCTCATGGATGTGGGGAAGTAATAAAATTGAGGCGTCTTAACCGGAAGACTATTAACGAAGGAGTTGTGTCTTGGGTACCAACTCAATCGGTAGTCATAACTTTTAAAGGTCAAATCCTTCCTAGCAAAATATATTCATTTCATACATCCCTTCCCGTTGAAATATACAATCTCCCCACAATAATATGTTTAAACTGTTGTCGTTATGGCCACATTCGGACTCAGTGTAGATCTACTCCCAGGTGCTTTAAATGTTCTCAATCTCATACGGGTGATTCGTGTGAGGTTATTAAAGATAATTCTACATGTTTACATTGTTCTGGCAAACACTTTGCCACAGATAAGGATTGCCCTGAGTATTCTCGTCAGCAATCGATTAAAATTGTAATGGCACAAGATAATGTCTCATACATGGAAGCTGCCTCTCGCTTCCCTAATGTCCGCAGATCCTATGCTGAGGTAGCAAAAGAGTTGTTCTCTGTTCCTGCATACGTCCCACCCATCCCTGGTCCTTCGAGGTCCACCCCTAGTCCTACTAAATCTTACAGACAAACCGTTGTCCGCTCTCCCTCCCCTAGACTTCCTCAAGGAAAGGGGTATGATAAACACGCCCATCAGGCCATAGTTGCCAATTGCCCCTCCTCCTCTCCTAATGGTTGCGCTCTAAACGTTCCTCAGCCTTCCCCACCTAATAATAATCCTAATTTATTGGAATTACTCACCAAAATCCTCCTAAATATCCTCAGTACATGTAATGATGTCCCATTACCGTCCAACGTTGCCAATGATTTATCCCAGCTATTTACAATCCTTAATAATGGCCCCAATCAGATTCCTTCAATGGAACTGTCAAAGCGTCCGTCGTAAGAAACCTGAACTCCTCTCACTTATTAATTCATTTAAACCTGTCATTATTGCCATCTCTGAGACATGGCTGATTCCCGGCTCTCGTTTTCGGGTACCGGGTTTCTCCTGTTTGAGGGATGACAGAAATGATGGGTATGCAGGTTGTGCCATCTTGATCAGGCACTCCATTCCCTTCTCCCAAATTTCCTTACCTCCTTTTAGCCAGCAAATCAATGCTGTAGCTATCAAAGCCTTCAACATCTCCTTTTTATCTATCTACATTCCTCATCCTAACCCTTCACTTGTTCCTGAATTACACTCCATTTTTTCTTCCCTCCCAAGCCCTGTTCTTGTTATGGGGGATTTTAATGCCCACCATACATTATGGGGTTCCTATTTCTGTGATGGATTTGCCCCCTTGTTGGTGGACATTGTTGATGATGTAAACTTTTGCATTCTCAATGATGGTTCGCCGACTCGTAGGGTTTATCCTAATCAAAATCCTAATTCTGCTATTGATTTATCCATAGCATCCCCATCCCTTTCCTCGCAAATATCTTGGAATATCCTTCCATCTACGTTTGGAAGTGATCATTTCCCTATCCTTCTTTCATTAAACAACAGATCCATTGCTCCATCCAAATCCTCCCCTCTCCTTAAATATAAACTTAAAAATGCTAACTGGTTAGCATACTCTAACTCTGTTGATGTCATGTTAAGCTCTCTCCCTGATTTTGTGAACGGTGAAAATGCTCTTGCTTGCTACGAGCTTTTTCTTAATATTATTAAATCCTCTGCTGATTCCAATTTCCCACAAAAAAATCTTAATAAAAAAATTTGCATCTCTCCGCCTTGGTGGGATGAAGAGTGTAATTCCTTGGTCCAACAGAGATCTGAAGCCGAAGAGTCATATAATGTATCTATGACTTCACAAAATTTTATCAAATATCAGCATATAGATGCCAAAATTAAAAAACTATTTTCCAGAAAGAAAAAACAGGGATGGACCAATTTCTGTGAATCCCTTAGTCCTCGGTCTCCCCCTCAAACAGTTTGGAGAAATCTTAAGAGATTTCGCCGCTCCCTTGATTCTGATAACCCAAACGCCTATAATCCATCCGTATGGCTTAATGATTTTACTACCAAACTTGCTCCCCCCTTTGTTCCATGTCGAGATAGTTTTATAAATTTTACTCAATCATCTACCTCAGATGATATGGATAGTCCGTTTACTATCTCAGAGCTACACACAGCTCTGAACGGACTGAAGGACTCGTCACCAGGGGAAGATGGCGTGCCCTACTCCTTTATAATAAACCTCAGTGATAAAGCTAAATGCGTCTATCTGAATATAATTAATGCTTTTTTCTCAACAGGAATCGTCCCGGAATCTTGGAAGTCCCAAATTATTATCCCCATACTAAAACCGGGAAAAAGCCCTTTGGACCCCAATTCTTATAGACCCATTGCTTTATCGTCTACACTAGTGAAAGTTACTGAACATCTCCTAAAAAACCGTTTGGAATGGATAATGGAAAGCAGAAATATTCTCTCGCCCTCTCAATTTGGCTTTCGAAAGGGTTTGAGCACTCTTGATAGTCTCAGCATTCTTACGACAGACATTCGAATAGCCTTCTCTAACGGAGAGTACCTTGTGGGTGTTTTTCTAGATATTACTTCTGCATATGATAATGTTCTTCTTCCGGTACTCAGGCAAAAATTGCAACAGCTGAGTATCCCTCCGAGGATTACTCATTTCATATGTAATCTGCTTTTTTGCAGATCAATTTCTGTTAAATACCAAAATTGTATTCTTCCCCCCAGGATTGTCTGGAAAGGTCTCCCGCAAGGTTCAGTCCTTAGCCCTCTGCTTTATAGCATTTATACCCATGATCTCGAATTGTCTGTGAATAATTTCTGTAACATACTTCAATATGCTGATGACATCGTTTTATATTTTAAATCTACATCTGTTGAAAATTTAACTTTGCGATTAAACTCTGCTTTACATTATCTTGACCTATGGCTCTTTGACCATGGCCTGTCTTTGTCTATTGATAAGACTCAGGCAGTTGTGTTCACTAGGAAAAGACAAATTCCTGTCTTCGACTTGTTTTGTGGGGATCAACGCATCAACTTTGCCAACAAGACGAAATTTCTAGGCATTATTCTCGACAACAAACTGAATGGAATTTGTCACTCTGAGCATGTTATTAAAAAATGTGAAAAGGGTATTAACGTCCTTAGAGCAGTCTCAGGAGTCTGGTGGGGAGCTCACCCCTATTCTCTTAAACTACTGTACAATGCAATAGTTCGTAGTCATTTAGACTACGGACTATTTGTCTTAGAACCACTTAGTAAATCCGTTTCTGAAAAACTTAATAAAATTCAATACAAATGCCTCAGAATAATACTAGGAGCTATGAAAACTACTCCCACTAACGCTCTGCAGGTTGAATGTGTTGATCCTCCGCTTCAACTGAGAAGACAATTTTTATGCGACCGTTTTGTAGTAAAATCTTTACAGTTATCTTCTCATCCTCTTTGGTCCCGTCTAAGCGAACTGTCCCAACTCTGCGTTCGCTCTAGAAGTCCATCCTTATTATTAGACAGTTTTTTAAAATTTACTACACTCCCACATCCTATCTTAAGATTCCAGTCAAATCCTCTTTTTTCCACTCCATTTAGATCTCTAGTCTATAATCCGTCAATCATTACAGATCTTGGTCTTATTAAAGGGGCCCCTGATACAAACTCAAAATTTCAAAGATTTCTTCATCAAAATTGGTCAAATCATTTACTTATATTTACTGATGCCTCTAAACTATCCCCTGAAAGCTGCGTCGGCTCAGCCTGTTGGATCCCCAAATTCAAAATTGTCCTTCAATTTAAATCCCCTCCTGAATCATCCATCTTTACCGGTGAAGCGATTGCAATTTTAGAAGCCATCGTTTTTGTCCACTCCCATGACCTCAGACACACGATAATTTTGACAGACTCTTTGAGTTGTCTGTTGGCAATTAAGGAAAATCCGTTTCGTAGTAAACGAAAGTTTTTCATCATCCTTAAGATCAGGGAAGCATTGTTTTCTTGTCATCAAAAAGGGCTAGATTTATCGCTTGTCTGGATACCAAGCCATTCTGGTATTCCCGACAACGATGCAGCAGATTCATTTGCTAAATCTGCTATATCAACTGGCTCTCTTGATCATTTTAAAAACTCAACACAGGACTTGTGTGCTCTACCGAAAATTCATCTTGTTAAATCCTGGAACTCTGTTTGGGAAGTTTCATCAAAATCTAAAGGTAGATTTTACGCAAGTCTACAACCAGTTATTCCGAGGCGACCTTGGTTTTCTCATCACAGGCAAGCTAAACGTTGGGTCACCACAACTATCTGCCGTTTACGCCTTGGACATGCATGTACGCCCGTTCATCTTTGTAAAATTAGAGTTAGAGATCACTCTTTGTGTGAATGTGGCCTTGACGAAGGTTCCTTATCCCATATACTGTTTTCTTGCCCCAATCTCCTCCACCCCGTATATGACGTTCTCCCTCCCAAAGTTCCTCGCCCTATTAATGTTGAATGTTTGTTAATGTGTGTGTTTAGTCCACTTTGTAAATTTTTATGTAAATATATTGAGCGTAATAAAATTAAGTTGTAAATATTTTTGTGATCGTTCTTATTTGATGTCTTAATAATATTGTAATATGTTTATCTAATTATTTATATATTGTATTGTTTTAGGTTATGGGTTAACAGAGAGTCTACTACTATTGTGCCCTTAAAATTAATTTAAGCCTGCAATCTCGACCGCACCGTTCAATCTCCATCGTGTCTTCTCCATCGCACGTGACATTGGCGAAATAATCTGTGCTCTCTTGGCACAAATAAAAGCCATATATTAAAAAAAAAAAAAAAAAAAAAAAGTTTTGTTTAGTGTAATTCAGCGAAGTTTTAACGCAATATTTTGCTCTAAAACATGGAGAAGTACGATACTTCCCAGCTCACAGAGTTTCCTCGTTTCGAGTCAGAATCGAATCAGAGTGGCGTTACAACATTTTTAAATAAATTATGGAAATTCCCTATATTTACACCCAGTGAAACTGCGGATGGTCAAGATAATAAAACTCCCAGTGACGATAAACACATTGAACCAGCTAAAGTCAACGACGATAAGGAGTATGAAGATATTAAAACTGAAACCGGGAATGATGTTGTTGAATACGAAGGCAGGAGTTTGCCAAATATTTTAAAACGAATCAGCGGCCTTGCTGCTTTAGGATCAGGGGTAATTACCGTTTTATTATTTAATAATTATCAGTATAATTATTTTGTTTTCAATGAATAATATATTAAAAATAAAATTAAAATGTTATTCAATTTTAACTTTTAATTGTTTATAGGGTGGCACCAAATATGAAGACACAGAATTAGCTCGCTACTGGATGCCGGACGATATCTCGCGCGAATGCTACGAATGTGCGGCACGATTTAGTGCTTTGAGAAGGAGACACCATTGCCGTGTGTGTGGACAGATCTTCTGTTCACGCTGTTGTAGCCAAAGAGTACCAGGTGAGAAATATAAATTTATTATAATTTTTAATTTAATATATGAAGATTGACATAACTTATTTTCATTCCACTTGAATAAAAAAAAGTACTCTTGAATCATTCAATGCTACCTGTATACATTATGTTATGACCAATATTTATATACCTGCTTAATTTTATGTCTCTATCTGTATTGGTATTTCCACAAAATAAATCAGAATTGTTTTTTTTTGTGATGAATTTGTTAGTGATTTCAAATATCAATGCATTATATAACTATCATGTGCAGTAGGAACTTTATTGTATAATAGATTTAAGAGTTATTCTTTTAATATAAGTGCATTAAATGTTGCATGTAATAATAAAAATATATTCTTAGTAAAATCTCTTTTATTGACCATTGCTTAAAAAATATTTACAGGTCAAATATTTGGTTGTGCTGGAGGTTTAAGGGTATGCACATACTGCTGTAAGGTGGTGTTAACATATCTTAGAGAAAATGACATGACTGGAGATATTTCACCAGATCTTCGTACTTTACAAGAGAGTTTACAGGTACTAAACAATCCAACGAGTATATATTATAAATTTTTTGGTCCAGTTTATTAGTTTCCACTTTTGTCTTCTTCTGCATGAGAGGGTAGGGTTAAGAGCAGCTATAACATTCCCTATGTTCTTTTTGTATCCCTGGCCTAATTCACCTTACTTCATGAGACCCTAATATCAATGTGTGCAACTCTTTACATTGTATAAAACTTTACTTTACATGCAAACCAGTTACATTACTAAACTAATTTACACTATAAAACCCTTGACAAAACTTGGGCATATGCCCATTGGAATGTCCTCACTGGAAAGATGGTAACGAAAATATATTTTTAAAGCCTTCCGTTCTATAATCTTCTCAATATTTTCCAGGTTAAATTCCCAGATAGCAAGACCCAACACAAGAATCGTGATTTCATTTTCGCCAGAGAACAGGAGCCCTGTGAAGTTAGGAGCTCCACTAGAGAATCTATACATGATGTATTCAGGCAACTGTACTTTGCAGTACCGACCCAACAACACAGGTATTATATAAAAATAACAAATAACAAGAGTGGTGAAATAGAGACAAATGGGTTTATTAATATTTCTCACAGATAATGTCTTTGCATGATTAGGACCACTTAGGTGTAGTAGGTGGTCGCCTACTTTTTACATTATTTTTTTATTTTGTCTATGCTCAGATTTCGTCTGGTACGATACAATAACGTTTGGCGCGGCTGTGACATTCTGCAGTGGGTAATTGACAATACTTCACACAAAACCAGGTGATTACTAATTCTTAATATTGTATTTTATTCTCTCTTATGTTGCTTGGAATGTGAATAAGGATGGCTAACATTTCTTATAGTTCACTTTTTTATGGAATATGGTGATCACTAACCTATTTGCCTTTTTTATTGTGAAATTTGTGTTATACAGAGCTCAAGCGACAGTTTTATGCCAGACCCTCCTAAACAATGGCTTCATGGAGCGCATGACGGAACCCGCGAAGTTTGCAGACTACGGCCTCTATCGACCCATACAGCTGGCACGAGAAAGCGAATCCAATGATCCGCCACCGGGTATTTATACTCTGTTCCAACCATAGCAGGAGAAAAGCCAAATAAACAACAAGAACACCCTGTAAATTCCCACTTATAGGCTAAAGGCCTCCTCTCCGTTTGAGGAGAAGGTTTGGTTCCAATGCGGGTTGGTCGAATACACATGTAGCAGAATTTCTATGACATTTGTCACATGCAGGTTTCCTCACGATGTTTTCCTTCACCACTGAGCACGAGATGAATTATAAAGACCTGGGTTTGAACCCGCAATCATCGGTTAAGATGCACACGTTCTAACCACCATGGCCATCTCGACTCTAAATAAACAACATTTGACACCAAATTGTCGTGGTATCATTGGTCGAGAGCTTGATTAGTCTATGATATTCACTATGGATTTGCGATAAAATTAGTAGTTAAATGTATTCGTGTTCTATTATAAATAAATATATATTAATCATAAACTGTTATTAGTGCACAATATAGCTGAGTCAGCAAAATAGCTATGAAATTTGTAAATCTATGTTTTGGTTATCTTGTATCCCGCTTCCAATGGCATCAAACGGCAAGAGCATTAAAGATAAACAAAATCATAATTTATATATCTCATGTGATTTGCTAAAAGGTCTGCTATTTCCACTACTAACAGTTCTTGATTAATATATCTTTAATTCCATATATGTAAGGCCAATTTGTCGCATATGTTTATTATTATTATTAGATTATTAAGAGGTCATCTCAATTTAAAGTAGTTTTTATTTGACGGCAACTTAATACTTGACGACTAGTTTTAACCGTCCGTTGCCTTCTTAACTTCCTGTTACTCATTAAAAAAAATGTGTTCGAAAAAGAGCTTCTTAATCTGTTAAGATAACTAACTGTTTAGTGTAAGTAATTGATGTTAATAAATGTGTATTTATATCTTAACGCTTTATCGAAAGCCGATGCTGAAGACTGCAGCAGCAGGCTCGTTGAAAGCGTGTCTTCGTACTGCCTCGATCTCAATCTCGGCAACAGTTCAGCGAGACTGATCAAGGCCACGAAAACAGGTAACGATTAAAAGTGTTGCCAGTTGAATATATGTGTGATGCCAATATTAAAAATAAAATATTTTTTTTTCCAATAGAGCAAAAATCAACGCCATCCAGTGATGATGAACAACCCATGCTGGACAATAGTGAAGGTAAGTATAGATAGTGCACGAGTTGAATGCAGAGCTCAGGAATTCAATAGTGCTGTGACCTAATTATAATTGATGACCAAAATACTCATTATATTGTGAGTAATTAATATCGATAATTTTACTAGGTTAGCATAATGAAAAAAAAAAGGCAAAATAATACTGATCATACATTTTTATTAATTATTTCACAAAACGAAATAAAAAAAAACACACACAAAAATTTATTTATTATTATTATCATCAGATTCATACATGGTTGAATCGGTGGTCATTATTCAAATAAAAAAATAACACTACTTCAACAATAATAATGCGGTAACACGGCAAGCGTACGATAGCTGTCAAGGATGGAACAACACTACACTGCGGGGGAGGTGTTCCCGCTTTTTACCTCACGCCCCGACTGCATTCAACTCGTGCGCTATCTATACATGTTGTGGTCTCGTACCATAATAGTGATCCGCTATATGAGCCGCTACAATAATATCACTTCTCATGAGATTGATATATTTAGCCATAACAGCAATAGTTTTAAGAAAAAAATTAGACTTTTTGCTCAATTAGTATTAAGATTTTTTATTTTTTTACTTTTATTTGTTTTTAATTTTGAGTGATTTACTAATTGTTTTTTTTTTATTCCTTTATAATTCTTGCATATTTTTGTTTATATTTTAAAGATTTATTAATGTAGGAGTGTAATGTTTTTGTAATTTGAAATGTAAAATGTAAACGCCTGTAGTAGTGTATCACACCGTACATGAATTTATTTCTTGCTTTTTCTTAATGTTTTGTGAATATGCCGATGGTGTTTCGAAAACTATAAATAAATAAATAAATGAATGAATGAATGAATGAATGAATGAATGAATGAATGAATGAATGAAGGAATGGATAAATAAAAAAATAAATAAATAATCCCCGGGCGGTGCACTGAGTCGCTTGTGTGCGGTAGCGGGCGAGGGCGGCAAGGCGCCGTGCCGCGCGATCGCGGAGTCGGGCGAGGAGCACTTACGGCTGCTGATGCGGCAGTGGCTGGCGCGCGACGCGCTGCCGGCCGCCTGGCTGGGCGCGCTCTACCCGCTGTGCGTGCAAGCCGCTGAGCTCACCGTGCCCGGTACACACATAAATAAATAAACATGAGACAACATCACTATTCTATCATCATCTATTCGCAACAACCAATCATCACCGGGTAGCCCATTTGTCCGGCCTGCCTCTATCATTAGAAAAAACTCTTTTCTATATATTAATAAATTAATTGTACTTGTTTAAAATAATGTATATTGCAATAATATAACGGTTTTACATAACAATAAAACCGATATTATGTGCCGAGAAGGAAAACATACAGCATTGCATGTGAAGAAGCAGTGTATACTTTGCCATTTAGTAACGGTCTTTTGAATATGTTATCTGTGGTACAGCTACCCTAAATGACGGTAGTAGAAAATCCAGCTAGGACACGGTTAACCGTTGGCGCTTTGATCGTCATAGTCTTCACCAGGAAGGACTTCCTGCAATGCTGTATGTTTTCCTTCTCGGCACATAATATCGGTTTTATTGTTATGTAAAACCGTTATATTGATGTGCCTCCGGAAAACATACAGCATTGCATGTGAAGACGTGTTTGTTATCTGCTGGTGAAATATATATACATATATATACACACATATAAACACAACGCTATGATGAATAATAAAATGAGACAAATAAAAGTTTAACCTGGAGGTTAAATAATTTTATTTTAATGACATCATTGATTAATTAACAATTTTTAATCTTTATTAAACACGCATTTTAAATTGTATATTTCTTAATTATTATTTATTGATAACTTTTAATTTATATAAATTTATAATGATGTAAATGTATTGAAAAAGGAACTACAATCATTTTTACATATTTCAATTACTTTACAATAATGATTAAAAAATGTAGAAGATGATTTCCAGTTACCCCGAGCTAAAATATCATCTAAGGGCTGATTATTTAACCACCCTAGTGAAGCTACAGCGGACCTACAACTCCCTGGAGTAGCTTCAATGCTACTTTCCTTAAGAACTGTACGAACCCAGTTGCTTATTACAGTGCGCGAAGCATTTTTAACTTTATTACAAATTGTAATGAAAAGGCTATCTAAGCCTTTAATATCCGATCTTCTCTGTTTAGTTTTCTCTATTAGGCACCTAACTAAACTAACAGGGCAGATGTTCTTATCAGGGTGTTTAGACAGTTTCCAAGCGGATTGACGAAAATCATGTCTGTCAGTTTTTGACCCAAATACAGGTATTAAATATATGTTTTCCCCATTGTCAAGATAATTGTCTTTGGAAATTCGCAGCAGCGTAAGGTCGTGGACTCTACGTCCAGTAGCTAGTAGCAGCACTGTTGCTGTTCTACGAGATATTTCAAACAGCGATTCTTTAGGTGAATTAGCTGAAAGCCATTCCAAAACAATTCTAGGGTCCCAGGTAATTAAAGGTCTAATTAATTTTGGTTTGACTACCCCAATTGCCTTAAGGGTATGTTTAATGATGAAGCTTGTAAATGCTTGTTGTTCTACAAAAGGGCCACAGAAAGTTAATATTGCTGATTTATGAACTAAAATAGTGTTATAAGATAAGTTTTCATTTAAGAAAAGATAAATTAGAAATTTTGCGATATCAGCCGGATTAGGTGCTTTTGGGTTGACTTGAGAACTGTTACACCACTTCAACCATCTCTGAATGGCAGGCAGGTATGTTGCTAAAGTAGACTGTCGCCAGCTGTTTTTTAGCAGCTCCTTCTCTTGGGTAGACCACTTCTTTATTTGGGAACCCCACCCCCAATTTTCCAAACATTCAAGGTTAATAAATGTACTTGAGGTGGTGCTTGTAATGTTGTCATGTCTATCATCGTTTTCGATAGATTCTGTATTTCGTGTGGGTGATCCAACGCTCTGGCCTTCAGGTCTTGCAGCCAGAAAGCCTGGGGCCACTCCGGTGCTACTATCAAATAAGTCCCCGTCGCACGGTTCAAGTGTGCCAGAACTCTGGGCAATAGGCTCGGTGGGGGGAACACCCACGCTAGTTTGTGTTGCCAAGTTCTGCTGAAGGCATCTATATAGCTTGCCGATTGATCTCTGCAATCTATTGATACGTAGTTTGTTACTACAGCACTTCGACTGGAAGCGAAGAGATCTATTTCTGGTCGACCCCATTTTCTGAAGACTTCTCCAGTTGCTTGGGGCAAGAGGTGCCATTCTGCAACTTCTTTCTTCCGTGACAATCGGTCTGCTATGGTGTTGTACCTTCCTGGTAAGTATTGTGCCGATAGAGTTATCTTGAACTGGTCTGTTAGAGTTAGAAGTTCGTATGTCAACCCTAGTAGTGTCAACGATCTCGTTCCGCCCTCTTTCCGAATGTATGCAATTAATGTTCGATTGTCCGATTGGATGAGTATGTGAGATTTGCATAGGGCTGCAGTGTTTGCTCTGATAGCTGCCATTACTGCATAGAGCTCTTTCCTGTTGCTGTGCCATCTCCGTTGTTGAGGAGACCAGGTTCCCCACATTAGATGGCCATTTAAGTGAGCACCCCAACCTAAATCGGAAGCGTCCGTCGTTAGGAAATGGGTAACCGGCTTCTTGTGAATTGCCGAAGAGTGAAGTGTGGCGCCGAGCCACCACCTCATCTCTTGATACACCATGTGGGGAATTAATTTTCTCTGCCGTGGTTGTTTCTTGTTGAAATACCGAAGCAAGATTTGTGCTTGTCGACAATGTAACCTTCCCCGAGGTATGACAAAACTGGCGAAATTGAGCTGACCCAGCAGGCTCTGCAATTCGCGAAGCGCGATCTGACCTCTTACTAACGATCGATGTATGTTTGCTTTGAGACTGTTTATCTTCATTTCCGGTAACGACATCCTGTTCTTTAAAGTTTCCCAACGGATGCCGAGGTATTCTAGGTCTTGTGTCGGAGTTAAGATCGACTTTTTGTAATTGACTGTCCAGCCCAGATCTTCCAAGTGCCTCACGGCCTCCGAGGCCTGAAGACATAACTTGGATTGGTCTTGGTTGACCAAAAGGAAGTCGTCTAGGTAGACTAGTACACGACATCCCTTGGCACGCAAGGTCTCCGCGACCCAGCATGTTACTGAAGAGAAAAGATGTGGCGCCGAGGCCAGGCCAAAAGGCAAACATGTCATTTCGTACAAATGACCTAGGTAACTGATACGAAGGAACGGGCAGTGTGTTTTTGCTGCCGCTACATGAAAGTATGCTTGAGAGATATCTAATTTTATCATCCAGTCCCCCGGTTGAAGAAAATCTGGCACTGTACTTTGAGAGATAAGGCGAAAACGCTTTATCTTTACGAATTTGTTTAATTCTCGTAAGTCGAAAATCGGTCTCATCGTTCCGTCGCTTTTCTTCCGGAGAAATAGCTTCGAGATAAAACTGGGGGTTAATTTTGTAACTGGTTGCATTATTTTTTGTTTTAAAAGGTCTTGCACTATTTGGGTCAAGGCCGGAGACGGTTTGGTTGCGAATCGGGTCATAACCCGTCTTGTTGGCATTATTAAAGGAGGTTTTTTGCAAAAAGGTATTCGAAAACCCGTGATTGCTGATATAATGAATTTGTTCGCGCCAAGTGCCTGCCACCGGTTTTTGAATGCCTTTAGTCGCCCCCCCCCTGAAGTGTGTCGGATAGTCATTTCTTCTTGTCTTTATTTCGAAAGGACGGGTTTTTGGGTTGTTTGTAGGCGTCAGTCTTTCCTTTGTATGTTTGTTTAGCGTTTGATTTTTTGTGGGTATCTTGATGATAATTCTGATCTTGTCTTTGTGGTCTAGGTTTGAATGTTGATGATGTAGATTCGTTATACTTCCTTTTTGCCTGCGTCCTATTTTTGACCACCTGTTGAGGCCACAACCAGTAGTGGGGCCCTCCGAGGGATTGTACCAACGACATAAGTTGTGTTTTCTCGAATAGGAATTCCTCACTAGGGGGTATGCTTACAAGAGCTGCTTGAATATTTTTATCAGGAATTTCGTTAATTAATCTTTTACGTCTAGTTTCTATGCATTCAGCTCGTTTACCGCACACAATTTGTAATGTTTGTTCAGATAATTTATAAGACGACGATGTAGTTCCGAAAATTTCGCTTATTTTATTGAAGAGATTATTAGGAGTTAGTTCTGCAGGAGTACTGTGAGACCAATTAACAATTTCTTGTAGGCCTGATTGTAATAATTGCCTTTGGGATAATAAAGCATTGGTAATTGCAGCCATAATTTCTTCTGTTGAGGCAAGAAAATCTTTGCCTCTATTTAAGCAACATATTTCGTCATTAATTTTTAAGTTACAAAAACCTGGGAATGCAAGCATGTCTGTTAATGCTTTTTTATATCGAATATGTTGCCACGTAGACGAATTGAAATGTTGTAATTCTATTAATTGTTTTAAACGTTGTTCATCGGCTGGTTTTAACACTTTTTTCTCATCGAAATTAGTTTTGCAAATACCTAAATCTAATGATTTTGGTGTACTAGTACAAGGATTGATCAAGAAATCGCCCTTACTCTGTTCAGGTTGCTCAAAGACGTCATTAGTTTTACCGGTTACATTTGTGTTTAATGATAAAGCACATTGTTGTTGCATAATTAAATTAGTAAGGAAACTAACCTGTTCGTGTAACACGTCGATCCGTGAATCGACTGTTACCTGAGCATCACGTTTAGATTTCTTGCGCGGAGGTTCAGAGTCGCTGCTTGCCGCATCGCTGGAGCAGGAAGACTCATCCTCCCCGCGTCCTCGGTCCCTCTCGGTCGTCGGTGAATCGGAGTCATTTGGCCGGTTTGCCTCGATGACTTCATCCACCTCACTCGGCGCGTGATTCATTACAGTACACTGCACTTACTACCTTTACACTTATAACTTTTACACGTTTCACGGTGCACTCTCGTTAAAAATCAAAAACACTGATAGGTATTGATTTAATATTAGTTCACTAACACTTCGGAAAATTATTTTTCGAAATATTCTACGGATTATTTAAGTACTTTCGGAATACGACCGCACTCGGCGAAAGTACACAACGCTATGACGATCAAAGCGCCAACGGTTAACCGTGTCCTAGCTGGATTTTCTACTACCGTCATTTAGGGTAGCTGTACCACAGATAACATATTCAAAAGACCGTTACTAAATGGCAAAGTATACACTGCTTCTTCACATGCAATGCTGTATGTTTTCCGGAGGCACATCAATATCAAGATTAAACTAGTTTTTTTTTTTTTTTTATATGAGACATCACATACATTACTCTGATCCCAATGTAAGTAGCTGAAGCACTTGTGTTATGGACAATCAGAAGTAACGTTACCACAAACACCCAGACCCAAGACAACATAGATAACTAATGGTAATCTACATAGACTCGGCCGGGAATCGAACCCGGGACCTCTGAGTGGTGGTATGAAAACCGGTGTACACACCACTCGACCACGGAGGTCGTCAAGACATATTTTTATCTCACTAAAAGTACGGTCCGTGTCAAGCTAATCTGAATGATTGCTTTACACTACACTAAAAGCAGACAGGTCAACTGTCTGATGTAACAATATGTATATCAGCATCATTGGTCTCATAGCTGGCTTACACTGGGTCATCTCAATAAAAATAGGTTTTTTATGAGTCGAGATGGCCCAGTGGTTAGAACGCGTGCATCTTAACCGATGATTGCGGGTTCAAACCCAGGCAAGCACCGCTGTTTCATGTGCTTAATTTGTCTTTATAATTCATCTCGTGCTCAGCGGTGAAGGAAAAACATCGAACATGAACATGAAACCTGCACGTGACAAATTTCATAGAAATTCTGCCACATGTGTATTCCACCAACCCGCATTGGAACAGCGTGGTGGAATATGTTCCCAAACTTCTCCTCAAAGGGAGAGGAGGCCTTTAGCCCAGCAGTGGGAATTTACAGGCTGTTGTTGTTGTTGTTGTTTTACTTCTAAGTCTTTCTCAATACTAGACTATTCTCTGTCTCACCTTGGACACCGTGCCCCAAATCATTCAGAAGAACGCTATCATCATATAACAGTATGTTTCGCGTATTAATAATGTGTCTTCTCCGATATTTGTAGATATGATGAGCAATGACATCGATGTCCGAAACTACGTGCAAGTCACAAAAGTGCCCGGCGGTAATATGACGGACAGCTGCGTCATACCCGGAGTCGTCATGACCAAGAACGTCGCCCATAGGTTCGCTAGCACCTTTTTTATAAATTCCGATTTGACTTTGTTAATAAGAGATATGGAAATGTTACTTTTCTTATAATTTTGAAATTTTTATTTCTAACATATTTAGTTGAATATAGTTTTCTATCGAGACTAGATGTCAACAGAATGTTTTACTTATTTCAGGGGAATGCCCAAGCAGATTTCGAATGCGACAGTGCTGCTTCTGGATTGTTCCATAGCGTACCAAAGAGTGGAAGGCAAGCTTACCTCCCTGGAACCACTACTAATGCAGGTTGACTAATAGACCTAAACAATTCTTACGTATAAAACCATTTATCGTCTTTGTAGGACATTATATTTAATATATTTTTCACCTGAAATTTAGTTACTCTCAATACTGTTATAGATAGATTTGGTAGTCTATCCTATAGATGTATATTTTATTTTATTTTATTTTATAAGGATCTCCAACGTTAGTACACAAAAAACTTACACTAATACATTCACAAAACTTAACCTATACCTATGCACTCACAATTATAGGAGAACACAACATGCTTCGTATTTTATAAAAATATCTTAAGACTAGACAGACATTATATTATATACGATCCTATATACCTACGATCCGCCCTCCTAGTATTTTAGACACAGCACCGATAATGTAGATCAGGCGAGTGTCGTATATACTTTACTAGCTTTTACCCGCGACTTCGTTCGCGTGGACTTCAGGTTCGTCCCGTCTAGTCTAGTAATCGCTTAAAATCGCTTCGTAAATAAGCCATTATTTCTCGTACAAAGTAAAGGATAAAAAATGGTTATTGTGGGTTATTCCTAAGAGATAAATATACCATCACGGACTTTTTTGTAGACCTTTTTAAGTTGTACAATACTGTAGTACATTGTTTAGATCTATCTTGTAGGATTCAGTCAGCGTTTGCAATGTAAGCGAAAAAAAATGTGTTTTTTTACGACCTCACATTAGAAACCTCAAAAATTGTAGCCTATGTGTTATTCTGACGTGTAAGCTATATTGTGGTAAAGTTTCATTCAAATCCATTCAGTAGTTTTTACGTGAAAGAATAACAAACATCCATACATCCATACATACAAACTTTCGCCTTTATAATAGTCAAAAAAAAATCAAAATAAACTTTATTCAAGTAGGCGTTTATAAGCACTTTTGAATCGTCATTTTACAATTAAGTGAAGCTACCACCGGTTCGGAAAGTAGATTCTACTGAGAAGAACCGGCAAGAAACTCAGTAGTTACTCTTTTTTAACATTTAAAAAATACAACGTCATGTTAATTAAATACAATTATTTCAATTAATGTATCCTGCTTGGAAGTCAACAGGTATTAACTCCACGCTTTTTTATCATCTACAAAATCTTGTATCGAATAGTATGCTTTTTCTACCAATGTATTATTAACAAACGATTTGAATTTACTAAACGGCAAAGTTAAAAGAGCGGAGTCGGAAAGTCGTGAAGTCGGAGGCATAGAGCGCGTGTCGTGCAGGAGCAGGAGTACCTGTCGCGGTGCGCGGCGCGCGTGGCGGCGCTGCGGCCGGACGTGGTGCTGGTGCGCGGCGGCGCGGCGCGCGGCGTGCAGGACGCGCTGCGCGCGCGCGGCGTGGCGCTGGCCACGGCCGTGCGCGAGCGCGCGCTGGCCCGCGCCGCGCGCTGCGCCCGCGCCGACCGCCTCGCCTCCATCGACGCGCGCATCGGCGCGCCGCGCCTCGGCTCCTGCCGGAACTTCTACGTGCGCAACTGTGAGTGCGCCCCCAGACAACCAAACGACCTGGTTACCGTGATTTCTGTATGGAGAGACCATCTAACTTAGTAGTCGACTCTTTTTTAGGTTATTAGATGTAGATGTATGTGTTTTCCTAAAGTTAACCAATCCAATATTATGGATGCCCTATCTGTCAAATAGGAATTTAGGTAATAAATAATTCGAAATTTCTGTAGGGAGAGACCACCTAACATAGTGATCGATTCTTTTTAAGATTATTAGATGTCTTAGTTTTTCTAAAGTTAATCAATCCAATCTTATGAACTGTCTATCTGTCAAATGGGAATTTAAGTAATAAATAATTCGAAATCTAAAGACTATCATGTCTGGGGTACTTATTTCCGACCAGATTGCGGTCCATCTAAATTCGATAAAGATTTGCCATGAAACTGAAATAATATAGGAACTTGGTTTCCTCAGTTTCCAGCAAGACGCTCATGGTTCTCGAGGGCTGCGCGGAACCTCAGCTGGGATGTTGCATCCTGCTCAGAGGCGGTTCCTTGCAGGAGTTGATTCGCGTGAAGAGAATCGTCAAATTCATGCTGCTGGCCTGTTACAATTGGAAATTGGAGAAGGCATTCTGGGGCGACATAGGGGCCGTGTTGCCCGAACCGGGAACCTTTATCGACGACGAAGCGCCCAACGAGCTCACGGATGACGTCGACGAAACGTTAAAGAAAGACTCAAACACCAAAGACGATAACGATGATAGCAAGTCGAGTAACGACACATCGGAAGCGGACGATAATATCTTCGGGAATACTCAAACTGAATCTCTAACTGAAGTAAAATCGAATGAAGTTATTGAATCGTCCAATAATGAATCTGAATCTCATGAAAACTCCGATAATATAACAGAATCAAATGACGAAAATAAACGCAGTGATACAGAAACGAATAAAACATCGGAAATAGATGATCCTTTGCAAAAATCTAAAAATTTCTCGCGTAAAACGGATAGCGATAAGAATCTGAGCTGCGGTGTTCCGATCAAAGATTTCAGCGATCCTCTTCAATCTAGGATGTCCATAGATGATGATGTTTTCCTGCCAAAAGAAGAGGCCAAGTTGAAAGCTGATACGCATAGCGAAAGGTAGGTCAAATTATATAAGTATAAGATTTCCGAAGATTTTGGGCGATTTCTTTTTTATGTTCATAAATTTAAATTTCTGTATATAAGTCATAAAAATAAAACATAGGTTAGACAAATATTATGACCAATTATAATTGAAATTCAAAAAAAAATTGAAACCATAGATATACATACATGAACAGGCAGGATATATGGGCTACCCGGTGATTGGTTGTTGCGAATAGATATTGGCGCTTTAAAAAATATTAACCACTAATTACATCGCCAATGTGCCACCAAATTTGGGAACTAAGACGTTATGTCTCTCCTTGTTTTTATGTTTTTTTTTCGCTGGAAAAACGCTTTACGCGCTTCCTCCACGTGATGGAAAGTGGGGGGGTGTGTGGGACTCCACGGTTTCCTGGACGCCGAGTACGCCCAGGTCCACCGGGTTTACCCACTAAAAAACCAGCGGTACCCTCACCGCCACGGGATCTCTTACGCATGCTACCGTGGCAAAACGTTAAAAAACTGCCTGTAGTTACAATGACTCACTCTTTGGACTGGAACACAACAATATAGCATCGCTGCTTGGCCATAGAATATCTAGCCTAGCCAGGCTTGCACAAAGCCTTACCATCACCAGCCTCACATTGGCGCAGATGGTGCACGGACGACGTGGTACTGTCGATGTCGCCCAACATCGTGATCCCGGCGCCCACGCTGCGCCTGCTGCCGCCGCGCGCGCCGCCCGCCGCGCCCGCGCCGCGCACCCCCGCGCCCGCCCCCCGCCTAGACACGCGCGCCCCGCGGGTACGGCACTAAACTGCTACTATACAGTAGTATAGACTTTAGCTTCATTTAAAATATAAGGGTTTTCATTGTTTGGTACCTTTCACGCCTAGTATTCATGTATGCTCAAGTGCAATCACTACAAATATGATAAAATAAAGTCATGCCGCCGCGTCTGCACGCAGCAAACTCAAAAAGCTATCAAACGGAATTTATTTAGTTTTCAGTTAAGGACGATGACATTAAAGGGGAAAGGTTTGGATAGACAATGAAGCTGTAAGAAAACTAAACCATTCCTTACATCGTCAATGTGCCACCAACCTTGGGAACTAAGATGTTATGTCCCTCGTGCCTGTAGTTACACTGGCTCACTCACCCTTCAAACTGGAATACAACAATACTGAATAATACAATAACCTACCCTGACGGGCTTGCACAAAGCCCTACCACCAAGTAAAAGTGACTATGGTCACTATGGTTTTGGTTTTCATTGGAATTATGAACACCATAACCAATGGAGATGTATATTATTATGAAGCGTTTTATGTATACTCTTAAGCTACCCTTGTGAAGTAGGATAGGTAGTGTTGTATAGTTAACAGGCATTTTTGATCATTTTACACAGGCAAACCACCCGTTCATCGACCAACCAATAACAGCGCCCGCAGACGACCCCGCGCTAAGAGCGTCTCTCGCACACTTCCGGGCCACGGGCTGTCGGTTGGCGGCCGATACCCATAAACGTAAGTAAACTACTAAGCATTTAAAAAAATTGTCTTCTTTTCTTTAAATAATTTCAAGGTGAGAAATATTTTGTATATTAGTTTCATCATTTGTTGACGCAGTGTGCATTGCATAAAGAGAATTTGGTGGTTATTTGAGGAAGGATTCTTGCCTGGAAGGATAGTTTTAGTAGAAGCTTAGTACTCCGCTATCAGGTGGTTTTGAACCTACAAAAGAAAAGTAGTAAGCTTATACCTAAATTGTGAGGACCATACAGCATAGTTTATGTGGAGGAAATTTCAAAAACGAATGCTCAATTCCAAAACCTTCCAATTCCAAAATATATTTATGTCATATCATTTTATTTATTGATTAATCTGTAACTGAAATTATTTCTTTGCAGCTGAATGCCCAAGATACAATCCGTCCGTGGTGAAGAAGATAGAAAAGGAAGAGTCAAGCAAGCCTACCGAGCCAGAACCGCTGGATCCGCTTTCCCCTGAGAACCATCAGCGCCTGAGTCTGCTGCTATACAGTTACAGCAGCAAGTCGCCCAACGTGCCAGACTTCTGCGTTAACCCATGGTTAATTTCAAAAAAAAAAAAATTTTATTATTTTGTTAACAGTTATTAGTCTTTTGATACAAGAATTTTATATAAAGGGGACTGTAACTGCTTTGTTGATCTGGTACCAATTAGCCACTAGTTCAACCTAGGGTGTGAACTAGTTTTTTCTTTTTTTATTTCTACGTCATAAATTAATTTAAATTCTGTGTTACTTTTGTCATTTCTTTTTTCTCTTCTTATTTTTACTCATGTGGGGTGATCCAAATAAAGTCTTTATCTATCTATCTATTTATCTATCTATCTATCTAACTATTGACTCGAGATCTTATGTCTCTGTGTGATCTTGGATTGTTGATAAAAACAGTTATTGGTTTGTTCCATTGCAAAATTCTCAGTAACAATCCGGAGACTGAAAGTTAGAAGAATTCGCGTATATCCGTTAGTCGTGCGCCTGAACTCTTGTGCAGACTTGTGTACTATAATATGTTGTGCATAGTTGGTGGGTCACCCTTAAGATTGTAAATTTTGTATGAAAGGACTGGATTCTGTATCGCGCTTGCGTTTGATTCGTTCTAATATACGAGTATATATATTTAATTGGTGGCAGGGCTTTGTGCAAGCCCGCCTGGGTAGGTACCACCCACTCATCAGTTATTCTACCGCCAAATAACAGTACTCAGTATTGCTGTAACAAGGGGCATAACATCTTAGTTCCTAAAGTTGATGGCACATTGATAATGTAAGGAATAGTTAATATTTCTTACAGCGTCATTGTCTATGGGTGATGGTGACCACTTACCATCAGGTGGCCCATATGCTCGTCCGCCAACCTATACCATAAAAAAATAAACTATAGAGTCTCGATAGTGAGAGATTTTTTGGTATTTGCGTACCATGAAATGGTAACAAGTGTTAACCGGAGGCGGAAATGCTTTTTGAAAAGTGATTTATCACAAAGATATTTTTTTAGACTGAATTGAGAATGTTATTTCAAGGTTGAGTTCATTTAATGTTGATCTAAAAGTTTCGTTGTGTGTTCTAAGTTACACAGCTGAATTTCTTTTTGTTCAGGATTGTGACGATGGAGATGTACGGTCGGAACGACATATCGCTGGGCGCCTTCTTGGAGAAGTACTGCTTCAACGGCGACCACAAGTGCCCTTCGGCCAATTGTCACATACCGATGAACCAGCACGTTAGGAAGTTGGTGAAATAAGTTTCATATTCATATTTATATTGCATACCACGAATGCGAGGCGGAAAATTTTATTCATTTATTGTATCCACTGATATATATATATATATATATATATATAGTACATAAACACCGATTATGTTTTTACTTTTTTTATTATTTGGTGTCAATAGATCAATGCTTAAATTATAATTACTTTTTCATTAGTAATAGGCTATTTGATTGGTTTTTAAAATTAATTTTATATTATTTAGTAGAGGTTAAGGAACCCATTAAAATTTGATTTTTTTATTTCTAGTGCATATTTGCCGAAAAATATCATTTTAAAAATTCCATATTTAAATAACACGCGAAAACGCTACTTGGACAATATGGCGCTGCAATGGGGTCGGTGACGACACTTTGCTGTATTTTTATCTGTGGTACATATAGTAGAAAAGCAAAGTTTACAAGAAAGTGACTTCATCACAAGCCCGGCCAATCAGGAGCGTTTTGTGTCACGTGACAAACGTTTGAAAAAATGCATTTTTATTTATTGATTTTTAAATGAATTAAGAATTATTTTCAACTTTCGTTAGTAAATAACCTTTTTTAACTCATAATATACACTGATTACAATAATTCACAATTTATTTTTCGCTTTGTCAAATAGCCTATTATAGTGACTCGTCTCCAAACAGGACTCACATAGACGGCAGTAGACAATCTTTTGACAGTTGATCTGTAATGTTGTAACAGGTTCGTGCACGAGGACGTTTGCATAACGATCACGTGCAACACGATCGGACACAGCAACGTGGACAAAGCCAAGGAGGAGCAGAGTAAGCACGTGAGTCGATCGTTCAATCTGCCTATTAAAAAATGTATAAATAAAAATCCTACTACTATTATAAAGGCGAAAGTTTGTATGTATGGATGTATGGATGTTTGTTACTCTTTCACGTAAAAACTACTGAATGGATTTAAATGAAACTTTACCACAATATAGCTTATACATCAGAATAACACATAGGCTACAATTTTTGAGTTTTCTAATGTGAGGTCGTAAAAAAACACATTTTTTGCGCTTACATTGCAAACGCTGACTGAATCCTACAAGATAGATCAAAACAATGTACTACAGTATTGTACAAGTTAAAAAGGTCTACAAAAAAGTCATTGTTTATCTCTTAGAATAACCCACAATAACCATTTTTTATCCTTTACTTTGTACGAGAAATAATGACTTATTTACGAAGCGATTTTAAGCGATTACTAGACTAGACGGGACGAACCTGAAGTCCACGCGAACGAAGTCGCGGGCAAAAGCTAGTATGACATATTACTCAATACAAGATTGTATTAAAGCGTGGTTTAATATTTATTAATTTCAAGGCAGGATATCAAAAAAAATAATCGCTTCTTTTGTCAATAACATATGCAGGGCCGCCGTAAGCGGGTATGCAACGCCCAGGGGGCGGCAAATTGAGCAATACATCACGTACCTAATTCAAGTCATTATTATAATACCCACAAATCCTTAAGAAGAATAAATTATTCAAAGCATCGAATAATATCGCACTGAGTAAAGTTAAAAGTCCGTCGTCTGTTGTCCTGTGAAAAACAGTAGTGTCGAAGTTAGGAGAATCCCCTTTAAGCTTCCTTATCAATTGGTAGATTAGGTTATGCGTACTTGTATAAGCGTTGTCGTAGAGCGGCTTGAATTGTATTGCGCCGTAAGGTATATTGGTGGTCGCTCAAAATAGCAGAGCTACGGGCACCGTCAAACCGGGCGCGGAGGGCATACGTTCGCTGTCGCAGGCGCAACGTGCTCAACGCAAACTTAGGGGTACAGCTGTGGACCGCACATCGCCAGTTGACAAAGAAGTTAGAAAAGGCGTTAAGGGCGCCCCTATCGTGGTTTGCGAGGAAGCTCCGGACACACGGCGCTCCTGCTACGGAATAACTACCGCCAGATCTCCTGTGACTGTTCGGGGAGCTATTTCCGGGAAACAGGGCGGGTCACTCAACCATCGCCCTAAAAACACCCTGACGACCCGGACAATGGAGGCGGTGGTCCAAGGGAACGTAGTCCCAACGGTATCACCGGACTTGGCGAACGACTTCAATAGCCATCCTTTCTTTTTTTTTTAAATTTAATTTACGACATCCACGGGCTCGTAGCTGCCCATGTCTTTTTTTATATTTTACATATATACTTTGGCGTTTTATATTTTATATTTTTATTTAACATCAGCTGATATTCGCTGGACTTCAAGCTCGCCGTCGTCCTTTCGTGACCATAGGGGATGCACTTCGATATCACGAGTTGCCTTCCTCTCTCAGAAGGCCGTTGGGGCATCCAGGATCAGGTGATCCTTTGGGAGGGGGCAATGGACGACTTGTCCAGCGTCTGTAGTTGGTTTTGACCGGCTCCTGCGGACACCGACCTTAATCGGGATGGGTGTGATGTCCTACACAGACGACGCCTTCATCACGGTGACGGAGCGAACCTTTCAGATGGCGGTCCTAAGGTCGGAGTGTCGTTTACGGTGGATCGAATCGAGATGCTGGTCTTGTAGGTTTCTCGGCCCTCGTAGAGGTCTCCTCGAAGAGCGTTTACTGCCCTCCAAGGGACGGTAATTAGGGCGTAGACACATATGAGGGATCAGGGCCTCACCCTGTATGGTAGATGGAGCTTCGGGCAACATTTTGTCCAACTCAGCTTGAAGCTCATCAATGCCAACAGAGGAGGACCTTAAAGACCTTACCTGCGTGCGCTCTATGGCATTTTTTTATTTATAGTAAATGAATAAATCTAATCCAATCCATCAGCCTATTCCGTACACTGCTGGACATAGGCCTTTCCAATTGCACGCCACTGAGATCGTTCTTGCGCTACTCGCATCCAGCTCCTGCCAGCCGTCTTGCGTAAGTCGTCACTCCACCGTGCCCGAGGACGTCCTACACTACGTTTGCCGAGATGCGGTCTCCACTCTAGAACACGTTTCCCCCAACGGTTACCGGTTCTGCGACAAATATGGCCAGCCCACTGCCACTTCAGCTTACTAATCCGGCTATGTCGATGACTTTGGTTCTCTGGCGGATCGCCTCATTTCTGATGCGATCCCGCAGGGAAACGCCGAGCATAGCCTTTTCCATAGCACGATGAGCGACTTTAAACTGGTGGACCGGCCTTGCCGTGAGTGTCCACGTTTCGGCTCCGTATGTCATGATGGGTAGGACGCACTGGTTGAAGACTTTCGTCTTTAGGCACTGTGGGATCGACGATGTAAAGATTCGACGTAACTTCCCAAACGCTGCCCAACCCAGCTGAATTATTTTATTCACCTCGTCCTCAAGGTTGTTTCTACCTAATCGCAAAGTCTGCCCAAGGTTGACATATTTTAAAACAACTTCGACGACGGTACCGTGTATCTGAATCGGTTCCGGTAGAACATGTTCATTGAACATGACCGATGCGCTCAGAAGAATCAGCCAACTGGTTCAGCATCTGTTGTAGGTCCTGCAGCGTTTCTGCTATAATGACGATGTCGTCTACAAATCTCACGAGAGAGATGTATTCGCCATTGATGTTGATGCCACGTCCTTTCCAGTTCAACGTCTTGAACATATCCTCATTGCATTAGTGAACAATTTGGGGAAATAACGTCTCGCTTGTCTCACTCCTCGATGCAATGGTATGGAATTTGTTTGCTGATTCTGTACTTGGATGGAAAATACACCTATTTGGTTGGACTCTCTTAATGTTTGTAATGTAATCTCCCTTATCTTACGGGACCGTGGGAACAGTGCTGCTGACCCGCTTTGCCGAAGAAGACCAGAAGAAGGGGTCTTCGCTATGGATGTCATCTCCACCCGCCATAAATGTCCCGAGGTTAAGGGTTTCTGTACCCCGAGAACTCCCTAGGAAGTGGAGCCCGGCAGAGGTGAGCCTACCTTCAGGACGTCACGGTAGTATGCACAAACGATCTCGTGACATCATCCAAAAAGACGGAGCGGGTGGCTAACGTTGGTTTTCAGCAGGTATACACCGCGCCCCCCACCTCATGTGGAGGAAAAGTGGTATGCGTTTTTGCAAGGGAAAAAAAGCGCGGCATCATAGGTATTGCACGCGGGCGACAAAACAGCTAGCGGCGGGCCTGATATCATATGCACACGCACAATTAAAATGTTGGAAAGGATTAACTACTGAGTTTGTTGCCGGTTTCCTATAGAATCGGCGAGATACTCAGTAGCGAATTGACGCAGGTGACGTTCTGGTCGCGCTGCGCGCGCTGCGGCGGCGTGTCGGGCGGCTCGCGGCTGTCGCGCGCGGCGCTGCGCCTGTCGCTGGCGCAGTACGTGCGCGCGCGCCTGGCCGCGCCGCGATACGCACGCGCCTGCGCACACCCGCTGCACGCGCACGCGCACGCCTTCGTCAGCCGCCTCACCACCGCCTGCTTCCGGTGCGTGAATACTTCTTGGATTCACACTTTGAAATCGTAAACAAATTCACAAAGAAATAACGAGTTTGTACCTAATAATACTAAGTACAAAAACTTATCACCAATTAATAGACAACCGAGTGGTGCGTACACCGGTTTTCATGGGTACACAACTTTGAGGTCCCGGGTTCGATTCCCAGCCGAGTCGATGTAGATTACCATTAGTTGTCTATGTTGTCTTGGGTCTGGGTGTTTGTGGTAACGTTACTTCTGATTTCCATAACACAAGTGCTCCAGCTACTTACATTGGGATCGGAGTAATGTATGTGATGTTGTATCATATTTATATTTATTATATGAGTACCCGTGTTTTCCACCGCACGCTTGCAAGTTCTTGTAATAAAGCAGTCCGACTGCCGCAGATACAACAAGATCTCGACGTACGAGGTACAACTGCCGCCCGAGGTGATCGCCATCAACTACGACACGCGCCAGATGCGGGACGCGCTCATCGCGCAACTCAACGACCTCATGCTCAGAGGTGCGCACACAGCTCTATGTATTCAATATGACTGCGTTTAACTAAAGTAAAAAGAACTAATTATAACGGATGAATCGCGTATATTAATTATTTTTAAACATCCCGACGTTTCGAGCAATTTGCAGTGTTCGTGGTCACGGGTAGTTCATCCGTTATAATTAGTTTTATTTAAATGTGTAATAATCGCGAAAATTTAAGACAACATTAAAGTAAAAAGCTTTACGTATTCAATATGACTGCGTTTAACTAAATTAAAAAGCTTTACGTATTCAATATGACAGCGTTTAACTAAAGTAAAAAGCTTTACGTATTCAATATGACTGCGTTTAACTAAAGTAAAAAGTAAAGTAACAGCCTGTAAATTTCCCACTGCTGAGATAAGGCCTCCTCTTCCATTAAGGAGAGCGTTTGGAACGTATTCCACCACGCTGTTCCAATGCGGGTTGGTGGAAGCGTTTAACTAAGTGAAGTTTTATTTGGCAGAAAAGCAAATTAACCACCTCATGGGAGATGGTCACTATTGCCAATACCATAAACTTGGAAACTAAGATGTTATGTCCCTTGTGCATGTAGCTATACTGGCTTTTTCAAATCGGGTTGCAATAATTATAATTTGATGGTAAATCATCTTATGAGGGAATAGTATACCAGACGAACTATAGTCTGTTCGCGTTAAGAATGCAGTGAGTTTTCAACGTCATCTAAGTAGCTATAAGTTACATTAATTATTACGTGTACAGCTTGAATAAACTAAATATAAATATATAAATAAACAAAATTTAATTTATAAAAATATCAGTTAATAATTAATTAAATGTGAACTTGACTTTGTAATTTAAAAAGATTTGATTGGTCAAAGGGCGGAGTAAAGCCGGTAAACAATGACAACTCACTGCATTCTTAACGAACAGACTATAGTATAAAACCCTATCACCAACAACAACAACAGCCTGTAAATTCCCACTGCTGGGCTAAAGGCCTCCTCTCCCTTTGAGGAGAAGGTTTGGAACATATTCCACCACGCTGTTCCAATGCGGGTTGGTGGAATACACATGTGGCAGAATTTCTATGAAATTTGTCACATGCAGGTTTCCTCACGATGTTTTCCTTCACCGCTGAGCACGAGATAAATTATAAAGACAAATTAAGCACATGAATCAGCGGTGCTTGCCTGGGTTTGAACCCGCAATCACCGGTTAAGATGCACGTGTTCTAACCACTGGGCCATCTCGACTCCTATCACCAGTAGAAGCTATAATATTGTATGGTGCTGTCTCAGGCCACGAGACGTTCAGTAACGCGACGGAACCAGAGAGCGAGAAGGCTTATGCGTCGTTCAAGCTACATATGGAGCAAGTGCATCTTGCGCTCACCACGCACGAGCACACTTCGCTGGCGGGTAACAGACACATAAACATAAGACAACATCACATACATTACTCTGATCCTAATGTAAGTAGCTAAAGCACTTGTGCTATGGAAAATCAGAAGTAACGACGGTATCTAAATAAATATAATATAAGACAACATCACATACATTACTCTGATCCCAATGTAAGTAGCTGAAGCACTTGTGCTATGGAAATCAGAAGTAACGTTACCACAAACACCCAGACCCAAGACAACGTAGAAAACTAATAAATCTTCTACATCGACTCAGCCAGGAATTGAACCCAGGACCTCAGAGTAGCATACCCATGAAAACCGGTTTACTCACCATTTGACCACGGAGGTCGTCATAGTCATCAAGTTTGGAACTTATTCCAACATTAGATATATTATATATGTGTAGGACTATATAGACATTACAAATGATATATCCATTATTACTTACCAATTGGTATCTTCAATTATTTGTAATATACACACTTTTCTATTGTAAGTGCAGTAAGTGAAAATAACGTAATATATTTTAATCTGTTACTTGTTGTTAATAAAACGTTGCAACGAAATTCCTCTTAATGTGACTGTTATCGCGAGAAATGTCAAATCAATAAGAAATGTATGTACAGTCAGATTAAGAAAACCTTCGTCAGATTTCAAATTCAATCCCTCATCAAGTCTTAAGCTCTTAGTACGTTTTGTCTCTAAACATCAAATAATTGCGACGCAATATGTCACTATCGATCGGTAAAGCAGATTATCGCACACGAAAACAGATCTTAAGGTGACGAACGTTTTCTTACCCCGACTGTACATATGTGTGTGTGTGTGTGTGCGTGCGCAGAGCCTTAGTGCATTTTTAATCTAAACATCAAATAATTGCGACGCAATATGTCACTATCGATCGGTAAAGCAGATTATCGCACACGAAAACAGATCTTAAGGTGACGAACGTTTTCTTACCCCGACTGTACATATGTGTGTGTGTGTGTGTGCGTGCGCAGAGCCTTAGTGCATTTTTAATCTAAACATCAAATAATTGCGACGCAATATGTCACTATCGATCGGTAAAGCAGATTATCGCACACGAAAACAGATCTTAAGGTGACGAACGTTTTCTTACCCCGACTGTACATATGTGTGTGTGTGTGTGTGCGTGCGCAGAGCCTTAGTGCATTTTTAATCTAAACATCAAATAATTGCGACGCAATATGTCACTATCGATCGGTAAAGCAGATTATCGCACACGAAAACAGATCTTAAGGTGACGAACGTTTTCTTACCCCGACTGTACATATGTGTGTGTGTGTGTGTGCGTGCGCAGAGCCTTAGTGCATTTTTAATCTAAACATCAAATAATTGCGACGCAATATGTCACTATCGATCGGTAAAGCTTATCGCACACGAAAACAGATCTTAAGGTGATAAACGTTTTCTTACCCCGACTGTACATGTGTGCGTGTGTGCGTGTGTGCGCAGAGCCTTAGTGCATTTTTAATCTAAACATCAAATCATTACGACGCAATATGTCACTCTCGATCGGTAAAGCAGATTGTACCTTATACTTAGCACCTGAAAGTAGATCTTAAGGTGACGAACGTTTTCTTACCCCGACTGCACATGTGTGTGTGTGTGTGTGTGCGCAGAGCGCGTGCGCAAGCTGTGGGGCGTGCAGGACAGCGTGGTGTCGGCCGAGAAGATGCTGCGCGACGCGCACCGCCCGCGCGCCGCCGACCTCGGTGACGCCCCGCACTACTTACACGGACTCCTGATGTCATATGTAGCCGGACGGCCAAATGGGCCGCCTGGTGGAAGGTGGTGGCCCATAGACATTGGCCCTGTTAGAAATATTATTTTGGGAACTAAGATGTCATGTCCCTTGTGCTTTTAATTACATTGGCTCACCCATCCTTCAAACCGGAATATAATAATGCTGAGTATTACTGTTTGACGGTAAATCATCTGATAAGTGTGTGGTATCTACGCACTAGGCTCGTTAACTAAGTAGTAGTTAACGAGCCTGCACAAATCCTTACCAAGTAAAGTACAACTTAATATAATATGGTAATATTACATAAATTTTATATTATTATAAAAAGTAATATTACGTAAATGTTAATCTCTGAGTAGTACTTTTTCTTCTCCCCTCAAAGAGAAAACTTAGAGATACGCTTGACCATCTTCTCATTCGTTTCAGAATCTGTATCAATGCTGATAGTTTTGATGGAAAGATTAAACACGCCATTTCATAACGTGACACTTACGAGACATTTTTTTGTGTAATTAAATAATTTTGTGTATTTTAACTTTAGTGGAAGAGAAACCGGATTTAGAAGAAACTACAGAAACTTGTAGCAGCGATGTTGCAGGTAAGTCGGAGACTTAATGATATTTAAGTAATAAAAAAAATTAACAATATATTTATGTATCTGTTCTTATACAATTTGAGCACTATCGTACTGTCAGTAAAAAAAAAAGAAAAAAATAACCCATAAATATCTCGCATCAGTGTAAATATTTTCGCTCTGCCATCATAGAAAGTTTGGAACTTATTCAAACATTTTTAAATTCCCTTAAAGTGAAGTTCAAAAATTTTATTTCAATTTTTTTTGCTGTCAGTACTGAAAAATAACTTGCATATATTGTAACTTAATTCGCTTAAAAACTATTCAAATTATGATAATTAATTTTGCAGAAAATCTACTAAAGGATACGGATAAGGAACATACGGGTGAGAGGCAATTATATAAGATATGTATATGTTTGAGAAACGGTTAGTTAACATACTATGTGATGTAGGTACTGAGGAAGATGAAGAGCGCGGAGATAAAAAGACCGTCAAACAGATATTATCACAGCTTCTCTCCAACAATCATCCATCCAATCAGGTGATAATATTTACTCATTAATCATTACATATTATAAAACAAAGTCGCTTACCGCTGTCTGTCCCTATATATGATTAGATCTTTTCAAATTACGCAACGGATTTTGATGTGGTTTTTTTTAATAGATAGAGTTCTTCGATAGGAAGGTGGACATGAACAATAGGGAAGATGCAATATTTTTATTTTTGTATTTATTTTAAAGAACTCCATATAGCATAGACCACAACTATATTAAAAATCTAAAACACTGTAATTTACGGCAAAAAATGAGGTTTCAAAATGTCAATTTAAATTTTCGCGCGAAAACGGCACTATATGTCGTATGACGTCACTGTTGTCTGTGAATGCCCTTTGATCGTACTTGTCCTCGCTGGCTTTCATTCTTATGCATTTTTCTCGACCTATGTGATACTTTTTTTGTAAAAATTTAAAACGGGCTGTCGATACCACGCAAATAAGCTTTGTTGACATATGTTTGTGCCTATTTACTTCAATAAATTTTTCAAATAAATGGTTTTTGACAGGACCTTCTGACACAAAACAGAGATAAAAGTGGTTTCAAGCTGAAAAGAGGAATCTGGAGTCTGCTTTCACAAACCCAACTTCCATTTTAATTCGAAAAACGCAATTAATTTTCGTTTCAATGTTCATTTTTTTACAACTATAACCTCAAATATGTAGTCATTACAGGAATGACGTCACTGAACGCTCTATTAGTGTTTTAAAATACGTTCCATTACACGTTACTTTAATTCGTAATTATTGTTAAAAAACAAAACTATATCAATTAATTACCTTGCAGTGGCCCTTCTTTTATATTTTTTTAACATTTAAATAGCAAATTTTTCATGAATATTATATTTGCATGTTCCCTAGAGTCGAGATGGCCCAGTGGTTAGAACGCGTGCATTAACCGATGATTACGGGTTCAAACCCAGGCAAGCACCGCTGATTCATGTGCTTAATTTGTCTTTATAATTCATCTCGTGCTCAGCGGTGAAGGAAAACATCGTGAGGAAACCTGCATGTGACAAATTTCATAGAAATTCTGCCACATGTGTATTCCACCAACCCGCATTGAACAGCGTGGTGGAATATGTTCTAAACCTTCTCCTCAAAGGGAGAGGAGGCCTTTAGCCCGGCTGTGGGATTTTACAGGCTGTTGATGTTGTTGTAATAGTTAAGAAACACTGAGAGTTTTAGAAGTTTCTAATGTTATGTCGTAATTAAATAAATTATGCAGTATATTTAAGCAAGGACGCTAGTTAAATTATATTAGGAACACAGGAGTGAAATAGATTACTAAAAGACAAGACTAAAATACTTAAAACAATTTACTACTAAAATAAAAATAGTTCTAACTTTGAATGCATCTTAAGGTAAATAAATGACCAAATTATACATAGGTATTGATGTATGTATGTTCTTACTCAATTGAGCTTTAAGATCCAAATGAAACACAATGAACACTTTTTAATACATCACAAGTCGCGCCAATATCGACCGTCCAAAAAGATAAATTAATGGCGGCTTAATTCAGTTTCGCGCGCTTTTGTTTCTTTTTTCTAGCCAGTTGTATGGATAAAGGGATCTCCTAAATGGATTTATTAATAGTTTTTATAGATATAATTTTTTATAGATAAAATTTCTTAATATATAGAATAATTAAATATTCTCGTGTATAATTAGCATTCATTAATTCTAAAATATTGTATAGTAACCCCAGATATACCGTTAAACCGGAGTTCATAGATTTGCAATATGTTAAAATCGTTTCGATTTTATTGTAAAAACAGGACAATTACTATAAATATTAATAAAAATGGCTTTTCCTCTTCCATCAATAAGCAATTTAATAATAAATTTGATTGTACATATTTTTAAACTTTTTTTGCGGACGATTTAGCGCTGTGTTCAATAACTAGTGTATGTATGTGTCGTATTAGATAACTCTTGGTGTTGTTATTTTTTAAGGTATTTGTTACGAAGTCTTCGTAGTTGTTAATTATGCTGGAATATCCTCATATCTCTGAAACATAGAATCGTTTGAAATTTCCCCTTTGAATTATTTTTTTATCACGCCCAAAAGTGCCCATCTTTTGGCTTTTGGTACGCGGCGCAGTGTCGCGCGGTGTATCAGTGGTGGTGAGTGGTGTGTGCAGGAGGGCATCATCGTGTCGAGCGGGTTGGTGGTGGTGTCGGTGCGCGCGGGCGACGTGGGCTCCGTCATCGCCGCCGCGCTCGCCTCGCCCACCTACCAGCGCTCGCTGCAGCACAGGTCACGCCCCCCCCACACCCTCAAACCGCCACGTAAGAGTGTCGATACCCTCCTTAACAGGCCCCTCCAAACGAATACTAAGAAAAGTATTTGGTATTAAGCAGGCTAGTAATTCAACTTATACACCCCACCGATTTCGTTCTGAGCCGAGGTGCGATCTCATAGGAGACACCCTCAGGACGAACTTTAGTTTTAACTTAGTTTTAATTTAGAGCCCCGCGCTCAACCTCAGGGCAGGGGACATTAGTTCTCGCCCGAAAGACAGGTGACGCTGCGAAGGCCAGTAGGGCCAACAGCAATACACAACACACAAAAAAAAAAAAAAAGAATACTAAGAAAAGTATTTGGTATCAAGGAAGCCTCCTTTATATTTTGTAATTCAACTTATACATATCCCTAAATGGGGATGAAACGAGCTGACGGTGCTCAGAACTGGTGTACAGTGCACACTTTACGATACGACAATATTCTAATTAACTCGATATGTTGAAAAGAGATGGCACTATTTTCGATCATATCAAATTTGTTTCGAGAATATTATATTACAATAAAAACTATTTTGATTGTGAACTCTTTTTTCGCTAAGCAAATATCATACAGCCTAAATGTCAAAAAAGTTTTTATTCAAATTTTAGAAGTCAAAGCGATTGCGACGATGGTGAGAACTCGGCCGGGAAAGAGAAGAGCGAAGCAGACAAGGCCAAAGCGAAAGCGAACGAGCACATCGAAGTCTTATTAAAGGTACCACACTAGTGATGTTTAATTATTTGTATAAAAATATATCGATTAAAAATAGTCGCTATACGAAGTCGTGATCACGTCGTGAAATAATTAAAATGTATTATGAATTAATTGAAAAAAAATAACGGAAAAGATTTAAGGGATTTAAAAGAATATCTTATAATCTGTCTTGTTGATTAGTCATTGTCCCAAGGTCATAGTCCAATAAGTCCAATAGTTTCAATTGATTGGGGCAAAGAAAGAATAAATAATTAAGTATATACATAGATTATAAAAAAATGTTTATAACAATTTCTCCCAAAGATTCGATAATTCGCTTATACTCTTTTAATTCAGAATTAACAATGATTGACAAAAACAATCCCATAAATTAATAATTTCCGACTCAAACAAAGAATTGAAGAAATTTTTAATTTTAACAATTAAACATTTCGTCTTTATAAACACTGAAGACATAAAGCCATATACACACCGTCGATTTTTATGATTAATATTTGTTTTTATTTTATTATCTATACTTTTATTTCAGGATGGTCTCCTCTGCCGGGTGTACTACGCGGCCCAGTTCCATAAGCTGAGGCACATGCTGCTGGCGCCCCTCGACTACAACGAGGAGAATAAACAGTACTGGGAGGAAGGGAAGTGCTGTGAGGACCTCAAAGACAAGGACAGTTAGTGCAAACATCCCAACTCATAAATATATTTTTAGTATTCAGAAGCGGTTTTACTTGTAAAGTAAAAGAAAAGTAAAGTAACAGCCTGTAAATTTCCCACTGCTGAGATAAGGCCTCCTCTTCCATTAAGGAGAGAGATTGGAACATATTCCACCACGCTGTTCCAATGCGGGTTGTGGAATGCACATGTGACAGAATTTCGATGAAATTAGACACATGCAGGTTTCCTCACGATGTTTTCCTTCAACGCCGAGCACGAGATGAATTATAAACACAATTAAGCACATATATATAGTGGTGCTTGCCTGGGTTTGAACCCGCGATCATCGGTTAAGATGCACGCGTTCTAACCACTGGGTGGTTCTAACTACTTGAAAAAAATATATTTCACAACAACAAGACATAGAAATTAAAATCACATTTTAAATAATAATCAATTAGTACTAAATAGTACATGATTTCAAAATTAACAATAAGCAAATCGTTATAAATGACAAAAAATAACAAATCGGAATTTCAAAGTTATAACAATGTAAACAACACGTTCGTTCAGCACAACGACCCAAAACAAAGTGCCTGTTTTTATAGAGAATCGGCAGTTTTTTTTATTTAATCAATTAATGCAGTTGTCATCTATATATACAATACTCAAAAAATTGGTGCCTTATAAAATTTGAACAATTTCTACCAATGCGACAGTAATTTGGGAAGTAAGATGTTATGTCCCTTCTGCGTATAGTTACATTGCCCCACTATAACATCAAATACTAAATATTGATGTTTGGTGGTAGAATATCTGATGAGTGGTTGAAACCAGACGGCTTGCACCACGTCTGTTTCGTACAAATTTAGTTTCTGTATTGTAATTTTGGAATCCTTTTAAAAATAGAATTTTAAGATTGGATGCATATTATTCTGCAGATTTTTTTCAGCCTGTAAGTAAATAATTCAAATCAAAAAATTACTACCAGTATTTTCTAAATCTTCTAGCTAGGCTAGCAGGCTATTTAATTTTTGCCGCCCCTACTGTTTTTTGCAACATTTATTATTTGTGTTCTATCGTCCTCATTACATCGGTTTTTATATATTAGTATGATTATAAACTAGATGATATTTCTATCAGTTACTAGATTATTTTTCCAAATTGATTATATACGGAGTATACAGATGACGGAGGTTATGTGAAAACAAAAAATTATATTTTTTTTTTATTTCTGTAAGATAATAACAAATTTGGGCTAAATTTGCCGCCCCTCTAAATCTGCCGCCCTAGGCTCCAGCCTACTTAGCCTATTGGTAAATCCGCTATTCTTGGCATTATAAAAAAATTAATTTAATTTAATTTTATTAGATTTAAGTACTTGTTATTATTGTATTCACAGTACAGGTAAAATCGCGAGTACAATATATCAATTTGTTTCAGATAAAGGATTATGTGAAATCGAAGAGGGGTTCATAAGGTCGCTCGCACACTGCGTGCCGTGGGCGGCCCGGGGCGGTAAATCGGGGTCTACGTTTAACAAGACCAAAGGTTTGAATCTTACTATAAAGCAATTTCGTTTATTGCACACTAGCTGATTTTGCGGCTTCACCCAACTTCCAAGCCCCGTTTTTACTCCCTTAGATGTGAAGTTTTGTAAAGTGCCTTCTTAGCAGATAGTGTATAAGGCCCTATAAGGAACCTACCTGTCAAATTTTAAATTTATGGGTCTTAAAATTTCTGATATTTCGTGATTAAACAGTGGGTGGTATTTTTCTTTTACATATATTCAATTATTTGTGTAAAGTTACCTTGATTACTAAATGCACCCTCGGACCAATATACAAAATTGTGTGATGATTCAGAATGTGAATGTGATGACTCAGAATGCCATATAATATCACGGCATAATAATATGACTGAAGAGTACATTATCTGCAGATGACCGATACGTATTGAAGGAGATGACCAAGCCGGAGTGGCAGCAGTTCCTCGAATTCGCGCCGCACTACTTCAACTACGTGACCAACTGCCGCCAGAAAAAGTTGCCGAGCCTACTAGGTGAGCGATCGTCGCACCAGCCGCACTCTCAGTGAGTGAGACTGTTGCGAGTGACGAGGGCTTGTCGTACCAGCCGCACTCTCAGTGAGTGAGACTGTTGCGAGTGGGTCGGTGTTAAGTGAGACTCAGTCGAGAGTGTCGTCCTGGCCCGCAGCGCGCATCCTGGGCGTGTTCAGCGTGGGCGGCGCGGGCAGCGGCGTGCTGGTGACGGAGCACGTGTGGTACGGCCACCCGGTGGCGCAGCGCTTCGACCTCAAGGGCGCCGCGCGGCCGCGCATGCCCGCCGCGCACCAGCCCGCCGCCACCGCCGTGCTTCTCGACGACCACCTGCTGCGCAGTGAGTGACGCCCCATCACCCTCCCCCCCTCACCCGTCCCCCCCGCGCCCGCTCTGACCGTGCGGCGCGCGCCCGCAGTGCGCCCCCCTCCCCCCTGTGTGCCCCCCCCCCGCTCTGACCGCGGCGCGCGCCCGCAGTGCGCCCCCCTCCCCCCTGTGTGCCCCCCCCCCCCGCTCTGACCGCGGCGCGCGCCCGCAGTGCGCTGGGAGCAGCAGCTGTTCGTGGGCGGCGGCGGCGCGCGCGCGCTGTGGGCGGGCGTGGAGCGCGACACGCGCTTCCTGGCGGACCACGGCGTCATGGACTACTCGCTGCTGCTGGGCCTGCACGGCCGCACGCTCGTGCTCGGCGTCATCGGTGAGCCGTACTTGTCCCTACACTCTTTTGGTTTCGCTTACATTAGAGAATCTCCGATGTCAGACCTGATAGACTAGTCTAAACCCATTTAATCACGTAACCAAAGACTACTGTAAACCCAACACAATTATGCGAGCTTTTAGCTTAGCTATTGTTTAGTACCCCTCAGCTATTGTATAGTACACAACGATTTTCTAGCGAGTTGTTGATCTGGGTTCCATTAAAACAGCTTAATCTTGTTCAGCTCCAAATTACAAAGCGGAACTCTTAGCCTTGACACACACAGTATCACCTATACTGTGTGTGTCAAGGCTGAGAGAAATTAAAAATTATACTAATAATGGTTTTGTTAAGATTGGCACGGTATCACTTTACGTAACTAGACTATTGACAATTTGCTATAGTTTATTCACACTCAAATTGAAATCTCCGTTTTTTTTACTCATTTTTACTTTTCAAAATAACCTTAAATTAAATTGAAAAAATTGAGCATCCTTATTCAATAACCCCACTATTCAGCTCACCAAAATTCTAATAACATGGTAAGGTAACATAAGGTAAGGTAAACGATAAATTGTGTCTATAACCTAAATAATGGTGTGTGTAATTGTGGCCTTATAAATAATTATAAGGCCACAGTTACACAGGCTACTAACTCCAAAATCTTACGCAAATCATCCGTGCAATCCTCTGTTTGGTTTGTCAATCGTTTTTGCTCACATACCGACCCATAGACTACATCCGCACGTTCACGTGGGATAAGAAACTGGAGCATCTCGTGAAGAAGAACCTGGGCTCCGGCCAGCCTACCGTGGTCTCACCAGAACAGTATCGGCGCCGGTTCTGCACGGCGTGTCGCAAGTACTTCCTGCATTGCCCGGCGCACTGGGAGCCGCTCTATGCGCCCGACCGCATCTAGGAGCCCGCCATCACCTCAATCAGCTAGAACTACGGATGTTAAACTCAAAAAGAATGGAGTTATATTGAAAATTACGGTGAAACTAGTTAGATATCTATTTAATTTTTCAAATTGTCGGTTTGAAATTCGAACCGAAATTCAAATTTTAAAATTTCATAGCCGTTATATAATGCTGGGGCCACACCGACGCTAAGTTTATCGAGTTACCGTTATTTATCTCTTTATTAGTTTAGCAAGTTAACGTACTGTTCTTGTAATTTAATTTAGAAGCCATCGCTGTAATTTAATTACTTAAGTAGTCACATAGTGATCAAAACGCGCGTGCATGATTAGAAGTTGACCTTAGTGTAGGGTAACATTTATGTTACTACTACTTAACTAACTTACCAGTGGTCCCAACTTAAGAAATAGTAGCATAATTATTTTTTACAATTAATTAACAATATATAGTATTATTTATAAAATATGTATAAATTTTTATAATTATTTATCTTTGAGTTCCTCATTAAATAACCAAAGTCAATTTAAAAGAAGAAAAATATTAAGAGACCTCCAGATCTACGTTTTTACTGAATGTAGGTACCAGTACAAAATAAACCGGTTAATTGTTGTGACATCTTGGAATAAACAGTCGTTGCATGATTTACAAAAAAAAAGTTTGTATGTGTCAAGTTGGCGCCTTTTTATATTGCAATTGTGTCAAAATGAAGATCTATTTCTTTAGTAATTCCATAAAATGGTTTACGATTCGACAACAGACTAATCCAAAAAATAACAAGAGGAAAAACCATCATTTATATTATATCTTATATTTTAGTGTCTATTATTTTATAAGTATCTCAAAATAAAATTCAACTGCTTTTTAAATTATATATATGTTTACCATTATATGAAATCATACTTAAGTAGGTATACAGTTATAAAGAAAATGTTTATGATAATATAAATATATTTATACTTTTATGATTTTAGAATTTATTTTCATCGATGGCATGTTGTTTATTTTCTACTTATTAAATTAAGTAATCAATTTTTTTACATTCCTTCTCAATATTTCGTTTTAAGTAACTTAATACGAATTTTTAAAGTATTATTTAATGTGATAGAAAAATTTAATAAATTATAATTTGGTTGAATCTGTATCATTTTATTTCTTCGATGTCTTCAGAGATAGTATTATTATAATCTTCATTTATATTTAATAACACCGTTCATTTATAAAATAATAATATGTCATAAAAAATAAGTTAGGAAGAAAAGAATAGATCCCTGATAATAAAAGCGAGTTCTTTAATACCGCGTTGACATAGCTTTCTGGTCAGTGTAAGTTAGGTATGTCACAAAATAATTTAAAACATAAATATGAGACAACATCACATACATTACTCTGATCCCAATGTAAGTAGCTGAAGCACTTGTGTTATGGAAATCAGAAGTAACGACGGTACCACAAACACCCAGACCTAAGACAGACTAATGGTAGTCTACATCGACTCGGCCGGGAATCGAACCCGGGACCTCAGAGTGGCGTACCCAAGAAAACCGGTGTACACACCACTCGACCATGGAGGTCGAATTACCCCAAAGAGATTATTTTGATGTGATGAAAAACCAGCAAAAACTTTTTATGTTTAAAAAAATACTGAATTTTAGCTGTTTTAAGTATCCATGTAATGAGTATATGAGTGAATTTCATAACATATTTTTGTTATAATTTTATGAAAATACATACATCACTGAGGATTGTTAATTAAATATTTACTTAGAATAAAACACCACAATTTAAAATTAATTTTATTTGTTTCCATCACGCTCACATAAGTTATACTTTATGTCTCATAAAACAATATTTTTTCAATCAAGCAATATTTCTGAAACCAGTATTCAAAGTAACTTTTTTCGAAAACAGGTAATTTATCTTAAAAATAAATATTATGTACATTTTTGAAAAAGTACTAATAGCGTTATTTCATATCAATATAAACATAAGTTGCATTAAGGAATTTGAAATTAGACATTTGGACTGAGTTACTCAAAACCAATTTAAGTGACTTAGTATGTAATGTTAATAATTTCATTAATTATCTGTTATTCTAAAGAAAATCTGGCTAGTTAGAAATCGCTGTCTGTATTGGGTATCGTGGTGAAATCTATCTCTAATGGTTAAAAATCAAAATTAATACTTTATCTCATAAAGTCTGGTGAAGTTTTCTATTATTTTACATTCGTCACATTTTATTAATATTTAAGGAACTTAAATAAAACAATCATAATATATTTACACAATTACAATTTACCGTACCCCATAATGAATACACTTGCATAGCTTTTTTCACGAGAGACTGGTGATGGTCGAGGAACTGTATTACTATATATTAAAAAAAAAACACATAGTTGCCATAGATTTAAACTATAGATGAACTGGACTTTTGATCAGATACCGGATACATTTCTATTCTATTCTATTTCAGCACACCGATCATTTAAATATTTTATCATTAATTTAATAAAATTAAAATGTTTTATAATTCAAAACATTTTGGAAAGTTTCAAACAAAATTAAGTATCCGGCACTTGATCAATAATCGAATTGTAGAGAGTTATACCTTGATTACAAACATAATTATATTATTAAGATTTTATCACGATTATTGGTGTGATTCTATCTTTAAATTTATTAATTACACCTAAAATCGAAACGAAAAAAAAAATATGGATCATATAAAATCATATTAATTATTCAAAAATTTTTATTGAAGATTCTAAACTGTTTTGACAAGACTAAAACGTACTACACTTTTTCATTTGTAAGAATAAAAAGAGAGGTTCTTTAAGTAATTTCAAATTCGTAAAATCGTATATATTAGTTAGAACAAAAAAGTTAAGATCAATACAATTATTACCATTTAGTTAAAAGTACTCTCGACTCGACTAAGGATAATAGTTAGCTATATTTACGTATAGTACGACACAAGTTAGATGTCGCATCGGCAAAATTCGTAAAACCGATCACATCCGAATTAAATACGCTATCCCAAATTATCAATATTTATTTCTTATGCGAATATGGTCTTTGCACAAATGTAATAGCTTGTAATATCATATGACCTAATATATTCATCAATTTGACGCGTCGATTTACATGCACTTGCTTTCTCTGATGCGTGAATCTATAGCGACGAATAGCGTCTAATGGCGCGATAGGGAGCTATTTCTATTGGTTGTGTAAATCGACAGTAATCGGTTTTATTTTCATTCCATTGCATTTTCCGATGCTACATCTAATTTGTGTTGTAATATATGCGTTTCGTAGCAAATCTGTCTGAGTACAATAAGGAATAAAAACTCTCGTATAAGAAAAAAACGGAAACTTAACGAATTAGCAAAAATTACTTCAGACAGTGTTGTCATTGGTGATTTTAACAGAGGATGATCTGACAGTAATATTTTTTCATCAATAAAACAAATTAAAAAAAAATGTGTCTAGCACGTTTTAATTAAATCTACTGGGGCAACGTTCGTTACGGTGAAATTTTATAATATTTTTATTTAATTCAACAATGACTTAACCTTGAAATTTTCAATACCTTTAGCTCAAGATTGGAGGACTATGAAAAATAAATAAATAAAAAAAACGTAGCAAATTAAAAAAATTGAAACATTTTAATTAAACGGTAGATAATACAATAGTATTATGCATGTGGCTCTAAATATTCGATAGCCTCCTTTACAAGTTAGGTTTAAGATATGCGCTGCACTCAAATGCTGCTTCAATGTATTAATAATAATAGTGAATCATTATTTCATACGAATTTACATTTAAATGTATGATTTTATATACAAGTTCTAATTTATAATACAATATTAAGTATCATTTCTAACAACTTATCCTTGTTGTGTTAATGAATGATAAATGATTTAATAATGTGATAACGGGTAACCCGCCGTTCAATTCTATCAATTTGGATTTACTTTACCTTATTATATCATATTTAAAACAGAAGCCACATGCGAATATTTTAGGAATTTACATTTTTTGTTATCTAAACTAACATAGATGTATTAACGTCAGATGTGCTTGAACCATAGACAGTTAAAGAATGAAATGAACATTATAATAACACCTCATTAATTGCTGAAAAAGTAAAAACAAAATACAAATCGTCCAGCAAAATTTACTTAATGTTTTTTGGACATTTTTGATTTAAAGATATTGTCTACGGTCCGAGGTTTTTGAACTGCTCTAGACATTTTTAGCATTCTCTCCTATTTAATTCGTCATGACATGACAGGACATGTGCGAATAAAACTATGATTATATCTCTCATATGTTCCACGCTGATTAGCAAGATAGCTGTGGTGCTATTACAGATATAGCATAGCAACTTGCTATGAAATAAATGCTGCAGATTGATATCAAATCAAAATAAAAACAAAAATATAAATCACTATTATGGACCTACGCAGTAGCAATATTCCATAATACTGATATATTTACTACAACATTTATCAATCTGCAATAAATATTTGATAGCAACATTATGCTATTGTCGCACTGGGTAGGAACTTAATCAAATTAAATACTCCTTTCTATAGTTCTTTAGTCTATGGTTACAACACATTCGATACATTAAATATATGATACACTTGATTACCAGTAATATCGATAGTAAAATCGTTGCTGAATCCGATTATTCATTTCACTCGTTACAATTTACTGAACGTACATTCACATACAAAATAAATTAAACTGTACAATTGTACACAACCGGCTCTCAGTTATATTATACAAAGCTTATTTTTAAAACGATTATAGTACTTCAAGACTCTAAAGTATAGAAAATATTGAATATGGTTATGTATAGTCAGATAATTAAAAATGAACAATATTTATTTATTTTATTTTATTTGAAAATACAATTTTAATTAATATTCATTAATATTATTTAAAGTGATGGTCAAGTAATAAGTTTATTCAATACAGCCGTTCCATCTTATCAATATACTGAATCTAATTTATTTTGCTCAATTTAGTATAAAAAAAGTCCACATTTGACAGAAGGCGCCATTTTTTTGTCGATGGGAATTTCGCGCCTTTTTTAAATCTAGCGCCTTTTACCGCTAGGGCATCACTGCTTTATTGAATAATAACCGATTTCGTAACTATAAAGCTCGGACCACACAAAGGATGAATTATGTTAATAATCGCATTAATGGATCAGAAACATTGATGTGTAGCCACGGCTTAAAGTACAGATGTATGGAACAAAACATAATATTAGCACGGCTCGAGTTGATGGTGACCACTTACCAACAGGTGGTCAATTCATACCGTTAATAGGCATTAGAAATGTCTAAACTAACCTTACCACATATCTATATATCATCTGTAATAAAAAAGGCTTAAGATATTACCTTAGTGGTCTTAGTTGTGGTCTCAGAAGTAACTACAAATGACTAAGATTTCGTAGATGCATATACAGTTTTAAAGAAGCTCTTAGACTATTGCGACGCTCAGCAATTTTCGATTCTCTTTGACGGCATAAATCATAGTCTACGTCACTCAGAAGATATACATATTTAAGATAATCTCATTGTAGATATATAGCGTTGACGTCTGACAATCTTTAGCTGCGCCATAAATAATTACAGATACGCCAAAATAACTTGAAACATACTTTATTCAATGATGATCGTCTTTCAAAAACATGTGACGTCAGCTTTACAGAGAATATGTTTTGTTATTTCAAAATTAACTTTTTAGTTACCTTCACTTTTATTTTTAGAATTGTAACATATATAACATATAATAAATAGTTACATAGTCGATTAGTCAAAATATAAAAACCGTTAAGACGAATGACTTTGCATTAAATGACATCACAAGATTTCAATATGGCTTCTAACAAGAGCTAGTGATGTCAAAGAGGAACCACTTTTTTTTTTAATTACATATATAACCTTTTTTTAATTACGTCATCAATTGCACCCTAATACCAACCTATTCCAATTTTAAAAGTCTAAAATAAGTCTCATTTAAGTTAAATAAAATTTTGCATCACAACTTGCTATTCACATCTTAAAGGTTACTGTGAATACGATTAAGAAATGGCCCAAATATATAATAGTCTTATATTATTTTCGATTAAAAAAATAAATATCGATAATTCTATACAATTACATTAGTCAGGCCCATCCCTAGAGCTTTAACGCTTGAAAAACTATCTCTTCTAGACATAAGATGTGTAGCGTTCATATATGTTGAAGTATAATGAGCAGAAGATTCCTTTATTACACGATTGTCCAAAAATCTATTATAATGGTTTCCGTGTACATGTTTATATAGTATATTCCAACCACAAATAGACAGAAAAGCAATTAAACAAAATCTGACAGTAAATTTATGCAATATCATTTGTCGAGAGCTTGATTAATCTATGACATTGATTATGGATTTTGAACATCAATGAAAATGTCTGATGTTTGGACGCAAAATTAAAGTGGATATAAACAGTTATGTCCAAATGTGTTTAAACAAAAACTCTTAAGGGCTTAGACCTAACGTTTGTGTCTTTATTTCTTATTCGATTGGAATATACTATGTGTGAGTTACAGTATTTGAACATAAGTTTTATCATTCGCTCAGGGCAGTCGTGTTATTCCATATATTTTTTTTCATATAGGTCAGACTAATGCCCATTAGTCTGACCAGATCCCAGCCGCTTTGACTTTAGAAACTTATCGCAAGGATTCCAATGATTTCCCATACACAACTAGATACAATTTAACGTTAATTTAATTCTAAATATGTTTAAAATGTTTTCGATTGTACATAAACTTAATTGTACTGCGTTTCTGGTCTAAACCAAATACTAACATAGACGTGGACAGTTCACATTATATCGCTGAATAGAAGCGTAATTTCTCTCAGTTGTAAAAACATCGATTATTTTATCGTTTCTATACAAAAATATTTTAAAAAGATTTAATTTTATATATTATTAAAGAGATTCGAAGTGCAAATCCAAAAAAATGACATTGTATATTTTTACAACTGAGTCACAAAGAGTATAATCAACTCAGTATAGGTTAAATAATTATATTTAATAAATTATCTTATAAATAGCAGCGTTTAGAGAAATAAATGAATACAAAAGTTGAGGTGTCTTCGACAGGAACGTGTGGGCTAGCATCATGTCGGGTCCAGCGTTGAGCTCAGGGTCCGTAACCGCTCCAGGCCCGATAGGAGCTCCCTGTAATGTTTATAACATTGGAGAATTAATAACATAATCTCTCATCTCAACTGGTTTTAGAATGTGTTGTATCTCCTACTATACTATGGTAATTAACTGAATCAGGACATTAATATTGATTTTTATTTTTTTCCTATTTTAACGATGAATTTGAAATGTTAACCAGTTTCTGATGTAGTAAAACGTTTCATGGCTTTCTTATTGATATATTCTCGGCTTGAGTAGTGGTAACATGGTAACATTAATCTTGGTTTTGTTGATAGTGTAAATTAGTTATAAAACCCATATAAACTCATGGGTGGCGATTTCAACAAATCATTCAAATCAATATAGACTTAATTCGTCTAAAGCTTTAAGCTTAAAGGCTTTAAGAAGTACCATTTAATCAGCATTTTACAAAACCATATTGAGTGAAGCTTTAATTACTTTTATGATGCATATAATATAGAGGAGTCGAGATGGCCCAGTGGTTAGAACGCGTGCATCTTAACTGATGATTGCGGGTTCAAATCCAGGCAAGCACCGCTGATTCATGTGCTCAATTTATCTTTATAATTCATCTCGTGCTCAGCGGTGAAGGTAAACATCGTGAGGAAACCACGCACAAATTTCATAATCCACCAACCCGCATTGGAACAGCGTGGTGGAATATGTTCCAAAACCTTCTCCTCAAAGGGAGAGGAGGCCTTTAACCCAGCAGTGGGAATTTACAGGCTGTTGTTGTTGTAAGTATCAGCCCGTAAATTTCCCACTGCTGAGAAAGGCCTCCTCTTCCGTTAAGGAGAGGGTTTGGAACATATTCCACCACGCTGTTCCAATGCGGGTTGGTGGAATGCACATGTGGCAGAATTTCGATGAAATTAGACACATGCAGGTTTCCTCACGATGTTTTCCTTCACCGCCGAGCACGAGATGAATTATAAACACAAATTAAGCACATATATATAGCGGTGCTTGCCTGGATTTGAACTCACAATCATCGGTTAAGATGGACGCGTTCTAACCACTGGGCCATCTCAGCTCTTTCTAACCACTGGGCCATCTCAGCTCTTTTTTGTTGTATGTATATGATAATGCCTCCATGTAGCATTATGGACATGACATATTGCTCGTATGTATAGTCAGGTCGGTACCTGAGCGAGGTCTACATATTGCTCGTATGGTATAGTCAGGTCGGTACCTGAGCGAGGTCTACATATTGCTCGTATGGTATAGTCAGGTCGGTACCTGAGCGAGGTCTACATATTGCTCGTATGGTATAGTCAGGTCGGTACCTGAGCGAGGTCTACATATTGCTCGTATGGTATAGTCAGGTCGGTACCTGAGCGAGGTCTACATATTGCTCGTATGGTATAGTCAGGTCGGTACCTGAGCGAGGTCTACATATTGCTCGTATGGTATAGTCAGGTCGGTACCTGAGCGAGGTCTACATATTGCTCGTATGGTATAGTCAGGTCGGTACCTGAGCGAGGTCTACATATTGCTCGTATGGTATAGTCAGGTCGGTACCTGAGCGAGGTCTACATATTGCTCGTATGTATAGTCAGGTCGGTACCTGAGCGAGGTCTACATATTGCTCGTATGTATAGTCAGGTCGGTACCTGAGCGAGGTCTACATATTGCTCGTATGTATAGTCAGGTCGGTACCTGAGCGAGGTCTACATATTGCTCGTATGTATAGTCAGGTCGGTACCTGAGCGAGGTCTCAGCGCGGTGGCTGGCGCGGCGCAGGTCGGCCGCGACGCCGCACTGCGCGGCGCGCAGACCGCGCGCCTCCGCGCGGCTCGCCGACAGCTCCTCCTGCGGACACAACAGATGCACTATCGATAGCCCAGTGGAGACAACACTTTGACTATCGATATCGATGATATTTTCGATTTTTAGATAGATTTAGAATATTTATTTATTTATTTATTTGCGGTTTCATGCTCACACATACAATTAAACTTTAGTTTACATGAAATAAACCCTGCTAGGGCGTAGCAAATGTTAGAGAGACGGACGTTATATCACAATTTTATCTGTCAGATATTCCTCGAGGGTGTAATAGCATTTTTTTTTAAGAATTTCTTTTAACTTATTTGGGTAGCTTGGTTCATTTATATTTTGCTTAAATACGTCCAAATTTTAAATTATATTATAATAGTAAATTTACCCAAGATAGAAACTATGTTAAAAAAAGTTAAATCTTGTACAAGTAACAACAAAGTTAAAATCTATAATACTGAGTGCGTCAACCAATATTAGCACCATTGTTGCTGCTGTCAAGTTTTTATCACTGGTTATCGATAGTCCAAGACCATCGACAGTATTCACAAAACCCGATAGTACTATTACTATCTTTTACAGTTTTCGTGGTCAACTATCGATATTTAATTCATCGATAGTTCCGCAACACTACGGCTATGGAATTAGAAATTGGGTTACCTTTAGTCTTTTTATTTCATTTTTCAATTTGGAGACCGTCGTTTCCGCCTCGGACGCTCGGGCCTGAAATAAGGAAAGAGAAGCAATTAATTAATGATTCTAAAACTGCCTGACGTACTGTACTCTTGGCGGTCGTTCTAAGGACATTACTAGACGTTGCACTCACGTCTCTGACTAAACATTAAATAGCGGGCGATGGCACTCTTCTTTTACTTGGTGGTACGGCTTTGTGAAAGCACGTCTGGGTAGGTACCACCCACTCATCAGTTATTCTACCGCCAAATAACAGTACTCAGTATTGTTGTGTTCCGGTTTGAAGGGTGAGTGAGCCAGTGTAACAACAGGCACATGGGACATAACATCTTAGTTCCCAAGGTTGGTGGCACAATGACAATGTAAGGAATAGTTAGAATAGTAAATATTCCTTACAGCGTATTTTTTTTTTTATGGTATAGGTTGGCGGACGAGCATATGGGCCACCTGATAGTAAGTGGTCACCATCGCCCATAGACATTGACGCTGTAAGAAATATTAAGTATTCCTTGCATTATCTATGGGTGATGGTGACCACTTACCATCAGGTGGCCCATATGCTCGTCCGCCAACCTATACTATAAATTAGAAAAAAAACTCACGGCCGTGTCGAGCTGGCCGGCGTAGTCGCGGTCGGCGCGGCGAGCCTCGCCCAGCCGCGCGCGCAGCTGCGTCGCCACCTCGCGCGCCGCACGTGCGTCCTCCTCCGCGCGCGAGCGCCGACTGCGCTCCGCAAACAACTCCGCCCTGCAAGCAAACACCAGTGTCAGTAGATTCTATGTCATGTCTAGACTATACTTCTTGACGAAGGCTCTGCAACCTAAACTAAACTTCTTCGTCCCATTTATGACATCCTCCCTCCTAAAGTCCCTCGCCCTATAAATGTTGAATGTTTGTTGACGTTTGTGTTTAGTCCATTTTGTTCAATCTTATGTAAATATATCAAATTTAATAAAATTAAGTTGTGAATAGTCCAATTTTTCATATTTTATTACATATGTAGTTTAGAATACTAACTTTTTTTTTTTTTTTTTAATTATCCTTTTATTAACTCTTAATGTTTGTGTTGTTCTAGGTTAAGGATTAACAAGGAAATTAATACTACTATTCTTGACTTTAAAATTCAATTGAGTTTACTGTCTCAACCGCACCGATCAATCTCATTCGTGTCTTCTCCATCCTACGTGACATTGGCGAAATAATCTGTGCCCTGCCGGCACAACTGAAAGCCATTAAACTAAGAATTGAATAGACTATACTTGACGACCTCCGTGGTCGAGTGGTGTGTACACCGGTTTTCATACCGCCACTCTGAGGTCCCGGGTTCGATTCCCGGCCGAGTCGTTGTAGATTACCATAAGTTTTCTATGTTGTCTTGGGTCTGGGTGTTTGTGGTACCTTCGTTACTTCTGATTTTCCATAACACAAGTGCTTTAGCTACTTACATTGGGATCAGAGTAATGTATGTGATGTTGTCTCATATTTATTTATTTATTTATTTATACTCTTTGGAGCCAATAGAACATACAAAAAATTATCATTATCTTAGGAATTTAGGCGTCTATCTACACCTGTAACGCCCAGAGAAGTATGCAGGTCATAAATAAATATATGATCGTCAAAAGAATGATATTTTTACCTAGTGCGCTCCAATTCAGAGATAATCTGCTGCAGCTGCTCGTCTTGATGCTCTGGTTCTGGTGAAGTCCTGCCAGGATGCACCGGTAGGAAGTCTGGTAGCCTCATGGACTCTGCACCTTAAATTCGATAAAAATTGTTTTAGGAAAAAGGTTTTAAATAAATATAATTATTCTTGTACATAACATCTATAAGTCACTTATTACATACACAGAAACAAATAGGGTTTATATATTTATATCATATAGTGCCTATGTACTAGATTATATCAGTATTTAGTTTAAAAAATAAAAGTATTATTTTGACACTAATGGAACTCATGGCACATATATCTGGAGAAATTTAAATGATATAAAAAGTATTTATATGTCATTGATAATCATCAATATTTTAAAATGCAATTTGTGATGTACAGCATTAAACCAAGCACCACGACCACTGGCAAGCAGAGATGTCATATTCCTACATTGTTTGGTTTTTTATAATTTGAAAATTATATTGTAACCAAGGTTTATTTATATAAGTAATAAATAAGTGTACACTCACACATTTGTATGAATTAGCAATAGAGTGATTCATTGTCATAAACTAATTTGGTACAATAGCCTCTGCATTATAGAAACAATACAATATTTACAGTACCATTGTATTGTTTATAATAGTATATTATTATAGTCACTCTTTCTTAATGTTTAGTAAAAAGTATATGCATGTATTTCAACAATTTTTTTTCAAATTTGACTAATGGCAAAAGCTTATAACTAACTCATATGTAACATCTTTCTCCTCAAAAAGAAATATACCTTATAATTAATGATTTAATGTTTCTATAAAATCTTGTTGAACTTGGAATATCAGTCATGTAAATTAACTGTTACATGTAACTTAAGATAATAATTAAATTATTTAATAAACTATTAAGAAATAATAAACCACTAACCTGCATTAGGAGGCAAGTCCAATGGAAAACTATTTCTAGGAGACACATTCCTGCGATCAGCAGAGTTAACGGACTCAGTTAAATCCAAGCTGAGGTGTACAGGCAGGTCAAGCGGCACCGGCCCGGCCGCCTCTGCACCGGTGGGCAAGTCCAAAGGAATGTTACGAGTGGATGGACCAGAGTCTGCAGATGTGGAGGCTGCTCCCATGTAAGAATCAAAGTCATAACCTCTATTACCACCATATCCACTTTTATTCCTTCTTCCCAATGAAGCTGATGATCCAGCATTGAAATTAGTATTAAACGTGAAATCAGGTAAATTGTCCAAGTCGACGGATATAGGGCCATTAGAGTTCAGATAGGCTTGCTCCACTAATATGTGATCTTGCACAAAATCAGGTAACGACGGCATGCCTAAAGGCTCCGAAGCTAAGTTAGGCCTGTGAAAAAACGGCCCGTCGGAACTATCCGCGTAAAGATTATGCTTAGAATCGGTATTATCAACTACACTAAAAGGTATTTCTACGGAACTACTCGAAGACGTATTGTCACAGTTACGAAGGCTAATGCCATCACTTTGTTTATCTTTGGCTTGAATTTCACTTGAACGTATTTTGTCACGCCTCGAATCAGCGTGGATATCTATTTTTGTTGGAGAATGCTGCACTGTATTCGCGTAAACTTTCGGCCTGGCTCCCGTGTTTTCATATGTTGAATTCCCTGGCAGAGACAGGTCTCGCTTCAAAAAGTGCCGGAAAGAAAAAGGATTCTCTTCTTTGCGCACTGCACCAGTCGATTCTGTAAAAAGGAGAAACTGACTAAAGGAATGTCTTTTATTTAGAGAACAAAAAACAACTTCGCAAAACACATACTAGACGATGAACTTATAGGTTCAACAGGCTCCGCATCTCCATTTTCTTTAACATCATACTTGGCTTCTTCTATTCCTAAGTCGGGTTTAATGGCATTTTGTTGATTATCTTGCGAAGATTCCCCATTATTTGAACTTTCAGGTGCTTTTTTATCCGAAACACCGTCTTCGTCCTCCGCCATGATAATGAAAATGACAGTTTGTAAACCAGTTCAAGAATTGGCATTAACTTAAAAAACATGGCAACATTTTGAAAAAGCAAAAGGAAACAGATATTACTCAATCTCAGATTTTATGATATAAATATTAAAATTTTATAATGTTTTATTTATAATTTTCAGATGGCATTGATCTTATTAATTTGAATAGCATTTTTACTAACTCTGTACTAAGTGTAAGAGTAAGGAAGTTGAAGAGATTGTAAAACTGATTATATATATTTTATAAATTACATCATTTTAAAACTATACTTTCTATAAGTTTTAGGATTTGAATATTATAATATATTAAAACGCGTGAACCTTTATTGGTTATTGCGGGTAAATCTCATACAATATCACTGATTTGACATGTGCTTGAAGTGTTTACCATAGAATCCATAGATTAAGTATATACTTGGCGGTGAAAGAAAAGATCGAGAGGAATCAGCCATCAGGAAACCTTACCCCAACATTCGAACATTTACGGGCTACATATTACTATGTTGCTTTTATCATTAATCGCTATCTACTAGTACTTCATTTTACTATTAATAAGATAATAGCAAATAAAATAACATGTTTCTCTTGTATGTAGTCATATTTTTATATGCATACCTACTCGCAGAGTCAGATTTAAAGGTCTGGCCCCCGGGCCACAAAGCAGTGGGGGCCCTAGACAAACAGAAGCGTGAATACCCTAATAATCATATTGTTATGAATTAATTAGATTTTTTTTTATTTCAATCAGTCAGCTATGATTTATTTATTTTTATCGGTAACTTTTAAAATATTAAGTAGTAACATTATTATAATTTGGTATGGTATTAGTAACATTACTATATCTCTGTATTTGTTAACTCGCTGAAAACTGACGTGGCCCCCTTATGTGGAGGCCCCAGGGCAATTGCCCCGGTTGCCCTCCCTTAAATACGGCCCTGCCTACTCGAATGTAAAGATTGTAAAAATCATTAATTTCTTTGCATTAATTAATATTTTAAAAGTACCTACAAAATTATATTTTTACTGAAGCTGTTTTGTGTTTCCTTATTTCTGTAGTGTGTGTAGATTAAAAATAATGTCTATTAGGTACAATAAATACCTAATATTTTAATAGAACACTTAAATAATATTTTCGATGTCCGTTCGATGAGCGATGTATGAGTTCATTTTAGGTAGTTTTTGATATCAAAAGATTTACTCAATATTTTAGTTTAAAAAATGGGCAGATTACACAGAGTAAAATATTACAAACAGAAACACAAATGTATTCCATAAGGCTTGTTTATTTTTTTCATAAATGACAGATTGTGAGTCAAATATAATAGGATATTATTTAAAACAACACAAAATAAATTCGTTTCCAATAAATGCACAATAATAATAGACACTAGATTAAGTTTTACAATATAAAAATATTTAAATAGGTACATTAGGAGTCTGAGCATAGTTTAGCTTTTAAAGCATCACACATAGAAAAAATCCAAAATTATTATTTAGTTTATGACTTTTTTTTATTGTATTAAAATAAATACACAAAGCAGACTTCTAGAAACGAACGTGATTTTGCAGTACATAATTACATTTAATGTTTGGACTTATAAAAGGGATTAAAATATTATAATTAGTGTTGTTTAAATATCAGTAAATCGATATTGACGATTATACATTATAACATTTTTATTAATTAATTTAACAAATACAAATAAATATGGTATTATAATACATTTTCTTAATCTAAAACAAAAATATGATGAACCTCAAATGAACGAGTCTTCATAAGGCGTCACTCGTTGCAATGCAGTGCAAATACATATTTGCAGTCACAAAGATAATCAAAGTTCTTTTCAATAAAATTTATACAACACACAAAAATCTTAAAGAAATACTGTATCTATATTTCATTCTTATTACATGTAAAATATCAACAAGCGATAATTATCAATCGAAGAACAAAATTTTCGATGATTTTCAATTAAAAAAAAAGTATTGAAAATTTTTTATTGAATTGAACTTTACATGCAAAACGCCCACTTAATTGTAGGCTGTTTAATATAAAGTGACTAAAAATCAAAAATAATTGAATATTATTGATTTACATATGTTAAGAAATTTATAGCTGCTTTCATAATTATAGTGTAATTTATACATAATTTCATTTTTATTTTGCATGTGGTACGAATTACTAACAGGAATTCCCAACCTATTTGTAATGGCTGCTATAAATCAACTATTTTAAAAAATTAACAGGGTTATATTAAAAAAAAGTTGTGATATGACACTCAGTTGACTGTTGTTGCTTCCAAAGGGTTTTATAAGGATCAAATAACCTCTTTACATTGGTTGGGAAGTCCATGCATTTATGTACATTATTGAAAGGAATTGCCAAATCATATCATACATAATATATAATTTGGCACTGATGTCAATTTATTTTTTAAATATTACACTATTTTTTTTTACTTCTCATGGAACTGTAATGGCACAAGTAAAATACATCCTGACAAAAAAAGAAAACAATATAGGTAGCAATTACTCATAAAACTATAGGTGATTTAATATTTTATGAATCTTGGTAAAGTAGAAAATAACGAAAGAATATTAATTTAATTTTTAAATGTTATACAAAATCAGTCTTCAAGATGTCTAAAGGAAGATCAAATTACATAAAAAAATATATATTTTTTATTAATAAGAGGATTATTTTTCTTTTTTCGAAGTTTAACATCTCACAAATTATTGCACTCTGATTTAAAAACTATGACGGGTTTCATTGTATTAAATTAACAAATTCGTTGTTACACACCTTTTTAATAAAACCTGTTTCCTTAATAACTCTTTACCAATAAAAATAACTTTGAACTTGGATGAGCTACAGCTCAGTTATTGGGTTAATGAGGTTAAACCTTTACAAAATAAATGAAGTATACATAAATAATTTTTAAAATAAATTATAACAATAAAAAAAACATTGTAAACCATATTTTTCTCCTACATATTTATTATAAAATCCCTTTATTATATAAGATCTAGAAGGAAGGAAGGTTAACAAAATAATATACATAAATAAGGTTTTATTTTTATTAAAAAAAAGATGTATTCTATTGAGACTGCTTAGTAAAACCTCATTTTAATTGAGTTTTGTTTTTAAAAGACAATTTCTAATATAATGAAACAATATATTTTTACTACAGAGTTTTTACTGTAAACCTTTCATTATAAATAAATGCAAAAATAAATTAATAAAAACTCCTTAGATCTTATATATCATGGGAATATTTACTGAACAATTTATATTATTCATAATTCTTAATTTATATATTTTATCAATTATACACAAGGTATTACTTTCATAGTGCAATCGTGGTCGGAAGAGCTTAGCTTTATAATTTTAATCTAGCGAAAATATTGAATATAATAAAACAATTATCTATTAACAATGAATGTCAAGTCAATTTCCTTAATTAAGTGGCCGGTACGTACGATTAAATAATGCGCAAAATAATTATTTCTCTTAAAAGAGAATGGTCCCAATTTTAAATACTCTCGGATAATCTGTTCTATATTTTCATTTATTATCTGTATTGTTTCTGTAAATTATAAATAAAAAGAACTACACACGGATCTTTTCTTTACAGTCTTTTTAGTGTCAGCTCTTGTGACCACGATCGATTTTATAATTTGGCAACAATATTAATACTATTTTGTAACTACATACATTTCCCGAAAATTAATATTATTTGTGGATAAATTTTTGAAAAATATTATTTATTTTTTTTATTACATCAATACACATATTACTTTAGCATTATATATAATGACAGACAACAAGATATTCTATCTAGCTTTGAGGTACTACATTAATATTAGTTGTAATAACAATTGATTTACATTAAAGGCGTTTAAAATACACGAAAGTAATGCAGTATTATGTGAAATCACTATGTTGAGCCATTTCAAATGATCTCTTAATGACATTATCAATGGAAATTGATAGAAAAACATATTAGTTATTTAAGGACTAGAACCGACAGTTAGGGAACAGCGCGAATGTTACATAAGGATTGAAGAGGGCGAGTTTAATAGTACGTTATTTACAAATACTAACGATAAGAGACGGAAGAAAGTAAAATGGAACACCAGAATAAGCCATTACTTAATAGAATAAATATATTGTATCGCTTACATATAATTAACACCAATGATATTATACCTTCAGAAACGTTATGGTATTAAAAAATAATAATTTGGCAGACGGAATATAAAATGGTCAGTATTTACCGATTAAGTTACGGAACTGTAAAAAGACGTGATCGAAGTAAAAGCCCAAATATGATATATAATAGTATCAACGTGTAATCCACATCAATATCGTATTCTACGTTGAGTGAGTCAGTGTAATTATAAGCAAGAGCGACATCTTAGATTCAATGGTTGCTGCTGATTTAGGACTATGTAAACTTTTTGGTGGCATTACTACATATTAAGTGGAATGGTTTGCTCCTTTGCCTTCTAATAATGAATAAGAAAAAAACAATGTTTTAAAATTTCTACTTTGAAATAAGTTGCAAATGAAATAAATACTTTTTATAGAACATTTTAAAGTGCATAACGTGTCTGTATACAATATCATCGGTGTTCACGGATAATATTTAAATTATTAAAAATGTAAACATTTTCTTTGCTAAAGTTATTTATTGTTATTGGCTTACAACGATTAACAAGACACAATATCGGCGTGCTAATGTTAAAACGTCAATTAACACACTTAAAGTACGGCGTCATCTGACCTTCCAGCTATTGTAAGTTTATCTAGCGATTATCTTCGTCGAGCTGATAACGTGAACGATAAATTAAAATAAATACGAAACTCCACGTGCTTAACAAAACGCCAAATATCGTTTTATCGTTTGATTGATCATCACCACTTCAGATAAAGAACTGAATATTTAACGAGTTCATTTAAAAATAGAATCGATTCCAAAAACATTCATAAGGAATATCAAAGTTTTTTTTTTAAATGCAGTGAATTAGACAGCAGCATGTCAAAGCAAACACGTTTTTTTTTTTTAATTTTATAGAGCAATAACAATGTGTTTTTATGATTGTTTCCATTAAAACGACAACAAAGAAATATTTTGGACTGATTCCAATGGATAAAGTCAAACAAAATATTAACCTTGGAACGTTGCGACGCATGTTTATTTAAAGTCGAAAGTGTAATTTCACAGGACCTCATCGATTGCTGTTCAATCACGGATTACCAACACATAACATTTACTAAAATTTTTATTAAAAAAAAATCGTATTACCATTAAATATCAAAGAACGTATTACTGTTAATATATTTGTAAAAAAAAAGCGGTTCCCTGAATAATTTCCGTTTGTAATTTTCCTTTCGTGCTGTGTAATAAAGCATAATATCAAGATCTCAAAGGTCGCAGCGTAATGCTCAAAATTTATACCGCACGAAAGATTTTCATTCCGATAAAACGGATTTACGTTTTAACCGAAATGTATGCGTGACGAGACAGCATTCGAATTTCGAATGTACTTAATAAAATCCATGAAACCGTACAAGTCAGAAACACAATGAAACGACCTTTACTCATATATTTATTTTCATATGCTTTATTGAGTTCCATTTTTGAAAATCAGTTTTTTTTAAATAAAATATTCTTTGTTGTCAAAAATCTTAACGTTAATTACTATAATCGATTTAAAAATAACGACGAAAAGGAATAACTTTATGTTTTTATTTTTAACATAAAAACACAAGAACAAAGATTTGGCAGGATTAGACAAAGAGAAAGTATATATTACATGTATTTAAATATCTTCGTTAAATGTAAATTGAGATTTCCGCATCAGAGCACGTTATCAGCGAAAATAAACTTGTAAATTGTAATACAATTTATATTGAATAAATATAATTCTGTCAGAATGATAAGCACTTGACGCATTTTTATATACATTTTCCATTTCGTTACAGATTCGCAATTAATAAAGGTGTTTCAACACCTCTGCCTCTGCCCATAGGACTATAATAACAGGTCAAGAAAATATTCTATCGAGGAAAAATGTAATCTTATTATTGCGTGCGTATCGTTCTGAGAGACTTCAAAAAGTTCTACTTACAAAATAAAATCTTCACAATATCTATTCCCAACTATATCCTCTACGAACGTAACGTTAATATCACAGGATTGTGGACCTTATTCATTTATAATTAGGTCACACATTGGAGCACGTTCGTGCTTATTCGCTGCCACTGTTATTCAAGTCTGATGTGACTAGCTATTTTAGCTAAGATTCGACATTTCGCCCGACCCATCGCTACGGAATTGTGAACCTTATCCCTTACGATTACGTCTTACATTACGGTAAAGGTTGTCACTGTCGAACTTAAAAACAGTACCTTATTTATGCATCACCAGAGCGACGTCAACGGCAACGACTGAAGCGAAAGCAACGGTTACTTGAGATTTTAGTAAATCAGTCGAAACGACGTATAAGTATAGTCCTCACGTGTCAGACGTATGTCTCACACTGGTGGGTGCAACACCCGGCGGCCCGCCCCTAGCTGTCGCTGCCGCTGTCGACGTCGGAGGTGCGGGCGGTGGGCTAGCTGGAAGAGCTACTCGTCGACAGCGTATCGCGCCCCAACTCGGCCGCCATTATGGCGATCGTCAACTCTTTGCGTGCCTTCTGCACCACCCACACCATTAGCGTTATGCCGATAAGAATCTGAAACATTTGAAGCGTGCCTTAGCTGATATTGTAACTGTAAAATAGGACAAATCAATTCATACGTAAAGTTAAAATATAATATCATAAAGTATTATTGCTGAGCATATATTACATATAGAAGTATAAATAATAAATATTGTCATTCGTCAGTCAGTAAAAATATTTATTTTCAAATGGCAGACATGAATATAAATACAGCGGTTTATCTTGAAACTAATGACTGATAGCGGAGGGCGATTGACGTTACGAGGAGGACAAATTGAAGCGTAATTACAAAATCGGTTCTGATTAGATTAACACAATTTATTGCTGATCTTCACACTAGATCATTCTAGAACAATTATTGTGTATCGGCTGAAACAAGGTTATAAGCCGACCAACCAGATTCACTCGAACTTAAACTTTAAATACACCACTGCACGGTTGATAATTGCGGTTAAGTTTTAATTACAATTGAACCACCAATTGGAAGAAGGGAATAAATCAAAAAAATAGGAACGGAGATAACAAAAAATCCTTCATAACTTTTTGCTTTCAACTTATAAACTTATAGATTATTAAGAAAATATCAATCCTGATTTATTCACCGACAGACCTGCCTTAAATGTTTAGAGAGCTAAATATTATACATACACACACACACACAAACGTAGAGACGTTTAATGAATGTAAGAGTGTATAAAAGCGAATATGTCGAAAAGTGGCGTTTATTCCCTTCTTCCAATTGGTAGTTCAATTGACCTTCAGCGGCTGTAAAGCAAGAGCTGATATCGTAAGGAATACACATATGCACCAAGCAATTTCAGTTCAACATGGTCGCCTAGCCATCTATAAAAGTGTAAGGAGGTTTTGTATCCTTACTATCGAGAATCATTTGTATTTCTACTTAATTAACCAAAAGTTAATTAACGGACATAACACAGAGCTGTTACAACCTCGCATTCGTCTTGAGTGCTAACAACTCTATATATACTCTCAGTCAATTTAACTTTAGAGGTCAATTAGCACTACTTATTCCGATGACTTGTAATTACAGAAAAAAAAACAACATCATATCACTATATGTGTAATACATATTTTTAAAGGAGTACCCTCCCAAACAAAAATAGAAAATCTCAAATAATATAATATATAAACACCACTGTTATGAGGTAGAAACTAAATAACATCAATAAAAGCGAATTGATAATCTTCGATTATAATATCGTTTAAAAAACAAATAAATCAAAATCAAAATATACCTTAATCAAGTAGGCTTTTAGACGCACTTTTGAAACGTCATATAACAAACGTAATTTCTACCGAGAAGAACCGGCAAGAAACTAATTTGATACAGTAATTATACTATAAACCGAATGACTTTTCTTTATCATCGTATATGGTATTATCGCGAGTTGAAAACTTCGCTATAAAACAAACGCCACATAACGACATGACTAAGGTGTTTACAAACGCTAATTCTTATCTCACTACAGGTTTGACTAGTTTTCATTTACTATCAAGTTTCCAGTATATAGTGCAACGTTTCTCAAACTTCATAGATCATATAACAGCTCCTATATGGTATCCCCCCCACGACACGTTTTATAAAAACAAAAGTAGTAATGTAAAGTAACAGCCTGTACATTTCCCACTGCTGAGATAAGGCCTCCTCTTCCATTAAGGAGAGGGTTTGGAACATATTCCACCACGATGTTCCAATGCGGGTTGGTAGAATGCACATGTGGTAGAATTTCGATGAAATTAGACACATGCAGGTTTCCTCACGATGTTTTCCTTCACCGTCGAGCACGAGATGTATTATAAACACAAATTAAGCACATATATATATTGCTTGCCTGGGTTTGAACCCGCAATCATTAGCTAAGATGCACGCGTTCTAACCACTGGGCTATCACAGCTTATAAAAACAAAATGCAAACGTATATCAAAACTAATCAATACGTTATAATTAATCAGTGATTTATTACGATGACTGGGTTTTATTTCTTGGAATGAATATATATATATTTTATGGTTCAGTTTGGCAGACGTGCATATGGGCCACCTGATGGTAAGTGGTCACCATCACCCATAGACAATGACGCTGTAAGAAATATTAACTATTCCTTACATCGTCAATGTGCCACCAACCTTGGGAACTAAGATGTTATGTCCTTTGTGCCCGTAGTTACACTGGTTCACTCACCCTTCAAACCGGAACACAACAATACTGAGTACTGTTATTTGGCGGTAGAATAACTGATGAGTGGGTGGTACCTTCCCAGACGGGCTTGCACAAAGCCCTATCACCAAGTAAAATATAAAAATGATTTATGTAATTTTAATGATTTCATTTAAATAATAAGATACTTGCTATTGTCAACTTTTACTTCCATTATTGATCTGATTAAAATACCTGAGAATTAAATGTGAAACGTGAGGTTTGCGAACCTGTACATTGAGAAACGTTGATATATACAATAATTTTCACATAATGGTGAAAGCGAGAGTTATTATCACGAATGACTTTATCAGTTACTTGCTACCTTCTATTGTATAAATAATATTAAGTATTGAATGGCTCAATAAAGTTACACCATCGTCTATTTCAATAAAGAACAAACGTACGTAATAGACAACATAACTGCGTTTTACGACTAAAATGTCTCTGGAAAGTTCATTTCGGACAAGACTTTTGTTACTTAGTCCAAATTATGTCATAAAATCACTATCATACTGATGAATTCGTTTATTTTATCACGTTATTATTGAATAACAATGCTAAAAAGGGGAAGTCCCTTTAACGAACACGTAATGAAAATGTTAATCATTGAAGAATTGAACAATAAATCTTGTTCATAGCCGATACTGGAACTGTAAGTTTAAGACACATAAGTCACTTGTCAAATTAAAAAAATAATAATAATAAAAATCGAGTAACCAATGAAATCACTGCAAAATATCAGCCAGTATTTATTTAGACCATAAGCTGGCTGTTTATAAAAATATCACGTCGGACAATAAAACGAAAATGGTGTCAATGTCTCGAGCACTCGATATGAAGTGACACTTCGACTCCGGCGAGCTAACGAGCGACCATTGTATTATGTTGCTCGATCGACAAAATAGACGGTAATTATGCAAAAAATATATCAAGTGGCATGAAGTATGCTCTAGTATATTTATATCGATAAAGCATGTGTTTACATCACGATTATATTGACTTCCCCTTTGACTGAAGTCTTATATCAGACTTTGCAGGCACAGTTAATACCACAATATATAATTTAAAAAAAAGAACCGATAACAAATTTAAAAGGGTACCTCCCAAACGGAACAAAAATTCTAAAGAAGATTTGAATACCAAATTAAAAAAAATCTAACCGAAATTAAAGTCTCCACCTTTTTGAAGGCGGATCGATAAATTTGTTGGATTTCTCTGAAAGGAATTTGTCAACAGCAGCCCTACCGGCTGAATTTCTCAATAGCAGTTGGAAGTTTGAAAGTTGACAAACAATACTAATACATTCCAAGTTTCTTGGAAGGCACATAAACAGTGTTCCTACGCTGGAACTCTCTTTGGTCGTGTCAGTTTGCCTACACATCAGATTGACAGTGAATAGAAATTGCATCCACATTTGAGCATACAATGGAATCCAAGACAAGACACGGTTAAAAGAGGACAAATTTCGATGTGGATACAACTCGATTACTACAATTCCTGCTTAGTTTCATAGTACAGGACTTTGTTTTGGAGTAATGCTATAACCATTGACGACCAACACACCTCTTCCCTTCCTCTTATAACCTGCCTTAAAACGAGGTGAGGAGAGGCATCTTGTGGGCCTGAATGGCGAGGGCGACTAGTGCAGCACATTGTTACTGACTGTACTGATCGTCTTCGCCTTTGGACTCCACTTCCACTTACCATCAAGTGTAGTGGAGTCATAGACCTTCCCGGAAAGTATAAAAAAAGTAATCGTACCAAAAATTGTTGTCCGGTTTATTTACTGCATTCGGAATGTTTTTAATGAAGTGCATAACACTAACAGTTGTTCTTTACAACAATATTTTATATGTCCACAATAATATAGATATTTTTGAAGGAAACCATGACGTCATTGTATAGATGTTAGGAGGAAAGGTTATAGTATTTAACTGACATATAATTAATATGGTGGAAATTAGTAACTACTGAGATTCTCGTCGGTTCTTCTCGATACTACTTTCTTATTTTGTAGCTTAAGATTTAATTTAATATTACAAGGGAGCTTTTGAATAAGACCTGAGCGATAATTGTGAAACACCATCGAAGAAAAATACCTTAGATAAACCGGTCTAAAAGAATAACCGGTCAGACAATTTCCACAGGATCACTGTATTTATTTTTATTCCTATTATTACGGTACTTCTATAGACGATTGTAATGCTTTGATGAATATTCTATTACAATTGCAAATACACGTGTATTCAGAAATACGACAAACAATCTCATTATCACAATACTCACGATGGATTAAAGAGAAAACGAATAGTCGTCGATATATTACGATTTTTATATAAACCTGGTAACTCTTTAAATCGATTGGATATTTAAAATATCATACTCTTTCTTACTTCGAAAAGGACGTACAAATATATCTTGAGTTCAGAGACACGTCACGTTCTGTTCGTGTTGGATGATACTCTAACACACTAATAAACACATTATATTTATATAACAAACATGATACACCCACATGCAAACAAACAGAAGTAAACATAACACACGCTCTCAACAAACAGACACACACATGATTTATAACATAAGTTTGACAGATAAGTTCAGGAAATTCGAATTTTAAATCCAATGAATACAAAATATCCATTCCAAAAAAAAACACGAAACTATTATATAAATCATTTAATGATGGAGTTAATTAATTGGTAATCTGTTACCGCAACTACTTTTCGTTCGAATGGTCACTATCATATTACAAACAAATTATACAAAAACAAATGTACATTGGTCTATACGAGATTACTTATATATTTAGTTGGCTTTGCACAATTTTTTGACTCGACCATTATCATTGTTGATATTTTGAATGTTTCATAGTTCCTTGACTAAAATAACTGGGCTTACAAACATAAGAGAAAAAGATACTGCAATGCGAATCTTTAGGTATTCATTTCGTATCTTACTATGTCGATACGCCATCTTGTATTGTATTCTATATGTTATTATTATATTCAATGTCGCATATCACATTTTGACATTTCACGCGAGAGTTTTGCGTTTCGAGTTTCTTCTTACTACTTCTGAATACTTTTGCTGTACCATTTTGCTCTGCTATTATGCTATTTAGTCGAGATGGCCCAGTGGTTAGAACGCGTGCATCTTAACCGATGATTGCGGGTTCAAACCCAGGCAAGCACCGCTGATTCATGTGCTTAATTTGTCTTTATTAATACATCTCGTGCTCAACGGTGCAGGAAAACATCGTGAGGAAACCTACATGTGACAAATTTCACAGAAATTCTGTCAAATGTGTATTCCACCAACACGCATTGGAACAACGTGGTGGAATATGTTCCAAACCTTCTTTTCAAAAGGAAAGGAGGCCTTTAGCGCAGCAGTGGGAATTTACAGGCTGTTGTTGTTTTTGTTGTTATGCTATGGCATATCGATAAAGGTGCCATAAGAAAAAATAACGTACAGATCTATTATTTCGCGAAGAAAGTTCTCGTATAAAATCATAATCGGTGTGTATTAGAATGCGTGAGTATCGGCAAAAAAATACAAATTATCTTGTTTGTTCAGTTTATTGCATTAAAGCGCGGATAGTTTAACGTGGAGGAGACGTAAGTGAGTAGATCTATACTGGTATAAACGAGATGAATGAAAATAATACTAGCGACTATGAATAATACTGATACTAGCGATTTTCCCGGCTTCGCACGGGTTCAATACTGATACTAAATATACTACAGAGTTTGTTGATTTGTGACATCAGATTAGATACATCTAAAATTATCAGCGTTTTTTTACTATATGGTCCGTGTATTATTACCAAAACCATCCTCTCGAATAACTCGACCTACTTAAAAAAACCGCATCAAAATCCGATGCACAACTTTAAAGATCTAAGCATACATATGGACAGACAGCGGTAAGCGACTTTGTTTTATACTATGTAATGATGACTGTAAATGACAAAGTTCTTTGTTAATTTTCTTTAATCACTTATAACACATTGGTAAATTGCGTGAATAATCGATGCATAAGTTAATTGACTTTTTTAATTAGCCTCACTCAGAATTCGAACTCAGGAACTCCTGCTTAGTTTTACGCAAGGAAGAGAAGAGGGAGCAGGTTGGTCCGAATGCTTTAATACTAACGACACCGATCTAAATTGCGTTGTCAATTGACATCCTGTAATAAATCGAGCCCTCTTTGCTACATGTATGGTATCTTTGTGAGCCAGGCTGCCTGCAATTTTGTTTGCGTGGCCATGAAGTATGTATTTTGTTAGTTGGGATATAACCATAAGTAATATAATATATGCGAAAGTGTGTTCAACTAACTAAAACTAACACAATCATGAAAATTTGTTTCGTTGTGGTCAGGGTTATAGAAAAGGCCAAAAGGTGTCAAATGCCTGCGTTCACATAAGTCTGTAATATTAGCCCCTAAATTCTCTTCAGATTACGAATCTTTTCTAAATAAATATATCGATACAAACTTGCTTGCTTTTTATGTTGGTCTGTTAGAAAATTTCCAAAATTGGATTTTTAGGAATACTGGGAAAGCGTCCCGTAACATAATCAATTATTATCATAAGATTCTTAATTTTCATTTAAACCTAGAGTACCCAGAGTAATAGATTATTTGCCTCAACCACTACAAGAGTTACTTTATGTTTTTATGTTTAATAAATCGACTAATACAAAAGCAAATGAAATCATAAAAAATCAAGAATCGTGACGTTTATACCTGCAAGGATCACGCGTCGGTTAATACCAGTTTCAAACAAGTATTTATAGTTGAGACTTTGCCTTCTTACTACAAAAAAAACTATCAATTCTAAAGTCGAATGTATGAAAAGTTGTCGAACAAGAACCTCCTTTGTTTAAACAGTATAAATAATTCAATGGACTATTTTCTTACATACACATTATAAAGGTATTATTTCATATCCAAAATGAAACAAAAGTGTCACGCAAGCGTAAGGAAAAGGATCTAGAACAAAGGTCACTTAATGTCTTTTCTTTCTAGACATTGACACATGTCAACATCTATGAAGGTTATATATGTACCAATAGTAGTATAAGTAACAATATAAATAACCTCTTCGAAATTCAAAAGAACATAAAACAGATTCTATTTTAGAAAAGCGGAAATTTCCAAAAAGTCTGCATATCATATCTCTCGCACATTTTAAACAATAAATTATTTTTCAATATGTAAACATAGCTCAGATATTTACATTAATATAATCTAATAAAAGAACAAAGAAATAACGCAGACCAAGTACATGTTGAGGAGATAATAAACTTACCTGGAATGCAAATACAATATATCCGGTCAAGTGCGATTCGTGCAGAACGTCGTGCATCGACCGCAGCGTTGAACCGAGATACACGTTGATCACCTGAGCTGGCAGGAGCCCCAGCAGAGTTGCCAAATGATAACCACAACCTCGAACATCACTTACCTGTTGGAGAAAATTCGAAATAGCATCAATTATGAAAACTTATTTATACCATATTATAGATTTTGTAGAAGATAGAGAAATTTATAAATAAATAAATAAATAAATAAATATGAGACAACATCACATACATTACTCTGATCCCAATGTAAGTAGCTAAAGCACTTGTGTTATGGAAATCAGAAGTAACGACGGTACCACAAACACCCAGACCCAAGACAACATAGAAAACTAATGGTAATCTACATCGACTCGGCCGGGAATCGAACCCGGGACCTCAGAGTGGCGTACCCATGAAAACCGGTGTTCACACTACTCGACCACGGAGGTCGTCGAAGTTTGGTTTCTGATAGTGCACTGTGAGTTTGACGTCAATGCCGTGACGGCAAAACTCAAACTCAAATTCTATTAATATTATTCAATACAGAAGCAATACTTTATGATTGTCTAATTAAACACTACCACCGGTTCGGGAAAGAAAATCCCTGTGAAGAACCGGCGAAAGGAAAATAGCGGGTATTTTTTCAATTCGATTATTTACTAATATTACGCACCAAAATAAATTGCCAGGTGACGATTTCATTCCAAGGTGTGCTATCAATCATATACTCGCTACAATAACTTTTAGCACACAAACGCATTTTTTAAATTTGATAACAGAAGGATTTTGAACACTTTCTGGAATGCAAACCTAATTGCTATTTATTTTAGTCCACAGTATTACTTAAATTACAAATTTCCATGTAACATTTGGCCGGGCGCCTTTTCTTTACACAATCATATCCGTTAAATAAAGTATAGTAAAAACTTATCTCTTAATCACGGACCAAACCCACTTCTCTTCTTATGAAGGTAGTTCGGGAGTTTCTATCACGCCAGTAAATTATGGGTCAGTAGATGATTTTTCTATTGTAATTTTCTACTAGTTACAAAAATAAGCTTCATATCAAATTTCATCAAAATCGCTTTATTGGTTTGGTCGTTAAAGAGCGACAGACAGACAGGCAAACAGACAGTTACTTTCACACTTATAATATTATGTATATATTACTTTGTCCACTTTATTTTATTTATTTATTTATTTATTTATTCTTTATTGCACCCAATCTTACAACTAAAAAATAACATTTTAGTTACATAAAAGTTGCATGAGGTGCAACAGGCGGCCTTATCGCTAAGCAGCGATCTCTTCCAGGCAACCTTTGGGTAAAGGATCATGATATTGATATTAATGGGAAGGGTACAATAACTTTTTACATATATATATAGTATAAATTCTTAATAGAATAGTATACAATACACAAATAACAATAAATATATATAATATAAATATATACTATATTAAATACATACATACATAGATAAATAAATACATAAAATATATATAATAAAATAGGAGATATTAACTAAACAAGAAATTAACAACAACAACAACGACTGCTTAGAATAACTAATGCGATAAGTAAAAGTCCTTAACCATACTTTTAAAAACGGCTAATGACTGTGCGCGCCTTACAGCTAAGGGTAATGTATTCCAAAGTCGAGAAGCTTCTACAGTGAAGGACTTAGAATAGTAAGAAGAAGAATGAGAAGGAATTGAGAGAATTAAATTTTCATTCGAGCGAAGAGCACGCTTGTGAGTCTCCCGAAGGAGAGTGAAACGCTCTTTAAGATAGAAGGGTGTCGCTGGATTAAAAAGAATAGAATAAAGAAGAGATAAAATGTGAGTATTCCTGCGAAGGCGAATAGGGAGCCACTTGAGTTTTTGGCGAAATTCGGAAACATGATCATATTTGCGTAAACCAAATATGAACCGTATACATAGGTTTTGTAATCGCTCAAGTTTATTTAATTGCTCCTCACTTAAGTTTGTATAACAAGTGTCGGCATAGTCAAGAATCGGTAGAAGGAGAGATTGTGCAAGCGTAACTTTAGTTGGAATGGGTAAAAAGTTTTTCAATCTTCTCAGTGAGCCAAAGGATGAAAACAATTTTTTACTAACCTCATTTATTTGAGGTGCCCAAGAAAGGTGCCTATCAAAGATAACGCCGAGATTTTTTGCTGTTTCACAGATTGGTATGCAGACGCCATCAAAAAGGACAGGTGGTAATTGTTTCCAGTCAATCCGTGAAATAAGTCTCGGGCTACCAATGATAATCACCTTTGTTTTTGTGGGATTAACTCTCAGACCATAAGATTTACTCCATTGACTTATGTGCATCAAATCTTTGTTTATTAAATCAATGGTGTCCGAGAGCCCGCTGAATTGTGTCTGTGAATATATTTGGAGATCATCTGCGTACAAGTGGTAGAGAGAAGAAATGTGATTAGTGATAGAGGAAATGAATATAGAAAATAATAGAGGAGACAACACGCCACCTTGCGGGACACCAGCGCTTAGCATACACCAGTCTGAGTTACGACCATTAGTATATACGCGCTGCCGACGCCCTCGCAAGTAACAATGAAACCAGTCAGTCACCTTAGGAGATATGTTAAGAGAACGTAGTATAGCTAGTAAAATATCAAAGTCTACAGTGCAAAATGCATTACTGAAATCCAGCAGTGCCAGCACTGTAATCAGTTGCTTGTCCATACCAAGTCTGATGTCGTCCGTTATTTGAACGAGGGCAGTAGCCGTACTGTGACCACGGCGAAAACCGGATTGGAAAGGATTCATAAGGTTATTTTTGGACAGAAAGGGAGTCATTTGCTGATATATAAGACGCTCAAATACTTTGGATAAGAAAGGAAGAATCGATATGGGACGAAATTCGGAGTAACTATTCGGGTTGGATTTTTTAGGTACAGGGATTATTTGAGCATCTTTCCAGATCGTAGGAAATGTACAGGATTCTATCGACAAGTTGTAGATAGATGTAAGGATAGGAGCTACAATATCAATAATAGGAAGAATCATTTTACGGCTAATGCAATCTGAACCCACGGCATCAGAGTTGATGTCTAAAATGTTCTTCTTAACATCACATACAGTAAACTGACTAAAAGAGAAAGAAGGAATATTGGGAGTAGAAGACGCTGAAATATTTCTAATGGTGCCAGTTTTTATCGTACCATCTATGGTATCAGAAGACGAGAAATGCTGGTTAAGTTGGTTTATATCCAGATTATTTAAATTTAGTTCTTGACGTGCTTTCCCAATTCCAAGTGTTTCAAGAAATTTCCACACCTTAGAAGGATCATTGTCGGTTAAGGACTGATGAATATGGCGTCGTTGTTGATCTCTACATTGCATGTTGCAGCGATTCCGAATATTTCTATATTTCTCGCGGTTTTTGTTTGTAGGGTTCATTTTATATTTTGCTTTGGCTATGTTCTTACGATGTTGTAGTACTTTGATTTCATCAGTAAGCCAGGGAGCAGGCCGATGTTTTAGGCGCACAGGACGAATGGGAGCATGAGTGTCATACAGTTGTGTCAGTAAGGAATTTAAAATTGCAACCCGTTCGTCAACTGTATCCGCAGCCAGTACTACTGACCAATCGATTTTAGATGCATCTTCATGCAAGCGACTGATATCCATACCACCAAAGTTACGCAGCAGAAGGATTCTTGACTTGGCTTTAGGTGGTTTAATTTTATAGGACAGGTAAAGTAAATCATGATAAGAGAATGCTGTAGCATTGCACTGACCATGTTTTTCAACATGGTCCGTGGAAGACACAATAATTAAGTCAAGGAGTGAGGGATTAGAATTCGGAAAGGAATGTGTGGCAGAGAGAGGAAGAATGTGCAAGTTAGATGAAGATATTAAGGAATTGAGTCTCACGGATCTATAGTCATTCTTGATCAGACAAGTATTAAAGTCACCCATCAATATAGTGTGGTTATATTGAGGAGTAAATTTTTCAAGAAGGTATTCTAATGAGGAGAAGTAGTCGATTGATAGGCAAGGATTATAAAAAACACATAGTAGAAGTTTACAATGGGAAAAGGTTAACTCAATAAAAAGATGTTCCGCGGAAGGACTAGTCTGAGGTGCTGACATGCTGATAATTTTAAAAGGAATGTAGGATCGCAGGTACATGGCAACACCTCCACCAGCTCTATTGACACGGTCATTTCGAATTAAATGGAAACCCGGTAAAGAATATGACTCAGAAGACAAACATGGCTTAAGCCATGATTCAGAAACAAGTATAGCATGGAGGTTTTTGTTATCAAACGATGTGAGAAGGTCAGGATAGTGAGCAGGAATACTCTGAGCGTTAATATGAACAATGTTAAAGTTTTTAGGTACGTCTGTAAAAAGATTTAATAGGGATTCATTGAGCGAAGGAATACTTTGAAAGCTGTCGTCGCTACTGGTTAAATTAGAAGAGAGAGAAAGATAAATATCATTGTCGTCTTGAACATGGCTATTATCAATCATTATACATATATATTAAATAATAATAAATAAATAAATAAGAGTATAATAACTTAAAATAAAATAAGTATATAAATATATATAATAAAAACAATATATAAATATACAAGTTGCGAATATATAATAGTTCCATCTTACCCGCCAGCTGTTGAAAGATTAAGAAATTGATTAAACTAATTAGTAATAACTAAAAAACCTAAAAACTAAAGAATAATAATTTTAAATCATAATTATATACATAATATACATAATCTGCTTACCACTGACATAACATAAAAAAAGGATCGAAACGGTGTGTTTACATTCAAGTACTAATGGCTACACAAAACAAAAATTATAACGTAATAAACTAAAAATAACATTAAAAAAAAAAAAACTATCAATAGAATAAGTCACAAAACAAACTGGTAGTGAGAAGTAACACAAAATTAATTTCACAATGGAAAATTTGTAGCTGGAATACAATATATTAACACAAAACAGAACAGATATTATTACAGTCATTTCACTATCAATTAAAAAAAAAAAAAATTAAAAGTAAATTTATGTATTACAGAACAAAAAACAAGTAATACAAAAAGAGAAAAAAAAAAGAAATAAAATAAATAAATTATTTAAAAATAAAGAAACAGTCAAACAAACGTATTTACAATTGACAAAACACTAGAGTCCAGATCGTGACAGCTGTCATTAAGAAGTTGTCGGCACAATCTGTATTTGATATCTGACAATTGACATAATAGTAACAAATTTTAAACTACACTCACATATAACTACACCAATCAATAAAGAAAGTAAGTGATTAGGAAGGTAAATTAAAGTAAACAAACCAATGGTAGTAGTAAGCAGATACTATGTACAACTGAAAATTATAATCACTACTTTTTAACAATTCGTTTCGGACGAGAAACTGCAACTTTGCTGTCTGGATTCTTCGAGACGTTAAGGACCTTGACTTCTGGAGATTTTAAAGGTGAAGAGGATACAGCGTCGAGTTCAGCGAGTGATTCAACAAAATTATTTTATAATTTGTTTCAACATTCTCGTTGACGTGTTGAAATGGCGTGACCGTGATTTGAGTCATAATTAACTATATTTTTATACAATATAATTCAACGATTAAAACTTATAGTGTTATACTTTAGGTTTATAATTAAAGTAAGAGAAGTGGGTTCCAGCACGATAACGGAGTTTATTTCATAACATCATTCAACTTATCAATATTTATGTCGTACATCGATAATAACATTTGGTCCGAATTTTGTCACGTCGTTCAATATCAAAGATTAATATAAGATATACACGAAACATAGAAGTTGTCATAGCATACAAGATAATGGACAATCTATTCTCTCACTCCCACAGAGACCCAACAATGATCAGACGGAAAATACCTCAGATTTTCTCGTCAAAAACACCCAATAATATAATTTGAAAGGCCGAGTAAAACCGCGAAAATTCGTTCCTATATCCACCCTGCCGATAACAAACTATGCTTTACGACAATTTTGTAAGCATTCATGTAATTCTATAATTATTATATTGTACATTATTAGTAAGGTATAGCAAATGAGTGTATAGTACCAATTTACCAAATTCCGAAATAACTTTTTATACCAATAATAAATGTATTGTTGGAACAGGAATAAAGAATTTGTATTATTACTGCTAAACTAGTAACGTCAGCGACCAGTAAAGTTATTCTTTAAGGATAAACTTGAAATTCATCACAGAACTCGAGTGTGAAATATCAGAATGTGATAAGCGACATTGTCGATAAGAATAATTAAATTGTTAGAATACACGTATCGCCATATCGTATCACCTTATGTCAGTTGCCATCATATAGTGAGATACGAATTTAATCCTCTAGAAACGCACTGCTTTTCACACACTGGATGATTTACTAATACATATGGCGACGAGTTCTTACGACAGTTTGTTTCATATTTGGGGTTATATGTTTCTGAACCGATCATTTTTGACAGTCAATAAGCAAGCGTTTACATTGTACAATTATTTTGACTTTGATATGAACATCATCCCAATCAAAACTATTTTTGTCCTTAAATTAAAGAATTTTTTAAAGGGAAAGGTTAGATTGGTTTTATAACCATTAGCGTGCCACCTGATTGCATGTCCTACGGTCCTGTAAAGGTCGGACTATTTTTTATTAACTCGCTGGAAAAACACGTTGTGTTTCCCCCGCTTGGATGGAAGTTGAGGGGTATATGGGACTAGCCGGTGCCGGAATACTAATCTAAACCAATCAAATCAATGACATTACTCCAAAGCATCGGTAAGTTTGACGGCTTGACATCAAGAGTAATTTTGACCGAGACATAATTCCGACTGCAACACGTGTGGAGCAATTACGATTAGTTGCTATGGATAACGTGCACTTATACGAAGACAGTCCCATGGCGTTCTCGTGTAATGTACTCGTACTATTTAATTACAATTTGCCAAGGGTTAAGTATAATGGCTTACTATTAAGACACATGTAACTTAATACGGTCTTATTGTTTTATATTGGACATTTCAATTATTCATAACATGATGGCAAACGAGGAGCACTTTATACCGAGTGGCGCTGGTCATTGGTACTCTGGGAAAACTTCACTATTCCTCAGTGCCAATTCCCAGTGCATGTACCTTTTTACAGGGACATTTTCAACGGATCCGTCAAATTGGAGTTTGTGTTCACGCCGTATTTAGAGAACCGTTTTTAAAAGCTGTAAAAGAGAGCATCGTATATTTTGTCGGAGCGGTATTTTCTGGATCTAGAATGATGATGAGTGTATCATATTTTATGCAACTACATATGACTTCACCGAAAAAAAAACGTTATGGCAAAACAAAATCAAACCGAACCGCTGTGTGAATGTAGCCTTATAGTGCCATTGCACCACTCTAGGTAGTTAAAGTGTTTTAATATTACTAATATTTTATTTCTATATAGCTTATCAACAAGGCAGGGTAAAATTACCACTTAAGTCTAGAAGTAATTAAGATAATCGCACCCATACGAAACACGCGAGGTAATTTACATTTAACGTCCACAATTAGCAAAAGAAATTTAAAATACCTAAAGCAATAACATAGAAAACACGTAAACAATTCAAGGATAACGTACAATTAATAAAATACGTCATGATTCTGTGAAATTTGTACACCAAAGCTACAAAGGATCCATATAACATAAAGTTCATATATATTGGAATTATTTCGATTCTATCGTAGCAACTGCAGAATAAACATTAGACGCTTCAACTAAGATCTGAGGAATTTCCATCTAAGTATTAGTTAATTATTGAGTATCAATTAGCCTAATTATATACAAGACAAGACAAGACAAGAGTACCGTGTATTGGAGAAGAAGGCATGACTCGAATCATTCGCAGCATAACGTCGCATTTCTTGATAAACAACCTAAGTGAAACCTGAGTAACAATAATAATCAGAGAACAGAAGGAAAATGTTATAAAATCCATCGTAACGGTAAATTACATATTGAGGCAGGAAAAAGTTTACTTTCGACGGGTACTGAAAGGATAACTGCGTGTTTAATATACGTGAACAAAGTCACGTTGACTGCTCGTATAGAATACAGCAAGGGTCCAATTAAGGACTCAACATGCAAATCATAACGTGACATATATTTAGGGTTACCACTTAAAAAAACTCATTATAATTCAATTGATTTTTTGTACGATATAAAATTAGATCACTACAGATTTGTTAGACTTAGTCATATCACTATCTAGACCAACAAATAGTTACTTAGATAAGTTGTTGGAGCCCTAGATATTATAAGTATTACGTCATTCAGATTGTGATATTGCGAACGGTATCGGACATTTCTTTACTTGCCATTATAGCTGGCAATAAAAAAGCTTATATAGATTGCTATTTTAATTCAAGTATATCATGGATAAATCCACTACCTGAGTCTGACGACAACCCTACTAATAGTTAAAATTATCGCACATTTAATTTGTTAGGTTTTAGCTAATTAAACCTAACATGGAAAGCTAGAATTAATTGCAGTTTGAAAAAAAGTCTAGATTGTTCTTGCGGTTTTGCTTGGAGTTATTTTCCTATTACCTATGTGGTATTTCTCTTATACAAAATGGTATTATATTATTTGAAATAATATAATGTAGGTAAATCCTATTAGTAATATAGCTAATGCAAACTGATGCAGCAGTCTCATTAGACTGTTCCACATAAAATATGCAATGTTTAAATGCACGCTGCCAAAAACACGCAAAGGATGTGGCACAACGTAAGCTTCAAGATAACATATCCTGAAAACGTTGTATAATTATGTCACAGAGAAAAACGTATAGTACGACACAACTTGGATGATGCATCGGCATATCAATAAAACCGATTTCTGCCGATTTATACAACCAATAGAAATAGCTTCCTATCGCGCCATTCGACGATATTCGTCGCTATAGATTCTCGCGTCAGTTCAACGCGAGAAAGCAAGTGCATATAAATCGATGTGTCAAATTGACGAATATATAGGTCATATGATATTACAAGTTATCATATGATATTACGTTTGTGTCAAGATTATATTCACATACAAAATAAATATTGATAATTTGGGATAGCGTACTTAATTCGGATGTGATCGGTTTTACGATCTTTGCCGATGCTTCGTCTAAGTTGTGTCGAACTATATATATTACACGGAACGTGTTAACGTCACGTCATAACCTTAACGTTAAAACCGATTAATAGCGTTATGATAAATTAATCTTCCTTGGCGTGACAATCAATCAATCAATCAATCAATCAAGAGCCAAGTGAGTATTAGTAGTGAATGTAATAAATATTTTATTCCGTAATCAATTTACATTACTTAATTATTATTTATTGATTATGTAGATGTTTTCATAAATGTAGAATACAAATTTAAGATATAATACGAACATAAAAGAAAGGAACAGATGGGAAAGTTAATCGAAACATAAAAAATTTTATTAGATGAACTACTTTACAGGCGGGAAATTCATAATACTTAACCTACAGTACATTTGTGTACTATAAGTATCTCTCAACCCCCTCTTTTACATCGTAGCTCCTAAAAATATAAACTGATGTCCTTTCTTGGGATTCAAACTGTCTTCACACCTAATTTCATCTAAATAGATTCTTATTTTGGGAAACAGACGGAGTTACTTTCGCATTTATAAAATTAATGTACATATACAGCCGTGATACACATTAAACGTTACTGTCCGTAGCTCATAGAGGTTGTGAAGTCTATTAACTAATAATAATAAATTGAATATTGAAGCAAATTAGAGAACTAGAGGCGATTTTTCCAAAACGTGCTGTTGGGAACTGTAATGATTGCCTTCATAAAAAAAAATCTCTTTAGCTTTATTAATAACGTAATTATTTATGGAATGCCTGCAAGAACTATAACTTAGGTTACGAAACATGTTTTTCACAGAGAAAATTCTAGATAAACGTTAAAGAAAAATAACTCTTGTGTTAATTTTGTACATTTATTGATTTACGTAGAACACAAATAGTATCGCACATCCGCTGCCTCTCAGATCTTACATGAATATACAGCATAAAATCGTGTAACCTTGGCTGAAAACCATTTAGATTTTTCGCATCTAAAACAGTGACGGAATGTAAACACATTCTTTATGTTAAGCAAACATTTTGTTAGTAAACTGACACCGGTCTTAAAATATTCTATACGACAATAACGGATGTTTCACGATAAACATCTCTAAATATTTTTCCTTCATCGCCGCTTCTGTTAAATATAACGTCTTTTGTAGTGATCAAATATATGAGGAAACCTGAACTATATCCAGGCGACAAAATTAGCCTACTACTCACTGGAGAGAAGAAAATTAAACTTCAAATCATAATTGTGACAACCTATCCTTAGGAAATCATTTAAGGTCTTCACTACAGAATAAGATAAACGATCTTCTACTGTACTCATTCCAATATATATTCATGAATATGATTGTAAAGAGGCAGAGAGACATAGAGAGAAGGAGAGAGACAGAGACAGAGTTTTAACAAAAAATGTTATAAATATTAATATTTCGGTTAATAGTCTTTCTCATTCGAATATATACCTAATGTGACAAGACGGAATTGGTTATTAGTTAGACGCAGATTTTAGCACTAATTTAGTATCTCTAATTTAAAAAAGAAAGAGAATATTAGTTTAATTTTCAGTGAACGAAAACGAAAATACAAAATAATTTAAACTTTCCTACTTATAGTTTTCCGTCGACTTGGAATTTACCTTAAAGGGCAATTTTGCACGAATTCAAGCGACTAGCGGTAAGCTGGCTTATCCATGTAAGTTGTTATTTGTTATAAAAACCAACTATATGTAGGTTGATATACATACATGTTAAAACAATACTATTACAGAACTGTGGAAGCGTTAAGTTTCATACGACAGAAAATAATACGAATCGATCGACGGGAGGTTAATATATTTGTATATATGCCAACTAAAATAATAATCTCGGATTGCGCACTCTCGTAAATGTGATAATACGATAGCATTGTTCTTGGCTAACGTCTGACGGTAATCTAGAGTAATGCGTCTACTTGCGTATGGCTAAATGTGATTAATGATTAATTGCAAAAGTCAATTACATTATGAATATTTACAAAGTTGAGGATGATAATATTCTCCTGATTTCTAAACAGAGATTAGCCAACTGCGCGTGACTTTATTATAGTGCACGAGTGAAAAGCTCTTTCCCATTCTCATTCTCAAAATCCGATGGGACGGCATATACGATACGATAGCAAAGAATTCAGGAGCAGTACCAACTGCTAATTCGATGAAGGTAGTGTCAACAGTTTCCAAAAAAAACAGAGGTTGCTTTTGAGAATTTTTCGATTTTTTGACCTCAGCTTCGGGAAAAAAAAAATTCTTATTGAATTTTGAATAAAGAACTTGGGATATGCGGCCTCATAAATAAAAATTATATAGATACCTACCTAATTCCCTTTATCGCGCCACAATTCGAGAACGACTTAACCAATGCCATTCATATTTTTTATTAAGCGTTCTTATACTTTGTAGAAGGTTCTCGTGGATAGAAAAGTTAAAAAAGAAAACAAAATTTTTATTTTAGAGTTCGGTCGCATAGCTAACTATAATAAGTATAGGCGATGTGACAAATGTCCATTATCCATGGGTATTGGCGTTCAAAGAAATACATCGCCACACCATGAAGTGTAGGGACAAAGATGTTACGTTCCTCGCGCCTATTACTATAGGCGCGAGGAACGTAACGTAACGTAGTTGAATTGTCTCAGTCATCGTTCAAACCACACTCAATTATTGTTTTCTTTGGACGATGACTTTTTATTGAAAAAGAATTGCTATTTATTGGTAGAACACGTGAAGACTGGGAGGTATCTACCCAAACGACTCTGTACAGAGTACTTCGACCTAGTGATATGAAATATAAAATAAGCACTGAAGTCTTTCCTTTTCCGAAACAAAATAATCAAGTTTGTATGACAATTATTCGTCCTTATGGCATTGCAGTGCCTTTGGAACAATTTGACGATTTTCTCAGCGATCATGAATCAGGGTCGAAAGATAAAATTATCAACGTACATTGTATGATTTTACACTAACTATTTACTCCAGAACAATACATAGAATTAAGCAACTTTAATTTTCGTTATGTACAATAAAAACTAATGTATCAACTATTAAAGTATTGAATTATAAATAGAAAACCAAATTAAAAAACAGTATCATTAGAATTTTTTGTCAAATTTATAATCTTTTTTTTATGTTATAGGGGACAAACGAGCAGGAGGCTCACCTGATGGAAAGCACCATCGCCCATGGACATCTGCAACACTGGGGCTTGCAGGTGCGTTGCCGGCATTTATAATCTAATGACATTTTACCAACAGTAACAGTCTTTGTAGACTTTCTGATTAATACAAATCGTGACATTTAAAAAAAATGAAAAAAATATATTAAACATCGTTCTACAATACAATATAAAAATACACCTACCGTCCGCAAAAGAAAAACAAACGAGACAGACACATTACTTGATAACTTTGTAGTTGATTAAAATCATCTCTGAAATATGCACAATATGGACGCAATGACCCATAGCAATTAAGAATTCATCACAGACGTACTGTACTGCAGACCGAACTGCGTCACACTCACACGATGACATTTTCTCAGAACGAGAGTTTTCCTCTCATCACGAATACAGATCGATAATCCATAAATAGATCGCTTAGACGCAACGTGTTTTTATTGCACGTTATAACATGCTAAAAATACACAAGCGTATTGTAAAATAGATCAGGGTTGATAATAACAAAAACATAAAAGGCCACATCGAGATAAACAAACATATTATAATGTAGTCGATATGCGATTTTAAAACTTATCGGACTTCAGAATAAATCTTGTTTAAGGGTTAAAATAGTGTTGTCTCCTTCTTTTAAAGGTAAATAAATATGACAGAAAGAGAGAAAACAATTTCACTAAACACGTAACACTTACGGCACACTTACGACGATTTTAACAAAATCATGTCTATGCATTAAATATTTCTCGAGTCTCTCAAATACAGCAGTGCTGTAAGAATTCACTCGTGAAATGTTAAAAAGCGACTTACCGTGTTTTATGCGTTTACCTTTAAATGTTATGATTTTATTATTACAGTCAATGCCGCATAATATCACTATCTGACATTTCACGATCGTGATTTGCGGTGAGTTTCGAATTTGTTCGTATAGTATAGCTCCACTGTAATTGCTCACTAAACTTTCAGTGTATATTTTAGCGTTAACTGGCAAAGTCGACTTCGTTCGGGTAAAAGTTAAGTTTTTTTAAGCATTCTATTTTTGCAATCATAAATAAAACAACTATTGTGATACAATTAGTACTTCTTATTATATTTTTTATTACTGGCCAACATAAATCGTAGTACTGAGCTAATAAATCTAACAGCACGTCCTACATTAATGCTTTTATTTAAATATATATTAATAAAACTCATAAATAAAATTTATCTCAATTCACTACACACTTTCCCTCTTTTTATGAATAGTACAATAATGTACAATAATACAGTAAATAATATATAATATAACAAACAGTACATTAAAGCCGTTGCAAATTTTGTGACGTCAATATTTAAGCCTTTCGTGGGTTAACTGGCTATTATAGTTCGTCAGAGTTCTACTAACTAATTAAGCCACAATGTCTAGAAATATGCGACGAAAATTACTAATATGTTTATGTATAAAAAACTTAAACATTCCGACCATAAATTGAATCAAGCATAATGTGAAAGTTACATATCAATTGAATTATAATAATATAATGAGGTTATGCCAAGCGATCTTACCCTCGTATTCAGTACTAATTATTTTTCTTATCGTACCACTTCTCTTATGCGTCTTTTTTTCTGACATCGAATTCATAATATTTATAATATCTGGTTTATAAGGAAACATTTATTTAAGGAATACGTTTTTATACGTACTTACCTACGTAAGTAGGTAGATACTGTATCTTATGTATTAATGTTTCGTAGAACCAAACTATATGTCAGGTTATCTTGGTTTTTTAATGAACGTATTTTCGTATATTTTTTAATCTTTTGAGATATACAATATACCGATCTGGACGCCGGTTTCTCATGGATAGAATAAGGGTATACAGATAAAACAAATATTAAAGAACGTTTTATTTCTTGTTCTCGGAACACAAGACACCAAATTCTCATAAAAATCGGATCAAGTTTTTAGGAACGCATATAGTATTTAATAAATTACATCAGTGGTCTGCAATCTCCCAAATGACGCTTATCAGCGATTGAAGCGATATGTTTCAAGCTATTAAGAGATTATTATACTCCACATTTCATAATCATGACTTTGTTATCTAGGATCCTTAAGTGTTAAAATGTCATAATTGCGGCAGAAATTTAATATGGCGACGATTAGACGTCACTTTTAATACCCACCATGGCATTTTTATGGCAATTGGCAGTAATATAATTTTATTAACGTTGAACTAGTTGGCTAGCATATAATATATATAGATTCCAAGGTCCTTGGTTCAAGGACTGGGTCGAGACGATAAAGAATAGTTTTTTGTACTAGTAGTGAGAGCCCGGGGCTAAGAGTTTGGCATGGTTACACTCGCATGCCTCAGAGAGCACGTAACGCTTCGCTAGCCTATACGCACCACAATATCTTCCATAGAAAACATTGCTTCGTTATGGTACCATTCAATTTACAGTTTTACAGTCAGAATAATTAGCGATTCACCTAATTTTAGTACATTCAATACGTGAACGAGAATTTTTCCATTTTGCCAGTCACTTCCGTCATAATATGGCAAATTACTTTTGGTACCAACCAGATATTACAAAAAACTTCCCTTTCCTTAGTTTGCTGTAATATGACATTTAGCTATGTATTTTCTTTGACAATTACTGACTATAATCTTTAAAGCTATCAGATTAAGGCATACAATTGAATGTTATATACATACAAGATCCGATCCTAGGACTAGTCATTTCTATTTCGGATACGAGTAATAGAATACTTTTTACGGTATCTTATGTCCTTATCCCTAAGTCCAGAGTCCAGATAGACATACAAGCGGATATAGTTTTTAACGGATGAACAAGAAACATATATGTCGTTTTGCATTCGCAGCGCATGTCTTATTATATATTGTATCTTATAATATGGTCTTAGTAATAAGCAAGAGATGATATCATCATATTGGTTTCCTTCAATACGATAATTTATAGATACTAAAGTGTAAACACTAAACAGATCATCTCGTATGACTTCAATATTGTATGTATTTCAGTAAACAACTCCATTATATTCTTAAGTGCCACGTTGGTAAAGTAGCTTTATATGAGGCCACAGATTCAGAGGTGCTGGGTGCACAAGGTCGGGAAAATATAGGGCTACTGGGTTTTTCTGTCGATTAATTTTCAGGAGCAGCCTGGAGTCTGGAAATTGGAAGAGTATGGTGTCGGTTTTGCCGTTTGATCGGAATATGAAAGCAATGGACTAGAGAGTGTACCTTTGCAATAATATCGCCTGTGTAACTGGTCGTACTTGATTGAGCACCATCACCGAAATCGATCGGGATCGGGATTTATTTTCCTTTAATTTATTGCATAACACATGAGTACATGAGAGAAATAAATATTTGACAAATCTCTCACAGGCAACCTTTGCTGATAGAACATTAGAACGAAAACAGGTAAGTGCTATAGATGTAGAGAAGAGATAATAACAGTTACGTTCTTAACTAATTATCATAATATCCACAAACATCAACCATTTGTCACTTACTTGTCAAATAGTTGTAAAATTCCTACCGCAAATCTTTTTTCACTGTCCGTTCAGATACGAACAATTTGTCACGTTCTCGAGTTGCTAATTCGCTTTATTGTTTTATGACCATCGTAGCGGAGGTTAACTTTTAATTATACATGTCATACGCTACTCTGGTTTCGATTTTTGTCACTCCAATAGAGGAATGTAATGGATTAATTGACTAAACTAGCAAATTGTTTTCATTAGCTGGCTTTAGTTTCGTCAAATTCTCATTAATTATATTCCTACTTTAATTTTTATCAACGATTTCGTGTCACTTGATTTTTTTTTTCATTTTTTATCCTCATTTCAATGTTTGAAATTGTTTGTTGTATCATCCGATTTTATCTTCTAAAAATGGCGGTTCGATATAAAAACAAGGTAGTGTACTTACACCAGCTTGGGCTGGGTTGGTGTCAAGGAATCTTCTGATATTCTACCCCAAAACAGCAATAATTAATTCGTTTCGATATTTTACATTTGATAGGTCGAGCTAGTGTGCAATATAGGCTCAAGGAAGATAACATTATAGTCCCCAAGGTGGGAACGTATACGCCGCCAATATTTACGTACGATGGTGACCATTAACTATCAAGTCGTCTAATCCACCAAAAAGTATTTAAAAAAATCGGTATCAGTTTGTCAATATTAGACATTGCAAATACGAGTACATTCACGAAAAGGGTGCACTTCCGAAAATCCTCCACCTCCGATTGAGCTGTAATGTTGCATAGGCCTTGTTTTTGGTATTCTGAGACGATTCCCCGAAAGATTCTTGGCGATTCAAAGCAGTTTTCGAGATATCAAATTTTATAAATGTAGATTATGACATGCGCATATACACCTATGTATATCTCTGATATATCTGGTCTTTCTATAAAATATAAATTAATGAACATTAAAAAAATTATAAAGTTGATAGTATAAAAAATTATGTTCTGTTAGTCTATGAGATACTGGCTGGAAAAATACAGAAAGTATCTCAATAAACTAACAAATGTTACATCGATTTTATAAAGTAAATATTTTTTTTAAACATTTGCACTTGGTGTTTGTGCGATATTGGGTTCAAGGTCAACGCTTTTGAAAACATCAAAAAAAGGAGGTTACACATTCATCACGTACGTATGTCCACATATAACTAGGTAACGGTTATACCGATTTGGATTATTTCAAATTTATTCTGTTGCGATGGTAACCAAGTAGCTCCATATATTTAGTCCTTGAAGCTACAATATTTTAAGAATAGGTATAAATAAAAAAAGTAGTAATAGTCTATGAGATCATCTTAATAGGCAGGTAATCCAGATGGTTATTTGTGGGTACATATATATATATATATAGAGTTAATAAATATACAGAACTACAGACTAAGTATGATGAAAAGGAAGAAACATTATTTTCAATCTTCATCAACGTATGTTTTTATGTTACAAAAAAAAACAGCGCAAATAAATATTACAGTGAATAATGTATGTGCATAATTAATGTAAAGCGTAACATAGTGGAATATATATTTATATTCATGCATTCAAGTTATATAGGATTTTAAAAATGGAACACTAACGAGTTTTAAAGTTTAGTACGTTGCGGTTTTTAATTTTTTTACATGCATGTAAGTTGTGAACCTCAAGAGGCGCCTGTAGTATTTAGGGCATAGCACTTTTCAGTGAGGGGGCGCGTCATCTCACCGCTTACAACTACGTCGGGACGCAAAACAGAACACGGTTTCGAAATTTTCATAACAAAATTAATGACGTATCAATTCTAAATTAAATCTTCGGTATTTTGAAACGAAAACACATTTATTTCGGTCTGCGTATTTGCTACTGAGACATAAAGCCGTCCGTGGCATTTGTTATTGCAGCTTCGATCATATGTTAGTAATAATTGTTAGGTAAATAATATACGTTCGATAGTAATTTCTATAAGTATTGATTACCTCTGAGAATTTTAGCAAAATATTATACGTACAAAATTTGAGCATCAAATTATTATTTTCTTTACAGATGATCTCCTCTTAAGTGCGAAGGCTCTCGAAGAGTACCGATTGTTTGTGAAGTGTACCGGAAGGGCATACGATGTACGTCTGATACGGGATGTACGACTCAACTAGCGAAGGAGGTGGAGACTCGTATAACGTGAGGCTAAACGAGCTTTGACACGAAGGTGGAAGATCAAAGGATCAAAGTGAGGAAATTCGTGACCACTTAGACCTCTAAGGATCACGTCGTATTCTTTTGGATAATGCAAGTATTAAAGTATATGAATTACGAGGATCAGTATTTAACGTGCAAGGATTCGCCTGTCTGCTTCAATATGGTGCATTGACGTCACACACGACATGCCTTCATTATACAAATAGGTGAAGACCTCCCGCTGGACAAGGGCAAGTCGGCGGTCCCCCTTTCTACGATGTAAACATCGCAAACCAAAGTTGCTTGCGCTAACCCACTTCACCAAAGAAGGATACCTAGGATAAGGATACCTGAACACCCCACTACTCTAAAGAAGTCCAGCTAGGACTGAGGTAATTATGAGTATTCTGAGACCTGACCTTGTTATGGGAAGAGGGGTTTCTCAAGTGTGCAAAAAAAGTTAGTTGACCTACTTGGCAAATTAAACTATATCCTCCTGGCAACTGACAATGACTTATCACATATGTAGGATAATACAAAAATATGAACGAATATTATATTCAACCTCTTAATAGCTAACTGCATGACATTGAAGATGTACAATTAACACACGTAACATTTAAAAAAAAAAACATTTTGACCTATTCACATGTTAAGGTTTGAGTGAATAATTGAACAGCACAAACCATAAATTTTCCTTGAAATGTGTGTTTAATAATGAAGAAAGGTAAATGTGGTATTTACTATGACCTTCTACTTCTGTACACTTATAAGGGTTGTTGCATGGAATATATAATGTGTTATATTTAGGGTTGTCGTGATGTATGTTCATATAAATTTAAAATGTTTGAAATGGTGCATCTTCAACCTTGATATTTGTTCCATAAATATTTAAATATTCATAGTCAGTGTTTTGGGTTACACAATAGGTAATATACCATAAGAGTGTAAAACAAAAAGATTTATTTCTTAATATCCTTAAGTCTTTTTTTATTTGTTTCTTTAAAAAGCTTTTACAATATACAGCAGTAATGGCTGTACAGTGGAATACCCTTTTTGTACAATTATTTAAGAAACAGTCTATTTTTTTTATTATATCTTTAAAGTTAGCAACCCTGCTACAAACATCTATCAAGAAACAATGATTTGATGTAAATACAAATAGAAAGGCTTGACTCAGTTGTAAGTAACTAAAGAATGAATTGATTGTTTACTGACAAATTGAAGTATTTTCTTTTTTTTTAATACACATATGAATAAATATTTTGTCAAAGTTAATTAGTTTGATTTTTATCTGATTATTCATATGTTTTAATATGTTCATATGTTTTGGTAAGGAACCAATAAGGATGTACTGTGTGATGCATTTTGACATTGCATCTATGCCTTAATTTATAAAAAAAAAATTCAAAATTAATCAACCCATATTTTGTTTTGATAAGAGACTTGTCTGCAATTTAATTATTCATTTATTTCACTAATTGAAACAAAGTATCAAATGTTTTGCAAATTATAATACCAGTGGGATTTTCTCATAAAAAAAGTAGCTCATGGACCAATCATCAATAAGTTCTAGAATTCTAGATGTGACTTCCAAAGACCATGCTAAAATTATTTATAAGCCACTCAAAAGGATGCATTTAATTTTTTATAATATGTAATCACATTTTTAAAGGAAACAAGATAAAAGCTTATTAAATTGGAAAATTGTAGTTTTCATTTATTATATTAACTTAGAGAAAATTCCCTTTTTGTATAAAGTGGTATGGTTTTTTTTCTTTCTTTTATAATCTATTTCTACAAGGAGAGTATATAATCAAATTAAGTAATACTTTTTTGTATATAAGGTATGAATTTCTTTAACACACTCCATAACATTAATCATTTTATTCCATTAATCTTCTTGTTAATATAATAGTACTTTAACACAGTTATAACAATGTCTATTATTCATTATCTACAACTGTTTTTATTTTAAGGAGTTATATCTTTATCAGATTGGGTACTTATAATTAAAAATATATTAATTGGTATAGTAAATATATTATATGTAAAGCAATCAATCTATAAAATTTATCAATAAAAATAAAGAAAAAAAAATATTTTAGAACAGTGAAAGAGTATTTACCTTTTAACAAAATTAAAATATATACTGAAATTATTTATTATAATCAAAATGATTACATATAAGCATGTACATAGGTTTGTCATTTATTTTTTAAGGAATAAGATGTTTTATAATAAAAGATATGAAGTTGAAAAATAACTCTTAAATATTAAATAAATTTTAAAAATTCGAGTTTTATATTTTATTGAAGTTATCCTAAAATAATTTATAAAAAAAATACTTACTGCGAAAATTGTGTTCTGAAGACCAAAAGGAATTGGTGTCAGTCTGGCAAAAAATACTATCTTAAACGCTTGAGGCCCAGATATCACTTTGAGAAGAGCCCTCGCCGTCTCGTTCTTCAGCAGTCGGTCGAGAGGCAAGTATCCTCTCAACAATTTCAACGTAAAATGTGCCACTGCTACACCAAAGTTCGCACTTACCACTACAGTTCCTAAGCCTTTCACAATACCGAATAAATATCCACTGGTTATTATAAGCACTAAATATCCAATCGTCACTGGGAAACTTACAATTAAAAATAGTCCCATAAATAACAAAAATATAATTTTGGGATCCTGCGCGTCCACCCAGTACAAAATATTCTTCAGATATTCTTTGAAGAAATATAACACTAAAACTAGACACGTAAGTAATAATATTGAAATAACAATATTAAATAAATAACTATATGTGGTCCTGTTGTTTATTTTAGCCCATAAACTTTTCTTTCTTGTTACCGCCGAAGGATCGGCTTGGCCGTCCTCTATATCCACAATTTCCATTATTTTATTTTATTGATGACTTAAACACGACTTTTTTAACGTTGCACCGAATAATAACGAATAAAATAGACTATCATTCGCCATGGCCTACTTTCCGCTACTGTTTATTTCGACACGGGATAAAATTTAAGATTGACCGTGTGTGACAATTGTGACGTAAAATATCAACTAAAATCTGATTTTTTCCGATTCTAACTAACTACCGAGTCGCTGACTTTTATGCTACTAACAAATATTTTTACTCTATTCTCATGTAATACAGATTATACAAATATGTGTTATATTGACATACTCTAAAGAATACACATACACTGCTAAACAAAGGAAAATATTTATATTAAGAAATTTATTTTTCTTAATATTGTTCTCGTATTCACTATGTATTAGTTTAGTACATCATTCTTTAAGTCTTGTTTTTAAGAAAAATGTATGTATAACTATTTTTTTAAATACCAGTTCACACTCATTTTTATATCGTAACAAAGACATTATTCATTTTAATTATTATTATTAAACACAAGTCTATATTTTATTTATTTACTAGTAATTTATTTAAATACTGTTTTTGAATAATTTTATTAACTTAAGCTAATTTTTTTAGTGTCTGAAATCTATTTACGAATACAATTCTCGCTATTCTGTAATAAATATATAAATTTCTTTTTTTGTATAAAGTATTCTTATGTAAATGTCATATGTTGAAAAATCGATAGGCAATAGTTTTTATTTTCATCGCCAACCCAGCTCAGTTTCCCACGAATTGTCAATGTCAAAGTTAAGTCAACTCGTGTTTCTTGACTGTTCCACGACGATTTTTATAGTGGACAATTTTTACTTAATAATCGGATGTAAAAATCCCTTTAAGCCGCAGTTTCTCCTGCGAAAGTAAAAGTATTATTTAAGACATAGAATTACTGATATAACTTAGTTCCTGTTGTTATAAGGACACAACGTAACATAACCATGCCTCCGAAAAAAGCTGGCAATTCTGCCAGTAAAAAGACTGAGCAGAAGAAAAAGGAAAAAGTCATAGAGGTAATTTCTTTTATTTTTACCACTAATTTATTGACAAATGAATTCGTTGAATAGAAAAGTATATTAGGATTTTTTTATTTATTAATACCAAAAATAAATCTCATTACTGATTTTGGAGATATTTAACTAATCCTGATAGTTACCTTCGAAGTAAATGGCTAGAGACATTCAACTTACTATGCTAGTCTATTCATCCCAATTACATGTTCAAAGCGCTTTTCATTTGCTCCTCAGAAGTGCATTACCCCAAGCTTTTTGTTGACAGTGTATTCTGATTTCCCTACTCATTTAACACAATTTGGAGTGTTTCAATGTTTTTTAAATTTTCTATCTGTAATTTCAGGACAAAACATTTGGGTTAAAGAACAAAAAGGGAGCAAAACAGCAAAAGTTTATTCAGCAAGTGGAAAAACAAGTCAAGAGTGGCGGAATACACCCTGCAAAGCCTATGGATGATAAGAAAAAGGATAAAGAGACTAAACTTAAGGAACAGAAAGAATTAGCTTTGTTGTTCAAGCCAGTGCAAACTCAGAAGGTTGAAAAAGGTAAACATTTAAAAATAATTAAAAAGTTATCTAGTAAAGCATACTACTGTTAATCAGAGAAGTTCTCTGAAAAAAGGAAGTTAAATCCACCACCTCTGCCACTGAAGGGGAAAACACATATGATTGTATTTGTATAATACATATGACACATATTTAATTTTTTTTTCTCTGCTGAGTATGATTATAAACACGAATTAAACACATGAGAGCTCAATGGTGCTAACCGAGTTTTAAACTTGTAATCATTTATTGAGATGTGTTTGTACCACTCGACTGTCTTTCCTAAATAAACTGATGAGTTTCAGAAAAAATAAAAAATAAATTTGAAATATAATGATGTTTTTATATTTTACAGGTATTGATCCCAAATCAGTGGTATGTGCTTTCTTCAAGCAAGGACAATGTACGAAGGGTGATAGGTGTAAATTTTCCCATGACCTGACTATTGAAAGAAAGGTACGTACTGAGTGCTTTGTAATTGATTGGAGAAGCTGATTAACACTTCAAATGAATTATTGAAAGTTGATTTAAACATAACATATCATACATTTTGTAAAGTAAAATGGTGATATTATTAGTAGAATAGGATTCTTGCTATCTGAAAATTTTTCGAGAAATTTAAATGATAACTGGTCATATTTTATGTATCAAATACTAAGGAAAAGTTTTAACAATGCATAATAGAGATTTGACAAACTCCAATTATCCAACATATATGTATTTTTTTGGACTAGTTAAGTCGTGAAATTATGTGATGCAAAATATCCTTCATGACTAACAATCTTCACAGTTCTCTTCTTAGCTTTCTGAAAACTATTGCAGAGTGAATAAAACAATTGAAATAAAACTAGTTATAACGGATTCGAATCGCGTATACCCGTGACCACGGATGGACTGTACCCATGACCACAGATAGAATCTACCCGTGACCACGAACGCTGTAAAGTGCTCGAAACATTGGGATGTCAAAAATAATTAATATAGATTCAAATCCGTTATAACTAGTTTTATTTCTATGTGTAATAATCGCGAAAATTTAAGACAACATTATGAATAAAACAATATCTTCACTTATAAACTTTTCCAAAATACATATTTTAAATAATATAGATGAATATTATATATAAATACCTAAAATTATATCGTTACAGGCAGAGAAGAGGTCATTGTATGTGGATATGAGGGATGATGATGATGACAACATGGACAATTGGGATGAAGAAAAGCTCAAAGAGGTGGTCGAGAAGAAACATGCGGAAGACAAGCAACGCCCAACGACTGACATTGTGAGTCAAATTTGCATAATGACTTAATTTAAATGTGGCTTATTAATCTATAAATGCAGTATCAGTAACAGTGGTAGGTGTTTTATCTATAAATTGATAATTAGAATGCACACCAATGCATAAGCTTCGAAAACTCCCAGACTTTTCAACTATGTTGACATTATGTGATGTATCTGAAAAAATCGTCAACATATGAACATTCTAACAAATTCCTTTATTCAACGTAGAAGCTTTACACTTATTGATGGTCAAATTAAACACTACCTCCGGTTCGGAAAAAGAAACACCTGCAAAGAAACCGCAAAAGAGACTCAGCCTTTTAATTTCTTATTCAGAAAATAAACAGAATAATTAAATAACATTGTTATTGTTATAATAACAAGTCCAACAATCAAGATAACAATATTATACAGACCATCCTAATTAATGTTATAAATGTGATTTTTTTTTTCTTTTTCAACTCTTTATTGTTTTAACTAATTGTGAAATTGCATATATATTCAAATTCAATATGTCCACAGATCTGCAAACATTTCTTGGAAGCTGTCGAAAAGTCAAAATACGGTTGGTTCTGGGAGTGCCCTTCAGGTTCGAAATGTATATACAGGCACGCACTGCCAGCTGGCTTCGTTTTGAAACGAGACAAAAAGAAAATGGAAGAGAAAAAGAATGAGATATCTCTTGTCGATTTAATAGAAAAGGAAAGGGCTGCTTTAGGTCCGAACCAAACTAAGATTACTCTGGAAACCTTCCTCGCCTGGAAGAAGAAGAAAATCAAAGAGAAACAGGTATTTAAACATATATTTAAAATAGGCTTATTCTTCTACATATCCAATCCTACAAAGATTGTGAGGATGGATGTATGTATGTTTGTTAAACTTTCACGAAAATATTGGCTCCGTTCTACTTTGTGTGAAACAAAAGAACATCAACATTTTATTTAACACTAGTTATTGTCCGCGATATAGCTCGTAGTTAGAAATTGTCGTCAAATGTTGGGCATAATAAAAATATGCTATAATCTTCGTTAGAGTCCAAACTTATGTTCATGGTTTAGCCGTGTTAATTAATTAGTATTTATAATGTTATCCCTCCCTTAATATAACACGTAGCTTCCACCTTGGTGCCAGATATATTTATATTATAAATGTGAAAGTGATTCTGTCTGTCTTTCGCTCATTCACGAACAAATCGCTGAACCGAATTTGATGTAGTTTGGTATGAAGCAAATTTGAACTCTAAAAAAGGACATCGGCAACTTTTTACGCCTGAACATGACAACACGCTAAAACACGCGATTACTAGTTAATAAAATAAAAACGTCACGCCTATTCAACCGCTTTAGTCTCGTGGGTGGTTTCTTTTTCTTTTTTTTTATGTTATAGGTTGGCGGACGAGTATGTGGGCCACCTGATGGTAAGTGGTCACCATCGCCCATAGACAATGACGCTGTAAGAAATTTTAACTATTCCTTACATTGTCAATGTGCCATCAACCTTGGGAACTAAGATGTTATGTCCCTTGTGCCTGTAGTTACACTGGCTCACTCACCCATGAAATTGACCATTACAGGAAGCGCTTACCAAAGCAGAAGAGCAAAAGAGAAACGACTTCAAAGCCGGTCGAGCCGTTGGGCTGTCCGGCCGAGAGATGTTCTCGTTCGATCCCGCGCTGGCGGCCGACGCGGATGATGATGATGAGACCTTCGATCTGCGCAACTACGACCAAGATGACGATGAGAAAGATGTCACCGAGTACAGAGACATTCAGCTGGATCTCATTAACATGGAGGCCTCGGAAGTGAGTAGTGCTTAACGAATAGTATATTACAAATACTTGGTCAAAATAAATCGCCAGTGCAATGCAGATATGCTCACACACACACATGCAGATATCCTCACACACACACACACACACAAACACGCAGACGTCCTCACACACACACACACAAACACGCGCGCGCGCGCACACACACACAGATTTCCTCACACACCGATGCAGATGTTCTCCCACACATGCAGATGTTCTCACACACATGCAGATGGTCTCACACACATGTAGCTGTTCTCACACGCATGCAGATGTTCTCACACACATGCAGATGGTCTCACACACATGTAGCTGTTCTCACACGCATGCAGATGTTCTCACACACATGCAGATGGTCTCACACACATGTAGCTGTTCTCACACGCATGCAGATGTTCTCACACACATGCAGATGTTCTTACACCACCGTTTATAATACTGTAATAATTGGAATGTATTGTGTCATGGACTTATGACTTATTAACTCTGCTCACGATCATACAATTTCAATATAGTTACCAAATCAGGGGCCCGTCTATTCCACAATTGCATAGAGCTATTAGCCTCTGGTGGGGCTTTAAAGCGTTCCAACAGTGTTCACAAAACATTCACCTATTACTTAATTGCCAAACTGCTAACTGAAGTTTTTTTTTGTTTCAATCATTGCTGAGTTGCTGTCATTTTGGGCACAAAATTAATTCAATCTTAATTTCCATAGATGGCGACGCTTTGACGGCATAAGAAGTGATATTTGTGATTGAAAGCCATTTTCAACCACATTGTTACAAATTTATACCCGGTAGCAAATTAACATAACTGGTGACATGACAATGACTTTCTCAAATCTTTTCAGGTGGACGATTCAGGAACGAAAGCCACAGAAGATAGATTACATCAAAACAAAAAGAATCTTGAAAACGGTGAGGCAACTGAAAGCAACAACGCTGAGACATCTCCCGACTCTGGTGCTGTACCGATCAATGAGAACCTGTTCCTTGATGAAGACTTAGATGAAGAACTTCAGAATTTGGATTTGGAAGACTAGTTGTAAATTAGAATCCTTAACATTGACAGATTCATCAAAGATCATTAAAAATATGAAGCGTATTAGTTGATCTAATGTGTCACATGAATATATATTTTTCAAAGATGGTTCGGCATATAATGTACACATAAAATTGCATCATATTGAACAATAAATAGTTAATAAAGCAAATTATTTTTATCATTTAAATGCAGCATATATGTATAGTCGATTCCCAAGGCAGGAAAAGGTAGAGATAAACAATTTTGACCTTGATATGACATGACATCATAAATCAAGACCTTGAATAAATTATTATGTATAATATATGTATTAATTATGAATTTAAGAAAAAAATTTTTTTAATGTTGGCTAAGTTGGATTTTTGATTTGTTTGAAATAAATAATATAGCAACAAGTATGAATTTTGCAAGGTTTGTATCTGTTTGTACTGTTACCAATCCTGCCAACGAAATATCAAATGTTATAGTAATAATCCTTTAAATAATGAAATAAAACAGAGAGTAATAAAAGATCATTATTAATTAAATATTTAATTCACATGATGATTAACTCACAATTTTTTAAATAATATTCTATTATGCTCGGCAAATCATAATCAGGTTAATAAAGCAGGTATATCAGTTATACCTAATTAGAAAATATTATTAGTTAGACAATTAATAAATCGGCGATTATGCTTTATTCTTAATCTAAAATTAAGTTGCTTTTTTTTTCTTATTTTATTGTGAACATTAAAAAGAATTATTGTCTTATTGTTAACCACTGTGCAGGATTGTGTATTGTTATGCTGTCTATAACTTCCTGTGACATTCCCTTGGATTTCATCCTCGGAATAACATTTGTCAGTATGTGACTATATCCGTGACCGCCGTATGACGTCTGCAATAATAAATATTAAATGATTACAGTATGACATGAGCCTAATGTTACACAGTATAATACAACACACATTAGATGTAGCATCGGAAAATACAATGGAATGAAAATAAAACCGATTACTGCCGATTTACTCAACCAATAGAAATAGCTCCCTATCGCGCCATTCAACGCTATTCGTGGCTATAGATTCTCGCGTCAGAGAAAGAAAGTGCATGTAAATCGACGTGTCGCATTAACGAATATAGGTCATATGATATAACAAGTTATTACGTTAGTACAAAGATCATATTCGTATGAGAAATAGATATTGATAATTTGGGATAGCGTGCTCAATTCGGATGTGATCGGTTTTACGAATTTTGCAGATGCTACATCTGAGCTGTGTCGTACTATACATTAACATATCTATGAGGACTAGAAATATCACAACTCTGTCTCATTTCTGAGTTTATAATATGTTTATATAAACATAATTTATAAACAAGATAAACATTGTATGAAGCAACTATAACTATAGATATTGGTATTAATACTTACCAGTCTGTGTTTCGTATGAATATCATGTGATATAAGAATATTTTCAGCCTTGCCATTATTCAATAAGTTATGTATCATATCCAATCTCTGACTATCAGACGGCATGTCTGTATCAATATTTAATTGATAGTAAGAAACTTCAGTGCCAAACAAATCAAATTGGCAGTATGTTCCCATATCAGAAAAGTCCAATAGCTTTTCAGGATCTAATAAGGTTCCTGGAAAAGAAAAGTTAATCTAAGAATGTATTTGCTACTATTACCTTAAGATATCTTTTTTGTCGCAAAAACATTTTTGCAAATTATAAAAATTATTAAACAAAGATTTATATAATTATGTCATCGTTGATTTGCCACTAGAGACTCCATATCATTTAACTAAAACCAAAACTTAAATATTGTTAGGTATAAGAACTCGACTGTTGAACATAATAATAAGTAAATTTATATTAGAACTTTATGAGCAAGTTAAGTATTTTAAAATTTGTATTGGAAAATTGGTTTTAAATTTATAATTATCCAAATGGTAAAATATCACAATTTCTTTTTTTAAATATTATCAATAAGAAGCAAAAACAGCTTACGGTCCAAATGTGACATAACAGCCTTATTAGCTCTTCCCCCAGCTTCCAGGTAAAGCCTGATTATCTTAAATGGTGCTTCGGGTACCCGATGTGGATGAAAACTAACTCCACAATTGACCTGAGCTTGAACTTCACCTGCTGCGATTATTGCTTTACGCTCAAAATCTATATGAAAAAAAAAATCAAATGTAATGAATATATCAGATAAATAATATTATTGTTTTTGCCTAAATATTAATATTTCAACTGAAGAAACATCAAACACAAGACCAATATAAAAACATGTATAGGTATAACAACAACTCCTAAAAAACAACTACTGAAACAAATAAACTTAAATTAGCAAAATTTATTTAAGTTTAACATTCTGCACAGAGATGCTAGTACATACATTACTATAAATTAGGGCATCAGACTAATTTAATTGCTACTAAATTTTTGAAAAAAGACATTTATATTTATAGTGCCTGTTCCTTTTGTACAAATAACAGAATAATTCACTGATGAATGAATAGATCATATTTTTTTATATTTTGCTAACTGATGTACTTTTATTTGGAGCAACATGACTACATAAAGTACAAAGGACTTGGATTTAAGGTCAGTTTGGTGACATCAGTTATATATCTTTATATTCATCATACTAACATTTAAGTGGTTGTGATGACATTATTCGCAGTAAAATAATATATACCTCTTAATGGCCAAACACTTGCAATTTCTCCAATAAAACCCGCCTGTACAGCAGGGTAATCTTCGCAGCCTTCGGTTAGTTCTTTCAACATATGGTCATACAGATTTTCTTTAGTAGCATGCAGGGAATCAGAATTTTGCATGTCTGCTATATAGTAACCAGTGCCAGCCACAATTTTAACACCTGTTTTCTTCGATACCATTTGATAGAACCTAATATCTCTTTCCAAGCCTTCTGTGGTGTTTTCGACTATGCAACCTAAATTATGAATGAAATAGTTTTGTTTAAGCTCAATTTATTTTTATAAAATTGTAATTCTTACTTACATCAGTTTTCATAATTTTTATAATAAAAATGGTTTCATGTTTTCAAAATTTGATAAATACCAGTAAATGTAATAACTGTAATTGGCTATTGCTATCAAATATTATTTGTAGATCAATAAATGTTGCAGCTGATATAATTATGGACCTATGCAGTAGGTGATTTCTTTTGATAAGTTGCAAATCAAGGGTTAAAGGACTAATTTAAAAAGTTATATCATTTTAATATCATTACATAAAAAATGTATGATATGCCACCAATTTAAATTGGGTGCATTATTTTTGATCATTAGATTGTATATAGTGAGTCTTAAGAATATGAAGTTTATGCTAAAAAATCTTACCACCACCACACTTTTTGTATAATTCTACATCCTTTAAAACAGCGTCTTTTGCATAGTCATCATTCAGAAGCAAATTGTGTTGAGAACTATATGGGTACTGTCTTATATATCCAATAGTTTCTAGACTCATATATAAATCAAATTTATCAGCTAGAATCTTAGGAGGTTTCCGATAAAAATGTGAAAAGTTCATAGCCAAGTGTTCATGAGTGAGAGTTACGCCTAACTTTTCAGGAGCCTCATCTCCTAAAACTGAAAATTAATAAAAATTAATTATATAAATAAATTACAACACGATAATTGCATTTTTTCAATAATTAAGATTTAATTCTTTGAGTATTTATTTCTCACTAAACACTTGAAAAAAGCTGCATATTAATAAAGTTGATTTGAAAACATTAAATCAACCTTAATTAATTAGTTATTTTTCTTATGTGAATACCTATATACTTTATTTGCAAAAATTATGCTATTTCTGCTTACCTGTCTGTATTTTGTAAGTCATATTTTTTTTCTTTCGTTGCAGCGAAGATTTAATTTATTCAGTCAAACTCTGGAAAAATATATTCGAATATATGTGAGTTTATTGAGTCGTATGAGTTGGTACTGAATAATATATTTATAAATCTGTTATCTGAAAGGCAGAGATAAGCAGAATACAACAAGGAATTTATCATTGTGGTATTATGTTAGTAAATAAAAAGTAATACACAAGTAAGCACACTATTACATTTGTTTATATGTTTATTACGTCTTGTTAAATTATAAAATTATACATTTTTTTCTAACTTGTTCTTATTGGAAGTAAGTAATAGTTTAACAACAATTCTTACTTATGTGTAATATCTATAAAATAATAACTTACCATTAAATTAATATTGTTATCCACAAAATTCAAAACGACTATCAATAATGTCTTCATAAGCCGTAATTTTAAGGAATCTGCTGCAACTCACAAAACTGACACTGACAAAAAGTTAAATTTGCGTTTGCTCTATAAATAGAATAATATAATATTCCTAATAAATTCTTTGCAACTTGATCATAACATTACAATTCAATGACCGACACGACAAAGAATGTAATAACAAGATAATAAGTGGAAACATTGGTTTATATAGTAAGAGTAGGTAGGATAAGTAGTATAGCAAGTCAATAGGGGGATTCCTGTTAACGTTGCCAAGCTATTTTCCAAATTCGCCAATTTGTTCATATTCCAGAAATAATATGATATAGATTCAAACCATAAAAAAATATCGGCCAATCGTTATATATTTTAATAATCTTAAAATATATTTTTTACATATTTATAATAATTCTACTTAATTTGAAGAATGAGAATCCGCCATCCTAACAAATATTAAGGGAAAGTGTGTGTTGGTGTATGTAACACTGATAACCATAAAAATTAAATTTCCCGAATTCAAACTTACCCCTGTAGTAGGTATTTCGATACTAGTTATTAGGGATAACATCTTAAGCAATAGTACTTAAATAGATATTTTATAAAATATTATGTTAATAGAAACATAATTTTACCAAATAAAAATTAATTAAACAGAAACATAAATTGCAATTGATTAAAATAATTAATACTTATAATTTTAACATTATTTATATAATGAAAGATTGCATACTTAAAAATATAACATATTTTAATAATCATTGTGAAACAAAAACCGATAAATGAGTGCTTCATTTATATATAATTTATCAGAATAAATTATGAATATCGCACGAGGCAAGAAATTTCCATGACAACAAGTAAATAAAGTTGTAGAAATTTTGTTCTCGTAGAAAAGTTTTCTTATCGTTAAAATATGCCTATTGTAATAAAAGATTACACATGGAATCAAAGCTCCACAAATATACAATTGAGGGTTCCCATACCCTCTGTTTATACAGAAAAAGTCGATTTATTCTCATCTGACTGCTATATTAAGGCGAATTTCAGCCCATTTTTCTTTGAATTATTTTTAATGCATGATGTTGATATGACAAAGAGTAAATGTACAATTGTACACGAAAATTGCCTTCTGATAGATTTAGTTAAAAAAGAAGAACGCATTTGGAGTGATTTAGAAAAAATATTATCCAAGGAAGATAAAAAGGAATTAAGGCAAAAAATCCTTGAAAAATGCCAAGAAAAGGCTAAGAACGAAGCTGAAAATAAAGCAATAATGAAAAGTAATTTGGCTAGGTTTACTGTTCAACAAGCAATGGACATTGATAATAAACAACATATCATAATGGACTCTAGAAGGGATGAAGAGTGCAAAAAGGCAATGGATCAATTGGAAATTTGGAAAAATAATACCAATAAAAGTTCTGGTGTTAAAATAACTGAACTACCATCTTCGGAAGATGAGCTAAGTCGAAAAAAAGTTGATGTTTCTATAGCTAGTGTTAAACAAATACCGAAGCAACTGAAGGTAAGATCAGAATACGTTGAAAAGAAGAAAAAAGAAACGGCTAAAAGGGTTCTGCCCAAACTCAGAGACATGGCACAAGTGGAAATAACACATACGCCACGGTCCTTTCCAACACCTAGCAGAGAATCTACTGCTCGAGAAGAAGATATATGGCTGAAAAACATTACACTTGCTCGAAGAGCAACTGGTAATTATATTTTAATAGATAGTATTGTTTATGCCACTATTTATGCATTGTGGGCGCACAGTTCAAAACTTGACCTAAACATATACGCCCATACGATTTAATACTATAGATAACTATAATATAATATTATTATTTCTCGTAAAAAGTAAAGGATATAAATGGTTATTGTGGGTTAACCCTACCAGATAGACATATACCATCGCAGACTTTTCTTTTGTCCTTTTTAAGGTATAAAATATCTATCTCGTAGAGTTCAGCCAGCGTGTGCAATGTAAGCGCGTAAAAATGTGTTCATTTACGACATCACATTAGAAACTTCTAAAATTGTGAATGTTTCTCTATTATATTAAGTATTATGCATATTAAACTAACTTTTGAATCACTTTATCTACTAAAAAGCTGCATCAAATTCGTTTCTATCTAATAAAAATCTAAGCATACATAGGGACAGGCAACAAGGAAGGAACTTTTTTTATACTATGCATTGATGTTCATTACGCTTAACTTATAATGTTTTTTTAGGTTTTGTTTCGGAAGATTTGCGTCCAGAAGAACAAGATCCGCAATGGTGCAAGGAAAAAGGCGATGAATTTTTTCGCAGTGGAAACTTTTTGGGTGCAATAAGCGCCTACACTCATGGCATTACTCTTTCCGATAAGCTGCCCAGCCTTTTTGCCAATAGAGCTGCTGCACATTTTTCTTTAGGGAATTTTAATAAATGTGTAAGTGTTTACATAATATCCTTATTATGTATTACGTTTTTGGAGTGAATGGTGATATGATATTACAAGAATAGTATTGTTTTGAGAGTATGACCTAAGATTGGTGACTAGATAGGTAGGAAGATTTATCACCGGTTTCCACGTTCACGGTTGAGCGTTAAGTAATTGTATCTGTCCTAACACATTATTTAGAGTTAACCAATTGTATTTGTTCTAGTTTAGGTACATTGCATTATGTTAAATACGTTAAGAATCGTTTAATGTGATATCGTAATCATATTTTGCTTTTTAGGCGAACGATTGCTCAACAGCTCTGGATTTGATGAAGCCAGCTTGTGAAATAAATCGAAGAAGTCGCGGGAAGTGTATAGCTCGTCGAGCCGCTGCACTTGCTCGCTTAGGATATCTAAACAAAGCCATCGATGAAATGAAAGCAGCTGCAAAATTGTTACCAGATGATGAAAATCTTAAAAAAGACATCTATGATATGGAGCGAGCTTGGGAACAGGATCCAGATTCTGAATAATTTAGCGTTAGTGTAATAATAAAATTAGACTTGAGATATTTATTGATCTCAACAGATAACTAGACAATCAAGCAAGCATATATTCAATTCGATTAAAGTTATTAAGATTCATAAACGTCATAGTAAGTAATACATCTATAACTATGACGTTTTTAGTGAATTTTATTTTCGAATAAAATATTCACAATTAAAGTATTTTTTTATTTTAGTTATATACAGCTTTGTTAGCCTAAATAATGAACGCTTTTTGGTTTTTTGTATTTTTCCCATCGCAAAATAACTATTTAAGTCGATTTATATCAAATATTTTCCGAAAAATTTTTAGCATAAATTTTTTTTTACCAAAAGTAAATTTAGCATATTTTTGGCATTTTAAAACGTGGGTTTGTAATAAAAAAAAACATCTTTTGGAGTTGACAGCGCCTTGATGTTTCATAAATATGTTATTTAAAATTGATGATTCGAGATTGCTATAGTTAAAACACAACCTTAAACGAAGACTGTGGACTTGAATCGAAACACCGTTCAATTTTCATGCTCTATTCATGTTTCATCTAAAAAATTGAGGAAATCTGTATTGAATTAAAATTGAGTAGTTTATTGAAAACTTCTAACCAAACGAAAATGACCTCCTTTTCGTTTGGTTTGAGCTCATTAGGGACATTTCAAGCTGTTACTATTACATAATTTATAAAATAAAAGTCATATCAGTGATACAATAAAAATGAAAATTAATTTATTAATTATAAGAATAGAATGATTACTTCTCTTTTTCAACTCTGTCAATGATGTATTCTGATATTTAAAAGCTGTATCATAATAATTAATTGCTGTTAAAACAAAGGACTCGAAAGTTAGAGATTAAGGTCACATCAATGAAAAAAAAAAATCAAACACGAACATATTATAATTGTAGAAATAAAACTATATATCTACAGATATGAACAACGTTCATTCTATTCTTCTACAGTAGTTTTTGTAAGACCAAGATTGTTTAGCAATGCGTGCGGCGACGGATCTCTACCCCTGAACCTTCTGAATACTTCGCTCGGATGACAACTGCCGCCAGTTGCTAGGAACGTATCTTTGTATCTTTTTCCGATGGCTATAATGTTTTGGTCTCCTGTCCTGGCTTCGTCGAAAGCACTGTAAATGTCAGCTGCGATCATTTTCGACCATAAATGGCAATAATACGCTGCACCCCACTCTTCAGAGAATATTTTCGTGAATGAAAGTGGATGAGAATCGTATTTATCGAACGGCAAAGCATTATACTTCGGCCACAGTTGCTGGACTATATCCCTCCAAAAAGTCTTCTTTGAGTGCAATTCCAAATCGAGACGAGAGAGATATAGCTCCTTACATAAATCATAACCAGACATATGTCTTCTAATATTCTGGATATTTTTGATTATGTCATCAGGTAATGGTTCATCTGTTCTGTAATGACCACTAATTCCTTGAATGGTATTCGGGTCGAAAAGCCAATGTGTCATCACTTGGCCGCAGACTTCTGCCGCGTCCCATTCTACATTTGATAATCCAGCGACTTCAGAATAATTTGCTTTAGTCAGTAAATGCCTTAGAGAGTGGCCAAATCGCTTGAACAATACGTTTACTTCCTTAAACGAAAGCAATGACGGTTGGCCATTAACTGGCGCTTGGAAGTTAAAAATTAGGGCAGAAAGAGGCTGCGTAGAGGATATGGAACTTTTGTTGCGTATCGATACATGCCATCCAGCATCATCATAAACTCGAATTTTCTCGTCCTCCCTAGCATACGGGTCTAAATAGAAACCAGCGATCGGTCTATTGCTTGTTTCATCATAAATATCGTAAAATTTAACATCTTTATGCCAAGTATGAACGTCTGACCTTTCAACGATTTGAATTTTAAACAATGTGCAACATAAATTGAAAAGGCTGTTAACAACTTTGGGAAGCGGAAAATACTCTCGTATTTTATTTTCATCGAAGTTATATAGCGACCATTTTTGTTTCCTCTGCCAGTATGGAATGTCCCAGAGTTCCAGGTTTTTCTCGAAACCCCTTTCGTTGGCGAAATTTTGAAGTGATTGAAGTTCAACATCTTGCATTGGTCTCGCACTTTCAAGCAGATTATCAAGCACATTTAGCACATTATCAATTGATCCTGCCATTTTAGTTTCCATGCTCATGTCCACAAAAGTATCGTAGCCTAATATTTTGGCTTGCTCCAACCGTAGACTACGTAACTTTTCTATAACGGTACTTGTTTCCAAATCCTTGTTTCCATAACCGGAACAACGTTGTACATGAGCCTGCCAAGCATTCCACCTTAGGTCTCTATCAGGGCAATATTGCATGAAAGGTTCAAAGATGTGGGGTTGGAGTGTAAGCTTCCATGGACCTTTGCTAGCATCATTGTTAACTGACATTGATTTAGCGAGGCTTTCTGGGAATTCTTTTGCCACTTGTTCATTATTAATTATACTACTAAAAATTTTTGTGGCAATATTCACTTTATCCCTGACTATGCCTCTCTGTTTTTGTATGTCAGTTAGAATATTGTTGAGCCTCTCACGTTTCACACCTTTAATGTCAAGACCATTTAATTTTCCTTCTAGAATATACTTATCCAAAAGCCTTTGTTCTTCGTCAGTTATTTTCTTCAGTCGATTTTTCTCATTAACGGCAGCGTGAAAAATTGGTATACTATTAAATTTTGAGGACCTTGCTTTATGAGCTCTTTCATGAATTTGAATGTATGATTTGGTTGGCATTAAAGAACTATTTCCTAGGTATAAAGTTTTTGCCATACCCCATGTTAGTTCCAATTCATTATCCAACTTTTCGAGTGGATGAAAAATTTCTACAAATGCATTTTTGCAATTCAAGCTTGATTCTTCTATTTGTCTGACTCCAGTTTCATACTCCAAACTCTGTTTGCTGATAGTTGCGATACATTTCTCAATGGTAATATCATTAAATTCTGGCAATCCATTATCTGATAAAAGAGTGCTCTTATCTCCATCTTCACCGATTTCTGGGATGCTGTAAAAAGAGATAGAATATTAAAAAAACAAATGCAGATATAATAAAACTCTTTGTTTCCTATGGTCTAAGTATTGTTTTAAATTGGTCAAAATTTTACAAATTTTACAATCAAAATCTAGTATATTTAAATGTAAAATGTCTTAAGAATTTAACTCCTTAAAAATCATTCATATATAGATGTCTATATTGAGTGTCATAGGCATATTTGTGGGCAATGTGCTCTTAAATATAATATTCTTAAGAAAAATTAAAATGATATAAAATTCATTCATGTTTTTCATTAATTTATGTTTTTTTTTAATATTTAAAATTAAAAATTTTCAAATAATACTAGTACCAATAGCATGAACTACCAATTTCTAAACAAAATAATATGACAGTTTTCTTATACCATGAATTAAAATAAATACTTTGTTTAAAACATATATACCAATTAGTTGTTTATCCAAGCCTGATATTGGTCACTCTATTTGCGATAAGACACCATATAATATACTACCTTTTGTACATAGTGTTAATTTTAAAATTTATTTAATTCTATTAAATTGGGGATCGACGAGAGTAACAGCAAGGCAATATGAAAAAGTTCCCATCATCATAATTACATGTTGCCTTATACATTTAACTTTAATTCAATATCCTTGCACCTTTGAATAAGTCCATCCATTTGATTGGAATTTTTAAACTCAATAAACCCATTGTGGAAAGTTTGTTTGCTCATGATCCCATAATATATAATAATATAAATTTTGTATAATTTTACTTTTTGGTTTACAATTAAGAAAATGCTACACTGTACTAGTCTGTCAATTGTGAAGTTATACATAATTTCTTATATCTAGAATGTAATTATACATTATTTGGTAGAAATCAGTATTGAGTCTATAACGTAATATGATCCTGAATGAATGTAATTATCGTATAGGTATATTTTTCTCCGTAATATAAATTTTTCTACCCAAAAACATGATATCTTCATTTTTTATTTATTAACTTACGTGTTCATAAAATAAATGTTTGATTACTTTGAATGTATTAAAATATAAAGAATTTAAAGATAATTTGAAAGCGTTGGTAATAAGACATTAAAATCTAATAACTTACAGCACGACATATCCAGAGTTGCGTTTATTTTGATAAAAAGGCTTTTTAATATTTCTGATTATCACATTAGTACGTAAAAAAGATGAAGCCATATTAGATTTAGAGATGATTTATTAATGTAATATATTATTTCATAATATCAATGTATTCGCCGCAAGAACATATGATGTTGACAACTCCAATTTTACCACAGATGAACAATGAGTAAACTACTACGTTTTACAGATAACTAATTAAATGATTTTCGATTGTAATATAGGGGACGTTAAGTATTACGTAACGCAATTTTGGGTGAGGGAGTGTTTTGTAAAACATTATGATGCGACAGGGTGCGAGGGAGTCTTTTTTACAATACGTTACGTAAGTTTTTTTTTAAATAAAAAATTAGGTAATAAAAGCTCCCAAATTGGCAACCCTTTTCATTTGCGTTTTCAGGAATCCCTCGATTATATTAGTCTGGTCGTCATTTTTATTTTGTTAAAAAATAAAAAAAATACTTAGTCGTTGTGGACTAAAAATTTCTTGTTTTATTGAGTATTTTTACCGCAAAGTCAATTAAAACTATACCAAATATAATAACTGTAACTTTTTGCGACTTTAGGGTAAAAATGGTCACTTTATTTCTACGTAACATTTAGAGAGGGGGAGGGGGCAAAGAAAAACATTACCAAAATCTTCAAAAATTATGTTACGTAATACTTGAACTATTTTGTATTAATACGTTTTTTTCGACTAAATAAATGGCTTTATTATTTTAGTTCTGTTATTGCGGTTTTTGCCTTTACAAAAAAATAAAACACATAACTTCTTAATTTTATTTTATTACCACATATTCAACTTTATCATTATTTTTATCAATAATAGTAGCCACATCTTCGTTCAAAGATACGTTTACCATTTGGCAAGTGCATAAAGCATTACAATCCTTACAGTTCATTTGATTATGACTTTCTTGAATTTCTATTTCCGTGGGATGCTTGGTTTCCTTTACTGGAGGACTGCAACAGAATTCAGTATCTAAACCCATTCTTTCTCCGTCTTCTAGAGTCTGGGGTAAATGTTGATTAAGAGTTTCTGGTAAGAGTAAGCTCGCTATTCCACCAGCAACCAGTAATGCGCCCATTATTATCAACGGGAGAACCATTATGTCAGAACCCTAAAAAAATTGTATCAAAGTAATTAGATTTAATTTTTGTACAGAGAATAAATTTTCATAAATCCTATATTTGTCACTGACTTACCAAATAGTTAACTATTGGTATAAATATAGGGCCAAGCATCCCTAAGACTGAACTCAAGCTCATGCCGAGACCTCTGACGACTGTTGGATATAATTCCGACGCCATTAAAGGAAGCACGACAAATGCTGAAGATATCCCCATTTTACCAACACAGTAAAGCGCTAGAGTTACATTGGTTTCTGTAAGAACGATAAATCGTAGTAAGTTAGTAACAAGACAGTTTAGAAGAAGAAACACTTTTCTACGGTAAAATATTTCTAAAAAAGACTTTACATTAATTTATTTGTTAAATAGGACAAAATCATCATCAAACGTTAATGTGAAGTAAAAATATGGTAACAGTCTATATAGTCCGACAACTGAGCCAAAGTTTCGTCTCGTTTTGAGTATATGTTTTGGAGTATGTTCCACTGTTTCACTCCAATGCGGGTTGGTAGATAGTAGTATGTGCAGTGCCGGCGTTAGAGGGACTGACACCTTGGGCAAGAATATTTTGACGTCCACTCGGCCCACTTAAGGAAATCCAAATCCACCACGCGTTCTAGCTCGGTGGGGGAAGCATTCCACCTCCACCAATCAAAAAATTTGGCGCCTGGGCCGTCGCCTCATCACGCCCCTTCCTAACGCAGACACTGAGTTTGAACCTAGAGTTAATTAAACTTTGTTTACCATGTTGCACTAAAAAGGTAGTCAAGCACGCGATCCCTCCGACTACCATGCTCATGCAAAGGGTCCATCGTCTTCCTAACCTTTCCATCGAAGGCCACAGAAACATGTAAGTGGGTAGTTCGACAACTCCAGCTAAGAAGAAATTCAAAAACTCATCTCCACCTAAAACTGGTGCATAATAAGAAAGACCAACGTAAACGCTAGTGTTGGTGAACCAAATGAAAGTTATAATGATTGTTTTTTTCCGTAAATTAGGTGTTCTAAATAAGTCTAAAATTCCATATTTTCGCGACTTTTCTTTCTCCAAGTCCTGTTTAAGTTTGTCCGATTCATATTTTCTTCTTAAATGCACCATGTAGTTTGCTGGTAAAGATTTTCCGTTCATTCTGTGAAAAATGTATAATCGTTTAAATACCACAAAATATTTATTCGTAACGCTTAGACTCGAGTAAATTTTATATTACCAACCTGGCCATTTGTTTTAGAATATTTTCTGCTTTTTCAAACTGACCCCTAGCTAAGAGCCATCTGGGACTTTCAGGCATCGGCCAAAAGTAAAGAAAGAAGGTGATGAAAGGAAGCGTTGTCGCTAATGCTAAATGGCGCCAGTCGCGAACTAAGTAGACGACACCAGCCAACATAATCAGTCCCATTGAATATGCAATATTTGACAGAATTGTGCAAAGCGTTCGACATTTGGGTCCAACGAGTTCAATTGCTGCAATCAATATGTTACGATAGTTTTACAATAAATACATTTAATACATTTCTAATTACTCAGAAATAAAAAAAAAAACAAGATAAAACATAGAAACTATAATATAATACAAAATTATAATAAGTACACTCCTACCATCTAATGGTACATCTTGTGGCATTGTACCCTGATGATAATTATTGATGCTGAGCTCGATAAGTGCTAACTCGTGGATGACCAGAAGTATAGCTCATATTCATAGTCTTTATATATTTTATGTAAGTTTTATTGAATCTTTGACGACAATGGACGTAGCTTTTCAAAATCCCGGAAATTAATAACTCTACTAGGTGATTACTAGGGGTTTGAGAACGATAAGTAACTAGCTCTTATATAAATATACAAACCCAAAACATATGGTGTAGCCATTATAGCAGGTACTGTAAAGCCAACGCCAAATCTATATACGATCCAAACATAGTAATTTTGTGCGAATGCCGTTGCTACTCCAAATATACACTCGATAGTCAGGTATATGAAGAAGGAAGGTTTTCTTCCAATAGTATCTTGAAGATAGCCAAAAATATAGTTTCCAATTATTCCTCCTACAGCCAAAAGCACCAAGCCGAGTGTCGGATAGAAATCCTTGTTGCACACTAAATTCCACTGCAATAAGACTTAATGAATTATAATCATTTTAAAACGACGATATCCGGTTCATATTTGGTTTGCGCAAAGTTCAATGAACTCAATTTTGATCTTAGCTCAAGTGGTTCGTGTAATTATAATGCTCCCTTATCGGATTTCATCCAATAGTTATTGTGATAATAGGTTATTGGAAATTACAACAAATTTTAAAAGAAATTAAAAAAAAAAAAACAATATCAAATTCTTGCACTTTTGCAACGATGTCGTTCTGACCCATTTCGCTCACGGCGTCCGATGTCAAGCGGAGACTAGCCAGCTACGCACGACATATTAAAGTTATAATATGTGATTTTTGACTTCTACTGTAATCTTTTTTATCGACCATCGGTTTGAAACCAGAACCTTGTGTTCTGCAGTCTTGTACTTAATCACTAGACTATCGAGTTAGGCAAGCGCTTGAATTATCCATCATGTATATTTTTTTACAAATTCTATAATAAAAGACTCTATTATATAACCTATCATGTAATCGTTATTTCAATTTGGATTACGTACCTCAGTTACAACTGTGCTCTTGTAAGTGTTGAGTTCAAAATTCCATCCGTTATTGCAGGGTATAACTTCTGTTAAGTGACGCGATTCATCTATTTCGGGATACTGTATCATAATATTGCTGTAGTTTAAATTGTACATACTGCATTGAGAGTATTCAAATTGGCCGTTTTTAAGCTCTAAGGGTATGCTGGAAAAAAGTGCTTAGATTATTCATCAAGACCGTTAATTGATGGAGCCAATCTGATCTCATCGCACAAAGATTAGCGTTCGGGATTAGTTTTTTTAATGACTATAAAATATTAATTATAAGAGGATTAACTTCTTTGAACATGTTTAAAATATTTTAACGAATAATAATTTTGATTGTAAAGAAAATGTGAGTGAAGTATGCTTGTATGTGACAAAGTTACATTCATATTGAATTACATTTCAATTCATAATGAATATAACTTTGTCACATCGACGTTGATGTAAAGTCTACTTTTCCCCCGTGTACGCTTATATGATTATATCAATCATCCCCTATAAGATACAACAAACAACAACAACAGCCTGTAAATTCCCACTACTGGGCTAAAGGCCTCCTCTCCCTTTGAGGAGAAGGTTTGGAACATATTCCACCACGCTGTTCCAATGCGGGTTGGTGGAATACACATGTGGCAGAATTTCTATGAAATTTGTCACATGCAGGTTTCATCACGATGTTTTCCTTCAACGCTGAGCACGAGATGAATTATAAAGACAAATTAAGCACATAAATCAGCGGTGCTTGCCTGGGTTTGAACCCGCAATCATCGGTTAAGATACACGCGTTCTAACCATGGGCCATCTCGACTCCTCTCGACTAAAAGATACAATTTCGGGGAATACGAATAATTAGTTCTGCGTTATTTTTGGGGCTAAAGAAAAACTTATCAAGCTTATGGTTGAAGTTTTTATATCCACTATTTTATCTCAAATATAGAAACGCTTGGACCTTGAAGTAGTGGTGCAAATAGCTTCATCAAAAGTATAACACCTCGCCCCATTGCCTCCACTGGTGACAGGAGGGCTGGATCGTTTTTTGCCCAGAGGATCGTAATTGCGATTCAACGGGGAAATGCTGCTAGCATTCTTGACACCATTCCACGCGGTAAAGATTTATACAGTAACTAGTTTTAGTCCATATTTGTATATATTTAAGCATTTAATGTTGTTAATTCTAATAAATATGTCGCCATATATAATAAGCAAACGCACAAGGCACAGGGATATACCTAAAATTCAAACGGTAACAAAGTATTTAATAATAATTTTTAGAGCTTTTTGTACCTTAAGTTCTTACTAAGCTCTGAATCAGCGAGAGGTTCCAATTCCGGCACTCTGCACCAGTGCTTTACATCAGCTGCCATAAAGAGCTGCGCATACGCATGGAAGCCACACGGTATAACCGCAGGCAGCAGGATGAAATATATAACAAGTTTTTGATACTTCCCGAAGGTGCCAACATCTTCAAGAATAGCATCGAAATCCATTTTTTAAACGCTAAAAATGATTTTAATAATAATTATTTAATAGAATGAATATAAATATTATTTACATTTTATTTAAATGTAACTTAATTTTTTTTTAAGTAGGTAGCATACCTACTGAGCAAAATGTGTTATATTTAAATTCATAGAACTAGACATATTTTTTAAATAATGTATTTATGTATATAATCCATGGATCATGTATCATTATAAAAATGAGTTATAAACTTATAAGCTTTCTGAAAAATTATGTGTCTCGTATTACAGCTTACCGATTCTTCGATGGTTCTAACTGTTATTTATATTTCAAACTTTTTTCGTAGACTTTTTTTGATAATCACGTGGTCTTCATTGCACTGCATGGACTGTTCTACTGTTACAACGTACGAGCAACCTGCGTACTATACTTGGGACCCTAATGGGCTACCGGTTGTATCTACAGTCGGATGAAAAACAATTATTTCTATTGTTTTATATTGAATCATTCAGTGCTTTTTTAATTTATATAAAACCTATTTTGTTTATAATTCATTATTAACTTTAGGGACAAAGTAAAGTTTTCCTTTGACAAAATAACTTTAAAATTGAAAACAGCTGACCGAAAATTTAATTATGAAGCATGTTTCCAAGTTGGTTTTGTCGTCAGCAAATGCTTTTGTTTGATACCTTAAATGGCCTTAGAGCATAAGAATAACAGAGTTATTAACACTATCGGAAGGCGTTCAGTTATGTTCAATAATTAATTTAAATCCTCCTGAGTATGTAAGTCAGCTTAGGGAACCACAAGCTCATATTTTTCCTAGATTTTCTGGCAAAGGTTAAACTTATTCGTCCACGCTCCATTAAAAAAATATGTTTCTAAATAAAGATAATTGAAATACATACATAGATTTAAAACTAAAATCCTAGATTTTGAAAATTCAATAATTAACATCTACGTCCAAGACACGTTTAAAAAAAATATATCGTAAAAATGTTGACACAGATAATACTTATAAAATAACGAACCGTTTATTTTTTACAATAAAAAAAAAAACGGGATAGGTATATCTGTTATATTTTTTATTTGTACAAAAGACTGACATCACCCATTATACATTATGGGATGCGCGTGTGCAATTATCTCATTCGTAGACCGCAGTCAGTCAATTCGATTAGCGGTATAATTGGAGCAGCGAAAGGACAGCTCCTGACCGACCAATCAAGGTCGCAGTTGATGAAATAGTGGCCAATGTCCATCGACGATGTTGCAAGAACCGTTTATAATGTTTACACTGAAAAAGCGCAGTGGAATCGCTGTGAAACGGGAAGGATCAAATGTAAAATGCTGCCAAGGCTTTTGTCATGGTCGTTTTCAGCGTTTTTATTTATTAATATTATTAAAATAACCGTATATTTCATATCGTTAAAACACATAACATTTAAACTTTATACATTTTTTGACTAACTACTTGAAAAATGCTTGTTATTTAATAATAAAATAGGTGAAAAAAAACTTCGACATGGCAAAGAAAGAATTAAAAAAATATATATTTATTTTATACATAAAAATAATTGTGTTAGCATTTGCTTTCTGTAGAATTACAATTTAAGTAATTATGAAATTAAATGAATTAAAATATTGGACTTTTTGTCATACTACTCCTAAGTATGTATGCATACTTTAAAAGAAAGAATTAAAAAGTATCATTAATCGACAATTAAATGTAGGTACATCTCTAACTAATCTTCCAATCTTCTATACATCCGCTAAGCCTCTCGTAACTTTCTTACTCGCCAAATTATATAGCTTGTATTATTTTCACGTTTTTACAAAAAACAAATTAAAGTATCAGACAGATATTTATTTTAACGAATTTATATTTTATGACACATTTTCCTAAACCAATCAGGATCGTTCTTAGCCACGCTCTCCGGTCGGCCATCTTTGTGCCGGTAGTGAAACTCTGAGACCCCTCTTCCAGGAACACCGTTGACGATGAATTTACAAAAGCGTTCCACCATCCGCGCGTCCCACTCTTGAGAGACGTAGTGGATTGATTCGTATTCCACCAATACCTGGGAAATGAAAATACAGTGTAAACTCTTTATAACGTTATCCTTCATAACGATAAACTCTCTATAAAGTAGAAGTGAGCACGACTTGGTTGGTTTGCGTTAAAACCCATTTATTGATACACTCTGTATAGCGATACAGCCATCCTCTATTTCGAAGAAATGTGTTCAAAATTTTAGACAGTAACTATTTATTATCCTGTTCACCCAATCATATCTAATCTTCGAAGCATAGAGTTAGCATTTTTCCCTGCTAATACAATCAGTATTAGCTTGATTAAGATGAAGAAGATGATCTAGTGGACAAATCCGAATCACCTTTATTTATTTAAAATTTATTTATTTACATACACTAGATATTAATAGAATACATAAAAAACCTGTTATCGGACTATATGTGTAAACAATAATTTATAAGTATATTTTATCTATTTCGATTCGATCGATTTGGTTGTTTTATTTTGTTCACTCAATATAACGAAAACCTTCTATAACGACAAAAAATACTCAGTCCCTTGAGTTTCGTTATAACGAGTTTACACCGTATTTGCATGAAAAGACAAGTTATGTATGTTATTTAACAATGCAATATTCTATTCCAAATAAAAGAGGAAATATTAAACTAGAAATTTCGTTTAGAATATAATAAGGCTTTAAAGAATTGTATAAGTTAAAAATCGGCATCGTACTTCCATATAGTTATAATTATAATACCTGGATAGTGTACTCCTCATCTCCTGCTTGTATCCTGAATGCGTAATCCCGGGGTGCTGTGCCACCCTCTCCGTGCTGGTACAGTTTCAGATCAACCCACTTTACAGGTAAAACCTCGCCGTTTGGCAGACCGACCGTTCCTGCTTCCAAACTACAAAGACATATCAAAGTTAAGAACGTAAATACACAACTGAGCAAATTCTAGATGCAATACTTGATCGGAATCTGGTGAAGTGTGTTGCATTTTTTAGTAAAGGTTCTGGCACGATGAAAACAATAAGAGTGTACCGGAACAAATGTTCACGTCAAAGCCTATAAGATACCTCTAGGTGACCTCTCTCTCTTTATTTTCTTCTGTCTCTTTCTATTATATACGGTTTTATTATAATATTTATACTTATTTTTCGTATTGTTTTAATTCACACGAGATTTTTAATGAAAACTTACAATAATTCTATTTTTATTGTGTCTTTCATTGTAAATGTTTTATGTAGACATTTATTCTAATATAGAACATGTGTAGTAAAGATGAAAGAACATTTAGTAAACACGGACTCAGATTTACCTGGTGGCAGTGGAGGGTTGACAAATAACACCCACGCTGATATTAGTACCATCTTCCATAAAGATATGATGGAAGGCGTACCTATGCATCAGAGTCCAATCTCGTCTCTGGCCTTAAACAAAATATACCATAAATAATGTTAAAAAATATATGTTATAATTCTTGTATTATTCTTGCATGTTTGAATCCGTGATCCGAGATGGCTTACAAAGAGAGTAGTCTATACCCAAAAGTGAGATAAGAAAAGCTATGATGATGAATTATTATTCCACGAGTTTGAATCCGTCCGATTCGATCGAGGATACGTGATTCATAATCGGTTATGAATCAGGTATCCTCGATTTGGCTCTTATAATCTTTATAATAGCTTAAAAATAGATGTAAAGTTGATGAAAATCATATTTAATTTTTTTATTTTTCTTAGGAAGGCAGAGGTTACTTCGTCACCAGATGAAGGTCTGTTAGCCATCCACCTTTGCCCTTAACAATTGTTTACTAGAGATAATGCGCTGACAATTATGGAATCGTTGTTATTATGTTCCTTTTGCCTGTAATTAGGTTTATTGCTATTTCAACCTAAAATACCTTTGTGCTTTGTAGTAACAAATAATGTACCTATAATGTTTCTTAAGGCATGATATAGATAATGTTGGTATTATAATTTATTGAGAACCATGAATATGATCTGTAATACTAATTTCTGGTTTTCAGTACAAAAGTTTCCAATGGAAATAAAAATGAAGCGGATGTAGGAATATTCGAAAGTTGTTTTGATTTTTTTAAATGCACAAAAAAATTCATGCTACCGTTTATGAGTGAAAGTGGTTACTTACGAAAAATTGATGGTTTTCCATACAATATTTTCCATAGAATATACCACGACAACAAGACCAGTTGGAAGATACAATTTTATCATTTCCTTAGACTTAATGAAATCAATTAAAATATTACCAAAACTGTGATCTCTGAACGACGGCAGTGTGTATTCAAACGTATCCTTGTCTATCTTGAATTTGCATTTCAACTCGCCGAATTGTTCATAGTGAGATTGGTGAGCCCTAAAATAAAAAATAGGGTTTCAGTAAAGTTAGGCTTTTATTTAAAGTTCTTGATTTTTACGGCATTTTTCCATGATCATCTTTTGATCTAGAATATCTGATCTGATTTGCGCCAGACCAATACTGATGGTACGGGGAAAGGAGGGAGGGAATAAACAGGAGGAAGATCAGAGGAATACCAAGAAGTAGAAGAATATCTGAGAGCAAAGAAAATATGGCTTGTGTCTTGTAAAACACTGCACTGAATAAAAATATGTAAAAAGTTACAAAAAATAAATAGCAAGTACTGATGCGTACGTTTCCAATTTTTAACCCCCGATGCAAAAACGACGGATTGTTATAAGTTTGACGTGTCTGAGGAATATGTATGGTATTTTTTTTATTTCTAATTTATTTAGTTGTTAACTGTATTTATATTTACGTTTTAAGTGATTCAAAGTATTCCTTGCTCCATTTTTCTCTAGCGATTGATCGGATGACAGCGGGTGGGTGTAGATCGCAGTCGTAGTCGAAGTAATGGCTCGTTGCGTTCCATTCGCCACTGAATTCAACATCTACAACCTTGCTCGGCTCATTTTGATACCTGGATTGATATGGAATTCGTAGTTATATCAAAATCGTCAATAAAAAGTATCAAGGTTGCGTAGGCCATACTTTTGCCGTTCTCAAATGATAAAATAATGAACTTTGTCATCAAAATATTTTTATACGATTACGATTATTCTTTCTAATTTTTTTAATAATGTAATCTTATATCTACGAATAGGTCATTTAATGAAATCTAATTAATTATTTTCGTTTTTTCATCTATTTATTGTATATGGGATATTTTAAAATTTAAATCAGAAAAATGAGGTCATTGAATACCTTTCGCAAACAATCGGGCCGATCTACAAAATATTTAAGGGCGTTTTTTCTCTACACTTTCTACAGTCAATTCTTATCCGAATATCGTGTCTTACTTGTTACAATAAGAACTAGCGCGCACTGGTGGTCACTCTTGTCGAATCCATGAATATGTATGGAGGTGCGCGCACATTACGACGTGACATTTGTATCCGCATCTGTACATATTCACGGACTTGACAAGAGTGACGAAAAAGTCACCGTGATAAAAGTTACCAGTGCGCGCTAGTTCTAACCCTTGGCTTTTTAATAACATATTTAAAAAAAATCGTAATAGGCGCTTTGTTTTACTCGTGTTGCTTACCACATTGGGCCTTTGTAAGATACCGTCCATTTCTTCATTGGTTCCACCGGTTTCATCATGATACCTTCCGCTCCAAATTCACCAATCTCAGCACCGAACAGCACTGTATCCGGTATTTTCTTGCTGCACAGAAGACCTTTACCCGGCAACTAAAATATAAGTAAAATATAAACTTCCAGAGATTGTTAATTGTATTATCTTTAGCATGTTGTCAGCCACAAAACATTTTTGTAAAGCAGTTAGTGAGCGATCAATATCACTATGACGTCTTTTGTCTTGTTTCACTATAATCCATACTATAATATCACAAGGGCGAAAGTAACTATATCTTTCTGTCTTTTTGCTTTCACGCCCAAACTACGAAACCGATCTAAATGAAATTTGTTAAAAAATAGTCTAGAGTCTGAGAAAGGACATAGGCTACTTTTTAATTGGAAAAAAGGTCTTATATTCATATAAAGACGCGGGTAAGAGCTAGTTTATTACATACGTAATTAGTATTATGGGCGTAACTGACATAGCACCCTATTACTATTAATCTACAAAGACAAATACAATGAAATTTTGTCGTATACAAACTACTTTTTACTGAGTTCATATAATCCTAAGAACTACCTAATGAACACGTCGTAATTAAAATAAAGAAAATAAGAAAAGGTATTTAAGGTGCCTAAAATAGGTGATCAAATAGACATTTTTATTTTTTACTATATATTGTATATAATGTCAAAGATCCCTATGTACTGGGTTGCATTAATTTAAGCCCAAATTATTTAGTCAATATGATTAACGAAATGTACGTAATAACTATAATGGGTAATCTTTACGCTCAACGATCTTTGATTAGCACGTGTTAAGAATAATATAATCACGGTAATCCAGCTAGATATCAAGTTCGATGCACGAGCTAATTATTTTTTTGAACTGAAATATCGAACTGTAGTCCTTACTTTACTTTATAATGATTTGGTAGAAATCGTCACTTTTTTTTGACAGCATCACATACCTTCATTACTGTGATCCCATTGTAAGTAGCACTTGTGTTATGGAAAATCAGAAGTAACGACCGTACCACAAACACCCATACCCAAGACAGCATAGGAGTATCGTACCCAAGAAAACCGGTCGGTCACGGTTGTCGTCGATATTACGAGCTTTATTTGTCACTCTCGAAATGAATTAATTATGTGTTTCTTTATTGGTTGAGTTTAGCAATTTATATACAAAATACAGTAATGTAAGTTATAACAAAGCTTTAGGTTCCAGCGTATGCAGAAAAAAAAAGACGTAAACGAGTTCGTTGGGGTTCAAACCCTAGGTCTAGCCATTAAAAACTTTTGGTTTTTTTTCCGAAAATTCAGTTACATCTCGGAGATTGGCAGCTGGAAATGTACACTCCCGTGTCGGAAAGTACGCTAAGCTGTCCTAAGCCTAAACTGTTCCCGGTAGTGTCATATTGGCCTTGACTGAAATCGTTCAGGATGGATTACTATATCTTTCTATCTATCTTATGTATCGATTACTTACCCCGATGTAAAAAAGCCCATTGCACATGCCCATCGGCCGTCGCTCACATCCTGATATCACGTACACGCCCTTATCTTCTTTTTCATCTTTCATTGCCGATATAAAGAATACTGCGTCAAAAGCCTAAGGAGAATAGTTTTATACAGAGAAGTTGATATTGCAAGTTAATACATTGATTTTAATGAGATGGGAAATGTCGTTTAGCATTGTGTTGTTTGCATTTCATATACTAATTAAATTGATTAATTCATCAGCTTAAATTCCAGATTAAGTTACATTTACTAAGTGGTGGAAATTTGTGCCCTCTGGGTACGACCCACTCTGTCTATATCATACTTAATAGTGTAGTGATCCGGTATGAATGAGTGTGAAGTGGCATATCATCTTGGTTCATCTTGTGTCTATGGGCCGTGATGATCAGTCACCAACAGGTGGATCAAGTGTGAGAGTGGATACCAAGCTCACGAAAGTTTATAGATGCAGTGTGCCCTTTAAATGTTTTGAGTATAATTTATTCATTGTTGGTATGTGGTGGGGTTATTCAGGTGTGGGTTGTCAGTTATATTGGCTATGTGTGGGTGGAAAATGAAATAAGTGTAATACCTTAGCATGTTCACTGAGGGGTTGCGCTCTGTCCATTTCCAAGAGATTCGCTACAGCTCTGACACCCTGGCCAGCTCGCCCGTCCGTGCCAGCTCCATTGTCTTTCTTCGAATACTAGAATAAATAAAAAATAGAAAATAGGTAGGTATTCTTTCCTCGATTATTCTCAAGGCTGAGTTATTTCTTTCCGAATCGGCGGTTTTTGACACTTAATAAGAACGTGTAATGCTTGTTTTTAGATTTTTGATTGTATGATTCTTAGATTTTTTGGTTAGTACCTAGTAAGGGTTACTTGGCTTTGTGCAAGTCCGTCTGGTTTGGGACTTGTCATATATTCTACCAATACTACAATGTACAATATTGTCGAGTTTATATAATTGAATAGTTTTATATTGTAAATATATGTATCTATATATTTATCAGGAACTGTTTTAGTGCATAATACTGCAAATCACACAAATTGTCTGTTTTGTACTCATTTTGTAATTTAATTTAATTTTGATTGATTTTGTGTAATTTTAAGTCATTGTAATTATTTTCCTCAAACGTTATGTTCTGTTAACGTTATTCAAATTTTTTTAATCGTATTACAAATACGATAAACAAGTTAATGCCCGTTTTGGCGCTTATTGTGAGATTGCCATAATGAAAAACAAAAAAAGTATTTGATCACTATTAAATTTGTTACCCTATAATAAAAAAATTTAATCAATTATTGATACTTTGCCTGTGTTTCTATATTTTTACTATAGACAGCTGTGTAATTCTGTATTTAATACAACGTTTTTCAAAATCAATCTTAGTTAAGATTATATTCAGATAAAATTGACAGAAAACTTTGCTCTTTACGTAATAGCTTCATATCGTCCAGGTGCTTATCTAATAATAGTTATCTCCGTAATTATCCGAGCTAAAATCAACGAAAGATAAGAAATAGGATTATTAAAGAGGTTTTAATCAATTGTACATCATGTTACAAATGCTAAAATATATCGCAAGCTTTGTTTTCTTTCGTGCAGTAACGTAATGACTTGTTCTTTTCAAAACTGATATTTTTTTATCGTGTAAATACATGTAGCAGCTAAAACAAGTAAATTGCTGACCTGTAAATGCCCTTCTGCATTTTAAATATTTTTTCTTTGTTGGAGAAACCATATATCTACCTAAACTAACCTACAAAATATAATTTAGTTATAATGAATTAACATAATGTGTAAGAAATTATAATTAAATTACATATTTTTTATGGGTTTGAGAATTACTTTAAATTTTTCACATATACGAAACGATTCTTTATCCGAACAATCACTTTATATTTATTTTTGTAGTAGGTTTATTACTACTCATATGATCTGTGATACAAGATCATATTTAAACTGTTTGTAGAACACTTAATTGATAATGAATTAACTTCACATCGTCTCAGTAAATAGATTTGTTGAGTTCCAATTTGAAGTGAACAATATTATGAAACAAGAAATATGGAAAAAGTTTTATATTGGTCCTTTCAAATTACAAAATATTAGTAAGTAGTTTTTAATATAAATTGATCTTGAATTATATGTCAATATTTACTTTATTAAAATATATTCATAATTTATCTTTTATTGTATAGGTTGCCGGTCTAGCCGGTAGGCCATCAGATAGTAAGTAGTCACTGACAAATAAAAACAATTTACACCAAATCGCCACCAACTTTGGATACTAAGATGTTATGTTCCGTGCATCAGTATTTACACTGGCTCACTTCACTTTCAAACCGGTACACAACAATAGCAAGTATTGCTGTATTGCAGAAGTATTTATTTTGTATTTGATAAGTGAGTGAACCCAGATGGAAATGCAAAAAGCCAAACTAGTCTTAAACACATTTAATTAACCTTCAAAAAGCCGGTTGGTTAAATATTTAAAAATAGATACATTACAAAAGTAATCGTTCAAATAAACTTACCTTTCTATAGTAATAAAGACAAGAAAACACTATATATTTTAAGTAATACCATTTGCCGGGTACTGTGTATATACCGAGTATTGCATCAGGATCTTTTTTCCTCAAGAATAACACTAATAGAACAACGAAAATGAATGCAGTTACTAAACAACATGTCATTTTGCTAAGCTGAGCCAAATGCAATTGTTAATTTAAGTGAAGAGACACCGGCTGATAACGTGACGCTGTGCCCAGCGATAAAAGGAATTTATTGACACTATACTTGGTCAGATTTATATTTATTTCTTATCAACGAATTCTTTTATTACGTTCGTTTGGCGTTCGGACGAATTCGGTCGAACTCGGTTGCACTTGTTTTATTTTTAATATTAACAACTTTGTTGCTGCGAAGGTAATTTAATCTATATTAATTTTATAAGCAGGTAAAATTTGTTTGTTCCTCTGTACGGGGTAATCTATGGAATTATTGCTCAAATTCTAATTATTGTTTCACTAGTAGAAAGCTACATTTTCTTAAGCGCTATAATGTAGGTATTTATTATATTTATATCATACTAATTTCTTTATTCGTCATTTATTCTTTGCCAGTAAAAAAATCTGACTTAAAAATAAAAGAAAATTGAAGCTGTAGAATGCAGCTTGAGACTCGAATCTCGCATATACGTGAGAACTATATAAAAATTAGAAAAATATATTTTTCATAAATATAGTTTTGATTTGAATATTTACATTGAAATCTAAGGAAATAAACAAGGTGGGTTACGCAGTACGTTCAGTGTTTTGACAGTGAAATTGATTAAAAGTAAGATTATTGCACTGTTTTTGTTATTCATTGTGTGATGGTAGCAATCAATCCATCAAAATATACTTTATTCAAGTAGGCTTTTAAAAGAACTTTTGAGTCTTCACGGAAAAATAATATTAAGTATGTAAGAAAATATATACCTGGGTTATTGTTTATTTATATATATTTATTCAAAGACTTTTAGATGTAATGACGTATGGTGCGCCTTGCGCCATCTTGTTCATTTATACTGGTTGGAAAAGAGTGTTAATGGTAATTGAACGGCGCTCTAGCGAAGCGTCGCGCCCAGTATATATGTATTATCAATGATCATGTCGTTAGTAGCGCGGCGGCCATCTTAGATCGACGGTTACATTCAAGATTTCCAGCGCACTACGTATGTGACGAGTAACTAATCTCCGACATTATATATATGTGTGTATATGATATATTAACGAAACGGTATTGACGATTATTGTGAATTTATCTGTACACTTAAAAACTTATTGAATTTGAGAATTGCGCATAGTTTAAATATGGCGTATATTCAAACTACAGATACTTATCACGAATAGTCCTAATAGTGGCAATAAAATGTCTATATGTACATGATAAATTAATTTTCTATGAGATCGACCATAGACAATAAATGTATCAAGCACACTTAATCTATTACAAAGCAAATACAATCTAGACTACCTGAGGAATCCAGAATCTCACTATGACTTATAACAAATGCATTTTGTCATAATTTTGCAATCAGATTGAGAAATTGATACCGCGGGATCCCGCGGGATTAGAAATATCAATCCTGCGGGATCCCGGTATTTTCGGGATGCCGTCTAATTTTTAAAAAAATGTTGAATTCAGTTAAATGAAAAAGCTAAAAACTGCTTGTTTGTGATAGTGAGGTTACCTAAAATAACATATTACTCGAAAGGAAATAAAAACCTTTATTCTTTAATCTTACCAACTAAATAATAATTAGGTTGTAAGGAAATTAACGTAGGTAAATTAGGTAATCAAAACAATAAGCTTATTTCAAGGGAATTAGGAAAAAGAGTGATTTTGAAAATGACTCCTTAAAAAAACAAAGGGTATTAATAGTTTCATCTGCTAAACGGCATCTAATGTCCGTTGCAATGTACCCCGCTCATGAGAATGCCCTCTCCGACTCAACGCTGGTAAGCTACAGCGTGGCGAAGCAAAAATCGCCAATGCCGCCCAATCCCGTCAATCTCGAACGGGATCTCGTCATTTAATGCGTCGGGATTGATCTCGAAAAATTACACGAGATCTCGCCAGATCGGGATCCCGCGGGATCGGTATTGTATTCCCTAGTCGCAATAAAACCATGGAGTCACATTGAAATAACACAAACCAAATTATAAATAAGATACAACAACGACCCGTTCGATCATTCTGTGAAGATATAACCTAAAAAAATCTGTCAAAAACATCATCGACATGACATTTCCATGTCAAATGATATTCCGTGACTGTCAGCCTTATATGTATAATACTACTAGTCGGCTGCGGCTTCTCTCACGTCTTAGGGTTTTGGTTGTTATGTTTGAGGCAAAATAAGCCCATGTCCTTACTTGGAGTTCAAGTTTTCTTCATACCGAGTTACGTGAAATTCGGTTCAGCGGTTTGGTCATAAGCGACAGACAAACAGATAGATTTGCACGTATATTTATCTGTATGAAGTGTTTTTTTGTAAATCGTTATCCACGCACGAGTATTTATGTCCTATATTATAATATTTATTTACGAGTCACCTTGGTCATTTATATGTTGAACTCACTTGCGTGAATTTACTTTAGTTCCGACGATTAAATACTACTTTTAATGTCAAACTGTATCAGGTATCATCCGTATATGTTCAATATTGGATATAGTTTGGATCACATCGTCAGTGCAATGCAAGAAGAGCTAAAGCGCCATCAAGTTGCTTTTGGAAAATAAAGTTCACTAACTTGACATTAAATTTCATTACCTACCAAAAATGGTAGGTACTTTTCATCGTTACAGCGTTTCTTATTTTCGGTTAATATGTCGAATCAGGGCTGCAGCCCAAAAGTGGTCCAGTGGTTTTATTAACAGCTTCACTTTATATAATTTGTTAAATGACGATTCAAAACTGCTTGTAGAAGCCTTTACTTGGGTAGGGCTTTGTAAGCCCGCCTGGGTTTGTACCACCCACTCATCAGAAATTCTACTGCTAAACAACAGTACGCCGTATTGTTGTGTTCCGGTTTGAATCTTAGTTCCAAGTTTGCATTGACGATGTAAGGAATAGTTAACATTTCTTACAGCGTCATTGTCTATGGATGATTGGCAACCGGCATACGGCGATATGCCATTTTGATACGTGAATCCTATAAATTAATATTGTAATTATTATAGACAATGTCATACATTTTACGCTCGCGATTCCAATCCGTATGACAATTAACTGGCAATTTCACTTGTGATAGACCATGCGATTTCTCACTGAAGATTATTATTATTTGTATCAAAATATCGGATAAATATCCCGACCAAAACCAGGTTTAAAAAAATATCACTAAAACCTAGTTTAATTTTAGATACAGATTATTGATTATTCCTCTTTAAAATATAACTATTAATAATAAAATAAAATGAATCGAATGTTAAGAGTATATTTATTTCATAAGCGTAATTAACTAAACGTAAAACTAAATGATAAATTATTTTCTTCATGTCATGATATACATATAAAAACAGTTAAACGAACAATACTAGGATCTATTTCGTCATTCCGATAATTGTAAGGATGAAAAGGAAAATGTTGACAATGTCCAAGTAGAGGTTTAGAGCTGCGAAGATGTATTCCTCAGGAGAGATGCTGTACTGGTGCTTGCCTCCCATCATCAGCTGCGTGTCGTACACGAGGTAGAGAGAGAAGATCAACGCGCCCGCAGCGGCGTACAAAAGATTTATTACGTTACTTCTGAATATGATTGCCAGAATACCTGCAAGTAATATAGTGTCGTAACTGTTAATAAGTAAATATTTTTGAATTTATATTTTGTAGGTAGGGAAAAGCCAGATGTCATTGTCATTTTATTTACAGATTTCTTTATTTTTGACAAATTCAAAAGAGTATGACAGTATTTCGTAACTAATTTTTGTTAGGTCTCGTTATTTTATATTAATTTAAATAATTGTATTAAAAAACATGACTTTGTATTTTTTGTTGAAAAAGAGTAACTACTGAGTTTCTTGCCGGTTCTTCTCGGTAGAATCTACTTTCCGAACCGGTTGTAGCTTCACTTAAGTGTTAATTGACGATTCAAAAGTGCTTGTAAAAGCCCACTTGAATAAAGTTTATTTTGATTTTGATACATTTTTATGTCAAATTGAACATCTTGTCAACAATATGGACAGTGTGGAATTAATAAACAAATGATGGCAATAAGGATTTAGCTAGAGCAGTGATTCCCAAAGTGGTCCTGGTGGACCCTCAGGGGTCCACGGGAGACATGATAGGGGTCCAAGTAGGCGTGAATAAAAAATGGGGGTCCACAAAAATTTATTTGCTTTTGATAGTAAAAAGCAAAAATGTAAGCATAGTTATATTACCTTATTAATTTTTTCTTGTAATTCTATTTTTTTAATAAAGTAAAGTGTTAGAAAATGTACCATTTTTCGTTTTTATCGGAATGTAGGAATAGAATAAACTCAAACTTAAACTCAAACTCAAAATAAGTTTGGGAACTACTGAGCTAGAATTAGTAGAGCAGAGTTCTAGAGTAGGTGCTCAATTTATGCGCTATATTGATAAAATGTGGATCTTATAACGTGATTAATTCTATGATGATACACAATAAAAAAATTCGTAAGGCAGCTGACTCACCAGATAAATAAATATATTGAAGTATTTATTCAGAGATAATATATCTCCGAGAGGACTGCATAAAAATAAATACTACGTCAACAACAATAAACAATAATCGATTACATATCGCCGAAGAAATAATAGAGTAATGTTTATAAAATAACTTTTGGAACCAGTATTCAATACATTAGACAATATTTAGATGATTCAATTACTTTAATCATTTATACTTGATTTCATAATGTAAATAACGCCACAAATTCGGAATATACCTAATTGTAAATGCGTCGCTGGAATATTTTGTCGTTCTTAATTGTGCAGTTGTTTTGAGGTCTGGAATGTTTCCGGGTGGGGTCAGTCTGGGCTGGTTTTGTCAAAACTTACCAAATACAAGTAGGATCATAGATGCTGCGACCAGAGCTCCGCCCATTACTGTGAAGTCGAATTTCGTTTGGAAGGCGAAGAGCGTCAATCCGAGACACACTGCAGCTGTTATACCAACCGCGATCATTACCTGACGGAAATATAGATCATTTTAATTATCTTTAAATAGCAAGTCTTTAGCACTGTGGAGTGTGTGTAACGATGATTTACTATATGATTTCGGATAGAAGGACAATTTCAGAGATATTGTAGATTAATTCCATAACCCGATGGCAAGATTCAGGACTGGAGTTCGGTAGGAGGCTTTCCAAAACTCGAGACCGTTTTGTACGGCGTCATGCAATTACTTGTCAATTCCTGATTGAATGCCTAAATTATTACAAGCATAAGAGACAAAACATCTTAGATCCATTAAAGATTATGTATCCACAATTTGAAATGTATTTAAAGCCGTTTAAATTCCCAGTGTCTATGGGTGAAGGTTTAAGTATTAGATGAGACGCTCGCCTGCTCTTTCCAAATTAATTTATAAAAAACATTAATTAGGATTAGATATATCATGTACTCACATGTGTATGAGGGGGCATTTTTTATAGTTGAGTAAAAAATTTGAATTAATGATTAATTTATTTGGCAGGTAAACTCACTTCAGAAGCATCGTATACACCAGCCGTGACTCCTAGTAGGAAGCTTTGTGCGCATGTAAATATGGCTAAGAAGATGAAGTTCACAGGCGTCTGCCGCCGCAACTCCGTGCAACACGCCATGGCGATCAGGCACACGAATAAAGCGACGAAAGCTATCCAACTGGGAAGAAAATTGCATATGAATTTGATTTCGCATTTTTGTTTGTCTTGATTTCATCCTGGGATCTCTATTTAATATATTCTGGGTTTTTCCTTTAATGATATATTTTGTTTTTAAAATATTTGAAAAAAATATATTTTATTCTCGTTGTGCTCGTTTAGAGACTCATTATGGGAATACTAACAGCATACTAACAGAAAGATACATTAGAATTTACAGTGAATTATTATGACGATATAAGGACACAAAATAATAAATTGAAATTTCTTATAATAATAATAATCAAGCTTGTAAAAGGACGCAAGACGGTGATTTATACAGATTAATTATTGTCTTAATTATAATTGCAGAATTTCTATTATTATATTAAAAAATTACTAAGGTTACTTGAAAATAAACTTAGATATATAATGAAAAAGTTATTCTTACAATAGGTACGAATTATTTCTCACGAAGACTTTCGTTGGTTCGTGGAAGACAAAAAGTGCAATGACCCCCATCGTCACCAGAAGTTGACACATCAGGATCGAATATACCTGTAAAACAATGTAAACAATACACAAATCCCAATGCTGCACTTTTATGACTGCATCTATAGCCAATGGCAGGAGTTATAGAAAAATAACTTTGAAGTTGAATTCGTTTAATTTTATTGCTCCATATCTAAAATAATTAATGTTAATAATTATAGATTTATGTTTTAAATGTCGAAAATTTTATCGGAACTTTTAATGTAAGTTCCACTTAACAAATATCATTTGTTAAGTTGAACAATAACGTAGATATATATTGTTATTTGTGAATATATGGTTCTTATATCACTACTTGTCTAAGTACAGAAAAGGTTCGTCACCTTAAGATCTATTTTCGTGTGATCAGTATGAGCGATAATCTGCTTTACTGATCGAGAATGACATATTGCGTCGCAATGATTTGATGTTCAGATTTAAAAGGTACTAAGAGTTTAAAGACTTGAAAAGGAATGCATTCGAAAATTGACGAAGGTTTTCTTACTCTGACTGTACATTTGCTTTTTCTGCCTTTGGAATAGGTTTGTGTTAGTCTAAAAATCCAAGAGTGCTCACCTTCCTAATAAATCCTCTTCGTATACTCTGCTCTGTAAAATCGAAGGTGCCTGGGTAAGCATCTTCGCCGAAGCTGTCGGGACCCATGTAACCTGGCTGAAAACAATGTAAATTAAATAAAGACGATATATAATTATCAATTTCACCATTAATTATTATGAATGCAAAGCAATCTGTTTGCAGAAAATCAGTAATTTTAGTCTATTCCAACGCCGAGAGGACTGTTGTGTGATATGATTGGTCAAAAGCTTGGATAATCCATTTATATTCACTATGGATTATCAAAATTTCAGTTTTGGAACGTCAACGAAGGTGGTATCGGAACATTGGAAGTAAAATTAAAGTAAATATAAGTAGTTGACGGATTAATAGTGTCAGTGCCAGCGTTAGGGAGGGGCGCGATGGGGCGACGGCCCAGGGTGCCAAATATTGGGGGGCAATTGGTGGAGGTGGAATAGTTCCCCCACCAAGCTGGGACGCGTGGTGAATGGTGGGGATAGCTAAGCGTTCGAGGGCGGCGTGACTCGCGCCAAAAAAAATCATCGTTAGCTCTGGGTCACGCTAAAGGAAACATAGAATTCTTAATACCGGTTCACATTTGTTCAGGGTTCAGAAAAAATTAACACCCGATCTTGATTTCCTCAAGTGGGCCGAGTGGGCGCCAAAATATTCTTGCCTAGGATTTCAGTTTTTTATTTTTAGTTAATTTTGTGAGAATTTTAAAGAGCGACCTTTAGTACGCCAAGTTTCATAATGATTTTTTTAGTTTTTAAGGCTTTTTGAGGACAAAAAATTCAAAAAAAAATTGGAATAAATTCGTTTTTCGTCTCGAATATCCAGTGTTTAATCGTTTTTATAAAACTAAAGAAAAAAATAGATTTTAATTGATGTTTTTTTTAAAAAAAAATGTAAGTTAAAAAAGTTTTTGAAGTTCCATTTTTGATAAATTTTGAAAAAAAACTAAAAAACGTGATAACTCATAAATGGTTCACTTATGCACTATACATATGGGGGTTAAAATTATTGCAAATAGTCACCCCCATCACCTCCTAACTGATATACGTCGAGTTACCAATAACCCTGTATATAATACATATATAATCGAGTACGTACATCTAAGGATTGTTTATACTAGTTCCTTTTTGATTGGAATAGGCCACTGGTAATTTTTGGCAGAGTACAGTTTTACTTTCCGAGCTTTACATTTAATTTAAGAATATAAAATATAGATTAAAATGTATTTACTCTTGAATTTTTTAAATACGCATAAATTAATAACAAAGAAAATATATTATGTACGATAAAATAAATTGCATTAAATAAAAGTGAAAATAATTTAAGTTTAAATTTAATTGAAATATTCTTTATTTATTCAGGTGAATATTTATGTTGGATGTAATAATTTACTTTGTAGCATCAATTATAAATGTACAAGCAACAAGGGACATCACATCTTAGAGCCCACGATAAATTTTATTAATACTGATGTGAGTGACTCAACTTATTGCAAAGCCAGATTTTAATAAATAAATTAAAAAAAAAAATGATTTATTTTTTTCTCTATTTGAAATTTGACTAAAGAACAATTACTTTGTTCAATAAGTGATTAGTTTTACTAAGATATACTAGGCTTGACCTGATTTTTTGTTAAAAGTAAGCGGGTTTAATATTCTCTTTTCTTAAATCGAAATTTCAAATATTTATATTCCATAGATACTAATGGGATTACATTACATTAAAAAATGTGAACTTATCGAAATCCTGAAATGTAATTGAACATCAAAAACATCACTTCAATCACTAACCTAAGAGAGCACAAAGTTGAAATTAACTTAATTCAACTTAATAACTTGAAAAAATGTTACTGGTGTGATAATTGTTACTCTATATAAGTAATATCTTCATGTTATATCACATATATTATAAAATATACATTAAACTTGTGTTGTTTGAAGGTTTTGTAGTTAAAAAGTGAATAATATCTCACCTGTGCCATGGTGAAGGCGTTCGCTTGTATATCGCACTATCGCTGATACGAGCTCTGCGTACACTGATAACATATTTCATAAAAAGTAACATTCGGATAATAAAAAAGTCGATAAAAAATCGTCAAAAGAATTTTGTTGTAATTTCCAGAACACTATACTTATAGCACGCAAAGTTGAATGAACTTTGAACTTTTTTTTTTAATGTAGAATTATTTAAGTAGCTAATTGAACTCAATGTAAATATAGTTAGATTAAATTACCATCAAATAATTTATATTTGAAATTTATGTTCACAAGTTTATATTGGATAAGTGTATACATAATAACAATAGAATAGAGACGCATTGACTTGAAATAACTCTTCGATAAACAGAGCATGTTTTTTCCTTATATAGGCATTGTAAATTCTCAGCGGATATTCACTACTTTAATTAAACTGTTTCTGAAACTCTGACCAAAATCGGATGATATGCTGGATGCCCATTGGTCGTTTATTACGTCACTGGCGGCTGCACCAATGATAATTCAGATTATATATAATACAACGACTTTGATTAGCGATTTAGAAACTAAAGTTTATGAGGGCTGGTTGTAAAATAAATTTAAAGTAAAGTAAAAACAGTCTGTACACTTCCCACTGCTGCGATAAGGCCTCCTCTTCGATTAAGGAAAGGGTTTGAAACATATTCCACCACGCTGTTCCAATGCGGGTTGGTGGAATGCACATGTGGCAGAATTTCGATGAAATTAGACACATGTGGGTTTCCTCACGATGTTTTCCTTCACCGCCGAGCACGAGATGAATTATAGACACAAATTAACACATATATATAGTGGTGCTTGCACGCGTTCTAACAACTGGGCCATCTCAGCTCTCATAAAAAATACATGCCCCCACCATCCAACAGTGGGAAAAAGAACTGAATACCTTGGGAGCCAACATACCACCAGTATTCAAGATATGGAATTTTGAAGCACAACTATCGATTAAACCGCGAAGGCTACGCTTATATATTCGCTCCAAGTGCAAGAACTGAGATAACTTCTGTAGGAGGCTTTGTTGAAAGCCTTGGACCGCAGAGTTGTCGGCAGAGTTTTGCCAGAACGGTTATCTCCTGTAGACTAAGCTGGCCATCCCGATTTAAAAGCGTGGGTTAGTAGAAATTGTTTTCCATCTATAGTTACGCATACTGACCCTTTAAACTACAACACTACAAAGTATTGTGGCTTCGCGGTAGGTTACCTTATGAGTGGGTTGTACTTATACCCGAGTGGGCTTAAGCCCTACCAAACACAAAGTAATGTCAGTTGTCAGTTGTCAGGACAAAAATCACGAGCTTAAGTATGTAAGGTTGAAGATTGAAGATAATTTATTATGATAAATATAAACTATGAGAATCTAAGTAAAGAAACTATTGATTGGAAAAATGTGGATTGTTTCTGTCAACAAGATACCCGAATGATATTCCAACCAATCATAGCATCGGATATTTTTACAATAAAACAATTTTACTTGTATTTTGTTCATTAGCGACCCGACCCGGCTTCGCACGGGCGCAATGATGATACATTTAGTATCAATACTATACAATTTTTCTTGTTCTTTTACTATATTGTACATGTTTTATATACAAAAACCTTTCGAATCACTCTATCTATTAAAAAAAATAGCATCAAAATCCGTAGAGTAATTTTAAAGATCTAAGCATACATAGGGATAGACAGCGGTATGACTTTGTTATATATACTATGTAATGATTGCATAAACCGATTTATATATATATATATATATATATATATATATATATATATATATATATATATATTTTATTCAAGGTTGATAAATAAAAAAACACTTAATGTTACGATAATTTTATTAAAAATTATAATTTCAACGTAACAAATATTAACACAATATTAAATAATACCTAAGAATCAGAGAAACACAAATACTGTTAACTTTCAAAACTTGTCACAGAGTATTTTAACATTATAATCAAAGTTTGCAAACCAAATTTTTACAATAATTGTTACCGTTACAAAAAAAAAACAACGGTCTGAAAGTTATCAGTCAAAATATGCATGTATTTACAGCTTTGTGATACTTTAAACAAATTTGAACTTACTATCTTTGTAACAGAAGATCGTTATTGAGATTACAACTAAACAATATATTATACATAAACATTTATTTTGTGAGTCTCCGCTGAGTCTTGGTCACAAAACATCTTATAATTTTATATTTTAAAGCTCCATCTAGTGGCAAAACGTGGAACAGTTTATAATCGTTAGCAATACATTTAATAGTGCTGATATACTTTAATTGGAATATAGTATTAAACACCAAACTGCACATAAATGCAACTCTAACACCTACGAAATAAAGTATTGAACTTTTACATCACAACACACAATTAAACATTGGTGTGAAAGAGACAACGCTCTACAAGAGAGTGGGATAGATACATAACAGCATTTGTTTATAAAAAAAGTGACTAATATGACCAAATTAAGTAGACAAAGAATAAGTATACAGGCGTACGGCGACTTCTGTCTAGCTATTTAGTCGTGTTACCCATTGATTCAGTTTATAAATATAATTCTTCGGTTACTTAAAGTTTATTCAAAGCGCTTACGTTTCAAATATTCGAATAGTTTCATATAGAGTATAATATATAGATTCATATTTTTTTGACGTATCAAATCCGTTTATATCATTCCGACTTTTGTAGATGGCAACATTTAATTATTAATAATTTTAAAGCAAAGCTGCAACTGGCGACGGAATAATGTAAACAGGCGATGAACATTACGAGTTATTTTTTAAAATTAAATTAAATGACTTTATTGTCTGTGGCGTCAAGCGGCGACCATACTCGACGTGTGTGTCTCTATCATTTTAATATATTTTTTATATTATAAAACGGAATGTCTAATAATTTTCAAATCAAATAATTCCTAAAATTTTTCGAAACATTTCAAATTTAATACTGTGAATTTAAGAATGATTTTTAAGTCTACATTATCTATGGTCAAAGAAATTTCTCATAAATTAAAAATAAATAAGAAGCGGACGCATTTTTTAATATCACACAATACTTCCGTATCTAACAAGACATTATATAACCATTAATTAATAAATGTTACAACACCACGTCAAGTCTGGCTGACGCTTAACTTTACAAAAGAAAGCAAAATTATAAGTGCTTTAATCTCTTGCAGCGCCGATGATCGTCAGGATGTAAATGAAGATATTGATGATGTCCAAGTAGAGGTTCAGGGCAGCGAAGACGTACTCCTCAGGGGAAATGGTGAACTTATGTTTACCTCCCATCATCAGCTGAGTGTCGTAGATGAGGTAGAGGGAGAATATCAGTGCACCGAGCGACGCGTATATCAGAGTCATCGTTTTGCCGGGGACGAAGATGGCGACGATACCTAATCAGGTAAAAAAAAAATACATTACATAAAAAAATTATTATGACCGTGGTCGAGTGGCGTGTACAGCGGTTTTCATACCGCCACTCAGAGGTCCCGGGTTCGATTCCCGGCCAAGTCGAAGATTATTTTTAATTTTCTATGTTGTCTTGGGTTGGTGTTTGTGGTACCGTCGTTACTTCTGATTTCCATAATACAAGTGCTTCAGCTACTTACATTGGGATCAGAGTAATGTATGTGATGTTGTCTCATATTTATTTTATTATTTATTTTTATTTTATTATTTCCACCCTTTTTATTTTAGACTAGGTTCAGCCAGTTCCAAAGATTAGGGGAACAAGTAAGCAGACGAACAGACAAAAATTGTATACATACATATTATGTATTCAGTACAAAGTAGTTATTTTAATATTACAAACAGACACTCAAATATCTATGTACGTATAAAATAAAAAATAATAATTAATGTAAAGTTGAAAAAAGGTGAAAAAGGCGTATTATTCGATACAAGATTTTGTAGATGATAAAAAAGCGTGGAATTAATACCTGTTGATTTCCAGGCAGGATATATTAATTTAATAATTGTATTAACTTAAAAATTAACTAACATGACTGTATTTTTTTAAATGTTGAAAAAGAGTAACTACTGAGTTTCTTGCCGGTTCTTCTCGGTAGAATCTACTTTCCGAACCGGTGGTAGCTTCACTTAATTGTTAAATGACGATTCAAAAGTGCTTGTAAAAGCCCACTTGAATAAAGTATACTTTGATTTTGATTTTGATTAAATTTGTGTCTTATTGCATTGCAAGTGGACCTGAGATATAACTGGCTAAAATTGGAATCGGTTAATATTTGATGCATGTATGTAGTCACCAAAGATGAGAAGAACGACGGTAGCGCAGAGCAGGGCTCCGCCCATGACGGTGAAGTCCCACTTGGTCTGGAAGGCGAACAGCGTGAGCGCCAGGCACACCGCCGCCGTCAGACCCACCGCCATCATCACCTGCGAACAGTCAACCTCACCACTTAGACCACACGTCACCATCAATGATGTTCTAGTAAACAGATATGTTATTAACGCGCAAAAAGCGAAGACTAGAAAACGTCCTAATTGTGACGTTTGCCTTTAGTTGTTTTACGTAGTAATATATTATAATACTTCATAATTACGTAGTAAAACGTTTTGCGTAATTAAAACATCTAGTTATCCCTTTTACTTATTGTTTTTATCAAGCTATCCTTTTTACTTGTAACGAAACGGTCCCCGGCGCGGCACACGTTTTCCTGTTGTTTAGTATGGATATAACATATCTGTTTATTAGAATATCATTGACACGTATATTTATTTACAATGGAATTATGAATAATAATATCCTGTTTAGTAACCATCAATGAGTTTAGACAAAAACCATAGATTATAAAACACAAATTCCCGCTAGAACGAAACGTTTCGCTAACGAAGGTGATGTCTTATGTAGCACTAATTATATATTAGTGACGTATTAATAAATTATTAATTCTTAACTATACTACCGGGAATTTGTATTTACTTTCCATCTTGTATTTGCTTTATTTGTCTAACTTTTAAGATTCTTTGCACTCCGATTATAAAAGATGTATTATAATCTGTGGCAAAGATATTTCTTTTTGTCGCGGTGCCAGATTATTTCTTTAATTTATCGTTAGAGCCTACTTCTTCCCATATTTCTCATAAATTGATAAAAGTGCTTAAAATTTTAGGCTACAAGTCATAGCTCAACAAAAACTGCCTGTTAATATCCCACTGCTGGGCTAAGGCCTATCCTTTTGAGAAGAAGGTATGAAACACAATCTACCACGCTGTTAGAATGCGGGTTGATGGAATATACATGTGTCAGAATTTCCATGAAATTAGACACATGCATATTCCCTCACAATGTTTTCCTTCGATGTTTTCGAAACATCGTGAGGAAACCAAAACATCGTGAGGAAACCTGCATGTGACAAATTTCATAGAAATTCTGCCACATGTGTATTCCACCAACCCGCATTGGAACCGCGTGGTGGAATATGTTCCCAACCTTCTCCTCAAAGGGAGAGGAGGCCTTTAGCCCAGCAGTGGGAATTTACAGGCTGTTGTTGTTGTTGTTGTTGTTTTCCTTCACCGGCACGAGATGAATTATAAACACAAATTAATCACACGAATGTTCAGTGGTGCTCGTCACTGGGCCATGTCGGCTCATAGCTGAGTCAGTCAGTCAGTCAGGGTTCACGTACCGCGTCGCTGGCGTACATGCTACTGGTGACGCCGAGAAGGAAGCTCTCGGCCACCGTGAAGATACCGAGGAAGATGAAGTTCATGGGCGCCGTGCGACGCACGCTGTGGCAGCACGCCATCGCGATCAGCGTCACCAGAACCACCGCGAACGCGATCCAGCTGCGCCCAGGGGGTACGTTATGGGGGGGGGGGGGGGGGAAGGTAGGTACAATGATAACACATCCTGCCTATTGCTCGGTCTATGTAACTTGGTCTTATAAAAATTTCAAGCTTATGAAATTAGATCGATAAAAGGCTATTTGACTATGTGAAAAATTTCTCGGTGGTAGGGCTCTGTGCAAGCCCGTCTGGGTAGGTACCAACCACTCACCAGTTATTCTACCGCCAAATAACAGTATTCGGTATTGTTGTGTTCCGGTTTGAAAGGTGAGTGAGCCAGTGTAACTACAGGCACAAGGGACATAACATCTTAGTTCCCAAGGTTGGTGGCACATTGACGATGTAAGGAATAGTTGAGCCAGTGTAACTACAGGCACAAGGGACATAACATCTTAGTTCCCAAGGTTGGTGGCACATTGACGATGTAAGGAATAGTTGAGCCAGTGTAACTACAGGCACAAGGGACATAACATCTTAGTTCCCAAGGTTGGTGGCACATTGACGATGTAAGGAATAGTTGAGCCAGTGTAACTACAGGCACAAGGGACATAACATCTTAGTTCCCAAGGTTGGTGGCACATTGACGATGTAATGAATAGTTAATATTTCTTACAGCGTCATTGTCTATGGGTGATGGTGACCACTTACCATCAGGTGGCCCATATGCTCGTCCGCCAACCTATTCCAATAATGTATCAATTGTCGTAATCAGTATATATAAAAGGTTGGTCACCTTAAGATATATTTTCGTGTGCTCGATATGAGCGATAATAATCTGCTTTTCAGATCTGAATTGTTTAAGGAATATTTACAACACACAAGAACAACTCACACATCAGATATTTGACTGTCAGCAGGCTACACCTAATAAGGGTGTGTATATTACGACACAACTTAGATGTAGCATCGGCAAAACTTGTATAACCGATCACATCCTAATTAAGTAGGCTATCCCAAATTATCAATATTTATTATTATTCTTTACACAAACGTAATAACTTGCAATATCTTATGACCTAATATATTCGTCAATTTAAAACGTCGATTTACATGCACTTGCTTCCTCGGGTTGAACGGACGCGATAATCTATAGCAACGAATAGCGTCGAATGGAGTAATAGGGAGCTAATTCTATTGGCTATATAAATCAGCAGTAATCGGTTTTATTGAATTTGCCGATGCTACATCTAAGTTGTGTCATACTATACCCGCTTGAACGATGAATCAATGCAGCTAGAAAGAATGTAACATAATAGTCATCCATGCCAATTGGCGAAAGTAGGGAGTCTGTAGACGCTGGTGACCAGATAGATTCATATATGCTTTTCAGCGTGTCTAAGTCCCGAAGTGAGGCTGCACAGATATACTCACAACATATACGTATTCCTCTGCACCCATAGCTTGGTCGGCGTGTGGTACACGAAGAGAGTTATAAAGGACAAAGTCACCAGCAGCTGACACATCAAGATCCCGTAAACCTGAACAAATCAAAAGTAAAAATATAGTCACATTTACGATTAACAGTATTTTTATTGAAATAAACTACAAACTTTTTTATAATATCCATATCAAGAGCAATATTAACGCTGTATAAATTTAATTCTCTAATATTTACTCAAATAAATGCATTCTTAAATTAAAATCTTATTTTTGTTCAAAATATGATTAAAAAAAAATTAATTTTATACAATTAATTGTGCTGTGTTAAAAATCAAATATTTGTGGCTTATCTAGTTCTATAAGTAAAGTAAAGCCACAGCCTGTACATTTCCCACTGCTGAAATAAAGCCTCCTCTTCCATTAAGGAGAGGGTTTGGAACATATTCCACCACTCTGTTCCAATGCAGGTTGGTGGAATAACAATATAATCATAAACTTACTAACAATAATTTAATATACAATTCAAACAATGCAAAGTATGTATTAGTATTTATGTGGTGCTTAAGCAAAGATTAATGGGACAAGTCTAATAGCTCATTAATTAGCCATCAGATATGATTAATGTTTACAGACCTTACTAATGTCCAGCGCTAACGTATCTGATTAGCCTCCTAGTAAGGTATCGAGCAAGTTATTTTACACAATGTATATACCATATAACTTTTATGTAAAAGAAAAAATATCTCAAAATAATCTCAAGGCAAGGCCTATTTCTATAAAAACAATAACAACAACATCAGCCTGTAAATTCCCACTGCTGGGCTAAAGGCCTCCTCTCCCTTTGAGGAGAAGGTTTGGAACATATTCCACCACGCTGTTCCAATGCGGGCTGGTAGAATGCACATGTGGCAGAATTTCTATGAAATTTGTCACATGCAGGTTTCCTCACGATGTTTTCCTTCACCACTAAGCACGAGATGAATTATAAAGACAAATTAAGCACATGAATCAGTGGTGCTTGCCTGGGTTTGAACCCGCAATCATCGGTTAAGATGCACGCGTTCTAACCACTGGGCCATATCGACTCTTAAACTATATATCTATACTAATATTATAAATGTGAAAGTAATTTTGTATATCTCTCTGTCGCTCTTTCACGACCATACCAATGAACCGAATTTAATGATATTTGGTATGAAGCTAATTTAAATTGCAGGGAAGGACATAGGCTACTTCTTTTGACTAACCCATGACAACCAACCGCCTAACGATAGGCAAGGCATGGGCGACAACTAGTATACATACATATATCGAGTCATACCTATCGTAACTATATAATTACCACCTAAAAATTTTCATTAAAAAAAAATAGATAATAAAATATACGGATATTTTTTTCTGATGTAGGCCAATCTTTTTTCTTTATACGTATTCATATGTTCACTTCACATAAACACTTCTCACCTTTCGAATAAAAGATTTTCGGATGCTCTGTTCGTTGAAGTCAAAGCCCTTGACGTCGGAATCCTCGCCGAAGTTGCTGCCTTGGCCCGCGTAACCGGCCGGCTGTAACAAGAGTCATGCCATTTCATATTATTTTTAAAACATTTTCAAGTACCTAAAAGTACCTAACCTATAAATTTTCAACAGCTAGTTCAAAAGTCTAGTGTTATTATTATTTTTTAATTCGATACTACTACTCCATCATGTCATTATTTGGGTTGTTGGTTAGAGATGGCTAATTAGCCATAAGTTCACCCATTGTACAACACTCTTAATCAACTCTTATTTTTTTATTGCATTTTAGTAATTTTGTTTTACTTTTTTTCCGATGTATAATCCTAATCTTTCTTTTTAATTTTGTTTGTGGTGTACAATAAAGTATATTTCATTCAATCATTCATTAATTGTTGGCAGATCTTTGTGAGATAAGATATTCCATCACCAAAGAGCAATACCTTGTATTATTGTGTTCCTTTTTGAAGGGCGAGTGAGCCAGTAACTTCTACTAAAAGTAAAAAGGTCATGACATTGTAATTCCCAATATTAGGGGGGCATTGGTAATGTAAGGAGTGGTTCATATTTATTATATCGACAAAATCACTTACTATTAGGTGGTCTAGGTAAATACTATACCACCTACTAATCTATACCATACCTACTTATACTATAAACAAATAAGATATCATTAATTTGTACTGTATTTAGTTTACAGACCAGATGTTAATGAGACTAAAAACACACACACACACATAGAAATATACTTTGTATTACTATGATCCGGTAAAAATGATAATCCAGTGTAATTAGAGGCGCAGGGGACTTAATATGACATCCTGTAGTTGACAGCGTTTTAATGATATAATAGTTGATTTATTCCTGTCACACTACTCGTGTCCAGGAGACTCATCACAATGTATTTTATTAACTTGTGAAATTATTTAAAATATACATTACAAAAAATTAGTGAAAATTCTAAAATTATACTGTACATAATAAATATGATAAATTATACAATATGAATATACCAAGTACGACTATATTTAATTATAATATTTCTAAGAGTCATTTAGAATTTTTGAGGTCACAATATGATAAATAAAAATTTTAACAAAAAGAAAAACCGACTTCAAACAAAACACTATTTTAAAACAAATGAATATGCACTAAAATGTAATAAAGATAATTGCGTATTCAACATATTCTTTAGAGTCCTCCCGAGTAAAATGAAATGATAAATATTAGACTACTTATAAGTCGATTTACGATTATATAACGTAGTTATAGTTATTGTTATATTTGGAGCCCAGTGAAAAGAAATGATGTAACAAACATAAAAAAAAATACAGACGAATTGATAACCTTCTCCTTTTTGAAGTCGGTTGAAAACGATATCATTTATATTATACTTTACAGTATATATTTGCCTCACTGATCTAGTCGCTAGATACATAGTAGCATATCTCGAAGTCTTGGTTTCAAAGCCCAATTCTGGCCATTAAAAAACTGCACGATTATACTGTTGATAAATTCATAGTAACTGTTCAGAGTCCGAAAGCAAGTAAACCGTTATTCCTGAACTCTCCAGTGGGGATTGCTGTCCCATTGGATAGTAGGTGTGTGTGTGTGTGTGTGTGTGTTTGCACACTCACTTATGCACAATAATATATCCTGATTAGTACAATATGTTGATTGTAACTCATGACAGTATTTTAAGATAATGCCATACATATATAAAAATAATCTAAATGATAGAACTATTAGTTCGATGACTGATAATTACTATACATCATAATTGAAGCGGCTTTTTACTAATTACGTAATACACGACATCGTCTGCCGGCGAATTGCTCGTATTTTATAATTGTATACTATTCAAAAAACCGCTTGATCCTTAAAAATTAACAACTTTCGTTCAAGATAGAGAGATACAGAATATATGTTGTTTGAACTTTTAATCAACTCACTTTTGCCATAAAATCGCCATCCATTACACGAAGCACATATTATATTTAGAGTTAAACATATACTCGACATTTATTTATATAAATGCTATTTAGATATTTATTAGTAATGTTATGTGACGTTAAACAAAACCTACTAGATTTTTAAACTTTGAAGTAAAAATAAGCATTATATATGTTTATGTAATAACACTGAGTAAGATCAACTCACATCACCATAGCCTTGAACCCCATATCCAGCTGGTTGGAATCCCGGCTGGGGTGGGGGAGGGTAGCCGGCCTGAGGGTAGCCACCTTGCGGGTAGCCACCTTGCGGGTAGCCGCCTTGCGGGTAGCCTCCCTGAGGATACCCGCCTTGTGGGTAGCCGCCCTGGGGATACCCGCCTTGTGACTGATCTGAAATTAAAATGTAAAAAAGTATTAATCATTTATTTAATTCGTTAAAACTTGGTATATTATCTTCTTTGTTATTAACTGTGTTTTATTAAAAAAAAAATTAAATATTTGTACTTTGTTAAGGGTCACAAGCACATATGAAGCATCACTTTTAATATCATATTATATGTCTACTACTGTTTCGGAGTGTAGATTATTCTTAGTAGTCTATTTTCTTACCAAAATAGGAATAGTACTAAATTTTTTTTAACTAATTGCAGTATTCTTATCTAAATAATCTTTTGATTAAGTAATATGCATTAAGTTTTTTAAAGTAAGATTAAAATTTATAAACCGACGGATGTAATACTTAAAGAAACGAATATCTTGCCCCAGATTTATTTATACGCGGAGTAGAAACATGAAATAGTGTATATTAATATTATAACTGTATATTTTTTTGTAAATGGTTATGCACGCCTTCGACCTTCTCCTTCATTTGTTTATTATTTTTTAAACGTTTAATTTCATGAGTGAATTGTAAAATTCTCATGACAAATAAAGATCGTAACCACATGTTATAAATTTATTTAGATTTTTCATTAATATAACAATTATTGTCAATTATTTTATCGATATAAAATAAAAATACAATTATGCTAATTAAAATTATTTTAATTTCATGAAAGACAATATTTAATTTAGGATCTTTTGACATTTAAGAAAAAAACGTTTATCGTCAATTATTTTGACTAATTAATTATCAAAGAATTTATATAATTTATTTTTTTACAAATATGATTTTCTATTTACCTTTAGCGTCTGACATTATACATTAATCGAACACACGACTATTGTTTTTTAATAAAAACTCAACACATCACATAACAATAGTAATTACTCCTTATTATATAAATTACTCCTTTGTATAAAATAACTCAAAAAATATTTTACAATAGGAAAAAAAATACAAGGACCACACTGCAACTCAATCCTTCATATAATGGCTAATTCTTGAATATGAATCTCGACGAACGTTCCTATATGATAAAATAGTCTTTATGACCGTCGCAATAAGAGCTAAAATCAAATACTAGTATCAAATCTGCTAAACAAGACATGCGTACTAAGAATTCTCACATCGTCGCCGAGCTTCATATGACCGAGTTTTGCGAACCGTGAAGGTTACTCCGTCACGGTAATTAGGACCTTGTATGAATAGATATAGGTGCTAAATTGTACGTTGGCAATGCGAGAGATAACAGTTTTTGCTTAAGTCTTATGTGCATTATTAAGTTATGTTAGGTTTCGTTTATAATTACATAATTATTGTTGTAGAAAGAGTTAGGCTTTGTTTTTGTTTCATAATATTATAATTAGGGAATTCGTTGGCTTTCTGTTTACATGGCTAAAGAGCCGAATTAAAAAAAGACGAATTTTGGTACGGAGTAAGCTTAAACCCAGAGCAAAAACATACTTTTTTATACCTGTAGCAGGTAACAATCGCCCCTAAAATGCCCCCGAGGCTGTAGGTGACAAAGAGTATTAAATAAAATAAACGAGGACAATTTATTGTAATGCCTATCTGAAAAAATACTTTCATCTATGTATATAACAAAACTGGAGTGTCTGTTTGCAATATAAAAATAAGTATTTTACTAAACGAAATGTCTGTCGGTCTAACGGTTTCCGGCTAATCTCTGGAACGGCTCAACAGATTTGGATGGGATTTACACTGGCACATAGCTGGTGTAAGGAGTAACTTATGCAACATAATATTTTTATGTTAAATTTCAAATCACACGGAACCGCGTGTTCTGCTAGTGTAATTAAATATTATACAAGAGGATGTAGCGAGATGCGTTTCGAATAAATTTCCGTTTTAGTTTCAACCGCTTTAAATAAAAAAAAATATCATCAATATTATATTGTCTTTTTGAATAAAACACTAAGTGTGTATACTGTCCGAACGGGTACAAACATTTCGAGTATTTGTTACCTCCGCGAAACGCCTTCACTGCGGACGCACACTTAGTAAATTCGGAATGGCTTGTTTATGTCTAAGATAAAGAACGAAATGTACGATTTGAAATAGTTCTTTTTTGTATCGAACGAAGGCAGATGTTAGAAATCTAAATATTAATAAAAGTTCTCGAAATAAATCGTTCTGTTATATGAATAATATCTTCTTTGTGTTTGTGTATTTTTTTGTGAAGTAACAGTAAAGTAACAGCCTGTTACTATACTCCAGCCAAATTCGATGTGGAATGTTTAATAACAAAGCGTTGCTTAGCAACCAACGTCAGGCACATGCTCAAAACATTTTTAGAAATATGTAAAACAATTATTTTTGATATTAATAAAAATTAAAATTGATGATGAATAATAAAGTATTTAAGACAAAGGACTAAGCGCATTCTTGGTTATAATTATAATACTTATGATCATCTGGAATAATGTAGATCTCAAAAATAATACCTCTAATTTTAAAATGATATCAGAAATTACCTCGTAGTTATATAATTCGCTTTATTAACTTTATCTATCGCCTCCCAAACGACAGGTCTCATTTAGATTAATTTTGTGTATATTTGAATGGGTCAATGGGAGGTTTGAGATTACAATTGCTCTAATACTGGAAAAAGCAACGTCTGTTGGTATACTAATGTATTAGTATGTTTTTTGAAGCATTAATATTTTATACTTTATTAGGAATGCGCGATAAGTATATATTTTTATTTAAAATTAAAATTATACGACTAAAAATATACACCACCAAATACGAAGATGCTGTATCGCTATTATATATACCTTTCTAAATCTGCCAATTGCTTAAAAAACACTCCAAATGTTACAAACCTGCGATTTCTTTACGTCAATATTAAAATATAGGGTTGTTAGTTTTGTAGTAATATTATAGTGGTAATTAAAGATTTTTAAACTTTTATTTTAAGCAAATTTTCATATAATTTTTTTATTGACCGGCTAATTTTTAGCTTTGGATTCTGTATTAAATTAATTTTTTTGTGTTTAAACAAGAAATTGTGTTATAATGAATATAGTTGTAATTTTAATAATTATTATTTTTTATTAAGAGTGTATCAACCCTAATTATGATGACACATCGTTTGTTTACTAAAATTCCAGATCGAATGTGGCTGGAGTATAGTAGTTATTACGTATTAATAATTATTACTTCATGAGAATTTAATTAAATAAATGGATCAATTGCCCATCGCCGAATCTACCCGTAAGATATTAAAAAAATGGGTTTTCCATACTATAGTCGTGGAATCAAAATTTTGTATTGAGTCAAAATAGCACTGTCTAGTGACATAAATTGAAATTTTACTATCAAGATTTTTTTTTACTTTGAGGTTAATGAGTGTCGAAGAACTACTAGCATTCGAAAGTGAGAATGTTAATCGTGATTGGTTGTTTCTGAACTTTAACGATTTACGGTAACGTGTTGTTTGAAGTTATACGAGTAGTTTTTAACCGACTTATTTTTCTTTTCTTCGAAAAAAGGCGGTTATCTGTTCGACATGTATGCAGGTAACATCGAATTGATTTATATATTTGAGTACGATTATTCATTTCGGCTTACAAGTACAAGTATAAGTATTTTTTTTTTTATGTTATAGGGGGCAAATGAGCAGTAAATTTCATTAAAATCGGCCGAGTAATCGCATAGATGTACAATGTGCATTCTTTATTTTTAGTTCACTAGCAGTTTCTCAATATGAGATAGGTTTATTTTTATTATAAATTATGTAAAACTCGCATTAGGCATACTGTGAGGACGAGTGTCATAACGTGTTGACATTATGAGTTCATAACATTTACGCCGTTCTCACTAATTCGATAAGTCACATTGAATTATTCTAAAATTGCACTTCCTGACGTCCATCGCCATTATAAAGAGCTTTATTTTATTAAGATTACATATGATGGTCCCGATAACCTTGACAAATCTGTTATGACGACCAGACTCCTAACAAAATATAACATTCTGTAACGGATTAAACCCTGTTAAAAAAGTTTAGAGCTGAGATGGCCCAGTGGTTAGAACGCGTGCATATTAACCGATGATAGCGGGTTCAAACCCAGGCAAGCACCACTATATATATATGTGCTTAATATGTGTTTTTAATTCATCTCGAGCTTGGCGGTGAAGGAAAACATAGTGAGGAAACCTGCATGTGTATAATTTCATCGAAATTCCCCCACATGTGCATTCCACCAACCCGTATTGGAACAGCGTGGTGGAATATGTTCCAAACCCTCTTAATGGAAGAGGAGGCCTTACCTCAGCAATTGGAATTAGCGCTTATATTGATTACAAATTTGACTTTGATTTGACACCGATATAACAAATGGCGCATTTATTGATTTAGCACACCCTTAATGTATTAAAAAGTAGCGTATTGTAGTAGTTTTGAGCGGAAGCGATTACCAGCTGTAGCGTCATATATTTCAATTTTACTGATGTATAATCGTTCGAATTTTGAATATTTTTTATCGAATATTTAAAATTCGAACGATTGATATTAAAGTTAATTCCCAATAACAAAATATAAAACATTCTGTAAAGAAAAAAGTAAAGTAAAGTAACAGCCCGTACATTTCCTACTGCTGGGATAAGGCTCCTCTCCCATTAAGGAGAGGGTTTGGAACATATTCCACCAAGCTGTTCCAATGCGGGTTGGCAAAGTATATGTATGTGAGTTATTACAACCGTAAGGGGACAAGGTAAACAAATAAAATTTGACGTCGAATTTAAGCGATATCATTGGTCGATAGCTTGAATATGAATAATATATGATATTGATTATGGATTGTGAAAAAGGGTCTTTCTTGGTGGCAGGGCCTTGTGGATTGGTACCACCCACACATCAGTTATTCTACCGCCAAACAACAGTACTCAGTATTGTTGTGTTCCGGTTTGAAGGGTCAGTGAGCCAGTGTAACTAGAGGCACAAGGGACATGACATCTTAGTTCCCAAGGTTGGTAGCAAATTGACGATGTAAGGAATAGTTAATATTTCTTACAGCGTCATTGTCTACGGGTGATGGTGACAACTTCCTTACTTAAAATTCAAATGGATAAGTAGTTTAGTGGATTAGTGTTGCATTATAAATACAGATATATTAGTCAACATCTGTTAGTAGTCCACAATATATTTGCATTAATCTATATATAGCATAGAATACTCAGGGCCGTCTTCAACCTATAGGAGAGCTGGACATTATCATTATCATTGTATAAAACAAAGTAGCTTACCGCTGTCTGTCCCAATGTATGCTTATATCATCAAAATTACGCAACGGATTTTAATGCGGCTTTTTTTTTAATAAATAGAGTGATTTTGATGTTTCCATAGTTTTTGATTGACATCTATATAACAATAATTCTGACAATATTACACTGGAAAGTATGTACGAAATGAGATCGTTTGGAATGAAAAAGTCATTTTAGAGATTTTTGCAATAGTGACGATGTCGTTCTGGATGAGCGATATGATACTTGGACAATAAAGTAAAGAAACACTGATAATTTTAGATGTTTCTAATGTGATGTCATAAATAGACCAATACGCGTGCCAAGTCGGGGCGTGCCGCTAGTATTAGGATAATGGCTCCTGTGACGTTGTCAGAACACAAAGAAAATTTCGTTGTTCAATTTACGAATAAATAATGCTTTGTTGTTATATCAAGTTACTGATTTATTGCCATCGAAAAATTCGGAATTTTATTTTGAACTGCAGCCCCGTATCGAACGCTGGAACCCGGGCACTTGCAAAGTGCTAACTGGGAAAGAAAGAGTCTCCCATTCCCAGAACCAGAGGGTCGAGGAGAGAAACAACCCCAACATATAAACATATTGAAATTATACAAAATAGCATTATAAAAACACGAAAGTAAAAATAACCGCCATCGAAACGTATTGATTTCTGTACAAATTTAAATACGATAGATATGATTGATCGAGTTGATGAATAACTACTTTCGTACTTTCTAGAGAAACCTTTGTATGACTGTCAACGTTTTCTAGAAATATCTGTTTATCTGATAAATATTAGATAAGAAAATAACTCGTCAGACTGTTTGAAATAAAAACAAGTGTATCATACATTTATATGACGTAGATGTATTGTTTGACGACAACCATTAACAGTCAGCTTCAAACATGTACCTATGTCGCAGTCAGCTGGTTAAATTAGCTTTTTAATTAGAAGTCTAGACACCTCGGCTTGAAAGACACCAGCCAATACATAGAATAGGGTACCTAAATGGTTAAAAAACGCCCGACTCTTTCTTATTTGGACTTCGCTGTCCGACCTGAAGTCGCTGCACCGTTTAGTAAAGTAGCTAGGCGTTTAATTGGATGGCTAATTAAGCTAGTTGCCTACGACATACACCTTGATATCAAACTATATTTTGACACATAAATGTACAGTCAGAGTAAACCGTCGTCAGTTTTCAAATTCATTTCTTTATCAAGTCTTCAACTCTTATTACCTTTTGAATCTAAACATCAAATCATTGCGACGCAATATGTCATTCTCGATCGGTAAAGCAGATTATCGCTCAAACTGAGCACACGAAAATAGATCTTAAAGTGACGAACCTTTTCTTACCGCGACTGTACTTATTTCACTTGGTTTTGAAATAAGGTGATTTGAATACTGCCTTATATTAGTCACATTGTATTGATGTGTTGTTACTGGTAAATGGGCTATGGTAAGTGGTCATTACTGCCAGTAGACGTTTGTCTTATCATATCATGTTGTTACACTTCTGCCTGTACTTATACTGCCTTGATCATTCTTCAAATCGGAACACATCAATACTATGTATAGCGATAAAGTATATGTGTGGGTGGTACTCACACAAAGTCCTACAACCAAGTAAACACCAAACAACAACATCTATCTATGTGTGGGATCGTCTTTATAACAGTATTTGTATGTGTTGTAAAATCATACAGCTTTGTATAGAGTCAAACGACATGAACTTAGCGCATTATTTATTAAAAAAAAAACATGAAACGAGTTTCTCCAATAGAACGTGTATTAAGTCAAATCGATACTTGCATCCTTGACGAGCTGCCAAGCTAAATATAGATTTTAATATTCTTTTTATATGCAAATACGCATTAGTTTTCACAAATGAAATATATTCTGATTTACTCGTAAATATTATTTAGGATTAAACAATGTCGAGTCTTCTTATTTCAAATTTTAAATAAACAACGAAAAAAAAAACTAAAATCCCGAATAGTTATTCTGAATTTAAAAAAGTGAAACTGATCGAACGCGTGCGTCAAATGTCAAAATGTGTTATGCGACATTGTCTATAACAATCATAAAGTTATAAGACATACGTATCAAAATGGCGTATCAAAGTCGATTGTCAACATTTAACGAGTGAGATACAAAGTGATATTTTCAAAGTAGTAAACAATTTGCCTCTATTTATTATTAACTATCGTTATTAAAGTATGAGTCTGAATTATTTGAGATGAATAATTATAATACTCGAATAACAAGGATGTTTATAAAATAATCTTTCCGTAATCTCGACCGATCGATCTTCGTGTCTTCTCTATCACACGTGACATTCGACTAATAATAATCCGTGCCTGGTACAGCTAGACTCCATAGATCTAAGAATTGACAGATATTATATCCTCACCATAAACAATACATATAACATATCTCATGTAACGTGTTTCCTGCCAGTTCTTCTAAATAGAATTTAAATTTCGAATGCGGGTCGGGGCTAACTCAAATTTAATCTCGATAATTCAATTGCTGTGTGTCTATATACGTACGTTTATTTTATTCTGACGTTGCATTTCACGCAAAGATTAACTTCGATATCAAGGTCACCTTTGTGGCATAGGTATGTTCGTGGTACGAAGGAAAGTCTCTTTCTAACATTACCATTAGCTTTAGTTACATTCGTTGCATGAACTGTTCATATTGATTTCACATTATATGACGTGACGTCACAGACGATAAATGTGTCACAGTTCCAACGCCTCCGCGCTTTTATGCATCGGACTTCCCCATTTCTCAGACATACAATAGATATTTAAAAATAGAATCTCTCGTTAAGATATAATTCGATGAACGAATCATTCGATTACACATACTCGATGCGACCGGACCGTTTTGGCTAGTGCGGCTAATTTTGATGAGATGTTAACTGCGCAGGATACATTACAGTGCCCAATTGTAAAGGCAAATAATGGATGCACTCTTTGATTCCCCAGTCTTATACTTTGTCTAATCTAAATCATTTGTAAACGTCTGATGCCAGATCATCGCAACGTTCGTTAAGGAAAAGGGAAACACACTTAATATTTCGTACTGAGAAATGGTCATGACTTCACAGAAAAACTCGTCATACAAAGGATATGTAAATGACCGATTACAAAGAGGTAAACGTTCGTCAATGTATTCGAGAAACAATTTACGAAACATTCAGACAACAATATTAAACACGTTTTTCACATCAATATAACGCGAAATAATCTGCAAAACGCAACTTAATTATACTTATATTAATGTTCTATGTTGTCTTGGGTCTGGGTGTTTGTGGTACTGTCGTTACGACTAATTTTCCATAACACAAGTGCGATAGCTACTTATATTGTCCAATACTTATTTATTTATATAATAAATAATATATATACATACAAACGAAACTTACTGCATATATAAGTTTTGTGTATATTTGTTTTCAGTTAAACATTACAAAGGCTTTAGCTATGTACCATACCATTATAAGTACATTCTTATAAAGGTTAATATACTGTGAATTAATTTAACCCAACCAAGTCAATTGAGTTGGTATGTTATTTAAATAAGATTAATAAAATCTTGGAATTTACTTTCACTTTATATTAAACTAGTAGTCGCCCGCGACTTCGCTCGCGTTTTGAGTTGGTTGTCATAATATGTTAGGCAAAGTGATCTATGTTCTTTCTTGGAGTTCGTGTTATCTTCATACAAACAACAACAGCCTGTAAATTCCCACTGCTGGGCTAAAGGCCTCCTCTCCCTTTGAGGAGAAGGTTTGGAACATATTCCACCACGCTGTTCCAATACGGGTTGGTGGAATACACATGTGGCAGAATTTCTATGAAATTTGTCACATGCAGGTTTCCTCACGATGTTTTCCTTCATAGCTGAGCACGAGATGAATTATAGAGACAAATTAAGAACATGAAACAGCGGTGCTTGTCTGGGTTTGAACCCGCAAGATGCACGCGTTCTAACCACTGGGCCATCTCGACTCTTCAAACAAAGTTTCATTGAATTCGATTCGCTCGTGAAAGAGCGACTGACAGACAGAGTTACTTTCACATTTATTATAGTAATATTGATAAGCCACCGAAAATCCACAAGGCAAGATAAAACGCCTAATCCGTGATCATAAAATTGAATAAGAATGCCATTAATAAGTTGAGAATAGCCATATGTAAATTCAAACAGGTTTTAACATCGTGAGAAACGTGTCTAAAAAAAAACTGGTATTTTAATAGAAAAAAAAAAACATTTTAAATGCGTTTCATTATGTTACATACTTTTGTGACACTTTTAATAAAGCAAATTTAAGCGTTTATGTATCAATAGCGCGCCCGGCTTCGCGCGTATGCAACACAGATACTAAATGTACTACCGAATGTAATAAAATTAATATAAAAAGTATCATAGCTTTTTGTTTTGAGTCAATACAAACCGCTATATCTGCATTTTAAATCTGTAATATCTTCGAAAACATTCATTTAAATTACATGCCGTAAAGGAATATATTGATCTATATAATAATAATCATAAATATAATAAATATTGGACAACATCACATATATTTTACTCTGATCCCAATGTAAGTAGCTAAAGCACTTGTGTTATGGAAAATCAGAAGTAACGAAGGTACAACAAACACCCAGACCCAAGACGACATAGAGAACTACTAAACCTTCTAAATCGACTCGGCCGGGAATCGAACCCGGGAACTAATAGTGGCGTACTCATGAAAACCGGTGTACACACCACTCGACCACAGAGGTCGTCAATGATCAGACAATTCTAAATTCTAAATTTCTGAGATAAGCGCGTTCAATCAAACAAACCAAGTCGCCCACTTTAGATAATATAGTATACGTTTACGCCAATCAGTAACAAATATATTTGTACAACAAACACAACCCGTTGATAAAATTAAAAATAAACTTGTTTTTTTTTTTAACAACATTGGGTAGGCAAACGGCCTATATCGAACGGGAAACTTCGGCCGCGGTTATCTGCGTGCATTTTAAAATGATTAAATCATTACATCGTATAAAAAAGTCCCGTACTGTCCCTATGTATGCTGAGATCATTAAAATAACGCAATGGATTTTGAAGAGGAAGATTTTTGCATATAAAACATGGCCATATTAGCCATATGCAAAAATAAACACTGTCAATTTTAGATGTTTCTTATGTGATAACGTAAATAAATAAATTCTGTAGTATATTTTGTATCAGTATTGCACCCGTGAGAAGGAACGAGAAAAACCAATACAAATCACATCATTTAGTCTTTTAAGACAATCAAGTAATATAGGTAATTAAATACCTTACTTGGTGGTAGGGTTTTGTGCAAGCCCGCTTGGGTGTGTGTGCTCAGTGTAACTACAGACAGAAGAGACTTAACATCTTAATTCCAATGTTGGTGGTGCATTAGCGATGTTTCAGATGATTCAGAATCGTTAAAGAGCATGTGTGCTAAAGGATATTACAACACTAATGAATTTCTAGTTGACTGCACACCTTGGGAATTAAATGATGGCCTCCAGGCTATTTCAAATAACAAAAATATAATTGTATTATTATTAAAAATATATATTGTACATGAAACATGATACGAAAAAAAAAAATATCCCGCTGAGTTTCGCCGGTTCTTCTCAGATCTGAGGTGTTAAATTCCGAACCGGTGGTAGATTTTTTGACTATCAATAAGAAAGTGTAATCACTTCTATTTTGGATTAAGATTTGTGCTTTTGACTTTGACAAATTATTTATGCACATCAATTGTCATCCTGGGATATCGGTTACGGCGGCGAATTTTAAGAGAAAACAGACCGCAAACATAGGTGCACTCTCTGCCCTAATTAGTATTATCAGGACAGGATATAAAGCGCGTGCATTCCGAGGCATGGTTGTGTACATACTTCTGACTTCAAGACTCTCGGCAGTTACCAAGAATCTTTCGATAGAAAACCAATAAATAATCTATCTATCTAGGCTAATAAATCAACGAGTCAAAACTATATTATAGGTATTATTGGAAGAATAGCTCATGAGACCGTCTCTCAGGGGATTTCTTATCAGTACAGTGTAATTAGTGTCTATTTAATTATCACGTATCCACCACACCTGCTGATAGCTATCACGATTTAGTCACTAAGTCATCTTCACCTGTATCGTAATGTAATTATGTGGTTAGCTTTAATTATGACTATTGAAGCGTGAGTAATCTAAAATAAACCTTATTATCACGCCGTATAAGTATATATTTATAATATATAAAGAGTAGATATAGAAGCACAACTTTTATATTGATTGGACGAAAAATCATTGGTAGATTTCTTGAATACATAGCCATAGTCTTCATTTCATTTTTTTACTGAAGTCCAATATTTACATAGAGAATAGACCACCTGGCGTTAAGTGAGTGCTCTATAGGAACTGCTTTTCTATTCTGTAGGACCTTACTTCGTGTATAACTTGTGAAATGTTATATAGATAATCTATTTTAAAGTGTGCTTAATATATAGGTTATAGTTATTACTAGTATCCCGACTTCACACGGAATAATAAGGGTCTACATACAAATTTTAGATAAAAGGAGAAATTCTTGCTTTCCTTCCGGTTAGGAAAGTTTAAATTCTCGGCCATGCTCTACGACCACATGTTTTTATTATGCATTTAGACCGTGAAATTAGTCCGTTTATTGATGAAAACCGAATTAATAAAGGAAGGCTTATAGCTTTCTGCCATTTCACATAAAGTAAAAAAGTAAAAGTAAGGCTTATAGCTTTCTGCCATTTCACATAAAGTAAAAAAGTAAAAGTAACAGCCCGTAAATTTCCCACTGCTGGGTTAAGGCCTCCTTTCCTATTAAGGAGCTGCATTTCACATTCGTGTTCTAAAACTTTTCTTACAGAACAATAAGGTTTTATTAAGAATTATGTAATATGACTATCAATGAGTTACCGAGCACTGAATCAAAAATTTCATTTACCTTCGTTTATATTACTATTACAAAAAAAATCCTGTTTTTAGATGGTAAAATAAAATCGATAATATCACTGCAGAATGGCTTAAAATAATCTACACTATACGACCATTGACCATTAATACTAATCTCGTGTTACAAAGAGTGACATTTGAAATCTGTTCAGTGGAAATTCAATCCAAAATACTTCATTAACTGGGAAAAGGTCCTTCAAATTTCAAGTGTACTTGTATTAAGCTATATATTATAGTACATGTCGTGTATTGATACTCAGATAAGTGATTACGTTTTATATCGAAGTATTTTTTTTAAATTGATAACGTCGGTGCGTCAGGCTGGATGTATGTACACTTAGCCAGAAAATGCTGTGGGTACTGTTGAGCCGAAAAGCACATAAAGGTCGGTTTACATTGATTCAAAGCAGTAAGGCTTGAATCCAAGTTCAGATTAGTTAGGTAACGTCACTTTTATATTGTGCCGGTGTTATGTTGAAGTGTTTAAATTGGTCAAACATCCTAGATCACTGGTTTACTGCATCAATGTAAACCGACCTTAACAATGAATAACACTAAATCACACACAAATAATATATAAACAGAAAGCTATCATGCAAAACGTTGCATATAATGTGGCGGAATACTGAACGCTCATTGGTCACCTATTGCGTCATCGGCTACCGACCAATGATCGTTCAGAATAGAAATAAGTTAACCTCACTTTGATCAACGGTTAGAAATAGGAGGTTAATGCGAAAAAAAATTTATGCACTGTATGTACAGGATCAATTAAAAATACTGTACACTCTTTCCTTCCATTCTCAGTCTATTATTTTATTATAATACTAGTACAATAATTTTAATAATTGTTTGTTTAATTGTATATCTATATGCACTAGTGTACATATTTTCTTAGCATATATACTGTAAACATGTATATGAGTATATACATTTGTTGTTTTTGTAATAACTGATCTTTATATCCATGTTAGATCATTTTTTTTTGAGAGTTTATTATACTATAAATCACTATACGCTTTCAAAATGTTAATAATTTGTTTCAATAACATTTGTATCATAACACACACAACCAATGGTAGCCTCACACAGCTATATTCTTGATTAATACGAAGCTATATTCATATATACATGATATGATATACATATGAATATATTCAGTATTAATTACACATTTACTTAGTGATGTACCAAATATCACTAAGAAAATGTTAATTAATCTTAAAGTAAAACAACAAAATAAATCATTTATCACAAAAATCCTTCATAAGCAATATGTAGCCTAAATTAAACTACGTGAAAAGTACACAACTAATGTTGACTGGCTTTACTTCTAGATAAGTTGTTGATAATGATTGAAGTGCCTATTTTCTAGTACTAGTATAAGGTGCACTAAATTTATTTTCCAACATACAATTTACGCTTTGATCGTCATCAAAGAACAAAGTTGCTTGGTATATAATAAACATTTCAGAACAACTTTTAAATTGTAACTGAAGACTTCAGAAATTATTTTTTACTTTACTTTTATCTAAGAAACTTAATAAACAATTAATGCTATTATTGATTTCAGAGTAAGGATCATATTGTAAGTGTTACATGCAGGGAATCAACAGCTATGACTTTAGCATTATGTACGTTTAAATAATGAAATTTAATTGTATGAAGGATGTATGTAATAAATGATTTGGACAATGGGTACAGGTGCACAACATAGATAAATAAATTTAAAAACCTCCGGGATATACTCCTGGACTCTGCCACATTGTCCAAAGATATATACTGTAAAAAGAAAAATAAATAATTATAATAAAATTGTATACATACACATTGTGTTGTAATTTGGATGGTCAGATGTATTTATCTTTTCGGAAGCCGTTTTGATTAAACTTCACAGCACTTACGCTCTTAGAGAGTGATAAACTGAAAAGATTTAAAATCATATTAGTTACGTATTAGGCAAGGTCCATCTAATCTACGACTATTTCATAATAATATAAAATCTAAATACTTATGAGTTATAAAAGCTATAATTAAGAAATATTATTCAATAATGTAGTCCATTGATAATTATAATGAACAAATATTTGGACTCAAATTGTAACATTAAATATGTTACAATTTACATTAGTTAGGTTAGAAAACAGCTGATGATAGATTAGAAATTGGTTAAGAGCCATTGCAATTTTTAAGTAACTTGTGAGTTAAATATATTATTTGTCTCAGTATCTACATTGACCAGATTACATTTAATATTATTCAGTTAAATAACAACCAAAGAGTATTTATATTATTGTATTTGTACGATTTTTATTAATATATTCTAAATTCAAAAAACAAGCTATCTTTACTAACTCCTTATAGATATTGTACAACGAAGAGAGAGTAATCATTATTTAACATCATTTCCAATTAAATATTTACCTAATCTATGTTGAGTCAAATTTACTTTCCATTAAAAACTCATTACTTAGTTATGTTGAATGTTTTCTAACAAACAAAAATACAAGGTCAATCAATGAATCATTGTGGTGAATTGTGAAATGTTTTAAATTTTTTATTATATTAATATTATAGTTATTTTTATTATGTGTAATTGTATACCCCACAATTTTACTTATGTAAGCATGCAACAAAAATTAACTTAATGTAATGTTATGAAAATAGTATCTAATAGTTTATATAACATTACAGGTTACTAAAAATAGGGGACTTTCAGATGCTTTTCAAAACAATGCTATCTTATTTTGGAGCCTTTTACCTAGTTGAACGAATCCATAATAAATACAAAATCCACAACTCTTTAGACTTGTATCCACTAAAATATACAATACAATGAGAGGTGTTGTCAAAAACTTATAAAGCCTTTTTCCTTAAAGGAAGGGGAAATCTATGTTATTATTGAGCCAAGTAATCAAGTTAAGCAAGTCATTACTTTTTTTATTTGTCTTTTAGGTGTACAGTAATCATAACAATATAATATTAGAAAGACATTGTTTAAAGATTGTAAGTAATTACTAAGCAATTTAAGTTGTAAAATCTTTGTGTGACTTGATTTGAAAACAATTAGAGGTCAGAGATAACTACAAATTCCGTAAAGAAAGAATTTCTTGTGTGGCAAACAGAGCCAGCTCATTATAGTTTAGTCCAAATAATTTAATTTAAATAAACTATATGTTTATTTTCAAAACATGTGGACTACTATGTCTAAATTACTTTTAATTTCCAGCATCTGTCTCATTATGTGGCTTATCCCATAGATCATCGTAATCTGACTGTATTTTCTAAATAAATTACACAATAATTTTAAGACCTACATCAAAAATTAGATAAAAGTTTTAGGGTCATTATAATTGGCTTAAAAATGAGAAATCGTTTTAGTATACACACCAGCAGCTATTGGTTGCTTCGCCATGAAAATTGCATCAATTTATCGTAATGCAAATATGAAATATGTTTAAAAATTTAATAGTAAAACAATGACGATTTTTATCGACAAGTAATAAAAGCCACTTCGTCAGTTTTATAAGCTTGAATAATGTGTGGAATTTAAATAAGTATTAATTGTATGTTTTAATTGTACTCTTCTTCTATCAACTATATCTGGAAAGTACTAGACTGCCGAATGTATGGCGCAACTATTCATCGATCCTTGTAAGGTACGTCGCTACTAAATAATATTATGCTTTCACTTACCTTCTTTACTCGTCTCAAATTCCGGAAAGATATAAGCAGTGTGAATCACAAACAATCACTTCCAAAAATATAGATAGTATATAAATTTTGGAAAACGACTACGCGTATGATATCACCCCGTTTTTCACACAAAAATGACAACAAATAATAATGGTGTTGCTAGACGCTAGTACTATAATTCATTAAATTCATAGACTATATCAATATCACTAGTAAGATTTATTGCATTACAGTTACTTTTATAAAAATATAATTTTAAAAACATTTGGAAAATGTATTATCTAACCTATTTCGTTAGTCTGCTTTTTCAACTAGTAAAAATATCAACTTACTTTTTATTTTTATGCAACGTATAAGATTTTTTCTTGAAGTAATCATAATTTGAAACGCCTATGGTAAAAATCAGATGGTTCTTACACATTTTGATTTAAATAAAGAATAATAAAAAAAAAGAAGGTGGTAACATAAGCATATAAATTTACTGGAAAGACCCGTTTAAAATGAAATCCTTTCACGCCACAGATTTGCACTATGCTGTTTAATAACAATAGTGATAACAGTTAGAGTTAACACTCGTAAATAATGATACTACAACTGCAAGTCTGTTAGATTATAACATAATCCAAAAAAATCTTTTTGTTACTATTTGCACTCGATAACCTCGATGCCCGTACTCAGTCTAATCTAGCGAATTAGGAAAAACGAACAGAAAATATTTTCTTTCAAGTTCAGTCAAACTTAGTCGTCTACATGTTACATGATCACTTACGATTTTACAAAACTCTGTCTCTTTGTAAATGATTGTAGAAAGACAACAACTTATAATATTTATTTAAATATTTGTTTAAAAATACTTACCCTTTGAAAGATTATATAAGTATAATCTGTGGTGTCTGTTGTCAAATGTCAAAAATAATTGTAACCTTAAATTTACATTTTAAAAATAAATTGAGAACATAGAGATTTATTTGAAAAACTCATAGAATAATTATAAAATATGAATACATTAACAAAAGCGATAAGCTGCTTAACATACACTAAACGTAAATATTTTATTATATTAAACTTGTTTGTGTTGGGATTTGCGAGAGTTAAATTTTGCTTAATTTACAGTAAACACCATCTCTCGTTCTTTGAGTTGTACACCAGCGCTGTATACCAAGCAATGGCGAGTAAATCAAGGCTTGTCGGTCAATCGGACGGCTGAGGGTATTCTCACTGATGGACAGGATTATACCTTCTTAGATGGAAGACCGACACCGTTACTGGTATGTAAATAACTTCATATTAGCATTTGTACCTATAGTAATTTAATTTTATAAACATATTAGAATTATTCAGCATTACTATTATTATGTCAAGTTGAGAACAGCTTGTAACAGGAGGAGCTAATAAGGTTGACATTCAAATAATAGTATATCATCTGTTCATCTGATACAGGCAGGTTTGCTCACAATGTTTCCAGTCAAAATTATGGAAATGGAAACTTGGTGATATTGAATAATCTAATAAATTATAATTTAAATTTCAATTAACAATGAAATTCAGTTTCACATATTTTTCAGATTGAGTGTTCTTGACCTTTTAAAATGTAGGTCATTTTGATTTAAAGAAATTCTTCTAGTCTTGTAAATCACAGTACATATGGAATTAATAGACAAATATAATTCTATACAATTAAACATCAACTACACACAGTTCCAATATTGTCTGTGTATAAAACAACTTTAAGAAAAATTAAAGATGCATACTTGATTTAAAAAAAGAACAGTATATTTTCAATTGTATCATTAAAATTGTTAACAATGTGTTTTTTTTATAATTTTCAGCAAAAACAAAAGAAACGCATGCTCAGAAATCAGGAATATGCAAGTCAAATCGTCTCAATGTGCTCAGAAGTTGATTTTGCGAAACAGAGACATCAGAATGCAATAAGAGCGAAGGAAGAAGAGCGACAATCAATTATTAGCAACAGGCTCAAGCCAAAAGGAAAGGCTTTATGGAAGAAATAATTTTAAATAATATTAATTTCTTAATTTTATAATAGGTTGTTTGTTAGTAATAAAATATCTTAGTTTGTACATTATGTTTTCTTTTTTTTAAATTAGGAGGCATAGACAATACCAATTATTTTTTACACTAGAAATTTTGTCAACCACTATTTTAAGATGTCAACCTCATCTCTAAGAGATGAGAGTCTCCTGTAGTATAATTCAGTTACAGGTATTTTAATGGGTCAATCCTGGATGGTTATTGAAATTTCGTTAAATAAAAATTAAGGACATGTTTTGAGCTTCCATCATAATGCTGCTTTAATCTATCTATGGATAAGAAATATACATTATCATTTGTTATATTGAAGATACCTCCCAATATTTTCTTTCACCGCCTAGAAAAGAAAAAGTATAACATACATTATATTATAATTGTAATAATAATAGAGTTTTGTACAAAATCATTTTTTAAATTAACTGTATAATTTATCTATGGCCTCAAACTATGAACAGATTATAAATAGTCAATTGACAAATGTAAAAATATTATGTATCTATCTATTCATAAATTTATTTTATGTATGATTGAGTACACAGGCTGAAGATGACTATATAGTATAGACTATATAGTATATAGATTCTATACCCTAAACAAACGCTAAATTTACAGTGCGAATTTCGAATTGTATCAGAGCAATTTCTTAATACTAGTAAAAATAAATAATTACATATTTTTACAACTAGGGCAAATATCTTGGGACCTTCGTTAGAGAAGCCCCAAAAATATAGTTTCATATTATTCCCTCGAGTTACAATTATATAATATTATATATATTCGGATAAAAATAAATTATACTGATATTATTAATTACTATTTTAAAAGTTACCTACAAAGAGTAAATAATGTATTAACAAACCAGCAGGTAGAAACTCTGTTGCTCCAAGGCATGTCTGTTGTTCCAGAGCCTTAAGACCTTGACACAGACATACATATATGTATATCAGTATGAAATCAACATTATCCAAGTGGTCTTGATTGCTTAGAATACAATTTTAATCCTTTGAATGGCTTGCTTTTTGCTCGCTATTGAATTTCTTAAATACCTACTGCTTCCAGTGCCGGCATTAGGGAGGGGCGCGATGGAGCGATGGCCCAGGGAGCCAAATTTGGTGGGGCGATTAGTGGATTTGGAATACTTCCCCCTCCAAGCTGGATCGCGTGGTAGATGGAGGGGATAGGCTGGGCCGAGTGGGCGCCAAAATGTTTTTGCCCAGGGTGTCAGTCCCTCTAACAACGGCACTGACTGCTTCGTTATTTACCGGCAGGGCCGTATTTAGGGGAGGGCAACCGGGGCGACTGCCCTGGGGCCTCCACATTAGAGGGGGCCACAGTTTTCAGCAAGTTCACAAATATAAATATAATAATGTTATTATTTTAAAAGTTACCGATACAAGTAAATAAATCATAGCCTACTGATTGAAATAAAAAAGTAATTAATTCATGATAATATAATTATTAGTTTGTTCACGCTTCTGTTTGTCTAGGGCCCTCACTGCTTTGTGGCCCGGGGGCCTCCAGACTTTTAAATCCGGCTCTGTTTACCGGCAAACTTTAAAACATGTGTTCATTAATCATTGATCATGATATGAAACAGTTTTCAAACGATTTTACACTGGACTTATTCTTCTTCGACTCGAGTTACTTTGACTCTTCGTCGAGCTCAAGATAAATGAGGAAAAATAATAACATTACCTAAATACACAGTTTACAGTTACATAAAAAAATTGAGTTATAGTTAAAGATACGGTTTTAAAAAAATATACTTATACTCTTAAGTCTCATCTGTTATTTGATAATGACCAAACCTGTAGTCCTATCGTTAGATAACATGTATCAAGACATCGCAAATGGGTTTTTGAACTAAATCACGGGCCAAAGGTGTTTAGTATAATCTTTAAAAAAATCAAAATCAAAATAAACTATGTGTATACAAGTGGCCTTTCACAAGCACGTTTGAATCCTCATTTAACAATTAAGTGAAGCTACCACCGGTTCTGAAAGTAGATTCTACGGAGAAGAACCGGCAAGAAAATCAGTAGTTACTCTTTTTCAACATTTAAAAAATCATGTTAGTTAAATACAATTATTTAAATTAATATATCCTGTTTGGAAGTCAAGAGGTATTAACTCCATGCTTTTTTATTTAATTAACTTTAGTTGATCAACTCCACAACAAATCGAAAATTCACAACAGTGCGACATTTTTTGTCCAACTTACTGGTGGATGGTTCCACAGAGTAAGTTGGTGCTTTCGCCGGAATGAAAATCTGTAGTCGAAGAATTGGACAAATATAAATTGCCTAGTTTCTCTTTCAGCGCTTTCTTAAGAACTTAAGCAAAATGTTCCTTTAACCTGATGTTATTTCAACATAATTTTGTCATTGGTTTGGTTAATATTAAAAATTTTACAATTTACAAAATTAAATATTGGAGTTTCTGTTTGTAATATCAAAATAACCGTTTTTTACTAAATGCATAGGTACGTAAACACGTACATATACCAAAAAAAACTGCCTGTTTGTCTGTCTGTTTGTTCCGGATAATCTCTGGACGACTGGAGCGATTTTAATGGGAGTACCTTAAGCTACAATAATATTTTTTTTGTTATATTCAAACGCTCACTAATTCGCGGGCATAGCTAGTCTTACATATAATCTTTGTCATTAGTTACTTTGTAATAAATAATAATACTAAAATAATAATAATACTTTAAAATAAAACTAAAACTTTTATACTAAACATATTTTTTCCAAACGATCCTGGCTCTGACAGTATTAGCTATTGTTAGGTATATCAATATCAAATCCGTACTGCATTATACCCTTACGCTATCGGGAATCTCGATAGCACAAGAGTATTATGCAGTGCGGATTGTTCATTGGGTGCATGGAACTTGAAACAATCGCTAACAATAGGATTATCTCGAAATCATGCTGGCTGGTAGGTGTAGTACAATTCTACAGATCTATATGTTGTTACGGTTTTATAAATGGAATACCACTTGACGTTTGTCTGTGTGTATGTTCGCGTTAATGTCAGGAAATAGTGGGTGGAGTTTGAATCCATTTTCACTAATAGATTGATTAGGATAGAAGACTATAGGCTATTAGCTATAGCTCAAGGATATTTCATAAATACGCTGTGCAAGTCGAAAAAGTTATATGAAAATATTATTGGATTGAATTCTTTCTATCAAAGAATTCTAAACAAAAATCTGTGCCGCTGAATTTACTTAGGGAGCGGAAGAAGCAGTAAAGTTGTCTATGGCTAAATCACATTGCTTTTATTTATAACGTTTAATAGTACGGCAGAATGCTATTTAAGAGTAGGATGTCGGGCAGAAGGAGGCACGCCCAGTGTGGAACCGCAAATGCAAGTTCACAAGGTTGGACGAATCTTATCCCTACAAGCAGTAGAGTTGGGGATACTTTGCAGGGAGTCGATGTCAGGAGCCATACATGATACAGAACTATAGAGTCATCGTCCCTAAGCCTCGACGCCTGGGGCGCTAAAGATAGGGCATTACCCTAGGGCCATAGAAGGATGAGATAGAGGCCTTGCATGTTTTATTCCAAGTGGTGTTGAAGATAGCAACTGGAATGACCTCGTATACACTAATGGGGGCAATACCATCCCAAAGAAAAGCTACACCGAGTCATGTGAGGAAGATTACATGGTTTGGCCGCATATGTGTTGTATCATCACGATTCCGCAGACTAGTAGTTTTAAGGAATGCTATATAACCTGTAGCCGGAGAAAGACCACAGTGGCGTGCACTTGGAGAGGCCTATGTCCAGCAGTGGACGGGTACGAGCTGATGATGACGATGATGATGATGATATAACCCGTTTCAAGAGGCCCATTTCAGGTTCCGCTGCTCGAAAAGGGGTATAGTACCAAGGATGTAGGACTCTGTAATAATGAAATTATTATCTATATACTGTTATCAATAGTTAAATAAGATAATTTAAAATAATATAGAAAGCGAACTGTATTAACAATACATATTAATAATTTGAAACATTTATTGTAATAGAGAACGTATTCGCTTGGAAATTTCGTCGTTTCACACAAGTTCTATTGACATAGATTATATAAAATTCATAATACATTGGGCCCTCCATAACTTCCGCGTGGCGAAGCTCTAATGGGCTGTAAGTGACCAGCGGTGCGAGCCACCGCCATTGTTTTGCTTGCATTAAAACGTCGTGTTAAATAATATTCAATCTATTTTCATAGAGCATTTGAAAGATTTTCTATTAAAAATTTCTTTTTGGATTATTATTAATATAAAATTAATCATTCTAATATTATCAATAGTAAAAATAACCACAACACTGCTGCTGGGATAAGATCTCTCCATTTGAGGATAAGGTTTGGAACATATTCCACCACGATGTTCCATGGCCGATTGGTGGAATTCACATGTGGTAGAATTTCGATGAAATTAGGCATGCAAGTTTCCTCACGATGCTTTCCGCTACCGCCGAGTAACACAAATAAGGCACATGAATATACAGTGGTGCTTGCCTGTGTTAGAACTGGGCCATCTCGGCTCTAATGTTATATAGAAGTAAGTTTTTTGTGTGTTGAATGTTTTGGAGTCACGCATAAACTACTAATCCGATTATTTTTATTATATAGGTAGGTAGGGGGGGATATGGTAAGTGGTCATAACGGATCATATACATTAGTGCCGTGAGAAATATTAACCATTCCTAACATCAACCATGACATTTAAGACATTATGTCCCTTGTGGCAGTAGTTACGCTGGCTCACTCACTCTTTATAAAAAGTAATTCTAATTGTTGTATTATAATTAAAAATGCTATATATATAATTATATACTACGTAATGATAATTGGCGGTAGAATATAGGGGTGGCACCTACGTAGGCGAGCTTGTTTGCACAAAACCCTACCACAAAGTAGACGATTTTGGGTGATTTCGAACTTTCATTATTTTGGTTATAAGTTTCAGGACACGTTTACTTTATATATGTGACATGAAACTATCACAACAAAGTATAAAGCCTTTTTTTGTTTATTAATACTGTATAGTAATTATTAATACTTATAAATTATTAATCGTTTGACAGTTTGCCATACTGTGAAATGTAACAATTACGAAATAATAACAAAAGGTAATGAGATATATATTTATTTAGCTTATTATATTTTTTTACAAACTTTTCTAATCCCAGTATGCCGCATATTTTATATTCAAGTACATAGTCGAGTATGAAATTTTTATGACTATACAGACACTTCATAAGACTGTGAAAACGATAACTAATAAAAATTGTATGAATTATTTTCAGAGACCTTTAAAACTAGTAAAAATATGCGACATACAGCTTTCATTTATAAAACACTGTGTTTTTCAGTAGTCTATAAATATATAAATATTTATACATTAAAATATTGTAAAAATAGACATACATGACATCTTCACATGTTGACATTTTTTAAGAGATTTTTTTTATTTCGTAACTATGTATTTTGACATACAACAAGTAAAAGTAAAGTAGCTATAATATTTATCACAACTGATGATAGATTATTATATCTAACTTTTTTACAAGAGAATAATATTTAAGAAAACTTTCATAGTAGATTAACAATATAGATAAATAAAAAAATATAAAAAGGCTTATTTGAAAACCTATAATGAAAATTCTTGCCTCCTGTGAGGTTTGAACTCACGACCCCTGGTTTACGAGACCAGTGCTCTACCACTGAGCTAAAGAGGCTGGTGATGTCATGGTCAAGAATCTTCATGGCTTTATTACAATGGAACAGTACACTAACTACCCGCCAAACTTCGAACGGTTATGTACGAGTTTTTATATGATGTACGGGCGGTCACAAGCGCCAATAAGCGCGAATATCAGAGCAGTAAGAATGAATATGAATGGTTAATATTAATTCCTTAGTAGATTTGCCAATGGCCATCAGTTTTTGTAGTTTAAATGTTACGAACCTTGTGGCTGTAGCTACAGACTTCACAACAATGTTGCATGTTGCTGTTTGACTGTTACTGATGAGTAGGTGGAACCTACCAGCTCGTTGCTAGGTGGGCAAGGCGCCGGTGCATAGGAAAAAATATTCGGGGCCCTCACTCAATATTTCCACTCCTCTATAACTTATTGCTTAATAACTTTATTTCTTGTAACCAGGGTTTCATAGCTGACGAGTTGTCTGACCCACTCTTTTCAAAGACTAGGTTAGAAGACCCCGGCGTGCTTTAAGTTGCAACTTAATAACTTACATAAATTGAAATATGGATAGTAAAATTATATGGGGTTTTTATCAGTAGCGACTGGAAATATAACTAACTGTAGCTATTAGTTTCGCATCAAAACATCCTTAGTCTTGTCGTTTTGTCTCACCATCAGATTATGAGACTAAGGACTCTCATACCTAATGAGTCAGCTATGCGCTATAATATTTCCAACACAGGAATAAATGATATAAATATAAATATTATAATTTTAAAAGCAACTGGGTATGTCTGTTTGTCGCTCTTTCACGACTAAGCCGCTGAACCGAATTTGATGAAATTTGGTATAAAGCAAACTTGAACTACAAGAGAGACGACGACCTCCATGGTCGATTGGTGTGTACACCGGTTTTCACGGGTACGCCTCTCCGAGATCCCGGGTTCGATTCCCGGATGAGTCGATATAGATTATCATTAGTTTTCTATGTTGTCTGGGTGTTTGTGGTACCTTCGTTACTTCTGATTTTCCATGACAAGTGCTTTAGCTACTTACATTGGATTCAGAGTAGTGTATGTGATGTTGTCTCATATTTATTTATGTATAAGAAAGGACATAGGCTACATTTTTGCCTCTTGCCTGACAACAATATCTTAAAATGCGAGAGAAACCGCCGGCAACTACTAGTAATCAATCAATTCCATCAATCTCTGTATATTTAGTCAACTCACATCTCTGCTGCACATCATACTATTTAATAGGACGAATTTTTGTTCTAAATTTATTTAAAAAAAAGGTTCAGTTCTATGTAGGATGTAAATTAAGATTAAACGTTTAAAAAACTCGTAAAGAAGTGTCTGTAGAAATACAATTACTTAGCTGAAATAAGGTAATGTAAAGATGAACATTGTGTGAAGCGAACCCTCTCCAAACTCGATAAGAGATTACTTTTATTTGATCCATTCATTCAACCATACTCACGCACGCAAATGAATGTGTGCGTGCCGAAATGTATGTGTGTATCTTTAAATAACCTCAAAATGGTTACAGGTTGAATTTTATTAATTTGTTTACTTTAATTACTTGAGCTGAGATGGATAGTGGTTAGAACGCGAGCATCTTAACCGATGGTTTCGGGTTCAAATCCAGGCAAGCACCACTGTCCACTATATATATATGTTGTTAATTTGTGTTTATAATTAAAGTCGTGCTCGGCGTGCTCGGCAGAAAAGGAAAACATCGTGAGAAAACCTGCATGTGTCTAATTTTCATCGATATTCTGCTACATGTGACTTCCTCCAACTCGCGTTGGAACAGCGTGGTGGAATGTGTTCCAAACCCTGTCCTTAATGGGAGAAGAGGTCTTAGCCCAGCAGTGGGAAATTTACAGGCAGTTTTTTACTAATCACTTGGTACGTATTAATGTTATACATAAAATATCCATTTTTAGAACTGATATAGTAATCGTTTATACGAACTTATTCAAATAATTTGGATATTTGTATGTCTACTAGAAAATTCCATAACATTCCTATTCACCGGAAATTATTACACGAGCATAGCAGTGATCGTAATAAGAAAAAGCCCCTAAGAAATCCAAATTATTAGATAATAAATGAAAACAATAATTAATACAAAGCATGTAAGCAACATATAGAAAAAAAAACATGTTCATGTATATTATTGACAATAATATTAAAGCGCCCGGAGCGGATATTTTCTCTGAAATGACAGTGGCGTCGTTAATTATAATTATGTCATAGTAACATATAGTTATAACTATGCTTATCTCTTTATCTCACGCAGGAAGCCGCACGCAAAAGTAACTACATATAGATATGTTCTATAGCGCTTAGCTATTATAAATGTATGTTATTAGAAATATGTAGATAGATCTATAGTAAGTTTAATATAACTCAAATGTATACAAAAATAGTTAACAAATTATATTATAAATTGTTAATCAAAAATAATCGATGCCTCCTGTGAGGATTGAACTCACGACCCCTGGTTTACAAGACCAGTGCTCTGCCACTGAGCTAAAGAGGCTTACGACGTTACATTATATATTTTAAGTTATAATATAACTATTTAGTTAAACAAAGAAGACTATTAATGTACATAATGTTGATACAAGGTTCTTATAATACATATATTAAATATATATTAATAATATATGTATATTATATATGTTGTAATATATATAATAGTTAACTTGGTGGTAGGGCTTTGTGCAAGTCCGCCTGGGTAGGTACCACCCACTTACTTCTACCGCCAAACTACAGTACTCAGTATTGTTGTGTTCCGGTTTGAAGGGTAACTGAACCAGTGTAACTACAGGCACAAGGGACTTAACACCTTAGTTCCCAAGGTTGGTGGCACATTGACGATGTAAGTAATAGTTAATATATCTTACAGCGTCATTGTCTATGGGTAATGGGGACCACTTACCATCAGGTGGCCCATATGCTCGTCCGCCAACCTATACCATAAAAAATATATATTATATTATGTGTCTTGACGTATTATACCTACATTGTTTAATTTCGTGTTTTTATCACTAAACATTTCAATAGGCACTCTATTTAAGTCGAAGTTACACAAGGAATGTTTTTCGCATTCACATGTTTCTGTTTAGGCAACAATATATCAATAGAGCTCAGATGGCCCAGTGGTCAGAACTCGTGCATCTTAACCGAGGACTTCGGGTTCAAACCCAGGCAAGCACCACTATATGCATATGTATGTACTTAATTGTGTTTATAATTCGTCTCGTGCTCGGTGGTGAAGGAAAACATCGTAAGAAAACCTGCATGTGTCTAATTTTATCGAAATTCTGCCACGCATTGGAACAGCGTTGTGGGATACGTTCCAAACCCTCTCCTTAATGGAAGAGGAGGCCTTATTCCAGCAGTGGGAAATTTACAGGCTGTTACTTTACTTTTACTTTATTGCTGTAGATAATAATAATAATGGGGACGTCTTAAAAAGACGATTTTCCTTGATAATCGCATCTTCCACTTCGATTAAATACCGCACGACACAACGGATATGGAAATCGAAATATTCTTTATTCAAGTAGTTAGTAGGCCCTTAAAAGTTTTTTTGAATTCTCATGTTAAATTTTACATTGTATTGAATTAAAACTGCCCCATAAAACTAAGTGTTGGAGTAGCGTGGTGTGGTCGAGGTTCCATCTTCTACTCGAGGTGAGAACACTAGAAATCCTTTAAGGCTTGATAAAAGAGAATTATGTACATATATATATTTTAATGTGATAGCTGGATCATGGACATCTGCAACACCGGGGAGCTTGCAAGGGGTTTAAGAAAGGTGTACGCTCATTTCTTGAAGGTTCCCAAGTCTTATCAGTTCGGAAAAACCGCCAGTGAAAGCTGGTTCAAGAGAGTGGTTGTGCGAGGCAGAAAATGTCTTAAAAATCTCGCTATTCTGGATTTTCGGACTGAAATGAAATGAAATGTCATATGTTTTACATAATTGTGTTATTTTAGAATTGCTGTTTTGTTTTAAGGTTAAAGTTATTTTTATCTTTTTTTTATTTTTTATGTCATGGCATATTGGAGAATGGAAAGCCATTGTGTTTTCCCATTGTTGACATAATAATTCCAGAAGCTTCTCATCGGTATCTTTTATTTGCTTACAATGTATTTATTTTTGGTAATACAAACATTCAACAAAAGGTAACCTCAGATGATTAAAATACGTTGTGATTTAATATAAATCACTAATGTAATCAAAAGATTAATTTTGCTGTCGAAATGCTTGGCTCTTGGAGTAGTGGTGCAAAAAGCTTTATCAAAAGTATAACACTCTGTCTCATTGCCTATACTGGCGACAGGAGCGCTGGTTCGTTTTTTGCCCAGAGGATTTGTGATTCAACGGGGAAATGCTGCTAGCATTCGTGCTACCATTCCACGCGGTCAAGATTTATACAGTAAGTAGTTTTAGTTGATATTTGTATATATTTAAGCATTTAATGTTATTAATTCTTATGTTAATAAAATGTATTGTTTTTAAAGATCCTGAATTTCGGATTGTCAGATAGTGAGTTTAAATTTCCAGCGCGTGAAACTGCGACGTGTTATTGCGCCTTTAATATATAGTACTAATTAGTATTAGCAGCTTTACTCGATTTTAAGAGTATTGGTTGTTAATCGTCATGTGTAAGACAAAAAAAGCTTTTGTCCTTTCTTGGGGCTCCTTCGTAACAAATTTCATGAAATTCAGTTCAGCGGTATGGTCGTGAAAGAGCGACAAACAGACAGACACACAGAGTTATTTTCACATTTATAATCAAATCAAATCAATTTTATTAAAGGAAACTTCACAATGATACGTTTTTGAATCGCGAACAATTAAATACTATACCACCTTTTCGGAAAGCAGCTTTTAGCGAGAAGAAATGGCAAGAAACTTGCATAGTTGCTCTTTTTAAATAAACAGATTTACAATGCTGTTGTAAACGTGCAATTTACAGTAATTAGTGTCCTATTATGGAACCCGAGCCTAACTCCAGGCGTTTCTTTCTAAAAAGTACTCTTTTAATGAATAATATGATTTGTTTATTAATTTAGTCTTAATAATCTTTTTAAATTTTGGAATGGTAAATTGGTTATATTTTCCGGTATTTTATTAATATTAACTAGCAAACAGCATCTAAGCATACAATGGGACAGACAACGGTAAGCGACTTTGTTTTATACTATGTAATGATAAAGATTAATTAAACCCTCTCAGAAGCGTTCTGCATCTATAGGTAAGTTTTATGTATATATGTTTAGTAGTCTGCCAATTAGGATTCCTCATTTATAGTAGAGATAGTATTAATTAGTCAGGTCTCATATCTGGTAGTAAAACGCATTGAACTATTTACGAAATGTTACATACGAATATTAGCTACCATTATTAGGGTTGCGTATGCCCAGTAAATTATAATTATGTCGAGTTATGTATTATCGAAGTTAATGGTGAGTGCATACTATGTCCAATTTTGTCATGTATTATTGTGGAAACCTCTATTAAGAGATAAATGTAAGTAATTAAATCCTTGTTTGCTTTATATATTGCATATTGTGTTCAATAAAGAGTAAATAAATAAAAGGTTGTAATACGACGCCATTATCCTAATAAGTGTAACCATTAAATACGTCCATGGGAGCATTAATGGCAAGACGTGCGTTTAGTGGTGGTTTGTATGCAGCGACGATTATTATTGTATGGCCCACCATGGTGTTACGCTAAATTTACTCTGCTCGTTTGCAGTAGAGTATATGGGGTTCCATTAAATCATGTCTTATGGGAACTTTAGTGGAAGTTAGTTTTTGTAGTAAATATTCTTTTTAATACTTACTAGCATTCCCGGCTTCGCACACGTTTAGGGTGTTGGTTGTCATGCGTTAGACAAGAAAAGAAGACTATTTCCTTTCATGGAGTTCAAGTTTGTTTCATACCAAATTTCATCGAATTTGGTTCAGCAGTTTGGTCGTGAAAGAGCAATCGACACTTTCACATTTATAATATTAATATAGATAATGGTATTATATCTACCTGGTGGTAGGCTTTATGCAATCTCGTCTGCAACAACAACAACAACAGCCTGTAAATTCCCACTGCTGGGCTAAAGGCCTCCTCTCCCTTTGAGGAGAAGGTTTGGAACATATTCCACCACGCTGTTCCAATGCGGGTTGGTGGAATGCACATGTGGCAGAATTTCTTTGAAATTTGTCACATGCAGGTTTCCTCACGATGTTTTCCTTCACTGCTGAGCATGAAATGTAATTCATTTCGAGAAGCCAAATTAAAGACAATTTAAGCACATGAAACAGCGGTGCTTGGCTGGGTTTGAACCCGCAATCATCGGTTAAGATGCACGCGTTCTAACCACTGGGCCATCTCGACTCTTAACTCGTCTGGATAGGTATAAAATAAGAATATTTAATATCTATGTTTCGGCCTTTTCAAATCTTAGATTTGAGGGCTCCCTGAGTTCCGAGGCCCTAGAGCACTGAATCACCTAGCCTAACGAGAGCTACCTTGGACACAAGGGACATAAAATCATAGTTCCCAAGCTTGGGGTCACATTGGTGACGTTAAGAAGTATCTAGCTTATACCTTTGTGGACGTTATCTAGTTTAATAAAATATTATGAAATTCTACTACTTGGTGGTAGGGCTTCGTGCAAGCCCGCTTGGGTAGGTACCACCCACTCATCAGATATTTTACCGCTAAACGACAGTACGCAGTATTGTTGTGTCCGGAACACAAGGGTGGTTTGAAGGGTGAGTGAGCCAGTGTAACTACAGGCACAAGGGACATAACCTTAGTTCCCAAGGTTGGTGGCGCATTGACGATGTAAGGAATAGTTAATATTTCTTACAGAGTCATTGTCCATAGACAACAGACAGTGACTCTGTAATCAACATCACCCATAGGTGATGTTGATCACTTACCATCAGGTGGCCCATATGCTCGTCCGCCAACCTATTGCATAAAATAAAAATAAAATACCCATATTCAAGTAATAACCATGGATCTATAATGACGATGGAGTAACAGGCGAACTATTATACTGTTGTTTGCGTAGTTATCGCGCAACCAAAGATGGCACGTTTGTTTTAGTTCTTTTGTAGCGCCACACGTTATTTAAATATATTCCATATTTAAATATGTTATTTCAATATCGAAATAATATAAGCTATTATTTATGTAGGTGTTGTTCTTTCCGATTTCAGCCATGACATAATACAAACACGCAAATACAGGTGCACTCTGTAATCCGTTCCTTTCATAATTCCATGGACCAGCAAGACTAGGAGGAGTTCAGGTTCAGGATCAAAGGATTAACGTGCTTTCCGAGGCACATTATACACTTGCAACTATCACACTCAGGTATTTTACTTTTCTGTGTACAAAAGAGATTTTATTTACTAAACAGTGTTTATAATTCACCTCGTGAAGGAAAACATCGCAAATGAATCTGCATGTAGTGAATGAAATTATTATAAAGTTCAGAACCGGCTTTAACCATATAGGCGCTCCAGGATGGACATTCAGCGCCAAGTTCAAAACGGGTTGACATTTGAGAACCGACTATATGCACAGAGTATTTTAAACGGGAGGCAGAAGATTCCAGATCTTAGCGCTCTCTAAATTTGGCGCTCTATGCCGTCACTGAATTGCTCCCCTCCCTAACGCAGACACTGATAAATTTGCAAATCTTTTAAAAATTAAGGAAACTTATTGATATCAGTAATTTAAGTGGTACGATGTACTTATATCGAGTAACTTGAAGTATTATGCGAAAAGCCTATGTACTCGTATTACCGCATTATTGAATTCTCTCAAATATATTTGTTTATTTTGTAGATATTTTAAAATAAACAAATATGTTATTGATATCGTAAATACCAATGTTTATAAAACAATCATTGAAATATTTTTTATTTTAATGAAACATATATGTATCAACGTTTTTTTTTTAAATTAATACAATGTCAGATTAATATTAATCGTTCATAGTTATAGCAGCAAAACTTAAACGAATAAAGTTAATATCTCATTATGCCTCCTGTGAGGTTTGAACTCACGACCCCTGGTTTACGAGACCAGTGCTCTACCACTGAGCTAAAGAGGCTGATATTGACTTTGCCTTATAATGGATACTGCTTGAATTGTTGAAGAAGACCCAATATACAGGAATAAACGATTATACGGGAGTGTTGGGTTGGAATTCTTGTTCGCCAAGGATCGTGGGTTGAGTTTGGAGCAAATAGTATATTTTTTCAAGGAGCTAATTCTATTTACATGTTTCTTTTGTTGCGGAAATCGTGGGAAATTGTATCTTGTAATGATTCTTTAGAGTTACACATTTTATGTAGAAATATTTATTCAGTATCTTCTTATTGATCAAAGACCCTTATTGTCAGTTGCCTTTGCACGCGCTTTTTTGGAGTTGTTTTTGGAAGTTCAAGCTAGCTTTTTAAGAAATTTTATCGAATTCGGTTCAGTGTTTCGGTCGTGCAATAGTAACAAACAGACTGTACTATCGCATTTATATTATATTAGTATAAATTATTTTGTTTGAAGTTAAATTTCTTTTGGCGCGCCTCGATAGAATACGAGTAAATGACAATGTCCAGTATTCCAGTGTTTAGTATAGAACACCATCCTATGTTACGTCATACCGTTTTTCAAAACTGTAACATATAGTGTCTAATCGATATAAGTATATTTTTTTGTATATCAGCGTCCAGTATCTCAAGAAACGTGATGCACAATGACATGGAAACTTTATATGTAAAATTAATTTGTATATAAGTCGTTATGTGATGTGTTGTATTGTACAAAAATATATATATATTTCATAACATAGCTGATCTGTTTGGTAATCGAATTAAATACGTCAATCTATGGTTTGTTTATATTCAATTCTTCTTTGACGACAATAGGCTATAATATACATATATATGTATAGACATTTTACTGCCAATATCAGAATAATTAATTATAAGTGGGCGTATATTCAAACTATTGTTCACAATGTTTTAATTAAGCAAATAAATTACACAGATAATTTAACAGTAGTTATAAATATCGTTCGTTACAAAAACTATTGGACATTAGCGATTCGTCGCCTACGTGGTGCGCGGGAAATCTTGAATGTTCATCATTCAAGATGGCTGCCTCGTTACCATCGCCGCGACGCTTCAGTCTTCACTAGAGCGCCGTCCAACTTCCATTGACACTCTTTTCCAGCCAGTACGAAAAACAAGATGGCGCACCGTGTACCGTCATATACATAAATACATAAGCGTGCTTGTTTGTGACGTCTAAACTACAACCGATTATCAGGAAAGGTATATAGTAAGTTGTTAGGGGTATGGAACAACAAAGACACCAACACTTGTCCGTCTCACTCACACGCGTTCAGAAAATAATAAGGAATGTTCTGTGACAACCTCATCAAATCATATGATTGAATTAATGAACGTTTTTCAATATTATAATTTTTTATATATGCGTAATACGAAGTCTTTTATATTACTAAACTGGACTTTTTTATTGTGTTAAAATTATTCTTGATGGTATTAAAAATATGTTCTTAGAAAACATATTATATTGCCTCCTGTGAGGATTGAACTCACGACCCCTGGTTTACAAGACCAGTGCTCTGCCACTGAGCTAAAGAGGCTTGCGATATTATGATAAATATTGTAAATCATGTTAAAAATCCTTAATACAATATTTGAACTATAGTGTATATATTTTCATCGTATCAATTGCCTACATAATGTTAAGTGGTCACCACTTCGCTTTCAAACCACCATATAACTATTAATAAGTAAATAAAAAAAAATTGGAAGAGACGCACGTATAAGGCTTTTTGAAAGTAATCATCAATAATAATCATAACAAAAAATAATAATCATCATTGGCGCTGAAATAAATACAAACCATTCCTCACATGGCCAATGCTCCGCCAATGTTTGTTCCCAACATTTCATGTCCCTTACGCGAGTAGTTACAATGACTCAAACCGGAATACAATCACACCCAACATTTGCCATCTGGCCGTAGAATATATGATGAGTGCGTACCCAGACGAAGACAAAGCCTCAAATCAATGACATATAGTTAAACATTGAAAGCACTCAAATCCGTACGCCGGAGCTGCTTCCGATCTTGGTTTTCCCGTCCTATTTGATAATGAGAGAACGGGGAAAAGCACTTGTGTATTCACACTTGCTTGTATAATGCCTTCAAAATTAAATCGAGTCTAAGCTGGCGCGTACAGTTTGATTTTCATTTCATTTTCGTCATACATTGGTAAAATATGTAAACCTTTTGGTAAAAATAAAAGCTACGAAAAGATCTCTGGTCATTCTTGGTGCCTTGTGCACTACATATATCTACCTTCATCACATTCGTGATGAAGGTAGATATATGTATGAAAACGGTTGAGGGATATCAAAATTAGTTATAAATAAACCAAGAAAATATTTTCATTTAGATTACTAGTTGTCTCCGTATATTGTTGGTGTCTTGTGCACTATTAGGCAGTCTATCTGGCTGGTCTCTTAGAGCATTAGAGTTGTAACCAAAGTCTAGGATATTAATTAATGTCATAAATAAACCAAGAAAATATAACCTTTTCATATAAAATTTCGTTTGTCGTATTTTTTTAAATAACTTAATAATGCTTCTTTGATTAAATTTTTTCAACATTTATTTATTTAATTTATGTTTTATTGCACGAACAGATAACGGTACATTATACTTAAGGATTAAAATTTAAAAGTTGCATTGTTGAGATCTCTGAGAGCTGAGATTGTCCAGTGGTTAGAACAACAAGCATCACTATATATATGTGCTTAATTTGGGTTCATAATTCATCTCGTGCTCGGCGGTGAAGGAAAACATCGCGAGGAAACCTGCACGTGTCTAATTTCATCGAAATCTGCCACATGTGCATTGTGGTGGTGGAATATGTTCCAAACCCTCTCCATAATGGGAGAGGAGGCATTAGCCCAGCAGTGGAATATTTACCAGGCTGTTACTTTACTTTCACTTTTTTTACTTTTTGCAACAGGCGTTTTTGTTTGTCTTAAAAAAATGTTCATCTTTTTGGTTATGAATCCCTTCTGATATTAATATCAGTTAAATAACACAGTATTATATTAGATATATTGAACGTATGCTTTCGATAACATTCGATAACAGAAATTCTAAAAAGGTTATGCGGTTAGGTCTTAATATAAAAAAATTAAAATTTTAAACAATGCATTATTTGAAAAAAGAATTGGTTTGTTCATTTGATTTTTTAATCTTGGTTTGAATACGGGCGACGAGCAACGAATTTATTCCTTAGTGAACAGATTTAAACACAGTGACTTTTAACCTTTTCGATTATTTTTCTAAGATATAATTTGGATAAGCGTAATGTTTCTCATAACTTAGAAGGTCAATACTTCTTGACCTTGAAAGAATAATGATTTTTTTTAGTATTTTTATTACAAACAACAAATGATACCCTGTAAAAAACAAAGTCAAAATAAAATAATATCGACGTAAAAAACCAATACTATATCAAACATAACATTAGAAAATCTAATAAAAATTATTTTGTAATATGCCTCCTGTGAGGTTTGAACTCACGACCCCTGGTTTACGAGACCAGTGCTCTACCACTGAGCTAAAGAGGCTGTGACGTTATGACTCAAGTTAAGCTTGTGTATCGAACAAATTACGGAACAAAGTGTTACCATTGACCACAATGAACAAATGGTAGATACAGATATTCATAGTTTTAATGATAGTGATCACTAAAATCTTGATAACATTCTTGTTACATATTTTCAAAATCAAAATATACATAATTCAAGTATGCTCGTACAAGCTATTTTCAATAGTTGCTAATAATATAGGATTAATTTAAGGTTTAAGCCATCGGTGTATATTCCATAGATTTGACCGAAATACAATAATGGCAAATAAAGTTACTTTTTTTCTATAATGAAACTACAGACAGACGTTAATCAAATACGACTAAATTATTATCTTGAAATAGTCACTCATCTGTTATGGTAAAATGTTAAACAACGTTGATGATAAATATATGTATGTATACCTAAAAGAAAGAAAGAAAAGTTTATTTGGATGCGGCACAATTATAAAAAAGTATTAAAAAAAAATTACCAAAAAAAAAATCAACCAACTACATACTACTTAATTTACGAAAGAAACACAACAAAAATGAAAATAAAAAAAATAGATTTGTAGCTACATTTTAATTTTCAAATAAGGTTTCAAAACTCAATGCTGTTTTCAAAAATATTGGACATGAATTAAGTATGATTCTACTAAGTCAATTAAAAAATAAGGTTTCCAAAATATAAAGTAAGTGTCGAAATGTAGTAGAAAAGAACCAGTGGCAACAATTAGTGGATTTTACTGGAAGATTGCGAGTTGAAATAATTTTTAATTGCTTAATTTTGCTATTAATTATATTTTGCGTTTAGCTGGAAAGCAAAAGGTCAGGAAACATTTTTCTATACACATGATATTTATAAACACGTGTGTAACTACTATTAGGGTGTAGTGGAATAAACTATATTTATTTTATTTATTTATAGCCACCTTGTCAAATATTTACTGGTTGTTACTTTAATTTTACTATTATAAATATTGCAATAATACTGGTTTACTTTATTTTGGGTCAGGCTGACGTAGAAGACAACGAATAACAATAAAAATAAAGATCACATCTCGCTGCCTCCTGTGAGGATTGAACTCACGACCCCTGGTTTACAAGACCAGTGCTCTGCCACTGAGCTAAAGAGGCTGATGACGATGATGCCTTAAGGAACCGATATCAATTACGTATCTATTGGTAAATTTGATAATTCAAATACGTAGTAATATTCTGAAGTGTTTAAGTAATGTAATGTTATTCGAAAATGATTTTTATCTAACACCTTTTAATTTTATTGTAAATTATCTTTATAATAATTACCATATTGTTATTAATTAATTTGGTTTCCATCAATAAATAGTGTTTTAAGAGCAATGTGTATGTGTATTTGACGACCTCCGTGGTCGAATGGTGTGTACACCGGTTTTCAAGGGTACGCCACTCTGAGGTCCCGGGTTCGATTCCCGGCCGAGTCGATGTAGATTACCATTAGTTCTCTATGTTGTCTTGGGTCTGGGTGTTTGTGGTACCGTCGTTACTTCTGATTTCCATAACACAAGTGCTTCAGCTACTTACATTGGGATCAGAGTAATGTATGTGATGTTGTCTCATATTTAAATTATTATTTATTTATGTGTATATGTACAATACAGTTATATTATAGTAGAAAAAAGCCATGAAAAAAGCAAATATCAATATTAATTTAAATATCAATTGGAAATAAACAAGAAATTTTCTATTTATGTTTATTAAATCTAGAAATGAAATATAGACCTTCTTGGTGATTTTGAATAAATTATATTTTGAGTTTTGATACAGAAAGTAAAACTTGTGGAAGAGAGGTAGCCCTATACGATATAAAATATACTTAAATTTGGTCTTTGTAATCTGCGAAGTAACGGCACGGCCCCAGGCGCGTAAGTTAAGGAACCCTTCTTAACACGTCATGGCTTTTCAATCTTGGGGGCAGCGGTCAATTGTATGATTTATAAGGTATTGGATTGATAAGGCCTTCCATTGTAATAGACATTGTATCTATTATCTATACATATAATAAAATGAGAGTGTCTGTTTTTAATATTAAAATAGCCCTTTTTTACTCAATGCATATGTATGTATACACGGTACATATTACCAAAATAACATTTTTTACAATTTCTGTCTAATCTATGGAACGGCTGGACCGATTTTGATCGAACTTTCAATGGCACATAACTGATATAATAAGGAGTAACTTAGGCTACAATTATATTTTTTTTTGTTAAATTCAAACGCGTATATGGTCGTGGGCACAGCTAGTACCTACAATAAAAGTAAAACAATTTGCGTCTTAAAATATATGTACACATTATAAAATTAAATATAGGGTTGGCAACTAAGTGATTGCCGATTTCAAACAAGAAGGAAAATTTGAAATTTTTCCATAAAACGAGTTTTTGTTATATCCAAACATTTTTAATGCACGTGTGCGATACATTGAGTTTCTGTGCAATATCACGACGTGTTGTGCAATCTGAATCGATAATGGCCCTGATATGGGTACCATCGACTTCGACTGGACAGCCAGATCTTTCCGATTTTCCGATTTTCGAATTTTCCGATGAAATATCACCAGAACGAATTCTGGCAAACCATTTTCGACACTGCCTTTCTTTCAAGGCCCAATTTCCGTATACGGCATATAACTTCTTTTGTGCTTGCGAGGCGTTCTTGCCTTTTCGGAAGTAATACAATAAAATATGTTTGAAATGCACGTCCTGTTCTTCTATTTTTTAATTGAGATAAAAACAAAACTAAGGCACTAATCGATATATATTTTTTTACTAAATTAAAGTGAGAAGTCTAAACAATTAGAAAAAAATATAGGTTTGGTGCTTTGACCACTTTCACAAAACAAAAAAAGCCTAAAGTCCACCTATCCACAAAATCGGCAATCACTTAGTTGCCAACCCAATAGATACCTCCAATATTGGTGATTGTATATATGTATTTTCCCCATTTACTTTTATATACGATTTATTTATTAATAAAATATATAAATCGAAGTGACGCTAAAATGTAATAATATTTTAAATCGAGCATTCCATTTTCATTTAATAGCGCCGTGAACAGCATGTTAAGCGAACCTAAAGTATAAGACATGATTAACTATCGCGGTTTTAAAAAAAGGAAATTTGTGAGTATTGTAATTGTTTTTGCTGTCTGTACTATTATTCTTCTTACGCACACTATGACATTTTGTAAGCACAAGTGACACTCACAGCAATGCACTCCGGTAACAATTAAACGTGAACGGGTGTGCCTATGTGAATAAATGTACCACACTACACAGCTTATGTTCGACCTGAAACATAAAATTATAACACAAAAACACCCATAATAATGTGTTATTAACATAATCAGTAGGTGGCTTTGTTTATGGAAATCAGAAAATGTAAACAAACAAAAGTTATTCCCACATTTATTTATTTATGGAAAAGGTTGTCGGACGATCGTATGGGCCACCTGATAGTAAGTGGTCACCATCACCCATAGACAATGACGCTGTAAGAAATATTAACTATTCCTTACTTCGTCAATGCGGTAGGATATCTGATGAGTGGGTGGTACCTGTCCAGGCGGGCTTGTACAAAGCCCTACCACCAAGAAAGTTACCACAAAGTTACATTATGAATATAAATATTTCACACTAAAAATATTATAAAAACTTCCCTGATTTTTGTATCAAATTAAAATGTATAAAAATTTAAACATCTGAACTAATTAAAAAAAAATACGATCGTATATAATAATTGTGTAAACAGCTTGATGATGTATTGATAATAAAGATTGTAATCTAATTATTGTTCTGTTCCATTAACTGATATCGATTAGATTATTATCAATGTTGTACATTTTAGTTTTTAAAATATTATGTACATGTAACAGATAATATATTTGTTTAACGTTTCTTTGATAAACAATATATTGTTATTGATGAGAATCTGTAACCAAACTTTTTTTTTTTAACAAATTTGTTGTAGTATGTATTAATGATGTTGCCACATTTTAATTTAATAATTAGACAAGAAGGACAGTGTAATAAAAATTAATATTGGTTCGAAAATATGTCTTGAAAAGTAGGGTTACCTACCTGTGCTAGAAAAGTATAGTTGTGTATTGAAACTAATAGGGAAATAGATTAAATATTGTTATTAAATAAGCAGATATTATTATTACAATTAAATATGAGCTTTTAAAATTTGATGTAAGTATTCAGATGATTTATATAAACGAATAAATCATTCGCATTCTGAGTTTTAAGAATTAGTTTTTATTAAGCTTAAAAATGATTTACGCACGTAGATTATTTTTTTATAAAATAAAGTTTGAGTATGCAGGCTTTTTATGGTTCTAAAAGATAAGTAGGAGTTAATTTAATAACACTTAGAAATTAATTGTTACTCAAAAAGTAAAATGTATATTTTACTAATGTATATTTATTTTTCATGTGGATTTATGACTAGATACCATTGTTCAAATTAATGGTTATTGGTCATCCGGACAAAACTATAAAAAGAGATTTCTAGTGGTAATCAGAGAGATATTGGGCTATTAACAAGGCTGTAACAGGGAAATCGAATCTCACCTCAGAGAACGAGTGAAATGTGAAATGTCAGAATGTTATATGTGTCATTGATTAAAATAATAAGATCATTTATGGGAAACACGTATTATAAGTTAGTTAGTTAGCGAGTGATCTCATTCTTGAAATCTTTGACAACAAACTTTAAGTGAATTCTTACAGAATCTTACTGCAAGCAACCCTAAAGAAAATTCACGTCACCTTTAACTTTCAACAATCGTCACTAACTTTATAAATTAGGATATTTGAGTATTTAAAGAATGTTCATTGAAATCCAAGAAATCTGAAGCTGACAATTGAAAATGTTTCATTTTAATTGGTAAACTTTGATCATTGAAATATTTTTGTAGTAGTTTAGTTGTGTTTTATTATATTGAATTGACTTATTCATAATGTGTGTGTTAATACTGATAGTAATTGTTTGGAAATTATTTTTTGGCAGAACTTCGATGAACTCGCTACGTTTGAACTTTTTAATTTGTACATGCTTTACTGACTTTGTGGATTAGGAATCGTGGTATATTTATATCAAATACTTACTAATTAATATTTATTAAAGTTCAAAAAAGTCTCTCTTGAAGCCTATTTTATGTTTTTAATACTTAATGCTATTGCCAAACCTAATATAATCAAATATTAGGTAATATGTTAGTATTAAGACTATTGGTAAATATTATTTGCCAAGATTATATCGAAATATAATTTTGATATTTCATATGATATTGTATCTACTGTTAATTGTCCTAATAAAAAAAATAAAGAAAAGTGCACGTTTTAATCCTTTTAGGGGTACTAAAAAATATTTTTTAAGTATTAACACTGTTTAAACATTAATATTATTTTATATCAGTTTTATTCTTGCGGGCATTAATAATGTTTTTTTTTAATAGCAACACTTTCTAAACAGTAACATTATTGAATATAAATTTTAAAAGATAATATTTTAAGGGTCTTTCCATACCGAAAAGGCTTTTGACATTAACACCCATATTTATAGACAAGTAACTACTTGATGCTAAGTAATTTCTTAATGAAGTCATTACTTGAGATTAGAATTCTTAATTACCAAATTATATTCTATAATCGAGCAACACCCATTACTTACTTGAGCAAATGTTTAAGTCATACTTGACGTTTAGTTGTGAATTCTATGTGGCAACACTTCGCGCCTGCGTTTCGTTTAAAGGTAAACATAAAATCTAGATTATTTAACACGATCTAGCAATAACCTTTTGGATTTTACTTTATTTGATATATACTATATTAGTAATAGAGTTATTTAAAGTATATCTATTTGTACAAATTAAATAATAATTTAATCGGTACAAAAAATAATGTTAGGAGAGACGAAACGTTTGACATGATATAACCTTACCAAATTTAAATGTTTACTTTTACCTCCGGGTTATATGACGACTCGTGATTTTTTACTTAGAAAGGTTATGCATTCATTTCTTTCTTAAAAAAAAGTCCCTATCGTGTCGGTGCATTGAATTTATTTCTGAATACCTTTTTGCCAATAAAGTATATCTTATTATCTATACTGCGTTAATTTTAAAATGCAAGAAACTGATAGAAAAAGATCGTTTTCTACTTTAGAAAAGGATTTATTTTTAAATATCATTCAAAAATATGATACAATCCTAACCTGCTCTGTGTGTATAATGCCTCTAGGCTTGGTAATTTTTATATGGGTGCAGTCAATTGCTCCTACAATATTTTTCAGTCCAGGTGCTCTGCCAATACAACCCAGGTTTTCAAAAGCGGCCTTTATATTCCTCAAATTGGCAGGAAATTTAATAAAATCTGGCATTAGCATTGCTAATGCTCGACTAACTCTCTTCACTATGTTACACACTGTCGATTGAGAAATATGCATGATGTCTCCACATACAATTTGGAAGCTTCCAGTAGCATAATAACGTAACGCAGTAAGCAACTGACACAGTGGGGTTATAGGAAGCCCTCTTTGTGTCTCTGATTCTAAAAAGCCGGTTATTTTTGGTAAAATTATATGAATCACAACATTTTTGGAGAAACGAAACCTCTTCTTAAAACAATCCTCCGAATCAAGTCATTAAATGGATCCACATCACGAAAGTAAACTTTGGGATTTCTAGTTTCAGGCACTTCTATTTCTTCTAATATATTATTGTCTACAACAGCAAAAACTTCTTCGATGCCATCCAAACTTTACATTCAAAATATTCCACAAAATAACCTCAAAACGTACAGAGAGAATAGTACTTCACCTCAAAAGTAATGCTTGAGTAAAGAAAACGATGACTATTACTTGGCTGAGAATTCTAACTTTTCAACCGACTTCCAAAAGGAGGAGGTTATCAATTCGTCTGTATTTTTTTTTTTCTTTTTTTTTTTTTTATGTTTGTTACCTCATAACTTTTTACTGGGTGGACCGATTTTGATAATTTTTTTTTGTTTGAAAGGTAGTGCTTCCCGTGGGGTCCCATTTTTTTTATTTTTTTTTCCGATGATGGTATCCATGTGAAAACGACATAAGTCTTAAATTTGCCTTATGTATATGCGCGACAAATAGGTGAATAACTGAAAATCACGTTAACCAATTTTGAAAATTCTTTTTTTATTATAAAATATATACTTCTAGGGTAATTTGGTGAAAGTTTGGTAAGGTTCTGAGCACAGGATCCATGACAAAGTAACGGAACGGAAGGGAACGGAACAATTCTGAGGAGCACGTTAGCGATACTCGGTCGAATCTTTTATTTATAGGTTATTTGGATATTTGAGTCACCTTCCGTAATGTGGTTATGTTTATGTAATTATCATAGTCGAATATTATAATCAACTAGCTACCCACCCCGGCTTCGCACGGGTGCAATACTTATACTAAATATACTACAGAATTTGTTTATTTACGACATCACATCTCAAACTTCTAAAATTATCAGTGTTTCTTTACTATATTGTTCATGTATTATATACACAAACCTTCCCCTTGAATCACACTATCTTTTAAAAAAAACCGTATCAAAATCCGTTGCGTAGATTTAAAGATATAGGGACAGAGAAAGCGACTTTGTTTTATACTATGTAGTGATGGAACTCCTATACGGCTCGCAGTTAGGGTGCGATATGGGGCAGAATTTCTTACTATCTTTAATCAAATTTTGTGTATGTGATGTGATGTCATATGATGTACGAAATACAGTTGGTCTTTTTCAAAGTTTTTTTGCTGAGTTCGATTACAGCTCTTTCGAGGGATCCTTGTGGTTTACGCCGCGTGACGTATTAAATCCGCATTTTCGAAAGTCTATTTTTGCTTTATTCGCAAGTTTCCTTTGAAATTGTCCTCGAAGTAGTTTCTGACTCATATAAACGGAACGCTTAATCTATCCATATTAAAAAAAATTAGTTAGTCAACATCAGCTTCACTTAAAATCAAAAAATAAATAAAATTTTAACAAAAAGAAAAACCGACTTCAAACAAAACACTATTTTAAAACAAATGAATATGCACGAAAAAGTAATAAAAATAATTGCGTATTCAACATATTTTTTAGAGTCTTCCTAAATTAAATGAAATGAAAAATATTAGACTACTTAAAAGTCGATTAACGATTATATCATGTAGTTATAATTATTGTTATATTTGGAGTCGGTGTCAGCTAATAAAACCCTACAGTATATCTATCAAAAAAACAATACGAGAATACTTTAACAAATATGTTTTTTACAAATTACCTTTTACACAATAATATACTGGATCAATCAAGGGGCTCGTATCGCTTCTTTCTTTTGATTGTTGGGGCAAGGGCACCGTGGCTGACACCGGCTCCAAATATACCAATAACTATAACTACATGATATAATCGTTAATCGACTTTTAAGTAGTCTAATATTTTTCATTTCATTTAATTTAGGAAGACTCTAAAAAATATGTTGAATACGCAATTATTTTTATTACTTTTTCGTGCATATTCATTTGTTTTAAAATAGTGTTTTGTTTGAAGTCGGTTTTTCTTTTTGTTAAAATTTTATTTATGACAGTTCTATCTTCGATCAATGACTTAACTATAGAATAAAAATTGTTACTTAAGTAATTACTTTTACTCAAGTACTTACTTTTTCTTGTCTATAAATACGGGTGTAATACTCTGTTATTTCGCTTAGATTAAGCGAATATAGGTTCATACCGACATTATCCTAGGCGGTTCTTGTGGCTTTGTCTGCGTGTAATTAAATCTTCTCCGTTCAACTGTTAACGTAATAACGACCAGTCTTGAAATCGAGCATTAATTTCAGAACCATTTGAAAGTTATATTTAAATCAGATTATGACGTATGAATGTGTTTTTTTTGAATCGACATTAAATTTCTTGGTTCTCCATGGTTTATTCGTTCATATAATTTTTTAAAAATGTTTGCGGGTCCAACCTCCTTGATGCATAAGTCGTATTTGCGATTGGTTTATATTTTTGGTTTGGAATGTAAATAAATTACATTAAAATGGGATTTACAATATGGCATTTAAGAAATGACCGGCATTTAAAACATTGACGTTATTGTAATAATGAATACATGTGGAAAAAGAGTTTTTCAATAAAATAAAAATGTAATAGATAATTTTTTGCTTAATTTGTCGGTTTTGAGGATATTCAAAAATACCAATCAGGATAAGGAATCAATTAGCACACATCATAAAATCTTACTTTCCAGGCGATATCGGAAATGGTTTGTGGCGTTGATGACCAATTACCATCAGTTGGCACATTTGACGGTCCGTCTATATTAAAAACATCAGAAAAACAAATATATTCTCACATAGACACTGTAATGAAATCTTTTGTTAATGGGCTTCCAACGTAAAACGCCAGCCGAAAAACTGTTATAGTGAATATCTGTCTATCATCTGTCTGAATATTGGCTGTAAGTGCTTTTCACGTAAATTCGACAGGTACTCGTTTTCGCACGTGACACACACATCATTCATTTTATCATAAAAAGGGTACGAAAAATTGACGTTAAAATCTTTACGTATAACACATTTGAAATGATAAATAGAAACAATTGCTAAATCTGTTTCTTATTTACAAAAGCTTAAAATGTACGCAACAACCGTCACTATCTAAAATTAGAATTTTTACAACGAAAGATTTCTCAAGAATTTTGAATGTATTCTATATAAATGAAAAAACTAATCTGCGATATATTCGTACACTAAAATTATGTCATTTCGAAATACAGTTGTATGAAATGTACAGGGTATTTATTCTTAGAATAAGTCTGTTGTTATATTATAGCGCCATAAATTATCAGAAAGAACAAGCAAAAAGTTTTAAAAGGTTTGTGGCTTTGTGCAAACCAATCAGGTATTCTACATCCAATCAGCTATATTGAGTATCATTGTGTTACGGTTTCAAAAGGCACCAGTTTTTTAAGACATATTTTGACTTGTACTCCATGCGTAACTATATGCTTTCTGAATCGATACGACTTGGGCACCTTCAAGAGCGTACTCTGTCCTTAAAGGCCGGCAAGGGCCTGTAAGGCCCCTCGGTGTTACGGATGTCTATCGGTGATGGTTACCACTTTCCATCAGGCGCGCCTCCTGCTGCTTTGCCACCTATAACGTAAAAAATACGCTACGAAGTCACCAAGGGTTTTCCATAATTCTTGTTATTTCAAAATATTTGGCAACGTGAAATTGCTACATGCAAAAATGTTAATTCTATTTAATAATATTACTCATATATTCATGTTTATTATACAAATTTCCTGTTAAAATGTCATAAAGTGTATTACATGCAAAATGACTTTTGCAATACCGACAAACGGTGGATTTAAATTTGTCAAACAAGGTAAGTGGAAAGTCGTCGTTTGAGTGGGTACTTCAAATGGCTTACTGAAGCAATACTGCTTCTACTTATACGTAAATTAATTCGAAAAGCTCTATTCCGAAAGTAATATATTAATTTATATGGTCAAAACTAAGTATTATTTATTAAGCAATCTAGAGCCGGCTTAGAATAGGTGCTTAGAATAGGCCCTTAGGTGTTGTAGAAGGCTACTAAGGGATTTTGGGATCTCTACAGATCATCGCGTCTTAGGTCCCCCGAGCTATGGCGGATAAATGAAAAAAGTTGTCATCAAAAATGTTCCAAGGTGTCAGGCAGTCGGCCAGCCCTAAACATATTTACAAACCCTTTTTGGCTAGGGTGCACCCCTCAGACAATGGGCAGGGGTAGAACCCGGCCTTCGTGGGAAGTGTATTGTGTTGCAACAACACGGGCGATTGCAAAGTAAGAAGTGAGCACGAAGGTTGGAGGTGAGAATGAGGTATGCTGGTTGGAATATAGGAACGATAATTAAGCTGAAGAGTTAGCGGAGTCATGAAATATAAGAAGAATATATGAACCATGTTTGCAGGAAACTAGGTGGAAATTAAGAAAGAAAGAGAATAGTCTTTGACAGAATTATCCATAAAACCTTCACATACTACTTATAGATTCGGAAAAGACTTACGACCGGGTACCTAGAAAGGTTTTGCGGTAGAATGAAGGGATATCTGAAAGATATGTAACGTTCATCTGAACAAGCAGTTGTAGGCTATAATATGTAGTTGACTGGTTTCCGTTGAAATTGACTACCAAAAATAATAAGCTATACCGACTTGGTCTGGTCTAGCTAATTACGTTTGACGTTTTCATTTTAAAAATGGAATTACCATTTTACCAATCGTTTAAAATCTGAAACCGTTGTTAGGGGCACAGTAATACATATCACGGTTCACTGTGAGGTAGTCAAAAGAGAATTTTATATGCGATACAAATTTTGTTTGCATATGATGTGTACGTAATATGAAAATAATAAATTCAACTTTGCCCCAACATTTGTAATACTCAGAAACAGCTGTGAGTGTTACGAAGTTACATCGCATGTAGTTGATATTCATTCACAAATATATTCTTTATTTTTAAGGGTTATACATTTTAAAACATAGATACATATGTAGTATTGAACGACTAAATCATCAAATTCGATGAAATTTGGTTTGAAGCAAAGAACTCTAAAGAAGGACTGGCTACTTTTTAAAACTTACATCTGACGACTAACAATGACAAGGATTAATTTAATAAACGTTTAGAATTTATAAAGTATGTGTTACCTGTAAACAATCTAAACTATCTGACTTTGAACCCGTACACCAAAAATAAATAGAGATATATATGTTTAAGAACATATTACGCAGAACTGAATTGGCACTTAATTGCTACTAATATTGGGCTACAGCCATTGTCGAAGAAAAATGTTTCGATGTTTTTCCGAAACAATTTCGTCATATATATATAGAAGCTTATCTTGGTTCTGCGCCAGAATTATCTGGTGGGTTATCATTCCAAATATTGAGAATTACAGTACTACAGTAGAGGAATAGAGAATGCACCTGTATTTGCGCATATTTTTTACACTCAAGTCTTCGTTGTAACTGGAATCGTTCAGAAGTGAATTTCGTAAATTTTTACTTGCTTTTTCTTCCAAATACTTTTAAGTGCTTTTCGAAAAAGAACAAAAGTCAGCAGCCAATATTGATAATGGTCGGTCCGTTCGTCAGTCACGTAATTTAAACTGCAAGCGAGAGTGACTCGCAGAAGTGGTTACGCTTAGTCCTGATTGTTTGTGTGTGGTACAAGTCAGGAAATTTTGGTATATCAACTTATTCTTAACATGGTCTTCTATCTAAATATATTACATAAGAATTCTATTAACATTAAGGCCTTTAATTTACTTAATTATGAACTAATATAGTGACCGTATAAATCAGTGGAATGGTGGCAAGAATGCAAACAGCACTTCCCCGTTGAATCGCAATTTAGATCCTCGGTCCAGAAAACGAACCATCTTCATTTTAATTGTAAAACAAGTTAAACTACATTTTGAATAGTCAATGCGTTAAAGTCAAAATAGTCGATTGAGCCATAAGAGAGATAAGGAATTGGATGATCAAAATGGCTATATGTGGCAGGATCTTGACAGTGATGGAAGTGCTTTCTGGTGCTTGACGGAGTGAATGTGCAAAGTGGATATACCCAAGTAACAGTTGGTTGTACCCAGGTAATATTAATTTCATATATTTTATGTTTATGAATAAAATGTATGTATTTCCTTTTTTTAAAGAGTGCTTAGTTTTGAGTAATTTCTAAAATACCTATTTACCCAGCCCCCCTATTAAACCTATAACATGGCTAACAGTTGGGAGAAAAGTCCTAGTTAAGATCGAACCGATATCTTCGATCTGATACCAATTTAATGACCATAACTTAATTATCACAACCAAGGAATACATGTGTAATATCTTTAAATACGCATGAGTGATCACCCGATTTGGGTTTTTTAATTTTGAACACTGGTAATTTGTATTTCTTACTTCTTTAAAAATAGGCAGGTGGAGGCGCAAATGGGCCACCTGACAGTAAGTAATCATCACAAGAAGAAATATTAGCCATTCCTTTCATTGCCAATGCACCACTAACTTTGGATCATTGAACCACTTCTACAAATTGGAACTCATCAATATTAAGTGTTGCTCTTTCGTGGTTGAATATCTAATGTTTTGTTATTAGACCAATAAAATACACTTAATAATTATCATAGTATAAAACAAAGTTGCTTACCGCTGTCTATGTGTGCCTAGATCTATAAAATTATGCAACGGATTTTGATGCCGTTTTTTTAACAGAGGATGATTCGAGAGTAAGGTTTTTGTCGTATATAAAACATGAACAATATAATACGACTGATAACTTAAAAAGTATCTAATGTGATATTGTAAATAAACAAATTCTGTAGTATATATTAAGTATCGGTATTGCATTCGTAGCCGGAGCGGTTTGCTAGTAAGAATAAAACGTCAAAAAAAAACTTATGCAATTCGATTGTATAATAGAGAGAGAAGTTTATCACTTGAAACCTGTCCCAAAGCTCAGACTGACCGTGGTTCAGTTGATAGCGGAATTTAATCACGGGTTAGCTTCCCAGCGATTGTTATACAACGATATTGTCTTTGTTGCGCGCTACGAGCACTCAGCCTAAAGACACTCACTGATCTGATGTTTCTACTATTGTAAAATTGGTTCGTATTTTTACCCTTTGTATGTACTAGGACTTACTATTTTTTTATAGGGGGCAAACGAGCTCACCGGATGGAAATTGACTACCACCGTTCGTGGAGATTAATATATATACTGTGTCTTTTTTTTTTTTTTTTTTTTTTTTTTCTCGCTGGAAAAACGCGTTACGCGCTTCCCCCACGTGATGGAAAGTGGGGGGGTGTGTGGGACTCCCCGGAACCCTGGACGCCGAGTGCGCCCAAGTACGCCGGGTTTACCCACTAAAAAACCAGCGGTACCCTCTCCGTCTTTCGATGGACGCCACGGGATCGCTTACGCATGCTACCGTGACGCCCTGACGGTCGGCCCACCTATGCGGGCCTCTAACACCTAGGGGTGATTCCCGGGGTACTGGGACCCCCCTAGTCCCTGCGGCGCCTATTGAGGCGGTGGGAGAAGGTGCGCGTAGCGCCTTTTCCTCCTCCCCGGTCGTCTTCTGCGGAGCGAGTCAGCGGCGGCACTCTCTTCCCGCTCCCGCTCCGCGGCTTCCTTCTGCGACATGACACTTTCGCAGAAGGAGCGCATCTCTGACCAGCACATCTCGCTACCGAGCATGGCGTTGATGATGCTCGGCAGCGAAAGGTCTCCGCCCATAGTCGCCGCAAGGGTGTGCCTCTGGGGCCCCCACGCAGCACACTCGTACAGGGTGTGGTACGCCGAATCCACTGGCGCACCACACTCGTGGCAGCAGGGTGACTCCTCCCGCCGCGCTATCCCGTGCAGGTACTTACCGAAGCATCCGTGTCCAGTAAGTACCTGCGTCATTCTGTACGACAGTGTGCCGTACTTCCTCTCGACCCAGCGACTCAAGTGGGGACGGATCGCCTCCACTGTCGCTAGGCCCGCCGTGGGTGACCCCAGATCTTCCTGCCATCGGACGATCAGGGCTTGCTGGGCTAGAGCCCTGATCCGCCCGATCTCCGCCGACCCTGGACGTTCGCCGCGGTCCCTCGCCTCGACTCGGAACCGGTACACCTCCGCGAGCACCTCCGCCTGGAGCTCCCAGGGCGGATCGCCCGCGAGAAGTGTCGCCGCAGTCCACGACACCGTACGGTACCCTCTGATGCCTCTCACCGCTATGACCCTCTGCGGCTTGCGCAGCAGGGCCCGATTTTTAGTGGTGAGGGCATCTATCCAGATCGGGGCACCGTAAAGCGCCATCGACCTCACTACGCCGGAATAGAGACGCCGGCATAGTGACCCCGGCCCCCCCACATTCGGAAGGAGGCGACCAAGAGCGGCGGCGGCGTTGATGAGCCTCGGGCCGAGTTGGATAAAATGCTGCCCGAAGCTCCATCGACCGTCCAGGATCAGGCCCAGATACTTCATCTGGGCCTGCACCTTGATCACCGTCCCGTGGACGGTGATACTCGCACCTCGTGGGGGTCCTTTCCGTGGACCGTGGAAGAGGAGGGCCTCCGTTTTGGATATGGAGACCCTCAAGCCCAGCATTTCCATGCGGTCCACGGTGAGAGCCGTTCCGACTTCGGCGAGGCGAGCCGCCTCCCGGAAGTCCCGCCCAATCGCCGTGACGAGGGTGTCGTCAGCGTAACACAACACCCCCATCCCGGGAAGGACGGGAGCCCGCAGGAGCCAGTCGAAACCGACATTCCACAGAATTGGGCCGAGAACCGACCCCTGTGGAACGCCGCAGCTCACTCGATGCCGGATGAGCCTCCCATCGACCCCCGCCCAGAGGATCTCCCTGTCCTGGAGGTACGCCTCCAACAGCCTCCTGAGATAGGACGGCACCTCATGGTATCGAAGTGCCTCCCGTATAGTCTCAAAGGGGAGACTGTTGAAGGCGTTAGCCACGTCGAGCGAAACCGCCAAGACGACTTGCCCCTGGGCCACCGCTTCCGTGGTCCGAGTCTTCAGGGCGTCCAGGGCGTCGACCGTCGACCGGCCTGCCCTGAACCCGTACTGAGCCTGCGAGAGACCCGGACCGACCTCCTCGAGGTGCTGAACGAGACGGGCTGCGAGGATCTTCTCGAAGAGTTTTCCAGTCCCGTTCAGCAGCACGATTGGCCTGTATGCCGAAGGGGAATCCAACGGCCGACCTTCCTTCGGCAACAGGACCAACTTCCCTTCTTTCCAAGGCTTCGGAAACTGTCCACTGCACAGACACTCGTCAAACAGCTCCCGAAGCCTTGCACCTAGGTATTCCAGGGCGTCGCATAGAACACGCCCAGGAACCCCGTCCGGACCCGGCGCCGTCTTCTTGGCCTTCAAGCGACCGAGGGCCATCTCCATTTCCCGCTCCGTGATCAATGGTGAAGCCACTGCGTCTTCGGTCACGGAGCTGGGGGCCATCTGTGGAGGGACATGCTCGCCTGGGTGGGGAAACAGTTCCCCGACCAGGCGCAGAAGGAGTTCCGGCGGCAGCGTCTCGGTGAGAGGGGCGCCTTGGGTGCGGAACTTCCCGCGCACACCGCGGTACGGACGCCCCCACGGGTCTCGATTGAGACCCGCCAGAAGCTCCTCCCTGGCCTCCTCTTTAGCCTTCCTTATCGCCAGCTGTAGATCTTTTTTCAACTGGCGATAAATGTCTAGCAACTGTCCCTCCAGATCCGTGTCAAGGCCGTTGCGCCTTCGACAGCGGACATAGGCCCTCCGCGCCCGGCAGCACGTCGCCCGAAGGTCGGCGATTTCGGGCGACCACCAATAGACGTGCCGGCGCTTTACTCTGCGCCGGGTCCGAGGCATGGCCGCATCACAGATCTTCTTGAGTGAACTGCGCATACGGCCCGCCAGTTCCTCTGCGTTTGCGCCCTCCCTCCTTCCTGTGGAACCCCACCGCTGCACGATGGCGGCCTCCTTGACCAGCTCTCGATCGACCTGGCCGAGAGACCATCTCGGCAGCGTGGTCGGCACCCTCTGGGGTTCCGCCGGCCTGCGAGAGGTGGAGATCTCAAATCGGATGTAGCGGTGATCCGATAGAGTCTCCGCCTCCTCCTCTACTCTCCAGTTCCGCACTATGCGAGCCACCACAGGGGTGGCAAACGATACGTCCACCACGGAACCCCCCTGTTGGCGAACGCAGGTGTGAACCTGCCCCCTGTTGAGAAGGGACAGGTTGGAGAGCAGGGCCCACACTTGAACGGCCCTCCCTCGCGGATTCGTGGCGGGGTTGCCCCAGGCACGCGATTTCGCATTTAAGTCACCGAGAACCAGTGTTGGTTTCGGTGACTGCCTGGCCACCGCAGCTCTGACAAAGCCGAGATATGTCTCGAACTCAGCCAGGCTGCGGTTAGGGGAGAAGTACGTACCGACGATGACGTACTTCCCCCATCCCACCACTACGTAGCCCGAGCCCCTCTCGATGAGTGAGAGGGGGGGCCCCGTTCCACTCCTCGCGAGGACCGCCACGGTGCCGTCCACGTCCCCTACCCAATGAGTTAAGGGAGGAACGTAATAGGGCTCGCAGGCCACAGCCAGGTCAATCCCCCACTCCGCCATGGACTGCAGCAGTAGATCCTGAGCCCCGGCGCAGTGGTTGAGATTAGTCTGAAGGAAGCTGAAGTCGGTACTCATGTTGACATTGCAGCTTCCTCCTCGGCCTGGCGCCGTCCGACGTTGTTGGTGGTCTGGGTAGCGAGGACCACCTTACCTTTCGTGATGGGGGGGTTACATTCTTTCGACCCCATCACGTGCCCGGAGGGCTTTCCGGCTTCTGCGCACACCGCGCAGCGCAGCTTCCCGGTGCATTCAGCCGATTTATGACCTTCAACGCCGCACCGGAAGCAAAGGCTCCCTCGATCCGCATTGAATGGGCATAATATCCTTGTATGGCCAAGGCCCATGCACTTGTAGCAGCGCAAAGGGCGCTGCTCTAGCACGCATACCCTGGCCGAGCTCCACCCAACCAAGAGACGACCGGCGTCAGACAGTTTCTTCGCCGCAGCTATTGGACATGTCACGCGGACCATACCCATGTAACCGGGCCCACGCGCAATTTCTCCACATCTTAGGTCTTCAATGGCGCAATGCCCCTCGCGGGCGACTGCGGCGATAATCTTATCTTTGGTGACGGAGTCATCTAGCCCCGTCACCTTAATGTCCACTTTTTTTACGGGATGAACGACGCTGGCCACCCCATCCAACACTGTGCGGAGCTTATCGGCTAGTTTTTCTGCCTGGTTCAACTGTGCTCTTGGCAGCTCCAGCACCCTGGCTCCCGTCGCGGAGCGTCGGACTTTTAGACCTCCATTGATGCCGAGTTCTTGCAGCTTAATGCCTTGCTCAGCGCGCTCCAAGACCTGAGCATATGTGACACCTTTCTGCTCCGCTTCTGGCTGCAGCGTAACCACTACTGCAGCTGTACGAGGAGCAGTCAGCTTAGGCTTGGCCGCTTGAGGTGTCTTAAGCACCGTGTTCGCCACCGTGGCATTTGTTCCAGCCGGAGAGTGAGCCTGTTTCCCCTTCTTCCCCTTTTTTACTACAGTGGACCAGGACATTTCCTGGACCACCTGAGGCGGAATTGTCTCCGACTCGAGCGAGGCGCTTGAACAGCCAGCAACAGGTGCCGGTGGGGCAGCTGGTGGAACCCGCTTGGGTAGGGGTGCAGAAGTCAGCGGTGGAGCCGAGTTGACTGCCTGCGCTCGGGACACAGCAATTTGCTGTGCTGATTCCCGCCTCTTATCAGCAGCTAATGGTGGGCGCTGTATTTTAGCCGGAGGAAGGCGTTCCTCCAATTCGGCAAATCGGGCGTTAATCATAACGCCTATCGACGATATAATTGAGGCTTTTATATTCTCCACCGCCATAGCATCCTGTGCAGAGCTGGTGGATGCCTCACTGACCACAGCGACCTTGGACCGCATCTCCGCAAAATCGCGACGGTGAGCCTTCACCTCGGCCTTGAGGCTATCCACCTCTTTGCGCAGGCGTCCATTATCAGCGCGGAGCTTTCGAGTCTCCTCGGCTTCCGTCCGAGACGCTAAGGCATCTACAATGGCCTGTAGTGCAGCCGCCGACTCCTTCAGCTTTTTGCCAAATCCTCCTTTTAAGTTGGAGGACTTTTGTGCCACCTCCAAAATGAGGGCTGCGCTTCGACCAGCCTGTGCGCGAAGTTCCTCGGCGCCCATTTTTGTAGGATCCTTGGTGTGGACATCCGAGGAAGAAGATTCCTCGGAGTCCAAGACAGCCTGAGGAGGTTCCTTTCGAAACGCTCGACTACGAAGCGATCGTTCGAAGGCCTCCTCTCTAGCCTCATTGGCCTTGGCCTTCAGCTCAGCCTTAGCCCGAGCAAGACCACTTCCACGACCTTTAGCAGTTTTGCCGCGAATAGCAGGCTTGCTTTTTGCAGCCATCCTCATCTCCGTCTCCGTATCGGAATCGGAGTTAAAAATAACAAGGCCCTCATATGGCCTTTTTCGGCGAATTAGGGCATCGGACGATAATTCAGTATCGACTTCCATCGCCAAGAACAAACAACATAAAAAAAACAACGAAACAAACAATATATGTATTTATATCAATATAAATGCATAAATCTGTAACAATAAATATGGTCTAAAAAGACCACTTAACAACAACAAAACCAATCCGTAAGCAAAACAAGTGTCCGATAAACAAAGCAAATAGTCGAGATGTGACGTCAGAGATAACGAAAACCAGTTTTCAAGCCAGATGTCGTTTAAATTCCTCAAGTCGTAATATTATTTTAATCAATAATATTTAATAACAAGCAATATTCAACACAACCTCCGTCTAAGACGTCCGAACGTTGAATCTCATATATACTGTGTCTATCCCAACGCGCACAAATAAATTTGGCAACTCTTTTCTTTGTCGCACCGTCCAAAAATGGAACTCTTTACCAGCACACGTGTTCCCCTCCTCTTATAACCTGTGTGCCATCAAACGAGGCGTGAAGATGCATCTTGCGGGCCGGCTTGGCGAGGGTGACTAGTGCAGCTCATTCTTGCTGTGAGTACTAGACGTCTTCGTGTTTGGACTCCATTTTCACTTACCATCAGGTGGTGTGGAGTTATATGCCTACCCGGATAATATAATAAATGTATATGGACAATATTGCTTATTTATTACTTTCCACCCATGGTTTCTCCTCACGATATGAGACAGGTGTTAAGTACCCTATGTTCTTTTTTGACCCCTGATGTGCAAAAAAATGTCATAATCGTCGGTCGTGAAAAAACGATAATAAACAAACAAAATCACTTTACCATTTACAATATTAGTTAGGATTAATTTCATAAGCACAAGATAAAGTTGGATGAAAAGCGGTCTAAGATGGCGTTGCTATAGCGATCTCTTCTTGGCAACCTTTGGGACACGAAATTAACTATAACAATTGAACAAATAAAGTAGGTATATCTAACACTGTCAAAAAATAAACAAAGCTGATAGTACAATACCTGGTGTTACTAAGTAGTTATGATTTAATTGACTCTACAAATAGCACACGTCACTTTTTAGACGGCTCCATTTTATTATTTGTAGAAGCATTCTAAGGTAAAGGACAAAAGGTATACAGCCCGTAAATGTTTTACTGCTGGGTTAAAACCTTTTTCTGGAGGTGGGATGTTATGCCGCCACACTGGTTTAACGCATTGGAGATACGTGGTATCGTATTTTGCATTTTCTTTCCTATACTTCCCTTCACTACGATTTGAATTATATGAAAATGAAGCAGTGATTAACTGGATTCGGAATTCGCATTCTTCAATTAGGATTTACTAATAGTAGTAGTATTATTCTTAAATTTTTTTGGAAGTTTTGTTACTTTTTATTTTTAAACTTTATATTATTGCAATAAGGATTTATAAATTGATATTATACTTTTTTATAGTCTAAAGGTTTTCTGGAAATATCCCTATCTACCACTTACACTTTAAACTTTTATTAAAATATTTTATTTCTGAAAAAAAAAAACAAACTATTAAAAACCATTGCAAGCTATATCTTTACCATTTACACATATGACGTTATCACTAATTTAAAATGTCTGCACGAATGTTGTTATAAAATATATTATTTTTTCAGATTTAATAATTATTCTAGCAAGAGTTTTATACTTCATTTATACGAGATTCCTAACTTTAACTACTGTTGCCAGTAGTTAACAATAAAATGGATCTTGTCAAAGGGAAACTCTAACTGAGTCTACTCTTGAACTCGGCAGCTGGAAAGATTATTAAACTCTAAATTTAAAATGAAGTGTCCAACACGTTGTAATATACTATGCTTCACTTTTTAATTTTGAATGAATGGATTAAATAGGCTCAGATTCAAAAGCCGGATGGAGAGATTAATATTGTAAAGAAGTATGTAGCAATAAAGAATTATTCAATACGTCAATCTATACTATACATATGTCACCGTAAGATTACAAACATCGTTAGATTACAATCTATCTCGTGAGATTGTAAACTGTCGAAATATTGAAGCCGTGAAATATGATTGTAATTTAACGCATTATTTTCGCTATATTGTAATCTATGGAAGTTTAACTGAGAGTTAGAGTCCCCTATTTTACAGGGAGTAAAATGATTGGATGGGAATGGGAGTAATTATTAATTATAAAGTTAAAACCTGTAGCTTCAGCTAATAATTTATAAATAAATTTACAGTAATTTTGACGTTCTAATTAAATTATGTGTCGTTTTGCGTTGATTTTTATTTTGTTTTGTTGCTTTATTTTAATGTTCCGTGAGCTCCGACTGTCTTTTGTTTTATAATCAGAGGATAGTCATATTTATTTGTTAAAAGTCACAAATACAGATTTTGTCATCGAGATAAAACAACTCTAATGCTAACAGCGTTATGGTTTAAAGTTACAAAGCAAGTCGACTTTTAATTAGCACAATTAAAACTTTTCGATTATTATATTGAAGTTTGAGTGATGTCGTTGACAGTTTACTCTTGATGAAGAAATAGGGTTCTTTGAAAAACATATTTTAATATTTGTTTTGAAGAAAAATGAATTAAAAAAAAATATAACTTATAATAATTTGCGATTTTTACTTGGTATGAAACCGTAGTAAAACCTTTTTCAATTTTATGTGATTCCTTTGACGGAATGTTATTAAAAAATAAAAATAAAACAATATCTAAATCTAATATAACATAAAGTCCTCACGCTGCGTCTGTACTAGATAAATTCAAAATATACCAAACGGATTAAACGTTTTTCATTATTCTTGAGAAAGTATTTGATTGGCTAAAATACGATGATGATTGTTGAAGTTATTACAAAAAAATTGCGAACCAATAGAGATGAAAACCCTTATTCTAAGCGTTCGTTAACCAGCAACCGGCACTTGACATATAATATAACATATATAATATAAAATATATATTTTATTTTATTAGGAAAATCCGGTTTCGAGAATCTCAGACTTAATACGAAGCGAGCGCTTTTGTTTGATCCTCTGATGTACGACTATGACGATTGAAACGTGTATTTGTTTTTTACTTAAGCCTTACATAAGGGTTTCTCTCGAATAATCCCTTGTTCTGGATATATTTCTTACATTTCTTGACCATTTTACCTTGACATACCTACGTATCTTACTAACATTTGATATGGGTTTTATTTTCAAGTAGCTAACATTTATATATATTTTTATTTGATAAGAGCCTTAATGACCTTTGGTTTGAACGCGTGTCAAAAACGATGATGACTTATGCAAAGGCAGACAAGGACCACTAAACTTCCATGTGGTTTATTTGTGTTTAAAATAATTCGTCTCGTGCTCGGCGTTGAAGGATAGCATCGTGAAGAAACATCATAACATTCAAGTGTCGAAATTTCAAAGAAGTTTGGCGGCATGTGTACCTTTGATGCAGGGTGTATTGGAGCAGCGTGGTACAATAAATTCCAATTCTCCTTAATGGGGGAGGAGGGAACCCGTCTTCTCTCGATATAATAAGCGTCTATATAAACATTCATACGTTATCGCACAGGTGAAAATTATTAATAAAGAAAATTATATTTAAATATGATTTTCACCTTATAGCAGGCAGGAATTTAATAAAAATTGAATTAAATAGTGAAATAATAAAGTACTGGATCGTTAGTTTCGGAGATAACACCTTACCTATGGACAATTTTAACCTCTTTATAATAGAAAAAAAAGTTTGTCCCTACACTCTCGTGCATATAGATATACAACATATTAACAACACTGGTGTATTTCTTAGTCCCCTTTTATGTAAAAATCGAACTTCCCTTAGAACAGTTGCAACACCAAAGATCACATAAAACTGAATACTCTTTGATCTCTATATTCAATAAAGGGAAGATCATTAAAAGGAGAGATACGTATACCAATCCTATTAACGACTTTAATGTTTTAATAAATTCAATCAAAAAAGTTTCTTATTCTTATTGTGTACGTTTCAAATAATTACAGGATAAGATAATGAATGTGTAACATCCACATAAGATTTTAAATTAACATATTTTTTTTAATAATACAGATATTAAATACGAATGTCTTTTTCACAAGACTCACTTTCACGAAAAAATTTAAAATATCTCGTATTTAATTAGTGTAAAATCCACTTTAGCCGTTATATTTTTGATGTACGAGTGCATATTGAGTCGAGATGGCCCAGTGGTTAGTATACATGCATCTTAACCGATGATTGCGGGTTCAAACCCAGGCAAGCACCGTAGAATGTTAATGTGTGTTAATTTGTGTTTATAATTCATCTCGTGCTCGGCGATGAAGGAAAACATCGTAAGGAAACCTGCATGTGTCTAATTCAATGGAAATTCAGCCACATGTGTATTCTACCAAACCGCATTGTAACAGCGTGGTGGAATATGTTCCAAACCTTCTCCTCAAAGGGGTAGGAGGCCTTAGCCCAGCAGTGGGAAATTTACAGGCTGATGTTGTTGAGTGCTTATTTCGTAATGCTCTAGGATTTGAAATTAATTTGTAGCACTGGACCTTACATGTGTTTTGAACCTCGCAAAGGCTATCCTGCTCTTTATTGTATCTGTTTGCGGTCTCTTGAAGTTGTGACTTGTGTACTATATACCCTGCAATCTTCATTTAGAATGCCCGTACTTGGCCGAATGAAGTCAAGACTCCATATTATCACCAAGATAATGTTTAATTCCTTATGAAACTATACATTCTGGAGTAAATTAATGTTTTAAATTATGTGTTATACGTTTTTAGTTTTGTTAAGAGCAAATCACGTTTTTACACATTTTGTCACTAGATGGCGTTGATTTATTTTCAATTTTTTTTAAATCACGTTGAATTGATTTTTTGAAAATATATATAATATAAAATATTGTTGTCGCCTAAGTTACTTCTTATTATATCAGATTTCTGCCAGTGAAAGTCTGACAGTCTTGTCATTGATTTATATTGATTTCTTTTTCCATGTTCCAAATTATGTTTTTTCCGATTTTTTTGAAATAATATAATATATTATGCTATGATAATATTTACTGAAGTTTATGAACAGTGAAAGTACTTAACGTTTGATTTGGTTCCTTCTTTTACTCTGGCCTTAAACAACTGGTTGCTTAGTAAATAAAAATGAATTGTGTATATGTATAAACCACCAATAAAAGATAGGATATATCAAAGCTATACTAGCGTTTGAAGCGAAAACAAAGAAGTTGAAACGAAACTCCTACCTATCTATCTAATTGGATATCTTTATCATATTTTTACAGATGGTATGCCTTAGTACACCCTTTCAATGCTCAAATATTGACATGTATAGTTGTGTTTCGGTTTGAATGTTGCGGGCCAGTAATGGCGGCTTGTTACTAGGGCGAGGAGGTTGTATTACTTAGAGTACTATCCTCTACTGTAAAAGATACGTATACCTTGGGAGGGTAGTGATTATTTTCCAACAGTTCATCAACTAACTCGTTTGAATTTCAATGACTACATATAGACCGGGAGATGATGACTATGACCATCATTTTCCTTTTTGCCTTTACGTGATTAGACCCCTGAAGAACGCCATACTGGTACAAATGACCAAATATTTTGTCATTATCATCTCCCGGTCTAATAGTATATAATATGAAGTTGCTTTCTTTGTCCGTATGTTCCTTTGCATGCTTAAATCGTTTAAGATTTTGATGCGGTTTTTTTAATGGATATAGTGATTCAAGAGGAAGGTTTTTGTATATAATACTTGGATAATATAGTAAATAACCACTTATAATTTTAGAATGTGATGTCGTTAATAAATAAAGTATATTTAGTATCCGCATTACACCCGTACAAAGCCGGGGCGGGTCGCTAGTTAAAAATAAATTAACTGAAAACAAGAAATATAATGTATGAAAATAAAATGCACGTAGTTTATTCCAAAGGTAATAGGGTGCGATATATAAATAAGGCCGGAAATAAGCTCCAATCTGAAGCATGCCTATTGGAATAACATCAAAGGCTGGAAGCAGCTTGGAACAATTGGAGCGTGTATGGCTGCGCCGATACTGAATTTGATCTCGATTATGTATGGGTATAAATTGTTTACACCGATAAATTTGATTTAATTTTGGCTCAACGTTTTTGGATATTATTTATGTGTGGATATTATAAATACGAAAGTAACACAAGCTATCGTCGTTTTTTTAAGGCTAAGTTAAATTTGGTAATAAAACACAAAAAGACTATGCCCTTACGCGTTTAAGGACCTAGGCTTTTATGTGCGACAACCAAATTCTAAAATGTGAACGAAGACACAGATAACTAGTAATTATATTATATAAATAATGTACGTACTTCGGGTTTTATTTCATGGATTTTAATAGCGTTTAAAATGTAACTCTAATATGTTTGGAAGAGAATTATTTTGTTTACAACACTACACGCTATTAAAAAGTATTTAATTGCTACACACATTTAAATTTTAAACGAGGAATTTTAGTTCACGTAAAGTGGCGTGCTTTTTTGAAGCCCTTCATTTTGTATACTCCATAAAACTCAAATGGAACTAAGCGTTCTTTTGTGCTATGTTAATGTTTATTCCATGCTTAAAGTAAGATGTTATATTAAAAAGGCCAAATAACAGCTTGTAAATCTTTGCTAGAAGCCTGTAAATCTTTGCTAGGCTCCTTTTCTATTGAGGAGAAAGTTTGGAGCTAAATCCACCACGGTAACAAATAGTGAATGGACAAACTAACGATGTTTTGATTCACCATAAGCACGGTGCTTGCCTGGGTTTGAACCCATAATCAATGGTTACTATTTACGTGACCCCACTGTGACATCTCGGCTCTTTAATTATATATATATCAATGTACGATTCCTTTCGACGTATGTGACATGTATTTTAGTTTTGTTACATGTTACATTTTAGTAACAGAGGTTTTTTCATAAGTGAGGTTAGATTTGTTACAAATTGAATTCAAACAGGCCAATTCAGCCATTTATCCCTAATATTCAACATCGATCAGAGACAAAGGTAATATTGTCGACATATTTATTTCTACAACAAAGATCGATGTCATTGAACCGAACACGCGGTCGGAGGATTGAGTGCAACTCTGTCACTTCCCAAATGATATAACTGATCACGAACTTCACTGAAAAATATACCCTACACAAGCAAAATAAGGTCGGAAATCGGAAAGCTGCAATTATTAAATATATTTTCAACCTTGCCTCGTATTATCACGGACGCGTGAGATAGCAGAAAATTTACATGATGTTAGTGGCAAATGTATTTGATTTGGATAACACCTTTTTTCGTTAATAAATTGCAATCGCGGCATTTAAATTGGTCATGGAATTAAAGTTTTTGAAGCGTTTACAATATTACTTAATGTTTTATAGCTTTCATTAGTCAATAAGAAAACAACTGGTTTCAACTGGTTACAACTGGGTTATCACTCAAAGGTTCAAAATTTTGATTCGATGCAAGAGATCCAGTTTTAATCCATGAAAGTTTTGCTGCTACCAGAAACCTAACGTACAGTCTTCAATCTGTCTTGACTGATCATATCCAGGATCTTCGACAAACAGTCCTGTATACAGCAATTTTATATATAATAATATTATAAATGCGAACTTCATTTGTCAAACTGCTCTTTTGCTGATAAGCCTATGAAACAAATTCGATGAAATTTGGTAAGTTTCTAGGTTTAGGTTGATAGTTTAGTAAGCTTGAAGGATATCTCCTTACTTAAGGCACGTTTTATGCCTAACACATCACCACCGATTCCTATAACGCAAGGGCAGGGTTAGAACAAGTATACCAAAAATATTTGGAACTTTCAAGTTAATTTTGTTATATTGCCACCTTGTATTGTAACCTTTATTTATATCGTGTGTTGCCATATGAAAAGTCCATTAATCAAAATTTAAATTAAAAGTTAAATATTTCCAGGTTTTTTAATCATGTAATTGTGATCTCGATGAATCGAATGATAAAATTTAAAAATTCAATATACATTAACGATAAATAAATATTATTAATAATTAATATACATTATTGCAATTATAAGAGCAATGAATTCGACACCAACTGCACGTACCGTCAAAGAAATTCAAGCAATGTTTAAACTTACTACGATATTGCACATTAGGGTTGTCAACTTCATATTTTACCGTAAAAAAGTAAAGTAATGTAACAGCTTGTAGATTTCCCACTGTTGAGATAAGGCCTCCTCTTCCATTAAGGCGAGGGTTTGGAACATATCCCACCACGCTGTTCCAATGCGGGTTGGTGGAATGCACATGTGGTAGAATTTCCGTGAAATTAGATACATGCAGGTTTCCTCACGATGTTCTCCTTCACCGCCGAGCACGAGATGAATTATAAACACAAATTAAGCACATATAAGTAGTGCTGCTTGCCTGGGTTTGAACCCGCAATCACTGGGCCATTAGCTCGATAGCAGCAGCATATTTTACCGATTATTGAATGATTATTCTCAGTTATTTCTATACGCAGATACACGTAGTATATATACGTGGATATTAGGGTGTAACACACTTTAGTACAGGCACTCCTCGACTTAAGTTTCAAGTTACGTCGCAAAATGTTTTGACACTATTCTTCAAGCATACGTCAAGCACAGGAGACTTCTCTTGTCGTGAGGTCAATGTAATAGCAAAAAGAAAAAAACGAAGCAATCTAATATGTCTCTTACGTCGTTTCGATTTACGTCGCGCATTACGAGAATTTAATCTAAGCCCAGTGGTTATAACGCGTGCATCTTAACCGATGATTGCGGGTTCAAACCCAGGCAAGCACCACTATATATATGTGCTTAATTGTGTTTATAATTCATCTCGTGCTCGGCGGTGAAGGAAAACATCGTGAGGAAACCTGCATGTGTCTAATTTCATCGAAATTCTGTCACATGTGCATTCCACTAACCCGCATTGGAACAGCGTGGTGGAATATGTTCCAATCTCTCTCCTTAATGGAAGAGGAGGCCTTATCTCAGCAGTGGGAAATTTACAGGCTGTTACTTTACTTTACTTTACTTTATTACGAGAACCTAAAATGCCGTAAGTGCTGCCTGTACCTTTACGTATTTCAGTGCAAAATAACGTCTAAATTAGAGGATCCAGTGTATAACTGTTAGGTTCTGCATGGACTGCATTCACTGTCAAAGAACTACAAGACGTTATGTTCTAATTTACTACGATACTACGTTAGGGTTGTCTATTTCCATATTTCGAAAATACCTGCATAGACGATGAAGACTAGAAAGACTTATACATTTTTTTCTTGTGCATAAATATCATATGTAATCCGCGAAAATAAGTAGCTATTGATTTTTTAGTCAGTTCAGACAGTTTTTACAATTCAATCCAGTAACAACATAATACAACGTTTAGTTCTGTAAAACAACAATACAAAAATACTTGTAAGAGCCTCATTAAATCTGTACTAATATTATAAATGTAAAGTAACTCTATCTGTCTGTCTGTCTGCCGCTCTTTAACTACCAAACTGCTGAACCGAATTTCATGAAATATGGTATGAAGCAAATTTTAACTCCAAGAAAGGACATTTCTTGCCTAACACATGACAACCAGACCCCTAAAACATGAGCGAAGCCGTGGGCAACAAATAGTAAATTATAATTTGGTTTTGGGTAGTGAGATTTACGGTCACTTACTTTATTCAATATAATATTGTTAATTATAATTGTTTGATGCAACATATTTGTAAAGTCATTTTTAATTCCATATAATCGTTATATTTGCTTATTGTTGGTCTAAAACTTACTTATCTTTCGGAATAAATATTTCAAATGTAAGAAGATCCCATGCCAGATGTAATATGAAATTTTCGATAATTCGTATTTCAATAGAAATGACATATCAATGCAATTTTGTCGAAAGGTCGGGCTACATAGAATAGTAAATGAAGCATGAACCGGGATAAAAGTCATGTATTTCGTGTAAACTGAACAATATGTTAGTCATGAAAAATTAATATTTAGTCTTTCGTATTTTCTAGTCAGCGAAAAGCAATTTTGACTTCTTAACATTATGCTAATAAGCAAACGTATAACAGCAATGCTGATTTCTATCGACGTATTTCTTTTAAAAATCTTGATGTTTTTTATTCAAGTATGATTAAATTTTTGAGGTGGATTCTTAAGAATACCTAGCATATGGGCCACCTGATGGTAAGTGATCACCATCACCCATAGACAATGAAGCTGTTAGAAATATTAACTATTTCTTATCTTGTCAATGTGCCACCAACCTTGGGAAGTAAGATGTTATGTCCCTTGTGCCTGTAGTTACACTGGCTCACTCACCTTTCAAACCGGAACACAACAATACTAAGTACTGTTAAACATATATTGTACATAATATTTTGTTCTTTAACACGTTCAATGAGGAGCGTGGTCTAATACGCCTCGCCTCGCTAAAATAAAATTCATTGTTTTTTTTAAACTATTTTGCATGAAACAAAAATCGACAACCCTAAAAGAAGAGATAGTTCCACAATTCACTACTAACTTTCTTTCCATATCCAACATAATTAATTTGCCATTCCAAAAACAACTGTAACCATCTATCTTAGAGTTTAAATTGCCACAGCTTTTATCTTTTAAAGTAAAATAGAGTATTCAAGCAATACGAATACGTAATAAGAATATAAACTTTATTCCAATAAGGATAAGGTTTATTTTCAATTGAGATTTAAAATATATTCTGTGGTTAGATGTCTAGTGATGTGTTCTACGATTTCACTTAAGTGTGATGTGTTAATAGATGCAGTATCACACACAAGCGATCGCTTTAAAATTAATGTTTTTTGTATTGGATATTTATAGGAATATATAGCGTCAAGATAAAGAGTATCGTTTCTTTACTACATATTATAAAATAAAGTTCCCAGGCCGCGTCCGCTGTCTGTATGTTCGCGATAAACTCCAAAACTACTGAACGGACTTTCATGCGGTTTTCACTAGTATACAGAATGATTCATGAGGAAGGTTTAGGTATAGAATTTATAAAGGTTTTTGTGTAAATAAGTTGAAATTGTAAGACAATTATTAAACATGTCGGAAAAAGCAAAAAAATATAAATAAATGGTAAAAATATTTTAGTACATTATAATGAACATTACGAGAACGAAACTACGCTTTGGAGTTTCGGAGGAGATCTAGCTTTTAATCTAGATTACTCACGTGATAAGCGTTGGCGTCACGGATGAATGAAAGACAACTGTATGTAGCGGAGATGAGAATGTTGAGAGGAATTACGCGAATGGATAAAATAAGGAATGAGTACATAAGATCAAGTTTGAAAATGTAACTGTAACCGAGAATCTGCCTCGAAACCAGCTTGCACGGTCGCCTGTTATGCGAAGGAATGAGGATATGACGAGGAAGGTCTTGAGCATAGACGTGGATTGATATGACCTTTAGTCAGAATCGAAGTAAAAAATCTTTATTCAAAATAGAAGTGTTTACATTTGCTCATTGATAGACAAAAATCTACAACCGGTTCGGAATTTATCATTTTATATTGAGGAAGGGGACGAACATAGAAAGTATGGGTGAATTGTGTGAAATGTATGGCTGGAAATAGTGTTACTAATGAGATGACGTCCGACAGTACTGGAATAAAATTGGGATAAGGGTAGGAGGATGGTAAGGACGTGACAAGGTTAAATGTATGTCCTTGTATTATACATTTAAGACGATAAATTAATATGCATATATTTAAAGTAGTTGTACCTACATTATAAATAGTCAAAGTTTTCACTTAGTTATTGATAGTCAAAAATCAACCGGTTCGGAATATATATAACATTTTACATAGAGAAAGGGGACGAATATAGAAACCATGGATGGATTATGTGAACGAGAATGTTACTAGTGAGATGACATCAGATAGAGAAGTATAGACAAGGAAGACATGCAGCCCTGATCCTAATTAAAATTGGGATGAGGGTATGATCATAAGGACGTGATAAGGTTAAATGTATGTCCTTGTGTTATACATTTAAGACGATAAATTAATATGCATATATTTTGAGTAGTTGTACCTACATTATAAATATTATATGTTAAAAAGTCAAGTATTTTTTTTGAATAAACAAATAAATTTTTCATTCTACTTCTGGCAACAATGCTAACAGTATTTCCCCGCAGGATTGCATTTCCGATAAATTATTGAAGCTAAAATGAACCTTGCTTGTCAGTTAGACAAGTTTAAGTCTATAGGGGGTGGCAATAGCAGTCTGAAATTGTTAAATAAATAATAGTTTTTGTGAGTATAATTTTTACCCAATAATATTAACTGCTTTTCTTTTAGTTTAAATAGGTAATAAGGCGTTGAGTGATTATGGACATTTAAGAACCTTTCGGTGCTCGATCATGATAATAAAGCAAAATTCGTCTTGATGGTATACCCTAACCTATAAAGAATGATTGTATTGTGCTATCTCTTTTTAACGTACCGTTAATTTCGCTACATCTCCCTTTAATAGGCAACAGTTCCCTTCAGGAAACAACCGATATGTTTTGATTTATTGATGGGAAACTTCAAGTAGACCCTTTTTGTAACCGTCTTAGAGAGTGAAGTCTGTGATACGATAAAAAAAAATCTTTAAATGTACTACAAATATATTAGGTTGGGGAAAAAGTCTTTTCGCATATAGTATGTATGAACTTGTAATAAAATCTCTTTGGCTATACCATTTGTATCTGGCTGGTTTTGGTATCATTAAAAAGTTTTAATTTTAAAGAACGCACTTCCAAATTCAAATTAGGAATTTGGGTGATTTTCATTTGTTTTTGTTGTTGTTAAAATGAGTGAATCTAAAGAAGAAATTCGATACATTTTAAAATTTTACTATAAAAAAGGTAAAAAAGCAACTCAAGCCGCGAAAAAAATTTGTGATGTTTATGGACCTAATGCAGTATCTGTGAGAGTAGCGCAAGTTTGGTTTAAGCGTTTTCAAGCCGGAAATTTTGATATCAAAGATGCATCTCGCTCTGGTCGCCCTGTTACGGACAAAATTGATGCCATTTTTGAAAAAGTGGAGCAAGATCGGCATATTAGTAGTTACGATGTAGCTGAAGAACTGGCAAACCACAAAACGGTTTTGACTCATTTGAGTAAAGCTGGGTACACAAAAAAGCTCGATATATGGGTGCCTCATGAACTCACTGAAAGAAACCTAATGACCCGTGTACTCATTTGTGATTCTTTATTACGACGTAATGAAACCGAACCATTTTTGAAGAAGCTGATAACTGGTGATGAAAAGTGGATCACATACGACAAGAACGTGCGAAAAAGATCGTGGTCAAAGGCCGGTCAAGCTTCACAGACTGTGGCAAAACCCGGATTAACTCGCAACAAGGTAATGCTGTGTGTATGGTGGGATTGGAAGGGCATCATTCATTATGAGCTGTTACCGCCCGGCAGGACCATCGATTCAGAACTGTATTGCGAACAATTGATGAGATTGAAGCAAGAAATTGAGAGAAAGCGGCCAGAATTGATCAACAGAAGGGGTGTGGTTTTTCACCATGACAACGCTAGACCTCACACATCTTTAGCCACTCAACAAAAATTACGAGAGTTTGGCTGGGAGGTATTAATGCATCCGCCGTATAGTCCTGACCTTGCACCTTCAGATTTTCATCTGTTTCGGTCTCTGCAGAATTCCTTAGGTAGTGTCAGGTTAACATCACGAGAGGACTGCCAAAACCACTTGTCGCAGTTTTTCGATCAGAAGTCCCAAAATTTTTTCAGCAATGGGATCATGTCACTACCAACAAGATGGCAAAAAGTTATGGAACAAAATGGCACCTATATACTTCAGTCAAATGTAAATAAACTATAAAAAAAACTTTTTGAATTTTCATATAAAATGCGAAGAAACTTTTTCCCCAACCTTTTATTTTTCTCTGCCATAGAAGCATATCGCTTCTGATCCGATTAGGTATAGCCATATGAAGTTTACCGGACTGGGTGGTCTGAATCGTGTTTTCCAAAATAAAATAATGTTATAAATAACTTAGCTTAGCATCTTAAAATAAAGAATATTATAGTATAAATTTGCAAGACACACACACTTTGTAAAATACACTCACACATTCAAATGGCGAACATTAATGACGTCACATTTAAAAAGAATTCCAAAACGGCTTAACTACAATACTCTTTTATTCAACTGAATGTACTCGTATATTGATAGCAATGTTTGCATGCGTTCTAAAATCTCCAAGACATATTTGTATTGAAAACTCCATTAAAATTGAAGACGCAATATTTAATTCACAGTAATTTAAAAACATATGATGAGGATTTCAGTAATGGCTACCAATTTCATACGACTTGTTTGGAATTTAAAATTGGAACGGAAGCGGATACGACAGTTGGCAGAGGCAAGATGGCTGCTCGCAGGCATACTTTAATGAGGCTCATTGTGACGTCGGTTACGTGCCAAAATGTTGTTTATAACGTATTGAAGTTTTCAGTATAAACATAAATTTGGCACATGCAACTAATTATTGCGTTATGTTTAGATATTGTGCTCTTATTACACTGGCACATTTTTTATGGTATAGGTTGGCGGACGAGCAGATGGGCCACCTGATGGTAAGTGGTCACCATCACCCATAGACAAAGACGCTGAAAGAAATATTAACTATTCTTTACATCGTCAATGTGCCCACCTACCAACCAACCTTGGGAACTAAGATGTTATGTCCCTTGTGCCTGTAGTTACACTGGCTCCCTCACCCTTCAAACCGGAACACAACAATACTGAGTACTGTTATTAGGTGGAAGAATAACTGATGAGTGGGTGGTACCTACCCAGAGGGGATAGCACAAAGCCCTACCACCAAGATGCACTGGCATATTTTCGAGAATACTTAGTATAACTTACCCTTTACTTCAAGTAGTCTATTTGAAATTGATGCTTTTTAATAATCGTTCGTCAAAGTAAATCTGTAAATACCAAAGTATGTGCTCCTATTGCCTTCATTACATTTAATGAACTGATCCCTACTTCCCGGGAAACGGGAAATAAATTCGTTTAACAAATAAAAATGCCATTAACCGGAACCGAAGTAAAAAGCAAAATCGAGCTGACGGTGGAACGATCGTCTTTTATTTAAATATTCAAATTTAAATTCGTTAACGTTAAAATTTTTGAAGACAGTGTCTTCTATAAGGAGGATATCGCACTGTTTTCCAAGATTTTATTGAAATTTGGTTAAACAACGAATCCGGCTCATGTTTTGTTCTAATACATTATATAATAAGTTTTATTTTTGTATACTTAGTGGTATTTTATTTTTGTATATTTAAAATTAATTCATTTTTATAACACTAATAATTTATTAACAATCATATTCTACCATTAACAAGATGTGAATGATAATAACTGCTATAGTGTTATTCGTTAGGGATATACCCAATTTTATTTATTAAGCAAAGAAGTTGTTCTTAAAAAAATCCTGTAAATATTAGTATGTGTGATAACAGTCATGGTTTGGTATTAAACATTGCTATGTGTCAACATCAAAATAATTTAATCAATCACTTATTACTATGCTCCTAATGTGTCAAGCTCTAAAACTCTATGATAAATGAGATTATGTTATAAGCGAACTAGCGTGCCATTGTAATCAGTTCTAGGAAGATCTTGCTAACGTCTCAAGCCTCTGTCCGTATGTAGTTTACTGGAGAGCCAATTTGGTTATCTGACTAACCCTTCAAACGCAATTGCTCTGGTCGCATACAAAAAAGAACAATGTCGTATGTCACGTTTGTTTATATTATGTTTTGAGGAGAATTTCGTCAATATTGAATTAAATATGATCCGCTCTGTTCTTGTTGATGGTGAGCAGCCTAGTATACACTTGACGGTTGTGCGCCCGTAGATGCTTTCTCACTAAGAGAAACAATTCTAGCAATTTTAATCCTCATCCAACTAGAAATCTACGGTATGTTCTCTTTTTACCCAAATTAGTTGGTTAGAACTTTTATATGGCTTTATGTGACTATCAATCTTATAATGAAATTGAAATTAAACTGTTTTAAAGCTTTTTTTTTCTCGTTGCGAAAACGCTTTACGCGCTTCCCCCACGTGATGGAAAGTGTGGGGGCGTGTGGGACTCCCCGGAGCCCTGGACGCCGAGTGCACCCAGGTACGCTGGGTTTACTACACTACACTAGAAAAACAGCGGTACCCTCTCCGTCTTACGGCGGACGCCACGGGATCGCTTACGCATGCTAAAGTGACGTCCTGACGGTCGGTCGGGATTCCCGGGGTACTGGGACTTCCCTGGTCCCTGTGGCGCCTATTGAGGCGGAGGGAGATGGTGCGCGTGGCGCCTTTTCCTCCTCTTCGGTCGTCTTCTGCGGAGCGAGGAAGCGGCGGCATTATTTTCCCGCTCCCGCTCCGCAGCTTCCTTCTGCGACATAACACTTTCGCAGAAGGAGCGCATCTCTGACCAGCACATCTCACTACCGAGCATGGCGTTGATAACGCTCGGCAGCGAGAGGTCTCCGCCCATAGTCGCCGCAAGGATGTGCCTCTGGGGACCCCACGCAGCACACTAGTATAGGGTGTGGTATGCCGTGTCCACTGGCGAACCACACTCGTGGCAGGAGGGTGTCTCCTCCTGCCGCGCTATCCCATGCAGTTACTTACCGAAGCACCTGTGCCCGGTAAGTACCTGCGTCATTCTGTACGTCAATGTGCCGTGTTTCCTTTCGACCCAGCGACTCAGACGGGACGGATCGCCTCCACTGTCGCTAGGCCCGTCGTGGGTGACCCCAGATCTTCCTGCCATCTAACTGTTTTAAAGCTTCGTTGATATTATATTCGCATAAAATATTGTAATTTTTTTGTTAGAAGTCAGAATTATTTTATAAATCTGTTTAGTCATGAAGCGCCCCTCTAGGCTAAATAATCGGCATGCATTAGTAGAAGTGACGTTTGTATTTACAAGACATCTTAGTGTGCGTGACATGACGAAAGCAAAAAGCAATACGAAAGAAAAGTAATTTAAATAAGGTTTTATGCACAACTAGCGCCCCGCCCCAGCTTTGACCGGATACTTGGTATGTATCGTTATATTATGACCAAATGTAATAAAGTCATTGTAAATTGTAGTCTATGTGTTTTTCTGATGTATAAACTACATTACTTTAAATTTCATCCAAATCCGATCAATATTTTTTTCGTGAAAGAGTAACAAATATACATATATCCAGTCTCACAAACTTTCAACAAAGTAGGATGCATAATGTTGTAGGATGAAAAAAATCTAACACTATCTTAAATAAATAAATTTAAATTTCGAACAGTAGCTCACAGTTGCAAAAGCACAAAAGTTTTACAAGATAATTATAATAAAATATCATAACACTAAAGTTTATAATGAAACCCGTAATAAATCCACAACGAGGCGCGGTCAGATTATTCATTATTAAGTGTACTTATTAATTACGTTCGTTTCACACACCCTACCCTTCCCTTAGAACATAGTATGTGATATTGGGAATAAATTAGGGTTGTACAAAATGCATTAACAAATTTATTAATAGCTTTAAAAGAGGTTGATTTATAGTCAAACTCTTTTTGCAGTTGAGGGGATATGTTCATATAAAAATATTATAGTACAGTAATTACTGAGTCATAAGCCTATTTACAATTTGAAATAAAATGAAACCAGCCATATTATATAGGTTTGTATATTATATTTTATACCTTTATTACCTACCCTTGTTCATTTTGTATGACTTCAATAAGATTTTTATTTTTTTTCGATTGTAACGCCATCTACCGAGCCTAATCTAAACCAGAAAGATATGTAACTACACATTTAACAACCACACGGAGAAGACAACCACAAGAATTGAAGGATCGGATAATCTCAACCGGACAGGACATTCAACTGGGCCCATGGGACCCAGACCCATTGGGCTAAAATACATTGACACGGCAGTTGTAGACTACGGTTGCGGACATGCCTGGGCAAGGGGGTACGCCTCGAGGCCCGTACCCCGCTTCACCTAGGCCAAGCAGGATGAACCAACTCTCTCACACACAATAAAAAAAATCATCAAAATCGGTCTAATCGTTTAGAAGTTCAGTTACACATATGTATATGTATACAATTTATTTTATACATATGTAGATAAATAATTGTGTTTATGTGTTTTATATATAGTTTAGTTCCAACTTTATATAGCCGTTGTTGATACGTTGCGTGATGGTATCTGAAATATATCAACCAACGTTTTATAAGTGACGCGCAAATTGTATCTTATAATTATTTACGAATAAATAATTTAAAGAAACATTGCAGCGCACTCTGGGTCTTTAGCTCATGTTTGATATGTATACATTTTTTTAAATCAGTGGAATATAACTGCTAAACTTACTACACTTAACTACACTTTAGAAAAACAACTGTATTAAGAACCTACCGAGAGGAACCATCAAGAAACTCTCGTTACTCGAATCGAATAGTTAATCTTTATCATCATTTAAATGATATACATATATGAGATAGTTCCTGTTTTTTTTTTTTAATAATATACGATTAAATATACTGTCAATTATACTTTATCAAGTGTTTTATCCAATTTATATGCGATTTTAAAACTCAAATTTTAGTCGACTAAGCCTCTTAGAATACATCGTTTATAATTTCATTTTTAAAAAATCTTATACATTTTATAATTGCAGATCAACAGACTTAAATCTATTCACTAATGAAGGCGCGCCCCTACTCTTTAAATTATTGGTGTGCATTACTGACGCTCTTGCTTATAATATCTAAAGAGAAGTTTTAGTGAGCGTGAGACGATATATGAATAAAGACAGCAAAAAAGATATACCAGTATTATGTAAGTAAATTTCGGTGGTTATTCGACAAGGATATACAGATATTTGATTACAGGACATTTGACGACCTCCGTGGTCGAGTTGTGTGTACACCGGTTTTCATGGGTACGTCACTCTGAGCGTCCGTCATTCCCGGCCGAGTCGATTTTCTCAGTCTTAGGTCTGGGTGTTTGTGGTACCTTCGTTACTTCTGATTTTCCATGACACAAGTGCTTTAATGTTAATATATAGATATACTTTCGTCATGATCGCTATTCCGCCGTGGTATAATATACAAAAATACTGTTAACTGACATCAGATTGATTTTCACTTTTGATGGCATAATAATAATAAAAAAAAACAATCTCTATCGACATATATAAGGGGTTTTTTTAATCTTGATAATTTTTGGAAATAATTTTATGGTCTTATCATCAGTAGTTACGTAAAGTAAAGTAACAGCCTGTTAATTTCCCACTGCTGGGATAAGGCCTCCTCTTCCATTAAGTAGTGGGTTTGGAACATATTCCACCACACTGTTCCAATGCGGGTTGGTGGAATGCACATGTGGCAGAATTTTGATGAAATTGGACACATGCAAGCTTCCTCACGATGTTTTCCTTCACCGCAGAGCACGAGATTACACATTAAGCACATATATATAGTGGTGCTTGCCTGGGTTTGAATCCGCAATCATCGGTTACGATGCACGCGTTTCTAATCCCTGGGCCATCTCAGCTCTTACATAGGTAATTTGCTCATAGCTCATATTTGAGTTTAGGTAGAATAACGGCATTATAGATATATCACGGAAGAAGAAGCACAAATACTTATTGTAAATTCATATAAGTATAATAATGCTATAAAATAAAGTCCAGTCATCAACCCTATTCAAGGGGTGGGGTGACGTCGCACTGATTTCGGAAATCAATCGGGATATATGGCTTCACAGTTATTTGCCAGCAAATTGACGTCGTTAGGTAATTTCCATAGATGTCAGAGCTATTGCTGATTAATTGGAAGTAATGATGTTTTCACGACGTTATCGAATGCAATTTGTTGTTTACACAATTTTTTTTAGAATACGTTCGAAATTTAAATTACAAAATAAAGTAAGTAATTATATACAGATAATAAATTAAAATTATTATCGTATAATTTTTGTTCCCAAGCAGAGAGCGGGAGATCACTTTTTTTTAAACATGACAGGCAACAGCCGAACAGATGGGTCTTTTTTGTGATCACTGATACTGTGCTGGAAATTGACTTTAATACGCTCATTGTTATTCTAACGGACATTTAAAATTGCGATCTCGTTTCGTGACAAAAAACATGTTCACCAATTTTTATAATATTAATTTAATGTTAATATTCAAATATAGATTTATAGTTAGTCCTTAATAAGCTATTATAAAGGTCCTCAAGGACCTCAATGTGAGGGTGGCTCGTCCAATTAAAACGGGCGAGCTACGTGTGCTCGATCTGGACGACGCCACGACACCGGAGGAGGTGGCGTCGGCCATCGCAGAGGCGAGTGGGTGTTCGACGGAGAATGTCACTGTTGGCAATATCCGTCGGTCACCCATGGCGCTCGGCACGGCATATGTGAGGTGCCCTCTCGCCGCCGTGCGCAAGCTGGCGACGACCTCGTGGGATGGGGCTCCGCTAGGGTCGAGGTGCTGGAAGCAAGGCCGCTATATTGCTTCCGGTGCCTCGAGAAGGGCCACGTTGGGCAGACGTGTCCGAATGGGGCAGACCGGAGCGACCGGTGCTTCGCCTGTGGAGAGCGCGGACACAGAGCGAGCCAATGCACGGCCAAGTCGCTTAGGTGCCCCTTGTGCTCAGATGTGGGTCGCCCGTCGGCCCATCGTCTGGGCGCAAAGACATGCTGCCAGACGGCGGGTGGGAGGAAGAAGGGTAAAAAGACCGCTCCTCCCACCCCGGCTCATACGACCGCCGAGGCTCCCGCCTCAGCACCGGACTCTGCTCCGCAGGAGGCCATGGAGGCCATTCGCGGGAGTAAGGGTGCTGCAGACGAACTTGAACCACTGCCGCAGTGCTCAGCAACTTCTGATGCAGACCATTGCGGAGTGGTCCATAGGCCTCGCGGTCGTGGCGGAGCCCTATCGCGTCCCCGAACAACCTCGCTGGTTTGGGGACGCCGCTGGCACCGTGGTCATCCATTGGGTGGGCGGTGCGCAGATGCCTACCCCGTCCGCTGATCGTCCTGGGGGACTTCAATGCCCACGCCAGGGCTTGGGGTAACTCTAGGGACGATCCGAAGGGAGTGACGCTTCTCGACTGGGCGGCTGGTTTGGACCTCCGGCTCATTAACGTCGGGTTGGAGAGTACATGCGTGCGGTGGCAGGGGGAGTCGGTCGTGGAACTTACATGGGCGACTCCTCCTGCGATTCGCATGCTCTCGGGATGGCGTGTCGCTGAGGAGGTGGTCACACTATCCGACCACCGCCACATCTTTTTCTATGTGGCTATCCGCCATCCCGACCGATCCAGCCGTCGTCAGGGAGACACCCTGCCGCGACGATGGGCCCTCAAGCGGCTAAACCGAGATCATCTCGAAGCCACCGCCATCGTCGCGGCTTGGCCACAAAACGCCGAGGAGATTTCGCCCGACCCCGAGGGTGAGTCGGTCTGGTTCAGGGGCACGATGACGTCGATCTGCGATGCATCGATGCCCCGGGCAGGCCGCTTCGAGCGCCGGGCGATGCACTGGTGGTCGGAGGAGATCGCGCAGCTGCGAACCGCATGCTTGCGCGTTCACCGCCAGTCCAGCAGAACCCGGAGAAGAAGGCGAGCAACTCCAGAGGAGAAAGACGAAGCCTGCAGGGCTTTCCAGGAGGCCAAGAAGGCGTTGCGAGACGCCATCTCGGACGCCGGCGCTCGGTCCTGGAACGAGCTCCTCGAGGGACTCGACAGGGATCCGTGGGGGCGCCCGTACCGCATGGTGCTAGGCAAGTTACGCCCGTGGATGCCCCCGTTGACGGAGACCTTAGATCCGGATCTACTGAGGAGAGTGATAGATTCGCTCTTCCCGGTGATCCGGTCAAGTCCCCTGTATCCCTCGCTACCGCCGGTCACTTGGACCGACGAGTTGAGGGTTACAGAGCAGGAGTTTGACCGAGCACTTGGTCGCCTGAGTGCCCGGAACACAGCGCCCGGTCCCGATGGGATTCCGGGACGGGCGTGGGTGTTGGCTTCGGCTCACTTGGAGGATAGGCTGAGGCGGCTGTTCGACAGCTGTCTCCGTAACGCCACGTTTCCCAAGGCCTGGAAGGAGGCAAGTCTGGTCCTCTTGAGGAAAGACGGCAGAGACGCGGACTCTCCCTCTGCGTATCGTCCCATATGTCTGCTGGACGAGGCTGGCAAGCTCTTCGAGCGGATTGTCGCTTCTCGTCTCAGCGAGCATCTGTCGTGCGTCGGTCCCCACCTGGCCGACAGCCAGTTCGGCTTCCGTCAGGGTCGTTCGACCGTTGACGCGATCATGCGCGTCCGGTCCCTGACGGAGCAGGCGGTGGCTCAGGGGGGCGTGGCGCTGACGATAAGCCTGGATATCGTCAACGCCTTTAACGCTCTACCCTGGGTTGCCATCAGGGAGGCCCTGGTGTACCACCGTGTGCCTCTCTACCTGCAGGCGATCGTCGGGAGCTACTTGCGCGACAGGTACATTGTGTACGTGGGCCAGGACGGTACGAGGACCCGGAGGGAAGTGTACTGCGGGGTCCCGCAGGGATCGGTCCTAGGTCCACTCCTGTGGAATCTCGCGTACGACGCGGTTCTGCGTGTCGAGCTCCCCGCAGGCGTCAGCGTGATTTGCTACGCAGATGACACGCTGGTGCTGGCATGCGGGTTGAGCTTTGAGATGACCAGATGGCGAGCCGAGCTCGGAGTCGAACTCGTTGTCGCGAAAATCTGCGAACTGGGTCTTCGGATAGCGCCGCATAAGACGGAGGCGCTATGGTTCCACAAGTGGCCGGTGGGGCCTCTCTGGGGCACCCGTTTGGTCACACCGACTGACGGGCACCCGTCGCTGCAAGACTAAGATCCTGAGTCTGCAGCGGAGAGTGGCCATCCGCATGGTGCGGGGATATCGCACGATATCCTTCGAGGCGGCGACCCTTCTGGCGTGCTTTCCACCGTTGGACATCCTGGCGGAGAGGGACGCGAGGGTCTACGACCAGACTCGCGCCCTCCGTCAAAGCGGCGGAAGTGCGTCCTACCCTGCCAGCGTCCTCGAAGCGCTCAGGCGGCAGGAGCAGAGAAGGGCACACACGACGTGGTACGCCCGTCTCCGCGGAGATCGGTACGTGCACAAACGCGTCGTGAGTGCGATCCTGCCAGCCTTCGAGGCCTGGATGCGGCGGAAGCGACGAGTCACCTTCCGACTTACACAGGTGCTGACCGGTCACGGTTGCTTTGGAGAGTACCTGTGTAGGATCGGACGCGAGGCAACGGCGGTTTGCCACCACTGCGGGGCGGACCAAGACGATGCACAACACACGCTAGAGGCGTGTCCCGCGTGGACCGCGGAAAGGCAAGTCTTGGTCCAGTGAATCGGGCGAAATCTCTCCCTGCGAGCAGTCGTGTCGGCGATGCTACGCAGGGAATCGGCGTGGGAGGCCGTAGTCAACTTCTGTGAGACCGTCATGGTCCAGAAGGAGACTGCGGGGCGGGCTCGGGAGAGGGCCGATCCTGCCCGGCGGAGGCGACCTGCGGGTCGCCTTCACGGCCTCCAAGCCCCAGTGTACGGGGCGGAATAAATAGGGCAATCCCTCCGGCCGTGGGTGCGTGAGATGGGGGTCTCACGCATCCGTTTTCATACGGCCGAGAGGAGGACCGCAGTCCGGTATGGCCCCGGACTGCCGGTGTACGCACCAGCGAGGGGTGCGGGGAGGGCGAGACCATCTTCGCCCTCCTGAGAAGGGCTCCGCCAGCCACGAGCGGAGCAACGCACGGGAGAGGCCGCGGACGTGCTGCCAAGGATCCCGTAGCCTCTCCGTTTTCCGTGCTGTGGCGGCCATCGCAGGGGGTTTTAGTGAGTACAATCTCACATAACCCGGCCTCCCCCCAGGAGTTCGGGTATAAAAAAGGGCTTTGTGTAAACCTGTTTGGGTAGGTACAGGAGTGAGTCAAAGTAACTACAGGCACAAGGGACATAACAACTTAGTTCCCAAGGTTGGTGGCACATTGACGATGTAAGGAATAGTTAATATTTCTTGCAGCGTCATTGTCTATGGGTGATGGTGACCACTTACCATCAGGTGGCCCATATGCTCGTCCGCCAACCTATACCATAAAAAAACTCGACTGTATTAAAAACCATATTACTACTAATAGTACTACTACTACTATGAATTAAATTTCCAAAACACCTGTATAATTTTAATATTTTCTAAAATTTCTCAATAGCCTATTCAGCAATTTAAACCATTTAAACTTAAAAATGAATTGAAGAAATTGCACTCAAATCTCATCCCCTAATCCATCCTTTCGTGGGGTGAATTGAAAAGTAGCGTATCCTTGGGGTTCAAGCATACTCCGTACCAAATTTAATTAAAATCGGTTTAGTGGTTAAGCCTTGAAAGCGGAATACCAGCTTGCATTAATAATATTAATACAGATTCAAGTGTGTCACAAAATAATTTACAAAGTATGAGACTAATTATTTATTGAGTGAGCCAGTAACTATAGGCACAGGGGACATAGTATTCTAGGTCTTAAGTTCTGAAGTCGCGTGTTTAGGCTGTTGGTCATCACGTGTGAGGCATGTAGTAGCCTATGTCCTTTCTTGTGTAAATTTGTTACACACGCATCAAAATTGGCTCGGCGGTTTACTCGTGAAAGTGCGACAGACAATCTGACAGAGTTACTTTCACATTTATAATATAAATATAGATTTAAACTATTGAAACTTCTTTATTTGCCTTAAGAGTGAAATATAATAGTTAAAAATAAAATAACTTGGTGGTAGGGCTTTGTGCAAGCACGCCTGGGTATGTATCACCCACTCATCAGATATTCTACCGCTAAACAAAAGTAAGGAGTATTGTTGTGTTCCGGTTTGAAGGGAGACAGTGTAACTACAGGCACAAGGGACATAGCATCTTAGTTCCCAAGGTTGGTGGCGCATTGACGATGTAAGGAATAGTTAATATTTCTTACAGCGTCATTCTCTATGGGTGATGGTGACCACTTACCATCAGGTGGCCCATATGCTCTTCCGCCAACCTATGCCATAAAATAATAAAGGAAAGGAACGTTTTCAAATAAATAGCGCTTGATGCTTTACTTCAACTGTATTTAGTCTTGTGCTGTCTTTTGTATAACATTATATTTTCGTTTCGACTTGCCTTCATTTCCTACACGTATTTTTAGAAGTAATCTTTATATTTATTTCACAATCACGCCCGTTTGCCCACACCCGCCTCGTTTCAATGAATTTGTTTTCCCGTTACGGCCACTAACTTCAAACCATAGATCTTACTAAAATATTTTATTTAAAAAATCTAACTAGGTTCGTTTGAGTAATATAAAATAAAAATTTTTAGTTGTTCTGTTTTAGTTTATTTCTTTGACTAACTTCTAATTTCTATAAAATATTTTTTATATTACAATAATATTAGTACATTTATGGGTTTTGTAATCGGAGCGTGAAAAAATTAATTACGATTTTTTTTTCGTTTTTTTTTTAACATACATTTTAATTGTTAACGGGTACAAAGCATTGGCTTACATTGACTTTATGAGAGGATACAATCTCATATTGTGCTCTAATGCAGATAAAGAGGTTGTTAAGATCTCGTTTGAGTTCAAAATTATTAATTTAACAAAACACGTGAGCTTGTGTGTAACCTGTGTCACACATACAAACCCTTGCAAAGACGTAATGTAGAGTATAAGATACACGCTGTCACGTCAATAGTTTAAAGAGGATGAAATTGTGAAGCTCATTTTCTTATTTAATAACATTATACGAGTTATATGAAACCTTCTCCGAAACGTTCTGTATCTCCATAGAAGTTTGTGTATAAGTTTTTTTAATGTCTCCAAAGAGGTCTTATATATAATATTCATAATTTAAATTATGTTATTTAATTTGCCCATATTTTATTGCATTACTATCTAAATGATTGGATTGCAAATTGATTTATAGTTTGCACTGAATTCGACAACGGTGACTCCTTCATTGACTCGGATTTCGTCTTTGTAGAGATGGAGATTCCTCTAGTGTTATTAGTTTTCGTGGGAAGGATCCCACCCAGGAGGGTGTACACGTAATTAATGCAGCTTACAATTACTAGATGGCGTTGTGTCAAATTGTAGAAATTTCTACATCGCGGTGGCAAGATTCGCGAACTGTAGTATATATACACATAATGCTATGATTATTTTTCCCGCCGGCGGAAACGAGGACCCAGATATGCGACGTCTCGGCCGCCTCCGAGAAATTCACTCAGCAGTAAATTCACTCAGTGCTAGATTCACTCCCCACCGACTTCGTTCTGAGCCGAGGTGCGATCTCATAGGAGACACCCTCAGGACGAACTTTAAATTTAAACTTGAGCCCCACGCTCAACCTCAGGGCAGGGGACATTAGTTCTCGCCCGAAAGACCGGTGACGCTGCAAAGGCCAGTAGGGCCTACAGCAATACTACACACATAAAAAAAGATTACTTTTCAATAAACATGGTTAATAGGGGCATCTATTAGTTTTATTAATGACAGTAGTATCGTGAAGCATTCTTAGGATCAGGTCTCTAAATGGTCATTGGGTTTTTATGATGCCTGACTGGAAAAAACAAAAACCTGTAACACTAATACAAGGATTTTAGATTCGTTATAAGTTGTACGAATACGTTTAATTAAATATGTCTCATTTATTGGTACATAAAATGAAAATAATTATTGTGTATGATTTATATTCTTGTACACTTCAAACAACACTATATTAAACGAAGTAGAAATCTATTCTCGATATAAAACACCGTGAATCATTATTATTGTTATTTCCACTAACTTTATATTATAATTATAAATTTCCATGACATGAAAATGACATCTGACATTATTTTTCTTTTATCTATTATAACCTTATAACGTACGTCACATCTTGATACACCCCAATTTAAGATAATTTATTAACATAAGAATTAGCAACATTAAATGCTTAAATATATACATACAAATATGATAAAACTAATCTAACTAAAATAACAATAAAACTAGTTACTGTATAAATCTTGACCGCGTGGAATGGTGGCAAGAATGCTAGCAGCATTTCCCCGTTGAATCGCAATTCCGATCCTCTGGGCAAAAAACGAACCAGCCCTCCTGTCACCAGTGGAGGCAATGAGGCGCGGTGTTATACTTTTGATGAAGCTTTTTGCACCACTACTCCAAGGGCCAAGCGTTTCGACAGCAAATGGATGACACATCTTGATGGATAACCGTGGTAGCGGTGATATTAATAATATGTATGTAAATTCAAATATATCTGAATTGTGATAATCAATATTGAACTTCAATTTTTATTTTACAAACAATAGTTTTCAGTATAAAACAGCGATAAAAATAAACTGACATAAAACAGCGAAGCATATTTTTAGCCGAAATGTTTTTACGTTTTTTTTTGTTTCGAAATGAAAAAGCCCAGAGGCAATTTTTTCATTTCCTATTTTGTATAAAGTTGGTAATTATATACCAACCTTTAACAAACAAACGTTTCTTTCTTTTTAATTTTACAAAATAAGCATTTCCAACGTTTTCTGGATTTTTTACTTCTTTAATTAGACTATTAGAGATTCCTTCCGCGTAGCCAAAACATTTACCAGGATCGTTTATATTTAACTGTCTCGTCTAGTGGCAGCCTATAAAGGTCTAAGTTCAGTGGTCAAAGATTTAAATTTCGAAGTTCAATTGGGTTACTAAAAAAAGTTTTGAGGTTTTTCTGGAATCCTCAGAAATATTCTTGTAAAATCATCGACCCAGGATCGATCGACCATCATCTTTCGTCGGAATACGTTTTCATTACAGAATACATAGCCGAGATGATTGCTGGTTCAAACTCAGGAAAGCATCACTGAATTTTCATGTGGTAAATTTATGTTTATAATTCATCTCGAGCTCGGCGATCAAAGAAAACATCGTAAGAAAACCTGCATGCGTCTAATTTCAACGAAATTATGCGAATCCATCAACCTGCATTGGAGGAATATGGTCCTAAATTATCCTCAAAGAAAGAGGAGGCCTTAGCCTTAGTGAGATATTTTCAGGCTGTTAATTAATATATTATTACAGAATACTGTGATTGCAAATACGTGTACTCTATAACGTCAAAATGTAGAGAGTAAAAAAAGAGTTTATTTGTGCTCGTGTTCTCGTCCATCATAACATGACCTGCGACGTTGACTTCCGAAATCTGCACCATATTCAATACGCGTACAATTATTCAAGTTACTTTTTCAATTCTTTTTAGTGCTTAACAAATGGCATTCCTTTCATTTTGCCGCGAGACATTTATTAATGTTACCAGCGCCCCTAATTGCCCTCTATGGGCTGCAGTGAAATATCGAGCTAAAAAATATCAGTCTATAAAATAACGTTTTATACGGTCAGCTTTTCTTTGTTTAAATTTAATTTATATTCTTATATATGGTTTAAGATAGTATAATTATCTGTCACAACCACAATGAATATAAATTTCTCAAGTCCTTAGGAGTTGGAAAATCATCTAAAAACATAAACTCACAATATTCACACAAAATTCTGATGCCATTGGTTCGGATTGCATTAGTCGTAAGATGATCCTCCCAATCCTAGATATCATAATTCCTGTAGTCACACATATTTTAAACCAATCCATTATCCTTTGTGAATTCCCTGAATCCTGGAAAGACGCACAAGTCATCCCCCTACCCAAAAAAACAAATCCTTCATCTTACACTGATTATCGTCCTATATCCATTCTCCCTTTCCTGACTAAAGTACTTGAGCGCCTTATTCACAATCAATTAAGCCAATACCTTTCAAAAAATGTCCTATTGAATCCTTTACAATCTGGCTTTCATCCTGGTCATAGTACGACTACGGCTCTGATCAAAATAACTGATGACATTAGATTAGGAATGGATAATCAACAGGTTACTGTGTTGATATTATTAGATTTTAGTAATGCTTTCAACACTGTAGACTTTGATATTCTTCTTGCTATTTTGTGTTCTCTTAACAGATATTCTAAAGTAATTGACTGGTTTCATTCTTACTTGTATGGGCGCCGGCAACGGATAAGAGTTCAACATTCTTTCTCAGAATGGGCTCCTATAACTGCTGGCGTCCCACAATGTGGCGTGTTGTCTCCCCTCTTGTTTTCGGTCTTTATAAGTACCATCACTTCTCATATATCTTCTCTCTACCACCTGTATGCAGATGATCTTCAGATCTATTCACAAAGTAAATTTGCGAACCTTTTAAATAAAACTAATTATAACGGATGAATCGCGTATATTAATTATTTTTAAACATCCCGACGTTTCGAGCACTTTGCAGTGTTCGTGGTCACGGGTAGACATCTTAGTCTACCCGTGACCACGAACAGCGATTCATCCGTTATAATTAGTTTTATTTAAATGTGTAATAATCGCGAAAATTTAAGACAACATTTTGCGAACCTTCCTGAAACTATACATTTAGTTAATAATGATTTATTAAATATTTCTAAGTGGTCTACTATATATGGATTACGAGTAAACCCAAATAAAACACAGGTGCTGATTATTGGTAGTTCAAAATTAATTTCACGGATATCTTTTTCGGATCTCCCGGTTGTACACTTTAATGGTGTTAACATACCATTCAGTGTTACAGCTATTAATTTGGAAATTACCTTTGACCAGCACCTATCTTGGGAACCACAGATATAAGTGAGGCTATTAAAAAATTTTTTTCAGCCCTTGGCTCCCTCCGAAGATTACGCAACTTTCTACCTATCCCTACCAAAATTATGATAGCACAGTCACTCCTATTACCAATTCTCGACAATGCTGACGCATGTTATCTTGATCTAAAAGAGGAGCAACTTAATAAACTTGAGCGTCTCCAAAATCTTTGCATCCGATTCATATTTGGTCTTCGTAAATATGATTACGTCTCTGAATTTCGTAAAAAGCTCAAGTGGCTCCCAATCCGGCTTCGCAGGAATACTCACATCCTTCAACTTCTTTACTGTATTTTGTTCAATCCGTCTTATCTAAAAGATTCTTCATATCTAAAAGAACGTTTTCAATTTCTTAGTTCTTCACATAGCCACAATCTTCGTTCTGAAGAGAATTTGGTGTTAAAAATACCACCCCATAAAACATATTTTTATAGTGACTCATTTTGCTTCTAGCACTATCTTACTTCATGGAGAAATACTGCAATTAAATATTTTATTTATTATGTAAGTATCTATAGTATGTAAATGTATATATTTATAATGTGTATGTATATTACATTATTACATATTTATGGAATATTTATTTATGTATCGTATATATACATATATATATATATATATATATATATATATATATATATATATATATATATATATATATATATATATATATATATATATATATATATATATATATATATGTATGTATGTATATATACGATACATATCACATCCTATCTCTCTCCTCTACCAAAGGTTGCCTGGAAGAGATCGCTGTTTTAGCGATAAGGCCGCCTATTGTACATTTTTCTTTTCTTTGTTTTTGTTTTACTCCTATTATTTTTATATTTTCATATTGGTGTGCAATAAAGAATATATAAATATAAATAAATACTGTGTACACATACATATGCATTGAGTAGAAAAGGGGTATTTTAATTTTACAAATAGACACTCTAATTTTATTATATGTACAGATTAAGAGTCGAGATGGCCCAGTGGTTAGAACTCGTGCATCTTAACCGATGATTGCGGGTTCAAACTCAGGCAAGCACCGCTGATTCATGTGTTTAATTTGTCTTTATAATTCATCTCGTGCTCAGCGGTGAAAGAAAACATCGTGAGGAAACCTGCATGTGACAAATTTCATAGAGATTCTGTCACATGTGTATTCCACTAACCCGCATTGGAACAGCGTGGTGGAATATGTTCCAAAAACCTTCTCCTCAAAGGGAGAGGAGGCCTTTAGCCCAGCAGTGGGAATTTACAGGCTGTTGTTGCTGTTGTTTGTTGTTGTACAGATTAATAATAAATAACACAGATATTTTTAAAATGTAATTTTTGCTTTTTAAAAATCTACAAACCAAAATATAATGCATACTCGTCACACACAACACCTGAGATGAGATATGACGGCGTTAGGGAACATTTCATCGCGGCATACGACTCGGTGCTACCTTCAACGCTCGGCATAAATGTTTTACATCAAAGTTTATGGTTTGAGATTCACGTCTTATAATTACTACGATTCTTGGCTTACATATTAATAGAGGAACGGAACTTGTTATCTTTTTGAAGGCCAAATCTGTGGTGAGATTTGGAGAAAGGAATTGGCGTCCCCCTTATTAATCTTAGCTAGTCTGAATATAGGTAAAGGAATAATTGTATTTAACTAATAAGACTTTGTATTTTATAATCTTGGAGCTAGAGACTCTCTTCGGGATGTTTTTAAAAAAAAGTAGTAATTCTCACTGTTGCGTCATAGTATATTTAAAACAATATTATGTATATTCAAAGTAACATTGATCACTTTGATAAAATCAGTTATAATAATTGTATGTGCACTAGGACTAAGGAAAAGCTTATAACGCCAAGTTTCCGACTTTGCAATATCAATAAATCCTTCTTGGGTCAAGGTATCCGTTTCTATAATAAAATTCCGCAGACATTTTTACCTTTGCCGTTTCGTAAATTCAAATCGTTTGTAAAAATAACATTGGTAGAAAAAGCATATTATTCGATACAAGATTTTATAGATGATAAAAAAGCGTGGAGTTAGTACCTGTTGACTTCCAAGCAGGATATATTAATTTAAATAATTGCATTTAACTAACATGACTTTATATTTTTTAAATGATAAAAAAGAGTAACTATAAAGTTTCTTGCCGGTTCTTCTCGGTAGAATCTGCTTTCCGAACCGGTGGTAGCTTCACTTAATTGTTAAATGACGATTCAATAGTGCTTGTAAAAAGCCTACTCGAATAAAGTTTATTATGATTTGGATTGATTATTTTCAAATGAAAAAGAGTAACTATTGCTAGAAGAAGAGCTATTTTCTTGCCGGTTCTTCTCGGTACAACCGAAACGGAACCGGTATAGTTTGTAACATTAAAGTACCCACTATACTGCTATCTGCTACCACTATGATTTTTTGTCTAACTGTCTGTTAGTTCCGGCTCTCTGGAACAGCTAGATTTTTGCTTGGATTTTGACGAGACTTTTACTGGCAGATAGCTGATAAAATAAGGAGTAAATAGACTACTTTACAGTTTAATTCAAACGCGGTCGAATTCGCGAGCACAGCTAGTAAAAAATAAATTTTACAGTTAACAACGGCTATCTCATCACTTATTCTGACTTGAGGCCTTAGGATCAAACGATTCTGTGGAATCTCATTCAATTAAATATCAAATTTCGAATCGAACGATACAATTTTAGTAAAGCAAATTAATTTAAGATATCCATTACTTAAAGCGTATACGTTATAATTTAGGAATATCGTTTAATTTCAAGTCACAAGGGTGTTCTAATTAAAATGGAGTAAACAACCCGTATCGTAACGAGGCTTCAGGTAATGGAGGTTTTGATGACTCACTCGCGAGGTTTTGTTGAATTTGTAAACAACTACACGAGTTAATTTTTAATTAAGTAGTTGCGTGCGACGCTCTCATTGTGAAATGTCATCCTTTTTGACACTAGAATAATACTGATTTAGCTTCGATGTAAACGAGCAGGAGGCTCACCTGATGGGAAGTGACTACCACCGCCCATGGACAGCTGCAACACCAGGGGGCTTGCAGGTGAGCTGCCGGCCTTTAAGAAAGGAGTACGCTCTTTTCTTGAAGGTTCCCATGTCGTATCGGTTCAGAAAAACCGGCGAAAGCTGGTTCCACAAAGTGGTTGTACGAATCAGAAAATGTCTAAGAAATAGCGCTGTTGTGGATTTTCGGACATCAAGGTGGTAATTTTATGTCGGTTGTTAAAAATTTAAATGACTGCATAAATGAACCTTATTTTTCGTAAGGCGTTCTGCAAGTCCATGTAGTTATGTGTTAGGCAAAAAAAGACAGAAAACAGACTACGACCTTCCTTGGAGTCATAACAAATTTCATCAAATTCGGTTCTGCGGTTTGGTCGTGAAAGGGCGACAGACTGACAGAGTTACTTTCACATTTTCTAATATTTATATAGAATATAGATTATAGATAATCTAGATCTAATATTAATATAGATACTCTATTTATCGTACGTATTCATTGAAGTTGGTTGAAAATCAATACTACTAGAGTATTTCATTCGAGGAAAGCTCTATCGAATTTAGTAAATCCTTAAAGTTTTTCAACGGCATATACCCGCCGAGAGTTGTATAGAATCAGTGTGAATATGCCTTAATTCCAAGAATTAGTGTGAAATCCTTAGTGATTTAAAATTTTCGGTGAAATGAATTTACAACATCAACATACACGAATTCAATTAAATGTAATTTTTATACGAGACAGATTAAAAATGTTATCTGTTTGTTAGGTTACAGAGATAATACAGTCCAAATTAAAATATACTATATCGAATTAAGCTTTTACATAAACTTTGGAATCGTCATTTTACAGAACTATTTTATTATATAATTTAATAAAGAATTAATTCGAGGCAGAGGCAGACAAAAAACGTACAATTATTGAAAAAGAATGCATTTGACATTAAAAATTCATTTAAAAATGTTTCATCGGTTTGTTTTTTGTTTATAAGCAATCTTGTGCTCGACATCCTGCATGACTAATTTTGATTAAATTCTGCCACATATGTGTTTCTGCCACCAACTCGTATTGGAGCAACGTGTACGAATAAGGGAAACTTCCAAGCCTTCTCGTCATAAAGCCTTACGTTTTTCCGTACTCTTTACTAATGTAAAAAAAACACTCTTCTGAAAATCTCTACTCTCTATTTGCAGTCATGTTTTTCTAAGGATTATAATCCGATTAACAAATGGAAAGGGGCGTTTTCTCAAGATGCATTGGTCATCATCGTATGTATGTACGTACGTTACGTTGTGTAAGCGAGTATAAGCTACGAACTATGTTAAAAAACAATGTAACTTTTATTTCTTTCAGTTTTTATTTTGTAATATACACAGAGGGACCAGAAAATGGACCACTTGATGAGTTGTCACTGTTATTTTGGTAATTCACGAGATATTAATCATTCCGTTGGCGATTGCAAAATGCTTAATATTTCTTACAGCGCCAATATTTATGGTCAATGTGATCACTTATAGTTAGGTACCATTTGTCGGCCCATCTGTGTATTACATAAGAAAACTAAAACTAAAAGAATTTAAACCTGGAAATGAAACAACAAGTATTTATCTTTGCCGAACTGTGTGTTTAATATTAAATGAAGGAATATGATTTTATTCGATCGACCTATTAAAATATAGCGTTAAAAATATAAATGATGTATTCCTAATTCAAACTAGTTTATTTAAAAAAGAGACAATAAACGACCCAAGATAATCTGACAGAAGAAAGTCATCGGCGTTCTTGTTAAGTATTATAATAATTTAATATTGATTACATTAATAATTATTAATGTAATCAAGAAATATCCAGATGACAATCGTATCATTTCTAAGGTGTGCTGTCAACTATGAAATCACTAATTGTGTAATACCGTTTGCACGTTCAACGGGTTAGTGAGCAAGCGTGATTCTAGGCAAAAGGGATGTTTTACATTCTCATTGAATGATTATCAAAGCATCGATAAAATTATATTACAGCAGGGGCGACGCTCATTGGGGATTTGTGCAACCAGTCTGAGTAGGTACTACCCACACTTTCGCTTCTATAATAAAATTCCGCAGACATTTTTAACTTTGCCGTTTGGTAAATTCAAATTATTAGTAAATAATAAATTGGTAGATAAAGCATATTACTCGACACAAGATTTTATAGGTGATAAAAAAGCGTGGAGTTAATATCTGTTGACTTCCAAGCAGGATATATTAAATTAAATAATTGTATTTAATTAATATGACTTTGTATTTTTTAAATATTAAATAAGAGTAACTACTGAGTTTCTTGCCGGTTCTTCTCGGTAGAATCTACTTTCCGAACTGGTGGTAGCTTCACTTAATTGTAAAATGACGATTCAAAAGTGCTTGTAAAAGCCTACTTGAATAAAGTTTATTTTGATTTGATTTGAGTACTTTTTCTACCGATAAAGAGCTATGCAATAACAATATTACATTGTTGAGTTTCGATTGTCTGTCAGTGTAACAAGGGACACCTTAGTTTTATATTAAATGGACAAATAATTTACTTATCCTTCTCTTTGTGTAAGCTCAGATGTCCCTATGGTTAGAACACGTCCATCTTAACCGATGATTTCGGGTTCAAACCCAGACAATCAACACTATAAATATGTGCTTAATTTGTGTTTATAATTCATCTTATGCTCGGCGGTGAAGGAAAACATCGTGAGGAAACCTACGTGCGTCTAAATTTATCGAAATTCGGCCACATGTGCAATCCACCAACCCGCATTGGAACAGCGTGGTGGAATATTTTCCAAACATACTCCTTAATTGAAGAGGAGGCCTTAGTCCGGCAGTGGGAATTTACAGGCTGTTACTGTTTTTCTACAGTTTTTTCTTTGTGTATATATAAATAATACATGAACAATATACTAGGAGGGATATCTCATTCAAATATTAAAAGTAATTTAAAACTTATGTGGTAGCCTTCGCATTTTGGCAAGGAAATAAACACAACTCATGTACAGTAATCAAATTTTATTGTCAATCTGTTTATTTACAATAAACACTAGCTACATGTATCAATGACAGCGTATCTCAACGGTATCAAGAATAGGATGGTAAGTTAGCGAGGAGTGTAAAGTAAATTAAAATATTCACAATATCTAATCTCTCGTGATCCTTCTGTATGTATATCACGTTTTGTCGTATTTCATCGACGAAGCTATACAATGCTATTATTTTATAGTTACATACAATTTTCATAAACTAGTTTATTTATTAAATTTAGTTAATACAAAAACTTAGAAATTATACTTCATTATTTTTAAGACGCATACAATTAAAATATATCGATTTCATAGATATTTATCTATATCTAATTATAGTATATAATTAGATATAGATCTAGATAGTCAAAACTAATACGAAAGAAATATTGGATGACAGTTAGTTACATTCACGCCAATAATAAAGTTGTATGTACGTTGATGTCAAGCGTATCTGTCACAAACAAAGATATAGTACGACACAACTTAGATGTAACATCGGCAAATTCAATAACACCGATACCGCCGATTTTTACAACCAATAGAAATAGCTACCTGTCGCGCCATTTGACGCTAGTCATTGATTCTCGCGTCAGTTCAACCCGAGAAAGCAAGTGCATGTAAATCGACGGGTCGAATTGACGAATATATCAGGTCATTTGATATTACAAGTTATTACGTTTGTGTAAAGATCATATTCGCATAAGAAATATTATAAATTAAATATTGATAATTTGGGAAGGCGTATTTAATTCGGATGTGATCGGTTTTACGCATTTTGCAAAGCTACATCTGATTTGTGTCGTAATATAACAAAGTTTAAATAAAACTATTTATAACGGATGAATCGCGTATATTAATTATTTTTAAACATCCCGACGTTTCGAGCACTTTGCAGTGTTCGTGGTCACGGGCAGACGAATACTGCAAAGTGCTCGAAACGTCGGGATGTTTAAAAATAATTAATATACGCGATTCATCCGTTATAAATAGTTTTATTTAAATGTGTAATCATCGCGAAAATTTAAGACAACATTATATAACAAAGTTGCCACGCTCTGTTTAGTTCTTTTGTAGTGACATCTAGATATATAAATAATTAAAAGAAATCAATTCTGAAGCTATATTTTGACAAAATCAAATTAAAGATATATTTTTAATTTAATTCGATTTATTAATAAAACAATTTCAATTAGTTTTAATATTTTTTTCATATTTGAACTTTTTATCGTTACGTGTACTTTTATTTAACATATTACCTATAAACATTTATTTATTATCTATGTATGTATTATTTGGTCTTCATTATTTACCAAAATAGTTGAGATATGATTTTGTTTACACATTAACGTATAGTGTAAATGCGTATAATTTTACTTATTACAATATTTTGTTATACAAATTATATCTAATATACGATACAAATTATTATACATAGCAAAGCTGTATAATCATTGATTATAAATACTATTTACATTTTTTAAATTTATAGCTAAATCCTTACTAATATTTATAAAGGATGGATGGAAACTACTGAATAGATTTTAATGAAACTTTACAATTATACAGTTCATCAGAAAAAATATAGTCTATGTTTTATAAAGATATTATGTAAATACATGAAAAACCAACTTATCAAACGCGAGCAAATGCGCCGGCAAAAACTTTTTGACATACTTGATTTTAATTATAAAAATGTTAAATTGTAAAATGCGGTCCATATAGATTTCAATTCGAATTAATTTAAAGCATTTTATTATGACAAGCTGAATCCGTAATTTAATCCTTAATGTTGAATCTACGTTAAATTAATCCTGGTTTGAGACTAAGTTTTAACATAGAATCCACGACAAAGCCTAATAATTAATCTCTTCGTAATCCATTTTAATTATAATTTCCAGCGATAATAGTTTTTAATTAAAATTTGCGCTATATTATATATTACAAAATAAACGAAAAGATAATACATTTGTTAACGATATTCTCCACTAACTAAAAGGCGTAGCTCTGTCTACGCGTATATTCGTAGCCTCGTAGACCGTAGCGTATTTTACACAATAACGTCATTCGAATTGATACACAATAGTGTACATAAATAAAAATGTAAATGTATTTCAAATCAATGATTATATATAACATATACTCTTAAATTAATTTAGTTATATGACTCTTAAATCTATGTAATATATTCTAAAGAAAATATGTAAAGGTTATATAACAAAAGTACTAGGGACATACTTATATGGTCATTCATTCATTTTACTTAAACAAGAACACATTTAGAACTCCCACAGACTAAAGACTTAACAATTCGACTTATTAACAATTGACTCACTTAACAGACAGTGTGCTCTCACCTTTAGACTTTGCACACAAATTACCAAGTTTCAAAAAACCAAGTTAACCAAAATTAAAAACATCAAAAAGGTTCTTTTCGGACAGTCAAAGGTATACGGGATGATATAGCTTTACAAACATAGTGTATACGTATACTAATATGAATTTATTGTAATTAACTACAATAATAAATCCAGTATCCCAAAAGTATGTAGTCTGTGGGAATCCTTAAGCTTAAATATATTACACAAGTGAATATATCGAAGCATTGGTGTAGGTTTATAATATATTAATTTTAACAATAAAAGGCACTGTTTCTAAAAATTTAATTACAATCATTATTATTGGAGTTCTGTACATAAATTATAATTAGTCGGCGCAGACAGACAGACAGGTAATAACTCAATTGGACATATACATATTTTCCTGTTGTTGTCTAAGAGTAACTATTTGGAAAAGGATTCAAGACATAAGAGACTGAACTGTATTGATTTTCTTCAATTTTATTAATCATTTTAATATTCATATTATTTTAAAATGTAAAAAAGGTTATAATGTATCCAGTACATTTATTGACATTATTGTTTAAAGTTATTATATAGAAAGTCTGCGCTGACTGGTTCAAATATTTTCGGGTTTTAACGCAGTAAACTATCACGGAATTGGTGTTTCAATCAATTCGATTAAATCGAATTAAACAACGTATAAATAACAAGTAAATTATATCGTTGCAGTGAAAACACGTAAAGCGAAAAATAATTGCATTTTGTATTTAATCGTTGGATAAACGAAATGAGAGATATATGTTTAATGCTATTAATAATAATGAGAACTTTGGGAAACGTTACTGATTCATTTAATATTTAAAGATTATTTTGAAGATCAGAGCCATGATGGTTTAGTTTCTATTAGACTATGCCTTAAGCATTTATATATTAATTTGTGTTTTAAATGTAAAAATTGTATCTTTGTAAATTGACAATTCAAGCCTACAAAAGCTTATTTGAATAGAATATATCTTGATATTAATCAAAGATTTAGTTTTTTTCTTTTTCGACTTGTTATGCCGAATAATAACGGTGACATGTGATTGGTCGCTCTTACAATAAGCCCGGCCAATCAGGACGAGCTTTCGACAGTTGACATTTTGACACGGGACAGATTGTCATCTAACAGTTTAACTTCGATAGATTACAATATAGCGAAAAATAATGCGTTAAATTGCAATCATATTTCACGGTTTGCAATATTTCGACAGTTTACAATCTCACGAGATAGATTGTAATCTAATGAATGTTTTAATCTTACGGTGAGATATCTGTACTAACCAGTATCGAATGAGCTCTAATCTTCGCTTTGAGTAAGTAAACCTTTATCCAGTATATTAAATAACTTCTCTACTAATCTTTTACCCGAATGGATTTTCGTTCTAAAATTTGACAGATTATTCTGCGCAATTACAATGTTTTCACTGCGTAACGATTTTATACGGATTATAAACACAGGTATTATAAATAGCTATCAGGACATGACTACTACACATCAATTATGTAATTAGATTATTTAATCAAATCCTTAAGTGCGTATGCATCGTATAGTATATACATTTATATTAATATCAAATAGTTGATATCACTTATATTTAAAATACTAAATTAAATAAATTTCTTACTTAATATTATTAATTAAAGTATATAGTATCGAATTATTATTACTTTTTTTTATTTTGCATCTGTTGTGGTTTTATAATTCCTAATTTTTATTAGGTTATATAATTTCAATGAAAGATCAAATTATTTTTACATCGTCCGAGACGATATCGTTTCGATATTAAATAACTATGGTAACTGTATTAAATTAGCTTTTAAAAATTAGTTCATTTAAACCGTCAAGACAATAATTACGATATCGAAATATTAATTATTGTTATTTATTATAATTCTATATTTAAACTGGACGATGTAAAAGGGACTAAGGTTTTTTTTTTAAAGGTAAGTGTACAAGATATTAATCTTTAATCCCATTAATAAGTTTTAAGAAATAAGTTATAGTTTCTTTGAAGTTATACACATTTGTTTTTTTTTTTTTTAATTATAGATTATAATGGTCCAATAATATTGTAAATTTACTGATTTATGATATTTTTACATGAAATTCGTAAAATATATATTATAGTTACTTAAATCATTAATTTATGATACATAGTATTGCTGATTGTTGTAAAACGACGTCAAACATACATATATAACTATAGATAGTTGGGGAAAATACTTTCACTTACATATATATCTTATATGAGACGAATACGATTAAATTCCTTCAAAAACTTGGCACATACATCTAATATTACATAGTATTATTTGGCATTAAAATACGATATAAATCGGGTGCCATGTCGCTTTTATTTACGTAATGACTGATGTTTTAGTAACAGAATATGGATTATATTTCGTTTTGGATCTAATAAAACGTCCCTGCTATGTGATCTTATACATACCAAACAACACAGCACCAAAACTAACCTAATATTACATAATAATCAATTGTATGTCGAAGCCCGCGGTCAATTGTCCGTTATACAAACACGGGCCCTTCACTTTCCACTCACAGGACATGTAAATTTTCACAGTTTTTGAATTTCGAATCCTCTTTGCCGAAAATCCATGTTAACATCTGCCTGGCTTTCATACTCGCTCGTACTACACCCCTCGATTTGTACCAATGTGCAGGGGATGATTCTCTGCCTCCGTCGGCTGAATATTGCTGCCTCTTTAGTCGTATTTGATTGAGAATACCCACGAGTAACTCGTCGACGTTGTGGTTGATCCCAACAGAGACTTCTATGAACTTCGCTTTATACGTGCACGCGAGACATTTGCCGTCTGTGAACAAATAAATCATATGAACAAAAATTCCATCGAAAAAACTTCGGAGTCACTGGGAATAAATGTTGTCAACATTAAATAGTAACTTTCTGCATGTTGTACGGACGCTATTAAGTTGTAGAAGTTATTTTAATAGAAAACGAGTTCGTATTAAATTAAATTCTGTAAGTTTCCAGGGCATATATTTTTAAAGTTTTAATTAAATATATTATTAGTTTGCTAAGTATTACTCTATTGCAATGATGAAATATAATTTTAAAAGTAAAGAATAACGTATCACAAGTCAAACATATGTTACATTTCGAGATTTTAATCTAGTGACAATAAGTGCAAGGGCTTTTACTCATTTAAAGGGGATTGTCAGAATACGAAATTTGTCTTTCAGGTTTCGTGGATTTATTATAAGGAAGTAATTTATAAATAATATTTAAAAATGACGTAAAAATCTATGACAAGATTTAATCTTTTAAATATAGAACAATGTAAATAAAAATTAAACAGATATACTTTTAATGACTTTTTTCTTTTCCGTAAGTATTTTTACAGTAGTTGGGCACAAACTGTTCTGCCACAATGTAACAATATATGTGGAAGCCTGGGTGGAGGTTTCTCGGTTCTAAATTTTGAATTTTTTATTGATTACTCGAGTACAATTAATAAAGATATAAATGTCATTTATATCGTATCGTATTCAGAGGTAATAATATACCTTTCTACCGGAGAAAGTGTTTTTAGAATTCCATCGTAAGTTCCGGAGGTTTTCCTACACACAACAATCAAATATTTGTACCAGCTGTGATTTTAACTAAAAAAGGCTTATTCCTAAAGCAACGTTGTTATCAGATTGGTAACAATTTCAAGGTCAAGATATGGTCAAATCAATTGACATAATAATAGGGATAACAAAGTTACGATTCGATCTAGAGAATTCCCTAAGGGTTTTTTTAGATAGAATATGTTGTATAAAGTTGGAAACATTTTTGGGCAAGATTGTCAATTACAGTTTTCGTTGAGATTGGATTTGTCATGTTATTTTAAGAAACATTAAGCCGGTTTTCGGTTTCTTTATTTAATTCACATTTTATTACATCGAAAAGCTTTATTTATTTAAGCACTTGAAATATCTTTTTTGAGGTCTTTATTGTGTTTCATAAGATACATCAAATTTCATTTAACGTAAAATTATAAACTTTGTACAACTATTTTGATAAAACCTAATTGAACATTGTCAATCTTTGATAAACTCGTCCGCTATTTTCCTTAATATATTGACGGTGTAATATGTGAGCGAGTTTATAAGGCTTTTGAACTTAAGATATTGGGTTTTAATCCAAAGTCAGGCCAGTAAAAGTTTTCTGGTTAGAAGCTCTAGTTGGCAGTTTAGACTGGCGTCTAATCTTGTGCACTATGAAGTTGTCGCCTTTAGCTATAGCTTACTTTATTCATACCAATGCTGTTTTTGGAATATGGCATAAAACTTCAACATTATATATGAATACACATCAATAGTATTTATAAATAATTTATAAAAAAAATTGACTTCAAAATTAGAAACAGCCAGTGAACTAAAGATAATAAAGAAAAATCTATGAAACGTTTTGACCGATTTTAATGAAATTTACACTGTTCATTTAGTTGAAGTGTACTTAATTTAGATTCAAAATGATCATCTCAATACGACTTTTAGTTTTCGAGAAATTCGTGAAAAAACATACAAAACATACACTTACGAAACTAAGCACACGTGCTTCTAAGGCTAAATGGATCATCATACTGAAATATAATAAAATTCTAACAATGTTACATACATATCAAACCTCCTTTGAAGTCGGTTAAATTAGAAATAAAGAATATAATTGTTTGGAGTAATACCTTGAGTAGAAACAGCTCTACTCCTGGCCAGGTCGATTTTGTTGCCAACGAGGAGCGCCGGTCGGGCCCTCAGCATGTCGAAGTCAATAAGCCTCGCCAGTTCCTGTTCTGCCTTCTGGAACGAAGCCTTGTCCACCACAGAGTAGATAACCACGAATGCATCTGGTGGCTCTGAACGATCGATTTCTTCCTACGAAAAGAAAAAAAATACACCTTAAGATAAATTAAGACACTTGGTGGTATGTCTTTGTGCAAGCCCGTCTGAGTAGGTCCCATCCACTCATCAGTTTTTCTACCACCAAATAATAATACTCAGTATTGTTGTGTTCTGATTTGAAGCGTGCGTGAGCCAGTGTAACTACTGGCACAAGGGATATAACATCTTAGTTCCCAAGGTTGTTGGCACATTGACAATGTAAGGAATAGTTAATATTTCTTACAGCGTCATTGTCTATGGGTGATGGTGACCACTTACCATCAGGTGATCCAAATGCTCTTGCGCCAACCTATACCATAAAAAAAAATTTCTTCAACAAACAACAACAGCCTGTAAATTTCCCACTGCTGGGCTAATGCCTTCTTTCCCTTTTGAGGTAAAAGGTTGGAATCACAGTGTTCCAATGCGGGTTGGATCTTCAAGCAGAATAAAATTAGAAACTCATTTAAGAACACGATCGTCACATGTCAAATTTTATACGCAATATTGACGCGACGTTTATAGCGAGTTATCGTAAGTCGATTTATAACACATCACGGGTGAGATACGACATGAGTTCTTACTGAATGCGACTGATGTAAAAATATATTCTGACACGATGGAAAAGCATGACTCGTAATGATAAACAGTAAGCAAGTGTGCGGGTTTATATTGGAAAATCATTTAGACGTGAAATATGAGTATGGAAAAGAATACCTGTCGATCTGTATTTGATTAGTAAAATTATGTTTATTATGGTCATTAAAATATTTATTAAAATATAGGGGATTTTTTAATAACTGTTACGTTTACTATATAATAATTAAAGGATTGTAATCAATTAAAAAACTTATTAATAATAGATATATTATTTAAAAAATATATAAGGATAGTCGATTTTCATGCAGGATAAATTAACAATCTTTATCTATGATAGATCCGATCGAAACTTTATACATGATATAGTGATATGATGAATATGAAAATATTGTTTTAGTTTTATTTCACAAGAGCAAAGTCTGGTTTTTATCTGGTATTGTAAAATCAAAATCAAAAATCAAAATAAACTTTATTCAGGTAAGCTTTTATAAGCACTTTTAATCGTCATTTTACAATTAAGTGAAGCTACCACCGGTTCGGAAAGTAGATTCTACCGAGAAGAACCGGCAAGAAACTCAGTAGTTACTCTTTTTTAACATTTAAAAAATACAACGTCATGTTAAATAATACAATTATTTAAATTGATGTATCCTACTTGGAAGTCAACAGGTATTAACTCCACGCTTTTTTATCATCTATAAAATCTTGTATCATATAAAATGCTTTTTCTACCAATGTATTTTTTACAAACGATTTGAATTTACTAAAAAAATTACTTTTACTTATCTCACTTTTATTTATCTCAAAAAAATACTAAGTATACTCATCTCTTACCAATATTTCTAGTGAAATTTTACTATTAATAAGTATTACATGTGCAGAATTGTAAACGACTACTTTTTTATTGGGATACATTTTTATATACTTTTATTAAATATTATAGAGTCCGAGTATCTTATGTATATAAAACTAATTGGTTTTCTGTTCGCTTCGTTCGTCTAGCTCGTAGTTCGCTTTGAAAATAAATTAATCTTCTAAATTTAGTGTAGTATAACAAACTACTATAAAGTCGTGAACCGAATATAACATAATATAAAGAAATATTTTTACCGAAAATCCCATAGAATACAACTCTTCTGTAAAGATTTAAATTATATTTAAAATAAAATACGATAGAGAAATTTGAAAAAAAGACGTAACTCACAGATAAAGATTTGTTACAAAAGTTTATCTAATTAGAAAGCCTTACCGTTTAAAATAAATTAAAAACGTTAACGTTTCGTTATGACTTTTTTACTCTAATGTTCTTTTAATTTTCTTTACTCACTTAGAGTTTTCATTTTCACTCGAGTGAAAATTAGCTTCGTTAATTACTATCCTTCGCTCGCGTATCCGCATGAAATACTGTGCTAATGAAAACCAATTTACCTTGACCCTTCTGCAAAATGCAGTCTTTAGACATTTAAAGGTTTCTCTGGTGTGGAAAGTGACACAAACAATTAAGCATTTCTTTTATACAAGGTTTTAGGTTAAATTTATGTGAAAGAGATTTTTTTCATATTTTTTGTTAAATAAACTTTTAAAAATTAATAAAAAATGAGTTTTATACGTTAACAGATTTGTTATATAAAATGTCGATGATTAAAGAGTATGGAGTTGATATTTGTTGATTTTCATAAATAAAATAAGTGAATTTATGTACACTTATGTATGAAATCAAAAATCAAAATAAACTTTATTCAAGTGGGCCTTTTTTTACAAGCACTTTTGAATCGTCATTTAACAATTAAATGAAGCTACCATCGGTTCGGAAAGTAAATTCTGCCGAGAAAAACCGGCAAGAAACTCAGTAGTTACTCTTTTTCAACATTTAAAAAATACAATCATATTAGTTAAATACTACTACTAATATAAATGTATGTAATGTACCCTGCCTGGAAGTCAACAGGTATTAATTCCAAGCTTTTTTATCATCTACAAAATCTTGTATCGAATAATATGCCTTTTTTACTAATGTATTTTTTATAAACGGTTTGAATTTACGAAACGACAACGTTAAAAAATTCTGAATTATTTCATGAACATTGATGAAAAAGTGTAAGTATATATACTTAATAAGTTTATACAAGTCATTCAAAAAACATTGGTTGCTTTATATTATTTTAATCTGAAAAAATATAAATGTTGTATTGAAATTAATGAAATATAGCATATGTATGTGTATATTACATAGTCCAGTCCAGTCAAATCCATATTTGTAATAATATACTATTATTAACTATTTTATACCGGGTTGAATATTTTCACTAATCGATAAAACGAATCTTTAAGACGGTATAAAGTATATGTATTATTATATCTCTATTAATATCTCCATAAATAAAATACATTAAAATTCTTTGATTATGCCAGAAGCAGAAGTTCCAAGATTACTTTTATAGTGTCTAAAACAAAAAATGTTAAAAAAAAAGTTTTTTAAAAACCTTTTAAATGTAATTAAAACCTTTAACAAGTATCAAAAATAAAGTCTTTTCCACTAAAATGCAATTAAAAATACGTTCTACAAAAACCGTAACTCCATTAAATCTACAAATAACATAAATTAATTGAAATTTATCTGTGGTTAAATACGAATTGATTGAAAAAACATTCCAGTGAGATAATTTATTTATTTAAATAGGTTATTTGGGAGAATATATTCAACAACAACAACAAACGCCTGTAGATTTCCCTTTGCTGGGCTAAGGTCTCCTCTCCCTTTGAGGAGAAGGTTTGGTACATAATCTACAACGATGTTCCCATGCGCGTTGGTGTACACATGTGGCAAAATTTCTATGAAATAAGACACATGCAAGTTTCCTCACGATGATTTCCGAGCAGGAGATGAATTGTAAAGACAAATTAAGCACATTCATATTTAGTGGTGCTTGCCTGGGTTTGAACCCGCAATCATGGGTTAAGATGCATGCGTTCTGACTACTGGGCCACATCGGCTCATACATTTTAATACTAACTGATATTATGACACAAGTCTTCATGTAAGGCTGTGATATCTGGCAACAGATCAGAAAAACCTTGGTGCGGAATAGCGCACCAACAATACTCTGAACTATTCATTTCGTAATAAAGCGGTTTAGCGTATATCTGTATGTATTATGTTAATAATGTTATTCTACACACATACTCATATTCGAATAAACTTGCAATACGAGAACTTACTGGCACACTTACAAATACCAATTTATAAAAGATAGGTATTCGATTAACTTAACTTTGCCGCTGTCAACTAATATTACCATTAGGAAATAAAACTAGTAACAAAATTGTTACAATACTTATTGGTTAATAAATATATATTCTGTATAATACTCTAGTTTAAGTTCATTACTTTATATCGAGTTAATTATGATCAGTGTTTATAAATAAATGTAATTAATTGCTCTTAATTGAAATATACTTTATGCTTAATTTGCGTTCACTGTTTACTATATCAAATATATGCTGAAGCTGTGCCTGCCACTTCGTGAGCGTTCGAATTAAACTAAAATTTTATATATATTTCTAAAATAAAAGTAGCCTATGTTACTCTTTATTAATCAGCAATCTGTCAGCGAAAGTCCCGTCAAAATCGGTCCAGCCTTTCCAGTGATAAACCGGATCAAACAGTCAGACACAGTAAGACAAAAATTGTAAAAAAATGTTATTTTAGCATATGCGCCCTGTACACATGCATATATGCATTTAGTAAAAAGCGGTTATTTTAATATTACAAACAGATACCTCAAGTTTATATATATAGTTAATTTCACACAGCCTTCTGGTTTATTAAGCATAAACATACACCAAAACCAAATGAAATAGCCTATTCGTATAATCCAGATATTAACGCGGATGAAACACTGAGGTACAAATACTATTATAATAAAATCTGTATAATTTTAACAAATGCATATTTCGAATATTTAAAGCGTCATATTGGCAAATTTTAATTATAATTTGTATTTGTTTGAACCAATATTTATTAAACAGAGGTTGACCGCTTCGGTTAATGTAAATACTATATTAATCATTCAAAGCATATGAAAATATAAGCGCTCATTGCATATTCCAGGGGGATGATTCTACTAAAAAGTTGTCGCTTTATCGTCATCGAATCGATTGTCAAAACGGAAATCGTTTAGCTATGTACCAATTCTATTAAACATCCAGTTGAGGTTCGCTTGAAGGTAGTACGGAATAGAAAAGGGATTGTATTGTTATTATTTAGTAGAATTGCTCCCCGGGCCATAATCGACGCGTTTGGTTAAATGAATTATAATCAGCACCGCCTACGAGATTGATTAACCAACATAGAAATACGAAAAAATGCGTTAGCTCTTATAATATTATTAAGATAATTCTGTTTTGTTTTACACATATATTTTTTGAGCATTTACTAGTTTGTAAGTTTGTGTGCGACAACGCTTCACGCCTGCACACATACAGATAAGTAACCAAATATCCTACTGCTAAACAACAATACTTAGCCAGTACACCTGTCACCGTAGGATTACAAAATATTGAGAATCGTGATATGTGATTGTCATTTAACGCGTTATCTTTCCCTGTTCCTATTGCCTATGTCCTTTCTTGGATTTCGCTTCATATCAAATTTCATCAAATTAGGTTCAGTGGTTTGGTCGTGAAGAATAGTAACTACTGTAAATCTCTGTATGCTATAAAATGTTGTATTTAAAAAAAATGGCGACAGACAAGCGACAAGAGACAGATTTAGTTTAAGTTTATAATATTATTAAGGTATCAAAGATTTCAGCGTAAATAAGTTGCGTATTTTGTTTGCTTATCACAACTGCTTATTTTTTTGTAGCGTGTGATGATGGATCGATTAATATTTGATACTCTCACACAAAAATTAGAGATAGCTTACGTCCTGACATAACGAACCGGCTACCTAAAACTCTAAAACGATCTTCTTACATTCTGTTGCATGCGGGTGTTATTGATATACTATAAATAAATAAATAAAATTCAATTATAATTTTGACTCAAACAACTGGAAATAAATTCAATATAGACGATTCAATATCATTTCAAACCGCTTTGTTTTTATTGGTCATTCCTCAGCTGTTTTGATTGAATCGACGAAGCTTTGTATTGCTTTGATTATTTTCCACAGTTTTGAAGTGCAAGTACAGTCGCGGTGAGAAAAGGTTCGTCACCTTAAGATCTATTTTGAGCGAAAAGATAGTTGAAAAATGTTGAAAAAGATTAACTACTGAGTTTCTTCTCGGTAGAATCTACTTTCCGAACCGGTGGCAGCTTCGCTTAATTGTTAAATGACGATTCAAAAGTGCTTGTAAAAGCATAGATGAATAAAGTTTCTTTTGATTTTAATTTTTGAATCTGTTTTACCGATTGAGAATATATGACACTAACAGACATATTTTGACAATTAAGTACAAGATATAATATCTTATTGAAATTGTTAATGAATAATTACGCCATTAAAAAGATTTCATGTTGATATAATACTAGACGCAGTAAAGTTATCAAACTATATAAGTTTAATTTTATATGCAGTTATTAGTTTAGTGCTTTACTTTCATAAGGTACTAAGAGTTGACGACTTGATAAAGGAATTAATTTGAAAACTGACGAAGGTTTTTTACTCTGACTGTACATTCGAAAAGGAAACGTTGAATAATACAAAGGAATTCTATTATGTACTGTCGTGAGTGTATGGTCGTTTGTGTGTTAATGTACTCATATAAACTGATAGTTTAACAGCGTTACGTATACGAACTTCTTTATAAAATGTGTTTTAGCAGGTGCTTTGATTACTCTAATTTCTCTTTCTGACGTAGTTGATTTGACATTCGAAAGAAGGAGATGGTTTAAAGATTCATTTGTCACTTATATGTTATAAATCTGTTCACTAACGAAGGCGCACCCCTCCAAGTTAAATTATTGGGGTGCATTAATAAATATAATCTAATTTGACTTTTTGCTTCCTTTGTTCTGACTTAAGTAAAAGTATTTCCTTTTATTTCAATACTGTAAGATAAGGAATATCTAACGTGTATTTATGGGCATAATTTCGATATCGTTTTGTTCTGATTTTATTGTCACTGTAGCACATCAACTTCTATATCTTTGAAACCACCATGACAGTGTTATAGATTATATATCTTACAGGTTCTTCTTTATATGCAAGTCTTAAGGTCATTTGGACATTAATATGAGACAGTACATGACCTATCAAAATAATCATCAATAATCAATTATAAATAATTTAACTTCTGATCACTGTGATCAGAAGTTTTCTTTAGAACACAAAGAAATTCATAAAGTTAGGCTCATAAAGTAAACTGTTTTAAAGATATTGTGGCGTGTAAATTAGCTTATTTAGATCTAACGACACAAGATCCAAATGAACTTTATAATTCATTTTTTGAATTAATATTAATAGAATTTAATAAAATATTCAAAATGAAATCATTTTATAATAATACAAAATTGAAGTTTAGTGACTGGGCTACTATTGGTATACATAAAAATAGAAATAAATTATACGACCTATATGGTATGAAGCAGTGGAATCAAAACGAAGCCTTTCTAGGATATGTCAATAAATATTCCAAAATATTTAAAACAGTATGTATTTATGCTAAGTATTTATACATAAAGAACAAAATTTTGACTTCCGATAATAGAATAAAGGCCACTTGGGACATTATTGGAAGTGTTAGAGGAAAACCTAAAAAGGAAAGTATACCTATCAAATTAAACACAGGCAGTAAATACACAAATTCTGATTTGGAAGTTGCAAATTTATTTGAAACATTTTTTGATAACATACCTAATAAAATAACATCTCATTTAAAATCATCTACATTAGATGCAGCTAGATTATTAAATAAACATGTTTCTAAATGCGTTATTGATTTTTCTTTTGAAACAGTTTCTGCAATAGATGTTATAAAAGTATTTAAAACACTCAATATTAAAAAAACTAACGACGTATGGGGCATTTCGATAAAATTCATAAATAACATCATACACGATATTGCTCCGTATATAGCAGGAATTTTTAACAAGAGTTTGGACACGGGTTCATTTCCTGACTTGTTAAAATGTTGTAAAGTCTTACCACTTTTTAAGAATGGAAATAGGAGCGATCCCAGTAATTACAGGCCTATTTCAATACTCCCATCTTTAAGCAAAATTTTCGAAAAAATTATTTTAAATCAACTTCTTATCCATTTTGGTACAAATAAAATTTTTCATAGTGAGCAATTTGGTTTTGCAAGAGGTCGATCAACAACTGATGCGGGAATTGCGCTTCTTAAGCATATTTACGATGCTTGGGAGAAATCACAGAATGCTATTGGAGTATTCTGTGATTTATCTAAAGCATTTGATTGTGTAGAACACGAGACGCTTCTTTATAAGCTCAAATATTACGGCGTTAAAGGTAGGGCTCTTGATCTCATTGCTTCATACTTAAGTCAAAGAATCCAGCAAGTTTTCATTAATGGAATAAAGTCTACTGGATCTACGCTAAAATGGGTGTTCCATAAGGTTCAATTTTGGGTCCCTTTCTGGGTCTAGGAATAGTCCTAGTATATATAAATGACCTTCCTTTCTTTGTTAAAGGTATTTGTGATATAGTATTGTTTGCTGACGATACTTCACTGAATTTTAAGGTTGACAGGAAAAAAACTGACTATGACGATGTGAACGGTGCCTTATCACAGATACAAGATTGGTTTAATGTAAATAATTTGGTTTTGAATACTCAAAAAACAAAATGTGTAGTTTTTACCTTACTCAATGTTAGGAAGCAAAATTATAATATATCTTTAAGCGGTGGCCCGCTTGATGTAGCCGATACTACCGTGTTCTTGGGAATAGAATTGGATTCCAGACTTCAGTGGAGTCCCCATTTGTCGTCCCTAACAGGGAGACTCAGCTCCGCAGCATACGCGGTTAGAAATGTTAGACAACTAACTGATATTGATACCGCTCGTTTAGTTTATTTTGGTTATTTTCACAGTATTATGTCATATGGCATATTACTTTGGGGTAACGCTGCAGACATTGAATCTGTCTTTGTTTTACAAAAGAGAGCAATTCGGTTTATTTATAATCTTGGAGCTAGAGACTCTCTTCGGGATGTTTTTAACAGAGTAGGAATACTCACTGTTGCGTCGCAATATATTTACAACAATATCATGTATGTTCACAGTAACATTGATCACTTTGATAAAATCAGTGATAATCATTGTATATGCACTAGAGCTTATAACGCCAAGTTTCCGACTCCGCAAAGTCAATAAATCTTTCTTGGGGCAAGGTATCCATTTCTATAATAAAATTCCACAGACATTTTTAACTTTGCCGTCTCGTAAATTCAAATCGTTTATAAAAAATACATTGGTGAAAAAGGCGTATTATTCGATACAAGATTTTGTAGATGATAAAAAAGCGTGGAATTAATACCTGTTGACTTCCAGGCAGGATATATTAATTTAATAATTGTATTAACTTAAAAATTAACTAACATGACTGTATTTTTTTAAATGTTGAAAAAGAGTAACTACTGAGTTTCTTGCCGGTTCTTCTCGGTAGAATCTACTTTCCGAACCGGTGGTAGCTTCACTTAATTGTTAAATGACGATTCAAAAATGCTTGTTAAAGCCCACTTGAATAAAGTATACTTTGATTTTGATTTTTTGATTTTATCGCAAACGTTAATAATGGGTAATGGTTCGGAATATTGGAAGTTACCCAAGATTTAAACGACTAAATTCAAAAGGCGTGGCAAAACCATTGCATAGAGGAATACCAATCGCACATTTTAGGTTTCCTCACGATGTTTTCCTTCACCGCCGAGCACGAGATGAATTATAAACATAAATTAAGCACATATATATAGTGGTGCTTGCCTGGGTTTGAACCCGCAATCATCGGTTAAGATGCACGCGTTCTAACCACTGGGCCATCTCAGCTCTATATATGCTTAGATCTTTAAAAATACACAACGAATTTTGATGCGGTTTTTAGGGCTCCGTAGAGTACAAGGAACCCTTATAGTTTCGTTATGTCTGTCTGTCCGCCTGTCTGTCCTGGCTCGTTCTCCGCCGTTTCTGCACCGATTGCTACAAAAATTGGTGGAGAGATGTATGCTGATAATCCACAAATTGGTTTTAAAAATTAACGAAAAATTATTTTTATACAGCGAAAATTTAATTCGAAAAAAAAAAAACGATTTTGGGGTATCGTTAAAAAGGTATCTTTAAATACAACAAAAATTGCCTTGAAACCATGTGGATCAAACCCCCCAGTCTCGAGATATACTAATACAAAGTTAAAATTAGAGCATAACCTTAACTTTTGAAATACTATTACAATAATTCTGAAAAAAAAATGTGCTGTATACCTCCAACTAAGTAATTTCAATGAAAACTATAGCGGACTCTGTATCATACACAGTTATTTTTATACAACTCGACCAACTTATGATGTGCAGGTGCCCTAACTAAATGATATAATGTATGGAAATAATTACCTACAAACCAGGAAAATAAGTAGGAATGTTACATACCTACATACAGAAGTGGGCAAGGGTAGAAATAGAGATTGCTAAATTTCCATCTTATGGCTACGTAACCCTTTTATATGTATAATACATACCCAATATAATAGAGAAATAGATAATTTGAGTCTCTAAAGTGATGTCGTAAGACAAAGCGGTTTGTATTGTCGAAAACTGACAACGGTTGGAAACTTTCTAACACCTGGGATCCACTTATTAAAAATTTAAAATCCCAAATCCAACAGACTGCAAGACCTGAAGATACAGTTAGTGCCTTCTGCGTGCAACCGGAACGTTACTCAAGATACCAATTAAGAAATCGTTGGCGGTATTTGTAAATAATATTTCTTTTGTACATAAAATATACAAATGTCACCTCAGTCTACCCGTGACCACGAACGCTGTAAAGTGCTCGAAACGTCGGGATGATATTTAAATCCGTTAAAACAATTATACGCAATTTAAATGCGTTAAAACTAGATTTATTTCAATGTGTAATAATCGCGAAAATCTAAGACAACATTACCTAACTGTGTTAGTCGTAAGACATTCTGTACATAGTATATTTACTATTTAGTATCAGCATTGCACCCGTGCGAAGACGGGGTGGGTCGCTAGTTATTTATAGGTAATTAAATTGAGAGATGTGAATTATGTTCTTTAAGTTCCTTTACAAAACTGTAGCCGAAAACTATCACACAGAAATAGGTAACGACTATGAAAAGCACTTCGTATTTTAACTATAACAATTTACACATTTATTTTAACGTCTGTTTTAATGATAATGCATAAACAATTTGATAGTTGGTGTGCAAATACTGAACTGACTTTATTTTAAAAAACGACGAATGCTTTTGTATACAGATTAAAAATATAATTACTGAATAGTTTATAGATAATAAATCACAAATATAAAGGTGTACTTTGTATCACACTATATGGCGTTGTTATTATTGTTATTATTTTGATAATAATTAAAACAATTGTGATAGGTCCTCCCATTTTATACGTGGGCGCAAATTTGCGGAATCAAAGTAAGTCTAGTCATCTTATAAAAAGCTCGATTTATAACATTAATATTTCAACATACATGCGTACGTGACTCGCAATCAATTTCCTCATTTTCTGTACCCGTCGCTTGCCAAAAAATTACCTGAATTAAAATTTAATTTTAAAGCAGATAAATTTAAAATTCATCAAACGATCGAGACCAGACGAAGATTTTATTGGTTCGTGTACAATATTCCAGCATCGTTAATGCAGTCTGCATCATTGAGGAATTTCATCTTACACCTGATGTCAGTATAGTGTCTATACCAAATACCAATGATACTGGTATGTAGACATACATTGATAGCATGTTTGATTATTTGTTAAATACAGGATTTTCGCTTGCTAATGTTGTCACCAGTATTATAGCTAATAATCGTAATATCAAAGTAAACCTATGCATCGTTTTACAAGATTTTAATGTAAAACTACCCCCAATTCCAAATGTCTCATCTTCTGAGAAGACGAAGTTATAGATCTGTTCACTTAAGGCGGCCCCTTTACATTTAGCTATCGGCTTTTATTAATAAATATAATCTAATTAGTTTTTTAACGTCTTATTTCTTATATTATTCACCTCACGCACACTAAGACATCTTGTGCTTACAAGCGTCATTCACACTATCATCATCCTCTTGCCCTTTTCCCAATTTTATTTTATTTGGGGCGGCACAGCATGTCTTCTCTTTCCATACTTCTCTGTCAGACGTCATCTCACAAGTAACATTCTTTCTAACCATATCGTCTTTCACACAGTCCATCCATCGTTTTCTTGGTCGTCCTCTACCTCTATATCCATCCACATCCATGCTCAAGGCCTTCCTCACAATATGTTCCTCATTCACACTAGTGCTCACCGATAATATATCGTTATATTATCGCCTTGGTGATTGAGAAGCTCTGTATCCGATATTTAATGGGACTAACTACTTTTTAAATGTATTCGATTTAAACGTTGTTATAATTATAATTTAGAACTGTAAAAAATATTATTTTAACATTCAAGAGTCCCAATATCATATCACAAACTGATCAAATACTTTTGTTGTTAACAAGCAACAGCTTCATTTATTTTATTTCACTACAAAATACATTTTGGATCTAAGCAAAATCGCTTAAATTATTTGACCATTTACAAGAAGATTATAACAATTTTGTGTGTATTCCTTACAAAAGAAAAAAAAATAAATAAAATTAGCGTTTCAAATAATTACAAAATAAATGAAAACAAATATAGTAACTCTGTGTGTTGAAAGTAACAAGATATGTTGAAAGTTATAGTACGTAAGTTTCGAAGAAGTATCTCATATAAGAAGACATAGGAGTGTGGCTTAACAAATCTTGGCGTTACTGGAGTTTGTTAATATAACAAGCATATTTGTTGAACTTTATTCAATAAAGTATGTATTTAAAGTGAATTGTTACGTATATTTAGTTTAATGACTTTGATATAATAATTAAAATAGGTATAAAAGATACAGCTATATTTAAAAATATATATAATAATGACTACATCCGTGGTCGAGTAGTGAGTGCACCAGATCCTGGGTTCGATTCCCAGTCGAGTCGATTTAGAAAAAGTTCATTGGTTTTTTTTATGTTGCCTTGGGTCTGGGTGTTTCTGGTACCGAGGTAATTTTTCATAACACAAGTACTTATATATTTACATCAGAGGAATGTATGTGATGTTGTCCAATATGTATGTAGGTATGTATGTATTTATTTATATATTTATAATTACAATAAAAAAGTATTGCTATCGGTTCAAACTCGGGCAAGCAACAAGTCCTTTTATAAGTAATTCATCTGGAACTCAGCGGTGAAGGGCACTTGATAAAATTTTACGACATTTATAAATACTTTGATGTAGCGTGGTGGTTTACATAAAATACATCTCGATTGACCAGTATAATATGCCAACTTATTTACAAAAAAGCGCAATGTATTATACACTTAAACTTTTCTCGTGAATATTACTCGGTTTTGTTTTGGGGTCTTGTATTTAGTGATTATCATTTAATTTTGCTTACCTTAGTGCTTGTACAGTTCACAAAGTATAGTTCTGATTCTTCACCATTCAGCATTATAGATACTTTCTGTTCTGAACTGTCGATATCTGTAAAAGATTAAATTGAATTAGCACTAATAACAACAATATTTCTTTGAATAAATCATGTAAACTATTTGATTTTGTTTTATATGTGTACATATGTCAATTAAAACCAAATTTAATACCTAAATATTATCAAATCATAAATAATCGACTTATCCTAGATAACCGTTTAAATAACTTCGTGTTAGACGATGCTTGTCACCTATAGATGGCGTTAGTAGACTTCCTTAACGTGGAAAAGGCGGTAAAAAGTTTGACAGCATCGAATGGTACTTTTAGCCAGCCAGGAAATTGTTATATTTTTTGGTACGTGACATTGGCGAAAAAATCTGTGCCCTCTTGGCACAAATTAAAGCAAAATTTAAAAAAAAAATGTTCTGATTGTTTTTGTCGGCAATTTTCGGAATATGAATGGATGAATAACGAACTTATGTATTACTGATGAATTATATTATTGGCAGGTTATCACTTAACCTACCGCTAAACAAAATTTAATATTGTTTTGCCTCAATTTGAAGGGTGAGTGATAAAGTGTTATTAATATCAGCGCCAATGTATGGGCGATAGTGGTGCGATGTAAAATTTAAAATAGAGCATTTTAAAATTATTAATATTACAACTCTATCGCCATTTTAGAAAGTCATTTTTAGCTAGGAGAACAACAAGAAACTAGCAAATCGTTTATTCGAACCACAACCGATGTTTTCCTTTACCACTGAGCACGAGAAGAATTATAAACACAAATTAAGCATATATATATTTATCAATTAATGTAAATACAAATAAAATCTTATTTTTTTTACATGATTATTTATTATATCTATATTATATCTAAAGTACTAAATACTTTATTTGCGTCAACCATCGTCTTAAATATATATACCACCAAGGCCACTGTAATAAAAAGGATACAGGATCATCGAACTATAATTCTTGGGTGTCAATTTCAGCGATACTGAAGACGAAAAATGTTTGTACATAAATGTGTCGCAAAGATTAATCGCTATCCTTGTTTGAGGTGCCTATCTATATTAATATCTAATAGAGAAATAAAATTGTTAATATAAAAAAGACGAGCTGAGATGGCCCAGTGGTTAGAACGCATGCATCTTAACCGATGATTGCGGGTTCAAACCCAGGCAAGCACCACTATATATATGTGCTTAATTTGTGATTATAATTCATCTCGTGCTCGGCGGTGAAGGAAAACATCGTGAGGAAACCTGCATGTGTGTAATTTCATCGAAATTCTGCCACATTTGCATTCCACCAACCCGCATTGGAACAGCGTGGTGGAATATGTTCCAAACCCTCTCCTTAATGGAAGAGGAGGCCTTATCTCAGCAGTGGGAAATGTACAGGCTGTTACTTTACTTTACTTTTACTTTTTTTACTTTATATAGAAAAGGGGAGGGAGCGGATGCTTGCAGTCTTTGGAACTGACCTCTTTGGTAGAAAGCTATATTATTTCTGAGTGCTAATATATTAAATTGTATTTACATTTAAAATATAATTTTACTTGTTAAGAAGCTACAGCCCTGCATAGCCGGAGTGGGTCGATAGATATTTACATATGTTTTCATTTAATTCCAAGGAAGCTTTGGAGCCGAATATAATTAAGCCATGTTCAAAGCGTTGTCAAATTTAAAAAAAAGTAAATCTATCAAAATAATATTTATTAAGATTCGAACCTAAAAAAATAAATTAAAATAAACACTAGAATTAAATAAAGTTATCTAATATTAAGCAGGCGATTTTCTTTTGACTTATTAAAGTATTATAATATAAAATACGCTTCCCTATGTGTGGCGCGGTATTTTTTATTTCCGCTTGGAAGAAGCAGATGTCGCGCTGCGGACTTGCAGACATTTGTGGTTGTTATGAATTATTAAAGCATTGCCTTGAGAACTTAAATTAAAAAATATATTTCTAAATATACTGGGAAATTATTAGGGAATAAATAAACCCTTTTTTATGACAAAGGTAGGCGGACGAGGAAATGGGCGACCTATTAGTAAGTGGTCACCACCGTCTAATATCAATGGCGCTGCATAAATATCAAATAATCCTTATATCGCCAGTGGGCTATTAACCTTGAGATCTAAGATGTTATGCCCCTTGTGTATGTAGTAGCAGTGGCTTACACATGCTTCAAAAATGAACCTATTACTGTGACTTATCTTTGGTACCTAGCCAAAAATACTAAAACAAAGTCCTTTTTGTTGGTTTCAGAATTTATACGAGTAGTGTATTAAAATTTACGTAGAAAAGTTGTTACGAAATATGATATAATATTAAATGTTATTATGAACCAACTAGGAGTCTTTTCAAAGCAAGTTATTTCAGCATTATATAAATAGTACCAGTTCTTCAAGACCTCGTTACTTTGCCGTCGTCCAATATTGTTAGGAAGACGTTGAAGAGTTCATTCGACCATATTACAATTTACGAGATGAATTAAGAACGCGAAAATGCTCCTTAGTATCAGAGTTTGAGCATCCACGAGCTACAGTTTTCGCTTGCATTTAACCGAGTTTGAAATCAAAGTAATTTAAACATGTATAGTACGACACAACTTAGATGTAGCATCGGCAAATTCGTAAAACCGATCACATCCGAATTAAGGACGTTATCCCAAATTATCAATATTTATTATTTATGAGAATATGATCTTTACGCAAATTTAATAACTTGTAATATCATATGAACTAATGTATGCGTCAATTTGACACGTTGATTTTAATGGACTTGCTTTCTCAGGTTCAACTGCCGCGAGAATCTATAAAGACGAATAGCGTCGAATGGCGCGATAGCGTGCAATTTCTATTGGTTGTGTAAATGGACAATAATCGGTTTTATTAAATTTGCCGATGCTACATTTAAGTTGTGTCGTACGTTTAAACAGTTCCCACGTAAAACAAACGAAGTGTGCTTGACAGGTAAATGTCTGGAGAGTCGAAACTACTGTGACTCCGATGGAAACTTCTGGTCGTATCCATTTATGGAGCGAAGGAAATGTCAAGTTTGAGAAACAAAATTTATGTATACATATCATTGCTAACGTTGTTCTTTTGATTAAATTTTAGGTCGAGACGTTACGAGGTCATTGGGGATTTCTTGGGTGAACTCCCATGCCTCGGAAAGGACGTAAAGCCGTTGGTTGAACTCTTTCCGATCATGTCAGATTTGCTGTCTCATCGAATTATTATGAGAGGAAGAACTATAAACACACAAGCACTTGTGAACTATAAACTTTGCAGAGTATTTGGCTGGTCTCCTGGTTGCCTTAACTGAATTGGGTTGGTTGGTTGGGTTCTAATAATGCTTTTTCCTTACAAGTACCTTTGAAATCTGAGTGAGTCGGTATAACTACAGACATATGTGCCATAACATATTGGCTACCAAAGTTGGTGACAGTTTCGTACTGTAAGGAATGATGGTGACCACTCATGAAATAAAACTAAACAAATAGATATTTTTTTTATTAAATATCACATCTAATAATAGAAGAATATATCACACAATTGTAAAGTATGTTGACAGTCAACCAACAGCTTCAATTTAAAAAAAAAAAACTGCCTTCTACGTTATAACAAACCTCCTTGGGTATACTTTGCTAATGATCAACCCCATAACAGTTTACGATGCGCTTATCAAAAATAAATAATCTGTTTTTATGACACCCACAGGGTGAGATGAAGCGGGTATTATGCTGCCAGATATAGCTAATTATGCTATACTTTATGCCGTTGATAGCGTCACTAAAGATACGTGCTTATGGACAACCAAGGGCTCCAAATAAGTTGGTAATACTTTAAATAGTTCCCTGTAGAGAGCTGCAATGATTTGTGCCTCCTGCTCGTTTGGGCTACAGTTGGGTATACTAAAATAATTCTTACAAATATATATATATATATATATATATATATACATACGTTAATAAATTCTTTATGTAGATACATTTATACTAAAATCATATATTTAACAATAATATTCTGTTATTGTATTCGAATTCATACAAGTGTAATAAATTTTAGAACGTCATTCGTTTGGCTTTAAAAAATAATACAAGATGTTTTCCCGCGCAACATAATTATTAAAAATAAAAAAAAAACAAAAGAATCGCAGATAGAATGACAATAGGAGATTTTTTGCTTATTGGATTTTTAACTTCAGGACTATAATAGTTGACGGCATATGGTGCGCCATGTTGTTTATTGATACTGGTTGAAAAAGAGTGTCAATGGGAGTTGAACGGCGTTCTAGTGAAGCGTCGCGTCGATGGTAGCGAGGCAGCCATCTTGCATGGACAGTTACTTTCAACATTTTCCGCGCACCACGTTTGCTACGAATCGGTAATTTCCGACAGCTTATTTATCTTTTTCTAATATATTCAATGATTTATATTTTTTTCTATATACGATATTTTAAACTACTGCGTAATTATTTGTTTAATTAAAACTTTAATGAATTTCTGAACAATACTTTGAACATACACTCGCTTATATAAAAATATAAAACAAAGTCGCTATCAGTACCCATGTATGGTTATATCTTTAAAATTACGCAACGGATTGTGATGTTTTTTTTAATAGATAGATTGATTTAAAAGGAGGGTTTCTATGTATAAAATATGATCAATACAGTAGAGAAAAACAGATAATTTTATTTTCTAAAGTGATGTCGTAATACATAGCGTTTGTATTATCTAATGAATCAAAAACTGTGAACGTGGTGAGACATTCTGTAGTATACTTGGTATCAGGATTGCATCATTGGATCGCTAGTATATTTATAAAATAAAAGAAAAAAATAAATAAGATTCTATGTACTGATGTATTCAATACGGTTAACTAATAAGAAACTTTCATGTGACAAAACGTAATGGACCATTTAAAATCGACAGTATTTGTAAAAAAAGTATATGTTAATCTTCGTACCTAGTAACAGGTTTTTCCTCAATTAGTCACCTTATCGATCAGCGATTAATCAAAATGTTGGCGTGACTTATAATTTATCAACTGTAAGGCTTAAAGTAAACGCAATTATGTCCACTAGTGCTGTTATTTTATTAATTATTTTACATTTTTTATGTAGTTCCGTTATGTAACTTTATGGTATTGCTTGCTGGTGTAGTTAGGCAAATAAAAGGAAAGTTTAAGATTGTTAGGTGTTAAATACCGATGGGATTTAAAGCTTAAAAACCTTTGTACTTTAGTCATTAGTTTTTTTTTAAGTAAAATATATTGTAATGCGTCTTTAGTTTTCTTATTGTCAATATAAATGGAAAAGTAACGTTTCCAACTGAACCTATGATTTATGAAATTTGCTATGAAGCAATTTTGAACTTCAATGAACATAGCTGCTGGCGGAACATACTTTGAATTTTTTTTTAGCATTTAATATTTACGTGCTAAAGATATTCAATTCCTTATAACTTGGACTAATAATATCGGAAACGAATACGTATAAAACATTAACAGTTTTATACCTACATAGCACTTATTATTTTTATTTTATAATTAAACTCGACAACACGCTTTATAGTAGAAATAACTCTTGGATAAATTCTACCCAGAGCTATTGAGATTTCGTTTGTAAGAAATAAAATTCGCTACGTCTCATAATTATTACCTTAACTCTTAAACTTTCAAACCGTACAACGAAAAGCAATTTACCTCTTACGCCTTTTCAAATAATTTAATGACGCTGTTCTTACCAAAAGAGGTTACACTGTCAAGATCGACTTAAAAAAAAGAAACTATATATTCTTCCAAATTTAAAACTAAGTTTAAATTTGTTACCAATAACATTTGAAATTATGTTTTTATGCCGTTTATAATTAAAACTCTTAGACAACAAATAGAGCAGTTAAAAAAAAAAACAAATACCTGATTGTTCATCCACTGCTTTCAGGGACATTTTTCGACTACACAATCGGAATTGCGATCCAACGAAGAAATGCTATTAGCATTTTTGCCAGCATTCCGCTAGGTCATAATTTGCACGCATACAAGTTTTTTACTTGGTTTTCTTTTACGTATTTGGAAATACACTTGTGAATCTAATAATAATCCGATACGTTCGTATGGAAAACATACGATACAAAAGACAAGGAAATATGTAAGCAATAAAACTTATAAGGATTCTTACAAAGGCCAATTTACGAACTTCTAAATTCAACAAATGATTCACTCATATTTTCATGTAACAAGGAAGAGATAACAGGAATAACTCTGTGATTTCGTGACCTTTTCAGTGAAATAGTCAGTAATGCCTGTAATTGTATCACAGCTGGTCTTCTTTAGAAAAATTTTGGAAGTTCCACACTGCTCCCATCTGGGTTGACAGATAAATCTGTGGTGAATTTATGTTCGACGTATGCAAGTTTTATCACAGTTGGTTTTTTTGATTACAAATATGGCAATTCTGTGTCTGTGCTGTGGGGATTATTTTGAGATCGCTCGCTTATCATTGTTTAAGAATTACACGTTCTAATAATTATATATCAATACAGATTATAGTGTTGTGTTCCGGTTTAAAGGGTGTGTGGGAGATTTAGGTTGACGGCGATGTCAGATAAAGTTACTATTTCTTATTGCAATGCATACGTGCTGAGGCGATCACTTGCACCTAGCCGCATTTATGACGGTCCGCTTACCATTATAATAAAAATAAGTTGATTATTGATTATTAAGAGTTGAATTTTTCACCAGAAGTTAGCATGAGACAATTATGAAGTATATTTATAAGAATAAAAGATTAAGATTGACTAAGAAAAACATAAAAATAAAATGATTTAATATTTATATATACCACCCACAAATCATCGGTAGCAGTTCTTAAATGCTCGTAAGACCCAACTTGATTAACGAAGTATAATTTGATATGTTTTGAGTTGACATCTACTAATTTAAATTCTAAGAAACTTTTTCTGAATTGATAATCTTATGACGATGATTATTTTATTAAAAACGACCAAAAAGTTTTTATTATATTCGTATTTAATTAAATCCAAAGGTCGAAAGATTTTCACAGATGTTTAACTTACGAATTATAATGTTGGTTTATTAAATTCTATTTGAATACGGCGTAATGAGCACGTGTGCTGGATAACGAAGACTCATGTAATTTCTCCCAACCTCTTCTGATTGGGTTAATTCAATTTGTCCCTTTGAATATTAATATTAATCTCTATGACATATGTATGTATATACTTCTATTTATAAATGTCATTCTGAAATTGGAAGGATATCGCTTACAATTTAACTTTTTACTGTGATTTAAAAGACTTACATATGTTGTTCAATATTTTTGCATTTACTTACAATTTTTTTTTTAATAATTAAACTCAAACTAAAATTCAACTTTCTTTAGTCAATATAGAAGCATTGCACTTACTTATTTATAGTCAAATTAAAAAGTAACACTTTGAACCGAAAAAAATCGGCGAAAGAAACTCAGTTGCTCTTTTTTTTGTCAAAGACGATCGCCTCCTGGCAATTTGCCAGGAGGCGATCGTCTTTTTCCCAAGGTGTGATATCAATCATAAACTCACTAATTGAATACTTTTCGCACACAAGCATTTCTTAACATTTTTTAATTCGGCAACAGAACAGAAGTATTAACTTAGACAGACGTGAATCATAACCAAAGGTGGGTTCATGACGATTGGAATTTTCATGTGCCTGTTTAATTTGTGTTTGTGTTGTTTATGTTATTAAGTCTTCATCTTAAGAGTAAAAGGATTTGTGTTTGGTGTGCTTTATTATTTTCAATACTTTTGAGTTGATTTTTTAAAAATATATTTTTATATTCTGAAAGTAATTGACAGTGGTAATCATAATAATATGTTTGTGATCTTAATTAACAAAATAATTATTGCAATAAATGTTCGAAAATTTAAACCTAGGAAATCATGTTTTTTAAATTACTCGTCGTAAAATTTACCCAGTAAATGATTAAAAAATTGTGTTACGAAATAATATAAAACCTCGTTTAAAGATTTTGCAATCACAGGATGGAATATCGCGCCAAAAAATTGCTTCACCGAATATTCAGTAGTCCGTTTTCAAATACGAATATTTTGTTCGTGTTAAGTGTCGAATGAATATTATGATTGCGTTTTTATATTTCGGCTGCCCGTTCCGAATTCTTACGTTAAATTATAAATATTTTCTCTGAAGCCAGGAATACATGAAATTATTTTTTAAATATCGATTAAGGCGGTAGGCTTTTTAAGGATTATATTATACTATTTACTAAAAAAAAACAGAATCGATAACGCCCTTTAGGAAAAGAATTACTAATACACACCACACCCATCATTTTATCAAGATCGTCATCATCATCATCATCATCAAATTTCCCACTGCTGGGCTAAGGCCTTCTCTCCCTTTAAGGGTAAGTTTTAGAAAATATTCCACCACTTTGCTCCTGGTTGGTGGATATAGATGTGGCAGAATTTCGTCGTAATTAGTCACATGCAGGTTTCCTCACTATGTTTTTCTTCACCGCCGAGCAAGACACAAGACGAATTACATACAAAAAAGCACATGAAAATTCCGTGGTGCATGTCTGGGTTTGAACCCGTAATCATCGTTTAAGATGCACTCGTTCTCAATGGCCGTCTTGTCTCTGGCGACAATACACTTACACACAAATGTAGAAAAATTATATGTAAAAATGAGTAAATTATTTTATCGAAGTTTTATCACTTTTATGTATTATAGTGGTGATAACATCAATTTAAAAGGCATTCATAGCGATAAATGAGTGTCAGTTGATAGTTTTGATGAAGAAATATTAAATAGATGGGCTATTATCAATATTGCTTCGAGAAGAATGTTAGAATATTAGCTTATAACATTAAGATATAAACAATTGTAAATAGCAAGGGAAACTGTCATATTGACCATAATTACATATACAATTGACTTAATATATATTATATATCAGTATAATCTAATATGAGCTGAGGTGGCCCAGTAGTTAGAACGCGTGCATCTTAATCGATGATTTCGAGTTCAAACCCAGGCAAGCACCACTATATATATGTGCTTAATTTATCTCGTGATCGGCGGGGAAAGAAAAAATCGTGAGGAAACCTGCATGTGTCTAATTTCATCGAAATTCTGCCACAAGTGCATTCCACTAACCCGCATTGGAACAGCGTAGTGGAATATGTTGCAAGCCCTCTCATTAATGGAAGAGGAGGCTTAGCCCAGCAGTGGGTAATTTACAGACTGTTACTTTACTGATGTATACATATATTATAAAAAGGAAAATTTTTGTTTGATTGTTCGTTTGAATTTTATGTAAAAACACTTTTATTATTCATGTGTAACTTTGATATTATTCGTTTATAGTTTCTGCTTGGACATAGTCCTTAGTCGTAAAAAAAACGGCTGTCCAAGTGATTTAAAAGCGAACGCTCTGAAAACTAGAATAGACAAACGGATAGTTTTTTAAGTGACGGATTTGTCTTCAATATTTACAAAATTTCAGTACCTTTATGCCAGTATCGCTAAAAGTTAATTAAACTTTACGCTTTTATTTTAATGTTTAAAAAAATATACGATAAAGTAACGTCAGTAGACCGTTTTATGAATACAATATATTTTTTAAATGGCAACTTTATTTTCCAATCATAATATAAACATTAACCAATGATATTGTTTCAAAATCACAGCACTTAACGTAATCATGATTATATTTTAAGAAAATAATAAATAAAATGGATGTATTTATATCAGCATTATTTTAATGAATGACATGTAAGCACGCTCAATTTTCGTTACAAATTGAATAGAATATTAAAAATATAGAGAAAATCTTGCCTTAATTAATAAGTCGGTTCTGCCCCTTGGGTCTTGTCCTGTCTGGTAAATTGCCTTGGACGACTTTAGTAAAATAGATTTATGATTTAGCTTTTCTTGCTTCAAATCAATTCTAGTAAAGAAAGAATTGGCTTTTGATGTAATTTTTTTGAAATATTTAATGATAATTTATGTGTTGCTATTTTCGATATCTTTGTCAAATTATCCTTATCTCTCGAAACGTTCTAATTTTAAACAACAACAACAGCAGCCTGTAAATTCCCACGGCTGGGCTAAAGTCCTCCTCTCCCTTTGAGGAGAACATATTCCACCACGCTGTTCCAATGTGGGTTGGTGGAATACACATGTGGCAGAATTTCTATGAAATTTGTTACATGCAGGTTTCCTCACGATGCTTTCCTTCACCACTGAGCACGAGATGAATTATAAAGACAAATAAAGCACATGAATCAGCGGTGCTTGCCTGGGTTTGAACCCGCAATCATCGGTTAAGATACACGCGTTCTAACCACTGGGCCATCTCGACTCTCTAATTTTAAACATAAATTTGATGTATATTACCTATTTTACTTAAAAATATTTTTTTAAATATTAAAATTGTGAAAACTCAAACATGTCTCAGATGTTCTTTGGTACTGCAATTACAGCCAACAATAATCCCTATATTAGTTAAATATAATTGTATTCTCTATTTTGACCACAAGGGGACAAATAAATAATATTCGATATTTAATATGAATCTGCGATCGTTTTAAACGTTGACGTAGCTGTTATCGGAATTTTGGAAGTATAATTAAAGTGGATATAAGCAGTTAAGTGGAATAATGTAGGACTCAAGGACTTTTAGCATCATACAATTCAGCTGAGCTATTAGCTAATTCCATGGAGTACCTAAGATTACGTTTGTTTATCTTTATTCTTTTTACGTTTTCATCTTATAGTCAAAACTACGCATGTACATTTATTAGGACTGGGATACAAAAATTTAATAAATAAAAAATTTTACAAAAAGAAAAACCGACTTTAAACAAAACACTATTTTAACACAAATGAATATGCACAAAAAAGTAATAAAAATAATTGCGTATTTAACATGTTTTTTAGAGTCCCTCCTAAGTAAAAATAAATGAAAAGTATTAGACTACTTAATAGTCTATTTGCGATTATATAACGTAGTTATAGTTATTGTTATATTTTGAGTACGGTTTCATGGATTCTATGCTCAGAACCTTACCAAACTTTCAGCAAACTACCCTTGAAGTATATCTTGTATAATAAAAAGAGAATCATCAAAATTGTTTCACGTGATTTTCAGTTATTCACCTATTTGTCGCGCATATACATAATGCAAATTTAAGGCTTATGTCGTTTTCATACGGATACCATCATCGGAAAAAATAAAATTAAAATAATTATCAAAATCGGTCCACCCAGTATAAAGTTATGAGGTAACAAACATAAAAAAAATATATATATACAGACGAATTGATAACTTAATTGGTTTATAATTTAATATGTAATGCTTACACCTACAGCAAGCTTATTAATCTGCCCATTACCCAATACTTTCTTTGGTCTGGATTCTAAGCCCACTATTAAAAATACATTTTACTATTTTGAGTTTATCGGAGACTTCCTGTTTCGGAAATATTTTTAAGCAACTAGTAGAATCAACAGAATTTAAAATGTGTTTTTAAGAATTCGGTTCAAGGAATGTCTACTTATGAAGCTATGTCTATTCCCGTGAAACAGGAATTCAGAGGAATTTATACGTTATAACTATTGCATAAGGTATTTTTGAAACGAGATTGCCTTGCATCAGTATAGGCAAATATTTTCCAAGATTCCGATAATTTCCGATACCCATAAGTTGTAAATTTCTATTTACCATAGTGTTACTAACTGTTGTGAAATGGGTCGCAGGTAGAAAGAAAGACACGTCTGCACTGTTCGACAGTTTAATTTAATGTGACACAAAGTAACCGAGTATCTTAACAATAATTGAGTGAGTGAAAGATTGAATGAATGTAAACATGTAATCAAATAACTAATTAATTATTTAGTATCTGTGGAGACTTGGATTTTTGTAATATTCCAACAGTCCCCCTCAAAAATACAAGTACACATTCAAGTTAATTTAGAAAATTCACATAAGTTTTGAATTAATTTAATTTTAAATTCTTTCTTAATTCTAGAAATCTGTTCGAGGGCATCGCCTTAGTAAATATATCAGCTAGTTGATTTCCTGTGGAAATAAATTCTAACTTTATTATATCGTCGGCGATTTTTTCCCTAATAAAGTGGTACTTTATGTCTATATGTTTGGACCTTTTATGGTCCGGGGTTATTGCAATACAAATACAGCTATTGTTATCTTCAAATATTATAATAGGCTCTTTTATTTGGATAGAAATACTGTTTAGCAGTGATTTTATCCACACTGCTTCTTTTACAGCTTCGAAAAGAGCCATGTACTCAGCTTCCGTTGAGGAGACGGCGACAGTAGCTTGTTTTTGTGTTTTCCAAGATATTGTACAATTATCAAAAGCTTTAAACAAATAGCCTGTTGTACTTTTTCTGTCGTTTTGATCGCCTCCCCAATCAGAATCTGCATACCCACATATTATTTCTTTAAAATCACATTTATTATACACTAATTTTAACCCAACTGTTCCTTTTATGTAACGTAAAAGGTGTTTTAAATTTTTCCACAATTCCTTGTTATTTTTAGACTGATATCTGCTTCATATTTTAATATATATTTATTATAATATATTATAATATTAATACAAGCACAAATATCTGGCCTTGTGCAAAGCATTGCATACATAAGGCAGCCTATGACATTTTTACAAGGTGCATCGTAGTATGCATCCGAATTTAAAGCTAAATAATTTAATTTACATGGAAAAGGTGATTTTGACGGATTACAATCATTCATAGAAAATTTATTTAAAACATTTTGTTAATATGTAGATTGATCTAAAGAAATTGTATTATTTGTTCTTTGAACTCTAATTCCAAGAAATAATTGTATTTCTTTTAAATCTGACATTTGAAATTTTTGCATAAGACTATTTTTATACATTTGTAATGAATCAGAATTTTTAGTAGAAATTATTAAGTCATCAATATACAGAACAATATAAACGTTTTTATCTATGCAATTTTTATTTAATATGTAAAGACAAGGATCAACTTCGGAGTTTTTAAGACCCATATCTTTAAGAGCAAGATCAAAACGTTCGTACCAACACCTGGATGACTGCTTCAGGCCATATAATGTTTTATTTAATTTACACACCTGATTATTATTAGCTATAATACCTTCTGGTACTTCCATATAGATATTTTCTTTTAATATACCGTTAAGAAATGCTGTTTTAACGTCCATATGATGGACATGTAAATTATATTGATTTGCCAAAGCTAAAATAAATCTAAAAGTAGTTATCCGTGCTACTGGTGCGAACGTTTCATCGTAGTCTTGTAAATACTCCTGAGTAAAACCTCGAGCAACCAATCGAACTTTATAGCGTATAGGTTCGCCTAATTCATTGTTTTTAATAGTAAATACCCACTTGCAACTAATAATATTAACATTTTTTGGTTTTTCAACTAAAGACCACGTTTGGTTGCTGCGAAGTGATTCAATTTCATTTTTTACAGCTTCTAACCATTTGTCGGAATCATGCTTATTAAAAATATTCTTATAACATGAAGGTAAAGATTGCATAGTAATTAGAGATAGCATTAAATCAGGATCATTCATTTGTTTGTAATCTTTGGGGGGTAGATTGCGAATTCTTTCACTGCGCCTTATATTACTTGGCTGATTTTCAAAAGAAGTTTCATTCAAAGAATCTTGTTGTTGACTTATTAGTTTTGCCGAATCATTTTCGGGCTTACTAATTTTTGAGGGAATCACTTTATTATTGTTGTCACTACTGCATCGAATTGGTCGTGTTTGTTCAAAATTTAACTCGTCAAATATAACATCGCGGGCTACAAACACTTCATTGTTTTCAACGTTAAATAATCTATATCCGTTTGCATTATAACCAACTAATATTGATTTAATAGATTTCTCGTCAAATTTAGTTTTTCTAGTTTTTTTTAGATTTATTTTCGGTTTTTTACTATGCCACAACTCATATGGTGTTTTATTTATTAGACTTTTAGTGGGTAAAATATTTGTTAAATATGTAGCTGCTAAAACAGCTTCACCCCAAAATATTTTGTCTAATTTCGCACTTATAACCATGGATCTTGCCATTTCGGTCAATGTACGATTCATTCTTTCTGATAAACCATTTTGTTGCGGAGTATAGGGAACCGTTAAATGATACATTATCCATTTGTCAACACAAAATTCTTTGAATTAATTTGAAAGATATTCGCGACCGTTAGGTATCACAATACAAATTAACAACATTAAAATTAAACAAATTTTCACTTTTAGATACATAATCTTTAAAACATTTATATGTTTCCGCCTTAGAATTCATTAAATACGTAACTGTTTAGTGAGTAAAATCGTCAACAAAAGTTATAAAGTAATTTTTGTCATTAAATATAGTTGGTGTAATAGGACCACAGATGTTCGAATGAATTATAATAAGTGGCTTATTGTTATCCGATTTTTGTTTTGATTTGGCAAATGGTAGTGATACATGATAAATGATTCACACAATGCATCACTAGGAGTAATATAATTAATTACATTATTATCATCAATTAAACCTTTAAGAATATTAAATTTTTGTTTATTTAAATGGCCAAGACGTTTATGCCACAGTTCATAAGATTTAGAAGTCTGAGATAAATTTAAATTATATTGACATCGCGTTACTTGAAAGTCTAACTTAAATAAATTATTATAGCTAACACCAGTCATTAATAACTTGTTATCTTTGTAAATATAAACACTATTACTTTTAAAAATAACAGACATACCTGCTTGCTGAATACGATTTACGGAAAGTAAATTATACGGTACCTCAGGCGAGTATAAGACATTATCAATTGATCCTTGAAAACCTAAATTAGTAGTGACGTGAATCTGGCCTTTACCAAGAGCTCGAATGCTAGCGTTGTTTTTAGCGAAACCAATTTTTATCGGAGAGATTAAATCTGAGTATGATGAAATGAAATCTTTACTATTTACAATGTGGTCAGTTGCACCCGAATCTAAAAGAAAAACAATTGTATTATTATAAGAATTGTGATAAGAATTAGACAACTTACAATTTGATAACATAAAAGCGAAACTCTCCTCGTTATTGGATATTTGTAATGTATTTGCAGTTGGCGTTTGATTGTTGCTACTACCGCCATTTTGTTGCATCGTCTTGAAATAACGGCAATCCTTCTTCACATGATTTCGTCGTCCACAATTATCGCAATACAATTTTGATATCTTATGTGTCGTGTTTCCTGTATATTTTTTATTGTAATTATAATAATGTGATTTATTTTTATCTAATCCGGGTTTATTTTTTAAGGTATTCTTCTTCGTAAATGTATGTAAAACTAAATTTTCAGTCGTTGTATCAGCTTTTAATTTCACTTCATGATCGAAAAGACGGGTCTTAACGAAAGTAAGATGCAATTGTTCTTCTCCTAGCGTTTCTAGCGCCGTTATAACACCGTCGTAAGATGTGGGTAGTGTTAATAACAAGTGCGATACTTTGTCCATCTCATCCAATTTCGCACCGGCAGAACCTTTTGCAATCATATTCTTCTTATTCCACTCTTCGTTCGGTATATGTGGCGGTTCTTCGTCAATCACGGATAATACTTGCAATTCTCCTAAAAGTGATCTAATACGAAACTTCCAAGTACTGTAACGGTCACCATTAAATTGTTATATATTCCTTTTATTTCGTGAATCCATTTTTGAATTTAAAATAACGGAATTTAGATTGACTACTTCGAATAAACTAATAAAATTATGGCACGTAGCCTGGGCCCATAACCTGTTGTGAAATGGGTCGCAGGTAGAAAGAAAGACACGTCTGCACTGTTCGACAGTTTAATTTAATGTGACACAAAGTAACCGAGTATCTTAACAATCATTGAGTGAGTGAAAGATTGAATGAATGTAAACATGTAATCAAATAACTAATTAATTATTTAGTATCTGTGGAGACTTGGATTTTTGTAACATTCCAACACTAACATTTTTAAGTATTCTTAAGTCAAGTAAAAAATGTAGGAAATAAACTAGGGATTGTATGAAATTTGCAAAATATGCTTTTAAAAATTAAAATCGTTTTTAACAGTCATTATTGATGGCGGTATTGTTCTTGCTTTTTGTAGTACTTCAATATATGACCTTTTTCAAACATGGCATTTTGATGTAAATCATAATCAAAATTACAGGCTTATTGTTATTAAAGTAAAGTATAAATAAATAAAGCTCATGACTGTCCCTGCACGCAACCGAAATATTAAAATTTATCGCTTAGAATATGTGTACCAATATTAATCCCTTAAGTGGAATTTATTTTAAAATAATGAATCAAAACCTAAATCTGCTTCGAAATTTAATTCTATTTTCATAAGCAATATTTAATACATCTCTCAGTACTATAAAAAATTTCAATAGTACTAAAAATTCCCAGAAAAGAATAGAGGTTTTTTCTGCAACATATGAAGGCACAGTATTTTGTATCTAATTCGAGACTTAAACTACAGAAATGAATAGACAAAATTGACTCTATTCTATAGGATTAAATACATCCTATTATAAACCTTAACAGTAACACAATAAGGATTGATACGCGTTCATAGAGGTTGCCAAAATTCAATCAACTTCTTTTACGTTCAGTGACATTTTCCCGACAATCTAAATCTCCCGAGACGGCCTTATGATGAGGTCTAATCGAGTTTATTATACTTGTATCGTGGTCTTTTATAGTCTGTCATTGATAAAACTTTTTGAATTGTTAGTGATACAGGCTTTGAAGAAAGTGTATTGATGTAATTTTTATGTCAGTGGCTTTTATTATATGATTTTGATTTTTTAATAATAAATCGACAACAAATTTTGTAGATGATAAAACTTGGAATTAATACCCGTTGACTTCCAGGCAGGATACATTACATACATATATAATTGTATTTACCTATATGATTGTATTTTTTTAAATGTTGAAAAAGAGTAACTACTGAGTTTCTTGCCGGTTCTTCTCGGTAGAATCTACTTTCAGAACCGGTGGTAGTTTCACTTAATTGTTAAATGACGATTCAAAAGTGCTTGTAAAAGCCCATTTGAATAAAGTTTATTTTGATTTTGATTTTTACCGGGGATGTTTCGAGGAATTGTTGGACTAATCTCGGCTGCTGAATTTCACCCGCACCACCTAGATGTCAGAAACTCAACAACATCTTTATTTTTAAGATATTTTCTGCCTCGCACAACAACTCTGTGGAACTAGCTTTTGCCGGCGGTATTTCCGAGCCGATACGACTAGCCTTCAATAAAAGAGCGTACTCTTTTCTTAAAGACCACAACTATTAGTACATCATTTCTATTTAGCTAGCATCTAATAAATCATGATATAAAAAAAAATAAGTTTCTTTATAATCTAATCTCCGGAACTAATATTCCAATTAAAAATTGGTCATTATTTTTGAGTGTCAAGAGCATAAATTATATTTATGTCATATTATAATTGACCTGTTATGACCACACATATACAACTCAATGTATAGAGCGAAATATAACAATTACTTTTACGTTTGTGGAAATGAATATCACTAATAATAGGGTTGGAAAATCTTGCGGGTATTTTGTTTCCGCCTCGCATGTAACTTTTATCAATCCAATTTGTTTTCTTGCGGAATGAAACTCGTATTTACCATAGACTCAAAAATTTTACCGTGAAAATGCAGTTTGCTTTGATGTAAGTTAATTAATGTAATGTAAAGTCACTTTGTATTATAACCAACCATATTCCTCGACTTTGCTAAGTAAGTTTTTAATAAAATAGAATTCAATTTTTTTGAGCAGAATGTTTTTTTTTTTTTTTTTAATATTGAACTAGCAACCCGCCCCGGCTTTGCACGGATGCAATATACTACAGATTTTTTTATTCACGATGACACATTGCAAACTTCTAAAATTATCAGTATTTTTTTACTATATTGTTCATGTATTATATAAACAAACCTTCCTCTCGAATCACACTATCTATTAAAAAATACCGCATCAAAATCCGTTGCGTAATTTTAAAGATATAGAGATATAGAAAGCGACTTTGTTTTATACTGCAGTGATGGAACTCCTAAACGGCTCACAGTTAGGGTGCGATATGGGGCAGAATTTCTTACTGTCTTTAATGAATTTTTGTGAATGTGATGTGATGTCATATGATGTACGATATATTTGCAAAGTTTTTTTACTGAGGTCGATTACAGCTCTTTCGAGGGTGGTACCTTGTAGTTTATGCCGCATAATGTATTAAAGCCGCTTTTTGGAAAGTCTATTTTTGCTTTATTCGCAAGTTTTATTTAAAATTGTCCTCGAAGTAGTTTCTGCGTTTTAAAACTGTAATATCTTCGAAAATATTCATTTAAAATACATGCTGTAAAGAGCCGTATTTGTCTATATTGAATGCACAATTTATTTAATGTACCTAATTTGTTAAGGATTAATGCTATATTGCTTAAAATCGCTTCGAAAGTATTGTATATTGTAGGTTATCTGTAGAGATGGACATATACCATCGTGGACGTTTTTTAGACATTAATGTGGTGTACAATTCTGTACTATATATTTTGGTCTATCTAGTAGGGTTCAGCCAGTCTTTACAATGTAAGCGCAATAAAATTAAAAAAAATACGACATCACATAAGAAACTTTAAAAATTAATTATCAGTGTTACTTAAATACATATATTGTCTATGCATTATATACAAAAACCTCCTTACAAAGACCTCTTGAATTACTCTATCTATAAAAAAAACCTCATCAAAATCTTGACAAAGACTTGTATAAATTTTTATATATAAGTCTTTTAAGATGTCTTTCTTGAAACTTATATAACAATATACCGATCTATCTATCTATAAAAGTTGACGTGTTGCAGATGAAACTCCATAACCAACCACCATTGTGGTTTGACCGTAGAATGTCTCCGCTGTATGCGGTTAGTCCTTTTCCGAGAATACACCACATTATCAAATATTATCTAGTAGACAATACAAAGATACAGGAAATAAAGCAAAGTTTACAAATAATATCTTTTCTTTAATCTAAGACATAATATCCACTCCTAAACAAATTAATTTAACAATACTAGAAGTATTACTGTCCTTGTTTATCCCATATGGGAGAAAGAGATAGCGATAACTTGTGTTCTGTCAAAATTATTTCAGTGGTAATTTGCACTAACAGCTCCTATTGTGCTTATGTAAATTTTGTGTGTAAATGTATGTGTACTTATGTATATACATATGTGTACTTTACAACAGAATAATAATTATGTGTATAGCTATGTAATTTCACCCTTTTTTCCATTCTTAATAAATGTCTATATACATATACACAAATATGCAGTTTTCATATTTTAATCTTAATTTTTAGTAATCCACTGTAGGAAGGGCAATAACACTATTGTTGAACAACAACAACAATGGTTTGTAAATTTCCCACAGCTGGGCTAAGGTCTACTCTCCCTTTGTGGAGAAGGTTTGGAGCCTATTCCACCACGCTCGATCCGATGCGGGTTGGTGGAATACACATGTGGCAGAATTATTATGAAATTAGTCACATGGAGGTTTCCTTACGATGTTTTGTACGAGGTAAATTGTAAACACAAATTAAGCACATGAGAATTCAGTGGTGCTTGCCTGGGTTTGAACACGCAATCATCGGTTAAGATGCAATTTTTGCCGTTGAACATATTCATCATAAATTTTGATTTTATTTGAATGACTGTCTGACGACATGAGTCATAAAATATTAATAAAAAAATCATTTAAAAAAGTTTCGTTCCATTTTTGAAATATCGAACTACTCAGGGTTCACTTTGGCATAAGGTTGCTAGTTGTTCAAGGGGCTTTTATTTATTTACTAGTTGTGCCCGTGACCTTGTACGCGTATGAATTTAACAGAAAAAAAATAAGTTAGTCCTTATTACATCAGTTCTGCCAGGGAAAGTCCCGTAAAAATTGGTTCAGCCGTTCCAGAGATTAGCCGGAATAAACCGACACACAATAGTGTAAATAATGGTTTGGTATATGTGCCGTGTATACATACATATATATGCATTGAGCAAAAAAGGGCTATTTTAATATTACAAACAGACACTCCAATTTTATTATATGTATAGATGTTTGTGTTTCAATTACCGTAGCACTAGCAACACTGTGTAATATTTTACATTAAAACGTCTGGTTGATCTCTACGTACTAATGCAAACAGCCTGGGGATGTGGTCAAAGTAGTAAGACTATTCATTTAAAGGACGCAAAAATATGAAAATTTATTTTGTATAAATTTTTATCGTGTAAAGGGATTTTGTGTGTGTAAACGGAGTTAATAAAAAAAAAAGTAGAGTAGAAAGTAACTCATGTCTATCTGTTCTGTCGCTCTTTCACGACCAAACCGCTCGACCGAATTTGACGAAATTTGGTATGAAGCAAATTAGAACATCAAAAAAGGACATAGGATACTTTTTTGCCTAACACATGACAATCAACAGCCTAATACGCAGAGTGCCACTGATAGTCTATATTATAAATATTTGATATTTGAGTTTGGATTTCGGAAGGTTATCATCGAAGTCTCCCATATACCAATAACGTAAGCAGATTTCTATTCCAGTGATCATGGAACGATAGCTACACATAAAATATCAACCTTAAGAATTATTATTTTTAATAACAATTAAATTATTAATAACAAAGAATTAATTTTTAATAGGTAGTGGCCGCTCGTGGTGCTACAGCTAAATAAGGAAATTTAAAAAAAAAATTAACGTCTATTTAAAATAAGTTTCATCACTTTGTTGCCAAATGTAGATGAGTGACTTGTACTAAACAATTAAATGGAATCAAAACAAAACCTATTAGAGGTTTCGGAATTACTAAAATATCCCTTGATATAGAATATAGAGGTTTCGCGGGCGACCCGCTGGTCCGCGAAACCTCTATATTCTATATATATATATATTCTATATATATTAAAATGATAATATTCTATATTATCATTTTAAATATGATCGCACCAATTTGGGGATATAGGGTCAATATTAAAGGTTTAAATTAAAATGAAAGGGTCAGTCACAAGTGCCAATTTTGGAAGGTAAGTCGACGAAAATGTTGAGCGATTGCGTGTCTTATTAACGCTGCCTTCATACTAAAATATGTATAATAAAATACGAATGTTTTCTTAAGTAAAGTTATAGAGCTTAAGACTCACGCAAAACAACAAGGTGTGTTTATATATATAATATTTTTAGAACCAGAAGTAGGAAGTAGGCTAACCTCTAAAACAATTATCTTTAATTTACAATAACAATCAACCTACCACAAAATAAAACCATTTAGTAAACAACACAAATAACCATCAATAATCACACTTCACAGTAATAATCATAATAGCGATCCCAATGTGTCAGCCGCAAATCTCCCGCCTTTCTTTTTTTTAAGGGAAGTTGTGTGACTTGACGCAGATGTTGCTTGTTTATTCCAACAGTATAGATATATGTCGAAGCACCAAAAACTTTAATTAGGATCTTTTTTTATCGTACCTGTTTGCGAAGTCAGTATGACGTAGAACACATGACAGCGTAAAAAGTTTTTCAGGGAATAAAAAAACGAGAGATTTTGCAGACGTGAACGACTAGACTTATATTTTGAATATCATCAAGTCTGATAAAGAGTTTATCCCTAACTCGTTATATAGATTGCAGTTAAATCTTACTTGGTGGTAGGACTTTGTGCAAGCCCGCCTTGGTAGGTACCACCCACTCAACAGATATTCTAATACTAAACAACAGTACGCAATATTGTTGTGTTCCGGTTTGAAGGGTGAATGAGCCAGTGTAACTACAGGCACAAGGGACATAGCATCTTAGTTCCCAAGCGCATTGACGATGTAAGGAATAGTTAATATTTATTACAGCGCCATTGTCTATGGGTGATGGGCCTTACCATCAGGTGGCACATATGCTCGTCCGCAAACCTATACCATTAAAAAAATATATTTATCAAATTAATATGACGAAACGTGTATTTAAAATTTATTTAAATATTATACACACAGGGCGACGTATAGAATAACCGAGCTCTCTAGTCATAAATAAACATAAAAAACGAATCGATTCGAATACTAAAATGTATTTCCGCTTAGAAGTTTTTTGCAACTGAGAAAATACAGTAAATGTTTGTACAGTTTTGATAAAGAATATTCCGTGTTGATTTTTCGCTATCCTAACGAGTTTATAACAAAAACAATATGAATCTGAAACTTATTAAAATAAAAACAAATAAAACATGCATCACAATAACGATATCTTCAGTACTTTAACGCTTTTAATTAATTCAAAAAAAATATATATACATGAGACAAATTGCAATCAGTCGAAATATTGTGAATCGGCCAATGAGGAAGAGCTTTTGACAGTTGTCAATTTGACGCGTGGTAGATTGTAATCTAACAGTTTGACTTCGATAGATTACAATATAGCGAAAAATAATACGTTAAATTGCAATCACATTTCATAGTTCACAATGTTTCAACAGTTTACAATCTGTCTCGTCAGATTGTAATCTAACGAATTTTGTAATCTTCCGGTGACATAATCTACAATTTTATTTTAAACTTGTATTAAGTAAGTAAGTTAAGTGAGTAAGTAAGATTTTTTACGTAGGATATTATTTTTATTTATTTTTGTGGGAATTTTAAAGAGCGGCTTATAGTACAAATTCGTTCATGTTCGAATGTGAATTCCCACCAGCGTCCTTTCTGGTTATTTTATTTCGGCTGCTTTGAAATAAATTCTTAGTTTTTATACATTTTTGGAAAGCTAAGAAAACGGTTATGTTTTTAAAATAATCTGCAGAACAAGTTCCACAATATTTTTTTTAGTTTTTAAGGCATTTTTGAGGATATTTTTTTTTTAATTTAAATAATATCGTTTTCCGTCTCCAACTTTTAAATTTGGGCTGATAATGATGGTTTAAATATTGACAAATATCCACTGTTTGTTCGTTTTTATAAATCAGAGGCAAAAAATAGATTTTTATTAATATTTTTGTCGAAATAAATTTTTGAAATTGCATTTTTGACAAATTTTGAAAAAATCTAAAAAACGTGGTAACTCAAAAATGGTTCACTTTTGGATTATGCATATGGGGGTTCAAATTATTGTCAATAGTCACCCCTATCACCTCTTAGCGGATGTACGTCGAGTTACCAATAACCCTGTATAAACACACTTTTTCTCACACACACGCATAAGCAAACACAATACACACTAAGATGCATACAAAATAAGTTCTATTTATTATTGGTCTAATTCCTATTGCATTCATTTTTCTTTTACCAAAATTATGTAATAACTCTATCATTATATTGTTATATTAACCATAACTCTAAATATAGTATTACAAATAAACAGATAAGAACATTATAAATACGAACGTGAATTTGATTATTTCGCGTCTCAAGATTATTTGTCAGAGCTACAACGCCCATACAAGCAAGCGAAGCCTCAAGGTATTTTACTGAATGTTTAAAAATCGAATGTATTAAGCCGATTTTTTTATTCTTTGAATTAATTAGCAATAAATTTGAAGGTGTGTTTCGAAAAGAAGCGTAGTCGAGTCTAGAGCTTTCGAAATATTCGAGAACTCAATCTGCGTTTTTAATTAGTTGCCCTTTGTTATCAAGAGTAATTAAAAGTGGATGAGCCGCATCTCAGACGATTCAATGGCCACTTATCCTGCATGATTGATTGGTTGATCGATCTAATATTGCGGGTTTTATTCAGCGTTTTTTAATAAGGAATTTTTACACATTTTTATGGTATATAGATTTCTGAATTTGAATAAAATTATACAGTTAATGAAATGATTTTTTTCTATGACATGAATAAGATATGAAGTAAAATTAAGTATTATAGGTGGTTTGTACGTGGGTCTAATTTATCTGTCCATCTAAATCTTTTATTTCCTTCTCGGGCGTTGGAAGAATTATATTCAAAGGATACGTATGTCTTTTATTACACTTATCGTTAGTTGTCTTTTGGTGTTAAATTGTAAGTACGTCGTATGTACTTACTTTTTTTAGTAAGCGTAATGAAGTGTTAACTAAAATTAAAGTTACGTATGGATAAAAAGGCTTTGAGCTTAAGAAAATCCGTGATGACATAATTACGAATATTGATTAATTAAATTTGTAAAGAAGTGTTTACCCTTAAACGTTAAATTTACCAGCACACGTGTTCCCTTTCTCTTATAACCTGGGTGTCTTCAAACGTGAAGAGGCATGGCGAGGGTGATTAGTGCAGCTCATTCTTGCTGTCCGTACTAGTCCTAGTCTTCTACTACCCGCACCACCTTGATGTCCGAAAATCCACAACAGCGCGATTTCTTAGATATTTTCTGCCTCGCACAACCACTGTGTGGAACCACCTTCGCCGGCGGTTTTTCCGAATCGATACGACATGGGAACCTTCAAGAAAAGAGCGTACTCCTTTCTTAAAGGCCGCCAACGCACCCGCAAGCCCCCTGCTGTTGCAGATGACCATGGGCGGTGGTAGTCACTTTCCATCAGGTGAGCCTCCTGCTCGTTTGCCACATACGCCATATGTGGCAAACGAGCACCATCCACTTACCATCAGGTTGATTTAAGTTATATGCCCACCTGGATAAAATAAAAAATAAATAAAAATATTGACAGGTATGTTATTGAGACGTCTTAGAAACGTTTATATAGAATAATCTCTAATCTAAGATCAGATGCGTAAACATATTTTCGTGTAATAATGTTGTGTAAATCCATCGACCGATTTTGGCCTTAACTGCTTATCCAGATTATATTTTCGACTTTGATCTTAAATATGTTTCGCTCAGATTGATTGCAAATTTATAAGTATTTATGACTATTTATATATTTAGGATTTAATAAATAAAATATTTTTATTTATCTTATGGTGAATGTTTGTTTAGATATCATAATTTACTTAAGTTTTAAGTAGTAAAACAAAGAATCTTACTCCAAACGTGTCTTTCCTACCAAATAATGCTGGAGTCTCAATTACAGTTATTTATATGTCTAGTTACTACCGATCCACCCCGGCTTCGGTGCAATACTGATACTAAATATACAACATTATTTGTTTATTAACAGCATCACATTAGAAAATTCTAAAATCGACAGCGTTTATTTACTATATTGTCCAATACATGGAAACAAAAACTTTCCTCTCGAATCACTCTATCTATTAAAAAAAACCGCATCAAAATTCGTTGCGTAATTTTAAAGATCTATCTATGCAAAGTCCGTATTCATATACGGACAGACATACAGTAATCGACTTTGTTTTATACCATGTAAAGAAGACACAGAAGTGTTATTGGAATTTGTTTGATAATAAATATTTAGATTTTGTTTAAATAAAAAAAAAAATCGAAAGTATACTATATTCAAGTAGGCGATTCTAACAAGATTAAGAAGATTTGTTTAATTTTATTAATCTCATAATTCTGAAGTCAAAATAAAACCCAACTGACAAATATTTCCTCTTCACATTCCATGAGTGTCCGTGAATTTTTAATTTCTAATTTTGCGCGGGAAAACATCTTGTATTATTTTATAGAGCCTAACGAATGACGTTCTTAAATCTATTACACTTATTTTTGTTTAATATAATAATTATATATAATACAAATATAACAGCATGAATAAGTATCTCTAAAACTATACAATGTTTTATCGAGTCTTTTTAATCAAAGTGTTTTTTTAAATGTGATTTTTATTTTATTTTTTTCTCTATTTGTATTCTTATATCTTTTTATTATATATATCTTTGTTCGTTATTTGTGAAATGAGGAAAAAATATACATTCTATTTTATTAATTGAATTCAAGATCGTCGGCGATAAAAGATTTCACGTAAATTTCCAAATAAAATTTCCACAGTGAAGATTTATTTAAACACTGATTTATGTACAGTGTCCAATTCGACATTGATTACGCTTTGTAATTGCCTCGACGTAATTCTTTATATTCGTATTATGTTAAAACCAGCGTTATTATGGTTTCTTGTGGTACATACGTCCTTTTCCTGGTAATTTCCGTTGTTCGAATGACATATTGATTTTTAAACGTTCTTTAATGACGTTTGTTTTTTTTAATCGTCGAGTTTCAGAATGGCAATGGTCGTATAGTATAGTGCCAAAAAATATATCAAAGTAATTTTATAAACGTATCTATTTTTTTTGTATTTATGCAAATGTCTTAATTATATAGATTAAATTAAAAAAAAGTCTTAATGCGTTGATCGCTTGAAGGAACGTTCTTTATACTATGGTCAATCGACGTAGTATCGTCTAAAGATGACTGTAGATCTATTCTTTCAACAATTTAATGTGAAGGGGCGCGATTTAATAATTAAAAAGGCTGTTAATTTTTGGATTCAGTTGATCATTACCCCTTTGTATTTAATGGCCAGCGAAACAGGCGCGAATATAATTAATGAAGAAGAATAATTCTGTTGAGTTTGTTTGAGTTCGTTGCTCATTTTCGGTAGAATCTACATTTCAATGATAGCTTTACACTTAATCATTTTTTAAATTTAGAATGCGAATGAATGTTGAAGAACTTAATACACCTTTATTGGTTTAATTTGTTCTAATTCCTAGAGATTGTCGTTATATTTCAACCTATTTACACAAAAACCTTTATTTCACTACCATAATAAATTATATACTTAAATCTTTCATATAAATCCTTGTCTATAAGACGACGACAGACGCGGCTGGGATACTTTGTTTTATATATATATGTAGTGATAATCTAAAAATATTTAGAGCCCTACAGCAGACGAATCTGAAATCTCACCTTGGTAATTAGCAACATTGTCATTGTATATATATATATACTCTAAAAAAGTATTCTTACTAACTAACAACTTACTCAAGAATAGGCTATTTGACTAGTTTTTAAAATCCATTTTATATCATTTAGTAGAGGTTAAGGAAACCAGTAAAAGTTGATTTTTTTAATTATTGTACATATTTGCCGAAAAATATCATCCATATTTAAATAACGCGCGAAAGCGCTACTTGGACAATATGGCGTTGCAATGGGGTCTGTGACGTCACTTTGCTGTTTTTTAATCTGTGGTACATATAGTAGAAAAGCAAGGTTTACAAGACTTTACGTGACTTCATCATAAGCCCGGCCAATCAGGAGCGTTTTGTGTCACGTGACAAACGTTTGAAAAAATGCTTAAACTCATAATCTACACCGATTACAATAATTTACAATTTATTTTTCCCATTGTCAAATAGCCTATGGCGCGCGATCATTGGTCAAATCAAAAAACGCGCGTCCGTCCCTTTTTACGAATTCACAGGAAAGCGAGACAGAAGATATCAGTAAACAGTGCAGTAACAGCCTGTAAATTAACCACTGCTGGACTAAGGCCTCCTCTCCCATTATGGAGACGGTTTTGAAACATATTCCACCACGCTGTTCCAATGCGGGTTGGTGAATCCATGCACACACATGCAGGTTTCCTCACGATGTTTTCCTTCACCGCCGAGCACGAGATGAATTGTAAGCACAAATTAAGCAGATATATATAGTGGTGCTTGCCTGGGTCACCTAGTATGATCTTTTTTTACATTAAAATATTAAACCTTTACCTAAAAGTAGTATTGAATATACGCTTTATGTGACCATATATAATAAAAGTACGTTTCAATATAAAAGTTATCCAATAAGGTGATATAATGCCGACAATCTGACTTCCTCTATCTCGTCTAGATCTAGCGTTAATGTTATTGTGGCTGAGGAGCGGAATAAAAGAAAAATTCTTTTGTATTTTTCAAACGCGCTGGAATAATTAACCGCTTTGTGTTGCTTTTTTTCCCTGTGATTTTTATAATTAGAGAATATTTAGATTGTATGTTATATTTCTTCTTTGCCTTTAAGTTTTTTAATTGAGAAAATACCTTGTAAGGTGCTTATAAATTATTATCGCGTTAATTATTTTACTTCTTTCAAGCAAGCAAGACTATAAAGACGCCATTTTGGAAAAATGTTATAAATGTTAAAATATGTTGTGTACAATTTTTCTTTCTTTGGTTTTTCTTGATCTGACGTGTTTATTTCAGAACTGGTGGTAGATTTTTGATAGAAAATAAAATTGATAGCTGCATTAACAAAGATTTCTACTTAAATTTTTACTAACGAAAGTAATATTAGTAGTATTATAGTTTTGTATTAATAAGTGAAGTCAGCATTTTGTCTTAGACACAATGGATTCGTTACGTACATAAAATGATCGAATAAAGTTCGATTATATTTTTTTTTTTGTTGAACAACATTAAAAATATTTGTAGTTGATTTAAATTTTTTTTAAATTTTTATTTTAAATTTTTTTTTTAAATGGTAAGTTTATCTCAACATAATAGAAACGATGATGAGTAATGTTTTATTTTAAATTTAATGCAAACATTCTTCTGGTTTTTACTGTATCAACTTATAGAAAGCCATAAGTCACAATTCAAACAAAATTAGAGCATTTTCCATTTTTCTCTTATGTTTCGACGAAATTTAATCAACCTTGAGTGGAAATGAATTATTTCTTACAACGCTATTAGTCTATGGATGATGGTGACCACTTACCATCGCATGGCATATTTGCTCGTCCACCGACCAATATCATAATGAAAATAACCATCTCTCATTTTTTTTTATCATTAATAATAAATATATTTCTAAATGTCGATAGGTTTTAAAAACCATAGGGAATAATGTTTTTTCTGACGTCACAGTTTAATTCACTACCATTTTATAATGTACACACCATTACGGCGGATTATAATTTCTTAAGTGATGAACTGGGAAACCTAATGCATTACTCGGATACAAGGCTTACGCTTTGTGGCTTAATATCTAGGCACGTTAATTACTAACTAAGCTCATGGCAGTGTTATAAGTTAACTGCCCTTTGGACTAGTGGATAGCTTTTAAGGCTGCGAATACGATGACCCTAGAATTACTTGATGAGTAATTTTAAGTAAACTTTTTGAAAGTGACAGTGTTTCCCTGTCTCCAAAAGAACGTTTAGCCATTTCTCTATAATGAATTCGTTGAATAAATATGTATATATATATTAAATATAATATCTGAAGACGCGACTTCGCGCGTGTTTGAATTTAACAAAACATTTTACTTTTTAGCCTGAGTAACTCCTTAATACATCAGCTATCTACTAGTAAAAGTCAAAATCAGTCCATCCGCTTCAAAGATTAGTCAGAACAAAAATTAAAAATTGTAAAATATGTTATGTGTGATGTAATTTTAACCTAATAAACATTTTGTTATTTAAAAACAAAAATATTTTGTCTAGTATGTCTTTCCAGTAACTTCTTACGTTTTATCAAAGGACGTAAGATATGTCATAAGCTTAATTTTTTTGTTACAAATGTATTTGTTTTGTTATATTAAACGAAATAATAAAAAATATATATATTACCTCTTTGCCTGTCGTAAGCGTTTATACATTCGCTGGTCTGAAACTGGCTGATGAGCGCAGTTTTGCCAACTCCGGGAGCGCCGACCATCGCAACACGATGGCACGCCACTGGACGGCGTTCTTGGGACTCTGGTGCTGATTGTGCGGGCGATGATGGTGCCAGGCTGCCTGAGCGTGATCGGCGTCTTCGGAACGAATCACCTCGGTTCACTATGCCTGATGGAAGAATAAAACAAGGTTTAATATTTTATATGCAACTATGAGATATTCTGGTGACAGCATTATTGATTATTTTGAATAACATTTATCTTAAAACCTTTTTGAATACATTATGTTCACTTAGTATAATTATTTTGTTAATAAAAATAAAATTATAAAAAAATTAAAACGTTCGCAATATATACTTATATATATATTATGTATGAATATAAATTGGTAAACTACTAAGATTCTTGTTATTTTTTTCTCTCTTAAATCTACACACCAAAACTCATGGTAGCTTTATATTAATTATCTCTTGTTAATTAATTAAAAAGTGCTTGTATAAGGTTCCCTAACATAGTATATGATAAAACTCATAGTCAGATTAACTGGTTTGGTTTTAATTTGAACGGTGACGCGTATCAAAATCAAAATAAACTTAATTGAAGTAGATTTTTACAAGCACTTTTGAATGGTCGTTTACCAAACTATATTAAGTGAAGCTACGGGTTCAGAATACAGATTTTGCCGAGAAGAACCGGCAAGAAAGTCAGTAGTTACTCTTTTTCAACATTTAAAATAAAATTTTAGTTAAAAACAATTATATATGCATATAATAAATACAAATTACTTTTTTGTTCCAATCGCTGTCGAAAAGCTTGGCCCTTGGAGTAGTGGTGCAAAAAGCTTCATCAAAAGTATAACACCTCGCCTCATTGCCTCCACTGGTGACAGGAGGGCTGGTTCGTTTTTTTGCCAAGAGGATCGGAATTGCGATTCAACGGACAAATGCTGCTAGCATTCTTGCCACCATTCCAAGATTTATATACTAACTAGTTTTAGTTCACATTTGTAATAATAAACAATTTTACTATAAATACGTCCTGCTTGAAAGTCAACAAGTATTAGCTCGACGCTTTTGTTCTCATCTGTATAATCTTGTATTGAATAAATTTTTTATGTATTTTTTAAAAATTATTTAAATGTATGACAGGCAAAATAAAAAATATCTGCGGACTATAACCAACCAATTAGCGCTCATATTGAATTCATATAAATTAATTTTATCCTAATCAGCGTTTCAGAAACTGAAGATTAAACTCTTTATGCGTCGCTTATATATTTTAAGTCATACTTTTTTTATTCTAATGTAAGAGTCTTACGACAGGGATTATATCGCTAATTATGCTATTCATGTGATGCAAGTGTCTAACGCTCTACTTTTGTAAAACGTGAAAAGACTAATCAGGCAGATTTCGTATTTAAAACATGAATATTCAGCATCAGTAAATTATTCTTTAGTTGATTTAACACTACAAATGTGTATAAATAGTTTATAAGTTATAAAATAAATTAATAATGGTATATATATATAAATATTTATGTAATTTGTAGGCGTACGGGCAAGTGGACCAACTGACGTTAAGTAATTCAGAAATATAAAATCATTCTTACAACGCCAAAGCGTCACCAGGCATGGGAACAAAGATTGTCAAGATTTTTGCCTTTAACCGAAACACAACAATAATTATTGTTGTTCGTAAGTTAATGAAAAATAAATGAAAACATCATTGGTTGAAATGTAATATGAATATAGTGTCGCAAAATTACATTATATTGGTTACAGCCGAATGGGCCGGCACGCACGGGTAGTACCATTCTATCACTTAAAATCGGCGTGAAGTGGTAGCCATGCTACCGCGATTCGTCAGGTAAGTTAAATTGCCAGAGGCCCGACCCCCTCCCCCAAAAACTTGATGGTGGTGCAAAATTCAAACTTTTTTTTAATTCTGATATTTTCAGGTTGGATAGAAACCACTTAATTTTTACAAACTCCACCTGAATTTCTACAGACAGGAATACGTATATTCCTATGTGTTTTGAAGATTGTGATAGCTAGGATTACTCAAGAAATAATAATTGAGGTTCCTAAGGTTGGTGGCACATTAAAGATCATAATTTGGTAAGTATTTTCTACAGTGTGAATAGCTATGGGTGTATAGTGGTAACCATTAGGTATTTGTCTATGTAAGTAATTTTTTTTAAAGTCAATTGTGATATTTATTAGTTTTGCTATGCAAAACTAAGTCATAAATCAGTACTATATTTCAACGTAACCATCAGAACAGTATCGGAAACGAACAGTTTCGACATGTGATGTCAGATTCATTGTTGTGAAATGTTGATGACGTCAATCCCGACCGATTGCGCCCGCGCAGCTTCAGTATACAAACTTTCACGCGTCCGTTACTCATGTTTATATTTGTTGCATTCGAATTTTAAACATAATATATTTTAATTATAATTAGTTTCTATGTACATTATACCTACTACGTAATAACAAGATTTTAATGTAAGCTACGTTTTAAGATTTCTTGGTATATATAATGGAGAAATATATAAATTCAAAGAAAATTTTACTCGATAATATTTTAATGTTACCTTTAAAAATCAATAAATAAATTTGAATTTGATGAAGTAGAGACGGAACGAACAAAAGAAAGATCTAGAACAGAATCAATCGCGTGACAAGATGCATACTATATTTTAAATTAACATCGTTATTTTTATTATTATATTTAATAAATATGAGATGGTTCTCGAGAACAAGACATTCGTAACTCCACTCCACCAACTAAATATAAAAACATGCTAAATATCCCGTATTTAATAACTGTAATAAGATGCATACTATCGGTCATCGCTGTCGTTCATCGAAATCATGGGATAATATTTCGCCCAAAGGCAAATTGCAGCTTAATTACAAGGATTTTGCTTAACGAAAATTTCAAATAAAAGAAACTTACAATTTACAAATAATTCGCATTTTAAGATTTATTTTCGTAAGAGATTTTCTGTTATTTGCGCACATTATAAATTTGTCTCGAAGAGTAAATAATAGTTTCCGCATACTGAGTTATATATGACGTCATACTTGAGACGCCATGCTATGAGTCTGTATCAAAAATAAATTTATATGAGTATGTTCTAATGGATAAGTGATATTGGTAGATATTTTATTTGATTAGGAGTCAATTAAGGTACTCTTATTACTCAATTAAAATATACTTTTTATTATACAGTTTTGTTTTCAACGTAAGGCTACCATAGCCTCGGAATAAAGTTTTTACCGGTTGATAAGATAATCAGCTTTCTTTTGTTTTTTTGTTTGTTAAAAGTAAAGTAAAGAAACCTGTTAATGTACCACTGAAAATAAATTTCCCACAGTGAAAGTTTTAGAAGAATAAAAATCGTATAAAAACCAACTTGCGTCGACTGGAATTTTGATACAATATATACTGCTTGGTTAGCTTAGTTGGTTTTACTAAACAACAACAACAACAACAACAGCCTGTAAATTCCCACTGCTGGGCTAAAGGCCTCCTCTCCCTTTGAGGAGAAGGTTTGGAACATATTCCACCACGCTGTTCCAATGCGGGTTGGTGGAATACACATGTGGCAGAATTTCTATGAAATTTGTCACATGCAGGTTTCCTCACGATGTTTTCCTTCACCGCTGAGCACGAGATGAATTACAAAGACAAATTAAGCACATGAATCAGCGGTGCTTGCCTGGGTTCGAACCCGCAATCATCGGTTAAGATGCACGCGTTCTAACCACTGGGCCATCTCGAATCGGTTTTACTAAAATTACAGTAAAAATTTTGCAGTTATTTGACTCGAAATCGATGCTCAATATATAACAATAAAGCATATATTGCTTATTGATTGAGGAAAATCTACTGCCCGTTTGTAAAGAAAGAAATGCATCACACAGTCAGATTATCAGCGGGATTTTTTGTGCGCAATTTGTAATTAGTACTTGATGAAAGAGCTTTGTCTGTCTGATGTCTTTAAAGTCTGGATAGCTATTGGAGATAGCTATCAAAGCGGATATATAACATATATTCCGCGGCCAAATATTTTGTATGGTTATTTTCCAGTTTGTAAGTTGACTCAACCAGTACAGTATATGGGACATGGACATTTTAGTTCTTAAACACGCTAAATATTATAACAGCCATACATAGCAAAGCTATCGATTTACACAGAAAGCAATACGAATACGAATTCTCCAGACAGTCCATCATTCAACTATTTAAAGAAACAGACGCGAGAGAATATGATGAGAATCAATTGACGTAACGCACGAATGGATTCCGTATTGAGATATTGAAATTGCAATTATAAATAATATAAATAAGAATGTATGAAAAAATTCAAAGACTTTCATTTCGTTATGAAACCTAATAAAATTCTGATTACGTTTTACAAAGACATTCTGCCCGAATTGCTTTTTTACGAATGAAATATTTAAAATGTGCGTAATTTAATAGCTGAAGTCAGATAACATGCTGTTTCTAATGTTGAGTTATAATATTAAGTAATTTCAATCATATCATTATTTTAGTTGAGGCAATAAATTGATAGAAAATCGATTTACATAATGAACGCCATGAATGCTCTAAGGAAGTACGTTGTACGTTATTTTTCGACTTAATCGATAAATCATACCATTAGCTAATTTTCTCATAGCATTCATAAACTACGTACCTTTAATCTACGTCATGAATCAGCCTATCTATTTTTTATGGCATATGTTGTAGCATATGGTCCACCTAATGGTAAATCGTCACTATCGCCCGTAGACAATGGCGCTGTAAGAAATATTAACCATTACTTACATCATTATCTCCATCAACGTAGGGAACTAAGATGTCCTTTGTGCCTGTAATTACACTGGGTCTCTTACCCTTCAAATTGGAACACAACTATACTGTTGTTTCGCAGTAGAATATCTGATGAGTGGTGCCTACCCAGATGAGCTCGCAAAAGGCGCTGTGCGTATAATATAGACGAAGTGTTATTAAGACGATTGTCAAAGATTGTCATAATTACAAATCTCTTCTATATCTACAAAACTACAAAGGTTAACAATAATTGAATTGCAAATAAATTAAAATCCAAACAAAGCAGCTTTGATGAATTATTCAAGTTCAAGAGGAAATCATTATTCAAAATAGTCCATCGCTATATTCCTCGAAAATAGTTTACAAAGGAGTTAACTACAAAATAACTTATAACCTCATTGTGTTTCTTACAATGTAGGCTTAACAAAACACCGAACAATAATGTAACAATTATAATTGCAAACCGTATGCTTACATACAAATGCGTAGCAGACTGTTTGGCCTGATGGGATCGAATATAGCACAAACACAAACCAAAGGCTAAAACAAGCAAGTCCGAGGTATTGACGTCATACTTTTAATGCAGATTTACAAGTGTTTCATGATCGAATGCGATTTCAGAGGTGTGGCTGATGCCTTAGAATTTAAATATATTTCTCTCTGCTTTATTGGTTTAGTTGCGAACTGATAAGGATATAGATATAGAGGTTCTCGGTTTAAGTCTGAGGTCGAACCAGTAATAGTTTTTGAAACATTTGTTAAGAAATTCTTCATAGCGACTTCAATTGTGCCAGCAGCATTAATACTGTTATCAAAAACCACGTTAAAGATTTGGTCCCAAAATCTAGTCTCATGGCAGTAAGTGGTTAACACTGATCGTAGACATTTGCGGTGAAAGAGAAATTAAATATTTCTTACATCCCCAATGTACGAACCACCTTGGGAACTAAAATGGTGTTAACTATTTGAACTGGAACCAATCAATACTAAATATTGGTAGATTATGTGATGTGTCGGTGGGACCTACCCAGAGAGGTTTGGAAAAAGTTCTACCATAAAAAAAAACTGTTCCTAACTTTCTTAACTGTGTGTTTGCGCACACACACTGGCGTACAATGTTTCCTGAGCAGATGACGTGACCAAAATCGTTAGTAGGAATATTCTTCTGACAACTACACATATGTAAGACAATACTTTTATTATTGGCATTCTTTTTTCGTGATTATTAAATTAAATTAGAATTGCTTGGTAAACGTTTTATTACCGCTTTATCGCAAGCTATTGGGGTAAATTAAAAAGGGACAATAGACAAATATTTATTCAATTAAGTTTACTGTGGCTGCGAACATTGGATTAAACTTTCCGCCTTAATTAATCGACTTAAATTGGCTAGACCGACTAACTTCTGTAAGGGAATTTAAATATTGCTTTTCAATTCTGTTTTTGCAATTTTAAACGATATGATGACTGGCAGAATGGAAGTATGGATAAGAAGGTTCTAGAAGATCAGCGCATCAAAATCAAGCACCCATCATCGAATTTTAATGGAAACATTGTGAGAAAACCTGCAAAGGTTAACCTGCAGTGTTATACCTATAATTAACCAAAGCATACTTGAAGTAAATCATTGGATTAAAGAATTAGCGTAGGATTATATATATTACAAACCATTCTGAAAAAATTGGGTCTAAAGGACAAAATTCGAAATTCAACGAGGGAAATTTATTTTAGCACTAATGGCACTTCACTAATTCTTCTATAATCAAACAGTAATATATTTTATACAGCTATAATAGATCTCAGATTTTGTGGTTCGTGACACTTAGGCAGTGGAAGTTTATCCTTATAATTCCAGAATAATAAGGGCAGAAATAACCACATACCTCAGGTAACCAATTTTTTGATACACCTTTCTAAAATAAATATAATATATGAAAAATAAACCCTTTTTGGATGACAAGAATAAGTATGAATGAGTAAAGAATCATTATTAAAATCCATGAACCTTCATTTTCTAATTAATTACAGCTTATAAGTATTTTAAAGAAAGGACCGGACGATGAGTTCAGCGAAAAGTAGATAGACCCATAGTCTTTACATTTTTTACCTGTTTCATTACATACATATATAATTAATGTAAAGATAACAAATTTCTAGTCCAAGTTATGAATAATAATTTACATTAAAATTAATGTAGACGAGATTCTGACAGTTTGGCTGATACCAAACTGTTATGCGTGTTTCAGGTCGCAAAGTGGCGGTAAAAGTTTCTTGGCGAATTTAAACTTTTTCTGATATATAATTTGAAATGAACTTGATGTGTTGGCATATTCTAGACACGTACCAAACACCTGCAATGCGGGTGAACAGTGAAAGAATTTTAAGCGGCGATTCCTTTTTTAATGGAAGAACGAATAACATACCATGAAAGTTCAGGACTTTCTCCGAAAGTTACACTTATTGATTATAAAAAAATAATAATAAATGGATGTTTGTTTGCTTTCAAATGCCTTCAAATTAGATTATAAATGACGATGATGATGTATACTTGGAGAAAAAAATATCTGTCTCCAGACAAATTCTTAAAAGTTGAAAATCATCAAATTTAACAAAATCCAAAGTTTACTTTGCTGGCTTTTTTTCTAAGAGTTTGTTTGAGTGAATCATATGAATGAACAAGATCTTCCGTGACGTTATAAGTAAATAAATTAATGTAACAGCCTATAACTAATTAATACCTCCTCTTATCTGCAGGAGATGGTATGAAGTTTCTTTATCTAACACCTGTACGTTTCCCTCACGATGTTTTCCTTTGCCATTGCATCAAATGAATATTAAATACAAACAAGTACCCGCGGCCTTGTACGTTGTACGCGTTTGAATTTACCAAAAAAAAAATGTTATTGTATTATATTATATTGCCCAAGTTACTCCATGTTATATCAGTTATCTGATAGTGAAATTCCTGTTAAAATCGGTCCAGCCATTCCAGAGATTAGCGGGAACAAACATACAGACAAACAAAAATTTTAGAAAATGTTACTTTGGTATATGTGCCGTGTATAAATACATAATTGAGTAATTAAGGGCTATTTTATTACAAACAGACACACCAATTTAATTAAATGTATAGGTTATGCGCAAAATAATTCAACAGTACCCGCCCAGGTTCGAAGATTCAATGAGATAAGAATCACATGATTCAACCATGAATAAAATAATAAATATTTAGACATTTCTTTCATAGAGTTACATCATTGTGTTCAGATTCTTGATTAACAGTTTTTCGACCTTTTTGCTTGAGCAATATGTACTGTGAATAAACATGAGTCTATTGTACAATCAGGTCTGTTTGTCTGTCGTGCGTTTGGCTGCCGTTACACGTACAACATTGCGTGTTCGTGTCTCCATTTGTGTAGCACTGGATATTAGATTGTTGAAACAATATTAGCTCTGCGGCAAAATGGACAAGCAATTAAAATAGCTTCAAAACCAAAAACAAACATTTAATACGTTATTCAAGTACGTTGAATTAAAAACAGGTTAAAATCAAGTCGGTTCTGATCATGGATTCTGCTCAGAAGAATCGGAAAGAAACTTCGTATTTACAGTAAAGTAAATCTTTATAAGCACCAATATTTTTACCGTCTAAATAATCTTGGTCAGATATTTTTAGTAAATGTAAAATTATCTCGACATCGTTATCAATTATTTCGTTCGAATACATTCGCTCACTAAATTTTATTATTTCCAAACAATCACACGTTGTCTTCATAGAGTTACACAGTTTTCGTATTGGGTTTATAATGATTTTGACAGCTTCGATGGTCTAGTCGCTAGAAGGCTGCAGATCTTAAAGTAATTTGATTTTTCTTTTAAAAAAATTATGTATATGCCTTAGCAAGCACGTAGAATCTGTTGGTCCTGAGTTGGTTTTTAGCCTGAACAATTTTCAGGCATGCCATGAGCATACACGAGAACACCTGTGTTTTTGCGCTATATACTATAATATTTTTTCCTGCGTTGCTTGATTTTTGTTGAGATTGACTTACGAAATCGGTTATGACGTCGTCATCATCACTATTAGATATTTTTATTTTCTAGGTAGTCATTTTGATAACTTCTTAAAAGAAGTTATCAAAATATTTATCTTAAGATAACTTCATATTCCCATGTAACTCTTTATAGGAAGAGCTTAAAAAACCATCAGCGATAAAAAAAAAATCACCAATCAGTGGCATTAGTTCTGATGAAATTTGTTATAGTAAAAATTTTCCTAGATAACGTCACCATTTCGCACAGGTAACGTATAAATAAATTTAAAGCGTATTCGTTACGCTAGTGTTTTATTGCTGACGTAGCGGCCATGAGCGATATATCTGATGGTAACATCAAGACGCAGAATAATATAAATCACATAAAAATATTACTAATAAATCAAGCCGGCTACAGTATTTTCGTCTAGATAAATGTTTACAGAACACATTCGTATTTCAATGCGAATAAAATGTTGTCACTTCATCAAATTCAATATCATGTTTGATTTCATTTATTTGTTTAATTACACCAAACAACAAACAACTCTCTGAATTAGTTGTATTATTTACAGGTCGTTTTGGTTTTGGTGGTTATTAAATAAAATGTTCACAGTGAAGCTTATGATTAATCATGTTAAATTTTATGAACAAAGATTTGATTTAACTTTATGGAGAGGCATGTGTTCAGCAGAGGACGTCTTACGGCTGATATGATGATTATGATGATGATACTCCGCAAAGTCAATAAATCCATCTTGGGGCAAGGTATCCGCTTCTATAATAAAATTCCGCAGAAATTTTTAATTTTGCCGTTTCGTAAATTTGAATCGTTTGTAAAAAATAAACATTGGTAGAAAAAGCATATTATTCGATACAAGATTTTATAGATGATAAAAAAGCGTGGAGTTAATACCTGTTGACTTCCATGCAGGATATATTAATTTAAATAATTTAACTAACATGACTTTGTATTTTTTTAAATGTTAAAAAATTATACTTCTCGGTAGAATCTACTCTCCGAACCGGTGGTAGCTTCACTTAATTGTAAAATGACGATTCAAAAGTGCTTGTAAAGGCTACTTGAATAAAGTTTATTTTGATTTGATTTGATACGTATGTATATAAAAATGGATATTCGGTATGCGTTCTCTATTGGTATATTAATAAGATTAATAGATTTCGGCATAATTTGAGGGATCAGGAAAATTTGAAATATTATGTAAATTATACATACGGTTTTTATAATTATTGTGTGTAATAAAGTGTCGCAGCAGTCGATCGCGTTTCGTTCTGTTTAACTACGTGGTAATCCACGATAGTTTGTTTACACGGGTAGGTCAATGTCCACCGAGTTGATATTACACGCCAATATTTTATGATATTTGTGATCGGATATCGCACTAATTAGTTTAGGTGCGTACAATTCATTTACCACTTCGACTGGAAATGAGCAATTTTGTATTTCAGTTTAAAGGGTAGGCAATTTAACGACAGTCACAAGATAAATTGATGTCTATCATCATTGCATTTCTTATACGTAGTCATTAACTGACCTTGAAACTTTTATTTAGAGAGAAAAAGGCCTCGCCAAGCTGCATTGGAACAGCGTAGTGGAATATGTTCCAAACCTTCTCCTCAAAGGGAGAGGAGGCCTTTAGCCCAGCAGCGGGTATTTACAGGCTGTTGTTGTTGTTGTTGTAAGCTGCTACGGATATGTTGGCATACTATGCGATATACTACATGAATATGACTGACGAAAAGTTGAGACTGGTGAGTTTGTATTTATTCAATCACAAAAGGCCACCGCTCCCTACTAAATTATTGCCATACATTAGTATGAGTATCAGTGACACACAAGATATGTTAGTGTGCGTTAGGCAACTAATATAAGAAATAAGATATCAAAAATTAATTAGATTGTATTTGTTAATCAACGCCGATAATTAAACATGAAGGAGCCGCCTTCATAAGTAGACAGATCAATAACATTTTCTTAGAAGATTCGATAATTCTAATTGGCGGTAGCTTCATAATAAAAACCTTGTAAAATAACAACGCGTAAACGCTGGTATATTCTACTTGATTAAGGTGTTCTCTGATATTACGATTTTTTATGGTATAGGTTGGCTGACGAGCATATGGCCACCTGATGGTAAGTGATCACCATCACCCATAGACAAAGATGCTGTAAGAAATATTAAGTATTCCTTACATCACCAATGTGCCACCAACCTTGGGAACTATGTTATGTTCCTTGTGCCTGTAGTTACACTGGCGCACTCACTCTTCAAACCGGAAGACAACAATATTAAGTACTGTTACTTGGCGGTAGAATAAATGATGAGTGGGCGGTACCTGGGTAGGTACCACACACTCATCTCTCATCTCATCTCTCTCAGGCTTTGTGCAAGCCTGTCTGGGTAGACAGGCTTGCACAAAGCCTTACCACCAAGAATTATTTATAATACTGGTGACAACATTAGCAAGCGAATATAATTTAATTAATAAGTAATCAAGTATGCTATCAATGTATGCCTATATATCGGTATCATTGGTATTTGGTATAGACACATACCGATGCTGGAATATTGTACACGAACCAGTAAAATCGTTCGTCTGGTCTCGATCGTTTGATGAATTTAAAATTTATCTGCTTTAAAATTAAGTTTTAATTCAGGTATAATTTTTTGGCAAGCGACGGGTACAGAAAATGAGGAAATTGATTGCGAGTCACGTACGCATGTACCGTGATGTTGAAATGTTAATGTTTTAAATTGAGATTTTTATAAGCTGACTAGACTTACTTTGACTCAAAGTTCCGCCAACTTATGACGGGGTAATAACTTATTACTCAGGATAAGATGTCAAATTTAATCATGTAGTAAAAAATATGGTTTTCATTATTGATACTTTAAAGCTGAAGTCGTGGTAAAGCGCTTCTCATAAAATCATTATCCGTTTAGATACTCTTTGATTTAGTTTTTCCAAGAAAACATGAAGAATATTTCTAATAGACATCTTACAAATACTCTAAATCTCATTACTCGTCAATTACCAACTCTTCGTCAGTTTTCAAATTCATTCCCTTATCAAATCTTAAACTCTTAGTACCTTTTGAATCTAAACATCAAATCATTGCGACGCAATATGTAATTCGCGATCGGTAAATAATTATCGCTTATACTGAGCACACGAAAAAAGACCTTACAGATATAACATTTTTTTGTACTCGGTGGACTAAGTATTAACATACACCACTATTTAAAGTCATCATCATATTCGACCAAGAAAATAATCGTTAATAAAGTGTACGATTATTTACCCCTTATGCAATGGTATTGTCATACGTCTTGAACTTGGTCGTTTAAATCTTGGGTAACTTCCAATAGCCCGAACCATTTCCCATTGTGGATTTCCATAACGATTGTGGCAGGTCATGTACTGTCTCATATCTATCCAAATGACCTTAATACTTGCTTCATCATATTCATAATCAATATTTGTATTGCAATATACGACAGGCGTATTTTTGTATATTCTGTCTATGTCTGTACTATCCCGATTGTCATGGTCATTTTAATGGTATATAAGTTGATGTGCTACAGCGTCCACAAGAAAAAACACAAAATAATTTTAATTTAAAGCATGCTCATATAATGCACTTTAAAGTCATCATGTTACAGTATTGAATTAAATGTAATGCTTTTACTAGTTTGTTATTTTGGCATCTATATTTTATCGAGAATTATCAGCAAGAAACTCCGTAGTTATTCTTTTCTACGTTTGAAATAGGTAAGTTCATTAAATTTAGTATTTATCCTGTTCGAGAGCTAAGAAAGACTTGCAACTGTACAAGTGGGTTGAATAAAAACCTTCTACTTGAAAAAAATATCTATGTATGTACGTTGTAGGTAATTCAAACATGGAACATAAAATATATACATACAAACCCTGTGCGTGTAAAACATCAATCAATCAATCATTCGGTATGCAGTATTTAAAATTAATAGCAATTGACATCCAAATTCTGAAGCTATAGTTTAATTAAACCAATTTGGCTTAAATCTGAATGCTCATTGGTCAGTTATGTCGTCATTGGCTGCGTTCAACCAATGATCATTTAGGTTTAAGCCGAATTAGTTTGACTTTGATCAGCGGTTCGGACTAGAGGTGAGACTGGTAATTACGGGCACAGCGGGGTAATGTCTTAGTGTTAATATATAATGGCGCTTTCATGAACTGGATGATCTTTTACTAAGTGAGAATAATATTATTTAGCACTTGCAGAGTTGTAATACATAGCAATATTTTAACTAATATTAGATCTACTTATATTGAGTCATTATAAATAAGATAAATAAATTGTGAAGTGACTTTTTTAGGGTTCCGTACGGAACCTTTTGGGTACTCAAAGGGTAAAACAGTTCCTATTATTAAGACGCCGCTCTCTTTTCATATGTTCGTCTGTCACCAGGCTTATCTCAAGAATAATATAGTTAGACAATTCTAATTTTCACAGACGATGTATTTCTGTTGCCGTTTTAATAACTAATAATCAATATAAATTAATTATTTAAGGAGACTCCCATACCCCTGATTTGATTTTTTTAACATTTTTATAGATAATGGTATGGAACATTTCGTCCGCGAGTCCTATTCGCGCTCGTTTATTAATATACGACTCGAAAGTCTATATTATTAAATATAAACGTTTTTCATAAAATACTAAGTAATTACACCTATTTAAAATCAATATATAATATAAATAATTTAAATGACAAGAAATATACATATATAGTTATTAAACAAAGGGAATTGCAATAAAATCTAAAAAATAGTTTTAATATATATATATAAAACCTTGTACACTAAAAAATACAGAGAAAAAGACGAAGGGAATGAACAGCACAACGCTTTACCTTACGTGATCATATCAGCTAGTTTACTGATATAAACTTTGTAAAAGAACTTCATAAGGATAAATTGTTCTTTGGGTATAAAAATTTCAAAGACTATACTCGAAAATTCCTCTCATTTATCTAAATACTTGACGCTTAGAACTAGTCAACATCCTTCAGGGAAGTGTACCTCATGCTCGTAAGTTACTTCAAGCTGGCAAGAATGTATAGCTGTTAACATGCTTCAGTGAAACGTTTAAGGTAATATTGTAACCTGCCTTAGTGATCCCTAGAGTGCTTGGATGAATAACGTAAACGCTCAAGTAAGCGTTATGCGTCGGAGAAATTATAGAAGGTAAAAGTTACGTAAAAATTCGTTAACGTATACCGTATGGGGATTATTAAATTCTGAGGACATAAGTAACCTATTTAACCCGTATCCTGGCCATTTAATATATTTCCGGTTTCATCTTGATGGGAATATTTTTGTAGGTATTTTTTTTTCCATATATATATTTTTTTATTATAAATTATGACTTAATGTATATATACATACCTGATGATGATACATACCTGGTATTTCAGTACGTTACTCATTATTATTTTTGGCTTCTCATACTTTCTTTTCAGGTACTAATTATATACATATGAAATAGTAATGTTTTTATCCTTTTTATATCTGATCTTTCTCATTTTTTCTCGCAGTGAAAACCTTCGCAAGACACCTTCATCGTCTCCGCCGAGCAGGATCGGCCCCTCCCCGTTCCTGCTCCGCTGTACCATGACGGTCTCACAGAAGGAGACTACAGCCCTCTACGCCGACTAACTAGAGAACATCGCCGACACGATTACTCCTGGCAGAGGTCTCGTTCAACCTCACTGTCCAAGATCTGAATCTCCAAGTTCCACGCGGGACACATTTCTAGCTACATTAATCAATAATTAACTTGATCTAATCTTCTTATTATGAAATGTTATAAATGTTATTATATTTAATAAGGCTCTACAAACTCAAATTTTAATATCAAATTACGAATGAGCATTGAATTGAATTAGGTAAATAGTTTTCCAATTGTATAATAATACAAATTATTAATTAAAACTATGCAACTGTGTCATAATGCATTTTAGTTTGTAATCATTTAATTTAAGATAGAGGACAGAAGAACTGCTATTTGGTTATTGATTACTTACTATGCATAGTAGTTTTAAACGACCTTGTTCAAATTCTTTTCACAATGTGCATGTCAAAGGGAACTAACTTAATTAGCCATCCAATTAAGCGGCTAGCCACTTTACTAAGCGGTGCTGTTCAGCAAGCAGCCGGAATCATACTCAGCCAATTTGTCTTCCATTCATGGAATAGGTAACTTTAGACTCTCCTATTCTTACTAGTCAAAAAGCCCAACTCTCTAACTCTATTTGGTCTTTTAGGTCTGAACACTGGCCTAAAATACCTCACACCTAAAGCTAAAATAAATGTTGTCGTTATAACCTTAAAATTACTATGTTCAATGTGTTTTTTTTTACGTTTCGCTTAAAAAAGACTCTAGGGGTAAGACCGATACATAGGTATAATGATAGCTTATATATAGTTAAAGTTAACAGTGTCGGCTTTGTGAAAATATTTTTACTAGTTGTTGCCCGCGGCTTGTGCGTTGTCATGTATTAAACATGACAAAAAAGTAGCCTATAACCTTTCTTGGAGTTTAAGTTAGCTTCATACCAAATTTCATCAAACTCGGTTCGGTGGATTGACACTGAAAGAGCGACGGTCAGACAGAGTTACTTTCACATTTATGATATAAGTATAGAAGTATAGATTTACATAAAGTAAAATTGAAAGTTTTATTTTATAAGCGGAAGATGAGTTGGTCTTGTTTGGGTATCAATAAGGTCGCTGGTTGAAGTTAATACCTGTTGACTTCTAAGCAGGATATATCAATTTAAATAATTGTATTTAACTAATTTGACTTTGTATTTTTTAAATGTTGAAAAAAAGTAACTAATGACTTGCCGGTTCTTCTCGGTAGAATCTACTTTCCGAAACCGCGGTAGCTTCAATAAATTGTAAAATGCCGATTCAAAAGTGCTTGTTAAAGCCTACTTGAATGAAGTTTATTTTGATTTGATATAATTTGAAGGATGTCATTTAGTAACGCGAGACTGATAATTAAACCAGTTTCCGCGACACACATATTTTTTAATTCTTGTCTAAATACCAATAAATCCACAAAATCTTGTAACAAATCATATGAATTGCTAATAATAACGCGATATCGAATTTTCTTACTGCGATTTCGATTTCAAGATAATGTCTGTCTCCGATAAAACAAAGCCTGCCGTCGAACGCTCAACACCTTTGATCTACTTCGGATAGCGTTTGACGTTTTCCGTCTCGTTCCATTTACTAAGCGTTCTTATCTCGGATGTAACGTAACTCGTGATGACGCGGGTAATTTTAAGTCTTTTGAATAGTAATAAACAGAAACAGCCTGTGAATTTCCCACTGCTGGACTAAGGCCTCCTCTTCCACTAAGGGAAGGGTTTGGAACATATTCCACCACGCTCTTCCAATGGTGGAATGGATATGTGGCAGAATGTCGATGAAATTATAAACATGCAGGTTTTCTCACGATGTTTTTCTTCACCGCCGAGCACGAGATGAATAAAATTATAAGGACAAATTAAGCACGTAAATATTCAGTGGTGCTTGCCTGGTCAAAATCATAGGTTAGGATTCACGTATTCTAACCACAGGGCCATCTGAGCTCAAAGTAATAATAATCTGTAATTGGAACGAATGGATGAATAAGTATTAGTAATTCAGTCACGTCAGGTCGAATGAATGAATGGATCTGAATGAATAGATATAGATTATTTAGGGAAACATAAGTTAGTTTTTGTGCCTAACCCGCGCAATAAATATAAATACCTCTTTGTTGTGAAGGATTATCATTCACCACACTACTCTACAGCTTATTATATATATCTTACATAAATAATTAAATTAAACATTAAAAAACACCTTAGCTCTCTTCTTGTCAAATATAACACGTTAATTCTAATCAAAGTATGTATTGTTAATTCTGTAATTATTTTTAATAACTTTAAAACTTGTGAAAAAAATAAATAACACTTGTGTATTGTTTACCTTTTAGTATTATGGATAATAATAAAAAGACACCCGGCAATATTTTTATCGCACTTGGTTTATTAAACTCTTTAATTTGATATCGTTATCATAGAAGACACTATGGAATAATTAATCGCCATTTTATGGCATCCGGAAGTACTTCAAATGTAACTTATAAGTATTGATTACATACAGGACAAGTGAAACTAACTCTTAGCTCGTTAGAATGAGCTCGTTATAATATTTGTTGAAATTACAACAATAATTTCAGTGTTTTTGTTATTTTACAACAACAACAACAACAACAGCCTGTAAATTCCCACTGCTGGGCTAAAGGCATCCTCTCCCTTTTTGAGGAAGAGGTATGGAACATATTCCATAACGCTGTTCCAATGCGGGTTGGTGGAATACACATGTGGCAGAATTTCTATGAAATTTGTCACATGCAGGTTGTTTGTCCTCACGATGTTTTCCTTCACCGCTGAGCACGAGATGAATTATAAAGACAAATTAAGCACATGAATCAGCGGTGCTTGCCTGGGTTTGAACCCGCAATCATCGGTTAAGATGCACGCGTTCTTACCACTGGGCCATCTCGACTCATTGTTATTTTAACAAGGTATAAAAAAATTACCTAAGAGATTTCAATGTAACCTATTAATAAAATTAATAAAAGCTATAAGCATTCTTGCTAAAAGATTATACAGATAATAAAATTAAGAAAATTTTCATACAAGTCTTGTCGCATTAAAACATTGAATGAACAGCACAAGTTTCATCAAACGACTCGTATCTGAGGAAATTTCAAACATTTCTTAACAAAGGCGGCTGTTTCTCTGTAACGGGTGACAGGTGAGATCTCTACTTAACTAGCCGTTCTACGAGCTGACTGGGAAGTTTAGTGAAAGTTCATGAAAAATAAAACGGACTTGAAGATACGAAATTGGCGAAGTTCAGGCAGACACTGAAATAAATTAGTTATGCTCGTATAATCTGAATAATAATTTTAAAATAAAAAGTAGTGAAGTGACAGCTGTGCTCGACGGTGAAGGGAAACATCGTGAGGAAACCTGCATGTGTCTTATTTCATAGAAATTCTGACACATGTGTATTCCATCCACCCGCCTTGGAATATGTTCCAAACCTTCTTTCAAAAGGGAGAGGAGGCCCCAGCTGTGGGATATTACAGGCTGTTGTTTTTGTTGTTGTTTTCTTTTCTTTGTAGAGATGAGTTGGAGCTGATACCATCATATTAATAAAGTTAATTCTTAGCATTCCAATTCCCCACAGCTGGACTAAAGACCAATCCAGCTTCTTTTTTGAGGAGAAGATTTGCAGTATACTTTACTACTTTGAAAAATAATTTAAGCATACATTTATATTTGTCTGGCTTTGAACTTAGTCATAGATTAAGATTCAAATTAACCACCATGCCACTCCAATAAACATTTCATTGCGATGATTTTCTTCATCGTCGAGCATGAGATTTTCAATTACGAATTTATAAACAGTAATTAAGCACTTGCAAACTCATTGGTTTCCCGAGCTTCAAGTAAACTTTGGTTAAATTTCATTGTAATCTATCACCATCACTTAGCGCTCAAAACTTGAACACTGCAATACAAATTATATTTGGCAGAAGAATAGTTTAGTGAATGAATATTGAAAATAATAAATTTGAACATTAAAAATAATACAAAAAATATATAGGACAACATCATATAGATTACTCTGATTTCAAAGTAAGTAGCTAGAGCACTTATGTTATGGAAAATCTGAAGTAACAACGGTACCACAAACACCCAGATCCAAGACAACATAGAAAACTAATGAATTTTTTCTACATCGACTCGGCCGGGAATCGAACCCGGGATCTCGGAGTGGCGTAACCATGAAAACCGGTGTACACACTCCTCGACCACGGAGGTCGTCATATGACGTACACATGATCAGTTGTAAAATTTTTATATAACTTCTTTTGTTTTATTTTATAAATATATGATATTAGTCGTATACCAAAATACTCCCCCGAAATAACGCTTGTAAAACACCAGCCTCCTGTCGGAAGGAATACGAAGGGTGTGATAAATGTACTAACTTAATAAGAGCTCGGGTCAGAGTTTGTTCGGTAAGCGTTGACAAGTTACATATTGTAAAAGATTTATTCTTCCATTTCGCGAATGAAATGTAACTTATGAATCGAGTATATTTTATTACGCTTTTGATCGTTGTTTTTCAGATGAATTTACAGATCGAGTATAAATGTGGTGGTAGGGCTTTGTGCAAGCCCGTCTGGGTAGGTACCACCCGCTCATCAGTTATTCTACCGCAAAATAACAGTACTTAGTATTGTTGTGTTCCGGTCTGAAGGGTGAGCCAGTGTAACTACAGGCACAAGGGACATAACATCATAGTTTACAAGGTTGGTGGCATATTGACGATGTAAGAAATAGTTAATATTTCTTACAGCGTCATTGTCCATGGGTGATGGTGACCACTTATCATCAGGTGATACATATGCTCGTCCGCCAACCTATACCATAAAAAAAATGTATCCCTCACAAGGCGCGTCTCTTTCAAGTATTACTGATGTGCATTCATATGTATGTAAGCTTTTGTTTACTAGATATCTTTGTGTGCGTGAAAATGCATTTAATTATACAATGCATTGTATAATTAGTATATTATATATTTATAGAAAATTTATAATTCGTAGATATGATTATAAATTGTAAGTTTTTTACGTTAAATATAGTTAGATAATAATAAATTTGGTATTCGTTTGGTATCTTTACTAAATAGCACTGGTCTGCCACACAATCTAATCTAATTCAATTTCGATCATTCGCGGTCATGCACTGAGACGAGCATGCTTATACAGCTTCATTTCTTTTTATTTAGAATATTATTGTACATATTTTTTGCAGCGTATAAAAAGAAGAACAGCACTGCTCCTTAATAAATATCTTATAATCTAAGAATCAAAACTTTACCTACTGAATTGAAAGAAATTTGGAACCAACTTTATAAACATAACAATTTTCAATCACTCCATCATGAAGTATTATTATTAAACTAGCTATGCCCGCGACCTTGTATGCGTTTGAATTTAACAAAAAATAATATTGTAGCCTAAGTTAGTTCCTATTATATCAGTTATCTGCCAGTGAAAGTCCAGTCCGGTGAAAGTTTTTGTCAGTCAATATCGGTCCAGCTGTTCCAGAGATTAGCCGGAACAAACAGAGAGACAGACAGAAAGACAGACAGACTGACAAAAATTGTAATAAATGTTATTTTGGTATATGTACCGTGCATTTTAATATTACAAACAGACTTCTACAAATTAGTTCTGTTACAAGGTGCACCCTTGAAAAAAGCATTCCGCTTTTTTCTCACACGCTTATATAATGCTGAGTCAGACCTGTCGTAACCCAAATATCCGTTGAGGGACCGCTCTTAAAGCCAGGACCCGAGAATTGAGTCGCAATTTTGAATATAACTTCATAAGAATTTATTATTGACGTTTTACATAAACCTCTCAATCGTAATACCCTAGTGGATAAAACTCGTAGTCGAAACCGATTTAATCTGAAATGTGAGTTTTCTTGTGTTTAATCTGTGGTTATAATTCCTATTCAAACATCGTGAGGAAACGTGCACGCGTCGAGATATACTGGCATTGTGGTAGTTTAATATAGTGTAGTTTAATATAAAAAAGTTTCGTTGTAATATCTATGTAAATAAATACACAAAGGTTCGGTTTCTTTTTCTCTTCAAAAAGTTTTTTCGTTTGTCCAACTATTTCCTTCTTTTGTTTGACAGTTATTGAAGGGCATGTCTTATCAATAACGTTCTGAAAGAACTTTTTTAGCTATCGTTTAGCTCTTAGAAGAGTTGATATAAGTAAAACTAACTTAAATAAAAATGCAAAATAATTTGTATAACACATAACGTGTTATTGTAACATTAATGCGAAAATCCTTTTAAAGCTTATCATTCACATATAAAATCGAAGTAAGTTTTATTTATTTATTTTTACTTTTACGCGTAAAGCTAAAAATCTGATCTGAATTTAAAAAAATAGGAAAATATCATATTGTGTAATTTTAGATTCTACTTTGAGATCGGAAATATGCAAGTTACTATATATATATATATATATATATATATATATATATAGTCAGTTTCATATTTTTTGTGATTTATAAATTACGGTTTTAATATATACGGTTCAGACTTTAGAGGAGCAGGGTTAGTTTAAAACGCCAAAACTGTGACATACATAAAAACATTATAACCAAAAGGTTTTAAATGGAATCAGATATTTTCGCAACACTATATCATATGAAAAGGGCCATACGATCTATAGTTCTATAGTTCAATTTTATTGATTATTAAATATTATCAAAGTCAACATTTATTTATTTTATAAATATACAAGATAAATAAAGAATAAATAATACATATTGTTTGTGCATAATGCGTAATTAGACCAATTGACGTTTATATTTATATCGTCGTTTAAAATAAATGCGTGGTTTAAAATAGTAAAGGATAGCTAATAGGTTACAAAGCTTTACACTACGACCCTACGCAGTGAATGAATAACCATGCCAGTATATTTCATGAAAGATATATCCGCCTGTTATGTATATACATACTCTAAAATTAATAAGAATGAAAACTCTTGAAATAATGTGCATCATGCTTATATACATATATAAATACTAATAAACGCCCGCGGTTTTGCTAGCGTTTCAGAGTGTTGGTTGTCATTTTTTAGGCAAAAAAGTAGCCTATTTCTTTTTTTGGACTTCGAGTTTGCTTCATAGAAATTTTATTAAATTCGGTTCAGCGGTTTAGTCGTGAAAGTGCGACAGACAGACAGAGTTACTTTCACATTTATAATATATAGATTAGATTTAATATTGCGTAATTATCAAAACTCACACATACGAAAGCTACTTTTTTTCATTACTGATAAAAGCCTTATTAACAGGAAGTATAAAGATATTAATTTATTATATTCTAGTAATCGGTCCGGATTTTGCCACTTATTACGTTTTTTAGGCATTTAATTGTGTTATAGAAAAGTGCTTTTTGGCAGAAATTTATGTAAGTTGATTTGGATGAATATTCTATCACCAAACAATATTTATTGTTTTGCCTTTCAAGGGTCAATAAACCTTTGTAACTATAGGCGCAAAAGACCTATTCTTTCAATGTTTATTCTGGTCTGTGATTAAATATTTAATTTTTATGGAACTCATTAATTGGATACGATAAAATATTGTTATGTAATTTTATACTTAGATTACCATAGATAATAAAAAAAAATTTAGAGAACACTTAGATTATATTTCTAGATTAACAGGAATTTTATAATAAACTCAATATCAAACCATTGTTTACAATATGTCATTGATTTTTCTGACATCGAAACCTAGATAGTTCCATGTCGATTAAACACGTCAAAGTATTAGTTGTTGTCGCTATGGTATATAAAGTGTAAATAAAATACGAATGATATGATTTCGATGAATCAATATCAATTGTGATACGAGTAATATTTGTATATCAATATCAACTTCTTTACAAAAATAAGATAAATATTTAATTCCATTTTTAAATGTAACGTTTATTATTGTAACGCTTCTGTCACTTGTAACTGCCACGTGTTCTAATTTTAAATCATTATTTTTTTACTACTATTAACTTTTATTGAACGCTTATTCTATGAGCTATCCTATGCCGTTGATTGCCTATGTATGTATGTATGTATGATAAGGTTGCCAAAATTGTACACCTCTTTTATTAAGGCAGTATCCGTGTTGTATTTTTTTCTCTTTGTGGTGTACGATAAAGTATAAACATATAATAACAATAAATAAATAATACTTTATTGTATGACAAAAATGTAAAATTTAATTATTTAGTTATTTTAAGGTTTTGATAAATATTATTATCCATAACCATTATCCATCAACAACTTGCACTTCGATACGGTCTTGTGGTATCAGAGGTACCGTACTACAGGTATGTGCCGGACCCAGTTCTCGAGAATGGTCATATCACACTGTACTGGGACCGATCTATAATCACTGACAGGACTGTTGTCGCCAACCAGCCTGATATAGTGGTGATAGACCGGTCAGAGCGCCGCACGATAATTGTTGACATCACCATCCCTCATGACGAGAATCTCGTGAAGGCTGAGAAAGATAAACAAATAAAATATCTTGACTTAGCTCACGAGGTTGTCGACATGTGGGATGTGGATACAGCAGTTATTGTGCCGATAGTTGTTTCAGCGAATGGCCTAATGGCCAAGAGCCTCGACCAACACCTTAAGAGGCTCTCGTTAGGTAGCTGGGTCAAGGGCCTGATGCAGAAGGCAGTACTCCTCGGCACGGCGCGTATTGTGAGGAAGTTCCTCTCGCTGGAGCCCTGACCACCGGTGGCTTGGACCCTGTTCCCGCCACTGGTTGGCCTCTGTATTTTATATTTTTAAATATATTTTATGTTCGTATTTTATATTTAAAAATGTAACTATATATGAATGAAAACAAATAAAAAAAAAATAATAACCATGTTAATTTAAAATCTTATATATTGTAAAGTAAAGGTGTTATTGGTTTGTTTTTAAATTTTGTAATTGTATTAATTCTAGAGTTTTAAGAAAACGTTGTCTTACTAAAACTATATGTCCTTAACAAAAGTTTATTATTATAGAGTAAGGTAAGGTAACTTGTTTGCGCATACATCCCCAGTAATCTGACGGTGAGTGGTCACCACAGGCCCTTATAGATCATAGACAATAGCACCGTAAGAAATATCAACCATCCCTTAAATCGCAAATGTGTCAACAACTTTGGGTACAAAGATGTTTTGTCCCTTGTGCCTGAAGTTAAACTGGCCCTTACCTCACTCAAAACTGGAACACAATAATACAAAGTACCTTTTGTTTTTGGTGGTATAATATATGGTGAGGTAACCTACCCAGGTCTTGCACAAAGACCGACTACTATAATTTGGTGAAATCATTTCAAAAATGTTTCTAACAATTTTATTTCACCGCGTGTTCTAAATTGCTCATTTTTGAAGTAAAACGGTTTTGGGCGTGATCAGACTAAAATCTTGATGTCAGATTTGAGTGCAATTCCCTACATATAACATTTAAAAATGAAACAATTCTGAAACAATGATATTTCTGTTATGCGTAGGTACTGAGTTGCACTCGCTCTTTTTTATTTGAAAACTTTTGTTTTACGGAATTCGCTGAATATTATCTACGCGCAGTTACGTTTTTTTTTTAAATATAAGAAGTCTTTACAAAACTGAAAAACCTACTAAAAAATTAAATTCCACATTTGTTTTACAATTTTTATTAGATTTTTTAATAATAATAATAATAATATAAATATGAGACAACATCATATACATTACTCTGATCCCAATGTAAGTTGCTGAAGCACTTGTGTTATGGAAATCAGAAGTAACGACGGTACCACAAACACCCAGACCCAAGACAACATAGAAAACTAATGGTAATCTACATCGACTCGGCCGGGAATCGAACCCGGGACCTCAGAGTGGCGTACCCATGAAAACCGGTGTACACACCACTCGACCACGGAGGTCGTCAAATTTTACTTTGAAATTTCGTCCTCTTATCAATCACTAGTCGACGCCCGCGGCTTCGTTCGCGCTTTTGGATGTTTGTTGTCATGTGTTAGATAAAAAAAGTAGCCTTTCTTGGAGTTCAACTTTGCTTCATACTAAATTTCATCAAATTCGGTTACGCGTTTTAGTCTTGAAAGAGCGACAGACAGACAGAGTTACTTTCAACAACAATAACAACAACAGCAGCCTGTAAATTCCCACTGCTGGGCTAAAGGCCTCCTCTCCCTTTGAGGAAAAGGTTTGGAAGGTTCCACCACGCTGTTCCAATGAGGTTGTTGGAATACACATGTGGCAGAATTTCTATGAAATTTGTCACATGCAGGTTTCCTCACGATGTTTTCCTTCACGCTGAGCACGAGATGAAATATATAGACAAATTAAGCACATGAAACAGCGGTGCTTGCCTGGGTTTGAACCCGCAATCATCGGTTAAGATGCACGCGTTCTAACCACTGGGCCATCTCTACTCATTTACTCGAGTTACTTTCACATTTATAATATTAATATACATAGCTACGATAATACAGATTGAATCATTTCTAACATATTATCCCGTTTCATTTCTTCATTCCGGATACAAAATAAAGAAATATATGTAGATAAATATTTATCTACATACATTTCTTATATGTAGATAAATATATATACCTATATAAACTATATATGACGAAAGAGAGCGTAAACATTATAGCATGACGGCATAAGAAATCGCTAAAGCGCTTTTGGCACGGTATTCACGGATTGTTTGAGGCATATTCTGTAAGCACTCGATACGATTGGCAACTCAAAATATGCTGTTACACTTCGCTTTCTATAATACCAGCTTCTTTACGCATTTGACGATTCATATGCGACTGTTATATGCTCATAGAATGCCATAAAATTATACGCAAGTGCCAAAAAGAAATGTTCAAAGTTTTAACTTAATCGGATGAACAATGCGAGAAAGCATAGAAAACGAAAGCAAAGCCTTTATGTTAACCAATATTTTACGATACCGCGGCTATGCTTTCCGCTGCTTCCAATTCAGCTTATGACGAAAATGCTTCACATTATCCCGTAAAAGGTTAAAAAGTATCCTACGTGCGTTTTTGGGAAAAAAATGGCGTAGTGGTTGAGCTATGAAAGCGTAACTGACAGATGGACAGACAAATTTACTTAATATGTGTAGTATATATATGTGAAAATGGGTTTTTTATGTTTATTCGTTATTATTTCGATTATAAAGAAGTTTTTTATCCCGATTGAAAAGAAGTTTTTCGTGCACCAACAAGCCTTCCTCTTTTATTGTATCTTGCGAACAAATTGGTCAAAATAATTATGTCTGAATTTTATATTAAAGTTATTGAATAATGGGCAATACTGCTTACTCTGTTAATTCGATAACATATTTGCGATATCATCTTAAGTATATATCAAGTAGGTTTTAAATAATGTTCTTGAAATGAAGCTTAGACACAAATTCATAGCTTTGGCGACTCTCCAACTCGAATTACAAATTTCATGCAAAACTGTCAGTAATATAAATTGAACTGGTCTTGCGTAATGTTTACACCAAATAAAAATAATAAAAAATATATAAGATCCATTTATTACCTAAGTTTCTAGAGTTCTAATATGTACGTCATAACTATATAGTATAAAACAAAGTCGCTGTCTCTGGCTCTTCCCTTTGTATGCTTAAATCTTACTACGCAACGGATTTTGATTCGGTTCTTTTTAATAGATAGAGTGTTTGGAGAAGAAGGATTTTGTATATAATGGGTCGTTAGTTATAAATATAATATGGCTGTCACATAATATTTTCTTGGTTGTAGAGCTTTGTGCAAGCCCGTCTGGGTAGGTACCACCCACTCATCAGTTATTCTAAAGCCGAATAACAGTACTCAGTATTGTTGTGTTCCGGTTTGAAGGGTGAGTGAGCCAGTGTCACTACAGGCACAAGGGACATAAAATCTTAGTTCCCAAGGTTGGTGGCACATTGACGATGTAAGGAATAATTAATATTTCTTACAGCGCCATTGTCTATGGATGATGGTGACCCCTTATCATCAGGTGGTCCATATGCTCGTCCGCCAACCTATACCATAAAAAGAAACTTATAAACACATCAATTGATAACGACAAATAATATGTTACGTATATGACATTAACAGAAATGTAATATGATGGACACTTAACATTTAAACTCCTTAACTATTTGTGTTAAATGTGGTCGTATTTATGGTCAATGATTTATGGAGCGTAATAAATTTCCCGAGTGTTATAAAATATATGACAGCGGCTAAATGTGACATGAGCTTTATTTTGAAAACGTAAACATTTACCAATTAATATGAATGATAGGTAGGTACGATAAGAGTTGTAGTAATTTCTTAATATAGCTATATGACGTCAAGGGAAATCTGATATGCTGGAAATCATATTAATAGACTTAACTCTTGATTAAATGAGTATTCTCTAGTTGTTGTTACAATTTACTACGTACTATCAACGTGATAGCCTACAGTCCAACGTGGAATTATTTTGGTGCTTGAAAGAGGTCGCAAGGATTGCCACCAAATTTCCTATATAACGTAAATACTTATTTTAAATATTATCATTAAACGTGCTGTAATATCGACAACAGGACCATATCCTGTTATTATATACATACAGTTTTGTATTATAAATATATAAAATAAATTAAAAATAAAGAAATCTTTTGTTATCTATCTATTTTGTAAATTTTTATAAATGAATATTATAAAGTGGACATATCACGGAGTATACGTGTCACTTCTGTTACAAAGGACATTAATATTATATTATTATTAGCTTAATTTTCAAGTATGATAACGCATTGGAGATATTAGTAATGGTTGATATTTCATATAGCATCTAAAGACGGTGGTGATCACTGACCATTCGGTATGTGACCATTTGACACTCTGCCTGTTTTAAATAAATTAAAAAAAAAAAAACAATTTGATTATTTTCTCAGCTAAATCTCAACAATAAGTTGGTAGTTGTTCTTGTATATAGTCTTTATTATAAGCTTGTAAGGATGCTGTCTATCAACCTCATGTTTAGCAGACGACGAGAAGAAAGCCTGGCTGTAAAATACATTTATTATTTACATGGCGGCGACGACAAAGCCACTACTTATTCTGATTATGTATTAAATATTCAGATAAAAATGTGTCCTAAAACCGCGTGTAAGTAATTTTGTTTATTCGTCAAACTTTTGTTTTAAAAGTGTTATTTTTTCTCTGGCTTTACGAGTTTATTAATCCAATCTTCATGATTTATATTTTCACTTAACAGAATATAAGAATATTCAAATTAATCAATGTCTTAGTGGCACTCATCGATCACGTCAAATTTAAATTTACAATATTCAATGAAATAAATATGTGTCAAAGAAAAAATATTTATTGATTGATTTAAATATTTGTTGATTTCATATCATTACCAATTACTTTTTTTTTTTAATTATACTAAAAGATTTAGCGTTTCGATGAACTACACTTTATAATATAGAGCGCTTTCAATATAAATTTGATATTTGTACGTATTGATTACATTAAAACAAATAATTAAAAATATATCCCAAGAAATAAGCCAAAGATTCTCCATTGTTATATTACTTAATATTCCAATATAAAACAAATTCTTTGGATACTATTTATCATAAAAGGTTTATTTCTCATTTTTTATTTAATTTTTGTTTATTTTATACGTTATTGTATTGTGTAGTCATTTGTTTGATGTAGATCATAACTGTTATTTTTTAAAAAGATTTTCTTGTAACAATTACTGAGAAAAAAGGAATCAAAAAAAGAAAAAAAAAATACCTAAAGAAAGAATTCGAGGAAAGCGCTCTTAAATTTCTCTCTGGTTGTTTTAACGACCACATAAACAAAATCATTATTGAAACGATTTTCTTTCTCTCTGTAATGTTCCTGCTACGAATGATATATATATTTTAAAATAAAAGGTGGTAACTAGAGGCTCATTTGATGGAATATATCTACCACAGAAAGGACATTGCAACAGTTTCTTGGTAGGGCTTTGTGCAAGCCCGTCTGGGTAGGTACCAGCCACTCATCAGTTATTCTACCGCCAAATAACAGTACTCAGTATTGTTGTGTTCCGGTTTGAAGGGTGACTGAGTCAGTGTAACTACAGGTACAGGGGACGTAACATCTTAGTTCCCAAGGTTGGTGGCACATTGACGATGTAAGGAATAGTTAATATTTCTGACAGCGTCATTGTCTATGAGTGATGGTGACCACTTACCATCAGGTGGCCCATATGCTCGTCCGCCAACCTATACCATAAAAAAAATCAAAACTTGTCCGGCCTTTTAGGAATTACTAAAACTTTCAAATATCATTATCATTACATACAACAACGTTGCTTATTGCTGTCTGTCCCTGTGTATGCTTAGATCTTTGAAAACACGACGAATTTTGATGCGGTTTTTAATAGAGAGAATGACTCGAGAGGAAGGTTTTTGTATAATACATTGACAATATAGTAAAGAAACACTAACACTATTGTTAGGAGTTTCTAATGTGATGTCGTAAATAAACGAATTTGATACTCTATTTAGTATTAGAATTGCACCCGTGCAAAGCCGTCGCTAGTTATATATATTATACTATTAGTGTTAAATAAACGAATACTGTGGTATTTGTTAATTATTTTTAATAAAGATATTTTTAATTTGTTTGCTTTGATGTAGGTTTAACTTTAGTGAAATGGCTTGTAATATACGTACACATAATTTGTACCAAAGTTTTTATATATTTTTAATTTACATAAAAACTATGGATCTTAACGGTTGCGCCAGTGTTTTCTCGTGGAATCAATGAATGAACTAGCTCTGCCGGTCATTGTTCCAAAGAACACAAGACTGTTCATACTTGTGCGTAGCTTTAATAATGAATTCTGATTCCAAGAGAAATTTCTCAAAGTGGAAATATATAACAAGAGAAAAGATGTAATGTCTCTTATGACTCACTCGTCACGCGGAAACTCGTCGAAATTAGACTGGCTTTCATCGTATATGACAATATAAAATGTCGTTGCTTGCCAGTCAAAAGACAGAGGTTTTTTTTTCATTTCATATTGAGGGAAAATTTTACATGAGAAATAAAGAATCTTCGTGAAATATACAATGTAACATCTCGTTTGAAAAAGACTAGCGTAAAAATATATTTTAAGGTTATTTTTGTTGGTTAAAATATTTCATATTCGCTACAGAAGTTTTAAAATCAAATTAAAATATTTAAATAATTTTAATTTTAAAATTTCAATTCCATTATTTCATTAGTATTTCCGTTATTGAAATTATTATTACCTTGTATTTGATTTAATTAATAAGCTTTTTCAGTCTTTGAATTATTTCTGCGGAAACTTATTTGGTAGTATGGCTTTTGACGTGAGTAAGTGACGACCATCATATATGAATGCAACAATTCTACGTGGAATGGTGGCAAGAATATATACTCGTAAAAAAATTGTACGGCAACAATTTCGAATTCATATTTGTATATCACCATCATTACGGCCACTATTGGTAACCGATAGGTCGAAATTTGATCTTAATTCATTGCTAATAAAATATAAAATGTGTTGACTCGAAAAATATGTAACCAAAATGAGGCTCAACTGGATAATTCCTTATAAAAAAAGTCAATGTTTTTCATCTTTGATATGATGCGCGTTGTTCTAGGTACTATATATGTACAAAAATGAATGTTTCGTATTAAATATTATGTAGATAAATGTGTATGTGTGTAACGTATCGTTGTGAGTGTAATGTTTTATTTTTTAATTGTTTTCATGTATATTTTATAAAAACAGTTGCTTTCTGATTGCTTATCCACAACCTTTAATATTTCCAAATTTCATACAATTCCGTTTGCATTATTTGGTACAAAGTGTAATAACTCTTATGCAAATGAAAATAAAAGTCACTTTAAGTTTGAATACCTAAAACTGTTTGGCTTGAATGACTACGTATTATCATTTAAATAATGCGCGTCCATCACAAGGCTGTTACGTCCTTTATAACTGTCATCATGTAATATAACATATCTCAAGAATACAAGACTATTGAGCATTCGGCTATAGAATGACGTACGAGTTAAACCAACCCAGATGTGTCTGCATGGGACACGGAGATAAATCGAATTGTTCAGGATTTAATCATTGGAAATAAATGAGAGACATACATTAAATCACATATGTTACATTTACTGTGTTAATAGGATTGGTCTGAATTGGACGTTTGTAGTTGATTTTGTGACACACGTTAGTTTGATTGATTTATAATAATATGTTATTGTATTTTAGCGGTTAGTGAGGGCCGTTAGTTTATTTTATTTTTATGATATATGTCGCTGGCAAATGGCCATCTGATGGTAAGTGGTAACCACCCATCACCATATATTTGTACTAAATTTAGTTACGTGTGTATGTAGTTTAATAAAACATTATTGTAATAAAATATTATTTTTTTGCAATATTATTACATAATAAAACAAAGCCCTTTATCCCTGTCCCTATGTATGCTTAGATCTTTAAAATTACTCAACGGATTTTGATGCGGTTTTTTTTAATAGATAAAGTGATTCGAGGGGAAGATTTTTGTATATAATACATGGACAATATAGGAAAGAAACACTAATAATTTTAGAAGTTTCTAACTTGATGTCGTAAATAAACAAATTCTGTATATTTTGTATATTTAGTTCCAGTAAACCCGTGCAAAGCCGGGGCAGTTGTATTATTAACGTAACAATATATTGTGAACATATTGAAAGTAGCATTTATCTAATTATTTAATTAATAAATAATAAAATAAAATTTTAATAATAGGTTAACCAATTTAATAATATATATAATAAAACCTTAAAGAAAGAATAAAAAATGAAATTGTATTCTATTTGAAATTCGAATTCGGCATCTACATGCCTAGAAGGTTGTCTAGTTCGACGAAACATTTAAATGTAGATGAGGTGGCTTAGACATTAAAAAAACTCTCAAAAAACAAACGCTTGACGGAAGAAGATAAATGTAATCCTTGAATTTAAAATGAAATTCATAACGTTTTTACAAGGATTTAATCTATTTCAATATAAATTAAACTTATTTCGAGTGAAACTCGATTATTCACGCTCGTCGTGTTAATGTATGCGAAAGAAAACACAGACGGAGGGAACAATTTGCATTTTAATTAGAAAAATAGATCGTTTTGAACAGATTTAGACGTAGGTGTTAATTAAATATTTTATGTATTATGAGCTGATATGACCCAGTGGTTAGAACGCCTGCATCTTAAACGATGATTGCGGATTCAAATCCAGGTAAGCTTTATGTATGTGCTTAATTTGTGTTTATAATACATCTCGTGCTGGGCGGTGAAGGAAAACATCGTAAGGCAACCTGCATATGTCTAATTTCATCTAAATTTTGTCACATGTGCATTCCATCGATCCGCATTGAAACAGCGTGGTGGAATATGTTCCAAACTGAAAAAATGGAAAATGCAGTGGCAGATTGACTGGCTGTTACTGTACTACTGTGTTAGTGTTATGTATTATTAATATTTCTGTAATTCAGCGTGTCAGTGACTTCGGTGTAACTGCTTTGTCACGATTTATTTTTATCCAAATATAAAAACTCTTTGGTAATCTCTGTAGTGGTTTTATATATGTATATGTATTTGTATACACGCATAGAAATATATATGTCATCGTAAAACCATAGGCCATTAGCATAGACTTGAGCATAGCTAGTACTTTCGAGACTTAGTCGCTCATTAAGAAAGGATTTCAAGGGGTGAAAGTGGGGTATATTCTTGTGAATTTTACCCTTACGGAGTCGGGTCAGGCGACTCGCGCTAGAACAAAGTGAGTCTAATCTTGATACATGACATATACTAGACCAAAAATCAAAATATACTTTATTTGTGTAGGCTTTTACAAGCACTTTTGAATTGTCATTTTCATTGTTAATGTTACAATATTAAATTCTCTAATAATACCTAATTGTTGTGTCGTGTTGCGTAAAGTGTTTTAAATAAATATATAAATGTTTTGTCAAACGTTCATTTACTTTTTTTTGTTCTCTAAAAACTGCACAGATAACTCCACCAAAGAGTCGCTCTATCCATTTAAATAAACATTCAAGCACAATAATATTACACTAAAATAATTCAAAATAAATATGAGACAATATCACATACATTACTCTGATCCCAATGTAAGTAGCTAAAGAACTTGTGTTATGGAAATAATCAGATCAGAAGTAACGACGGTACCACAAACAACCAGACCCAAGACAACATAGACAAATAGTGATAATCAACATTGACTCGGCCGGGAATCGACCCGGGACCTCGGAGTGGCGTACCCATGAAAACCAGTGTAAACCCCACTCGACCACTTAGGTCGTCAAAATAAAACATTTATGTAAACGAATTTTTATTTAAATGTATATTAAAATGAATAAAATTAAGTACACTTGTATAGTGAAACCTTAAGTGTGTGCAAAATTTCAGCTTTCAAGAGTTGGCACACGTAATGTTTACATACATTTTAAAAAGAAAAGTACATACGAAACTTTATTTGTGAGCAAAATTATTTCATCTCAAACCAAGCGTATCGATACAACGACGTGTTCATTCATCGCAGATTATGATTATTTTTTAATACGAATACGATTTTAAAATAAACCTTCACAATAACCCAACGGAAATGACTGTTGAATGTGTTTAATAAAAAGTGTTCAGTTTTAAAGATTTATATAATACTTGAGACAAAATGGTCATTACAATGATTACATATAAACAGCAGTAAATTAGAACAATTTATTTTGATAAGACGTGTGTTTACGCGATGTTACTTTGAAATATTCGTGCGTTTTCGCGGCGCACGCGCACGCACGCGTCACTCTTACAAATAGTGTAGGATAGCAATTATTTATTTTAAATTTAGGATTTTATCAAGAAATATCGTGGATTATTTTGTTTTCTTTTACAATAACATACGATTTTAGTATCTTATAACGTTTATTAACATTGTTTTAATTACAAAAAATAAATAAAAATAGTTACTGTATGGCCTCGTGAAAATGTGTCGAGAACGCTAGCAGTATTTCCCTCTTGAATGGCAATGCCAATACTATGGACAACAAAGAAACCAGTCCTTCACCAATACAGGCAATTTGGCGAGTTCATTAAAATTTATTAAAGATTTTGCAACTATAATTCCAAGCATTTCCACAACGCTTGGGACCAAGACGTACTTTGAAATAAGAGACTAATATTAATGTATAAATATCTTAATAAGTAACTCTCGTCCATAAACCTAAGCTCTGAAAATGCTAACAAAGCCCAGTGCTCAAATTATATTAAGTTTTGTGATCTGAGTCCCTCTGAAGCAACGTGGTTTATTTTACTTTATTAATGGTTCTGTTACGTCTACGGTAAACCTCTAAATTATTTTTTTTACAACGAAAATCATTTTTAAAATAAAAGCTAAAATTTTTAAACAATTAACAAGCAATTATGTTACACTCTGTATAACATATAGTTATTGCGTCATAAAACCTTTCTCGTTACGACACCGAATCATTAATATTAATGAGAGAGTAACAGGGAGTACGAATGGCAGACAACGCTTTGTCAAGTACAAACGGCAAATATTGGATGGAAATTATATTAGCGTTGGTTTTCGTTATACACATTTAAATATCTACGTCAAGTTTGTATAACATGACATGTATTTGTCAAATGTTAAGACTGGTGTACATTTTTAAACACTTCTAATTTGAAAGTGATTAATCTCACATGACATTTCTTTTACACGTCACACTGGCAGAATATTTTTAAGCATAGATACACGCGAGTAAATTAGAAAAAAAAGTTGTGCATTTTTTCTTCATGTCCTTTGAAAATGGAATAGATGTACGTATGCCATGTACAGTATGTTTGTTTTTTTCTGAAATTCAGTTGTAGGGCCAAGTGTTCCCTGTAAATTTATAATAAAATGTTCATACCTTAAACGTTAATGTTTATTATATGATAAAAAAAAATCACATTTTAGTAAAAAAAATATTTATGTATGTATGAGAGTTATTAAACTATAATCAGTGAAATATATTTTGGTCTGTAATATAATTCATTCGTGGTCACCATTTTCTAACTTTAGATATTAAGACATTTTTGAAATAGGGTCAAGAATTACGTCGGCGGTGCGGTAGCGTGCGTTCGTTTATTTTCGGAACCTTTCGGTTCAGTTCGGCTATTTTCGGACGCGTCTCCAGTTCGGGTTGGTCGGTTTAAAATTGGAAAACACTTAGTTTCGGCTTTGATGTGAAACAAATGTTGTACGCAATGACGTCACATCTCATAATAGAGGCAGCCATGGCACCGCCTTTATGTGTGATGAAATCTACAATTTAGAAAGTATTATATATGCTATATAACTTCCTATGTATACTTCTAAAGATAGATACCTAAAGCTAACCCAATACAAAATTACGCAAACTATAAAAAAGCGTCCAATTAATACTTGTTGACTTCCAGGCAGGATATATTACTTTCATTTATAATTGTATTTTTAACTAATTTGACTGTATTTTGAAATGTTGAAAAAGAATAATTACTGAGTTTCTTGCCGGTTCTTCTCGGTAGAATATACTTTCCGAACCCGTGGTAGCCTCACTTAATTGTTAAATGACGATTCAAAGTGCTTGTAAAAGCCTACTTGAATAAACTTTATTTTGATTTTTATATGCTATATAAATTCCTACATTTACTTGTAAAGATGTGATTATGTAGATGATACCTAAAGCTAACTCAATACAAGTTTATATAAACAATAAAAAAGCGTGGAATTAATACTTGTTGATTTCCAGGCCGGATATATTACATACATGTATAATTTTATTTAACTAACTACTAAGCTTTCTTTCTGGTTTTTTTACATGGTAGCGTCACTAAATATTGTTGTTAAATGACGATTCAAAAATGTTTGTAGAAGCCTATTTGAATGAAGTATATTTTCATATTATTGGATTTGAATTTCAGAGGCCTAAAATATTGCTATCTCTTTTTTATTTATTCGATTGAATAGAGACAGTGCTTAAAAAATACTAAATTTGCTTATTTCAAAATTATGAACAGGTAATTCGCCGCCACGGTAAACTATATATTATTTAAATTGAGTCAAAGTAGCTGTAAGCTTCTGAATAAATCTTTTAATAATACCTCTTTTAAACATTCCAGTAAATAGGGATTTTTGGAGACCGTGGAACGATAAAACTGTATTATATAATAACATTTTTGTGTTCTTTTCAAGCCTATTTTAATAATTTATTTCGTAGCTTGCTGACCTATTTAGGTATAATAATAAATTATGGTATAGTGAAAATGAAAAGAATAGTTTTTCACAAAATTGATGTTAGCAGACTTGCTATTAAGGCTGTGTTAACTGGTTACATTATCGTTAAAACTATTTATATATAAACGACGTCCTGACGCCCTTCCTGGTTGAACAGTGTGTACACCGGTTATTATGGATACGCCACTCCTAGGTCCCGGGTTCGATTTCCGGCCGAGTCGATGTAGAAAAAGTCCTGTTTCTCCTTATGGTGTTTGTGGTATTGTCGTTACTTCTAATCTTCCATAACACAAGGTTTTTAGCTACTTGCATTGGGATCAGAGTAATATATGTGATGTTGTTCAATATATCTTAATTATTATTATTATATATCAACGATGGCGAGAAAGTGATTTTAAATCAATAATATTAAAGATCGATTACCTTACCCTCTCCTTAATGGAAGAGGAGGCCTTATCCCAGCAGTGGGAAATTTACAGGCTGTCACTTTGCTTTAAAGATCGATTTGTAGAAAAGGGTTAAAGCTTAGGCGAAACCTTTGGAGTCTTTATAAACTGCCAACCATGTCACGTGGTCAGTCAAGTGTGATCCACGACTGGGTTCACACTTCATTTGGCTGCGATCCGACCAACGAACTAGAAACATGAAACTTGCAAAAATATTTGAACTATTTCGAACGTTAAATTTTTGTTTTAAATATATTCTTACATATGTTTGCTAAAGGGTCTAGTAGACTTACTATGGACATACTAAAAAAAACTGAATTCCTGTCCGCTACGAAGCAAAGTGCGTTTAATTGGTTCCGCAACCTTATTTAGATTATCCACTCATTTTAGTGGTGGTTTGTATCTTCGAGCTAATTAAATCCAGTGACTACTTAAATTAATGGTCACTGTCACTTTATTTTGAATAATATGCGGTACATAAAAGAGCTGCGATACATTGCGGGTTCAAAAACGTGCATTAAATTTTTTTCTATTTATCTATGTAATTTCCAAATTGCTCTTGTTATGAGAAATTAAATGCAGGAGAATTATGCATAGTCATATTATAACGTTTTTAAATTCAAATAAATAATAATAATACAATATTAATAAAATAAATGATATACTGATTTTTATACACTGTACTCAACGAGTTTGTATTCAATATTAGTTGTCGCTAAACTGTAGGTAGATTTGGTATAGTAGATTTGAACTGTGTAATATCTTTTTTTTAAAAGTCATAATAAAGTAATTAAAACCGTTGATTAATCGTGCATGTCGAATCTGTATGTAAATTATAAATGCTTCAGTACTTTAGAGCTGAATCAAGTGTAAATGAAAATTATTTTTTTAATATCTTTAGCCATAAATTTCAGAATAGAGAGTTTTTTTTTGGTGCCGAAATGGCACAGATTATTTCGGCGATGTTAATTTATTTTTTATTATGTGGTGGGTGACTATCTCTGCCCATGGAAATCTGCAAAACTGGTGGGCATGCAGTTGCTTTGCCGGCCTTTAATGTATAGGGTTTTCTTCAAGGTTCCCACTTCATGCGGGTTGAGAAAAACAGGTTTCCGGTTGTGCAAAGTTTACTAAAAATATATTTATTCAATTCCTCTTATAGTCTTACGGTTTTGCACTCGACATATAATAATCACCGTGATATATGAAGGGCCTAATAGCCGACTCGGTTCTGAAATTAGAAAACTCGAATCTAAATTCGAATTTTCACGAGCTTGATTTATGTTTATAATTAATTTTCTGCTCGACGGTGAAAGAAATGATCATGAGATATCTGCATGACACAAAATCTACCACACGTTTCACCTACTGGCATTGGATTAATGTGGTGGAAACTACTCCAAATCGTATCCTCAAAAAGAGAGAGACAGCAATACAACTGCTATGTATTTTAATTTATTTTAAATAAATAAATATGAGACTACATCACATACATTACTTTGATCCCAATGTAAGTAGCTAAAGCTCTATGTGTTATGGAAAATCAGAAGTAACGTCGGTAACACAAACACCCAGACCCAAGACAACATAGAAATGTAATGACAAAATCTACATAGACTCGGCCGGGAATCGAAACCGGGAACTCGGAGTGGCGTACTCATGAAAACTAGTGTACACACCACTCGTCCACAGAGGTCGTCTATTTTAAATTTGTACTTATCTTCACGAACGAACTCCACGATCATTAGGTCGCGTAAGTTTGTTGAACCCTAAAATTGATGGGTTTCATTGGCTTTGTAGGGTTGGACTGTCACGCGAACGATACAAACAGATAGATATATATTTGTATGGATAGATAGATAGATAGATACAACTCTTGGAGCACTTGTAAAACAAACATCCGTTTCCTTTTGGAATCGTTCCTACCCCGTTTTATTGCCCTTATTTTTCCAAAATAAACAGTGATGTTCAATACTTACATTTAAGATAAGGATTGTATTAAAAGTGTTTTAATTAAGATTTATTTAACATATCTTTAAATTTGTGCAACTTAGAAACAGAACAAGAGCAGTGCATTTACAATATTAAATATCTAAATAAATAAATACAGGAGAACATCACATACATTACTCTGATCCCTAAGTAAGTAGCTAAAGCACTTGTGTTATGGAAAATCAGATGTAACGACAGTACCACAAACACCACAACCCAAGACAATAATAAACATTAGAAAACTAATTAAATTTTTCTCGGCCGGGAATCTAACCCGGGGCCTCGGAGTGGCGTACCCATGAAAACTGGTGCACACACTACTCGACCACAGAGGTCGTCTATATCAGAGAATAAAAATAACACTTTATACATTTAAAAATTCATTTTTACCTTCAAATGTTGACCTTTCAGCTTACCTGAAACAAAAAAAAATCTAATAAGTCACCTACTAATATACAATTACAGTAATTCGATTATTACCAAGAAATCCTCAGATAAGTTAAGAGAATTACACATTAACACATCCATTACGCTTTGAAACACAAACTCTACGATAAAACATTTCCTGCACAATTGCAAGTGTCCATCGAGAACGGACATACACATCCGATAAATGTGGAATCAGACGTTCTTTTTTCATTTCATTCATTTCGCTCTTTTAGTCTGTAAGAAAATACGATGTGCTCACATTTTTACAGTTAAAGTAAAGTGCCTTAAAAAGGTCCATAAACGAAATTTGAGACTCACTCGTTACGTTGTTGGAAGCAAACATTAGCTCTACCTTATTTCCGTGTAGTATCGAGATAGAGCCAGTGATTTTTATATTGTATTCATTAAGAAAAGTGTTGCGATCGCTTCATTGTTGTGTATAATTATTTTTTAATCTGTGATAGTGACAGTATTGTATTTTAATTATTATCATCACAATTGGAAGACGTAATTTAAAACTGTTAAGTAACATATCTAAACAAAAGAAAACTGGGCAAGCTCAAGTCGGATTAGTGCAGTGAGGGTTCCGTATCATAAAAATACTGAAAGATTTACTGGGTTATTTTAAGATTTTAATTAATTACTTGATAAAAGTTATCTTTTTAATTTTGATTTCACGCAGACAAAGTCTTTTGTGATGTGACGAAAAAAATTACGGTTTTTAAATTTTCCGCTTTTCTTATGCTATAAGACATTGCTTCTTGTCAAATTCCAAGATTCTAGGCCACTTAACTAGCTCCTAAACGGGAGTTCCCTATAGATTTTGATTCCATGACTGTGAGAGAGATGTAGTGTTATACGGTGCTTAGTAAATTTAATTTGTTACTATCTTCCAAGCAATTGAGTACAATGTAATATCAATGTAAATTTATACGATAGATACCATTAAACCTTGAGAAAATGAGTTTTGATGTACGGACAGATAGACAATAACGCTAACTTATAAGGGTTCTTTTGTTGCTTGTAGAGGTAAAGAATGAAACAATAATGATAAATTATTATGATAAACAAGAATTCGTTATCGAACCGGCCCAAGGTAGTTTAATCCTTCGTAAACGTTTATTAAAGTGTCTGATATACATATGTACTTATATCTCATTTTTCTAGTAATTAATTTATAATTTTAATTAACTTATTATTAATTTGTGGAGCTGAGATAGCCCAGTGGTTATATATATGTGCTTAATTTGTGTTTATAATTCATCTCGTGCTCGGCGGTGAAGGAAAACATCGTGAGGAAACCTGCATGTGTCTAATTTTATCGAAATTCTGCCACATGTGCATTCCACCAATCCGCTTTGGAACTGCGTGGTGGAATATGTTCCAAACCCTCTCCTTAATGGAAGAGGAGGCCATCTCAGCAGTGGGAAATTTACAGGCTGTTACTTTACTTATTTATACGTATATGTATTTATAACATGAAACAAACGCAAATAGGCCATATGATAGTTTTCACATCCGCATATAGACACTGTCAACCACAGAAGCTGAACAATCTGTTGCGTTTATATGTATATCTCACGCACACACTCAACTCTATCACACTAACATAATATAGTATAATAATATATAAATAATGAATTGGAGATACAAGCAACAGTTAAGTGTGTTATTGGTAATAAAACAGAATGTATGGGGTCTGATGAGATAGATTGATTCATGAGGAAGATTTATATGTATATTACATGCAAAATTTAGTAGAGAAACACTGATAATTTTAGAGATATGAAATTGATGAAATATACCAGAACAAACTCTTTTCTTTATTTACTTGAATGATTAAAACCACAACGCGATCACGTAATATTCGATTCAGTAACACTGGGTGGGAAAAACATCGAGATTACAGCGGTTTTCAATACACGTGAGCTCTCAGGTGCGAAGTGAATCAAATTAATGTGCACAGCACCGCTTATCTTTTCGAACAGCGCTTTATATATATCGCGTTGATGGATTAATCAGCCACGCCAACGAATTTAAGTATATTTAAAATAGCTTGTAAATTAATAACATTTTTATGAATTTATAATATAATGTCTGTGAAACAGAATCAAAATCAAAATAAACTTTATCCAAGTAGGCTTTTACGAGCAGTTTTGAATCGTCATTTTACATTTAAGTGAAGCTACCAGCGGTTCGGAAAGTAGATTCTAACGAGAAGAACCGGCAAGAAATTCAGTAGTTACTCATTTTCAACATTTAAAAAGAACAAATTCATTTAGTTAAATACAATTATTTAAATTAATATATCATGTTTATAAGTCAACAGATATTAACTCCACGCTTTTTTATCATCTATAAAATCTTGTATCGAATAATATGCTTTTTTTAACGTATTTCTGTTTATTATGTAGAACGATATATATTGAATCTGCTTAACATGTTCGATCATGCATATGAAATTTGATATTTCGACACGGATAATAATTTATAGCTTACGTAGACTTGTGGGCACTGTTCTCAGAATATTTTTATTAAAGAAATGTGCGAATATACGAAAATCATTATTTATGATCCGGTCCGGTTTGCATATATCCGATGAAATCCCTACTAATATTATGAATGCGAAAGTAATTTTGTTTGTCTGTCTATGTTTAAAGCTACTGGATCGATTTAAATGAAATTTGGTATACATATAGTCTAGAGCCGAAGAAAGGAGATGAGGAGAGAAGGAGGGTAAAGCAAATCATCAACGTAATTTTTTTAGTTAATTTGTAAATATATACATATTCTAAGCGGGCAAAGCCGCGGGTAACAGCTAGTAGTACCATATGTGTATTTATACATACACTTCATTATACATAACCAAAATTAAATTAAAAATTCAAAAATACCCCCGACCTATCAAGACAAATTCAATGAACCCAAACTCGATGGATTTACTAAAAGGTAGAGCAGGGTTAATTCTCCTACCTTCGAGCCCTATCATCAGACCAGCTCAGAGGTTCCAGATTTCCAGCGTCAGGTCCTCGTCAATTAGAAACATATAGAGAACTAGTTAAGACAAATCCAACGAGCAAAAACTGGATGGGATTTACTAAAAGGCAATCCAGGGTTACGTCTCCTATCTTTGAGCCGTAACAGCAGACCAGCTTAGTGGTTCCAGAAGACATTAGTGTTTCAAATGTCAGATCCCACATATGCTTGCAAACAAACTGAGCTTTTAACATTCCTATCACACCTAACAAACGACCTGATGACCTTGAAGAACCGATTTCTACCAAACATAACTAAGAACACTCTCGACTGATATACCTTTCAAACAAAAAAAACCGCTTTAAAATCGGATCCTTCGTTTGGGAGCTACGATGCCACAGACAGACACATACATATTTACACTGACACGTCAAATTTATCACCCGTCGTTTTTGCGTAGGGGGTTAAAAACACATATGTGTTGGAAGAAAATCTAGACATACATATATAGACGCAGAGGAACGCTCACCCGCTGGATGGTCTGAGCCCAGTAGCAGGAGTTTTTATAATATGTATTTGTAACAAATTATTGACGAAATCAAAAACGTAAAACTGTAACAATCAAAATCAAAATATACTTTATACAAGTAGGCTCTTACAAGCTTATCAGCAATCGTCATTTAACAAATATATTAATTGAAGCTAGCACCAGTTCGGAAAGATTCTACTGAGAAAACCGATAAAGAGGTATGTTAAATAAATGACATTATAATATATTACATAGGGTAACATGTATGAAGATCAACGAATACATAATTGATACTTCTGTTTATTTTTACTAATATTTTAATGGCAAAATTACTTAACTGATTTTCATTAAAATCAACTAAAACGCGAACGACAACTAATCTATATAGTACTGTAAAGAGTAGTAAGCTGTTCACTTTTTAATGACGTGATATTTAAATGTATTAATAGGCCAAGTTAAAAATAGCTGTAGTATCTTATTATAGACACAATGCTGGAGAATACACCCCAGTTGAATTGACTTTGCGAAGTGGGAAAATAGGTGTTTATAAGTTTACCTTCACTCTTTATGTTTATGCAATGACTAGCTAAAACTGTGGGTTTTTCCGTGTGAAATCTATGAAAATTTATCTATAACATACTAACTGTTACCCCCATTTTACTTCCTTCCCTGATACTCAATCTATCTTCAAACGAAATTTTATCTAAATCGTTTCAGCGGTTTAAACGTGAAGAAGTAAAAGTTACTTTCGCATTTATAATACCTATTACTAGCGTCTTTTTACTATATTGCCCATATACTTCAAAAATCTTCCTCATGAATTACTATCAATTAAAAAAACCACATCAAATTCAGTTGAGTAATTTTGAAGACCTACGCATACATAGACATACCACTGTAAGGGACTTTGTTTTATATTATGTAATGATGATATATTTCTGCTGTTTCTTTCAAAGAGATATATATTGTAAACAAAAGAGAATCTTTACTTTGTATGACAATAATACAACATCATGAATAAAAACCTTTTTACATATTCATCTCGTATTTGGGAACGTCACATATTCAACAGCCTTTTATCTCAATCGCCGGAAGATACAAATAAGTATTTATTCTGTAAGAAAAAACTCGAAACTCACGGGAGAACACGATTGTGAAATGTCATCGATGATACAGAAACCAATATAGCGTTTCATCACAGATGATCGATTACAATAGTAAAGAAAGTATGAGCAGAAAAACAGATTTGGCTGTCTTTAGTTACTGAAATTAGGGATAGTTATTGTAAACAGACGTTAACATTTCACGATCTAGATGTGAAGTGAGTTCTCATGGAATAGAACTGCATCTTAGATAATAACTAGTTGGTACCCGCGGCTTTGCTTGCGCTTTGGGGGTTGTTTGTCTCGTGTCCTTCCTTGGAGTCCGAGTTGGCTTCATAACAAATTTCATCAAATTCGGTTCATTGGTTTGGTAGTGAAATAGTGATAGAGAGACAAAATAAGTTACTTTCACATTTATAATATAAGAATAGATTTAAAAAATTAATCAGAATGAGCATCAATGTTAAGTAATTCCGAAATGTAAAGGAAATTCTGTGATCATCAAATCAGCAGGATGACGTATTACTTCGACGTTTAATAATGACTTCTTACAGCGATGATCTTTTTGTTCGGTTATTGATACGAGTGTATTCGTGATTAGTTAATATTAAACTAACAATTCGACCCTGCTTCACACGTGTAAAAAAAATGTGTATACGAATTATATAGTTTGAATCATGATTTTTATTGGGGTATAAAAGAAAAAATTCTAGGCTTTATTCAACAATAAATATCTATAATAAAAGTAAAGTCAATTAACAGCCTGTAAATTTCCCACTGCTGGGATAAGGCCTCCTCTTCCATTAAGGAGAAGGTTTGGAACATATTCCACCACGATGTTCCAATGTGGGTTGTTGGAATGTAGATGTGGCAGAATTTCGATGAAATAAGACACATGCAGGTTTCCTCACGATGTTTTCCTTCACCGCCGAGCACGAGATGAATTATAAACACAAATTAAGCACATATATAATATATAGTGGTGCTTCCCTGGGTTTGAATTCGCAATCATCGGTTAAGATACACGCGTTCTAACCACTGGGCCATGTCAGCTCTCATATCTATAATAAACTCCTTCAATATTAAAATCTTGATTTATTGACGATATTTTTTTCTGTTACGCTAGAGCTTCAAGTAAATCAACTCTTGTTTTAATTAACCGCTCGCCTCTCGATCATGTGGCTTCAACTGTCGAATCAAGATTTTTTCATTACGATATTTCGAGAAGATCGACCTGAATTTTATATATATATATATATATATATATATATATATATATATATATATATATATATATATATATATATATAAATAAATTACTACTTCTGTCGTACGATTAATCAATAATATAGATATTAAAATGTCTCAAAATTCACTTTGAAACTGTTAAACAAAATTAGCAATATTTATATTTTTTTAGATATTGCTAATTTAGACATTATATAGTTCTAACTCTTTTTCCTTCTAAATGAGCGTATAGTTTTTAAAAAGTGGGTACCTATATTATTCACTGAGACTTTTAAAATATTTTTTAGCGTTTTTTATTAAAATTTTTAATTTATTAATATCATGGCTCCGTTACATTCTTATTAATTATTATTTACTCTTAAAAAATAATCCTAATAAGAATTTACGATATAATGGCGTTTTTAACATTGAAGGAGTTGTTATCAGAACTTTGAATCTGAAATTAATGTTTAGTGTGGTGTTGTATAATATACTATATTAATATTATAAATGTGTAAATAACGCTGTTTTTCTGTCTGTCTATCGCACTTTCACGACAACTTTTTTTAAAATATTACAATAATCCAAATTCCTCAGTTTCCATTTAAATTAAACGATTTTAATCAATTTATAAAATGCCATAGCTAATTCAAAATAATTCAATGTCAAAATAATAATAAAAAAAACTTACGACGTAATTCAAGGACTGTTTATTCAGTTTTAATTAACCTTTGAAATAGGTCATTACAACAACTATAAAGCGCTATAAAAGTGACAGTCTAAATACAGATCGCTCGCTGAGCGGCAAGATGAAAGTGGACAGATGTCAGTTCCCGACAGAATCGAGCGAGGCTCATTAGGCCGAATAATTACGAACAGGTAACGTTTACGTGTTCGGAACATTCATATTAAACGACCATAGAGTATAGAAAAGGGTTTTATGTTTAATGATGAATACGTTTCATAGAAAGTTTACGTTTTGTGAAATGTTTATAAAGATACTGTCACACCGGGGGGTTGTATTTGTTAGGCAGTAATTATAGGTAAGTTTTAATATAATAAATAGTTGTTTATTGGATGCTTTGTTTGGGTTTTTGGGGTTGGTCGTTAAATGTAGCTTGTGTAGGTGTATCCTTACTTGGATGACGCTTATCTCATACCAAATCGTTTTTATATAAAAGACAGGCAGTGTTACTGTTGCATTTATTATATTAGTATAGATATTATATAAAATGACCTGCTCTCCTTTTGGGTGGTTTGTATATATATGTATATGTAAATGCAGCTGACTTGTATTGCCAATTATTTTCAGTAGATTCTAAATTCCAAATTGATTGTTGTTTGACGTTCAATTAATATTCAAACATGACGTTTCCATTTTGTTTTAAAACCTACACATTTGTGGTTTTGTTTTAATTTTTGATAGTTGAACTTTTATTCGTGTTAAAAATTCTGACAGCCTATTTCAATACATTTCATCAATACATTGATCATTATCGATGAATCATTTGTTTATTTGCTGGTTTCCAGTACAAGGCCGTAGACTCTAACTTTCAAATACTGAATAAATTTTTTTTTACATTACCTTGCCTCGGGAAGTAAGTTAAAAAGGTGGTCACGTGCCTAAAAAAATCTGTTTATGGATATATTGACCAGCAGACTTGCATGTGTGCACTTATTTGAGCAACAAAATAAATTCTGCTTTCATGTGTAGTCTCTCATGAGTATGGTCATTGGCCTAAACAACAGACAAAATCAAAGCCAATATTTTTAAATGTTGCCAGTGCCCTTCATGATTATAATTTCCATTTATATTCTACTACTTATCAGTACACGAAACTTTATTAAACTTAGCCATAATTGCTTCGTAATACTCAAGCGTAATATTTTTAGTAATTTTCTTCATTGTAAGGCGTAAGATTTTTAAGAATAGTCGGTATAAAAATAATGAATTAGAATCTTTAAAATAAATTCCGCCGCAAAACGTTTAATAAAATTTGAGTCCGAGTTAAAAGGTATTATTACATAGAATTTATCACTTTAAGAGGTTTTACAAATTTAAAGAGTTTGTGACAGTAAGCCCGCACGTGTCCGGTTCAATGAATCGCTTTTAAGTAACGCGAGGCCTGTCACCAACGTATTCGTTGAAGAGCAGCGAGGGTTGCCATTCAACTAAATTTTCTTTGAATTTGTTTTATATTTGCTTATCCATGAGATCTCGGCCCAGTGGTTAGAACGCCTGCATCTTAATCGATGACTGCGGGTCCAAACTCAGGCAAGTACCTCTTTATATTCATGTGCTTAATTTGTGTTTGTAATTCATTTCGTGCTCGGCGGTGAAGGAAATCATCATGAGGAAACCTGCATGTGTCTAATTTCATAGAAATTCTGTCACATGTGTATTCCACATATTTCAAACCTTTTCCTCAAAGGGAGAGGAGGCCTTAGCCCAGCAGTGGGAAAATTACATGCTGTTGTTGTTGGCTAATAATTTATCTATCGATTTTCGAAATAATAATATCGAATTATTTAAACACATTGCATTTAAACGCGGCGCTATAGCAGTATTAACTATCAGTTAACAATTAAATTGTTTGCGATTAGTTTCGACAACACTTGTGCGACTACAAAAAATAAGTATCCTATGAAAACAATTCTATTTTATTAAACAGATTAATTTTTATATTAAAATAATAAAGTAAGCGAATTGGAAGGTTTATTTCTGATAAAGCCAGTGTACTTTTTGTGTAGCTGATTTGTGTTACGTTTTTAATAGACAGCAACCCTAAGTGAAATGAACAAACACTTGTTGAACAGTTATACGCCTTTAAGACATTCTCATGATATTATGTGAAGGTTTTTCGAGAGATTATTATATAAGATTTAGCTAAGGAGGCATAATCGCGACGGATTCGCGTGAAAGGAATTCAATTTCACGTCAATTAGGGTACAAATATCAACAAACAGTGTTTAAATTGAAATTATTACATTTGGAATTGAAATTACTTGATAAGGACTTGTTCAAACCTGTTTGGGTCAAACAAGTATTCTGTAAGTGTGGTAAGCCAAATAGAATCATGAAATCCACTCACGAACTGTCGATTTTGTAGACTATATTTAATTACAACCCAAATCAAATCAATTCAAAGTAAACTTTATTCAAGTAGGCTTTTACAAGCACTTTTATATCGGCACTTTACAATTAAGTGAAGTTACCACTGGTTCGGAAAGTAGATTCTAACGAGAAGAACCGGCAAGAAATTTAGTGGTTACTCTTTTTCAATATTTAAAAAATACAGTCATGTTAGTTAAATACAATTAAATCTGCATGTAATATATTCGGCCTGGAAGTCAACAGGTATTAACTCCACGCTTTTCGTACTCGTACATGTTCGTACAAAACTTTCTGTGTAAAGAAAGTGAGTTTGGGAATTTAATTTTAAAAATATAATTGATAAGATGTAACAAGAATAAGATTACGCAAAGTTTCGGTACGTGTAATGTTTAATTATGGATAAATATTGTAAGATACTCCCGAGTACAATAAGATACTTACATAAAAAGTTTTTCTTTACAAAGTTATCGAAGTAAATAAAACTTTAATGGCCTCCGTATTTAGACATTCGATAAATTAATTAAGGGAGTATAAAATTTACGTCGGCGTTTAAAAGCTTAGAGATTGTTTAAGTTGATTATGAAGATCTGTTCACGGAATTTTAATGAAATATTAACGCTTAGGTACAGTTAACGGACGGTGTTATTTTCTCATATTGTCAATTTGAAATTCTATGTGTATAATTATAACGAATACTCAAATCATATTAATTTAAGAGTATGTGTTTTAAGAATCTTTTACTTAATGTAATGCAATATAATTTATTTCATATTTAGTTATCCATTAAAAAAAGGTTTAGTAAGTATAAACTATTTTTAATTCACTAAAAAATGTTCCTGCTAATTTTATCATCTAAAAGTGAATGCCTGACGCTCAACATGACGTAGCTTACAAAGTTATCGCCTACGAGAGACGTAGCGGCTACGAACGCTACGATGCTACGAACTATCACGCTGAATAACCTTTAAAGGCTTAATGTCATTGGACATGACACGTTATTGTGCCGCTGTGGAATATTGTTCCTTTAACGTAATATCATGCATGTTGGCTATTTTATGACGTCAATTTATCTCTGCATTCAACACTAGCTCGTAGTCACTGTTCGCGAAAATTATAATCACAGATTTTAGTGTAACGTATTCGTGAAAGCAATACATACAACGAAAATGGATATTTATATTTTTAAAAAATATGTTGATAATATATGGTATTAATAATGTAATAAGTAATTAGACAAATCCGTTACATTAATAAAAGCATGACTGTTATTTTTTTAACATTTGACATACTTTAATATTATATTTATTTGTGTGATCGATTTCTTAAAACGTTTTATTAAAATGAAACAATCAAACGCTCATTTAAATTGCAGTGTTATATGCGAAAGCTTAAATATTATAAGGTGATTCTATAAATCGCTCAAAACTACTTGTATGTCTTCTAACAAAACTAAATGAAAAAAATATGTATGTATTATTTTTGAAATTTAATAATAGTAATAATAAAAGCAAAAATCATGCCTACGTCACAAGTAGTGATCGAAAGAATACTTACTGTTTTGGTCAAGGAAAAGGTGTGTCGAGCATAGGCCTGTGATTTAAGGAAAATGCTGATATTTAGTACGTCATCTAGGGTTGGTTGACCTTTTGAGCCTCCCTTTCGCTGGCCTTTCAACTTCCGATATTGTAGTGTAACTCGAAAAGAATTTCCTTTCGGATAACGTATATTTTTGGCCAAAATTCGTAATATTTCTAAGAACATTTGATACTAATATACATTAATTAATTAATCAAATTTGGGACACTAATGGATAATAATTAATGTCAAAGTGCGTTCGTAATGAGCACTCTTATCGCAGGCCATTTTAGTTTATTAGTATTATAGTGAAGCGGTTTATGGTTTTAACTATAAGTTAAGTGGATATAATTAATGTATAACGAGCCTGAAATTAAAAAGGTTAGCGTTTGATGTTTGTAGGTATCTGAAGTTAGGTAGTAATTTAAGTCGAAATGACAACTATCCTTAATTTAAAATTACCCTTCTTTAATTAGCTCATAAAATATGAAGAGTGTTAGACACGGTGCACATAGTATAAAATTTTCTATTTCAGTAACGTAAAATGAAATATTATATCGTCTTATAATATTCATAAAAAGCTATTATATACTATATGTTAAGCTTATCAAGCACTTGTTGTCGTCTTTAAAATGTATTATGTTATCTATATATCTATCTACTAATATTATAAATCCGAAAGTTATTCTGTCTATTACCTCATCACGCTTAAACCGCTTAATCTTTTTAGATGATAATAATAAAATAGATAGTTTGATACATTCAGGTGGACATAGTCTCGTATATTTAATTTAACTCTTCTCTTAAATGGGCTTTACGTGTAAATATTTAAAATAATTATCACGGTAAAAGTCGTAAGTTCAAGTGTATATAAAGTATATGAAGTATTTAATTAGTCCTATTACTTGGTGGTAGGACTTTGTGCAAGCCCGTCTGGGTAGGTACCACCCCCTCCTCAGATATGTACCGCCAAATAACAGTATTCAGTATTGTTGTGTTCCGGTTTGAAGGGTGAGTGAGCCAGTGTAACTACAGACAAAAGGGACATAACATCTTAGTTCCCAAGGTTGGTGGTACATTGACGATGATTCTTACAGCATCAATGTATATGGGTGATGGTGACCACATACCATCAGGTGGCCCATTTCGTTCGCCAACCTGTACCATAAACAAACCACGAACCTGTGCCCAAAAATTTTCAAAACGAGGTCATTGATTTAGATGCGATAAGACTACCTGTTTTACCTTACGACCTCCTTTTATAAATCTTTATTTGTATTTTAGCCTTAAGTTTCGGTACGCAATAAAAATCTATACATATAATAAAATTGTAGAGTATGTTTGTAATATAATAACAGCGTTTTACTAAATTAATACGTAAGTATGCATGGTACTTATACCAAAATATCATTTTTTAACAATTTTTTATTGTTTCTTTGTTCCGGCTAATCTCTGAAATGGCTAGCCCGATTTTGGCGGTATTTTCACGGGCAGATAGCTGAATGCATAAGGAATAACTTAGGCTACTTTAATTTTTGAAAGTGTTAAATTCAAAAAAGTAAAAAAGTCGCAGTTCTATCCCTGTTAATCTCTTGAAATTCTTTTCATCGTGGATTAGGATTGGGACGATGGCGATCATTTCGATACATGATTTGATCATGTTTCATATCGATAGGATGAAATTCGGATTAAATTTAAAATTCGAATAAAACGAATCGATTTATTCAAGTGGATTCGTATTCAGGAAGATATAAATATTCATGTTGACTTCCCACAAACGATAATTTTTTTTTCGCAGATAATATATTTGCTGATTTGAATTATTATTTTTTTTCATTCATTAAATTGAGCTTATAATCTCATACTAGAAAAGATCAGCTGTCAGGATGTCTGCCTTGTTGGTTTCGTACGTTAAGAGAATTATTTTAAACAAAAATCTAATAATAGCTTATTAGCAGATTATATATTTTCAATACATTTTCAATTAAGGCATCACTGCAATGGTACAAACTATGGTCTTTAATATTTCCTACGACACAATTATTCCAATTAATAATCCCTGCCAATTCAAATCAAACAGAAATATTGATCGTTAGCACCCTGACTATAATTGAATGCCCATCTATTGATAAGAATCAATTCACAATACTCCAATGCAAATTAATAGTTAATTATATGTAGGTAAGGTTGAATTTCAATCAACAAATTTAGATTTCACGTTGATTTTCGTCAGCGTTTAACACGATATTTATTTAGCGGTGATTGTCCGGAATCCATCACGCTCTACCGTCTTAGAATTATGTCATTAAAATTTATATCAATTTTATTAAATCGGGTTATTAATAAAGTTGAGCTAAAGTAATGTTTAAAGTAACAAATCTTTGCCTAAGATGGTAAATATACTTGATTGGTAAGTACTCTTTACAACAGGTGGTAATAAAACCTGATTTTTGTGTTGAGAGTGAGTGAGTCAGAGTAACTATTGACATATCGAATATGAGTATCCAAGTTTGTTGACGTTTTAGATTTAGTCGTCGATGTTTAAAATATTTCTTGGAAATCAAATCAAAATAAACTTAGTCAAGTAGGCTTTTACAAGCACTTTTGAATCGTCATTTTACAATTAAGTGAAGCTAAAGAAAGAAAATGATAAACTGTAAATATAGTTTATAATCTATGACACTTAGATATAATGTTGCTCTCTACTAGTCACAAGAATCTTAGACGTAGAAGATTAGGTTCGAAGATTATCCCCTACTTACAAACAAACAAAATGTATCTCTTTATATTATTAGTACAGATGTAGGTAATATCTCGCTATTTTCAAATTTTTCTTTAAGATATAAGTAGTTTTATAAAACCGCAGATAAAATAGTAGGTTTTGGTATACGATTTATCCACTGCTTATTATTTATCGAAAACTCTGAGCATTCCCGAGAATCGTCCGCCTCGAGGCATCTACGTGTTGTCAAACATCTCCAGTTAAACGTCAATATTAATTAAATTTGCATAAATCAGAATAAAATGGCAGATGTACTGAATTTGCTGAACTGAAAGTCTGAAATTAAATTTAATAGTTTCTAAATTTATACCTTAGTAATTGCAAGTTCGAAACGAGTTTTAACTGAATACGTTGTTAATTAATGTTATTTGATGGAAGCGACGTTTAAAGTTCGCATGGGCGGTCTAAGGTCATATTATACGCTTGTTAATTTCGTTGAGAAATAATAGGAACGCGCAACCCACAAATATGTACATATAATTATATATATTAGACGTGAAAATTAAATTTACTATAATCACAATTATAACACACTAGCTGTGCCCGCGACCTTGTACGCGTTTGAAATTAACAATTTTTTGTTGTAGCCTAAGTTACTCAACTACAGATACAAGTGCATTGAGTAAAAAAGTCTATTTTAATATGACAGACAGACACTCCAATTTTATTATATGTATAAATTATATAAATATTAGAGAATAAAATTAAATTTTCAATTATCACAATTATTACATACCTATAAAGATTTAAAATTCGTTTGTATGTAAAGGTTATCTTGTTTTACGGTTAGAAAGTTGCATTACTCATGTGTAAGTAAGATATATATGATAAATTACTTTCTTTATAATTTATGAAACTGCAAAGCTAAAAATATGTGTAGAGTTTTATTACCCCAAGATAGATTTATTGACTCTTTGGAGTCAGAAACTTGGCCTTAAAAGATTATATCAAAGTAATCAATTTTGACGCACGAAAAAAAGTTTATTTGCTTATTTTTATAATGTAGGCTAAGCTTGCCAATCATTTATTTAAACACGTTTACCTACGTCAAATTCGGGATACAAATGCAACGCGCTACATTCGTATTTGTTGTTTACGATCAAACGCCACGCCGGTCGACGTTGCCTCTCAACGAGAGATTTGTACTGTGGATGACGGCTTTCAAGGGATGTTGCATATTGAATAGCTTAATTCATATTTAAACTAAGTTAAGCAATTTCACAGAAATTACCCGTAAATATATGAAACTATTTATTGTACGTAATAATATATTGAAATATTCAGATTATTATTATTTAAATTTGAGCCGAGATGGCCCAGTGGTTAGAACGCGTGCATCTTAACCGATGATTTCGGGTTCAAGCCCAGACAAGCACGACTATATATATGTGCTTAATTTGTGTTTATAATTCATCTCGTGGTCGGCGGTGAAGGAAAACATCGCGAGGAAACCTGCATATGTCTAATTTCATAGAAATTCTGTCACATATGTATTCCACCAACCCGCATTGGAACAGCGTGGTGGAATATGTTCCAAGCCCTCTCCTTAATGGGAGAGGCTGTTACTTTTTTTTTACTATTATTTAAAACATGCCAACCTCCGTGGTCGAGTAGTGAGTTTTCATGCATTTCCAAGAACTACCAACCAATCAAAAATCATCCATTGAGAAGAATAGGTACATCTTCCATTTGATTAAATAAACAGTATTAAGTACCATTACAGATTGTCCGGAATCCATCACGCTCTACCGTCTTAGAATTATGTCATTAAAATTTATATCATTTTTATTAAATCGGGTTATTAATAAAGTTGAGCTAAAGTAATGTTTAAAGTAACAAATCCTTTGCCTAAGATGGTAAATATACTTGATTGGTAAGTACTCTTTACAACAGGTGGTAATAAAACCTGATTTTTGTGTTGAGAGTGAGTCAGAGTAACTATTGACATATCGAATATGAGTATCCAAGGTTGTTGACGTTTTAGATTTAGACGTCGATGTTTAAAATATTTCTTGGAAATCAAATCAAAATAAACTTAGTCAAGTAGGCTTTTACAAGCACTTTTGAATCGTAATTTTACAATTAAGTGAAGCTAAACAAAGAAAATGATATACTGTAAATATAGTTTATGATCTATGGCACTTAGAAATAATGTTGCTCTCTACTAGTGTCAAGAATCTTAGACTAGGAAGATTAGGTTCGAAGATTATCCCCTACTTACAAACAAACAAAATATATCTCTTTATATTATTAGTACAGATGTAGGTAATATCTAGGTATTTTCTTGTTTTTCTTTAAGATATAAGTAGTTTTATAAAACCGCAGATACAATAGTAGGTTTTTGTATACGATTTATCCACTGCTTATTACTTATCGAAAACTCTGAGCATTCCCGAGAATCGTCCGCCTCGAGATATCTACGTGTTGTAAAACATCACCAGTTAAACATCAATATTAATGAAATTTGCATAAATCAGAATAAAATGGTAGATGTACTGAATTTACTGAACTGAAAATCTAAAATTAATTTAATAGTTTCTAAATTTATACCTTAGTAATTGCAAGTTCGAAACGAGTTTTAACTGAATACGTTGTTGATTAATGTTATTTGATGGAAGCGACGTTTAAAGTTCGCATGGGCGGTCTAAGGTCATATTATACGCTTGTTAATTTCGTTGAGATATAATAGGAACTCGCAACCCATAAATATGTGCATATAATTATATATTAGACGAGAAAATTAAATGTACTATTATCAAAATTACACAATTATGAACCGAGATGGCCCAGTGGTTAGAACGCGTGCGTCTTAACCGATATTTTTATTACACTACATATTTGCTTAATTTGTGTTTATAATTCATCTCGTGTTCAGCGGCGAAGGAAAACATCCTGAGGAAACCTGCATGTGTCTAATTTTATAGAAATTCTACATGTGGTAGATTTCTATAAAATTAGATAGAATTATAAATTCCACATGTGGTAATTTTATAGAAATTCTACCACATGTGCATTCCACCAACTCGCATTGGAACAGCGTGGTAGAATATGTTCCGAACCCATTCCTTAATGGAAGAGGTGGCCTTATCCCAGCATAGATTTATTGACTTTGCGGAGTCAAAAACTTGGCGTTAAAAGATTCTATCAAAGTAATCAATGTGGACGCACGCAAAAGATAATTTGCTTATTTTTAAAATGTAGGCTAAGCTTGCCAATCATTTATTTAAACACGTTTACCTACGTCAAATTCGGGATACAAATGCAACGCGCTACATTCGTATTTGTTGTTTACGATCAAACGCCACGCCGGTCGACGTTGCCTCTCAACGAGAGATTTGTACTGTGGATGACGGCTTTCAAGGGATGTTGCATTTTGAATAGCTTAATTCATATTTAAAGCTAGGTTAAGCAATTTCACAGAAATTACCCGTAAATATATGAAACTATTTATTGTACAAAATATATTGAAATATTGAGATTAAGATTGTTAAGGAAAAATGATAAAATAAGTAAACAAATGTTAAAAATAAAACTTAGGGACTTGTTACTCAATGACGAAAACCTGTCGTCATCGTGAAACAAGACTGCAGTGAACTTTATAATATTAAAAATAAGTTATAGTGTTGATTTACTTTTATGTTTTTAAGAAGATGTTATGTTTTATTATTTTTTTTTTAATTTTATTGTGAACCATTATTTTTGTATTTTAAACAAAATGAGCGCGTCTCACCGTCAAGCCTAATAGCTTGGTGAGAACAAACAAAATTGTTAACATTATTGTAAAAATTAAAATTTAAAATAAATTAAAAAAAATATATATATTATTTAAATTTGAGCCGAGATGACCCAGTAGTTAGAACGAGTGCATCTTAACCGATAATTTCGGGTTCAAGCCCAGACAAGCACCACTATATTGCTTAATTTGTGTTTATAATTCATCTCGTGAGGAAAACATCGTGAGGAAACCTGCATGTGTTTAATTTCATAGAAATTCTGCCACATGTGTATTCCACCAAACCACATTGGAAAAGCGTAGTGGCCCTCTCCTTAATGGGAGAGGCTGTTACTTTTTTTTTACTACTATTTAAAATATGCCAACCTCCGTGGTCGAGTAGTGAGTATAGCAGTTTTCATGCATTTTCCAAGACCTACCAACCAATCAAAATCATCCATTGAGAAGAACAGGTACATCTTCCATTTTATTTAATAAGCACTATACCTAAAGTACCAACCATTACAGTATTAATTAACCGTTGTTACTCAAGTTTATAATGTATTAACGTCAAAAGTCACAGTTAAAAGTACCAGGCGATCATAAGTTGATTGGAGATTTTTACCTATCGAACCAGATACTATTTGAACAAAGAACGCTGTATATAAAACTTCGTACTACGTAAAATACATTTTTCAGTCCACTCAGAACAGGGTATTGTCGGTCCATTGAACAATGAAACTCGCTATTGTACGGAGAATCTGATTTGTATACGAATCATAACTATACGAGAATATTATTTACTTCTATACACATAGAGTATAATTTAGTTTGCGTCAAATCATCCATTAGATCGGTGTAATGGCTTTTAGAGGAATGGGAATGAGATCTAAACTGAAATGGGTAATAAAGTATACGGTAGAGAACACCTGCGGCCGAAATGAAATTCGTCTTCATTTCTAAAAATAATCGTCGTGAACATTTTAAAAAAGTTTTTATTAATATAATTACTCATAAGAATTTCAGTTTGATTAAAAAAAATAATGAGGCAGCTACGGAAAGTTTGATAGATGAAGTTCTTAGAAATTGGTAGTTTTTGAAATATATATTTATTTATTTATTTATAGTCAAACTGTATACATATCTTGTATTAAATATGTATTTGTATCAACCTGTATAGATATATATCTATTTTATAATATAATACTATCTAAGTTGTATATGATATATTCCAAGCAATAATTATTGTGAGTTCACTCAGACTGAAAACAAATCTACCCTGTTTACTATGATATTGAGAGTACGTAACGTGCGCGTCAGTGGTGCTTCCTTGAGTAAATTGGTTCGCCCGGTGGCCACCGCTAGCTATATTATCTATATAAATATTACGTGAAATTAACTGTCTGTCTGTTTGACTTTTTTGCCGGACACATGACAACCAACTCCCTGAAAATGTAAACATGACATATATGTTCATTCGTTAGTAGTGTTAATAGTAGTACTATACTATACAAAAAAGAATTCTTCAACTAGAATTACGATCTGCTACATATAAAATAACATCCAGTAATTTAAATAGTGCACATGCACTGCAGCGATTGGAAAAAGAGTCACGTCTTCGTAAATTGCAGCATGTATTTCTCATTTAATAAGAAAATATATAAAATTTATAACATTACACTACGTACGAGCGGAGTTGGACCATTGTTTAGAGGGCGTACATCTTACAGATGATTACGGGTTAAAACCCTGGCAAGCATCACTGAATTTGGGATTAATTTGTGTTTATAATTGACCTCGAGCCCGGCGGTGAAGGAACTTCGTGAGGAAAAATGCATGTGTCTAATTTCAACATAATTCTGCCTCATGAATTTACCAACCCAACCCGTATTGGACCAGCGTGGTGGAATATGCTCCTAACCTCCCTTGCCATAGAAATTGACAGGCTGCTACTATTATTATTCTATTATAGGAGTTAATAAAATTAACGGCAACAAAAGAATGACAAATAATATTTTTTGTGCGCATGGAGTAAAATCATGTAAGCCCCAGGCATACTGCGTAATTTGAAACCGCACTTTGTATTTTTAATAAAAAATGATATAAATATTTAAAAAAAGAACACATTTATTTTCTTTTGCTTGACTATATTTCGACCACGAATTCACCCACGTGTGACTAAGGGTAGGTTAGATTAAGATCTTTCTTGTACTTATGACATTTATGCAAAATTTCATGGTCGCTTGAGAAGTTGCGACGTTAAAAGGTAAAAAACAAATTCACCTTAACATTTATAATGTTAGTTAGGGTTTTAAAAATACTTTGTTATCTGAAAGGAAGAAACGCTTATATGCCAAAATAATGTTCCTGGGAAATGTTGTTTATTTACTTGATTTTAAGCCTCATCTTCCAAAAGCATAATATTGTTTTTGCGTTTCTTTCAACTTCGACTTTCTGAAGAGTTGTATGAGTATGTGTTAGGTATAGAAAAATTCGTTAGATTACAATCTATTTCACGAGATTATAAACTGTTGAAACCTCATGAATAAAAAACTTTAACCTTACGTAAACGAAACGAAAAGCATCAAAATTTATACGTTTCAGTGTAGTTGAAACACCGTTTACAATCTTTCGACTGCTTACAGTCTTGTGAGATAGGTTATAATCTAGGAGTACAATTTTAATGTGACATATGCAATAAAATATTCTATGTCATTTAAGGTCTGAACTGTCATATTAAGATCCACAAGAGTGATGTAGTGCAAGTGCAAGTGCACATAATCCAGAATATTTTTCGAAGATTTACTTATCGTGTTATGAGTTAGGTGTTTTTAATTAATTTAGTGCTCAGCATTTAAGAAATAGGCCATGACAAGGCTAACATGTGCTTAATGAAATGCTCCCATGTGTGTCTACGAACTTACATCGGATCATGATGGATTAAACTGCCAACCCTTAAACCAACAAGAGAAACCAACTCTAGGACACTTACAGGTTGTATACATTTAAATGTATATTTTTAGACGATTTAATTATCAACTTCTAATTAAAAGTCAATAAATTTTAATCAATTAGTCAAAACAATTTCGTATCTTCCAATTACCTTAAACAAAATATAAACTGTTCGAAACAGTTTAATCGACGTCAGACCCAAATTGATTACTGTCACCGAAACAAGTTGAATTACTGAATAATTCATTACAGACTTGTTGAACTTGTGTAACGTTTTCGAAGATAACGTTATGTAATATTATTTCGTAGCTATCGCTATCTATCCCAGCACGGGTATATTTTTAATACTAAGGACACACAAATCGAAAAGTGTGGTAGGGCTTTTTGCAAGCCCACCTGGGCCCACCAGATATTCTACCGCTAAACAACAGTACGCAGTATTGTTGCGTTCCGGTTTGAAGGGTGAGTAAGCCAGTGTACCTACAGGCATAAGGGCATCTTAGTTCCCAAGGTTGGTGGCGCATTGACGGTGTAAGGAATAGTTAATATTTCTCACGTCATTGTCTATGGGTGATGGAGACCACTTACCATCAAGTGGCCCATGTGCTCGTCCGCAAACCTATTCCATAAAAAGAGAGTTAAGAACGTTTTAAAAATTACATTGATATCTTCAAACTTTATTTAATACATTCAATAAATTTACCGTACACGGTCATCATTTTATTCATTAAAAAACTTTACACTTCCTGTTATAATATAAATCATTTTCAATTTAGTTCATTATTTCTTATCTAAAACCAAGCGAAAATATGTAACCGACGAGAATGTAAACTGACATAAATTCAGATATTCTAAAAGGTTCTTCTAAAAAGTTTTTATTTTCTATTAAAAATGTGTACAAACTTTTTATAAGACCTTCTTTGTACGGGTCTCCTTTTATCGAAGAAATTTGTAATGTATAGCCGGCGGCGAAGTGACTACGTGAGAACTAAAACTTAATAAAGTGCAAATGGTGAATAGCCAACAGTATTTAAAGATTTGTCAGCTTATGAATTAATGAAAGCATCTACGTGATATGACTTCGTTTTTTTTCTGTTCATTTTTCGTTTTAACTCAGAATCGTCATTAAGATTCGTCCAGTAACAATCTCGTTTCTAATTCACGCTCGCCGGATATCTTATATAAAATGAAAATTGGCGAAGTTAACGCCAAAACTACGCTTTTCATGTCTAATCAATGTTTATAAATGACAAATTCAATATTTTAATTTTTAAAAAACCAATACATTCTATTGTTTTTCGAAAGAACTAAGGGACATCATATTTAAATATTTTACTTGATTAATGAGTTTGATGTACAACAAGGACTGAAATAATTAGACAATAGCGAATAACAATCAATAATCACATGTATTACGTTCAATTATAATTAATAATAAAAACCAACTAAAACGAATAGAAATCGTATGTCAAAGTATCCAAACTTCGCGCCAAAAATGTAAACGCAAGTCTCTCTGACAGGCGATTACGTCCTTTTTTTTTAAGTTTTACGTTACGAGGTATTAATGAATTCAGTTAAAAATCTGTCTATATTATTATTATACATAAAAATAACTCTGTTGATCTGTCGTTCATTACCAAACCACTGAACAGAATATGATGGTAAGGTATATATGGTATGAAGCAAACTTGAGCTCCAATAAAGGACATAGGTTACTTTTTTTGCCCAACATATGACAACCAACACCCTAAAACGTGAACAATGCTAAGACTAATAGATTGTTTATAAAAGTCTACCTAAACTCGAAATGAATCTAGTCTTATAATAATGTTAATAAATAATGTTTATCAGATAAATGGCGGTCTTTTTGTCGTTTTATTTTCATCTCAGTAATGTGACATTTGATAGTACATAAGTTTTCTGATAACCCTATCTTTACAAGCAGTATAAAAGTAAGTAACAGCCTGTACATTTCCCACTGCTAAGATAAGGCCTCCTCTTCCATTAAGGAAGTTTGGAACGTATTCCAACACGCTGTCCCAATGCGGGTTAGTGGAATGCACATGTGTAAGAATTTCGATGAAATTAGACACATGCAGGTTTCCTCACGATGTTTTCCTTCACCGCCGAGCACGAGATGAATTATAAACACAAGCAATATATTATAACACAATTATTGTTAGTAAGGCGTTTTGTATGTAAATGTTTTCGATATAACATTAGTTAGTTAATTGAAAACTATCCAAGATCACATAGTACATATATTGTATGTTATATCTGAAGACGCAAAGCGGTGTTTGCGAGGGGTTATGACGGAAAGAGAGCGTAACCCCACCACTTGGGGGTAACCCAAGGCGTGCCAATATATTTCTAATATAAATACAATAAAAAATCAATTTTATTAAAAAATGCTTTTCTAATTTAACATTTTCCTCATTCAAAGACATTAAAATATAAAAGTGGATTTAACGAATCAATTATCAAATTTTGTATACTAATTAGCATCTACCCTTAATTATGCTATGTTATTAGCCCAGTAATGCTATTTGGTTTAATTATGTATGCGGGATCGAATCTATGGTGTGTTTAGGCACTATGTAATTACGCGGGTAGCCAGTGTTAATTATGAGGTCCAACATAACATGCCATAGGTTAGGAGATTAAACGTTTTAAAATATATTTGAATTTATTATAGGAACGGATTTATACATATAATAAAATGTCTGTTTGCAATATTAAAATAATTGCTTTGTACTAAATGCATTTTTAAAATTTTTCTCTGTCTGTTTGTTCGGTCTAATCTCTGGAACGGCTGGACCAATTTTGGAACTTCCACTGGCAGATAGCTGATGTAATAAGTATTTAAGCGCACACGAAGACGCGGGCACAGCTTGTATATATAAGTCGAGGAATAGATCACTCGATCAAATTTAAATGCGCATATGACATTTATTTACATGATGATAGCTAATAACCCTTCATATCGTTTACCTTGAAACAGCAATACTCAGTATAGTTGTGTTTTGGTTTGTTTAAATACTTGAGAGTGGTTTGGACTAAACATGAAAGATATCACCCCAGCCGTATATCTTAAAAAATATTTTATACGGTCTCAATTATATCGGATTTTACTTATTCGAAGCGTTAGGGCAAATTTAAACATTTATTTTTTTAATAAAGTTGTTATTGTCTTGATCACGAGACTCAGTCGACAGTCTCGTGAACGAGACATTCGTAGATAATGTCGAAATATCGAACTTCACCGAACAAAAATAAAAAAAATTATCCCGAAATTAATAACTGTAATAATAAAATGACGATGTTAATTTAAAAATTTTTTTTAATCATAATTAAATTTACTACTTCTGGTCAATGCTGATACAATACAAGTTTTAGTTTATAAGACAAACTCATATTCTATGTAACCCACTTCGTATTTACATTAAACATTATAAGGGTGATATCTATATACACCCATATAAATGAAATACCACTGATTACCACTGATTAATCACGAATTCTCAGAAACTATAACACCTACAAACTTGAAATTTGGCAGAGAGTTTCCTTAAAGGGGTAGACATCAGCTAAGAAAGAAATTATAAAACTCCACCCCTAGGGGGAGTAATGCGGGGATTGGAAGTCTTTGTTTAAAAATTTTCGCGCGGATAAAGCCGCAGGTTCAACGAGTACCTCATATTTTTCCAACACATTGAAAATGACAGTTACACGAAAAAGTCTGAACTTTTAGACTGTTTTTTATTTTGACAAAGGTTTAAGTACACCCGGTGCTTAAACCTTTATCAAAATAAAAAGTTTTCCAGGGTTGACAGGTGGATATATGTTGTTATATGAGATTATAAAAATGTATCGACATGATTTTATTGTACAAAATATTAGTAAGCTATGCATAATTTATTAAGGCTGGGTCGAAAATCAATATAATATTGTTTGTAATACTGAACGAACTCGAGCTATTTTTAAGTACATTTAATATAGTTTAACGACTATTGCCGCTTCAATATATATTTACACAAACCGTTACCAGGGGCTTTGCTCGCGTGCAAGTTAATGCTTTTACAGGTAAACTTAAAATGACGGTATTTCACTCCTTAGAGGTAGAATTTCCGGAAAAGCTTAAAAACGTGTCTACTCATTATCCCAAAAAGAAAGTTTCATGTTTCTAATTTAATAAAAAGAATGACTTCCATACAAACATTCAACTCCTTTTTCACTCCTTTGGACCCCTAAAAGAATTTCCGGTATTCCTTTCTTAGTGGGTCTACCCAATAAAATGATCCTACTAAATTAATTTCATGGCTCTAATTTGATGTTTGTTGAAATTAAATGCCATAATTATTGTGACAGTATACACTGATAATAAATAATATTACTTACTTAGTATGCCATAATGGGTCACTGTCTCTACCTATCAGAATACTAGCACTTCTCGTATTTATCCAACGATATTCGTGTTTCTATCAAAACATAATTAACATTACTGTGGACATACATAGTATTGTGACGTCACCGCAAGTATTGCTTGGTTAAAATAATACTGTCTACTAAATTAAACGCAACGGAATCTTCTATACACGTATATGTATCATACCACCATTGACTCATCACATGTCCCAAAACTCTAGATTCGATAGTATGAAATTTAGCCTATTTACTTCTTTTGTGACGTAGACGGTCATTAAGAAAGGTTTTTTTGGTGAAAATGAGAAGGAATTAAGTGGTAGGGATTTAAATACAATTAAAATAAGATTGTGACGTATACTATTTGATTTTTATAGAAGCATTATATATTTATTGTTAGGTTTTCAAAGCTGACCGAAGGCTTTGGAGTTTTTCCTTAACAAATAAAAATTACATTTTAAGATTTCTACGATTTATTACATTACTAGCGCCCGCCCTGGCTTCGTACGGGTACAATACTGGTACTAAATATACTACAGAACTTATTTATTTACGACATCACATTACAAACTTCTAAAATCTTCAGCGATTCTTTACTACATTTTCCATGTATTATATACAAAAACCTTCCTCTCGAATCACTGAATCTATTTAAAAAAAACGCATAAAAATCCGTTGCGTAGTTTTAAAGATTTCAGAGTACAAAGGGACATAGGGACAGAGAAAGCGACTTGTTTTAAACTATGTAGCGATAATCTCATTTTACTTGACATTTGTTATTGTAACTTTCAAACTCAAACGTTCCTAGCCGGGCTCAAGGCCCTCCCTACTGACTAAAATCCTGGATACGATACTCTGTGATGTATTAATTATTATTGTGATGTGAAGCAGTGCGAGTATCGATCATGAATACAGTATGTAACAGTTGTTACCTTCCTCTTTTGTTAATTGCAAGATTATACCTCAACCTTAAGGTTATATTATAGTAAGGATATGTGTGTTATTTTGCACACAATAATTTGTATTATTATTATATAGAGTAGAGTTTATATTATTATTATATAGTTACAAAATTTTCACGGGGATTTTTTTTATTTTGTGGAAAAGGTTGGTGGACGAGTATTTGGCCACCTGATGGTAAGTAATAAACATTACCCATAGACAATAATGCTATAAGAAATATTAACTATTCCTTAAATCGACAATGCGCCATCAACCTTGGGAACTAAGATGTTATGTCCCTTGTGCCTGTAGTTACTGAGTACTTTTTGGCGGTAGAATTACTGATAAGTGGGTGGTACTTACCCAGACGGGCTTGCACAAAGCTCTACCACCAAGTATGTATGAATATATAGACACAATCAAATGTTCAATAAAAGGGCATTTCATGACAGTCGTGACAGTCCGTCCGTATTATAATAAATCGAAACAAAAAGTGTATGTTTTCTTGTTTAATAAAAACTACGTAAAGAATTTTTATATAATTTATGTAGATACATATCATATCATACATAGATACAGATTCAGATTCACAGTTATGAGTATGATATAGTTCTAGAATTGGTTGGAGAACAAAATGATTATAATAAAACGTTTTACGAGTATTACAAGAACTCGTGTTTGGAATAATTTCCTACATGAAGTTTGAGTTCATTCAATACACGACAGAACATGTACTATAGTCTAGAGGTTGTGTTTTTATAAATAAACTTGTTAGACAACTAATAAGCGCTAAACTCTTGAAGAACTGTGTGTCAGTCAATCTTAAGAACTGCTGGAAAGAATGTCTGTACGCAATCAAAAGAAATGCGAATAATAATTTTACAAACTGAATACAACCACACGCACACATACAAAAGTATAGAGTTATGTGTATATATATGTATGTGACTACAGACGCATCAGACGTTGTTTTTGTATAGTCAATACCCTTGTCGATTGGTTATCAGTATTGAGCGAGTTACAACAAATAAATGGTAATATACATGATGTAAAACACAGTCGCTTAACGCCGTCTATCCGTATGTATGCTTAGATCTTTAAAATGACGCAACGGATTTTGATGCGGTTTCTGTGTATATTATTTTTATGTTTCATGGACAATATATCAAAGTAACAAGAAAAAATCTGTAGTAAATTATTGGTATCAACTATACACCCGTGCAAAGGTGGGTCGCTATTGTGTGTATAATGGCACATAGACAAGAGTACACATTTTTGTGTTGTTCCAATGCGGGTTGGCGGAAATCACATGTGGCAGAATTTCTATGAAATTTGTCACATGCGGGTTTCTTCACGATGTTTTCCTTCACCGCTGAGCACGAGATGAATTATAAAGACAAATTAAGCACATGAATCAGCGGTGCTTGCCTGGGTTTAATCCGCAATCATCGGTTAAGATGCACGCGTTCTACCCACTGGGCCATCTCGGCTCGGCTCTTAAAAACATCACTAGCTATAGTAAAACATATTTCGTAAATTTTATTTCCATCTCGCAGTGTATAATAATCAGTTCGGGAGGCGTGTCCGTTTATAAATAGAACGATATTTCCGATGCGTTTGCGCTTGGTTTGAAGCCAAATTGCGCTAAAATGAAGTTTACAGCGCCATTATTTCAAGGTCGATATTTTTCATGTTTTAGTATGAACCATACACCATACGTCGACGCTTTCGTTTATATGTATAACAGACAAACATGCGTCTTTTTCTTGGAAGAATATATATAGATTACCATCTGTGCTAGAAATAATAATAAATGAACTGTGAATGAAATTGAAGATTGAAAGAACGAAGCGTCCGAAAAGAAATTCTAATTTTCGAAATATTCACCCTTTCTGAATAGCTCGCAAAAAATCTCCTTCAAATTTAAATTTCTATAGAATTCTAATCAATTAATGAAGATATTGCCCTTTATAAATATAATTATACTGTACAGATACATATATAACATTATGTCGTATTTATAGAATTATATATATAGATATAAACATCTTTTTATTATTATTGCAATTCGAGTTTCTTGCCAGTTCTTCTCGGAAGAATCTTTCTTTTTTTATTATGATATACGGGGCAAACGGTTTTGCAGGTGCGTTGCCGGCCTTTAAGGAAGGAGTACGTTCTTTTGTTGAAGGTTCCCAGTTGTATCGGTCCGGAAAAACCGTCAGCGAAAGCTTTCCACAGAGTGATTGTGCGAGGGAGAAAATGTCTTAAAATCGCAATGTAGTGGATATTCGAACATTAAGGTAGAAAATATACATTCTACATTTCGAACCGATGGTAGATTTACTTTTGATACAGTCGTGTAAAATATCAATCCAAAACTTTCTTGGATTCATCCAAGGCTCCAGTACATTTGGATTTTGGTATAGTAACGATAAAGGCAAACTTCAAACATCTGATTTCATTGTTGTTATTAATATATTGTAGGGGGGAGTATTCATGCATCGTCATTAACCTCCGACGAAAACTAACTCATATGGAATTTGACATTTGCTTGTCATGGGTGGTATTGTACGCACGATGGTGTTAGAAGGAGTTTTGGTCATGATTGAGGTCACGTAAGCCATTTTGATTTTAGTGAATATTATATAGTTATTGATGTTTGCAGTATTGGTTTTTGATATTCAATACAACATTATGAAGGCGATAAAAAAGCGTGGAATTAATACTTGTTGACTTCCAGGCAAATTATTTTTTTTATTTTATTTATTTGGGAAACCAACATTTTTAAAACACTGTTATATAAAACAAAAATAACAAAAATCACAAATTAATCAAGTTTCCACTTAAAGCTAATACACAAAAAAAAAATAACAAATTGAAATAAATAAAATTAAAATTGAAAGTAAAACAAAAATAAAAACAGCAAATACATTATCACTTTAGGATAAAAATAATTAGCATTTTAAGATATCACGAACTGCTCTTTTATAAACACCAATTTTTGAGCAAAAAATATCTAAGTTTTGGAACTTATTATTATAATTTACATGATAATTATTTTTACATGAGGGTACAAAGAACAAAGAATTATTTCTAGCACTAAGACGAGGATTTAAATAATATGTTACTTAGAAGATATTTAGAGTCGAGCATGTTATTAATTATTTTATACAAATATATTTGGTCTCTTAATTGTCTACGCACAGTTAATGGGACTATTCTAGAGATATCTTTGTTATCAGATAAACCAGCTCTAAATCGCAAATGTTTTAAGAACTTATTTTGTAATCTTTCTATTTATTGTTATAACGAATCAAAAGTAAAAATCAAAATCAAAAATAATCCTAGGCGTATAAATAATAATTGGATAAATGAAAGTATAATTAAGGCATGTAAATTCAGAGATAACCTATTCAAAAAATGGAAAAAGCATGTTCACAATATGATACTAAAACTTCAATATAATAAAGCAAGAAATTATGCAAATAAAAAAATTAATTACTTTAAAAATAAATACTATAAAAAAGAAATACATAAACATAGAAAAGATTATAGACAATTGTGGCAGTTATTAAATTCACTAACAGGTAGAATAAAAAAAAGCTTAGATAAAATAATATTACAATCTTTTAATAAAATATCAACTTCAATTCAAGATATAACTAATCAATTCGCAAAATCTTTTGATAACGGCGTAAAAAATAAAATTCCTTCGTGCAAGATTCCACTACTAAACATAAATAATTATAAAAAATCAGTAAATGTCACGTGTAGATTTGTTAAAGCTAACGAATATGAAGTCTCAAAAATCATAAAATCACTTAACATCAATAAAACGGCCGGAATAGATAATATTAGAGCAGTTGATATCAAAAAACTATATGAAACATTTACTTCTATTCTTGTAAAGTTTATTAATAATAGTGTCATATCAGGACTTTATCCCAAAGATCTAAAATCTGGCATTGTATGACCTATATTCAAACGAGGAGATGGTAATAAATTTGAAAATTATAGACCAATAACTATTCTCCCCATAATCGATAAAATTATGGAAAAGTTCATTAGCCAACAAATATACACATTTTATAAAGAAAATAATATATTATATAATAATCAATTCGGTTTTCAGCCCAAGAAAAGTACCACACAACTACTATCAATGTTTACAAATTCCGTTAATAAACATTTAAATAATGAAAAACACGTTTTGGTAGTTTTTGTTGACTATACGAAAGCTTTTGATACATTGCGACATAATACACTACTTGAGAAATTGGAAGACAACGGTATTAGAGGTCCACTGTTAAACTGGTGCCTTAATTATCTAACTGACAGAACGTACCGAGTTAAAATTTCTGACACTATTAGTGACGAGATACAAGAGACAGAAGGAACAGCGCAGGGTTCAGTATTAGGACCCCTTCACTATATAACTTATGTTAACGACCTCGGAAATGTCATCAGGCAATGCGAAATGTACCAATTCGCTGATGATACATGTCTCTTGTCAGCTCATCGCGATATAAAAGAAGCAACGAAACAAATACAACACGATTTTAATCAATTGGCGAAATGGTCTCATGACGTTGGTCTTGTAATCAATCAAGAAAAAACAAAAGCAATGTACCTAAGTTCAAGTCACAACAGACACACTGGAAATATAAAAATTATTGCTCATAGTCATCAATGCTTTCACAAACCATACGTTGATTGCTGCAACTGTTCTTGCATTGACACAGTTAAAAATCAACGCTATCTTGGAGTAATCATTGATAGTAATTTAAATTGGAAGGATCATATCAATAGTATATGCGACAAATTAAGAGCCCTATTAGCTAAATTAACAATAATTAAAACTAAAATTCCCTTTTCAATTTTATTAATGCTATACAGATCTCTTGGTGAATCAATAATATCATACGGACTAAGTAGCTATGGCCTAACCTTTAAAACAAATATCGAACGTATTTACAACCTTCAACTAAGACTATTAAAACTATTGTACCCAAAAAAAATAAAAACCAATTTCGAAACGACCCTAGCCAGTTATTTAATTTTTGCAAAGTAATGCCAATATCTACTAAAATTAAATATACAATATTATCAGAACAATACTTAAATTCAAAATTACAAATAAAAAAAATGTCATAATAAATTTACTAGAAACATTATAAATCAAACATTGGAGATCCCCAGATATTCTATTTTGTACGGTATACGAGTTCTGGAATATATTGTTCCTACCTTATTAAACAATTTACCCAGAAATATTAAACAAAAAATAAATCATAAAAATTATAAAAATGTACTTAAAAAATACTTTATAGATCAACCTGTATAGGAGAGCAAAACAGCGTCAAACTTGTTTTTGTATAAAAATAAAATCAATTTACCCACATATTTATAATAAGTATATTTTATTATTCGTAATACAAATCTTCTTTGTGCAAAAAATTATAACAGCTGTATTGTGTGTTTTGTCTTTTGTAAACTTTTATTATTTTTTTTACTTACTACTGTTTAAGAATCGTCAGAGCACAGTAAAACCGACTGTGGTTTATGCTGCACTGATTATATGAAATATTTGTTACTTTTTTTCTTAGTAAATAAATAAATAAAAAAAAAAAAATTTGGGATTCGAAACTGTGGAACAATATTCAAGTATGGACCTAACATATGCGTTGAATAAAAGAATAAGGGTGGAGCAATGTGTAAATTCTTTACTCAATCTTAAGATGAATCCAAGTAAACGATAACTTGTGGTCTAAAAGTACACCCAGGCCCCTAACCTCTGTTATTCTGGCTAATAAGGTATCCTGCAGTGAGTAATTATATACTATAGGTTTATTTTTCCTTGTGAACGTTATTATTATACACATATATAATTGTAATTAACTAACATGATTGTATTTTTTAATGTTAAAAAAGAGAAACTACTGAGTTTGTTGCCGGTTATTTTCGTTAGAATCTACTTTACGAACCAGTGGCTTCAGTTAATGTTAAATGACGATTCAAAAGTGCTATTATAAGCCAACTTGAATAAAGTATATTTTAATTGTGATTTTGATTTCGTGTGCTTCACGTTTCTGCTTGCCAAAAAAAATTAAAAGTTTCTAAGCTTATCTTAAATTAAAGTAGATTATTTTGTTATTGAAATATTTTATAATTCACCATTATATTCAACAAAAAATGTCCAGTGTCCTCTTATTTATTTTTTCGTTGCCATAGTTACATAATTAAAGTATAGTACGACACAATTCAGATGTCACATCGGCAAAATTCGTAAAACCGATCACATCCGAATTCAGTACGCTATCCCAAATTATCAATATTTATTTCTCATGCAATTGTGATCTTTGCACAAACGTAATAACTCGTAATATCATATGACCTAATATATTCGTCAATTTGACACGTCGATTTACATGCACTTGCTTTCTCTGACGCGAGAATCTATAGCGACGAATAGCGTCGAATGGCGCGATAGGTAGCTATTTCTATTGGTTGTGTAAATCGGCAGGAATCGGTTTTATTTTCTTAACATTGCATTTTCTGATGCTACATCTAATTTGTGTCATACTATAATTATGTGACTATGGCCAGTTATAACTTATGAATTTGAAACTTATTAGTGTATATATTACATAGTATTAAATAAATACATCATAATATAATATCTTGGCTAATTAACCTTACAATATGTATACTAATCTGAGTCAATTGTCACAAATTTAAATTTCATTCATTTATCAAAATGACTATTGCGATAAATTTTATTTACACCTGCGTTCTAGGAAACTACAAAGGTACGTTTTCAAGAGAAATAATTTCAGTATAGTCGTACTTAAAGTTTTCCATACACTTTTCATTCATTTATAAATTTATGTTGTCTTTAGAAGAGAGACCTTCTTATATAAAAATATATGTCGAATTCTGAATTGCGTCGTGGAAACTCGAACAAAACTCGAACAACACATAGATTATATTATTATTTAAAGAGGAACTAGTACAAATGATTAACATTCATCCAAATTTGAATCTTCATTTTGAAATAATTTTTCCAACAATAGTGTCGTAACGTAAGTGTAAAAAATAATTATAATATTATTTTACAGTTTTGTCCTTAATATTTTTTTGCTGGGCGCATTTTTATTTTTTTTAATTTAGAATTTGTAACCGTATGAAATAAATAAATTGTATACATACTTTAATTTTCACTAAATATTGTTATAAAAATAATTAATTAAAGTCGTTCATATACAAATATATACCAATTCGCATCATAACTTTATAAATTCCCTAAAAGAACTTGAAGCTTTTATTAGAAAGGCCAAGGATAAGTATGAAAAGACGTTTTTTGGTCGTACAATTACAATTTAAGCACCGTATTGTTTAAAGGCAAATGGAAATTGCTACATTTCTCGGGAAAAATTCATTCTCCATCGTGTATACTTACTTTATGAGAATGAAAGATTATTTCATGAAAAATAATGCGTTAAGGTTTGGCTTTCTTAATTCCCTTTGAGGCACTGAGATATTTTTGACAAATAAATTATTGTTTTGTTTACAATGCGACGTTTTTGTTTAGGCGAACAATACATTACGGAATAAAGGGAATGCGAAATTAATTAAAGATATAATAACATATACATACATATATTTGATGTGTGTCATAAATATCGGAACTTGGCCTATTATTTTTTAAACTTATACAAATAGGTAGAGGAAGATATATAGATAGACATCTATCTATAGATATATGCAAAGAGAGGAAGAGAGAGAGAGAGAGTGGGGGAAAGAGATATGGTTAAGTAAAATAGGTCAAATTCAATTTAATTTTGAACACAAAAGGATACCGATATAATTTTGTTGACATAGTGTAAAAGTATAATTTATTAAAATTTTAAGTACAAAGGGCTAACTATATACTTACGTTACTCCACTTTTACTTAATTGTGTTTTTTTTAATTCTTTTAATACCCGTCAATTTTAAACTACATCTGCCGTACGTATCGTGAAAGATATTTTATTAAATACAGATAATCATATTATAATTATATAATTAAACATAGTTATTTAAACTTAAAGCTCTACAACCTCTAGACTAAACGTTCGGAATACAATTTAAAACGAAAAAAAAAAAATTGAAATTTTAAAAATCGAACATGCTTAATGGGATATAAAATATTCAAATTGAGGATTAGTGTAGATACTGGCACAAAGGAATCGATTTGCCAACCATTTATTTGTGATCCGGGTCAGCCTGACACTGACGTGACTTAATGTATGAAGATGGCTCTTGAATGGAATATCGATCAAACATTCCCATTAAGGTATGCTAAAATAGTCTTTATATTTTAAGTCGAAGGGTTAAATTAGTGTGATTGCAACTAGGAAGAAGGTTGCATCACTTAGAGAGTTCAACGTCCACGTTTCCGTAAATATTTCAACGCGTGTGTTTCATTTTATAAAGTCAAACTAATAAAATAATATTTTTTTTACGAAAAGAGGTTTTTTATTTTTTAATCATGAATAAATATCCATTGTTTTTATGTTATAGGTTGGCGGGCGAGCATATGGGCCACCTGATGGTAAGTGGTCACCATCACCCATAGATAATGACGATGTAAAAAATATTAACTATTCATTACATCGTCAATGTGCCACCAACTTTGGGAACTAAGATGTTATGTCCCTTGTGCCTGTAGTTACACTGGCTCACTCACCCTTCAAACCGGAACACAAAAATACCGAAATATATCGTAGTCATCGAAACACATGACTAATTTAATGAATGATTAATCTACAGCCAGAGTCACTTGAAATAACATGAGGATTCTACCGATAACATATCTACACATATAATAAAATTGGAGTGTCTGTTTGTAACATTAAAAAAAGCTCTTTTTCACTCCACGCATATGTATACATGGTACCAAAATAGCATTTTTTTACAATATTGGTCGGTCTGCCTGTCTGTTTGTTCCGGCAAATCTCTGGAACGGCTGGACCGATTTTGAAGGAACTTTCACTCGCAGATAACTGATATATATTTTTTGTTTAATTCAAACGCGTGCAAGATCGTGGGCACAGCTAGTTATATCTAAATTTGTGCATTTAAAAGTTAAGGTGGAATAAAGAAACTAGTACAAATACATCAGAATTCATCCTAAAAACGTTATAACTTTTATAGATAGTCAAGAAGTATTTCATTTATTTTAAATCATCCTGTAAGATTAATAGACTTCGAACTTAGAAGTTAGATCGATAAACACGTTACTCACCTAGCAACAAGTTTGGGTAAACTTCCGAAACCGAAAACCGAATCATGTCATAATACCTGTCAAAGGTATTAAATTGTATCAGCTATATTTTTCGTTACTAAAAATACTCTTAAATTCGAAAACGTCAAATTCGAAAATTCACCCACAAATTTATTATATTTATACTTATACGTTGCAAAACTTTATTTAATTAATTTTATCAACTGTTTATTACGAACTCTGAGGTCGAGTTGGGTGTACACCGGTTTTCATGGGTACCCCTCCGAGGCTTCTCGAAGGCTTCGATTTCCGGCCGAGTCGATGTAGACAAAGTTCATTAGCTTTCTATGTTGTCTTGAGTCTGGGTGTTTCTGGTGCCATCGTTACTTCTGATTTTCCATAACGCAAGTGATTTAGCTACTTAATTACTGCAAGTAAAGCGCTATGTAGGTATTCAACGAGAGTGCTAGTGACCGGATATTTGCCGCAATAAAGAGATTTATAACACGTTCATACTCATTATACAGTACTAACTTAACTATATATTCATATGGGGCAGAATTGAAAATGACTTATTTTAAGTTAAAAGAATAATTTCTACAAACAATAATCTATATATAAATATATGTAATATCACACGAATCTTGACACCCCATTTTATATTTATAAGTACATTGATTGATTCTCCATAATAATTTCGAACCCCTTTTCACACCCTTAAGATGATTTTCGTGATAAAATTTAACCTATAATATTAGTAGGGAGTGAATCCTAAATGAAATGCCTTTTTTGGTGAAAATATGTCCATTGCGCCTGCAGTTACACTGGCTCACTATTTTATTATATATTATGACATAATAAAGTTAGTATGTAGATGACTGTGGTCGAAGAGTATGTACACCGGTTTTCATGGGTACGCAACACCGAGGTCCCAGGTTCGGTTCCCGGCCGAGTCGATGTCGAAAAAGTTCATTGGTTTTCTATGTTGACTTGGTGGGTGTTGGTGGTAACGTCATTACTACTGATTTTACTTAACACAAATGCTTTAGCTACTTACATTGGGATCAGAGTAAGTGATGTTGTCCAATATAATATAAGAAAATAAAACAAACTAAGCTACTTGAAACTAAATGACATTTCCTACTTTAATGGTATAGAAGTCTGTATTAGTGCGTTCCGTGCCACAGTTCACTGACCTTTCAAACTGCAAATCAATACAAAATATAACAGAAAGGCGTGCGGTGATATCATTTTCGATATTGAGTATTTTAATCCATATAAAAATGATTAATATAATATTTATATCGATCGCTACATTCCAAATATATTTTTATATTATTTAATTAGTGGCAATACTGATACTAAATATACAGAGTTTGTTTATTTATGACATCACATTACAAACCTCTAAAACTATAGAACTTCTTAACTATGTTGTCCATGTATTATATACAATAACCTTCATCTCGAATCACTCTATCTATTAAAGAAAACCGCATCAAAATCCGTTCCGTAGCTTTAAAGATTTAAGCATACATAGGGATATAGGGATAGAGAAAGCGACATTGTTTTATACTATGTAGTGATAATAATAACAATAGACGTAAGAAATTAATAATGTCATATAAACTACTATTTATACTATACTATATAATAAGTGTTTGCCTTCCGTGGAATGCAAGCTAGCTTCATAAAAAAACATCTTTACAATATTACTTAGTAATAAATGGTAGAAGATCGTCCGGGTAGTGACTACCTACTTATCAGATATAACTCAAACAACAGTACTCAGTACTGTTGTATATCGTGTTGAAGGATGAGTGAGCCAGCCTTCATCACCAATGCCCCACCAGCCATAGTTGATGACGTAATGGTGATGAAATGAATGATTAATATTTCTTACGGCGCTATTGTCTATCAGCGATGGTGACCACTCATCATCGGGTGGCCTACTTAACCGTCCACCATCGCATATCATAAAAAAAATCCAATGTGATGCAATGGTTTGGTCGTGATACATTAAAAACAGTCAGAGTTACTTTCGCATTTGTAATATTAGTATAAAGAGTAAAATATACTATATATTGTTATATATGTTCAATTTGTTTGTATGGGTATATAAATATATACATATAAACACACATATGCTCTGTTCATATTATTACTTAGTTTCTTTAAATAAAATCTTACTCAATATTTTTTTATACATTTTATGAAAACTTATAATTGCTCATTAGCGCTATGAAAAGATTTCTTTGATCGTCATAAAATTAAAATCAACGAAGAAAATGAACGTTTTTAACATTAACTCCGTGTTGAGGTTAATGACCTCGATTGAAATGAAATTAAATAAATGCGAACAAATATAGAAACTGAATATTGAATCGGACACAGATAACGAAAACCGAATCTTTTGTACCCTTTTAATAAATCCTTATTACTCCTTCAAATCCAGGTACGTAATACGTTAGAGTTGCCGATAAAATTAATCGATAAATTGAATTTCATAAGATGTTTCCAAAGAGGTTTTAATTATTCCAAATTATTAAAACCTTTTTGATAACATCAAATAGAAAAGTTAGGGTATTCGAAATTTTAATGTTTGGTTGGGAATTTATTAAAATTATAAAATGAAAATGATAGCGAATTACAAATATTAACTAACAAAATCATTTGATTTATAATATATATGGTAGGCCTAGAGGCCTTTTATTAATATATATAATATTAATAAAATCTTGAATGATATATAAACAATTAGTTTACGCGAACCCAACGTCCCTTTCGCAAATCGCTTACCGGCGTAATATTAAAAAAAATACTTTTGTCAATGCTTTTTATTATTCATACGTAGATTCAATTGTCAAAACAGAGAACGCTTATAAATAAAAAGTGGCCAACTGTTGACCTTGATTAAGATACAAACATTAGTAAAGTAGTATGACGTTTGACGTTTATATGTCAAGCGTAGCTGACACACCGAGATAATAAAGTAAGATCGTTTTTTTAATTTAAATAAAACTAGTTATAACGGATTTGAATCGCGTATATTAAGTAACGTATATTAATTAACCTATCAAGAGTAATATTCCTTTACAAACTGCGGGAGTATATAAACTCGAATGTGAGTGTGGTTTATCTTACATATGCCAAACAAAGAGGTTTATCGGTACCAGGGTTAAGGAACATTTAGGAGATGTCAAAAATAGGCGTTCTTCAAAGTCTGCAGTCTGTGAACATGCTCTGGATAAACCCAACTGTTTTATTCGATTTGATAAACCACAGATCCTCGCTAAAGAACACAGATTCATTCCTAGAATGATACGCGAGGCTATTGAAATTCAAAAACATCCGAACTTCAATAGAGAAGATGGTTGGAGACTTTCTAACACCTGGGATCCACTTATTAAAAATTTAAAATCCCAAATCCAACAAACTGCAAAACCTAAAGATACAGTCAGTGCCTTCTGCGTGCAACCGGAACGTTACTCGAGATACCAATTGAGAAATCGTTGGCGATAGTTGTAAATAATATTTATTTTGTTCCTCAAATAGACAAATGCCACCTTAGTCTACCCGTGACCACGAACGCTGTAAAGTGCTCGAAACGATGCCAAAAATAATTAATTTACGCGATTCAAATCCGTTATAACTAGTTTTATTTAAATGTGTAATAATCGCGAAAATTTAAGACAACATTAAGTTTTTTAAATTATTTTATAGCGCGACACTCTATGTTTTTTTTTCTTTCGCTAAATTTTGAATTTAGAACACAAAAAGGACAAACGAAGCAAATTCCGATTAAATATGTTTGATAATAATACTACGTGTGTTATTAATAAATTGTCAAATATTCTCAAATAATATTCCTTTATGACAAGAAACCTTAAGCTACAAAATCTTTACCTTAATCTTTTAATTAAAATTTAATTCCAAAACAAATTAATAATCGCTTATACGTTTTGTATCGTTTTGTTTAAAGAAAATGTCTAGTAGCTCTTTTTAAATAATATTATCGATTAATAAATTTACGTTCAAGTAGGTAAGTCGATACAATATACTTATATTAAAAATGTAAAAGTTAGTTTGTTACGCTTAAAGTTTTAACAACACAACTGACCCAAGACATTTTATTTACTTTATATACTTTTCAAGGGTACAAAAAAGGTTATAACGAAAACTCTCCCTCCAAACAGCTGAACAAAACCGCGGTAGATTTTTTTTTTATGACAATGGTCGACGAACGAGCATAGGGGCCACCTGATGTAAGTGTCACCACCGCCCACATACAATGGCGCTGTAAGAAACATTAACCTTACATTTCATCGCCAATGCGCTACCAACCTTGGGAACTAAGGTGTTATGTCCCTTGTGCCTGTAGTTACACTGGCTTACTCACCCTTGAAACCGGAACACAACAATACTAAGTACTGTTGTTTGGCAGTAGAATATCTGATGATTGGCCCGTCTTGGCAGGTACCATACCTGCCAAGACGGGCTTGCACAAAGCCCTACCATCAAGTAAAAGATAAGAAGTACTTAAAATATACGTATTACACTTTAATGTTTTTCCTAGTGTATTGGTTCTTTACACACACAATACAAATACCGATATGTATAATATGTACATGCAAATACCGCAACCCTTCGTGTGGTCTAAACAAATATTGTCCCTGTTCAAGCTGACTATACAAATATTTGTAATAAATACGTGCCAAACTTAACGGCTCCCAGTGCGATGTTGTGGTTCCGGATACAAAGAGCACGAACGACGAGCGATGTTTATAAAAAAAGGTTTTACATGCACTATAATTATATAAATACATTTTTGTTTATAATTCATCTCGTGCTCGGCGGTAAAGGAAAACATTGTGAGGAAACATGTGTCTAAATTTATAAAAATTCTGCCACATGTGTATTCCACCAACCCCCATTGGAACAGCGTGGTGGAATATGTTCCAACCCTTCTCCTCAAAGGGAGAGAAGGCCTTAACCCAGACGTGGGAAATTTACAGGCTGTTGTTGTTGATTACACAAGGTGTATAATGTTTCCAAGTCAAATACTCGACGCTTCAAATAGCATTAATGGATATATTTCGGATGATATAAATAACTTTATTTACTAACTGAAATTTAAATATAATCTATATTTGTCTGTCTGGCTGTCGCTCTTTCACGACCAATCCACTCAAACGATTTTGATGAAATTTGGTTTGATCCAAAATTGAACTCCAAGGACATAGCCTAATTTTTTAATACACATGACAACCAACACTCTAAAACGCGTGCGACGCCGCGGGCGACTACTAGTTTTTAATTAAACGCTGAAAACCGAATGCAAAAATGTATAGTAAATCAATGAAAACTGGAATTAAAAAACGTGTTGTTTATACTTTTCTAAAAACGAAACCACAAAAAAGCATAAATTATCAGAGGAATATAGATTTTCCCAATATTCTGGACAAAGTTATGTTATACCGAAAATATATCTGTGCCTCAATGGAATAAGTAGCTTATATGACATAAATCGGGCGAAACGTTTTCTTGTAAAGTATCCTATTATAATATCAAGGGCGAGTAATGTTTGAAGATCTTATATTTTCAAGTAAACGACTTTGGTCAACTTTATTTCATTGCCGTACCGCAATAAAATTGACCATTACATACCTGAGAGGAAAACTACATGAATAGAGCTCTTTGGAATGGTCCAAAACGTAAAAGAATATATTATTAGACTAGCTGTGCTCGCGACTTCGTGCGCTTTAGAATTTAACTAAAAAGTTATTAGTCTAGCCTTAGCTACTCATTATTAAATCCGATATCTGCCAGGGGAAGTCCCATCAAAATCGAACTACCCGTTCTAGAGATTTGCTGGAACATACAAACAGATAGACAGACAAAAATTGGAATATGTGAATAGATACATTTTTTATTTTAATATTATAAACAGGCTCTCTAATTTTATTCTATATAGATATGTCATAATCAGATTATAGGACGCATAGAGGAAAACTACTCGATTCAGAAACTGAGATGGAATACTTAAATCCTATCTTAAGATTGGGGACTAAAGCTGAACATGTCCCATTATTACATGTAAAGATAATCTGTGTTTTCGTAAACCAGCGTAAGTTCGTTGAAATTCCGCCAAATCAACTTGTAGCGATAGTGGATTGATCGCCCCTTCTCCATTAGCGACCTTTAATTTTAACACTACTTTTAGGTATAATTTGTATTTGTTACATAAGACGTTTATCTAAAACATATGCTTTGTTTTATCGTTTATAAGAAGACAAACAAACAAAAGCTTTTCTGGTGGAAAATTGTTACAAATATCTTAAATATTTTTTAAGTTTTTTTTAACAATTTTAAGATCATTCGATATCATATTATGATATTAATTACACCGCTAATCTAAGGTTTTCAGGTAACTCAATATTATTGAATTTTAAATAAATAATTTATGTTGTAAATCTTGGGATTTCCAAGATCGTATTTCATTTTTTAAATATCAGGCATTATTATCAGTCGATTAATTATGTAGCTATATTTTTAATTAACTTGATCAATTTTAGTAAAAGTAAGCAAACTACATTCTAACAAAAATAACTTCATTAAACCATAAAACTCACTTCATCAACAACAAAATGGTACCTGGCCACCATAGCCATGGCCACCCATTGCCCTAAGTATCCAAACCTAGAGACCCAAAATATTACGTCAACCCTTCAAATTTGAGCACTACCATATTAACTATTACCTACTGCTTGGCGATAGAATGTATAACCTACTTCTCGGAAGAGCTTGCTTAAAGCCCTACCACCAAGTAAATATATAATATAGAAATATGGGTAACGGTATACATGACTAATTGATAAGCATCTATTTTAAAGTCGAATTATTGTCAATCTAGGTTCTTAATTACATAATTACAACAAACAGATTAATATTCTTAGATTGTATTTTTAGCGAGTAAATCTCGGGTTTAGTATTTGATAATATTAAAAAAGTATCGCCAATTTTAAAAGGCGCCGCTAGACTACATCTGTTCTCAAAGAGATATTCCACATCACGGTAGCATGCACGAGTGATCCCGTGATCGTTTTCTGAAGAGACGGAGTGTCGTTGGTTTTTTAGTGAATATTCTAGGCCTAGGATACACTTTCTGGCACCGGTGAGCATCACATAGATATGGTGACCTCTCGTCCGCTTTTTATAGGAGCAACGCGTAATCCGTTTCTCGAGCAAGACAAAAAAAGGACCATGCCGTTTTGCGTTCGAGATGATCTCACACTTAACATTCGTAAAATAAATATTCGACTATATGTATTTTTTTTTATCAATTTAAATCTGCCTTATCATAAAATTCAAACACTCGGGTGCAATACTGACGCTAAATATACTACATAATTTGTTTATTTGCGACATCATATTAGGAACTTCCAAAATTATCAGTGTTTCATCCATATTGTCCATATATTATACCTTCTTCTCGAAACACTCCATCTTTTTTAAAAAATCCGCATCAAAATCCATTGCGTTTTGAAGAGCTTGTTTTATATAATGTAAAGATAAAGTAATTCTTTTGGATAATCATTAACCAACGGAATTAACAAATATGAAAATATTCTTAGAATGATAACATGAAACGTGTTCACATATTCTCGACCTTAATTAAAATAATTAGGCAACGGTGACGTACCTTCTTCAATTTCCATATTAATTTGCGCAGTATTTTCCTACATCAAAAGCTAAACTACTCATTTAAAATTAATATGTTTCCATCATATCATGTCAAAATGTACAAAATTAATGTATTTTGCTTAAAGAGGAAGAAATATATTAATTTGCGGTCGTTATTATTTTTCTGACGCTTTTGAGACGGTTAGTCGAAAAAAATATCGTAAAAAGGTTTTAGTCATTATAGCGAAAATTATTGTTCAAAATCATTTTATAAATTATTTTTTTTATTACTTTTCATTGACCACATAATATAACGTACATTTGTGGTGCCACGTGAACATTATGTAATCACAAAATTAATGAACTGGAATGTTCTTATAAAAAAGAGATTAAAACTCAACTACAGGCGACATAACAGCTTAGATACAAAAATTGGTGGTGCTTCAGCGATGTAAGGAATGATTAAAAATGTTGGTAACCCCTGATTAAAATAAAATTAGGTAGCCTATTTTATTAAGTGGTTTAGAATTGGGAAGGGTTATATCAGTGAACAATTACACAATCAGCAAACACATTTTGCCATATAAAAAACGCGAATAAATTTGTTTGTATTTGATGCCTTTATACATGTTTGTCTGATCGAGTCAAACTTTGTACAGTTTTTGGCACGTAGGTGAAGGTTGCAGTCATAATATTATCAAAGTGAAAAAGATCCGTCAGTCATACTAACTAGTAATAACTAGTTTAAAGAAAAAGTTATCAATTGCAAAATAGGCGTAAGAATAGAATTACACGAACGTTTTACGTCGTTTTGTTTATGAATCGTACAATTTCTAGTGGAAATGATACGTAGTTGTGACAGTTCTTCGAAATCGAAGCGAATTTCGTCTTTAATCTCGAGCGTGTTTAGATAAAATTTCCTTTGAACTTTTATTCAATAGATCCCTTTGTGATAGATTTTTTAAGTAATTTAAAACGTTATGAAACTTGTTTGAGAGAACGAATACTTTGTTCTTTTTGCTTTCAATAGTAGCATGTTTCAATCATAACTAATTTTATAATAGTAAAAATTTGTTTGTGACGACACCACGTTTAAAATATTTTTTATTGTTTCTAAATAAAAATGTGTTTTTAATTTTGATTTCTCTTGTAAATTTAAATGATTTTTATTTCAAAATAAAAAGATTGAAGTTTTCTAAAATCAATATTATACATAAGCCTAATTAGATATTAAAAAGTATATTAAAACTCAATTATAATAGAGCTATTCTGAAAAACAAACTCGAAACTCATCATCGAAAACGATCGTGAAATGTCAGAAAGTGATATTATACGACATTTACTATAATAATAGTTTTTATATTCGATGGAACAACGCATCAGAATAGAGCATCATTATAAGTTTTCGAAATTTCACGATTGGTTACAGAATATACCAACCGAATAACAACCCGCATTGGAACAGCGTGATGGAATATGTTCCAAATCTTCTACTCGGGAGAGGAGGCGTTTGCCCAGCTGTGGGAAATTTAAAGACTGTTGTTGTTGTGCAGAATATAAATGCAAAATAAATTTGACTTGTTCCTATTTTATTAGGTTCAGTAAAGATGGATTGGAGATGTCCGCTGGTTGGACGGATAAAAAACTATTTAGTTATTCTATATAAATTTCGTAGTCTTAGTCTTAGTAGTTTGTAATTTGGTAGTATGTTTATTCCCGTATCTCGGAAAGCAGGAAAACCGTGGCATCCGCCTTGCATTTGAACTCTATCCGGTTGTGACAGATTTTTAGCCTCATGGGATTATGAGAATAATAATAAGTAATGGCTCACGGAAATATTCTAGCAATAATAAACATATTTTTTTGATAATATTATTAATAACATATGTACGTATGGGCATTATATATACAGCATAGAATATATGAGACAGCTGCTACAATAATTTTGATAATATTTTATTCAAACTCGTGAAATTGAGGATAAAAGTTATTTCAATGTTCGAAATATGAAAATCGTGCTTTGCATAATGTGTACAAGTATAAGATTTGGAAAGTCATCTCTTAAGGGAGTGGAATTGGGGATCACAATATTTAAATTATGTAAATCGGTTCTGAATCTGTTTATGAGTAAAATACAGTTGTTTCAGCGCTTTGTTTACCGATCCCATATCATAAGGTACTATACTATAGTATATTAGTACTATCGCTACAAATTATGGAACAAAGTCCCCCGGCCGCGTCTGTCTGTATGTTAGCGATAAATTCGAAAACTACTGAGCGGATTTTCATACGGTTTTCACTAATAGATGGAAGGGTTCACTGGGTATATGATTTGTAAAGGTTTTTGTGTAAATAAATTAAAATAGAATGACCATTATTAAGCATGTCGTAAAAAAACAACAAAAAATGCATACATAAAAGTATAAAAAATGTAGAAAAAATCTCCGTGCGACGTCAGAACGGACTCTTAGTATAAAATATTATAACTAATAATTGAGATAATTAAAATAAGAACTTAAGAATAGGTTATGTTAAACAAAAAATAAATCAAATTTAATTATAATGTGTAATTAACTAAAGAACAGCAATAGCCTGTAAATATAAAAATGATGGGATAAAGCCTCCTTTCGAGAAAGAGGTTTGAAGCTGATTCCAATACACGCATCTAACCAAGATACACGAGCTGTAGAATTTCATTGAAATTAGGCGAAAGCAGGTTTCATTAAAAAAAAATTTCCTCCAAAGCCGAGCAAATTAAATGCAAGCGTTATAACCAAATAACTTTGAACACAGTGTACTTTGATCGCTTAAATGATTCAAAGGACAGACGTACTTTCACATTTATAAGTATGAATTGTGTGTGGTCTTATGATATCTAAACTTAAACTATGAAATATATTTGCAACTTGAATCCGATTTTGATAAAGATCGTTTGTAATATGAATGTTCGGGAAAGATTTTGATTCGTCGATGCTATTTGCGTGAAGGGAATCAAACAATTGAATTCAAGTTGGATGTAATATTATGATAGTGAGTCTTAGCTAATGAAGAATAGAGTATAATATTCGATGAGCGTATTGATATGACGTATAAGCTTTTATGAGATGTAAGAAATGACACCTTGATATTACAGGATATAATTGATAAAAGTTGCTTAGATATTATGTACAGTACGACACAACTTCACAATCACAAGTGAATTAAGTACGCTATCCCAAATTATCAATATATATTTCTAATGTGAATATGATCTTTACAAAAACGTAATAACTTCTAATATCATATGGCCTCATATATTCATCAATTTAACGCTTTATATGTCGATTTATATGCACTTACTTTCTCGAGTTGAACTGACGAGAGAATCTATAGCGACGTATAGCATCGAATGGCACGATAGGGAGCTATTTCTATTGGTTGTACGAATCGACAGTAGGTTTTATTGAATTTGACGATGCTACATCTAAGTTGAGTCGTATTATACTGGTATGATACGAATACACCCGAACGTCAGACGTAGATTGTTCACAAAATACGTTACAGACGGAATTAAGGCAGTCAGACAATGTCAATTCCAACTATGTGACTGGAATGTTAGGTTGGTAAATTAAATTGGCACACAAAATTTCGTCTCAAAGAAGCTGTAAGTGTGTGGCGGTTGGATAAGAGGCGAGGTTTTACTACCAAGTATTTCATTCAAAATTAAACGCTGCACGCGATCATAAAATCAAGATTTTGATCCGCGGTACAAAATTTTAATTTGTCTCGTTTAATATTGATTTCATTATATTTCTATTAAAAAAATACTATAATAAATCATTCAATTGTCTTAATTGTTTTAAGGGTGGGTAGTTGGAAGGCACCACCTGAGTAGTTGGAAGACATTCTACAGCAAAACAGCAATGCTTCCAATTCTAGTTTGAAAGGTACAAAGAACCTACAAAGTTACTGATAGCACAATTAATTTAACATCATAGTTTTTTAACATTGTCGATGGACAGTATCGGACCGACTACATATAACACAATAAAACCTCATCATTAATATCATACCTTCTTTTTTCATAAGTTCAGTTTTTTCAATCAATTTTAAATGATGTTGTCGACGATAATCTGGTCGTTCTAAATTTACTAGGGTTGCATGTAAAAACTGCGCTCGTATTTAATATAGATAATAAATATTTTATAGATTTATTTTAGAGATCCTTATAAATAAATAAATAAATATCACACGTTACTTTCTATCGTATATCACTTGCCTATACTCCATTGAGAATGGATGCAGTACTCGAAATCGATCGAAGTGTTGTGGTCATTGGCTGAATGACACTAATTATAATATACCTACATGTTACATAAACCTACGGTTATTTCTCGTTGAACAAAGGTTCTATCTGATTTTCCTACCAAGCTTATCTATAAAATATATGCCTATCCCCACTTTAACTCATGCCTCAAGATTCCCTTTCCCCTGAGAAAGGTTATATTTATTACACGGCAAGAATAAACTTTAAAGTGCTTGTCAAACTTCAGATCCAAAGTCATAAATATTTTAATTTTAATTATTATAACATTTATGTTACAAAAACGTAAAGTAATGTTGTATTCAAAATGTACTTGACTTTCGTATCGTAAAGTTGTAGGTTATTTATATCACGGAACCGTTTGACAATGTTTTTAAATATCATAAACATTTTATCACTACGTTTTAGTAATGTCTCAGAAGTGAGTAAATATTTTAAGGCATTTTCTTTTCGTTAGCATCGGGATTTTTTTATTACAGTGGGTTAATGTACTTACAGTTGCTTCACTATATGTTTACAACATTATTTTGTATGTTAACAGTAATATAGATCTCAACTCTCTCAAAATGAAATGAAATTTCAGAAAGGAATATATATCACAAGTGAGATCTATGACGTTCAAGAGCATAAAATAAATCCCAGGGTTGAACGTCTAGACTAGGTATCAAAGCTGTGAAACATATATGTCATAAAAAAGTTATATGTTTATAGTACAATTATATTTATCACAAATGTTTTTATCACTACATTACTGACACTATGTGCCGCGATGGCCCAGTGTTAGAACGAGTGCATCTTATCCGATGATCGCGAGTTCAAACCCAGATAAAAATTCATCTTGTGCTAGGCGGTAAAGGAAACCATTGTAATGCAACCTGCATGTCTAATTTCAACTAAACGTTGCCACATATGCATCCACCAACCCGCATTGGAGCAGCGTGGGCATATGCTTCAAACCTTCTCCTCAAAGGAAGCCTTACCCCAGCAATGGGAAATTTACAGGCTATTACTGTATTGTACTACATTACTTTATTAACATGAAAATATAAAGATATGTATAGATAAAGAGTCGAGATGGCCCAAGAGTGGAGATGGCCGAGTGGTTAGAACGCGTGCATCTTAACCGATGATTGCGGGTTCAAACCCAGGCAAGAACCGCTGATTCATGTGCTTAATTTGTCTTTATAATTCATCTCGTGCTCAGCGGTGAAGGAAACCATCGTGAGGCAACCTGCATGTGACAAATTTCATAGAAATTGTATTAATTGTAGTATTGTACATGTGTATTCCACCAACCGGCATTGGAACAGCGTGGTGGAATATGTTTCCTTCTCAACCTTATCCTCAAAAGGCGAGGAGGCCTTTAACCCAGCAGTGGGAATTTACAGGCTGTTGCATATAAAGATATCCGTTATACTACTTAAGCCGATAAATATTGAAATTTAATCATGTAAGAAAAAGGGATTGTGTCTGCTTTTAAGTTCTACGTGTGTGTTCTATGTGTGATATCAAAGAAGACGTCATTCGGAGCCCGAGACGGCTCAAATATCAAGGTGGAGTCCTGCACTCGCCCCTCGGTGACGCTGTAAAGGGCAGTGGGGTAAAACAATTATGTAGAAATAAATTTCTCTCTCCTTTAATGAATAACCAAAGTTTTTTTTTTAAATGTTGAAAAAGAGTAACTACTGAGTTTCTTGCCGGTTCTTCTTGTTAGAATCTACTTTCCGAAACGGTGGTAGCTTCACTTAATTGTAAAATGATGCCTGTAAAAGCCTACTTGGATAAAGTAATTTATATTTTGTTTTTTTTATGTCATCCTTGTATGAAACAGTATTTTATTGTCCTTTTGTTTTAATAGGTATTGTAGAATAATTCAATAGACTCATATTATTTTTAGGAACGTTCAGAAATAATTATTTTTAATAAAGCATTGCATTAACACCTCTTTGGTGTCTAAAACAAATTATATTTTAATAAATATTTTGAATGAATGTCAGGTTTGAAATTCGAATGTAAGAACATAAGATCTCTGCGGATTAAACCGAAAAGTCAAAATGACACAATCTTGACATTTCTCGTATAAATCCGTTCTACTAAAATAAAGTTGAAGGCTTTTCCTTAGTTTATTTAAACACACTAATCCAATAATTTGAAAAATCTTAAGAAAAGTTAGACTATTCATCATCACTGCTAATTCAACAGTACTGAAATTAGACAAAGCCTATCTTTACGATACAATTATTTGTACTTGTACAATTGTATGTACATATATTAGCGTACTATGCTAGAAATATTTAAAAATAAACTTTTCAAACTACTCACGATAGTATGTTTTAACTTGTAGTTTACTTGTTGTAACAACTATTATTTTTAAAAAAAGTTCCTCGTACAACATTCTATATTATAAGTATGTCGTATAGTTTATTTATAATCGTACTAGCAGTTACGTTACGTTAGTTATATTTACAATTTGACTTTAAATATTACAATTATGATTGGTATACAGAGAAGTCTTACCTCTTTGTTATCAAAAAATAGCCTATGTCTAATATAAATTTCAATTTAAATCGATCCAATAAATTTAGCGTGAAAGCAAGATAGACGGACAGACAGAGTTACTTTCGTATTTATAATACAAGTATGGATAATAGAGAATATTATAGAATATTGTAATGTTATATTTAACTAGAACGTTCTCACTTAACATGAGATATATTTGATATAATTCTAAATAACAAAAAATAAATCCAATCATTTATTAAATGCATGTAATACACAAAGCAAGTTCCCAAAATGGCGGCGTTCATTCGCAGTAATTCGACTTTATTGGCGGTAACGCAGCAATCCGATAGCTGTCACAGACACAAAATGTCGATCGCGTTACAGATAAAATATTTAATCATATATTACACATCGCTTTATTTGGCAGAATGATGATTACACGAGCTGGGGAGGTGATTGATTACTTTGGAATATAATCAATATTTGTATTGTAGTATTTTTACGATCGAATACATTGTGGTAACTTTTTTTCCTTAGATATATAGATAGATAGATGAAGAGAAAAGATTGTTTGTAATCGATAAAATTTGACGACTGAATCGATGTTAATAATTATTTAACGATTGTAAAACTAATTTATCCAGTTGTTAAATGTGAAATTACGTTATTTATAAGATACAAGTAATCCAAGTGGGCGCACATACATATATATATATATATATATATATATATATATATATATATATGTAGCTTTATAGTCAATATAATGGAAAACAAGAATTGGTTGTGTTATAACACATGCCATAAAAACACATTGAACAAGAAAATAGTTCCATTTTTAAATTGTCTCCACAATAAATAAATAATAATGCAATCATTGATGCTGTGGTAATTTGTATGCAATATATAAATGAACTATCAATAGAGAACCAATTTTTCTAAAAAATACGGTGTTTCTAGAACATACATCGTAAAGGGTTTATTGCTTTCATAACCGCTTGTGTGTACGTGTCTTTATCTCAGTGTATTGAGAAAAAGTGATAGAATAAAATGAATTATGTATTGAATAAAATAAACAAAAATATTACGGAATAGTAATATCGCAAATACACAACAACAACAGCCTCTAAATTTCCCACTGCTGGGCTAAGCTTGTCTCTTTGAGGAGAAGGTTTTGAAGCATATTCCACCACGCTGTTGCAATGCGGGTTGGTGGAATATACATGTGGCATAATTTCTATGAAATTACACACATGCAGGTTTCCTCACGATGTTTTCACAAATTAAGCACATGAATATTATAACCACTCGGCCATCTCGGCTCATTCGTAAAAATACATTTTTATTTTATTCAAAGCGATGGCTGACTTGCAAATAAGCTGATATTAATTGATCTGCATTGCACATTGATATTGGCACTGTGAGAAGTTTTAACGATCGCTTATATTACCAAAGCGCAAACAATATTGGGAACTAAAAGTTACCTGTAGTGATACTGGCTCACTTACCTTTAAAAACAGAACTTGGCTCAAGTATTGCGGTCTGGCGGTAGAATATTTTATGATCTTAAGAGGCGTGTACATAGTCCAAGTACAAAAAAGACATATTGAATTAAATGCAACATTTAAATATGATATGTTGACTTATTATTATATTTTAATCTCATTCCATCTCATTTATTGAAAAAGAAATTATTTATTACTCAAATATAAATTAAAATAGTACAGTAATAAACTATTTATGTCACTTATCTAAACCCAGGTCTACTTTGGCACAAAATAATATTCTACTAAGCGTAAATCAGGATTAAAAACAAATGACATCCGTATCCACCGTGTACTCGGATAGCTGTTGATGATAGCTCATACTTCTGATCACATACCCTGCAACGAATAGGAAATTTTATGCTTTGTTTATTCGTCATCTTCATTGAATAAATCCTGGGCTTTTTCGGATGTAAGAAGACTTATTTGCGATGCAAGGTTTGGTCTGATTGGAATATCCCATTTGTGAAAGATTTGATTTTTATAAGGTATGCAAAAATAATAAATGAATATTTTTTACGAATACGAACCAAGGAGCACACACTTGCTCTTGAATAGAGTATACCCATTCATTCTTGCCTTTGTTGTTTTATGATCTAGAAAATCATATGGCATAATTTATTGTTGTTCAAGTGTTCATATTTTGAATTTCATGTCATTGTCATGTCATTTAAACTCAGTGGCACATTCGTCAGTCTGCCTTCCTGTTCCAAATTAATATAAATCAAGAAAAATCCAAGAATAGTATTTCAAATCATATATCGATGTACGCTAAGAACTTGAGGATACACATCTCGATCGCACAAGATACTTGACCCTATTCCAAAATAAATTCCGATTTATATTTAGGAACAACGATTTCAAGATTGAATCAGGAAGTGGTGATCGTGACGGCAATAACATTCAATCGCTTTTGAGATATTTACGAAAGTCTTTTTTTGTGTGATACTAAAAATTGAAAGAGTGTCTAATTGAATGTCGCTGTCTCTTTTTAACGTGTGAATTTATCGTATATAAGAAAGCGACAGGTGACTTGCAATTTTACATACAATTTTCATCTCGATTTTATTTGATTTTAATTATAAACGTCAAGCACAGCGATTGCACTTTTATCAACATTTTATACGAAATATTACTATTATATAGATTTTTATTTTTTAATTTAGATATATGAGTTTAGTTTATTTTTAAAATGGCACAAAACATAGTCTTAAGAACACATACGTATACTCTTTTCCCAGATGGGCCATATATTTGTTTTGTTGTCAGATATGAATATAATAGTCATATTGTAAAAAAAAAACTCTTCCAAATTAGTTGGAATTCTGTTTAATGTAAATTACTCATCTCATACAAGAGGTTTGGAGGAATAAACTTCATAATTACTAATTATTATTTTAGTAACATACGTTAATTTAATAGTAAGAATAAAAATTTACAGACCTCTTGTTTGCAAACCTATAAGGTTATTGGGTTTCTCTGTGAAAAGTACTTCAGCGTTTCGAACTTGGAAGTTAACACTCTCGCTTATATATACAACTAAAACTTTCGTTCCACGCTTCATCTCCTTCCGGTCATTTGAGTGATCAACTATTTGCCAACATTCGTGCTCTCAGATATCTCTTGCGAAGTATCAATAATGACGAGAAGTTTTTTTTGTACTACCTAACTAAAAACTAGGCCAATTTATTTAAAAAAATATACAACAACATGCAGCGCGTTTCAAAAAGGTTTTAATATATGTCATACTAGTAGTCGCCGGCGGTTTCGTTCTAGCGTTTGAGGGTGTTGGTTGTCGTGGTTAGGTATAAGAAGTAGCCTATGTCAATTACATCAAATACGGTTCAACGGTTTACTCGTGAAAGAGCGACGATAGATAGACAGGGTAACTGTCACATTTATAATATTAATATAGATTTACGTATTTTGTATAATTTCGCAGTTTCACCTGCTTTACGTATTCTCTATTATATATTATAATTATATATTCTGTTGATATGAGAACTAAATATAAAATTACATAGGTTGATAGCATAATTACATACAAAACTTCTCTATCTTAATGTTACTAAATTTTATTATTCAACTATTAAAGTTTTCAGATTCACAAAATGTATGAGAATTGTTAATTTTAATTGTTCCGTTTATGTATATCGCGAAGCTGCACGCCGAGAGTACCTGTTATTATAAGAGCATTTACAAAGTTTATTTCGAAATGTAATTTTGTTTTTAATGTGATATCATGTTTACTATTGTTCGTTTAAATAAAATACATCAATTCATACAAAATAAATGAAGAGGGCCCAGTGGTTAAAACACGTGCATTGTATTTCTTTTTCACTTCTCTCGTCTCGTATAGTTTTATAGTATTGTTGTCACAGCGAGGCGAGATGGGCGTGTTTGGAACGCGTGCATCTTAACCGGCGATTGAGGGTTCAAACCCAGGCAAGCAACACTGAATATTCATGTGCTTAATTTGTATCTATAATTCATCTCGTGCTCGGCGGTGAAAGAAAACATCTTGAGTAACCTGCATGTAACACATTTCAACGAAATTCTGCCACATGTGTATTCTACGTACCCGCATTGGAACAGGTATTAGTCCAGAAGTGGGAAATTTACAGGCTGTTAATGTAATGTATATGTATACATATATGTAAGGTAGAAGCCGATGAAAATTGACCGTGTTTCTATTTGCATTCCAACGTTTGGAGCTGACGTGTATTCGGTTATTGAGATGCGAATATCGACATCACAACTAGTCAGCTGTCTGTCTGTTCATATCGAACGCTTCCTATGTAATATGAATTGTTTTTTATTTCTATTTGATGGTCAAGTTTATTGTTTCACATACAAGTAAATTTTGACAATGACGTCAGTTTTATTTATTTCAATAAAAGGAATTGAAGTTGGGGGAAGCAGTGAAATGAGATACATTCTGAAGACTTTGGTGGGGATTTGGTTGCAAATCAACCTGAGTAACCATACCACTCAACAAATAGAGCTGAGATGGTCGTGGTTACAACACGTGCATCTTAATCAATGTTTTCGGATTCAAACCCAGGCAAGCACCCCTATATATGTGCTTATATTGTGTTTATAATTCATCTCGTGCTCGGCGGTGAAGGAAAAGATCGTGAGGAAACCTGCATGTGTCTAATTTCATCGAAATTCTGCCACACGTGCATTCCACCAACCCACATTGGAACAGCGTGGTGGAATATGTTCAAAACCCTCTCTTTAATGGAAGAGGAGGCCTTAGCCCAGCACTGGCTAATTTACAGGCTGTTACTTTACTCTTTACTTTTACTCAACAAATTTTCTAACCTCAAACAGCAATAATTAGTATTGTTGCGTTCCCATTTGAAGTTGAGAGAGCAAGTGGAACTACAGACACGAGAGACAAAACATCTGAGCATTCAAAGTTAATGTCGCATTGCACAAAGCCCTACCACTATGCAAAAGCTTGACAGACTAAGCTACGATCCTTTTCCTTAACGGAAAAAAGGGAAGAAAAATACCAAGGGGGTTTTATTGTATATTCCTGGATGTATTAACATTTAAACAAACACAAGCAAAACAATCTAGATATGATTCTAGATTTCAGAATTCAATTAGGTCTGGAATCCTAAAACTAATTAGAAGCAGACTAACAAGAATTAATAGACACGGCGTTAGTAATTACAGCTTCGTTAGATGTAATTACAAGCGCCTGTCTCTATTAGTATTCACTTAGCAGCGAATGACGTCAGCAGGCAGGTAAGATTTTTTTTAAAACAACAAATAATGCCTTATCTTACTTGAAGATATACAAGTATAGTCATTAACCTTATATTATTCAGGAACGTAGTAACGTATGATTGTGTTAGGCAGTCCAGTGCGCAAGTACAGCCAGGATCTTAGGGTAGGGTAGCCAAAAAGGGAAAGCTATGTTTACGTATTCCATACTTTTATATTATAAACAAGTATTTTTTTCGTTTGTATGTAGGGGGTAATCTCCGGAATAAGCTAACAAGAAGCTACATTGTTACTGATTGACAGTAAATAATAATTTGCACACGTGTAAACCGGAGCAAATAGCTAGTTAATATGGCCAGCAATGAACCGAGATGGCCCAGTGGTTAGAACGCGTGTATCTTAACCGATGATTGCGGTTTCAAGCCTGGGCAAGTACCAATGAATATGCACTGCTTAATTTGTGTTTATAATTCATCAAAAGAAGGAAAACATCGTAAGGAAACCTGCATGTGTCTAATTTCTTCATAGAAATTCTGCCACATGTGTATTCCAACACACCGCATTGGACCGGCGTGGTGCAATAAGTTCCAAACCTTCTCCTCAAAAGGAGAGAGGCCTTAGCCCAGCTGTGGGAAATTTACAGGCTGTTGTCGTTGTATCGTCAGCAATACCAAATGTAAATTAAAACTAGAAGTAAAAAAAAAGTTCATCCCCAATAGCTACTCGTCATTTATTTCGACGCGTTTTCGCGCACTCACGCGTAAAAAAATAAATCTTTGTTTTTTTTACTGTTGAATAAAACTGCGATGCATTTTTTTCTCTTAATCCAACGCTGCACTTTTCCTATATCCGTTTGTCATTTCTGTCTGTATCTTTTAGTTTTTTGCGCATTATATTTATATCTATATATAGGTTTTAAAATTAACATGGTTATTTTTAATACTAAAGTTATTTCCTTTCTCGTGCGTTTGCTGCGTAAACACTGGTCACCACTACTATTGTCACTTTCACCCCTACCATTGTCACTAGTTATATTTATTTTATGTACACTCGACATTCGAAGTAGTTCGATATGGACACTTTTAACATTATCATCTACCCGCAAACTTCAGTCTCGTGAACAAGACATTCGTAGACAATGTCGAAATATCGAGCTCCACCGAATAAAAATAAAAAACATGGTAAATATCGCGAAATTAATAACTTTAGTAATATATATATGTTATAAAGGTTAATTAAAACTTTATTATATAACAGATGAAACTACATATACACATATAAATAAAATAAAGATTAAGCACTTAATCCGTATACTTTGTGCATAATTTTACATGTATGTACATATTGACTTTATAATTTTAAAAACATTTATTAATCCCATAGTATGTGAAAATTTCATTTGAAATACAATTTTTGAAGTACGGAAATGTAAATCGGAATAAATTTAAATAATTACGTTTTAATTATATTTCCAATTAATTGCAAAAGCTGTTCCTTTTTCATCTTCAGTGATTATTATAAAATTTTATAATAAATTTAAATTTTATATTCAAATAATAATAGAAAAATATTTTGACAGTCGGAAATAGGTACGAAATCTTTGGCATGTGAGTTCCAATCGCACTTGACTCAAGTTTTATGATCTGAACTCACATATTTGGCAGACTTGACAATTCCAGAGACGTGCCAAATGCCAACCATTCCTGTGATCTATTACAAAAGGTGACTTACTATTACTAAGAAAATAATATTAATCATTACACGATTTTTCACGTCTTGATTACATATATACAGCATATGTTGTGTGTATTGTGTATATGAATGATTGAAATGCATATGAGTATATAAGTACATATTACATATGTCATTCAATCTCAGGAGATTGATATAAATAAAATTGGAATAAGGGCAGGCCCTTATTCCAATTTTATTTGGGGTCGGCGCATCATGTCTTCTCCTTCCATACTTTTCTGTCAGACGTCATCTCACAAGTAACATTCTTTCTAGCCATATCGTCTTTCACACAATCCATCCATCGTTTCCTTGGTCGTCCTCTACCTCTATATTTTCCGTGTGGTCCCGATTTAGAATAGGACCTCCTCAACTCTACCCGTGGGTGTCGTAAGAGGCGACTGAGGGTTTATATTAGGGCCCAGTGCAAATCACCTGCACTTGGGCCACCCGCACAGTGGCGGGTAAACCACCACGATAGTATTCCCAAGGAGGGTTAGTATCAGGCAGGCGGCCGACTTTAAAAATATAAGCCGATATTACATATGTATTAATATTATAAATGAAAATTATGTTTGTTACTGTTCTGTCTTAACGTTTAAATCGCTGAATCAATATATCTACTAGTAGTCGCCCGCGGCTTCGCTTGCGTTTTAGAGTATTGGTTGTCATGTTTTAGGCAAAAATAATCCTATGTTCTTTCTTGGATTTCAAGTTTGCTTCATACTAAATCTCGTCAAATCGGCTCAGCAGTTTGGTCTAACCAATAAGATTATATAATCAACTTATTTCTTTCGAACTATGAAAAAATAAGTCACCATTTGAGTTGGATTTTCTTTTAAATTTGAATGAGACTAATCTGAAGTTAGAAGAAAATTTCTAGTAAAAAGGATTTTTTTAAATCGCTCCATAAATTACACAGGTATCATCTAACAACAAAAATAAAAAAAAATTACCTTTTAAATTAAGAAATGAAAATAAGAGCTTCCTTTTTGTAGTCGGCTAAAGGGTAAATTTTCCTTGAGATATATTCACGATGTTCCTTGTCTTTCATAGTTAGTGTGAGTGAGATAGTTGAATTTGTATGTTAATTAAACATCGATTGAACAAACGATAATGATAAATGGCAACAATGTTAGCAAAATGATTATACCGCAAAATTTGAGATATAATCATTTTAGGTTAGTTTAGGTAAAATTAGTACATTTTTTTCAAGACGTAGTACATTTAATTTGACAGATAAAAAATATACATATTGTTTAAAAATTTAGGTACCAAAAATGTGATGATTTCTTAGTAGTATTTAAAAATATTTAAATATAAATATGAATATTTGCGCAAATTCAAGCTAATAAGCGGTTTTCGTAACGATCATTTCATTAACGATTAATTTGACTGTTGCGTTAAATTGTAAATGTGGCTCAATACAAATTATAATTTAGTCATTAATATGTTTATAATACACGCAGATAGGCTATAAAATCTACCTAATTATTTCTAAGCAAATTACTTGGTGGTAGGGCTTTGTGCAAGTTCGCCTGGGTAGGTACCACCCACTCATCAGATTGAAATAAAACTAGTTATAACTGATTTGAATCGCGTATATTAATTATTTTTGGCATCCCGACGTTTCGAGCACTTTACAGCGTTCGTGGTCACGGGTAGACTAAAATTTAAGACAACATTACATACACATACATTACATTTCTACCGCTACAACAGTATCTACACAGTATTGTTGTGTTCCGGTTTGAAGAATGAGTGCGCCAGTGTAACTACAGACACAAGGGACATTACATCTTAGTCACAAGGTTGTTGGCGCATTGACGATGTAAGGAATAGTTAATATTTATACGTCTATCTTATTTCTAGTCATTGTCTTGGTCATTGTCTTTGGGTGATGGTGACCACTTACCATCATGTGGCCCATATGCTCGTCCGCCAAACTATTCCATAAAAAAAAATAAGATGAAGCAAATTATGGTTTGGTGTATTTAATCATTAATCTTGATCACGATTACCCGATGACGAATATATACCAATTTATTTTGATTTCTCTGTAGTACGTAATTTCATATATTACGGAGCTCGAGGTATTTAAATTGGCTTTCTAAATTCTTAGCACTAATCTGGATCTGGTAGACGTGTATTTTGGTAAATTTTGGTAGATTTACTATTTGGGACTTAGCGTGAATTTGAATTAAGATGTTTTGAAGTCTTTATATTTGCGAAAGTATGATTACAAAACTCTACCCTACTAATAATCTAATATATATATATATATATATATATATATATATATATATATATATATATATATTAGATTATTAGATTATTATATATATATATATATATATATATATATATATAAAACTATTAATAAAGTAAAAGGTAAAGTAACAGCCGGTAAATTTCCCACTGCTGGGCTAAGGCCTCCTCTCCCATTAAGAAGAGGGTTAGGAACATATTCCACCACGCTGTTCCAATGCGGGTCAGTGGAATGCACATGTGGCTGAATTACGATGAAATTAGACACATGCAGGTTTCCTCATAATGTTTTCCTTCACCGCCGAGCACGAGATGAATTATAATCACAAATTAAGAACATATTTATAGTTACTGGGTTTGAACCCAAAAATCATCGGTTAAGACGCGGTCTAACCACTGGACCATCTATATCTATATCAAAATAAGTCTAATTATAAAATACAGGTGATCAAATTAATAATCATCAATCAATCATCCAACATAATTTATTGACGACTTACATTATAGAGGTGATAAAATTTTGGCCTAAAAATATAGACTAAGTGTACAAACAAACATCGGTGTACAAACACTACTTAATTATATTTAAATCGCTACATAGTATAAAACAAAGTCGCTTTCTCTGTCCCTATGAATGCTTAAATCTTTAAAACTACGCAATGGATTTTGATGCGGTTTTTTTAATAGATAGTGATTCGAGAGAAAGGTTAACAACACACATAAAACACTGATAATTTTAGAAGTTTCTTGTGATGTCGTAAATAAAAAAAGTCTGTAGTATATTTAGTATCAGTATTGCACCCGTGCGAAGCCTGGGTGGGTGGGTCGCTAGTTAATTTATAAAATATAATATACATGATGATCTTACATATTTAAAAAGAGTCTTAGACTCAAAGCTCAACTACAAACTAATCTATTGATATATAAATATTTATTTTAGTCAGATTATTTGTGGATTGTGAATAGCTAACAAATTAACAAGAGTTAAAGTAAATTCTATTAGGAAGGCAAGTTCATTAGGGTCGTCGAACAACATTTTATTCGTCTTCGGGCGAAAGCTACAACAGTTTAAGGGAAAAGTGTTATGGTATATTCTAAGCACGTAACGAACACGTAGAGGGTAGGTTGTACGAGGGTCCGAAACGTGCCTATCAATCTATAGTTTCGTTTGGCGGCCTCAGTCTTACCTAAATAATAATTCTGTATGGTAATACTGTCTGAAGTTTGCGACAATCTTTGAATATTAGATGTAGTTCTGACAAAACTTATAGTTTTGATTTTAGTTTGTTTTCATGCAGTAATGACAACTGTTGTCTGAAAATTATTATAAATAACTTGCTTAAACTTTTTCAAATGACGTATTTATTTTAGTTTTTAGTAATTATTGTCAATTAAGCAAAGAGCTGAAAGAAGTTAAAACACGTTGATCTTATACAAACATTGTAGGTTTAAAAATCATTACAAGAACTACAGTGATAATTATGTGTCTATTCGTGTTTATAAAGACACATCTCATGCGCAACGTAGTATAAAATTTCGAAATACAAATGTTAATTAAATATAATTTAATTTATATAATGTATGCTACTGAAAGTAAATAAGTACAAACAGCTAGACGCTTTTTATCATCTACATAATTTTGTGTCGTTGTTTTCTCTTTAGATAGGCAAAGTTATAAAATATCTGCGGATTTCCTAAGAAGGCCCCAAGCAGGATGTATTGACTATTGACTTTTTAGAGCAGGAAACTCAGTGTTATGAATTTAACTTTTCTTCTCTTGTTTAAACAATTATTGTTTCTATATATATACGTATAATAGTAATAAGTATAAATTTAAACAATTCAAGGAATTAACGTGTATGAAGTAACCGATACCTAAGCCACAAATTTATACAATTGAGAAACAATAGGTATAAAAGCTTGGCCAGAATCTAGCCTAGAGTCGTTACGAAAACTTGGTGCCCGGCCAATATTGAAATAGGTTAACTTATTGCGGGAATATTTGAAATTAAACTATTCGAATTTAATTAAAAACGTTTAAGAAACCTGCAATGCACAACGGGAATATAACATACAATTAAAACTATTATTTTGAAATGTATGAAATGACACTTTTTATATTCATCTAATATAGTAACATCATTCGATTGCTATAGTCCTTTTACGATGTATAAATAGATGTTATAAATATATTGAAATATTCATATTGATGTAATGTAACGTTAGTAACAAAAGTTTTTTATTTTTTATTTAATTTAATAGTAATACCATAGACATATCAATCAATCAATTAATCAACCCATTTCCGTCCACTGCTGGACATAGGCCTCTCCAATTGCACGCCACTGATCGTTCTTGGGCTACTCGCATCCAGCTCCTGCCAGCCGTCTTGCATAAGTCGTCACTCCACCGTGCCCGAGGACGTCCTATACTACGTTTGCCGAGACGCGGTCTTCACTCTATAAAACGTTTTACCCAACGGTTATCAGCGACAAATTATGGATATGATATAGAGATATGCACTATTTGAAATTAAAGTTTTCATACGGCGTTTACGTTTTAAGGGTTAGTTATCAGGTATTAGCAATAAGCTTGTCCTTTGAAGTTCAAACTTGCTTCGTAATAAATTTCATCAAATTCAGTTCAGTAATTTGGCTGTGAAAGAGCAATAAACAAAGTTACTTTCGTATTAATAATATAATATAGATTAACAATTCCTTTCATCATCAATCTACCACCAACCTTGGTACATCATTATACTGGGTCATCCTTCACATCGGAACTTAACAGTACATAATATTGGTGTTTGGTGGTACAATATTGCACACAAAATGTAAATTTATCATTTTTGAAGGAATTTTGAAATATCTTGTTCCTTTATTGTAATTTAATAATCAATTGTTATTGTGTCATTGTTACAAATATGTTTTAACAAGAAGTTGGTGTAAACTTTTGTAAAGAAATATTTGAGATAACAATAAATTACATACAAAGTTTTGTCACTCGTGTGTCTGTTTCATTTTCTCAAATGCCCAAGTTTTATCTTGTACACTTTAAACTTTTATGATGTATTCTATGCAGTAGATACTTCCTTTAGTTTGATTATAATTTTTTTTTTTAATTTTACGGACGCCAAAGTTGCAATGATCGGTCATAGTAATCAAATAAAAAAAAAGAAAAACAAATATTTAAATAAATAATATTAATAGAATACAGTCATCAACTCTTAGAAAATTATTTTAAAACGATATATAGAACTTATATTTGTGTATCAAATTAAAAAAAAACTTTAATACACGTAAACACTAAAATGAATACACTGTATTTTTTTTTCCTAATGTGACTTCTAGTTTTAGTATTTAGTACTTTTCTTTTCCTAATAATCGGATTTGCTTAGTAGCCAATTTATTTCGTTTAATCGATGTTAATATTAGAATCGATTAAATTCCGTTCAATGGCTAACTCCCTTGATATTCACTCCCAATTAATTTCAACTAAAAGCATTTCAGATTAAAATTGTCGATAATGTTTAGACGCAATATCGTTTTGTTTTGTCAAGCGTAATAAATCAGTAACCAATGAGCCATGCTTCGACCTTCTCACTCGCTTCCCTATCTGATAAGCTTGAAAAGTATCTGTTCGATAGTGCAATATTAACAATTTAGAACTGTCAATGAATAGCTATGACAACGGACTGTAATTTAAAATTCGAATCGTAATCTTTATCGCTACGTCAGTCGATTTTTATTCGATACGAAATTCGAACGACAGACTGCTGCAATAAATTCGAATTTCGAATTGGAATTTCTGTACGTGACATTTGAAGTGACCGTTACAGGTAAAGAATGCTGGTTACATGCAACGTCACTTATGACATTTCGACTTTGAATTTGTAGACGAATTACGATTTTGTCCTAAATGTAAGTTTATATTAAGCTACGCGACCCGCCCCGGCTTCGCACGGATAAATACTGATCCTAAAATTAAATATATTACTTCTAAGATTATCAGTGTTTCTTTACGATATTTTCCATGTATTATATTATACCTTCTTCTCAAAAAACCCTATCTAATAAAAAATCCGCATCAAAATCTGTTGCGCAACTTTAAAGATCTAAGCATACAAGGGACAGACAGCGGTACGTGACTTTGCTTTATACACATTTATGTAATTATGCAATGGTTGTCAGGTCTTATAAGATTGTGTCAATTTAGAGACCAGTTTTTTTCTTCTTAAATATTCGAGACGAAGAATTCATCTGGAAAAGCCTAAAGAAATTCAACTTTAAAGATTAACTGAGAACTCAGCCGGTGCAATTTCATCAAACATCCAAATACAATCTTTAACGCCACCCACCAGACAGAATTACAACCACAAATTGGACAAATGCAACAGTGGTACTTACCCTGTTTTAACCCATAACATTCACTTTTTCTAATAGTTCCAGTATCTATCATGATATAGATAATAGTAATGATTTGGGTAAAACGTCTTAACTCTCAAGGTTGATGGCATTGACTCTATAAATAGTGACTATTTCTTAAAACGTCTATTCGCCGGTGTTGGCCGTCAATATTATAAAAACATATAGTAATGAATATATTCATCTTGTACTCTTGATATCCAGTAATACCAACAGCATTTTAATATAGAGCTGCCATGTTGCTCAACATCCGTACACTCGGTCACTTCCCGGAATCGTCAAGAAATCGAAAACGTCTGTAAAGTTTCCGCTATGGCAACACTTGATATTCGAACATAAAGAATTCGAAATTTAAAATAAATTCAAACTCAAAATAAGTGAACACACAAATGGTCGGAAAGTTTCAATTATTTGAAGAATAATTTTATAACATGATTGCTTCCATATTTAAATTTATTTCTTTTTTTAAACTCATTTTATATGTACTGGCAAACGAGAATCATTTGCGTAGTATACAGAACCGTTATGTTCTACTGTCCCTCTAGTATTCCACTGTGACTCCATCTTAGAGTTTTGTCTTGAAATTTAAAAGAATTTATAGTAACATAGGTAAGCACTTTCCCGTTAAGCAAACGAGTCAGCCTTACCCCCAAGGCGCGCCAATAGAAGGCACATATAAAAAACAAACATACAAGTATATAACTATACTAGTTTATGAAGAATTATAATAAAGTAAAGATATACATATAAATTTGCAATTATTTATTGTATAATGCAATACATTTTATATTTATTTTCTTTAGATTTTTATAATGATTACACAATGCCAAAATTCCAGATATTGGATGAAAATCGGCCAAATATCTACCTAATTGAAGCAGCGTAGTGGAATAGGTTTTAATTAACCCTCTCGTTATCAGAAATAACTTGGTTTATCAGTGAGATTTTTTCGGGAAGTTACACGTAATTATCACTACATAGTATGAAACAAAGTCGTCTCTGTCCCTATATCCCTATGTATGCTTAAAACTTTAAAACTACGCAACGGATTTTGATGCGGTTTTTTTAAAAGATAGAGTGATTCGAGAAGAAGGCTTTTATATATGATACATGGATGATTGTGATGAGTGATGTAGTAAAGAAACACTGATAATTTTAGAAGTTTCTACTGTGATGTCGTATCATTGATCCGTCCGAGGCCGGGGCGGGTCACTAGTTAATATAATATGGAATGTTATTTTTCCCGACCCTTTTTTCGTAAAATAATCGGAACGTCACAATTTATGGCACAGATGCTCCGAATATTACTCGCGGACTTGTGGTTATTACCGAAAACAGCAAGCTTTGTTTCAACACAAGCTGTCTTGTGTTCTTATATACTTATTACTTTAGGATTACATCAGAAGTAAAATAGCGACTATCTATGAAATCATTTAAGAGTTATGTTCCTAACCAAGCAACACTGAATTAATATGGGCTTAATTTTTGTTTTCAATTCATCTCCTGCTCGATAGTGAAGGAAAATGTCGTGATGATGAATTGCGGCCTTCAAATTAGTTAAAAATATTTTTTTTATCAAAGGTAGGGAATGGCTTAGGTCCAGTAATAGCCTATTTATAGGCTGTCACTTTACTTTAATTTTATTTAATCGGATGGAACTATTTTACAGTTATTCATTACGGGATATTTACCATGTTTTATATTTGTCCGTTGGAGCTCGATATTTCGAAATCTTATATGGAACTATTTTGTCAAGAAGTACCATAAATTTGTCAAAAAGTCAAAAGTATGTCTTTCCATATAAATTTACACAACCTTTTACAGTACAGTGTTCACTTAATCCGAAAACAACACAAAAGAGTTGTCACACTGCTTGCAATGCCAAAAAATCCTTTAAAATTACCCAATAATCTAAAATTCAACTATTTTATAGAACTGTTAGTAAATAAAAACAGTGCTTCACGGCTCACTAAGTTGTTAAAATGCACTTAAAGCCTTAAATTCCGTCTCTAAAAAGATTCCTATGTACGGCAACGACTCAATAACTTTCAGCTCTGTGAATATTTATACGAAGTTGAACTCGAGCGCTTGTTTATAAAAATAAGGATCAATTCAGTTGTAATATGAGAGCTGAGATGGCCCAGTGGTTAGAACGCGTGCATCTGAACCCAGGCAAGTACCACTATATATGTGTTTAATTTGTGTTTATAATTCATCTCGTGCTCGGCGGTGAAGGAAAACATCGTGAGGAAATCTCGTGTGTCTAATTTCATTTCTTTGTCCTTTCCACCATCCCCCATTGGAACAGCGTGATGGAAAATGTTCTAAACCCTCTCCTTAATAGGAGAGGCCAGAAATGGGAAATTTAGGTTGTTACTTTACAGTTGTATTATTGTGTATTGATGTGTACATAAATATGTTACGTAGTAAAAATAATCAAGAGGATCATGTCTCAGACATCATCCTCGTGATCTAAGTTACTAATTATATTATTTGTAAACACGTATTAATAAAGTAAAAACTTCTTATTTTATATAATGTATATTATAAATTTTTATAAATAAAAAAAAACCGCCTTCAAAAATGAACAAAAAGAAAAAAATAATCAGTTACATCCATATCCAATTAACGATTTTTTAATCACCTCTCAAAGTCGGTGCCAACATTGCTAATATAGGTACATAATACATACCTACATACAAAAACTAAATCTATTTATTGTATTGATGACACCATTAGACAAACCTTACTATCGATACAAATTAAATGATTTCAATATAGGAATTTATTTACTTTGTTGGCACCGCCTTCAAAAGGTGATTAAAAAATCGTAAATTGGATATGGATGTAACTGATTATTTTTTTCTTTTTAGTTCATTTTTGAAGGCGGTTTTTTTTTATTTATAAAAATTTATTTACTGCTTTTCAGTGTTGTTTTGTTATTTATAATTACAATTGGTAGTGTTTGTCATTCACTTTAATGCCGTTAATCATTGAGGAGTTCTCCTGGTAGTCCACCATCAGCTAGACTTCATCATAGGCATGTTTACTAACATCAATTGCTTGACGACTATCTAAAAGAAATAGAACTAAACCCGTAAAATAGTTACTTACTAATAGGTTCTGATTACCAGTTGTGGTCTTCATCATCAGTTCCACTTCATCAAATCTCACTTTTCGTGAGCATATGACCAAGGCACTTTGAATAAAACCGAAATCACTATAGGTGTGCCTATAAAATTTGAGGAGTTCCCTCGATTTCTCCAGGATCCCATCATCAGATCCTGATCTCCTGACAATGGGACCACCTGTAAAACATGCCCTTTCAAACAAAAAAAGAATTGTCCTCCTTTTTTGAAGTCGGTTAAAAAGAGTTATTTTTAGAAAAAAAACGCCTGTAGTGATGAAGCTCGGGTTCCATCACAGGACACTCATTATTGTAATGAACAGCATTGTAAATCTGATTAGAAAAGAGCAACAATGCGAGTTTCTTACTGTTTTTTTCTCGCGAGAGGCTTTTCGAAACGGTGGTAGTATTTAATTATCGACGATTCGAAAACGCTTCATTGTAAAGTTTACTGTGAATAAAATTTATTTGATTTGGTTTGATATATTTTTGCAACTGCTGAATAATACTCTTCCCATATTCTTTCCATATGCATGGACGTTAACTTTTTATATGATTTTGAGTAGTCCCTTAAGGGCATCTAAACAGTTTTATTCCATAAGAATAAAGCCCCGGGTGGAATCTAGTCCTTGAGATAAATGTACTACGACTGATTATAATCATTTAGTGCCGAATAATTATTCGACCCTAAATTTAATTCATAACTTACTTTTTGTAATTAAACATTTTGGACGATTTGGAATTTATGTTGTTAAATCGATTGTACTCTTTAACGAGTAGCTTGAAGCAATAATTACTGTTATAACTAATAATATATTAGTATGCCTTAGTACTAGTATTTAACATAAAGACAATAATTCGCTATCAATATATTACACCGATAAATATCAGGAAATTTTGAAGTACGTGAGCGAAACATAGACGGTAACAGATAACTAGTATATAAACTTAGCTCTTTATCTCTAGTCATTATGACTGTTCGCTCTGGCTGGACAGACAGACTGCATAGGAATGCAATTGCTGCAACTCTCGTTAAGACGTCGCGTCATTTCTTATAGCTATGATTATGGTTCAACCATTCTTGTTCGTAATTATACTTCCATTTTCAATTGTTTTACCTCCTCAAATAAATATTCGAACAAAGTTTTTTTTTTTAATTATTAGTAACAGCCTGTATATATCCCACTTTTGGACTAAGATCTCTTTGGAGGAGAAGTTTTGGAGTTTATTCCTCTATGCTCCTCAAATTCAGGTTGTGGATACACATTATACAGAATGTCATTAACATGAAATACATTTGTTCTCATGATGTGGTTATTCTCTTCCGAATACGAGGTCTGTGAATACAAATTAAGGTCATGAAAATTCAGTGGTGATTGCCAAGATTTGAACCTGCAATAATCTTACGCGTTCTAACCGCAGGGCCCTCTCGACTCCGGAGTGAATTAATCTACTATTATGTTGGAAGAATTTCGAACTCGAAGTCTCAGTGAAATAATTTCCGGCAATCATTATGACATTAACAGTAAAACTTTTCCATTCTCCATTTCCGTGTGCTACTTGAGAAAGTATTTCCTCGTACAATTTCGTGATATTTCATTTTCAATTCGGATTTTTGTTTGTTTCAGCACTTTCAGGTTCAGGGATGCTGTTTGTAATTTTTATTTCGAAAAACATAACTGAAACATCCAACTCAGCTTCCATCAGCGTCCTATTTTAAATATCATTAAATCAAACCTAATAAGAAACCTCTGAAATTAACAGTTTTGTAGTATATTGTCCATTTATTATGCATATAAACCCATATGAATATAAGGCCCATGTATTAAAAAAATGCATCAAAATTCGCTATTTTTTAAGTCAGACACATAACATTTTATTTTTTGGATACTGGCTAAAATAAGTATAGATATCTTTACGAGTTTTATTTTTTACGTCAGATACAAAAAAAATATTTTTGGAATACTGGCTAAAATGAGTAGATACATCTTTAAGCGTTTCCAGATTTTCTAACCCTAAGGGGGGGATACACACCAATGTGGTGCACAAAGAGGTTTTAAATTAACGTTATATTTTAAGTTTATCTATAAATGTCTTTAACTTCCACGTGATCGAATCCACGGGCAAAAGCTAGTTAAAACATATATACGGATTACAACTGCGATTCGCGTGTCGTGTTCTCGTGATAATGACAGAAGTAACTTTGTCGAAACGTCGGGCTAAATAAAAAAGGAATGGCCGAGGTTATGGCCCCATATAATATTACGGCGCATGAAATGTTTTAATTATCTGTCTATATCCAGCGTATCCTTAACAGTTATAAGCGTACTTATAATTATTATATTCTTAATATAGATAATTTATGTTCATTAATTATAAATACTTTAATAAAGTTTGTTGTTAATTTTTTTTTAATATAAAAAAAAAAATAAAACGAACTTACAACTGTCCTGCTCAACAACAAAAGACATTCATTAAATTTCAAAATCCGATAAAAATTCTACCAAGAACGTTTTTTATTGTCGGCGGTTAAAAATAATATTTATTTATTGTAATAACTTGTTTTGACTGTGGTCTTTCAAAAACATATTTAACCAACTGTAGACTTTGTAAATGCGTTTGTTCCTATATTTCGTTATTAAATACGAGAGAAGATGGAAGAAGCAAATTGCTTTATAAATGAGAAACATCAGGTGTTCCTTATCTGAATATATTCGCGAATTTACGAATGGCTTTTACGCGTTTTACGTTTTCGTATAAATAACAAAACGTTATTTTCAATCAACGATTCGTAATACCCTTTGATTCTGCTCCCTGAAATCGTTCAAATATGTAATTGCTTGAGCTGTTTCAAGACTCGGTCGCATTGATTTTCACTAGACGATATTCATTTGTTTACAATTAAAGATTATTTTAATGTCTGATGATAGTACCTTTCGATCTTTATTAAATTTAGAGCCATGATATACGTAATATATAATGACGACTTCCGTGTTCGAGTAGTGTGTACACGGGTTTTCATGGTTACGCCACTCCGAGGTCCCGGGTTCGATTCCCGGCCGAGTCAATGTAGATTATCATTAGTTTTCTATGTTGTCTTGGGTCTGGGTGTTTGTGGTACCGTCGTTACTTCTGATTTCCATAATGCAAGTGCTTTAGCTACTTACATTGGGATCAGAGTAATGTATGTGATGTTGTCTAATATATTTCGATTCTTTTATTTCTACTAAAAAATATTTATATACTATTTAATTTTTTCAACTCTTATCAATGCTGTTATTTTTTTTTGTCAATGGAAACAGTCTAACGCAGTTTTACCAAGTTGTTTTTTTTTTCAAGTAAGGTAGCGTTTTTCGGTGCCTAGAACATCTAGAGTACCACAGCATTAATGACTATATACTTACGCATTTTTCCATGTTTTTTTTTAAGTAAGGGGGGGAGGCGTTCATCGTCCTTGCCTAGAACATCTGGAGTGTCCCATCACACCGAAAATGTATCTCAGTGGAAGATATCCAATCTTTAGTAAACAAAATACTTAGCGAAAGACAGATTGGATTTAAACGGAGTACTTAATGTCTGAATTAATTGACGTGCCGGATTGAACAATGCAAATACGACGTGATCCCATTGATGTTCACCCCTTTTTATACGTCACGAACTCGTCAAATCGCATCAGCTCACATCGGTCTCCATAAATTTCGTAAGACCTTTAACAAATTTCGTTTCCCTTCAATCTAAGAAATTAGATTCAGAACCGAAGCCGGATGAGCGGTATCCCGCCCGGCCATATTTAGCGATCATGCTTCGGCAAAAGTAAACGATTTTTATAAAGATCTATGAATCATGTTATCACTAACGAGCGTTTAGCAGAACATTTCGCTTATAACATTCCTTTCATCTTATTTATAGATTCTTATCTAAACAATTAGCTTATTGAAATTTATAAGATTAACTAAATTTATTTTAAAGTAGCTGTGCCCGCGACCTTGTACGCGTTTGAATTAAAAATATATATATTATTGTAGCCTAAGTTACTCCATATTATATCAGTTATCTGCCAGTGAAAGTCCCGTCAAAATCGGTCCAGGCATGCCAGAGATTAGCCGGAACAAACAGAGAGATAGACAAACAGACAGACAAACAGACAGACAAAAATTGTAAAAAAAAATATTTTGGCATATTATGTGCTGTGTATACACAAAAAAATTTGTTATACGTATAGATAGGTTGAAGACAAACGCTAAAATATATATAAAACGGAATTAATTCAGCAATACGTATTCATTTTCTTTATTATTTGTTGATTAAATATAAAATAAAATGATATATTTAGAATGATTGGACGTTTAGGTGTAAACCACTGCTAATTGTTTTTAAGTATGTTTCATTAGTTAAAAGCTAGTTAAGACCCTAGTTACGGCGCTACACCGACACAGGTAATCTTTGAACAAGAGTGTTTATATTTTTAGTTGCAGTAAATTGTTAAAGAGATGAGATGGCCGATGATTATCAAAATCAAAATAAACTTTATTCAAGTGGGCTTTTACAAGCACTTTTGAATTGTCATTTAACAATTAAGTATTATTAACCACCGGTTCGGAAAGTATATTCTACCGAGAAGAACCCGCAAGAAACTCTCGCAATAGTTACTCTTTTTCAACATTTAAAAAATACAATTATATATGAATGTAATGTATCCTGCCTGGAAGTCAACAGGTATTAATTCCAAGCTTTTTTATCATCTACAAAATCTTGTATCGAATAATATGCATTTCTTACCAATTTATTTTTTATAAACGATTTGAATTTACGAAACGGTAAAGTTAAAAATGTCTTCGGAATTTTATAATAGAATATTACGGATTAGAACCCGGGAAAGAATCAGTGTTCTTGTATGTGCGTATTTCATGTTTATGATTTTTCTCGTGCTCGACGGTGAGATAGGAAAACCTTCATGTATCTGATAAGAATCTAATAAGACGCATTTGAGAAGCGTGACAGGAGAAAACTATTCAAATGAAATCAAAATAAACTTTATTCAAGTAGGCTTTTTACAAGCACTTTTGAATCGTCATTTTACAATTAAGTGAAGCTACCACCGGTTCGGAAAGTAGGTTCTATCGAGAAGAACCGGCAAGAAACTCAGTAGTTACTCTTTTTTAACATTTACAAAATACAAAGTCATGTTAGTTAAATACAATTATTTAAATTAATATATTTTTTTAATTAATAGTTTTGAATTGTCTGCCATTATCATTAAGAAATAGCTATAGCAATTAAATTAAACAAAGGTACGGGCGCTTATTCTGGAGAGATAAAAGATTGTCCATAAACATATCACTCCAAAGAGTACAAACCACGTGTAACATGAAATCTTAAAAATATGAGGCATGATCTCTTTTAAAGAATAAGGTAAAAAGATTTAAGACAAATAAATCTGACTAAGACGTAGAATCAGACAGAATCAAAACGTTTATCTTACTGTGTATGTAACAAGGAATTTGTCCCATAAAACTATTCCATTACGGATTTATAAAAAAACTAGCGACCCGACCCGACTTCGCACGGCATCACTTTAGAGTGTTCTAAAATTATCTGTATTTCTTTACTATATTGTCCATATTTACAAAAACCTTCCTCTCGAATCACTCTATCAATTAAAAAATTGCTTCGAAATCCGTTGTTTAGTTTTATAGATTTAAGCATACATAGGAATATAAGGACAGAGAAAGCGACTTTGTGACACGCAACATTTAATATTCAAATAAATAAGTTGTCAGATGTCAAAAGAATACGCATAAGTATTTTACTATCAAATGCGGTTTTATGCTACGTTTAATTAATCCTATCCAGTGGTGGCTTAGGTATGAGCTTTGAGAGACCGTCCAAGCCGCCCCCTTTTAGAATTTCTGCAAAAGCGTTCGTAATTCAAAATCCTAGTCCACAGAACATAGTGCCTCAATCTAAGTAAGAAGTATGAATTTATTGAGACGATGATTAGACTCGTATTTCATCGAAGTTTATTCCATCCGAAAATCCTATAATCGTAGTTTTCAAAAGAATTTATCCCATAAGTCTTAAGTTTCTGGAAGTTCCTATTGTGAGTAGGTCATCAAATTAACGGCTCTGATCTACCGAAACCGCAGCAATTCTACCACTCGTCGACAAACACTTGAAATCACGAAACAAACAATTAACAGAATTTGTTTTCTCATTAAGGAGTTTTAAGTTTAATCCTTACCGCTTTCTCGATTAGTTTTGTCCCGATCACTGCTTAATATTAGTATAATCAGAGCAATTAAATTATTTACCGGGACAAATTAGGAAAATATAAATAAGATTTTAAATTAACATGGTTATTTTTTATGACATTTATTAAATACGGGATATTTACCAAGTTTATTTTTATTTTTGTTTAGTCTGAATCTGAGTCGAGATAACCCAGTGGTTAAAACGCGTGCATCTTAACCTATGATTGCGGGTTCAAACCCAGGCAAGCACCGCTGATTCATGTGCTTAATTTGTCTTTATAATTCATCTCGTGCTCAGCGGTGAAGGAAAACATCGTGAGGAAACCTGCATGTGACAAATTTCATAGAAATTCTGCCACATGTGTATTCCACCAACCCGCAGTGGAATATGTTCAATACGTGGAGGAGGCCTTTAGCCCAGCAGTGGGAATTTACAGGCTGTTGTTGAGTTCGATATTTCAAAATTATCCACGAATGTCCTGATCACGAAATCGAAGATAAATATCTCGTATTTATAAATGAAATATAATCAATACTTTTTTATCTTTTGTAGATATCGACACAATTGAATGCCGTTCTTTCAAAGCTAGTGGATAGAAATGTATTTCAAATAAACTATGACATTTAATTAATAGTAATGTGATATTTCGTAACAATCATCCCAGTGTTTAAACAAAATTTTATATCATTAGAATTTTCATAGCCCTTAGGCCACTTAGGCTGATTAAGATATTATCATAAAAAAAGTATCCACATCTGCTTCTTGTCTCTAAAAAGGTTGTAATATAAAGAACAATTTCCATAATGTCATAATTAAAAATAGATCACTCTATTTCATTAGATGATGGATGAAAAATATTTTATCAACGAATAAATTATATATTTTGTATAATCTACATTAATAAATGAAAAAACTTTTTTCTCTTGTAAAAAAGACCTACCAAACCAATATATATGTACAATTAAGGCATCCTGATTTTCATGTACTTTTATCCATAAAATGGTCAATCTTTGAGCTTTTAAAGAACTTTCGTGAATTGAAAATTTTACGGGGGACAGATTGTAATCTAACAGTTTAACATAGATTACAGTATAGCGTAAAACAATGCGTTAAATTGCAATCATTTTACACGGTTCACAGCATTTGTGGTTAAAGAACTTTATTTCTCATAAGAATTTACAATTCACTTAACGCAACACAACATTTCTACAGTTCTAAGGAATTTTGTAATCTTACTGTGACATATAAATATATAGTTTCTATGTAGTTTTAAAAAACAGCTCTAAATTAAACATAATAAATCGAACACTTTGGAACTAAAAAGGATTGTAAAAGACACTTAAATCTACGGTTATATATATTTTGCTAGCCAAAAAAGTGTGGAATTAATACTTGTTGACTTTCCAGCAGGATCAATTCCATACATATATATTTGTAATTAAATAACAAGACTATATTTAAATGTTGAAAAAGAGTAACTAATGAGTTACTTGCCAATTCTTCCTGGTCGAATCTACTTTCCAAACCGATGCTAACAGGTGCTAGCTTAATATAGTTTTTGAATGTCAATTCAAAAGCCTACTTGACTGGTTGATGGTCATTGATCATCAATTTTGATATGTTGTTTTCAACCGACTTCAAAAAGTAAGAGGTTATCAATTCATCTGTACTTTTTTATGTTTGTTATCTCATAACTTCTCAGTGGGTAAACCGATTTTGATAATATTTGTTTTCGTTTTTGAAGCTAGTGCCGGCTCCAAATTTAACAGTAATTGTAACTACATTATATAATCGTAAATCGACTTTTAATTAGTCTAATATGTTTCATTTCATTGTACTCAGAAGGACTTTAAAGAATATTTTGAATACGCAATAATTTTTATTACATTTTAGTCAATGTTAATTTTTTTTATATAATGTTTTCTTTGAAGTCGGTTTTTCTTTTTGTTATTTTTTTTTGTCAAAGTAATATCTGAAATAACGCTACTACATATTCGATTCCCTATTTGTCTGCTTATAATTTGAAATCAAAACAGCTGTTATAACACGATTTTGATAACTTTCTATCTGGTCTCTCAATAAAACCCGACGATGTTGATAAAACGGCTTATACAAAAAGGTTCAAAGGTTTAATAAACAGTATCTCGAAATTAAATATTCGGTCGCAAACATTGTTTTTCATTGAAAAACAAGTGTAAGTTTGAACCGCCAGTTTTGTTTTTATTGTACTTTTAAAACTATGAATATGGAATACTGTTAACAGATATAATATTAAAACCTTTTTCATATCAATATAGGCTTTTATCGTGCATCTGTAGAGGCACTAGAGTTTAATTAAAATAAATTGTAGCTAAAAACTAGATTTATATCGGAGGTATAAATGGATTAATACAATAAAAGTTTGTAGCTCCTACCTTGCTAGTACAATGCGGATTGATGGATACACCTAGAAATATATTCATCAGTCGTATGCAGGTTTCCTCACGATTTTAACCAACACTAAGTTAGTAGAAACTAAGCAAATTAAAACAAACGTAAGTTACTGACTTTCATCTGCAATCTTCGCTTAAGACTCACATGGTAGTATGGCTTTGTGCAAACCCATCTAAGTAAATACTACTTAGTAGAATATGATGACCAGTAGAGGATTAATCAAGTATTCTACTGTTAAGTAGTAACATTCAGTGTATTTGTGTTTTTGAACCACTTACAATGAGTAAGTTTGATACCTATCATTATCATTACTTAGTATAAAACAAAGTTGCTTACTGACTGTCCCTATGTATGCTTAGATGTTTAAGATTACACAACGGATTTTGATGCGGTTTCTTTAATAAATAGATTGATCAATGAGGAACATTTATATGTATAATATACGCACAATATATTTAGACTGGGGTTTGTATTGTTTTATGACAATAAAGCTATGAAAATTGTGAAACGTTTTGTAATTTATATTTAATATCAGCATTGCTCCCGAGTAAAATCGGAGTAGGTCGCTAGTGTTTACTTTACTTATAAAATATTTGTATAAAATTTTTATTAATTGATAAAATAAATTCGAAATTAATTAATTATAATAATACATACAAGCGATTAAAATTAATGAATTATTTTAATAATAAAATTTTATCGCGTATTTAAAATGTACAACATTTTAATTATTTATTTATTTTTGTGGTTATTGCATAGCTCTTTTAAATTAACATTTTTGTATAGTAACATAATTTGGATATGATTTGTAAGAGCAGTTTGAGCGCAGTGTTTATGAGGCTTCAGATGAAACTATTTCAATACAGATAACTGTTTCGATGTTCACTGATAGATTTGCAAAATGTTAATTTTTATATTGGCAGGGCCTTGTGCAAGCCCGTCTGTATTATTCTACCGCCAAATAACAGTACTCAGTATTGTTGGGTTCCGGTTTGAAGGGTGAGTAAGCCAGTGTAACTACAGGCACAAGGGACATAACATCTTAGTTCCCAAGGTTGGTGGCACATTGACGATGTAAGGAATAGTTAATATTTCTTACAGCGCCATTGTCTATGGGTGATGGTGACCATTTACCATGGCCCATATGCTCGGCCGCCAAACTATATAATTCTTACACTATTAGCAAGCTTTTCAACTATTTGGATGATATATATACCCGGGAATCTCGCTAGAAGTTAAAGGCGCCACGGTAGTATGCAAAAGCGATTCCGTGGCCCCTGCCGAAGAGATTGATTTCTTTTATTTATTCTGTTTTTGGGAATTGCTTGTAAATACTTCAATTCCAACACCCACGGCACTAGGATTCGCTTACTTATTAGTTATACCTTACGATAGTTATAAAGTTAATCTTAGAAGTCATAAAAGATTAACCGCTAAGTTTTTCTTAAGATTTGTAATATTGAGCACTAAGCGTCGCGCCCTGGAGTCTGAACTTTTTTTATGCATTCGTATACCATGTTTGCTAATCGTCTTGCTAATCCCACATTCATTTATATCTCATTTCTACTATATTTCGTTATTTATAGTATATATATTATTTATATATATTTATATTGTAAACATAAAAAAAAACTACTGAATATTTCTTTTCATTTAAGTGAGTTTCAGTTTCATCATCGATTCGAAATAGAAATTTGAATGTCTGTTTGTATGAGTATTGTCATAACTTTGAATTATTCGAGTCATATCCATCAATCGCCGAGATGTATGGATTTGATTGGAATAAATAGTTTTTAATTAAAATTTGATCATCCTTGATGACCAACAAAATACTAATGGGACATTTTTTTTAAAAATACCTATTAATAGGCAAATGAAAGACAATCTTCAGCCTTATTGTAGTATCAAATATGGCTTACTAAGGAGGATGTAATGTGTTTTAAATTGTCAATATATTTCCTAATCTTAGATACGTATTTACCTTTATTTCGGTGCTTAACAATTTATGAAGCAAACGATTCAAATATTTAAATATCCACAGGGATGCCTTATCGTTCTTTTTCATTACTCTGAAAGATAGAATGGCTTTTCATTCCACGAGCGTCGATTCTTTTTTTAACAAAACGCTATTACCGGTTCTAGGCAAACGTTTTGGCTATTGTGAATTTATAACTGATTTTTTTTACTATAGCTGTACGATTCCCTCGCGATTTCATTCATTGGACGTTTGATTACTGAATATGATGTAATGTTTGGATCAAAGAAATGAATACAATTTTTTTATAATGCAATATTTCCTGATTATCAATCTTGTGGTATTATTTTCATAGATATTTGTTTAGACTATTTACATTTGAATTGAAGTATTGGTTTAGTTACACAGTGATATTTGTCTGATTTGTTTAAGTACCAAATCAAATCAAAATATACTTTATTTAAGTAGATGTAGTTTTGATCGTCATTTTACAAAATGACAAACTACTTAAGTGAAGCTACCCCCGATTCAAAATAATTATTCTACCGAGAATAATCGTCAAAAAACGCAATAGTTTTTTTACCATTTAATTTTTTTATGCATATAATATATCGCCTGGAAGTTGACAAGTATTAACTCCACGCTTATTTATCATTATTATTTAATCTGGTATTGAATAATATGCAACAAAATATACATGATTTGAATTTATCAATCGGCGCTTCTAAATTAATTATAATTGTCTAAACAATCCTTATTTTGCATTGCTGATTGGCGTTCTTGTTAGAAGGGTTCGTTAGCTCGTAAAACTACAGGCACATGGGAGATAACATATTCGTTTGCGGAGATGCATTAGTGGTGAACGAAATGAGAATATTATATAATATTTAATAACTAGATAAACTATGTTTGTTGTACTTACTAGCTCAGACAATAACAGGCATAGCCCAGACAGATATAAGTCCACTAGGACTTATGCAAGTATGTCTGTCTGGGCTATAAGATGTTTATTAATTATGATAATAAGGATATTATTGTTCATAGCTTAGAAGTGCATTTAAGCTAGCGTAGATGAGAGCTATATCATCCACGAGAGCCTACAATTTTTTTATGCGTAGGTATGAATAAAATAAATACACATAATAATGATTCCCATCAGAGAAGTTTAATTCTGTCTAATATTATTAATGATGTTTACAAACTGGACCGACCCACGGAGAAGAGACAAGCGTCTGATGATACTTATAGAATGACGAGTTACTGAATAGTTTTTATACGACTTAAGTCTTTATTATCTAAGACACTTAATGTGAAATTATATTTTAAACGACTTAAAGCTCTGATCTAACAATAATCTAAAACAAAAATGATTCATTAATACTCCTAAGCGCTTAATTGAGCAGAGAATATTTAGATCTGATTAAATTCAAAGTTAATTAGCTATTGCTATAAATCCAACATCGCAATTTAATCAAATATGTTTATATTGTATGCACTGCTTTTGTTTGAATACACAGAATGTTCTGCTTAATTTTGACCCAATCGGAGAGAAGGTCACTGCCCATCAGATGTTGATGATTGATGATAAATTTTAATATCAAATTAATATTTACTGTAGCTTAATTGCTCGAAGAAATGTGCCTTAATTTATTTTCGCCGCTTATAAGCTTATATTATACGAAACGGATTTATACTGTTATTTTCATAAATACTTGTTCCTCTAACTTCATTATCCTACATTAAACATTGCGTTATATATATTGAGCATGAATAATTTGAGAAAAACATCATATCAATAATTTTTATTGAGTGACTTTTCAGAAGCTTAATATCATCATAATATTTGTTTATTTCGTCGTATTTCGAGAGTCTCTGTAATTAAAATGGTGGAAAAGAGTAATAACCAAGTTTGTTGCCGGTTTTTCTCAGTACACTACATTTACTGATACTTTTTGAATCTGTGGTAACTTTATTTTTAATTCCATACTAATATGATGACTCAAAATCTTAAATTGCTTTTATGAATCTACTTGAATAAACAAATATTTTTATTCGATTTGACTTCAATCTGAACAGATTTAATTTTTTAAACATGATCTTATTTATATAAGTGTTGTACATATCAAACTACTTTTAAACGTTTGATTAGTTTCTTAATGTAGGACATACCTTTATTTGTATGTATATATAATTGAGTTATTACCGTTAAATCAAAAAGTATTTATAAAGACTGTATGTTTAACGAAACGATATGCGCCAATTATATATAAAAGTTAATTTAATTGCAGAGAAAACATTTATATAATTGCTTTTAGAATCTGGCATTAAAGGCATCATCATAAACTTTTACGTTTCCAATATACCAGTTATTTTTACCTCAAAAGTAAACACGTGTGTTCATGTATTGCTTGATTTATAGTGGCCTCGTAAACGCTGTTCCAGCGTGATTCACGACAGCAAGACTTTTAATGATCATTTTTAGCACGAATAGTAATACAGACGTCTGCTTTATTCTCTTTCATAACAGAATATTCTTTCATGAAAACAAGAAGGGAGTACTGAATACATAAAATCGGAGCCGGACGACTGCCAAGTTTTGTATTTCGAATTGAAAAACTCTCACGTTTAAATATAGGAGAGGTTAATGAACGTCGTAGCACTGACCTCCTTTCTGTGTGATGTTGAAGGTACGTAGTCTATATGAGTCTTCGTCAGGCTCCTCTTCGGGCTGCTGATGTGTCGTCCGCGGGACGTCGAGGAAGGCATTCGAGCGTCGAGGCTGGCTGTGCTGCCCGGCGGGAGGACGCCGACGAGCGGACGCCTGTCTCCTGACTTGAGGAGGAGTTTCCGCTTCGGCTAAACGCGGCTCCGAACTATATCTAGCTCGGGTTTCCCGATCCAACTGTTGCTGCTGTTGTTGCCGCCTGTGTCTCACAGATCGACCACCCGTAATCCTGGCAGACTGGGAACGCGTGGCCGGCCTGCGCCGAGGCGCCGGAGTCGTCTCCATCGGCGCGGCGAGGGCTTCCATACTCGCGGAGGCGGGCGCGCATATCGATTGCGAGCGCTTCGTGCGTCCGTCCGTAGCCATGGTCGCGACGATACTGACTGCTCACGGCCCCCTCCCGCTTGGGCGGTACTTGTTGCATCGGGATTATAAGATTAGAGCACTTTTAAATGTCACTAATTCCAACTAGCTTTTGTTTTGGGCGGGCGGAACTTTAACTCATACAATTGCTTACATTACATCGTCGGTTTGTTTTCATGAGTTAATTTATTATATTTGCACAATTTAGAGTGTTTTCGGTTATTCTTTATTGTGTTCCACATGATTTCATGCGAAGTAAAAATGTGAAATTTGAGATGAGTATATTTTTGTGTCAGTTCCTTTAAAATATGTTAAACTTTTAACGTATGTCATAATTCATTTAGATGAAACATTGCATGCGGAACGTGATTAGCTATCTAAGAAAGTCTTATACATATATGTATTTTTGTCATGTTGTGATATTTTTGCAGGTTTTTATTTTACTAGGAAAAGATTTTGATAACTTTATTACTTTTGTTGGTAACATAATTTGTACCTTTTTCTAATACCTTAATGAAACTTCTGCTATACAAGTAGGATTAATTGATAGTTTTATTATACCTATTTAAGTACCTAAACTTTGTATTCGTATCGGAGTGAATCAGAGGATTTCGTTCTGCAATTAATATTCAAGGGTTGGCGATTCGAGAATGTACTAAACTATTTCAAAGTACGAAAATCACCATTCCTTCTGAACTATTTGTGAAATAACTATTTAATGTCATTCCTAAAACAAATATACTTTTGTGTACAAATATTCTTAACGACTTTGTATAATATACTAGCTACTCGCCCCAGCTTAGCGCGGCAATGCGAAACTGATACTAAATTTACGACAAATTTTTTCTTGTTTCTTTACTATACATATATTATATACGAAAAACTTCTTCTCGAATCACACTATCTAAAAAAAAACCACATCAAAATCCGTTCCGTAATTTTAAAGATCTAAGAATACATAGGTAAGCTGTAAGCTACTTTGTTTTATGCTATGTAATAATGATATTTTAAACAATTTGGAATACTTACGGTAGGCTGTATATAGTTGGTACATCGGTATATCATTTTTTTTAAAGTGTATAATACAGTTTTTCTAATTGAACTATTGTAGAATATATCTTCAAATCAAATCAAATCAAATCAATTTTATTCAAGTAAACTTCATAATGAAGCGTTTTTGAATCGTCAATAATCAAATACTACCACCGTTTCGGAAAGCAGCTTCTAGCGAGAAGAAACGGCAAGAAACTCGCATAGTTGCTCTTTTCAAATAAACACATTTACAATGCTGTTATTGACAGTAATTAGCGTCCTATGATGGAACCCGAGCCTAACTCCAGGCGTTTCTTTCTAAAAAGTACTCTTTTAATGAATAGTATGATTTATTTATTAATTTAGTCTTAATAATATTTTTAAATTTTGAAAATGGTAAATTGATTATATTTTCCGGTATCTTATTATATATGCGTATACCATTGCCCAAAAACGTTCTATTTACCGTATGCAAACGGAAACTGGGGGTTACAAGTTTATTCTTATTTCTTGTATTAATAGTATGTACATCAGCATTGATAGAATAATTTTTAATATTCTTTTGTATAAAGATTATATTATCATAAATATATTGTGAAACAGCCGTTAATACACCTATTTCTTTAAATTTTTCGCGTAATGATGTCCTGGAGCTAATATTGTAAATAGATCGGATAGCTCTTTTCTGTAGAATAAAAACAACTTCAATCTCTGCTGCATTACCCCATAACAACATTCCATATGACATAATACTGTGAAAATTACTAAAATAAACTAGTCTAGCAGTACTTATGTCCGTAAGTTTTCTAATTATTTTTATTGCATAAATGGCACTACTTAGTTTTCTTGCCAGGGCATACAAATGGGTGCCCCACTGCAGTTTGGAGTCAAGGGTTATCCCTAAAAAGACCGTCGACTCAACAAACTCAAGCCTTTCATTTTTCAAAGTTATTGCAGAAGGATTTGATTTGACATTTGGCAAGGAAAACAAAACACATTTAGTCTTTTTAGCATTTAGTACTAAATTATTTATGTCAAACCAACCAAGAACCCGCGACAGGGCACTGCTTACAACGTCATAGTTGTTTATTTTTCTATCTAGTTTAAAAATTAGGGATGTATCATCTGCAAACAGTACAATATCGCAAGTATTTTTTACGAAATAAGGTAAATCATTTATATATATTAAGAACAAGAGAGGTCCCAAAATTGAACCCTGTGGTACACCCATTTGCGCCACAGCGCCATTTGATTTTGCACCATTAACCACAACCTTCAAAACTCTTTCACTAAGGTAGGAGGAAATTAATTTCAATGCAGGGCCCCTGATACCATAATATTTAAGCTTTTCTAGGAGAATATCATGCCTAACGCAATCGAAAGCTTTTGATAAATCACAAAAAACTCCAATAGCGTTTTGCGACTTTTCCCATGCATCATAAATGTGCTTAACAAATGCTACACCCGCATCAGCAGTCGAGCGATCCTTAGTAAAACCAAACTGTTGAGAATGCAATAGCTTATTCGAGTTAAAGTATAATAGCAATTGATTAAGCATGACTTTCTCAAAAATTTTACTTAATACTGGCAAAATAGAGATCGGTCTGTAATTGTTTGGATCATTTTTATCACCGGACTTAAATAATGGGATTACTTTACTTAATTTCAACATATCAGGAAAAATGCCAGATTGTACGCATTTATTAAAGATTATAGCTAAATAAGGAGCCAAGTCAACAATTACATTGTTAATAATTGTGACTGATAAATCCCAAAGATCACAGGTTTTTTTCAGATTTAATGTTTTAAATATTTTTAATATTTCGTACGGAGTTATATTCTCAAAAGAAAATTCTAACTCATTCTGGGGAACATAACACTTGAGTAGGTCTAAAGCATCATTAGGAGACGCATTAAGTCCTTTAGTAATATTCAGAGGAATATTAGAGAAATATTCTTCGAATTCATTGGCCACATCTAGATCTTTGCCTACAATTTTGCCTTTTATACTAAGGGATAACTGCCCTGCATCAAACTTCAACCTACCTGTTTCCGAACTTATAATATCCCAAGTAGTTTTCATTTTATTATTAGATTTTAAGATTTTATTTTTAATATGCAACGAACGAGCTGTTTGACAAACTTGTTTAAATAACTTGGAATATTTTTTAACAAAATTGATAAATTTACAATAACGATTATATTTCTTAAGTTCATATAGCTCATACAATTTATTTCGACTTATATAGATACCGGTAGTGGCCCAGTCTGAGAACTGCATTTCATTGTTTTGATAAAAGGTTTTTAACTGAAATATTTTATTGAATTCGTTATTAATTAGTTGTAAAAGAGAATTATATAAAGAGTTGGGATCATTTGAGCTGAGATTCAATTTTGGAAGGCTACAGTGTAAAGCATTATTGAAGTTGATTAAACCTTTCACAGTAATTGGCCTACAAGTGATTTTTCGTTTCTTTTGATTTTTTTTTATACCTATTGACACCATTTGGCCAAAGTGATCTGATGTAAGGTTTGATAAGATTTTCTTATTAACGGCCTCACAACTACAAAACACGTTATCTATGCAGGTTGCGGAAGTCGCTGATATTCTTGTAGGTTCACAAAATATGTTATTTAGATTATAAGATTGAAATAAATTTATGAACCTAGTACTTATGGAAGATTGCACTAAAATGTCAATGTTAAAATCTCCACAAATAACTATATTCTTTCGCCCAGGACAGACTCGCTTAAGGGCGTCCTCCATCACACATTCAAAAAGGTTAAAATCCGATTGTGGAGGTCGGTATACGCACATAGCTATAGTATGCTCGAGTTCCACGCATGACAGTTCAACAGTGCGCTCTATTGAAAGATCCACAATGTCTTTTCGCTCTTTACAATGTATATTCTGTTTTGTGTATATTAATGATCCTCCGTGTTTAGTTAATTTTCTAAAGAACGCACTTGACAATTTATAGTTATTAACCCTTCGGGTGCCTGGTGGGTCTGACAGACCCGTCACTTCAAAAAATCAACGATAGCTTTTAAATTTTTGTAGCAAACCCGCTGCACTCCCGAGTAGCTTCGCGATACAAACTAACGGCTATTTTGACTACTCTCCCGCTGTCCACAACGTACACCCATCCGAACAACACGCATTTTGTGTGCGCTCGGGTCTCAGGGACCCGATCAGGCACGCGGCGTAACTTTTAATCTTTTAGCTATTATTTTTGTTTTGTCTCTTTAATTTATATTGGGTGGTAAATTATTTATGGAAAAAATAGTGATGCAGTTATAATGACTGGGCGATTAATAAATGATGAAATTCGCCAAGCTTTAGAGAGAAATTTTGAAGAAAATGAAGATCAGGATGTAGTTTTTGATGAAAGTGAAGATGAGTCAGATACATAATTCTGATGTTGACAAGGAAGAAGTAAAAGTCTATAACGAACCAATTAACAGGGATATCATATATACAACCATCAAAATTGATTTATATGCCCCAGCCATTAAGTAATTTTGGTCACAGATCAATATATAAAGTCCTTGATTATTATTTCTGGATTCTCAACACTACTGGCATAAACGCAAAAGTTATTCATATGTTAAACAATTCAGATACTAGAAGGAACTTTATAAAAAAATGGGCATAGTATTGACTGCTCTACATCAGACTGAACGACGTAATAGTTGTAAGATGCAAAATCTTATCTTACTTTACGTAAGAGAATCAGCTCTCATTTAGGGGAACCCTCAGAGCCATCACCCAAAAAACATGATGCTGGTACGAAAAAGCGTTGTTATGTATGTCCTAACCAAAAAGATCACAAGTCTAAATAGATCTATGTGTCTTGCACAAGTCATATTTGCTTGGAACACGAAATTTTTGATTGTGAAAATTGGCACGTAAATACAGAATAGTTACAAGCAATACCTTTGTTACTTTTATATCAAAATATAAAAGTTTGTAAGTTAATTATTTAGTGCCTTAAAAATAATGTAAAGTTTGATTGTTGACCTCAATTAAAAAAATTAATATTGTCGATTTAAACATGAGTGTTTATTTTTATTACGTAAAATTAGAGACTTTTTAATTTTTTTAATATAACTTTGTAGAAGAACTTTAGTATAATTTTATTTTTCATTCATATAGCTAAACAGCTCTAAAATAAATATAAACACATTATTTGGCGTTCTGACTAATAAAATAAGTAAAAAACAAGCATTTTGTTACCGGGTCCCACAGACCCACCAGGCACGCCATGTAAGTTTTACCCACCAGGCACCCGAAGGGTTAATACTAGGTGGTAGCTGATGTGACAAGATCCAATGTTCGCTAATACAAAATATGTCAATATTATAGTACTTTAAAAATAATTCAATTTCGTTATCTTTGCTGGATAAGCTCTGTATATTCTGATGTACAATACTAATAATATATTTACAGTGCTTATCCGTTGTCTTATTGCTTAGTTTTTTAATTTATTATTGTTAGTAGCACAACTACTAATCAAGGGTATAATATTTTTTTTAATTGTAGTGTCTACAATTGGATCAAATATATTGTAAGCTAACAATGTAGCTATATGTCGTTTATATTTAAGTGGCAGGTACATTGTATCCTTTGTCAGCTTAAAGTTAAATATAAATTTATTTATGTCAAAATTAATAAATACGTCACTATGACGGCATGTCATGCTATGTAATTATTATTGGTATCATGTAACAAGAAAATATATTTTACAATTTATATGATTATGATTTTCAATTTCTAATTTTATTTCAGTCCGATGATGATAGATTAGTAAACTTTTAGGTCGGATGACGATATTATATAAGAAAGTTTTTTTTAATAAAATTTATTTTAACTGTGCAGGGATGTACATTGTTACTTACATACAATTAAAAAAATCGGAGTGTCTGTTTCTAATATTAACTAACCGTTTTCAATACAGTATACAATACATAATACATAATAATAAGTACATGGTACATATACCAAAATAACACTTTTTAACAATTTTTGTCTGTCTGTGTGTTCCGGCTGGAACTGCTGGACCGAATTTGACTTTAAGGCTATATTTTAGAATGAGATATAAAACAAAAATAATCCCTTGCATTGTACAAATACCGTCCAGTACCGCATGCCACCACAACCATCAACTTGATGTCACGAAATCTGCCTACTACAGAATTATTAGGATAAAATAAAATCTGCCACATGAACAATATATTTTTTTATTATTTACGAGACTAATGTCTTGTTTCGTGTCTTGTCCTCTTGAACAAGACATTCATAGATAATATCGGAATATCGAGCTCCATCCAAATAAAAATAAAGAACTGTTACCTTTCTGGTGGTGGGTATAAAGAAACAATATTAGGTTATAAAATTTTTAATGCACAGTAACATAGTATTATAAACAACCAATTACTTAATTTACTCATTACTTATGTTACTTCTTATAATGATTATTATATAAAATTATGCCAGCTAGACTCAGCGTGGGTCACTTGGGATAAAAGGCAAGCTTGAAAATTCAATGTTACTAATCCAAAATGTAAGGTTGAAAATTAGGCGCCACTGACGAATGAATTACTTGATGTGGTTTGAAAGAATACACCGTTCGCCAGACCGGTGTAAACGAAATTTATAATATAATTCAAAGGGGGTACATCACCAAAGTTTCCAGCTACACGTGGATACCGACAACGGCTTAGGGAACAGGCCTGCCGTCCTTGGAGTTGCACCAGCCGCTATCTGGGCACACTCAACCAGGAACCTGGAGCCGTTCACTCTTAATATTTCCATTCAAGAAGTCCACGTGGTGGGTAAATCCGATTAAAAAAAAAATACCTCCTGTAATACGAAATATACAGGTTCAATAAGTTAAGCTAATAAGCAAATGATAAATACCTTTAACGAGAGATGTAAGCACGAATTTACCTTCTGGAGGTTCAAAGTCCTGCTTACACAAATTGACGATCTCAACTCCGGAGAACCATTTCAAAGGGTCACTGGAAACCACAATTTACACATGACTACGACTTATCGAATTGCAAACCAATGCATTTAATCAAAAACAAGAATAAAGACTTACAATTTTTTACGAGTCGGTAAACATGATATAAAGTTCTGTCAAACTTCAAAACTTCATTGTTAATATAAATTCTGAAAAGATAACTGCTATTAAAGCACTGAATACTAAACAACCACAAATTAAGAAACTCAATTATTAAGACAACTCATCGATATATTCAGTATATCGAATTAGAATTTTGGAATCGGTGTGAAGCCGATAGTTCCAAAATTCAAAAAGAACGAAATCGAAAGTTCACGAACCTTTGAAAGGTTAGCGAGTGTGACCAGTATCACTACCAAAATACCCTTAATGAAAAAGGAATTATATCCATAATTAAATCAAGGAAATAATTATTAAAATTAAGAAAAGCCAAATATGAGGCAAGGTAAATTTATCATAACTAGACTCCGACACCTAGATCGAAGAACTAACCTTTAAACTGGAAGACAGCTATTAAATAAATTTGAAACGATGTGAAATGACCTCTAATCAAATTCAGCAAACGAATTAGATGATTAAAATCTTATTTTAATAATTGTTTTAATGCACCTTTAAAATAAATGTAATTTATTTTATTAATTAAAATTTTAGAAAATGCCATGTCGAAGCGTTATACTAGCAACACCGACATAAATTAAGTGGGAAATGGGTCAATGGCACGGAATTTAGCGAATTGACACTTTTTTGACGTTTTATATAATTATAAACAAAAGTTAAAATTATGAAAATAATTTTTAATGTAACAGAACATGATATAATAATAATAATTTATTTATTCTCTCCCATATTACAGACATTACAGTTTAAACGTATCTTAATAATAAGTACAATTGTGTGCAGGAGACGACGCCCAAACTAGGTAGCCTAGTGCTAAAAGTCTCCTGTCTCCACCTCTACTATATCAACTATTTATTATACAAATTTTCATGTAATATGAAAAAGACCAAATACCGATGGTAAATATCCCATGTTGTTAATAACTATAATAATTAAAAAAACCATGTTAATTTCAAATCTATCTAAAACAACGCACACGAAGTCGCGGGCACAGCTAGTTTATTACGTAGGTTTATGATCGACAGTTGACACATATTGTATTTTTACATATTTATAAATCTTCAAAATATTCAAGATTAAATTTTCTAAAATTCATAAAAAGCAAAGTGTTCTGAGAATATTCATATGATCATACGCGACATTCTTGATAGATACTGGATCGTATGTTACGCGTGGAGTTTATAATAAAACGGAACGATATATCAATTCAGCGAAAAGTTCTGAATTTCATGTACTTTTCACAATATTAAACCAAATTAGCAAATGTTAAAGCTGATGAAAGCGTGAGCAATTAGTATTTACCACTTTTTACGTACTAGTACTGGCTCACGACTTTGCTCGCGTTTTATGGGGTTGTGTAGACTTTGTTCCTTCTTGCGTCTTACAAAATTTTATCACATTTGATCGTAAGAGAGTAGCTAACTTTAAGAAAGACGTAAGTAAAGAATTATAGCTTTTTATATTAGTATAGACTAGGTAATCGTTCCGATTATATTATTGAAATAAAATTAAGGATGTTAATTTTTTACCAATATATCAATATTCACCAACAAGAATTTTTATATCCTGTTACATAGAAAAAAAACATATTATTATTGTTTTATATGCGTTTTCGCATTGTTATATTCGTTTGAGTAAAAACTTTGAACAGTTGTCAATGCCAATGTATGGGACTTTATGGTATAGTTCCATTAACGTACAGTGAGTCGCATATGAATTCTATAGTCAAATGCTTAAAGAAGTATTAAATAAAGCGAAGTGTAACAGCGTATTTTAAATTGCCAAACATATCGAGTGATGAGAGAATATGCCTCAAACAATCCGTGAATACCGTGCCAAAAGCGCTTTAACGATTTCTTATACCGTCTTGGTTTATGGTACCTTTCGTCACATGTATTGGTTCTATATGTATATACATGTAACATAGATTAATATATAGAATAGAAATATGAAACACAATAATTTTCAATTATGCTATGAATGTTTTTGTTTTTTTTTAATACTTGCCTTCATTTGTTTACCTTCATCATGGAATCCGAGCAAAACCAATTTCCAGGAAATTCCGTAACATAAAACTTTTTCGAATAAAAAGAGAGCGTGCAACTCGGTACACGTGACAGAAATCTCTTTGTTTCAGAAGCGTTTCGTTTTAAAATGTTATATCTGGGAAAGCTGCACACAAATCTGACCTCAAAGTCACGTTCTAACACTAACAGTTTGGGATACATGATGAAATAAAATTTTCTGAAAAGTTACTTGTTGCAAGTTGCATTAAATTCAACTTTGAAGTACTCTCACGAAATTCAAAGCAGCTTCCCTTAGACGAGCGGTGAATATGTGACGATAATAAATGTCAAAAAAAAACGTTGCAGTCAGTCTTGTGGAAGAGGAGGCCTCAGCCCAACAGTGGGAAACTCACAGTCTCATCACGACTCTCAGAGAGATGATCACAAGCACAGGGTATTTTTTCTTCAAAAACTAATATGCAATTTAAAACACACCTCTGAAATTAAATCCGCAACAACACACAACAGGCCCCGTGTAAGTGCTAATGGATATATCTCGTAATATTTCTAAAACAACATTGCATAGGAAAGCGTAAAATGCAATATTATTTAATTGCAAATTTATTTAAAATTATTTATATGAAACATTTAAAATTATTATAATATTTTTTATTATGCAAGAATACTTTGTCAAACAAACTAAATTCCAGTGGTTTTTTATCCCCGTTTTATCAGTAATTAAATGGACGATGAATTTTCTGTATCATGTATAATGTTTGGCAACACTGACATTTATGTAGATAATAATAAAATGTTATATCTTCACTTTTTTTAAATATACATGAAAAAACTTTATTTTGTATCAAACATATTACGCCCTCAGGTTTATTTCTAATCGTAACACAGGATGTGTGTTATATTTCATTCTAAACATTTTCATTTCATTTTAGATACATTTTTATTTTTTTAATGGATCACCAGGATGTTCTCGGCCATAAATAATATCACCCGAACATATCATTATAATTACCGACTCTGATGAGTTGAAAAATTTGACCCATTAAACATTTTTAAAAGACGTGCGTTTCATGTATTAACTATAAATCAATGAATTATTAGTTCATTTTTAGCACATATTAAGATAAAAGACAATCAGATATATTATAATAACATAAAGAAGATATATTTAAACAGGGACACATACGTGATAGATAGATACAATTACAATATTAAAACAACGGAGATTACGAAATAAGAAAAGTTTCACGGTCATTTTGATAGCTTCATGTGTTTAATTTGTGTTCATAATTCATCACGTGCTCAGCATTACAAACAAAATTGATAAAGTCTAGAGGCAAATTGATTTCATTCTCATAAAAAAAGCTTTAATACGAGGATGTACAATTGTAACAACAACAACATGTAAATTTCCTACTGCTGGCTAACGCCTCCCCTCCCTTTGAGGCTTAGAACATATTCCACCACGCTCTTCCAATGCGAGTTGGTGGAAAACACATGCAGCAGAAGTTCTATGAAATTAGACACATGCACGTTTCCTCACGTTGTTTTCCTTCACGCCGAGAACGAGACGAATTTATAAACACAAATTAAGCACATGAATATTCAGTAGCGCTTGCCTGAACCCGCAATCATCGGTTTAGATGCGCGCGTTCTAACCACTGGGCTATTTCGGCTCTCAACAATTGTAAAGTTACCTCAATACAACGCGTGAACCTGAGCTGACCAATTATTAGTTCGTAGTAGGTCTCACATCGGTAGAATAGATAGCTAGAAGATCTTACTGATTACTTCTGATTATCTTACTCAACTTACTTCTGATCTTACTTAAATACTTCTGGTTATAACATAATATAACAATTAGCCTACAGATCAGTACGCAGATATTTAATCTTAATTAAACGAAATAAGACTTTAGTCCATTAACTAAGTGTTACTTACTTTAATGTCTTCTAATTTTAAGAGGTTTAATGGTCTAAGTATTTAAATCAGTCGCCGAGCCGGCTTCTGTTTTATAATTCTGCCTTCCAACGTTAAATATAGAAGCAAAGTAAAGTAACATAACAGCCTGTAAATTGCCCACTGCTGGGATAAGGGCTCCTCTTCCATTAAGGAGAGGATTTGGAACATATTCCACCAGGCTGTTCTAATGCGGGTTGGTGGAATGCACACATGGCAGAATTTCGATGAAATTAGACACATGCAGGTTTCCATTACCGCCGAGCACGAGATGAATTATAAACACAAATTAAGCACATACATATTATATAGAGATTCTTGCCTGGATTTGAACTCGCAATCATCGGTTGAGAGGCACGCGTTCTAACCACTGGGCCATCTTAGCTCTTAATGCTCTTAACCCAGCAATGTATAAGCATGTTTAATTATTATTCAAAACACTATTTGAATTAACCAATGATTGATTTGGAAATATTTTTTTGTTCAAATTTTATTTATAGACTTCAAAATATATAAAACTAGATGTAGAAAGCTATTCCATGTTATTGACAAAACGCAATAGTCTGACCCATGGAATGATTTGTCATCTGTGAACATTTCAACATAGTTTTCAAATATCTACTAAACCACATGACATTGTCGAAATAATCTGTACCCTCTCGTCCCAAATGAAAGCCACAATAAAAATAATTTTCAATATTTTCAGTTTCAAAAGTTGTTGTTTTATTAATAGCTTTTCATTAATTCATTTTATGTTAGGCTTGTACTGTGCTGTAGCCACACACGAAATCAAATATATTAATTCAATTTTTTAAAGTAGTAAAGTATTTTTATTTCAGCGCTCCCTTTTTTAGTCAGAGTGTTCCCTTACCTACATCCTCCAAACCGATTTCCCAATTTTTTTATTCATAAATGTTGTATAATATATGCAACGTCCAATTTGTTTGTATAACGTACACCAGTTTATTAGATTAATAAATTTTTTTTTATGGCTTTTATTAGTGCCGAAAAGGCACAGATTATTTCGCCAATGTCACGTGCGATGGAGAAGACACGATGGAGATTGATCGGTTCGGTCGAGATTACATGCTCAAATTAATTTTGAAGGCATAATAGCACTAGACGAATTGGAGACCCATAACCTAAAACAACAACAATAATAATTACACAAAAAGTTAATAAAATAAGGCAACTACTATTAAAATGCATAACAACAATCACAAAATAATTTACAACTTAATCTTATTACGTTTAATATATTTACATAGAAATTTACAAAATGGACTAAACACAAATATTAACAAACATTCAACGTTAATAGGACGAGGGACTTTAGGAGGGAGAACGTCGTACATAGGATATATGAGATTGGGTCAGGAGAACAGTATATGGGATAAGGAACCTTCGTCTAGACCACATTCACACAAAGAATGATCTCTAACTTTAATTTTTCGCAGATGTATGGGAGTACATGCATGACCAAGGCGTATACGACAGATGGTTGTGGTGACCCAACGATTAGCTTGCCTGTGAAGTGAAAACCAAGGTCGCCTTGGAATGTCTGGTTGAAGAGAAGCATAAAATAATTTACCCTTCGATTTTGATGATGCTTTCCAAAGAGAGTTCCAGGATTTATCGAGGTGAGTTTTCGCTAGAGCACACAAGTCCTGAGTAGAATTTTTAAAATGATTAGATAAACCAGATGATATAGCAGATCTAGCGAACGAGTCTGCAGAGTCATTGCCTGTTATACCAGAGTGACTTGGTATCCAGACTAATAATATTTCCAACCCTTTTTGATGGCAGGCAAGCAAAGCTTCCCTGATCTTAAGGATGATAAAAAATCTTCGCCTGCTACGAAACGGATTTTCCCTAATTGCGAGCAGGCAGCTCAGAGAGTCTGTCAGAATTACAGTCTGTCTTAAGTTATGTGAGTGGGCAAATAGGATTGCTTCCAGAATAGCAATCGCTAAACCGGAAAAAAATGATGTTTCAGGAGGGGATTTAAATTGGAGGATAATTTTGAATTTGGGTATCCAACAGGCAGAACCGACACAGCTATCAGGGGATATTTTAGAGGCATCAGTAAATATCTGGAGGTGGTTTGACCAGTTTTGATGAAAAATTTTTTGAAACTTAACATTTGTATCAGGGGCTCCTTTGGTTAGACCAAGGTCTGTGACAATTGGAGGATTATGGACAAGAGCTCTAAATGGAGTGGAAAAAAGAGGATTAAGATTGAATCTTAATATAGGATGAGGGAGTTTTGTAAATTTTAAAAAACTGTCTAATAGCAAAGATTATTAGGGTGATCATATAGTTGGGACAGTATGTTTAAACGGGACCAGAGAGGGTGAGAGGACAGCTGTAATGATTTTACCACAAAGCGGTCGCATAAAAATTGTCTTCTCAGTTGAAGTGGAGAATCAACACATTCAACTTGCAGGGCGTTAGTAGGAGAAGACTTCATAGTTCCTATAATTATTCTAAGGCATATATTATATGTTGGATTTTATTGAGTTTATCCGATGCAGATTTATTAAATGGATCTAAAACAAATAGTCCATAATCCAAATGACTACGAACTATTGCATTGTACAGTAGTTTGAGAGAATAGGGGTGAGCTCCCCACCAGACACCTGAGACTGCTCTAAGGACGTTAATGCCTTTTTCACATTTTTTGATAATATGCTCAGAGTGACAAATTCCGTTCAGCTTGTTATCGAGTATGATGCCTAAGAATTTCGCCTTATTGACAAAGTTGATACGCTGATCCCCACAAAACAGATCAAAGACGGGGATTAACCTTTTTCGTGTAAAAGCAACTGCCTGAGTCTTATCTACTGATAAAGATAAGCCATGGTCAGAGAGCCATAGGTCAAGATAATGCAAAGCAGAGTTTAATTGCAATGTTAAGTTTTGGACTGAAGGAGATCTAAGATATAATACAATGTCATCAACATATTGAAGAATGTTACAAAAGTTATTAACAGACAGCTCGAGATCGTGAGTATAAATGCTATAAAGCAGAGGGCTGAGGACTGAGCCTTGCGGGAGACCTTTCCAGACTAATCGGGGGGGGGGGGGGGGGCAGAATACAATTTTGGCATTTAACAGAAATTGATCTGCAAAAAAGCAGATTACATATGAAATGAGTAATCCTCGGAGGGATACTCAGCTGTTGCAGTTTTTGCCTGAGTACCGGAAGAAGAACATGCAGAACATATGCAGAAGTAATATCTAGAAAAACACCCACAAAGTACTCTCCGTTAGAAAAGGCTATTCGAATGTCTGTCGTAAGAATGCTGAGACTATCAAGAGTGCTCAAACCCTTTCGAAAGCCAAATTGAGAGGGCGAGAGAATATTCCTGCTTTCCATTATCCATTCCAAGCGGTTTTTCAGGAGATGTTCAGTTACTTTTACTAATGTAGATGATAAAGCAATGGGTCTATAAGAACTTGGGTCCAAAGGGCATTTTCCTGGTTTGAGGATGGGGATATATTAATAATTTGGGACTTCCAAGATTCCGGGACGATTCCTGCTGAGAAAAAAGCATTAATTAAATTCAAATAGACGCATTTAGCTTTATCACTAAGGTTAATTATGTAACTACTTACTTTAACTTACTAACTAATATATGTTAACTATAAAAGAAAATTAACACTTACCGAAACCGAATAATGTTAGTAAAATCCAGAAACCATATAAATTAACTATTTGCACTAAAAAATTATTGAAAGAACAACACAAAATGATTTTAATAACACAGATATCTCACTAACACGTGTGTCAACCAAAGCTAACGCAAGCGAAGCTCAAAAATACAATACCTATAATGTGTTTGACAACAGACACAGATATTTGACAGCGCATGGTGCGCCATCTTGTTTTCATACTGTTTGGAAAAGAGTGTCAATGGGAGTTAAATGGTGCTCTAGTGTAGCGTCGCGTCGATGGTAGCGAGGCAGCCATCTTGGATGCAGTTACATTCAAAGTTTCCCGTGCACTACGTATGCGACGTATCTTTTCCGCTAATTTCCGATTTTCTTTATTCTTTTATAATAGATTGAGTGATTTATATTTTTGTGTATATTATATTTTATCGAAATGCTATTTATGACCACTGTTTTATTTTGTATGTTATTGATTTGTTCAATTAAAAAACCAATTAAATTTGTGAACAATAATTTTAATATACGCCCGCTTATCATAAACAATCCTGATATTGGAATAGAATGTCTATGGATTCATATTTAAAATAAACATTAACAATTTACGCTCACACTACTAATGACGATATACATACGTCATTTCAAAGATAAAATCAATCAGGCTTCTTTTGACATTTGGGTTTTTTATTGAAATAATGACAAGGTATCGACCTTTAGAGCCTATATTTTGTATCTGTACTTTTATCATTAACGAATATCGGTCAAATTTCAGCCAATGAGCGCGTACTAGATAAGTCAACAGTTTATTGGCGCAATTTCCGAGGTAAAATACTAAGTGACATTTAAAAACCACAGACAAATTTTAATGTTTTGTTTCATTCTATAGGTACTGTGGCAATAAACAAACTTTTCTTTTTCTTTCTCCGGGAAAATAGCACAGGTGTTGAATTGAGATACAGTGTATCTAATCAATCAATCGTTTTGCAGTTGCTATTAAAGATTCGCAGGCGCTTCGAAATATTATTTATTAATTTATTAATATTTCATTGAATAAAAAATGCGTCGTATTAAAATATAAACGATTCATCAAACTAAATACAAATATAAAAAACGAGTTTCGTATTGTCGATTAAAAAAAAACTTCTATTTTCGTCCTACTAAGTCTTATAATGCTTTATTTAACTTCTATTTATTTTAGGATCTAGAATCTCTCTTCCAATTCAGATTGCTGTTGATGTCTTAGAGAACTCTTTATATTGAGATGATTCTGGTGAATTAGTAATGTAACATTATTTTATACATTTCGTACGACCTACATTTAAGATGCACTATCGATTAATTTTAAGTAATTTAATTAATTGACCTCCGTGGTCGAGTAGTGTGTACACCGGTTTTCATGGGTACGCTACTCCGAGGTCACGGGTTCGATTCCCGACCGAGTCGATGTACAAAAACTTTATTAATTTTCTATGTTGTCTTGGGTCTGGGTGTGTGTAGTACCGTCGTTAAATGGCTTAGCTACTAACCTTGAAACAGAGAAATGTAAGTGATATTTCTAATAAAAAAAAAAAATAGTTTAACAGATGTAACAAAATACTACACGTATTTATAAAAACATTTTTTATAGAGATTTTTTATTATTTGATGTTTGTTTGCTAGCGATGTGTTTTTTCTTATATTTTTTAGTAGTTTTCTGATATGTTTGACGTATTAACGTTTCAAGCGCTTTGAAGCATTTTCTGCGACATTTTTCTTTCGTTAGATCGAATGGCGGTGACTGGGGCGATTCATAGTCGTTGAAGGAGTTTGTTATTCCATTTACTATTGAATTCAAAGCTTGCATTGCGTCACTTAGAACATTTACCAATGATGTTTGGAACTTATATTTAAATATAAAAAATACTGAGACTTTATAATAGAATATTATTTCTTTAAAAAAAATAAAGCTACGACTGTTTCATTTAAGACTACAGTGATATAACACACAACATAAACATATGAAATACGCTATATTCATCCTGAAACAATCAACAATTATAATAATAGTATATATATTAACAATTATATCATTATTAGTTGTAGCGTGAACCGACAAGAAGTAACGAAAAACTAAGCTATTAACATTTTATAATTATATTCTATAATCTAAAGTTTCTTGTTATGGCCGAGATGGCCCAGTGGTTAAAACGCGTGCATCTTAACCGATGATTGCGGATTCAAACGCAAGCACTACTAAATTTTGAAGTGCTTAATTTGTATTTATAGTTTTTCTCATGCTTGGTTGTTAAGGAAAACATCGTGAAGTAACCTTCATGTCAAATTCCAATGAAATTCCTTATCCTCAAAGGGAGAGGACGTCTTAGCCCAGCTGTGGGATGTACGGGCTGATGATAATAATCTAAATTTCTTGTCAAATCTGTTGATAGCTTAAATAGATTTGTTTTACTAATTATCTAATATTATCTGCGGAATCATAAAAAAGTACATTTCTTCAAAATAAAGGATGTTTTGAGTTATCGGAGTCGAGTTTGGTATTTATGTTTACAATTTTCGTCACTGTTTCTATAAACAATCAACAAACTTGTTGTAATCAATGTTACACAACATTAATATGAATTTATTAACAGGATATCTTTAAGTATTCTTTTTTATTTTATACGCCTGGATATCTTGAACTTGATGATAAATTACATCATAATTTCATCTTTATTAAACAATCGAATCGAGAGCTGAGGTGGCCCAGAACGCGTGCATCTTAACCGATGATTTCGGGTTCAAACCCAGGCAAGCTCCACTATATACGAGTATATATGTACTTAAATTGTGTTTATAATGCATCTCGTGCTCGGCGGTGAAGGAAAAAATCGCGAGGAAACTTGTATATGTCTAATTTCATTGAAATTCTGCCACATGTGCATTCCACCAACCCGCATTGGAACAGCGTGGTGAAATATGTTCCAAGCCCTCTCCTTAATGGGAGAGGATTAACCCGGCAGTGGGAAATTTACAGGCTGTTACTTTGCTAAACAATCGAACAATTCGATTTCGCGAAATATGTTGTTTTTACTATATCCTTACAAAATTCTCACACAAAATTCAAATGTCAGTTGTAAAATTTCATAAGTAAGGGACTTATAATATATTCTTAAGTAAGAATCGGTCTATGCATCTGAGTGTGTAACTAAAACGCCAATTATTATTCCGCCAATCAGTAATGTGTATTGCAACAGGCAATTTTGATATTTGAAATCCTTAGTAATCCAGCTGCAACGCCTATCGCTAAAACCTATTCGAAATTCAAATTTATGATCCCTCTATAATCTCTTGGAAGAACGAGCATTATTTTTAAATCATACTATGTATGAATATTATTGTTTTTTTTTATAATTAATTAATTGGTAGGCAAGCGGGCAAATAGGCCGGACGGTAAGTGGTCACCACCACTCATAGACTTATAAATTGAAATCGCGGTGGGAACTAAAATGTTATGTTTTGTGTCTGTAGTTACACTGGCTCACTCACCCTTCAAATTCGAACACAACAATACTAAGTACTGTTGTTTTGCTGTAGAATATCTGATGATCGAGGGGTCAAACAAGGCCTTACGACAATACCACAAATTAATTAAGAAATTACTAATATTCCTATTTACCCCCCTTAAACTTATCACTTGTGTTGGGATTGAGTACGACATTATTGTCCTCCTGACCCCTTGGGCTATACTAGACTCTTACATAGGTAGGCCGCTGATAAACCATTGCGCTATTGACGCATCGAATTCTATTATATTTTTATGGAATGTAACATTGATAATTGTCACGGTCGATCTAGACTATCCACCTTTTAAAAAGATTCGGTCATTTAAAAACACGCAAAATTATTTCTAAAATGAAAACCTGTCTTTGAACAGAAATAAATAATCAACGATTGATTGAACGAGGAATACGTAAGGTTCCGTGATAGATTTTTATTAATTTTCTAAGTATTTAAATATAATTTATTAAGATTGTCCACTCGACGCATACGTAACTTTCAACAGTACAAATACGATGATTTAAGTTCGATTTAATATGAATCTTTTTCTTGGTGGTGAAAGAAAACATGTAAAAAAACATATCGCAAAATATCGTGAAGAAATTAATGTCAGATTCTACCACAGGTACAAATATCAATTTAAAGTTCTCACCAACAAAAGAGGCAGTCTAAGCCCAGTGGTAAGGTAGGAAATCATAATTTCCTGTTACTTTAGACAGTTTTAAGTAACGTTCTGAAATGCTCCGATACCTTACCTAATTTTCCACTTAATTAGTTAAGGCAAAATGTATGTTCGGAAATTCCACCATACTACACCAATGTGGGATTGTGGATACACATTTTTTTTAAATATGCAGGTTTTATTATGTTTTCTTTTTCTTCGTCACCAAGCACGAGATGAATTGTAAACTCAAATTGATCACATGAAAATTTAAAAGATCTTGTTCCGAAGCCCACCGTCTTCGCATAAAGTTATTACTTTATATAAAATAATATTTTATTTGAGTATTAATTTTTAATATATAATTTAATATAAATAGTTTGTGAGCAATGCACTTTACATTAAAAAAAAAACAATTAATATCTTTAATTTATTGGATAAAAAAGAAACATATAAAGTTAAGGAAAATATTTGTCAACTTTATCACCTTTGTGTTTGTGTGTGAAAATAATAGCATAAATAGTAACCGGTAAAACCAGCGGCCATCATTCTGAATTTTCCATAGACTTGAGACTCATAAAAGAATAACTCAAAAAAATAATATTTAACAGCGCAATTAATAATCAAACGACTGACCGGAAATGAAAACAATACTCTAATAAATACTTCTTACAGTTTTCAGAGAATATATTTTATTTAAAAAAAAAATAGTTTATTATATCACGTAATAATACAATAATACGTAAAATAATAAACCCGTTAAAATGTAGGTGCGATTACAGATTTATTGTAATTTATACAAAAAATACAATGTCACTTCTAAATTTATTAACAGCTATGTTTTTCCTCAGATGCCCACGCGCAGGGCGAGCGTCTCGAGTCATTGCATACAGTCATACATTGTATACAGTCTGCGACGGACTGTGTTGACGACTGGACGTCGCGATGGCGAAGATTACATTATTCGTAGTATTGTCAGCTTTATACATCATAAGAACACGCGCATACACAGTACCACCCGCTAAACTAGAAGCCATTTATCCCAAAGGACTCAAAGTATCAGTCCCAGGTAAGTACTTTATAATTTTATCCCAAGAAAACAATAACATTGTTCAAATACCTACGTAATTGTTTTATAAGTATTTTCGAGATGTAATTTATACGTATTACTCAGTTATAGTAAAATAAAGTTACTTTATTTTAATATTATATTTACTACTTCTTGTTAAAATGTTTTTACGGTATTTGTCATAAAACTGTTTTTTTGTTAGTTTAGTTTTGACGTGGTTGTATTATTCAATTATATAGTAAAATGGAGCGATTTTGATACATATATTTGCTGCAATTTTCATTGCCTCTAATATGTTTTAAGGAAGTCACTGATATTTATATAAAATAGTATTATTCAACACCAAGTTATCGTGTTCTTTGAGGCATGGAATAGCACCATTACCACAACCATTACAACATCCTATAAATTTCCCACTGCTGGGCTAAGGCCTCCTCCCTTTGAAGATAATGTTAGGAACATATTCCACCACGCTGTTCCATTGTAGTTTGGTGAAATACACATGTGACAGAATTTTTATGAAATTAGACATTGCAGGTTTCCTACCGATGTTTTCCTTCATAGTTGAGCACGAGATGAATTATAAACACAAATTAAACACATATAGTGCTGCTTGTCTGTCATTTTGTCTGCTTATCGGACAAGATGCACGCGTTCTAACCACTGGGCAATCTCGGCTCTTTACGGTAGCTTTAATTTAATTAAAACAAAAATATATTTTGATTCGTTTACGTAGTGCAGTAGCTATACCAGTTAGAACTACTTTCTTCAGAATTATTGATACTAATTATAGTGAAATCGTAATATATTTTGTTATATCCAATTAGTATATCTCGGTATGTGATATATTGTGTCAAACGTGTATCTTACATTTTCTTTACAAAATAAAATCCCTTTCAAATACGAGTCCCAGAAGCTTTATTAAACTGCTTAAAACAATTATTGTCTCTCTTATCTTCTGATATTAAGTCACCTATATAACATATCGTACATACACGTCGGTTGAAAATCTATCACCTATATTCAGAACTTTCAAATACTAATTAAAAGTTAATATTTTGTCAAAATCAAAATCAAAATAAACTTTATTCAAGTAGGCTTTTACAAGCACTTTTGAATCGTCATTTTACAATTAAGTGAAGCTACCACCGGTTCGGAAAGTAGATTATACCGAGAAGAACCGGCAAGAAACTCAGTAGTTAATCTTTTTCAACGTTTAAAAAATACAATTTCAATTTTTTTTTGGCAATAATATTTTGTAAATTCTTAATACTTTGTCAATTAATTTTATCAATGAGATTTGAAATTCGATAAAATTTTATACCAAAACAATTAATTTTGTGTGTTGGTTTTTTGTGTGAGGAAAACCAACTGCTTAATTTATCAACAACCATAAAAAAAAATATACACAATTGGTCATTTATGTCATTCCATCAATTGGTCGATCTTAATTTCAACAGGATATCCTTAGAAATAAATAGAAATTTTAACAAAAAGAAAAACCGACTTCAAACAAACCACTATTTTAAAACAATCACTAAAGAGTAATAAAAATAATTGCGTATTCAACATATATTTTAGAGTCTTCCTAAGTTAAATGAAATGAAAAATATTAAACTACTCAAAAGTAGATTTACGATTATATAACGAAGTTATAGTTATTGTTATATTTGGAGCCGAATTGATAACCTTTTTTGAAGTCGGTTGAAAATTTAGGATTTTTTGTTTTGAAAGAATAACCAATGTACTCATTTTTCATTTTTCAACTGACAGGATCGAACTCCCGACTTATCATATCATATCGCTAATCTATTGAGGCCTTAATGAAGCCTACATAGATAGATTCATAATAATATAGTCAGAGCTACGTACGATGTCCACTTTAGTACAGTTAGGTATAAAAACTATTTAATGTTAGAGCAAAATTACGAAACTTTCAACCACATTACCGGTTAAAATTAGTTCTAACCGGTATAGAGTTTGGAGAGTTTTTTTTTTTTAATAATAAAATATAGGTAGTTGTCTTTACTTCCAAATGGGTCTGTTGATAACTACCAGCATCATCACTATTAGAAATATTACACAGTACACTGCCTTCGTACTTAAATATATATTTGTTCTACGTGTCTACCAAACATACAAATGATACTTAAATATTCTAAGTATTTCAATGTTTTTTTTTGTTTCAAATATACAAGGTTATCATAAATTGTAAGCTATTTCTTTGGCATATTATTTATTTAGTAGTGTTTAATTCAAGTGATATGGTAATTAGTAAGGAAAATAATTTAATGAATATGTTCGATTATGTATATTTGATGATCTATACACACAATCAATTGAACTATGCGATTATTGACACACAAAGATATCTATATCTATACACACAATAAAATTGGTGGGTCTGTTTGTAATATTAAAATAGCCCTTTTTTATTCAATGCATATGTACCTTTACACGGTACATATACCAAAATAATTTTTTTTACAACTTTTGTCGTTCTGTCTGTTTGTTCCGGCTAATCACTGGAAAGGCTGGACCGATTTTGACGGAACTTTCACTGGCAGATAATAGGGAGTATCTAAGGCTACAACGCGTAAGTACCGGGCACAGCTAGTATTTTTATAAAACTTTTGATTACTCAAAACACACAACTTTGCTATTTCTGTCACAGTTATAGTCTTTACATTTTTTGTCTTTTTATGGGTCGTTATAATATCACAAAATAATTTTGTCTGGTAATTCAATTATTAAATAGCATATTGAACAACAACAACAGCCTGTAAATTTCCCACTGCATGGCTAAGGCCTCGTCTCACTTTGAGGAGAAGGTTTGGAACATATTTCACCACGCTGTTCCAATACACCCGCATGGTGGAATACAAATGTGGTAGAATCTCTATGAAATTAACTACATGCAGGCTTGGACACCTTTCGATGTTTTCCTTCACCGCCGAACTCGAGAATAATAATGAAAATTCAGTTGTGCTTGCTAGGGCTTGCATCCGCCAATCCTCAGTTCAGATAAACGCTCTCTAACTGAACTCTAGCTCTAAACACTGTACATATTAACAATTATTTTCATTTATTTCTGCCATAATTTATACCATTCCCCAAAATTAACACATATTGTCATATTATTTGCTGGTAAAATATGGATTGAGTAACCTACCCAGAGAGCTGCATATTATTCGATACAAGATTTTATAGACGATAAAAAAGCGTTGAGTTAATACCTGTTGACTTCCAAGCAAAGTATATTAATTGAAATAATTGTATTTAACTAACATGACTTTGTATTTTTTAAATGTTAAAAAAGTGTAACTACTGAGTTTCTTGCCGGTTCGTCTCGGTAGAATCTACTTTCCGAACCGGTGGTAGCTTCACTTAATTGTAAAATGACGATTCAAAAGTGCTTGTAATAGGACTTACCAACTGGTACATTGTCATGTATTCTTGTTATAATCATATATCTAAAACGATATTCCAAATCAAGAATCATCTTTGGAAAAAATGATGCCCAAATAATTGGTCATATAAGAGTTTTTGTCATGGTGTAACGGAACACCGAAAAGGTTTACGATTAAATTTTGTCAGATTATAAAAAAAAGTAGTGTAACTTAGCAAGCATAGGTTGATGACACAGCTTTTTTATCATCTGTTACGTTCGTTAACCCGCGAGTTAATGTTCTTTTGCTCATAAACTGGTTCTAATATAAAAACATGGAAATGATTATTATATGTAATTGCCGGACTAAACTAAATATATTACATAGAGAAAAAATCTTCGCGATACTTAATTTAATTTATTCAAAACCTATTAAGAGATGTACAATGAACTGTAGTTATTATTGTAAGGAAATTGTTATTTTATCTAAATATATCATCGGATTGTATGATATCATTTAGAATAATTCCCGGTTTGAAAATTGTTGTTCAAATATATAATATTAATAATATTAATAGCCTAAGAAATCAAATCAGCATCCTTATAGGTATATCCTTTCTGATTTCATGCCATACTTGTTGATAAGTCACTACTGCCCATAGACCGCAACCAGCCTTGAGATCTAAGATGTTATGTTCCTAGTGCCTGTTGTTACACTGGCTTACTCAGCCTGTACTCAGAACATAAAAATACTAAGTATTGCTGTAAGTTATATATGACGAGTGGATTGTAGCACAAAGCTCTACGACCAAATAAATAATAAGTCATTTCAAGCTAATTTCGATAAGTCAGTGGTTACAATGTTATCCACAGGTTTCAAACATTTTTCTATCAGGCAGGTTACGTATAACTTCAGCCACACAATATATACAGGTTTCTGATGAATTAATTGCAAATTAAATATGCAAAGCTTTATAATTCTTGCCCTGATTTGAACCCTCAATCGAATAACAAATGACGTCACGACTTGCTTGCTAAATCTAAACTAAAAATGTTTTACAGATGATGGCTTTTCACTATTCGCATTCCATGGAAACTTGAACCAAGAAATGGAAGGGTTAGAAGCAGGTCAGTGGTCACGTGATATCACCAAACCCAAGAATGGAACATGGATCTTCAGAGATCGTAATGCTGAACTAAAAATCGGTGACAAAATTTACTTCTGGACTTATGTGATCAAAAATGGGCTGGGTTACAGACAGGATGACGGAGAATGGACAGTTACTGGTAAGTTAATAAGGGTTAGTTCTCCTCTTCTTTTAAGAAGTTTTGAGATTTATCTCCACACGCTGGTTACATTTCTGTGCTGGTTCATATCTAGCTAATTCTCAATATTGGTTCTTGAATATTACATATGGTAGTTTAAGCACATTTTTGGTAGGATAGAATAAATTTAAAGGTTAAGGAACTTTCTCACCCATTAAGAACCTTACGTACAATAAGCTATATATAACTTATATATAAAGTTGGTTTAAATAGCTGTATCTGCGGCAGTATATGCCTACAGTGACCGATAAAAGTATGGATACATTGAACATGTTATATGGATATATCACAATCAATATTTTAGCAGCATTAATTTAATTCAATTAGGTAATCGACATCGATAGTTTGACGACCGCCGTGGTCGAGTAGTGTGTGTCCGAGGTCTCGGGTTCGATTCCCGGCAGAGTTTATGTAGAAAATTTTTTATGTTGCCTTGGGTCTGGGTATATGTGGTACCGTCGTTACTTTAGCTACTTCCACTGGGATCAGAGTAATGTATGGGATGTTGTCCAACATATTTTTTAATCATAATTTAAATAATCTATGACAATATATTTTATGTTCATGTGGTACTTAACTAACTTATTTCTTATAACTTAGAATTATAGAATATTAATAAAATTACAATAAAAAACACTATTTATAAAATATTTTATGATAAGAAAGAAAAAAATGTTTTTCTTAGTTTCTCTGAAACCACATTTGAATTAATCAACGTTTGTAAATTTATCACTCCAAAAAAGTCCCGTTTACATGATAAGGGACGCTTAAAGATAAGCTTATTTAATTTAAAACTTATGTTATTACATAAATATGACTCAGTATTTCATTGATAGCAAAAAATAGTAAACAAAATAAGATTACATCAGAAACATAATATACAAGGTGCTTGGTCAAACAAAGCAAAAAAAAATCATTACAAATATTACGAATTTATACATTTATAAGTTACTAACACATATACAGAGAAGAATTAAAACGAACTAAGATGAAGCTCGATATTTAGACATTATCTACGAATGTCAGACATTCGTAGATGTCGAACGAGTCGAGTTCACCGAATAAAAATAAAAAACATGGTAAATATCCCGCAGTTAATAACTTTAGTAATAAAAATAACCATGTTAATGTAAAATCTTATATAGAACTAAGATGAGATAAGAAATAATGCCGGAGAAAAATATTAGGAAAGCATTTCTCTCGAGTAACTAAAGGTATTATCTGCAAATTGCCATTATAATATTTTGGATACGTGTGAATTTTATGATTCAATTACACACAAGTGTTACGACGTGTTAATCACATTTTAACCAGTATAATAAAATATTTCCAGAATTTGTCACCGATGATGGCAGCCCATCCCCAGCACCACCACCAAGACCTGGATCTGGACCAGCACCTGGACCTACTTCTGGTCCAACTCCTGCCCCCGTGCCAGTAACCACTCGTCCGAAATGCGACCTTTCTGTAACCGTTGTGCAGGGCCTTGGCGAAGTCTGCCAAGGAGCACTTATCTTCTCTGAAGATTTTAACCAACAAAATATTAATGAGTTAAGCAATTGGGAACCAGAGGTCATGTTCCCTCAAGAACCGGTTAGTAAAAACATGTTTGCAATGCTTAAACTTGCTTAAGAGACCACTTAAACAAGTTAAACTTTTTTAGTGTTAATATTCTATAATATCGGTGACGACTAGCTTGTATAGGTAACATATTACCATCTTTAATAACCCTTAATAAAAATTACACGTTTTCGTTTAGCGTTTGTGTCATAATTGCTATTTTATTATCAAATTATAAAGCTATTAATACATAAATTCCTTTTGTTATGAACGCTTACTTGCCTCTTTGTGTCACAAATGTATATTTATGTGATCGTGTACGTTTAGCAATGTAAAAGTTATTAAACAAACGCATAAATAGCTAAACAAGCATATAATGTGCCAGATTACCTGAATTGCTCATTAGTGTAGTAACGTAAAGTTAAAGTTAAACCACACATCAGCCCACATCAGCCCACATCTTACTATATAGTTCCAGAACCTATATTATATAGGGACATAAAATACAGTATCGATAGACGAAAGGAAAATCACAATTTCATCTTAATTGTATGCCGAGCCGAGATGGCTGAGTGTTTAGAACGGGTTTGGAAAATATTCCACCACGCTGTTTCCTGATGAAATTAGACACAGGCAGGTTTCCTCACGATGTTTTCCTTCACCGCCGAGCATGAGATGATATATAAACACATATATATAGTGGTACTTGCCTGGGTTTTAACCCAAAATCATCGGTTAAGATGCATGCGTTCTAACCACTGGGCCAGCTCGCATTGTTTCGTAAATTCTTGGTAGCTTACTCGGGTATTCATTGGACACAATAAGTAAAATGTTATCTGGTATAACAGTATATCCTGACCTTTATAAATTAATGTGCGTAGACTACGCAATTTTTGGTGTCCCATCTTGTATCGTATCTCGTACTGGGTCATCCGTGCCATGTATATTCGTGCTTCTTTATTGAATGAAATATTTACAAAATCACCACTTTGTTACATATTTGTAAACAAACACAAAAAGTCTTAAGTTATTGCAAACAACTCTACAGAAAAGACTTTTTCAAAATAGGTATGTGAGTGGTCACCAACGCCCAAATTCATTTTTTGCTTTTTATAATTTGCCAACAAACTTGGGAACTAAGATTATAAGTTCCTTTGGTCTAGTTACAGTGAGTCACTTACGGGACACAATAACACGACGTATTGTTTTAAAATCAATGAAATGCTGCTGGCGTTCATTTAACCCAAATAGATCCTTACACATTTATTCTATTTGACTCATCTAAAACATCATTTCTATTTTTAAATATCAATAGCAATTAAACATTAGAGTTGTTTATTTTCCTTATGTTATCAGGAAAATAGTTAATAGTTTCCCGATCTACTTTATCACTTATGCCTTATCTTAGTACAGGTCGAAATAGAAGATCATAGTTAATTATTTTATTAAGCGTGTTGACCTTGAATCTAATGATTCAAATTTCAATTTCAAATTCTCTTCTAATTGCTGTGGGAAATTTCAAATGATTTCAAATATTTATTATGGACAGTGTACCTCCTAATATCTTTATTCAAAGAAAATTAAACAAGGTTTTATTTCAAGCTTGTCATGTCGCTTATGTGCGAAATTATAAGATTAGCCAATGTTAGTCAATTTCATAAAATAAAAGCTTCTTTTCTTTCGAGGAAATAGTTTTGGAGATTATTTCACCACGTTGCTTTGAATTGATGGATATATGGGGGCGAATTATATTGACTCTATAAACATGCAGATTTCTTAATTATATTTGCCTAGGTTTCAACCTGTAATCATCGGTTAAGATACATGCTTTCCAACCACTAGATCACACCGACTCTTAAAATTTGCATACAAAAAATTATATCAATAATATTTCTATTTTTTACTTTCAGGACTATCCGTTTAACGCTTATGTAAGCGACAATACTTTAAGTTTAGATCGCGGAAGCTTAAAAATAAACCCCCTACTTACCGAATCGCAGTTTCATGAAGGATTCTTGAACGAAGACTGGGATTTGACTAACACGTAAGTCCTTACACATACTAATTGCTTAAACGTTAATGTATAATGTACGTGTAAAATTATATTCATGTCATTAAGGATATGATATACTCTTTTAACTACGCTAAATGTATCAGGAGTTTGGAGTTATCAAGCCAAATTATGAATGATTTATCTGTTCCAGTAGGTATATATGTATCTTAGACATTTAGACAGACAGTTAGACATTTAAAGGAAATGCTTCAATTATAATTTGATGTACTTACTACACAAAAATTTTTAAACAATGTTTGTTTTTGGAAAGTTTACTATTTTCCGTATTTTTTCATGGCAAATACATTATACGTAATAATATTTCAGATGCACAGGAAAAGTAAGCACGAAGGAATGCTCTCAAACGGCTTCTGGGGCTCAAATTCTACCTCCAGTTATCACCGGAAAGATCAACACTCGGAATCACTTTAATTTTAAGTTTGGAAAAATTGAAATCCGTGCCAAATTACCCTCTGGTAGCTGGTTAATACCAGGTAATTAGTAAAAACTATTTTATTCTACATACCGTGGACCGTTAGGCCGGCGTCTTAGATGAAGACTGGATTTGGAAGGACAACCGGAACCGTTCACCTTACTTCGAACCTCAACAGAAGCCTATATACAGCTTTTGATAGATTGTTTGTCTTCTTGATTAAATATTCCATAACAAGCTCATACGCTAATTAAAATTATGAATTAGTAAGTCAAGTACTTTTAACGGGAATAAATAGAGCCGCTTTGTGTTCAGAACCCTCTTTCTTTCACATGTGTTTGGACGTTTGACAAGTAAAATAAAATACTATAGGGTCAGAAAAACAATTACCTAATAAAACAGAGAATCTAATTGTTTTTCGCACAATGCTTAATAAAAGAACAACAATCAAACCGATTATCAAAGGAAAACAATATTGGATCCATTTTATTGCTCTTTGGGCGATGTTTGGAATGCAGGTCACTTAGTCTATCTTTTAATTAACATGTTGTGCTCGAACTTTGTCAAAGCGCTTCAAATACACACGCGCTAATTACGTCACTTGACTTCCTATGAAATAACTTTCAATTTTGGTACTAATTGAGAATTGGTTGTGACTTTAGATCGATATATAACTTTAGCTTTAATTATAAATAATAAAATAAATAAATATGAGACAACATCACATACATTACTCTGATCCTAATGTAAGTAGCTAAGCACTTGTGTTATGGTAAATCAGGAGTAACGACGGTACCACAAACACCCAGGCTCAAGATATCATAGCCAACTAATGAACTTTTTCTACGTTGACGCGGCTGGGAATAGAACCTGGGACCTCAACGTGGCGTACCCATGAAAACCGGTATACACACCACTCGACCAAGGAGGTCGTCAAAATTATATCATCAATTATGCAACTAGAACTACTAAATGTAATAATTTTCTTTTCAGAATTGAACCTGGAGCCACGTGATAACGTGTATGGAAATCAACGCTATGAATCAGGTCTTATCAGGGTAGCGTATGCCAAGGGAAATCCAGCATTTGCAAAGAAGTTAAGCGCTGGACCAATTTTATCAGACACCGATCCTTACAGAACGTTTCTTTTGAAGGAAGCTCTTGGTATTAACAGCTGGAACAAAGACTTTCATACTTACACTTTAATTTGGAAACCAAGTAAGTTATAGATATCAAAACTTTACATTTATACCAATGTTTGAATGGCACGTAGATCTAATAGCGAGATTATTATAAGACTGCAGATTCCGAGGTCTTGGGATTCACCTCATGGTGGGTTTATAAAAAATGTTGCTTTGGTTTTATGTAGAAAATTACCAAAACTATAATTCACTTGTACTTTATTCCAAAAGTCTTGTTCATTTGTTTACAATGAATTCAATCACAACTTCTTATAAATAGTTTTATTAACATGGTTATTCTAAAAAGGTAACATTTCAGGTATGATAAATAATGCGTCTAATTTGCAACTGACGATAAATGAGCAACTCAAAATTGTCCAACACTTTGCATTAAAAACACGCTTGATTTACATTTTAACCCATATAAAATATATTAATTCAAAACCAAATTTCTCCAATTCAATGTACTACATAACATGTTGAAAATAAACGTCAACATCACACCGCCGCGATTTGATAAATAATAACAAAATGAACCAACCAGTTGAAAGTCTATCAATAATAAATTGATTTGTCAGGTTGAATGTAAATTTAAACAATCGTTAAGCAAATATTATTCACAAAAAATCACTAATACTGATCGTATTTTTGTTTTCCAGATGGTATCCAACTTTTTGTAGATGGTAAACAATATGGCGAAGTGAATCCAGGGGAAGGTTTCTACTCCAGTGGCCGAGACCATGCTGTACCTCATGCTTCTATTTGGCTCAAGGGAACCGTAATGGCACCTCTCGATCAACTGGTATACTATCGTTAAAAAAATATATATTCGATTCGGGACTTACTTTGGTCATTATTCCATTTATACAATTTTAATGGCTTACATTCATTGTTTTTAAACACATTACCAAAAATCTTCTTGAGTTATTTTGGTTTATGGTTAAACTAATTTAAGTTACTGCATATTTGGCTGTATGTAAGCTACAGGATTAAAACTCCAGATCGAGCGAATAAAAACTCACTAAGTTTGTCTATCAAGGAATGCGTAATATTCATAAATTTGGAGATTATCCGTATTTACGCTCCTATGACTCGGAAAAATGGAGTTATATTGAATATGAATGTAAATTCATTGTTCTAGAGATTAGAATACGTGATCACGAATTAAAATCCGGAAGGATCACACTGATTCTTCAAGTAGGGTGAAGGTATCGGGTAAAATCCTTCATATCTCACAAATCCCATTTAATTTAACATGTAAATACTTCCACCAATTTGAATGAAGGATTTTGCAATGGAATTTGACTTGCCTTCTTGTTTATTTATATCATGTTATATCTACAGTTCTACATATCCCTTGGCGTGCGTGTTGGGGGTATCTACGACTTTCCTGACGGTCCTGACAAACCATGGAAGAATCGTAACAGCAAAGCGCTCTTTAAGTTCTGGGAAAGTAAAGATTCCTGGTTCCCAACTTGGTTCTCGCCTGAAATGCTCGTGGACTCCGTCAAAGTTTTTGCTTTGTAATTTGATAATATAATAGACTTTAATTATAATACACTGTTTAATTATTTATGTCTATACCTACTTCCAATTGATATCAGCTTTTCAATAAAGGAAAGAATCTCGGCCGACATAATATGTTTAAGTAACTCTCAATATTCTTTTATCGAGATTTCACGCTAAGCGTCTAAGCGAATCTGACACATTTAATACCAATGGCTAAAATCCGCAAAATTATTTGTTTTCACTACCAATTATTTTTAATGAATACTTCCTTCAGTAAAACCTTAGTTTCTCAAAAACGTTTACGCTCTGATTCAATTTTAATTGAACTTTTTTCAGATTCATTTGTCGATAATTGAAATCTCACATTTAGCATACGCTGACCAGGGTCCGTCTGCACACTAATGTAATGGCACATCTGTGTGCCACTTCTTTTTATTGTAAGAAATCGAACTCCTCTTAAAGTTTTACTTGGTAAATTAAGAGAAATAATTATAATTTATTTATGAAAAAAAAATAATCACAGAATCAGATGGTGTGAAAAAATATCGTTACCAGAGCTGCCGAGATTACAAACTTTTTAAACCAATTTAATAGAAACAGCTTGAGAATTTAGTGGCTAATTTTTAATCTATAATAAGTCAAACTTGAATGAATACTAATAATATAAAACATGTAATAAATAATATACATAGACTACATACACACACGTACATATATCATACGCAAAGACTATTTATAAAAAATATAATCATAGAACTCTGGGCGCCCTAAAACCAGAATATTTTAATTGTGTAATTGAACCCAGAATGTATCATTGAATAAAATGACAGACTTTGCCGGTTCGTAACGTGTGATAGCTGTTATCAGCCTGAAACAATAGGTGCGTACATCCTATCCTTAAGCCAATCCTCAGTCCTCTTAAACGGGTCTCGTGAGATAGACGTCACACATCATGGGATGGCAAATGTTGCTAATTGTTTTCACGTCTTTGTACTTCGGATTTGTGATGAGCAATCTACCAGACTTAAAGATTGAAGCAATGAGTCCGAGAGGGATAAAAATTAGAATGCCAGGTAGGCAATATTTTTTTTCAAATTTGTCTTAGCTTTTTTAAATGAAAAATTATTCCCTGCTTACTCTTCTTGACATGAAAAACTACGTAAAAATGTGTTACTTCATTAATACTTTTTTTTTAAATAAATTTAGAAAATTATTCGACTTATCAACAAAATGCGTCCATTTATTCGTATATTTATTTTATTATTAATCTTTGTTGATTTTATTATTAATATATTAATATATTAATGAAATGAATGTATATTTATTCAAAAGAGGTCTTATAGATAGCCTTCACAATACTAGGTATACCTGGGTCGGTTTTATTTCAAATTGGTTATAGGGTAAGTAGTTACAATATATTTAATCCTATTCAAATTTTAGACGCTGGATTTTCATCATTCACGATCACTGCCAATCTCAGACGGGGCCTTCATACGACACAGTGGAAAAATACAATACCATCGGCGAAAAATGGATTTTGGACCTCCGTAGACCGAAATATCGATTTACGCTTAGGAGACGTGGTATATTGCAATATAATAGTCTACAAAAAAAATGTCAAAATACAAGAAAATAGAATATGGACTGTTCGTGGCAAGTATCCGTGTTGATAGTGTACATAATTTACACAATTTTCCTTAATCTCTTACGTAATATATACAATACATCAATAATTATAACTTAAAATAACATAAACATTTTGTACATTAAGATTATTGATGGCTTGGAACAATTCTATGAGGCCTATGAACCACTTGGGAACTAAGATGCTATATCTTTTGTATCTGTTTCATCGTGGGCCTCATACTTCAAATCGGAAAAACAGCGGTAGAATATATGAGATTAGGTGATGCTTATATTATATGCAAATGGTCTTCCACAATGCCCTACTGACTTTATATGAACTAGTTACCAAAAACGTCTATGTCCTTTCTCAGGCTCTACACTATTTGTGTACCAAGTTATTTTTTTGTTTATCACTAGCTCGACTACATTTATCCTCGTTTGTTGATGTTAATTATTAACTATTTGTGTAGAATTGGTGCCGGATACAGAATATTCAAATTGTGTTATCTCCGAAACGCGTACACCATGCTCGAATCAAATTTGTAAAAATAGTTTGATCTTCAGCGAAGAATTCAATAACGATAAGTTGACGTGGAAAAAGGAGGTCATGTTTCCACAGGAGCCTGTAAGTCTTATATTTAATAACATAATGAGATATTTACCATTGATAGAATAGTTGTACGCGTATAAACATAAATATATATCAACAGTTTGGAAACCGTTTAAGAAACGGTCTCAGTGCTGTTATTCCTCAGGGCTTCTCTGTACTCTTTTGCTTTCTATCTTCATCAATACTGTTGCCATCTTCTCTCATCTATTGTCTATTACTATCTCATCTAAGTGTCTTCACTTGTATGCTGATTGCTTGCAAATCTAATTTACCAAACCAGTTGAGAATATTATAGATGTCATTAATCGAAAACCTCAATATTAACTAACTACTACTACTAACTTTGGATAAGTCATTAGGATTATTAAAATGCTAGCAAATCAAGAATATTCTAACAATAAGGGATCTTTGAATGCCCTTTGTTTATCTCTCAATACAACGACTTTAGTTAATAGTCATAAGATTTTTTACTCGTTTTTATTTCGTATATGCAATAAATTGTATGTTATATTATCACTATGATGTGGCCTAAATCAATTGTAAAGTGAGAAATAATAATTTTATAACATAAATAATATAATCGCTGCACTTCTTTAATAGATATTGTTACTCTTATGTATGTTCAAAAAACTAAAACCAATATCAATTTAAATATGGGAACAGAATGGACCTGATGATGACAAACTGAAAAACATACTATGTACATAACCAATCGCCACAATTTTCTAGAATTTAATTTAATATTTCAACTGTAATGATTATCAAAGAATATCACGGCGAAACCTACACGTATCAGAATAAATTGTTAGCTATGATGAAAGCCGACATGACCCAGTGGTTAGGACGCGTACATCTTAACCGATGATTGCGGGTTCAAACCCAGGCAAACACTACTGAATATTCATGTGCTTAATTTGTCTTTATAACTCATCCCGTGCTCGGCGGTGAAGGAAAACATCGTGAGAAAACCTGCATGTGTCTAATTTCATATCAATTCTACCACATGTGTATTCCACCAACCCGCATTGGAACAGCGTGGTGAAATATGATCGAAACCTTCTTCTCAAAGGGAGACGAGGCTTTAGCCCAGCAGTGGGAAATTGACAGGCAGTTGTTGTTGTTGTTTGTTGTATGACAAAAGCTGAACAATATAGTTCATCTAGTCGTTTGTCTGATTTCACGGTATCTTCACCAGCTGTGGAATTTTTACTATCTATTGTATCTGAATCTTTATTCTAATTATTTACTTCTTTGTTTAAAAGGACTATCCGTTCAACGCATACGAAACAAAAGCAATACGCATTGAGAATGGAACACTAATTATAAAACCCGAGATTTCTGTATATGCCAGAACAGAAAACGATTACAGTCAATGGGACCTGGGTAGTTCGTAAGTACACATAATATATTTACCTATGCAAATTTATATTGAATCTTGATGAACAAAGTAAGTTTGATATAAATCCAAACTTATTTAATTAAAATATCTAGTCTTAATGAACAAATTGTATTTGCACGTTTATGGGTCAGGAATATTAATATATAAAATTGTATAAATCCAAAATTTAATTGAAACAGGAAAGTTCTCAAATAATAGTATATGTTTGAGAACTTTCCTGTTTGTTCCCTTATTGGTACAACGTTGACGCAGTGTTGGAAGACGAAACGTAGATAAATAACGTTTATAGGAAACACGTATCAAAATAGCGTATGAGCGTAAATCGACTTACATAATTTACTTAGTAATTAACAAGAGAGTTCTAATAGAACTACTGGTATTTACAAGATTAGAGTATCTTGATGATCATGGTGACGGTGATGCTGGTAGTGATAAAGATGATGATGATGATGTGATGGCCAATATCGGCCACGTTCACAGCTCAAGGGAGACCATTAAATTGCAAGTCACAATTGACGCCAAATGATGAAATAATATACTTTGTTCAGTTGAAACTGGAATTTACTTTACTTCACGTTTTTAATTTTTTTTTATTAATAGCCGTAATACCGCTCTCTGACTGGCCAGCAACATTTTTACAGCCGTCGTTCCCTATTCACTGGGACTTAAATAGGCTTAGTCTATTACATATAAGATGCAGCAAACACAGGTGCACTATCTATCTATCTCCTTCACTCTTATATACCAATCTCTTGGTTGAGAATTTTTCAATAGAACCCAATAACGTTTCATCGTACTCCTGGAGCTTTAACTCAGGAACTAGGTATCATGGACACATCGAGCCTGTGTATCAACTAGGCCGTCGAGTATGGTATTGATATAATTGAAACATTTTCAGATGTACTGGTGAAGTTGGTACCAGGGAGTGTATTCAAAGTTCATCAGGTGCTCAAATCCTCCCACCAATTACAAGTGGAAAAATATCCACAAAAAAATTATTTAGTTTCAAATTTGGCCGAATTGATGTGCGTGCCAAGCTACCAGTTGGAGATTGGTTGATACCGGGTAAAATACATTCATTGAAATATTACAATAACTGGTTCACTTAATAATAACTGAATTTAAAACAATTGTGTAAGATCAAATAGTTTCATGATTACACGATATTGATGATAATAACTTAGCCATTTTTAGAAATCAATCTCGAACCATTAACCCACGAATATGGAAAACGTCACTATGCCTCAGGGCTCATGCGAATTGCCTTTGTGAAAGGAAATCAGGAATTTTCAAAGGAACTATATGGGGGTCCAATTTTATGCGATAGCGAGCCTTTGAGATCGTTGCCTTTAAAAAAACACTACAGTTCTGCTAATTGGAATAACGACTTTCATGTTTACTCCTTAATTTGGAAACCTGGTAAGACATACCTATACTTGAATTAGCGTAAGGCTTTGTGCTTTTATAACTTATCTCGTGATCGGCGGTGAAGGAAACCTGCATGTGGTTAATCTTGTAGAAATTTTGCTAAATGTGTATTCCACTAACCCATTGGAACAGCTTACTCGAATATGTTCCAAACCTTCTGCTCAAAAGGAGAAAGGCCTTAGCCGAGCAGTGGGAAATATACAAGCCGTTTTTGTTGTACAAGCCAGTCAGGGTATCAACTCACAATTTCTACCAACCTCAGCATGCTCTCTACTTAGTTTTAGCTTCTGCTATTGTTACATAACAAAATTCTTTTTTTATATATTATGATTATTTTCCAAACTAACTTCTTTCCTTATTTATGATACAGATAGTATTCAACTATTAGTGGATAATATATCTTATGGCTCATTCATAAGAAATACTGATCTCTATGGAAACTCCTCTTTTAAATTGCCGCCGCAGTCAGAAAGCTGGGCAAGAGGAACGCCTATTGCACCTTTGGATCAATTGGTAAGCTCTTAATATATCCTTAAATTACAAATCACGTTATAGCTCGTCAAATAACATGGTTAGTATTACCTTACATTGTAATCTTCCCTAAAATATATTTTTGACACCCTATTCCTCTTTGACTAGGAGTTGAAGTGTAGGTGCTGCTCAATTTTATCACCAAAACATTCCTATAGAAAGTAAGTTAGCCGGGAATAAAGGATATTACATTTTAGTCCCCCTTAGTCCTCACTGATAACGAGGAAGATGTAAGGAACACAGCTAATATTTCTAACAATGCTAAGTACCCATATTTGGCCACATTGATCGTCTGTGTTCAAAGTCAAAGTCAAAAATCGTTATTCAATATAGAAGTGATACACTTGTTATTGATAGTCTAAGATCTACCACTAATTAGTCTTATTTTTTATCAGTTCTACATTTCACTTGGAGTACGTGTCGGTGGAGTCAATGATTTCGTAGATAGCCCATTCAAGCCCTGGAAGAATAGTAACAGCAAGGCTATGTACAAATTTTGGCAATCTACACTCTCGTGGTACCCAACTTGGACTTCGCCAGAATTGGTTGTGGACTACGTCCGGGTATACGCGTTGTGAATCTTAAATATACGTGGTTAAACTGTGTAATTTATTTTGGTTTATTTCCTTTGACAAAATATTATATTTTTATGATATATCTTAATATATAAAAATCCAGTGTCACAATGTATGTTCCCAGTGAACTCTTCACCAACTCAACCGATATTGATGAAATTTGGCATTTATGTGTAATTTGGTCCAACTTAAGAGATAGGATAGCTTTCATTTCGATTAATGGCCTCAATGATTTATAAATAACAATAAACTGATTATCAAAGTTGATTGTTGTTATTAATTGTAAGTTACGAAAATTTCGAACAGATGGCGCCTCACATAGGATTTTTTACAGAAATTTGTCAGACCGTTTATCATTAACTTATCATAGATGGCGCTACCGTTGAATTTTAGATTTCATTTTCCACTACACGTGGTGCTGGCCATTTTTTGATCGATACTCTCTGTGACATCGCCTTTAAGAACAACAAAATAATAGTACAAGGAATTTATTCACATAAAATTTTCAGTAAAATGCCACTAAAATAATCTAACCTCAACAATGCCCGTAGCAAAAAAGCTCGACAACGGCGTCTTGAAAGAGCTCACGAATCAGTCGAACAAAGAGCAGAAAGAAATGAAGCTCAAAGAATTCGCATAGCTGATATTCATGCGCATGAATCAAGAGAACAGCGTGATAATCGTCTCCAAGAATATTTATTGAGAACAAGAGCTGCACGTGGACAACACATAGATTCAATTAAAGAACGAGACCGAGAAAGGCAGCGAACCAGTCGTGCATTAACACGTGAATCATTTGTTCGTCTTGGGTTTAATTATGCACCAGACATTAATTACTCAGCTGATCCCAAAGTTACTATCGGTGCGATGAACAAAATATGCAAACATTGTCAGGCGTTAAAATTTCGGAATGAATCACCTGGCATGTGTTGTGCCTCAGGGAAAGTTGTATTATTACCACTCCCTACTCCGCCTGAACCTTTGAAATCTCTTTTTTCTGGCATTTCAAATGATTCAAAATTATTTTTGCGTAAGACACGAAAGTTTAATTCTTGCTTTCAAATGACATCATTCGGAGCATCAAAAATTTGCGATCTCTCAACTGATGGTCGTAATTTTGAAACAACATTTAAAATACAAGGACAAGTGTACCATAAAATAGGGTCATTGATGCCAATGCCAATTGCCTGTCATTCCTCGCTCTACTTTTGCCGATGAAATCAGCATGTTTAAAACAATCATTTTTATGGAGAAACGTCAAAACTCTAAGATTGTCAAAAAACATGCGAGTACAACTCCAAAATGATCCGGCAGCACAAGTATTTTCTCAGCAATTATTAGATATTGGAAACGGTGAAGTATAATTTTATCAAGATACCCAATGCATAAGATTACCAGAACAATTCTGTACTGTTGTTCAAACTAAAAATGAACTGATCGAAAGTGTATTCCCAGATATAATAAATAACTATCTAAATCATAATTGGCTTAGTAATCGTGCTATTATGGCAGCGAAAAATGTTGATGTAGATCTAATTAACTACCAGATACAACAACTATTACTAGGTGATTTGATGTCGTTCAAGTCAATCGACACTACTGTTGATGAAAATGATGCAGTGAATTTTCCAATTGAATTTTTAAATTCTTTAGACATAACAGGAATGCCTCCACACAATCTTCGAATCAAAATTGGATCACCGATTATTCTTCTGCGTAATTTGAACCCCCCTAAACTATGCAACGGTACACGTTTGGTAATAAAAAAAATCACCGGAAATGTTCTCGAAGCAACTATTTTGACAGGAAAGTTTAAAGGAGAAATCGTTCTGTTACCACGCATTCCAATGATACCGTCATATTCTCCAATACAATTTAAAATACTGCAATTTCCTATTCGTTTAGCTTTCGCGATGACTATAAATAAGTCACAAGGCCAAACAATGTCTATTTGCGGCTTAGATTTAGAGAATCCATGTTTCTCCCATGGGCAATTATACGTAGCCTGTTCACGTGTAGGAAGACCATCAAGTTTATTTGTGCTAACAAAAGACAGGTTGACCAAAAATATTGAACATCGACTGGCTCTTCAGTAAACTTTAAGGTGATAAACTGTGATTTATTTTAATTAATCACTCAGCCACAGCAACGCGTGGCCGGGTCTGCTAGTATTGATATAAATATAAGGCACGATCAATGAAACGATGGATGGTTTATGTGAAAGATGAAATACCTGGAAAGAATGTTACTTATGAGATGACGTCAGATAGGGATGAAGAAGACATCAAACAGTTAGAACAAGAAGACGGGGCAGGAGGGTGATGATGAATTATTATACTGGAGACTTAAGTACAATTGTGTTGAAGAATATAATAGTGGGTATCGTCAAAATTTTCTTGTTCAGAGAGTTGACCATAATATACTGTAAAATTTGATGACTTTGTTTATGGTTTTATAAGACCAAAAAGAAATAGCCTCAGCGTAGGTAAAAAAATACACCGATTCCTTAGTCAAGTATTTCATCTGCTCAAATACCTTTTAGAACTTTTAGAACCTTTTTGAACAGTGTCACTAGGGGTTATAATATGTAAATAATAAATGACACTCCGTTCCTTTCAATTCCCGAATCTCAGGAAGCAAGTAAGAGCTTTTGTTCCTGTGCTGCGTCTTGAACTTTCACCGTCCTTAATTCCTCTGTTGCGTTAGGTATCCTCTTCTTAGCAAAGTTCACGAATATATTACAAGATAAGTGGTTTCTTGAAAATAATTAGGCAGGCTGCTAATTAGACCAAGGGGATATGAAATAATGATGATGATAATTAGCTATCACAAATTATTGAGACATTGAACACCTTTCAGACCAGAACAATACCAAATATTGCTGACTTTATAAATTGTTCTTATAAAATTAATTAAATAAAACTATGTTTCAAAAACGAATATAGACTTTGTCAGTGATATATTGCATTGTACTCGTCAAAAACTTCCAAGCCCGACTTTATAATTGGCACTTACTAATAACCGCTAACGTGTTTACAGTCCAACAGGTGCTGGTTCCATGACCAAATCAGCTCGATTAAATATTAGCAAGGCTTCAAATATTAGCAAGGCTACAATAAAAACAAACGCGGTTAATTTTTTTTATTTACATACTAACACTGTTTGGTACATGTACTATAAGTGTATGTTTTAAAAAACTGCTTGAGCTCAAGGCTCTGAGCCTTTAAGGTGATTGAGCGACCTCCGTGGTCGAGTAGTGTGTACACCGGTTTTCATGGGTAAGCTACTCCAAAGTCCCGGGTTCGATTACCAGCGGAATCGATGTTGAAAAAGTTCATATTCTATGTTGTCTTGGATCTGGGTATTTGTGGTACCGTCTTTACTTCTGATTATCTATAACAAAAGTGCTTTAGCTACATATTTAGGATCAGAGTAATGTATGTGATGATGTCCAATATTTATTTATTTATTATTATTATTTGAATGGGATGCAACGTTACATAAATATAATTTTAACCTAATTATTATCTCGTTGCTCCGTAATGTTGTGTTAATAATTTTCATATACTCCAAGTCTTACTTCATACACGGGGATGATGATGACCTGCTTATTGATTTTGGCCAGTTTCGAGGAAAACTCATCAAACAATCATCTCACCAAATATCAAAAAAACTAGTACCGAGAATTTTTCGCTAGGTTAACCCTAGTAATAGTCCCAGAACCTTGGGATTTGCACCTCAAAAGCTCAAAATCTAACGAGGCAGTGTAACATACAATATGTCATATATGTTTTTACGCCATTATTAATTACTCCAAAATATAAATAAAGAACATTAACTCAGCATGCCGCTACATACTAATCAGATTTATCAAATTGAACCGACCTGCTAACAAAAAACCGGTTGAAGAATAAATCTATATTATCGTTAATTATTGTTAATGGAAACAATAATAAAGTGTTACTGATATTTGTCATAACAATTTACAAATATTTTTGAAGAGATTTTGTCGTAAATTAAACTAGTTTTAACACACGTTACTCCAACAGATGCTACATGAAACTTGTATAAATTATATAGTGATTATCTAAAGGAAATTCAGCCATCACTCAACTAATTAATTTTACACATAAAATACAAAATAATAAGCTTGGCCAATGAGCAGCTCATTGGCAAGCCAATGCGGTGCTATATTTTCACTATTATTTTTCTAAATGAAACGTAACTAAAGACCAAATATAATTATATTTTGACTTTTAAGTTAGGCAATTAATCGAAATTAAAATATACTTTATCCAAGTAGGCTTTTGTAGGTTCGCGGTAAGTCATCTATTGGAGACATTGAGCGTCGCCAAAGAACAGTACTTCGTATTGTTGTGTTCCGGTTTGAAAAGTAAGCGAGCCAGTGTGAACTACAGGGACATAACATCTTAGTTCCCAAGGTTGGTGGCGTATTGGCGATGTAAGTAATTATTAATTTTTCTGACTCCGTCAATGTCTATGGACAGCGGTGACCACTTACAATCAGGTGGCCCATATGCTCGTCCACAAACCTATAGCATAAAAAATTGTCAATGCACCACCAAAAAACTGAGTTGCTATGTCCCTTATGCCTCCTAAATACTGCTATAAGAACACAACATACTGAGACATGTATGTTGCTAAATTCGACTTGTTTAAGTCAATCAAAGCCAACGAACCCTTCACCAACCTTCTCGGTATGCGTGCCTCTTCGCCATTTCTATCCGATTGGGCAAGTTCTAGGATTATAGTTGTATAGCCTGATATTATGACGTCATATGTAAAAAGTTTTATACCAAATAAAATGTTCGAAATAGATCGCCAGCTATCAGTACTAGGTGAAGACGGGGTTTTATCGCCCTCATATTTCAGCTTGAAAACGAGACCGCGTGACAAAAACAAAAAACAATAATTAAATTAAACAAAGTTTATGTCGTGAAACTTACACTAAATCATAAGTTATTAGAACTAGAATAATTTAAATTGATAGCCAGAAAACAATAAAAAAAATATTTTACTATAATTTGATATATGCAGTTAACTGTAATTAAACATTAGTCCTTAATATAAATTACTTGTTCTACAGAACGTAACTACATAAACAGCGGTACAGCAATCGAAAATTTAGTCTATTATCGTTGAGAGACCGCGTCAGACATCGAATAGTGTTCTTAGTTTAAATCGTCTTACCTTTTCACGCTTCGATGAAAACATAGCGTAAGACAGGGATAGAAAGTGTTTCTTTATTATGTCTTTATTTTTCTTGGTTGGTTTGTTAGCATGTTTCGGAATACATTTAACGCAGTGTTACAAAGTGCCACCGGCGAAATTGGAAGCAATTTATCCTAAAGGCTTACGAGTGTCTATTCCAGGTAATATTTTTAATATAATATCTTTTTTTATTTCACTATAAAATCGAAAGGTTTTAATATATTCGATCTTAATCATGTAATAGTACATGTTTTGCTTTCCTCATAATCCTTCTTTAAATGGGCTGTGATTGTTTCCTAGGTATGACAAATAAAATACATTGTTTTTTTTATTTGCGAAATGGATTTATGTATAATATAATTATATTATAAATGGAATCAGCCACGGTAGTTGATGGAATTTCCACTTCGGATATGCGATTCGTTTTTTTAAAAACGGACAGGTTATTTATATTTTGACGACCTCCGTGGTCGGTAGTCGACACCGGCTTTCATGGGTACGACACTCCGAGGTCCCGGGTCCCGGGTCAATTGCCAGCCGAGTCGATATGTAAAATTATGATTTTTTTCAAAGTTAAATAATGAAGTTTTCTATTTTGTCTTGGGTCTGGGCGTTTGGGGTAACGTCGCTACTTCCAATTTTCTAATCGGAATCTAATAAATGCAAAATACTCAAGTTGCGAATAGAATGAACGAATGATTCAATTACATTGAATGAGTAAATAATGCACTATATACGAGAATTAAAAAAAACATATGTGCGGCAAATCTTAAACTTTATAATATCAACAACCAAAAATGTAAATACATGACAGATAATATTTAATTATAGTTCAATAACTTAAATGTCAATAAAGATAAAAAGGAGGTTGAATAATGTAATAAATGATAATCGAAATTTTTCGTCAAAATTACAATAAAACCTGTTCGGACGATTCGGAATGTAGATTCGACTTGTGGTTCCTCCTTGTAATGACTAATAATGACTATAATAATGACTTTTAAACATACATATATATGTTAAAGTAAACATTTACACCCAGACCTCTTAAGCTCAATTCTGTGGCGAACACATTTTGTATGTTAATTTTGTTTACCTATAACATCAGAAAACAAGAAGCCAAGCAAAACGCAACTTTTATGTGATAATATTATCTACCAAAAACGTCTCCAAAACGTATTGCATCATGTTATATAAGTTTTATGTATATTGTATAATTTTTTTTTAAATTAAACATTTCATATTAATCCTCAACCTCTTTTGAGTGTTCTGTAACGAAAGATACCTACGCTATTACTAAGACCCTACCGACCGTCCCAACGTCTATCTATCACTAGGGTCTACCTTATGAACCGTTATATTTAGACACTTGAAATGTTTACAGATGATGTATTTCTTATTATTTTATTTATTTCTTGAGACTTCGCCAATGATTGCGTGTTCAAACCCAGGCAAGAACCACTGATTGTACATTTGCTTAATCTGTGTTAATAATTCTCGTTCTCGACCTCGAACTCGAAACCTGCATGTGTCTTATTTCATAGAAATTCTGCCACATGTGTATTCCACCAAACCGCATTGGAACAGCATGGTGGAATATGTTCCAAACCTTCATCTCAAAGGGAGAGGAGGCCTTAGCCCAGAAGTGGGAAATTTACAGACTGCTGTTGATTTATTTCTTATGGTCTATATCTGTTAATGTAACAAGAAATACTAAAAACAGAATAAAATTATTATACCATTTTTATACATACGGAACCCTTCGTGAGTCCCTCTCGCCCTTGTCCGGTGTTTAGTTTAATATAATGTAAATTAAACGTTAATTACGTCAATTATATAATATCGAAAAAGCCTAACGCGTTTTTAACGTCTTATATAGAAAAGATTATTAATATTTAATGTAATTATTAATTGAATAGATGATTGCGGTTAAAATTTATTCATTACTAATAGATTAGTTAATTACCTATTATAATTAAGCAATGGAGAATTTATAAAAATACGGTATGTACGTTATTTTCATATTAATATTGTTACGAATCTTGATTAAAATGTTATCATCGCACGCACGATACGCGGAATTATTGGGATTTTTTATTAATACATTCAGCATGGTTGGTAAATTCCCTGTGATAGGAAACTTAAATGCTAGTTTAAAAAACAATCTACATAGGTATTCTCACCTAGATATCTTCTAAAGAAAGCGTCTATAGATACCCTCTGTCAGGGACCCTAGAGTATAGTGGGTACTGTACCAAAGCAAAGAAATACATATTGCTTTAAAAAAGTTTATCAAAATTATTGAACAAAATATATCTATACATATAGTAAAATTGGAGTGCCTGTTTGTAATATTAAAATAGCCCCTTTTTACTCAATACATATGTATGTATAATAAACAATAAATAAATAAACATAAATTAATTGACACGAAAGTTAACATTCTCACAAAACATCCATTAGTCCAGTACTAGGCAAGCCTGTATACCAGTACCAGTGTACCAGATACCGGTTACAGTTTCATACGTATTTAACAGGAGCTCGGACTATATACGATCCCGTAAATAATTATATAATAATACAGCAATATATATGAGAAATAAACAAATATGTAAATAAATAAAAAAATATTGGACAATATCGCATACATTACTCTGATCCTAATGTAAGTAGCTAAAGCACTTGTGTTATGGAAAATCAGAAGTAACGACGGTACCACAAACACCCAGACCCAAGACAACATAGAAACCTAATGATAATCTACATCGACTCGGCCGGGGTCGAACCCAGGACCTCGGAGTGGCGTATCCATGAAAACTGGTGTACACACTAAACGACCAAGGAGGTCGTGTGGTATATATACATATTGGTTTATAAATAAAACAACAATCTGTATAATTGATAAGAGAGCCTGTATAGAATAATATGCAAGTGCTATTTATTGAGAATGTAGCTTGAATATACTCCTTAGTTTAGAAGCCAGTTTAATGGTGCCAAGAAATGTCCAGTCAAATACTTTTTGTTTTGCTTGAATATTTAATTTTTTGATATTTCTTACACTGGTTACTTTATTGTATATGGAGTACCCTTTAAAGGTACTGAAACGTCTCGCAAAAGGAGTGTATGTGGATATATGTGGATGCGTATTACCTCCATTTTGAACGTCGCTTAAGGAGATTTTGATAATCAGCTGAGTTTGTAACAGTTTGATGAACCTTAGCAGCGGTTTATGTATGAATAGTTTTCGCACGCTAAGTACGTCTATTTCCTCAAACAGCTTTTGGATTGGATATCTGAAAGGCTAATTAAGCATCGTTTTATACACTGACCTCTGGGCTCTTACCAATTGAAATAAAGATGTCTTTGGTGCACTTCCCCAGCTTGTAATACAGTAGGTGAGTAGTGACTGAGTTAAAGCAAATTAAACAGACTTTAATATATCTCTCGTTGCTGAGACGCGAATAAGGCCTATATTTGCTGTTTGACGTATACACGATGAAAGTTATTTCATGTGCGTTTTAAAGCGTAAGATGGAGTCAACAATTACGCCGAGGTACCTGACAGTATCAGTGGGTTAAATTGATTTACAGCTGCAGGTATCCACAGAATTGCTCTTGTGTAATTTTATAACGACTGGGAAACGCGGTGATGAAGCCAATTTTTTATAAAAACATAGAAAAAAAAATTAAATATAAAGAAAGATTTTGTATCGATGGACGCTTTTTTTATAATTAATTTTCTTGAGATATATTTCTTCGGTTTATTTTTAATTATACCTTACAAATCTTAGAAGATTTTTGGTTTGTTAAATTAAACTTCGGTTTCAAATAATATTCGAAAACGAATGTAAATAATACAATATGTATTATGTAAAATTATTTATCAGAAAAATTTAAATATAGAATGAAGACAAAGGTCATTGTTCCGTTCGAGGTCAGATTAAATAAAATACAGAATTATCCTGTTGGGTATTTTATGTTTTTTTAAGTAACAAACAGCGTACAATCGAAATAGATGCAGTCAGCTGAAATAACCGGTAAGTTTGGCTCAGCATGTACACGTATAGCATCCTGACCGCAGAACGTAATCCCAACCACGAGAAGAATCGAGACCAATGAACAACTTGGACATGGAATTGACGTCATACCATTAGAATACCATGGATATTCTCCATTAGTTTTCCCATTGATTAAACATAGTAAAGTAAAGTCACAGCCTGGTAAATTCCCACTGCTGGGCTAAGGCCTCCTCTTCCATCAAGGACCCTCTCCTTATGGAACATATTCCAACACGCTGTTCCAGTGCACATGTGTCAGAATTTAAATGAAATTAAACATGCAGGTTTCCTTACAATGTTTTCCTAAACCGCCGAGCACGAGTTGAATTATAAACACAAATTAAGCACAAACTTATATATAGTGGTGCTTGCCTGGGTTTGAACCCGAAATCATCGGTTAAGATGCACGCGTTCTAACCACTGGGCGATCTCGGCTCGGCAATGATTAAACATAAATCTATATTAATATTATAAATGTGAAATTAACTCAGTCTGTCTGTTGCTATTTCACGACCAAATCAATGAACCGATTGATGAAATTTGTTGTAAAGCAAGCTTAAACTCTAAGAACTAGCGCGCACTGGTAACTTTTGTCACGGTGACTGTTTCGTCACTCTTGTCGAGTCCATGAATATGTATGGAGGTGCGCGCACGTTACCACGTGACATTTGTGTCTGCATCTGTACATATTCACGGACTTGACAAGAACAGTGCGCGCTAGTGCCAGGAAAGGATATTGACCACTTTTTTCACCTAACTCATAAAAACTCACCCAAACGCGAGTAAAACCGCGGGCGACAACTCATTCATAAAGCCATACTGAGTTTTGTAACGGATAGGTTGGAACGTCACTATTTAAGATTACTTTGTACTAGCTGTGCCCGCGACTTCGAACGCGTTTGAATAACAAAAAAAAGTTGTTATTGTAGCCTAAGTTACTCATTATTACACCAGTACCAGCAGTGAAAGATCCGTCAAAATCGGTCCCGGAGATTAATTGGAACAAACAGACAGACACAATACTTGAAGGATTTTGTTATACGTACCGTGATTTGTATGCATGCATTTGGTAAAAATCGGTTGTATTAATATTACAAATAGATATATATACATTACATAAGCATAGATTATCTTTGCCAAATTAGTATGGGCAAACTTCGAAAATAGTCTATTTTAGAAATCATCTATTTTAGAGATCATGGGAATGTTCATTCGAAAGTTGTTAATAAAACTAAGATAATGCAACTTAATTAATCTTTTATGCGTTGTCATTTAGGATTATTGCGCGTTTATTTAAACCAATTGACAATCAGATCTATACATATAATAAAATTGAAGTGTCTGTTTTTAATATTAAAATAGACCTTTTTTACTCAATGCATATGTATAAATAGACGGTAGATTTACCAAAATAATATATTTTACAATTTTTACCTTTCTGTCTGTTTATTCCGGCTAAACTCTTGAACGGCTGGACCGATTTTGACGGGACTTTCACCGGCAGATAACTGATATAATAAGTGGCAACTAAGGCTTCAAAAATTTTTTTTGTTAAACTCAAACGCGTACAAGGTCGCAGGCACAGCTGTAAATAGTTTTGACGAAAACAAGCCTTTAGTTTAGCTTCGTTATTTTACCAATATTTATTGGATATTCTGATGAGTTATATTAAATTAAAATTAATTTAAAATACATTTAAGATGATGGATACACCCTCTTCGCTTTCCATGGAAAGCTCAACGAAGAAATGGATGGTCTGGAGGCTGGAGATTGGGCAAGGGACATAACCAAACCCAAAAACGGAACATGGACCTTTAGAGATAGGGAATCGACTCTGAAACTTGGCGATAAAATTTACTTTTGGACGTTTGTCATCAAGGACGGCAAGGGATATAGACAGGACAACGGCGAATGGACGGTTACAGGTATGAATTATAAACATATAAATTAACAATAAAAGTACCATAAAATTTTTCACGGTTTTGTATTTAATACAGATACGTCATACAATGTATGTCGTACAAATACCACCGAAGATATTTCGATTTCTAGAAGCTTCTAAATATAATCGAAGTATTTTGTATCAAAATCATTACCATGAATGTTTATCGATGTTATATTATGTTATGAGTCAAAGTTTTTCTTTAAGAATATCGAAAAGAAGATAGCACTGAATAAAATAAAAATTATAATTAAATTATAGGTTACGTTAATGAAGCTGGTGAACCTGTTACCTCAGAAGGTAAATATCCATCGGGAAGTATTTCAGATTCAATAATATATCCATGTGAATTGTCAGAATCTAAAGTATCTGTGCCCGGATTCGTCTGTAAAGGGCAGTTGCTATTTGAGGATAACTTCAATTCTAGTATCGATAAAGGAAAAATTTGGACACATGAAATTAAATTTCCTGGAGAACCAGTAAGTACCGATTATGTATATTAATTATGGGTAGGCCTTTGTGCAAGCCCGTCTGGGTGGGTACCACCCACTCATGAGTTATTCTACCGCAAAATAACAGTACTCAGTATTGTTGTGTTCCGGTTTGAAGGGTGTTGAAGGAATTTTGACAAAATATTAACTTTAAATTAGTATTTGAAATTTCTGAATATAGGTGATAGATTTTCAACCGATGTACATATATCTACGATATGTTATATATGTGACTTAATATCAGAAGATAAGAGAAAGATAAAGTTTATTTTGATTTTTTTTAATTTGCGTTACGGTAATAGAAATTTAATATGCATTTTTTCTTATAGGATTATCCATTCAATATTTATTTAAATGATGGCAAAACTATTCGCGTTAATGAAGGAATATTGAGCATCAAACCGATAACACTCGAATCGAAATATGGAGATGAACATGTGTATCAGTTTCTGGACCTAACCTATGGGTAAGATGTCTTTTTTGTATATCTATACATATGATAAAATTGAAGTGTCTGTTTGTAACATTAAAATACCCCATTTTATTCAATGTATATGTATGTACATACGGTACATATGCCAAAATAACATTTTTTACAATATTTGTGTGTCTGTCTGTCTGTTTGTTCCGGCTAATCTCTAGAACGGCTGGACCGATTTTGACGGGACTTTTGATGGCATATAACTAATATAATAGTCTTAGGCTACAATAATATATTTTTTTAATTCAAATGCGTACAAGGTCGCGAGCACAGCTAGTTGTACATAAAAATACAGCTTTAAAGGTTTCACTATTGGACTAAAGCGGCTTTCGGGGAGGTTTAGTTCCATCTTTGTGGTAGCCGAGATGCCCGGTGGTTAGAACGCGTGCATCTTAAATGATGATTCCGGGTTCAAACCCAGGCAAGCACCGCTGATTCATGTGCTTAATTTGTCTTTATAATTCATCTCGTGCTCAGCGGTGAAGGAAAACATCGTGAGGAAACCTTAATGTGACAAATTTCATCGAAATTCTGCCACATGTGTATTCCACCAACCCGCATTGGAACAGCGTGGTGGAATATGTTCCAAACCTTCTCCTCAAAGGGAGAGGAGGCCTTTAGCCCAGCAGTGGGAATTTACAGGTTGTTGTTGTTATTGTTTGTTTTGACCAATTACTACCAAGTGAATGCAATCACACGTTTAGCATAGTTGATGTAAGTACACACACACACACCCTCCGCGAAAAAGAAAATGAATTACAAATACACATTATTTTTCTTGACACACATTTTACAATCAGTTTTATACTTCGGCACATAGGTATAAGTAAGTTCCTTAACCATTGAAATTACAGTGATATTATTTTTGTACCCTACGTATGTGTTCCGAACCTTCTCAGGGGGAGAAGAAGCCTTAGCCCAGCAGTGGGAAGATGACAGACTGTTGTTGTTGTTGTACCCTACGAAGATTTTTAATTAACACAAGCTTAATATTTACAATTTTAGATTTAATAAAACAATTACAACTCGTATTTATTACGGGTAGCAAAAGTGTTTGGCTAAAGTTTTCTTTGCTTTGGACTTCACAAATACGCCGTTATCTCTAACTTGCGCTCTTTCGAATGAATCTTATGATGTTCATGCATTATTTTATTTAGACTTACATTTGACTCTTCTATCTAATTCTCTTCTAACTCATATATTTAATTCAACTAATATATTTTATAGCGAGCAAAAAACAAATACAAAGATTGTGATATTTTGTGACAACTTTACGTTTTAACCACCCGTTCAGTTTTAAGAGCTTAGATGGCCCAATGGTTAGAACGCGTGCATCTTTACCGATGTTTTCGGGTTCAAGCCCAGCCAAGCACCACTATATATATATGTGCTTAATTTGTGTTTATAATCCATCTCGTGCTCGGCGGTGAAGGAAAACATCGTGAGGAAACCTGCATGTGTCTAATTTCATCGAAATTCTGCCATGTCTGCATTCAACCCGCATTGGAACAGTGTGGCGGAATATGTTCCAAACCCTCTCCTTAATGGAAGAGGAGGCCTTATCTCAGCAGTGGGAAATGTACCAGCTGTTACTTTACTTTACTGTTTTTTAATTTTTTTCGTCCCTACCACATATTCTTTCCTATTTCCATAAACTGCGTACTGAGTTCCCACGCTAACTTACCTATTTTGTCAATGACGTGTCGACCTGTATTTTTGAATTAGCTATTAATGATGTCACAAGTTCTGACGTCATCTGTCAAAACATTAAAGTGAATTCGTAGTTTGCTCACATTCAATTAACATATGTACGCCTTTATGTGATCATAAAATTATTAATAATTTATCTTTATACGAATAATAACATAAATAAATACGTAGAGTGGGGGTAAGATTGCCAGTAAAATTACATATCCTCTGGGCCAATAATGAACCCAGTTCCTTTGTCATCAGATCTGATGGTGCAAATAAGGCCTTATATTATTTATTTTAATATTAATTATTATTTTATTAAAATCTTACGTATTATTAGTTAAAAGTCTATATTGTGAGTGTTCCGATTTCAATTGATTGGAGACGACTACTAGGAGCGGAGGTGGCCTGGTTAGAAAGGGTGTACCTTAACCGTTGATTTTGGGTTCAAACCCAGGCAAGCACCACTATATATATGTGCTCAACTTGTGTTTTATATTTCATCTCGTGCTCAGCGGAAAACATTGTAGGAAAACTTCTGTGCCTCGGCCCGCGTTCATGCAAATAATTAAACTAAATTCAACGCGCGCAAAGTCGCCGACAGAGCTAGTAGTAAAGGATACGCTATACTACCATTGAGTAATGGTGGCACCAAGACAACACCAGGTTCTAGACAAAACCATGAAAAACCACGACCTTCTCCCAGCGACGTATTTACTATCCTACTATTACAACTTTCAGGTGCACAGGAATTATTGGTACAAGTGAATGTCAACGTGAAGCATTCGGTCCTCAGATCCTTCCTCCCATCATCACCGCCAAGATCACATCGAAGAAATCATTTAATTTTAAATACGGCCGTATCGAGGTTAGAGCGAAAATGCCCCAGGGTAACTGGCTTATACCAGGTAAGAATAATACTGTAAATACTTTAAGGCGTTCTGACTTATCCTATTTTTCAATTTATACATTTGGTTTCGGTGTATTATTATGAGTCATATATTGCCAACATTCAAAATTATTTTGAGTCAGCCTTCCAGAATGTCTATTTAAAGATAAATATTCGTCAATTATTACACCTAACATTGTACATACTACTTAATAAAAATTATGCAGCTATAATATTTCAAAAGACAGCAATATGCTTAATTATTTATATCAAGAAAGTAAATAAAACACAATGTCACCTAAATTACGACATCGATGTCAAAAAACTCATGAACAATATCGGTCAGAGTTCATAAAAAGGGATCTATGAATTTCAGAAATCCAGTTGGAGCCTAAGGAGCGTGTTTACGGTCCCAACAATTACGCTTCAGGCTTACTGCGTATTGCAGCTGTCAGGGGTAACCTGGAGTATTCGAAGAAGCTATACGGAGGACCCATCATAGCTGACAGAGAACCATACAGGTGCTACATCCTTGTATTTATTTCTAAAGAATATAATCTTTGACAACAACAACAGTAACAGCCTATAAATTTCCCACAGCTGGGCTAAGGCGTTCCCTCCCTTTGAAAAGAAGGTTTGGAACATATTTCACCATGCTGTTCCAATGCGAATGTTTGTGAAATTAGACACAAGCAGGTTTCCTCACGATGTTTAAATGAAATGTAAACACAAATTTTAAGCACATGAATATTCAGTTGTTCTTGCCTGGGTTTGAACCCGCAATCATCGGTTGAGATGCACGCCTTCTAACCACTGGTCCATCTCGGCTTAGAATATTGACTAAACTTAAATTATGATGCTGATTGAAAATAAATTAATAAAAAGAATAAAAGAAAAACGCATAAAATAATCCTCTGAATATTAGTTCGATTAAAAATCAATTATATCAGATATTCTGAATGTTGCGATAGTTATTCTCTATTTATTTTTATACGACTCAATATTATTTTTAAGGTCGAAGCATTTGAAGGAAAAAATCGGACTTCAACAATGGAGCAAGAGTTATCATAATTACACATTAGTATGGAGAAAAGGTAAAAAAATTATATAACATTACATAACAATATCATATAGACTAACAGCTCATTCGAATGTATATTATATTATGCATTCAATATAAAAATGCTATAGTTATTATATTCTATGCTAACTACCAAAATATGCATATATAAACACATCAACTGTCATGGTTATAAGTTACATTGTATAATGTACTAGCGACCCGCCCCGGCTTCGCATGGGTTCAATACTGTTACCAAATATAGGTACTACCGGATTTGCTTCAGTATCATCAACTACTGAACCTGTAGTGGAATTTTCACTTAATATCTTTTTGCACCACCAAAAAGTTTCATAATTTTCCCAATCGTCCCAAATTGTTTTACCATGAAAGTCTTCTTTCTTCTGAGTCCTTAGACATATAATTTTAACAACAGTCTTCCCAAATTGTTTTACCATGAAAGTCTTCTGCTTTCTTCTGATTCCTTAGACATATAGTTTAAACAGCGGTCGTCCCAAATTGTTTTACCATGAAAGTCTTCTGCTTTCTTCTGAGCCCTTAGACATATAGTTTAAACAACGGTCGTCCCAAATTGTTTTACCATGAAAGTCTTCTGCTTTCTTCTGAGCCCTTAGACATATAGTTTAAACAACGGTCGTCCCAAATTGTTTTACCATGAAAGTCTTCTGCTTTCTTCTGAGCCCTTAGACATATAGTTTAAACAACGGTCGTCCCAAATTGTTTTACCATGAAAGTCTTCTGCTTTCTTCTGAGTCCTTAGACATTTGGTTACAGCAAGCGGTGCTATTGATTGAGGGTGTGCTTTTCTTGATTTTAATATGCTTAACCGATTTTTTTTCCTGATCAGATTTGTTAACGAAATTTCGGAAGATTCTCACTTCAAAAAGAGTTCAAGCATAATATTGTTTGTCTTTTTAAGTATCTCGGACGTATCGTTTTTCGACTGAATCAAAGGAGTCAGCTATGCAAAATGTTAGGGATTTATCGGTTTTAGCTCCGATCGCCATCATTGTTTCATTGTGTTGCTCGATTGTTGTAATTATCGATTTATGTTCAGATCCAGCTATTTCGCAAACAGACTTGGAGTGGATTTATAACTTTTTGACCAGGTTTCATTAATTATAGAACAAGATATGTACGAGTAGAACCAATTAGCACCGATTTATCGGTTTTTTAGTTTTTGAGTTCTGGTGAAAGGGTGAGTGAGACTGTATCTGCACAATATACGCCACATATTGGTTCCGAAGGTTTCTGGCACGTAATCATTGTTGGTAAATATTTATTGCATAAACGACGACCATTTACCACCAGTTAGCCTATTTGCCATCATATTTCAGTCAATGCAGAAATTATCTACCCCGAAAAACGGATCCCAAATATAATTTTTTATTGAGGATTGCAATTAGAATATGTCATTGCGAGATTTTTTGATGATTAATACTTTGGTAATTTCACTTCAAATCACTTTGATTATTAAGATTTTTTATTTAATAATATATCTTTTATATTAATATACATAAATTCGTAAATGCTATTTGCTCACTTAAAGTGTGTTAGGTAATTGTCCCCGCTAATTCACGGGTTCCTCGCTTAAATCCTGAGTTGTACTCTTTTATTTTATTATGAGATTTGTTTTTGAAATAGGAATTTCTCGGACGACCTCCGTGGTCGAGTAGTGTGTATACCGGTTTTCATGGCTACGCCACTCCGTGGTCCCAGGTTCGATTCCCGGCCGAGTCGATATAGAAAAAGTTCATTAGTTTTCTATGTTGTCTTGGGTCTGAGTGTTCGTGGTACCGTCGTTACTTCTGATTTTCCATAACACAAGTGCTAGCTACTTACACTGGGATCAGAGTAATATATGTGATGTTGTCCAATTGTTCTCTACCAAGGAAGCATGACGAAGAGTATTATCATTATACTGAAAAGAACCGCCAAAAAATAAGCTTGTTATGATGATATATTAACCAACTACTACAAACCCACACACACACATTTCCTAGAAAATTCCTGATAAAGAAATAACTATGTTTCTTGTTTTAGATGGCATATCTCTTTATGTTGATGGAGAAAAATATGGTGATATTTCTCCAGGAGAAGGCTTTTCGCCTGATGCAAAAGAAAACGGAATAGCGGCTGCTTCGCAGTGGGTCAAAGGAGCAGCAATAGCTCCCTTCGATGAAATGGTTTGTGATATGCACCTCTTTAACGTTTATTTTGCTTAAACTTGGTCAATGATTTATATTAATTTACAGCAATCAAAATGCTTCAAATAGTTATCATAAATCGAAGCTAAAAAAAAAAACAGAAAAAATCACAAGTGTGCACGTATATATTTTTTTTTAATTCCAATGTGTAGTACTTCAATTATTTATAATTTAGTTAACGTAAGATAATCAAAGACTTTAAAGTCTAATAAGAACTCTCCTAAAGAAAATAATACAAGTTCGTGTAAAAGATAACTTTAAAAAAATATATTTCGGAGCAGATTTTAATATTGTTTGTTGAGCTAAGGCCTCCTTCTTGAGGAGAAGGTTTGGAACATATTTCCACCACGCTGTTCCAATGCGGGTTAATAGAATACACATGTGGCAGAATTTCTATGAAATTAGACACATGCAGGTTTCCTCGCGATGTTTTCCTTTACCACCGAGCACGACATGAACTATAAACAAAGATTAAGCACATGAATATTCAGTGGTGCTTGCCTCGGTTTGAGCCTGTTTTCATCGATTAAGATGTACGCGTTCTAACCTCTAAACCTCTAAATGATTATATTTTTGTTTCAGTTTTATATCTCATTAGGACTATCCGTGGGTGGTATAAATGAATTCCCGGATAGCCGAAACAAGCCTTGGACTAACAATTCTACGAAGGCCATGCTCAAATTTTGGGAAGGGCGTGGCCAGTGGATTTCAACCTGGTTCGAAAATGATATGGCTCTTAAAGTGGACTACGTTAGAGTTTTTGCCTTATAAATAATATTATTATAGTTTGTTAAATATTACACATACTCGTATACAGTCTTCAAGAAGAGACATATTTTGTATAATAACCAAAACCCATAGTTTGCAAAAAGGTCTTCTAAAATTAGTTTGTCGAACACTACAGTGTAACGGCTCCAACAGCTGTCACCCGTATTCCATATTCAAATTAGTTTATAATGAATTCAATAGATTTTCAATTCATTTTTTAGTAATAACGTTCCACAAAGTTCGATATTAAATAACAGCTCAGTTGTATTGACTTATGTGTAATTATGACAAAAATATAATATTTATTTCCGTCTTTTTTTTACCAATAAAATATCTTTAATTATATCTGTTTTATTTCTTTATGTACGTGTGGTGCATTATCAAATCAAAATAAACTTTATTCAAGTAAGCTTTTAAAAGCAGTTTTGAATCGTCATTTAAAAATTAAGTGAAACTACCACCAGTTCGGTATATTCCTCGATGTTAGCAAGTACATAGAAACTTTTAAAGAATACAAAATAATTACTAAAAAGTAAATCAACTAAGTACATCCAATAAATACTGACTAATCAAATAATAAGACAATAACTGAAGTTGATTGTTTAACATGTAAAAAACGACTTCACTTCTAATTAATTGTCTTAATACTTACCATTTTAGAAAATGTCATAAATAAATAATTTCAAAACGCTTTGTATTAAATACATTTACCAACATATAAGCAACTTTAATAGTAACGTTATCACAATAAAAGAAAAACCTTGACGTTAAGGTTATCACGTCATCTGTGTACCTAAACAAGAATAGATTCCATATTTAAAATAATAACAGATGCTAATAATTATTGGCAAGTTATAACAAATTAATATTGCAATCAATGAAAATGATCTTTTGGAGTTTATTCGTATGTTGTGCTTTTGGACTCGTGAATAGTATTGACGTCATAGATATAGCTAACGCTTGGGGAACGGATCCATTGGGAATTTTTGTTTCGTGGCGTAGTATATATTATTCATCAAAAGCTGACGTCACCGGATATAAGGTAATGTAACATTTAATAAGTATTCAAAATCATTGAGTTCTTTTCAAATTCTGACTCTGTTATTAGAGGATTCTTATAATTTAGGTCAGGATATGGACCGTCAAAATGGATACTGAAAAGAAATACGATTTGGTTAACGCTGAACAATACCCTGGCTTGATCCAAGACGATGTTACTCTTGAGGTAAGTACATTCCTTGTAACCCATCAACCAAAAAAAATACGATAGCCTATACTAAAATATCTACCTCAACTAAACTTTTAATCATAGCACAATTCCCATGTGCATATTTCCAGTTTTAGATTGATATAAGTAGTTTGCACACGGCACTGCAAGTTTTATTTTCACTAAAAGTCATATCGAGTACTACGAAATAGCAGCACATCCACGCATTGTACATCGAAATGTCCATACGCCGCTTGTTCTGCAAAAAAACGACCACAGTTTAACTCACAGTTTATCGAATACCCACCGGACTTGTCAAACAAACTGAATAAACTTTCATATGCAGTTCGCAGTAGCAAATAGTTGGTTGCCTCACGGGATGCTTTTAAACATGAATATGTTGAGTTTAAACCTACTATAAAAATGTGCGATGTTATACTTTAATCACAGATACTAGAACATGACATTTTAATTCGGATGGCTTTTAGCGATTCAACCATGTACGGAAATATTATCTCTCACATTGTCATGTCTTATACTAGTGGTGTTTGTTAAATAATCGTGTGAAAAATGAGTTTCTATACAGAATTTTATTATTATTCGTCTAGTAAAGTTAAAAAAGAAGGCATTATCATGCATCCCTTTTCTTCTATTCAGTCAAGATTTCTCATATTGATTGGAACCAAAACCTGCTTGAATTACTGGTTACACAATGGATTTATTTATTCCGAAGCTTTTGCTTATCAAGTCTGTTTAAATACACATAAACTAGATGATGACTCAAAGACAATTATAATATTCTCATTTAGTCTTATTATGCCTTTTTATTTTAGAAATACCAGGTAAATACTACATTAAGCAGAACTCCGAGAGAAATTATAGTGAATGGGAATCTTCAATCACAAGTTCTCATTACTGACGTAGAATATAACGTTGTATATGAACTGCGACTTCTAGCGTTTAAAAATGATATCGAAGGACCCATGTCTGAGCCCAGAAGGATCAAAATCGTTAAAGGACCCGGATACCACGCAGTTATCCAGAAAATTTCAAATGCTTGTTTGATTTCAGTACCCAATGTGTTACGTCACAATGGCGACGACTACCCATTTGTTCAGGACTCATATATATAATGTTCATCTTATTTAAACTGAGCATTTTTATAAAAACTTCAGGAATACATTTTTGCCGAAACTTTTTCTATACGGGCTCGATTATCCCTCAAATCAGAACCCAATAAAACTCAGTATTGCTATTTGGTGTCAAGTGGGTGAAGCCTGCCCAAGGGGACTTGCACATAGCCTTACTACCAAGTTAAACACATTCTGCGATTTCATCACATCTTCAAACTCTTTCTTCTTTCTTTCATACTGAACCTTTCTCCTCTAAAACATCTGTGCCATCAGATATTATCAACATGCTCAATCTGACACGTTTTTAAAAGACTCATTCATGCCCACTTGTATTTACAAATCGTTTAAATACTCATTAATTACTTCTATGTTTATATGGCTATAAATATTTTGGGTACCTATGTGCATATACTATTTGTTTTGTTTGTTAGAGACATTTTTACTTAATTATAGTGTATTATGTTGTTTCTTTACTGTTACTTTCCTACTTAAATGCTTTTGGTCCAAAATATTTTTATGAGTTGTATTGTATAATAAAATATTGTTAAAATATTGTATAATAAAAAAATGTACATATGATGTATTTTAGTTATATGTACCTATTTTAAAATTTAAACTGTAAGATAATTATAATCAATGCCAAAAATATCTGACAATGTGTAAATATGACCAAATTATTTTAATTGAAGTTTTATATTAAAAAAATGTTTATGATTATTTATATGCATGAAGATGAAAATTAAATTAGCAAAACAATATTTTTTTGGTTTTATATTATAAACCTTCCAACACCAAAATCAATTTAATCATAACTAACAACTATAGCACAAAAAAATACTTATATAACTCTTAGATACAATATACACACAAGACAAAAAAATATATATTGTACATTCACGCACACATAAACATTTTATTATAATTTGATAAACGCACGATGATCTTGAGGCAAATGAACGTCATCACATATTATAACCTCATAAATAAACAAAGACTTACAATGAATAACGTGCGTGCAGCTATAGTTTTTATAACCTTAATTTTACAAGAAATATACACACAAAATATAACGGACTACGTGCTTCCAGAAGTAACTATCCAAGCATTGAAACCCAAGGGCTTTCGAGCTTTTATACCAGGTAAATTATTTCATATAATCTTTAATATTGACTAGGTATTTGACAAGATATGAAGTAGGTATGTTCAATCGGAGTAAGATAAGGTTTGTCACCTTAAGATCTATTTTCGTGTGCTCAGTATGAGCGATAATCTGCTTTACCGATCGAGATTGACATATTGCGTCGCAATTATTTGATGTTTAGATTCAAAACGTACAAGAGTTAAAGACTAGATAAATTAATCTGAAAACGAAGGCTTTCTTATTCTGACTGTACGATCGATATAGGTTATTTTTATCTATTTTTTGTCTATTCTTTTGTTTTTAAAGTGAAGTAATTGTGATTAATATTCCATTATATTGCCTAAGACGCAATGATGTCATCATAAATTTAATATGGTAACATTTGTCTTTCGTGTTTGTTTAATTTATCTACAATTATTTAACAAAAAAAATTATGTATTTTTTTTTGTCTATCTGTCTATCAATAATTATGTATATTTTTATGTCTAAGCTGCGCCATTCATTTTATGGTTTGTTTATATGGATAAAGCTCTCAAGGTCTGTCATAAGATCTAAAGGTTAAAGCGTTTGATAAGCCATGATATTTACTTGTAGAAAAATAATGCTATTTTTTTATTAGCTTTACCCGTGATTTCAGGCCCATTTCAATTTAAAAAATATATATTTTTATAGCCTAAGTTACATCTTATTACATCAAGTATCTGCAAGGGAATGTCACGTTAAAATTGGTCTAGATCTTCCAGATATTAGCAGAAATACAAAAATATACAAAAATTGAAAAAAAAAGTTATTTTGATATATATACTACTATCTACGCATACATACACGTTTAGTAAAAAGCGGTAATTTTAATTACAAACAGACACTCAAATTTGATTATATATATATATAGATTACATTTATTTCTATATTAAATCCCTCAGGAGATCCAAGAATAAATTTACTTCATATTGAAGCGAATTTTTATGATGATCTACAATACGTCGGTCATGTTAGAGAATTCGTGACCAAAGAGACCAATGGAAGGTGGCTGTATGAAGATCATGTGTCACAACTAAAAGTTGGAACCATTGTGGTCTACTACGTGTTCGTGGCCTTACGTAGGGGGGAACTGGATTATTCTAACAAGTTTTTGGCTTACGCTGTTAACGGTTATGCAACTGGTGGAAAACAGCACAAAATAACAGGTAGGTTAATTTTATGTTATTTTAATATCGTGAGGAAACCTGCATGTGTCTGATTTCTTAGAAATTTTGCCACATGTGTATTCTACCAACTCGCATTGGAGCAGCGTGGTGGAATATTTTCCGAACCTTCTCCTCAAAGGGAGGCCTTAAGCCAGCAGTGGGAAATTTACAGGCTGATGTAATTTGATGTATCGCACTTTATTTGGATATAAATAAAAGAAAACTTTTAGAATACCAATAAAACCTCATTGGTCGGTCTTTCTTACGTACGTGGACGTTGTTCATTTTCTAAACTTATTCCTATTATGTTATTTGTAGAGTTAAAAGATCCGGACGACTATAGTGCTCCTTCAACCGTAAAAAGCGAGTGTCGCCCGACGGTTACTCGTATCCACGGTAGATCAGCTTGCGCTGGTCAAACGATATTTGAAGATGACTTTGATATTCTCCGAGAAGACCTGTGGCAAATAGATCAATATATTCCAAAGGACAATCCGGTTAGCAGTCTTTTCGTTGTTTCTTAATTGGAAGTATTCAGCACAATTAGACAACTTTACCAATCATATTAAACAAATTTGACACAGAAATCCCCAGTATTCTGTCTTGAATGAGTTTAGAGAATTAAGGAAGTATACCGTACAAACTACGAGAATTCAAAAAAATATACTCAGTAGGATTTGCGGAGTATTCACTGAGTCGATGTTTAGATATAGCTATCAAGGTAATTATTATACGAATCATGAGTGCTGATAAAGATAGTACTCGAAATGTAACCCCAATATATTTGGTGGGCTTTGTACTACCACTAAATCTTCACCTATTTATTCCATTCGCCAAACGGCAATGTTCAGGATTGCTGAGTTTCGGTTTAAGAGGAATTGACATCTTACTTCCCAAATTGCAGATGCAGTGCATTCCTAATAGTAGCTATCATTTTAAAAAAAATCTGTATTGTTTTATTCCAGGAACATCCATTTATATCTTATCAAAAGCTGCCCTCAAATCCCGTTGTAAAAGTAGAAGATGGGACACTTAAAATTCAACCAATACTTCAACAAAATTTACCTGGTTTCACAAATAATTCTTTGTTTTCCAAAGTATTGGATCTACACGATGGGTAAGTACAAATCATACATTTTAACATACATTTTAATAATACAAATAAATGAACAAGTCAAAAGAAAATTGCCTGTACTGATAATAAATAAATGTGCGGAAGTAACTTTGTCTTAGTATCTATTGCTATTTCATGGCTAAATCAGCGATCGAAATTTGGTGAAGTTTGGTATAATTATAGCCTCAAATCCACGGAGAGTAATGTGTTTTTTATGCCTAACGCATTGTGAACGCAGGGGGCCAGTAGTTCCTTATAATTTATCAAACAAAGTCAAATATCTTTTTTAGTAATTTAACTTCTTGGATTAGTACTACATTAGCATTAGCTGTAGCGGTTCATTCCAGAATCATCATCATTGACACAGAATTTTTCAACATTCATCATTATATCAACAAATTTATAATAATTATTGAATGGTTATGAATTATACACCTACATCATCCTCGTGAATCAATTCGTCAGACGCGGCGTTGCCACAGGGAATAGTTCTTTTGCATATTATGTTATGATTATGCTGTAACATATACTTCATAAGTCACTAATAAAAAACCGTTAATGCAAAATCGTATTTGATAAAAACAACATTTATAATAGTTTTTTCAACATTTATTTGAACAATTTAAATTTTTAAATGTATTATATCACCTTTCAGATGTACGGGCAGCGTCTGCAGTACAAAAGGAAATGGCCTGGAGATTCTTCCTCCGGTCGTCAGCGGTAAACTAAGCTCGAAATTCTCCTTCACTTACGGCATTGTGGAAATACGTGCCAAGATGCCGATTGGAGACTGGCTTTATCCAGGTTTATAGTAAGCAAGAAATTTACCGCTTAGATTAAGTATGATTCAGTACACTTTTTTTACACTTACACTACACTAACAATTACACACCAAAACAATTTCTCCAACTATTTATTATATTTGTTTGTTTCTTCGAAAAGTGTGTGAGGTAAGCGACCTAACCTATACGTAATTACAATTCCAACAACGCATCCAAAGCGTTTTACTTCCTCATTCCTGATGCGCACAACGAATATGCTAATAATCATACCAACATCTGCTAGAAATGTCATTTTTCCGGGTATTTTTAAACAAGAATTAATAGGTAGGTATTATTTACAAAAACACATGTAATATCGATTGTATCAGTGAATTGATGATTGTATTGAAGCATAGGCCATATAAAGCCATACTAAATTTACTTGGTGGCTTTGTGCAAGCTCGTCTGGATAGGTACCACATACTTATCTGATATGTACCGCCAAAAAACAGTACTTAGTATTGGTGTGTTCCAGTTAGAAGGGTGAGTGAGCCAATGTAAAAACAGGCACAGGAGACATAACATCTTAGTTTCTAAGGTTGGTGGCACATTGGCTATGAAAGGAATGGTTCATGTTTCTTACAGCACCATTGTCTATGGTGGTGACCACTTACCATAAGGTATCCCAAATTATGCTCGTCAGCCAACTAATAGCATAAAAAATATCATTTGTTATCACTATATAGTATCAAACAAAGTCACTTTCTTTGTCCCTATATCCCGATGTATGCTTAAATCTTTAAAACTTTTAAGTAACAAATTCTGTAATACATTTATTCTCAGCCATGCAACCGAGCGAAGCCAGGTCGGGTCGCTAGTGTTGAATAAAATTCAACCTACTTTCCTAACCTATATGAATTCAAAATTTAATACAAGTTTACATAAGGAGTCAATCAATGAATGTTTAACTGATTTGATGTAATGCCTTTTCCAGAACTTCTCCTGGAGTCGTTTACGAAAAAATATGGAACCATGAATTATGCCTCCGGCGTTTTGAAGATTGCTACAGTTTTTGGGAATAAGCAATTAAACGAACCTCTCTTCACGAATAAAGTAAGTTTATTTTTTTATATTCTGATTTCGCAAGACTATCAATTCTAAAGTGCTACAGAAACTATTAATATTATTCAAGTAGGCTCATAAACGCTCATAAATTTTAATTTGCCAAGTTATTACTATTAAATTAAATTTAAAAGCTACCGCCTGTTTGGAAAGTAGATTCAACCGAGAAGAATCGCCAAGCAACAGTAGTTACTCATATCCACAATTTTATTTTTAGAGCATGTCAGTTATCAGTTTTTTTTTTATATGACCATATTTTTCCATTCATAAAACTAGTTGTCTCTAAGAACAAAGACATTTCATTATATTTCGCTGATAGACAAATAGCTTCATGAAAAATAGTTCGATACACGGTTTGTGTAAATTTCATACGGTGACAATTTCTATTGGCACCTTATGAAACCTTCTGGCAGTGATGACCACTTCATCTGACATCTAGTGATCCAATTGACTGTCCGCATACCAAGGCCATGAAAAGAACTTCCACTAAATGTTCCACTGATGGGCTCAGGCCTTATTTTCTTGTAAGGAGATGATTGTTGGATACTATCTCAGATACTAATCTGACAGACACAGGTTTTCTCACTGCTATTCTTCGTCCATGAGCACGACATAATACTTGCAAGGATGACATAAACTTTGTTTAATATAGTATATAATATATCTTCCACAGTTTCTAAGAGGAATGGCTTTAACGAATGCCATTTGTAAGCCTGTTCGTGACGATATCAAAGAATATCTCAACGGTACTTGGAGCGATGATTTCCACGTTTTCTCTGTCAAGTGGACACCGAGTAAGTATTGTTTGATTAAATCGTTCACTTAACGGTAAGCGCTCATCATCAACAATTTTTCGGCTTTGGGCTAAAATTTATCACGAGAAAATTGTAATATTTCTATATATGTTATGTATATGTTTAAAGTTAATAGAATTTTACATAATTTGACGATCTCTAACAAAAACTAACAACAACAACAGCCTGTAAATTTTCCACTGCTGGGCCAAGGCCTCCTCTCTCTTTGAAGAGAAGGTTCGGAACATATTCCACCACGTTGTTCCAATGCGGATTGGTAGAACACATATGGCAGAATTTCTATGAAATTAGATACATACGGGTTTCCTCAGGATGTTTTCTTTCAGCACCGTGCACGAGATGATTATAAACACAAAGTAAGCACATGAATATTCAGTTGTGCTGGCCTGGGTTTGAACTCGTAATTATCAGTTAATTGCCGCGTTGTTACCACTGGGTCATCTTGCTACAAAAATAGAAAAATAATAAGAAAACAATGTTACAGATTCTATAGAACTATCTGTTGATGGAAAAATATGGAGTCGAGTCCGTCCAGGGAAATATGGACTGCGGTCTTGGATGCCAATTTACTGTCGGGATAAATGGCTCAGGCTACTTAATGGCGGTGGCAAGATGGCGCCCTTTGATCATTATGTACGTAGTTTTAAAACTATAATATTTTCATTCGATGTCTTGTAAGACAAGATGAATAGTTTTAGTATGTATGTATATTCAATTGGAATTAAAATTAATACTAAAACATGTAATTATTTAAATTGCATATATTTGACAATTGACTCCAAATCCAATTACTAGTAAGCTGCGAATTTTTTTTAAATGTTCTACAAAAGACTCGTGAGTGACTTTTTCTTAGCATTTTTTTCACTCTTTTTGTCGTAAAAACCTTCTACAAAGTATTAGAAAACTTAAAATAAGAGATGAATGAAATCAGCAAAGTCGTTCTGAAGGGAAATGGGGTTTCATTTTTATGTATGTATTTCCTTGGCTGTAAAAAATAACCAAATCTTACATTATTAAAGTTGCTTTTTTTATACGTAAAGCTATAATGTGAAATCAAATTTTTGCTCGCTATTAAATAAGGCCTGTTTAATAGCACTTTATAATAAAGTATATGAGAATGTAATATTTAGAAAACAGGTCCGTATCGATTGGACGATGCTTAGTTTTTAGTTTTAAAGTGGTGGAAAATTTCTCGTAAAAATATTACAATCTATGGTAATATTTTTATCGAAACCGTAACAGCGACGTAGAGTACTATTGCAAAAAAGTGTTTGGTTTTGCAATCATTAAATTGACTAAAATATTTGAATTAAAGCGTAATTATTGTTTGTTGCAGTTTTATTTGAGTCTTGGTTTGTCCGTCGGTGGAACGGAATTCCCGGACTCATTGAAAACAAGTGACGGCAGACCCAAGCCGTGGATCAATCTCAACCGAAAAGCAACATTGAACTTCTGGAAGGACGAATCCAACTGGCACCCAACTTGGACCCAACCCTTGATAATTGATTATGTAAAAATCAAAGCACTATGATTTATTAGTTAATTTATTTGCTAAAATTATTTTAGTCTTCACTTTTAAATTTACATTTATTATATTCATTTTATTATATATTAAGATATAAATAGAACTGTAAATGTAATGATGTAGAAATGTACAGTCAGAGTAAGACAACCTTTTTTTCAAAGTCATTCCTTTATGAAGTTTTAAACAATTAGTACATTTTGAATCTAAACATCAAATAATTGCGACGTAACATATCATTCTCGATCAGTAAAGACACACGAAAATAGATCTTAAGGTGACGAACCTTTTCTTACCACGACTGTACAATGCCAGTCTCTATTCGTAGGGGTGAAATATTTTTTTTGCTAAATAAATGTGTTTTTGATTTTTATTCCTTTATTGAGTTTGCTTCCTTAACACGTTAAACAATAACTTAATAGCTAATAGTGAATAAATTATTACTGATCGATATTAGCAAATATATAGCTCGACTAGATGTTTTTGATACTTACATTCATATGATTATTAAATGTTAAAACCATTCGAAAGTATTTTTTTAAATTAAGGCACATTTTGTATAAATCGATTTGCAATGACTGCAGAATATGTAAAATAATATTATATATATAAAAACATTGTAATACTGAAATAAAACTAGCTATAACGAATTTGAATCGCGTATATTACGTTCGTGGTCACAGGTAAGTCTACCCATGACCACGAACGCTGTGAAGTGCTCGAAACGTCGGGATGTTAAAAATAATTAATATACGCGATTCAAATCCGTTATAGCTAGTTTTATTTCAATGTGTAATCGCGAAAATTTAAGACAACATTGTAATACGTTGCTTATCTTGACATATTTTATGACAGTTACGCTTAACTACACTAAAGAGCTCGTACTTTAACGTAATCTATGATTAAGGCGGGTTGTCGCCACGTTGAGTACCAGGAGATCATATCCTGCCAGAAACGCAGACTGGCTTTCCGGCCGCTGTTCCGCCAAGGTTTTGGTCTCCCCGCTGATGTGATATCGTCCCTAAATTCAGTGATACCTCCAGCTGCCACGCCCAAGGTTATGTAGAACTATAAAGAAACAAACATACCTATTAATTCGAAAGACATTATATCAAATCAAATCAAAATAAACTTTATTCAAGTAGGCTTTATAAGCACTTTTGAATCGTCATTTTACAATTAAGTGAAGCTACCACCGGTTCGAAAAGTAGATTCTACCAAGAAGAACCGGCAAGTAATTCACTAGTTACTCTTTTTTAAGTTAAAAATACAAAGTCATTTTAGTTAAATACAATTATTTAAATTAATATACCCTGCTTGACCTCCAGTCAACAGGTACTCCACGCTTTTTTATCATCTATAAAATATTGTATCGAATAATATGCTTTTTCTACCCATGTATTTTTTTATTATTAAAACCATTTTATTCAAATTGTCGTCAAATTTTAATAAGTCAAGATAAACATCTTAGAATATCACTATACTGATCAGTCTTTCTTCCAACAAACTTATATGAAATATAAAAATAATAATAAAATAAAAATAAAATATGTTAAAAACATAAAGCAATAGTTTATCTAAATAAACATATTTCAATATTTAAAAAAAGTACTATCCTATATATATGATACTATCGGCATTTCCCGCGCGTAACTAATAATACATTACCCCTAGAACATAAGCCTTCACCCTAATTTTACCCTATCGAGTCGTGAATTAAAAAGTAATTAGTATAGATTATTTATATAGTAATTGGAAAAAAATATATTTTTAAAGCTTACGTGATCATCGAATGGCGCCATATTGGTTCCTCTCGAGAGTAAAGTTCGCGGTAGATCACATGTACGAGATAATCGGCCTTGAAGTCCACTAGCAGCCGGTTCTATCCTAGCCCACTCTTGGCCGTCCACAGACAATATAATCCTTTCTGGAAAATAATGCGAATATAACACAGAAATATCAAATAAAATTAGTTGGAAGCTTCGGTGAGGTTTTTTTTTAATTTAAAATACTTAATTGCACAACAGATATTACACAAAAATAAAAATAAATATATAAAAAATGGTGCGCAAAGGCGGACTTATCACTTAGAGCGATCTCTAACAGACAACTTTTGGTGAAACAAGCTTAAAACGAAAACAGATATAGTACGACAAAACTTGCTGTAGCGTCGGCGAATTCAATAAAACCCGATTACTGCCGATTTACACAACCAATAGAAATAGCTCCCCATCGCGCTATTCAACGCTATTCGTCGCTATAGATTCTCGCGTCACTTCAACCCGAAAAGCAAGTGCATGTAAATCGAAGCGTCAAATTGATGAATATATTACATATGATATTACAAGTCATTACTTTTGTGTAAAGATCATATTCACATAAGAAATAAATATTGATAATTTGGGATACTCTCATATATACGTACTGTCACATTCGTATTTGGGATAACGTACTTAATTCGGTATCGGGTGTGATCGGTTTTACGAATTTTGGCGATGCTACATCTAAGTTGTGTCGTACTATAAGTCCAGATAGAAAGAGGAGATAATAACTTAAGAATACTAATAAACAATTTAAGAATACGAATAATTTTAAGGTATTCAGTAAAGCTTCATTATAGCAGGCGTATTTGGATATGTGTTATATTTAATTTTACTGATTTGGCCAGCAAATAAACCACATGCTGGTAAGTTATATATAACAATTGACAAATAAACACAATTAATCAATTATTATTGTGTGTTTGATCAAATATCGATATATTAATAGTCGTTTTTGATATGATTGTTTATATTTACCTGGTTCCCATCTCGCTGAATAAATATGGAAGTCATCGCCCCAGGGTGTGTTTGAAAATTTCTCGCTGAGCAAAGTATTGCGACATTGGATGTCCAGCATCGGTCCCCCATAGAGGAGCTGCAACAAGACATACATCCAGAGTCCGTAAACATAAGATAAAGATTCACTATATAAAGGCAAAGAATAAAAAACATCAATCTACTTAATGTCAAAAAGTTCTTAAAACTTATGAATCGTCGTTTTACAATTTTAATAAAAATCAGTCTGAAATAGTAACTTCGCCGAGAAAAATCAGCAATGAAATTAACTCATTTATGTATTTCATGAACACGTACATGTATAATTACATTTATTTATTTCCATTCGAGGATTTTTTTTTAAGATGGTAAATATTCACCACCCACAGACGTTGCATAAAATATAATGTTCAATTACTTAGCAAATGCGTTAATAGCTTTGGGTACTAAATTGTTATGTCCTTTGCGTATATAATTGATTCACTCATTCTTCAAACCAGAACAGTCTAATAACAGGTAATTTGGCGGTACGATATGTGATAAGTAGGTTTACTTGGTGCCACCCACTCCTCAGATATTCTACCGCTAAACAACAGTATGCAATATTGTTAATAACCGTATAACCGTAACCCAAAAGTTAAGACTTTCTTTTAAGTATACATACAAAATACAAGGCTTAAATAAATTTTACCTTATTTCCGATTTCATTATTAAACAAGGACAGCTGCGGGTTGCCTCGTACGCCAGCTATCCTAAGAACTCCTGATGCGTAATTCGGTACGCCATACTTTTTCATCAGTGACTCCAATAAGATATCTGTCAATTTCATAAAAAAATCGTATTACTAATTTTAAAAATGGAATGGAAAAGTCTAAAAGTCCAAAAACGGCTGTTGGTTAACTATTAAATATTTAAAGAACGATACACTCCCTTCTAACTGCTAACGAACTCCATCATAAAAATAAAGTGGTAAATTGTGTATGTAATACATTTTCATAATTATGGAATCATTTATAAAATACAAAAAAAATGTAAATATTGAAATGTATTGATAATAGTTAGAAGTTTTACTCTATATATTTCTTGGTGGTAGGGCTTTGTGAAAACCCGTCTGGGTATGTACCACCCACTCATCAGTTATTCTCCACCAAACGACAGTGCTCAGTATTATTGTATTCCGGTTCGAAGGGTGAGTTAGCCAGTGTAACTACAGGCACAAGGGACATTACGTGTTAGTTCCCAAGGTTGGTGGCGCATTGACTATGTGAGGAATAGTTAATATCTCTTAGGGGTTGTCCATTAATCACGTGATTTTTTTTAGCATTTTTAACCCCCTCTCCCCCATTGGTGATACGTAGTGAGGTAAATACAGGTATAAACTATAATCTTATTTTATTCTGAAATTAAGGACCATATTTGTTTAAAAATCGCGCATTAGACGAAAAAATAAATACACGAGATATCTTACTACACGAATCCCCCCCCCTCCCCCTTGTGTTATTTTCGTGATTTTTATCAAACCCCTCCCCCCCCCTTTCAAGCCTCACGTGATTAATGGACAACCCCTTACAGCATCAGATGGCATCATATATGCCACCTGAAGACTCGTCTGCCAATCTATACCATGAATATAAATAAATATGTCTATATGTCTTGTCTTAAATCTTTAGAAACATTCACATAATTACGTCTTAGATGAAAATTAAATAAACCTCACCCGGATAAAGCCAATCCCCCTGAGGTACTTTTGCTCTCACTTCCACAACGCCGTACGTGAAAGAGAATGATTTCGAAGTCAAACGACCACTTACAATCGGCGGTAAGATACTCGCACCCCAAGCTTCAACAAGACACTTTGACGACGTGGCTGTACATCTAGAAACAAATAAAATAATACAGAATTGCAATAATTTTGATGATGAGTTGATGTATGTGTAAATGGAGGCTTTTTAAGTCAAAGAATCCTAATTTACATTTTATGATCACGCTGCTAATTAGTCAAAGGAGATGGTATTCAATAACTGAGGATTTCTTTTGTTTCAACTCGAATAAAGAATATTTTGAATTTGATTGTAAAAACATAATTAGCGATGAGAATTTTTTTTGGGATCAAATTACTGTTAATTATTTTAATCATATATTTAATTTTTACTCAAAAAGCTCACGAATTTTATAATATGTGTTAACAAAAATATATCATATATCCTGAGTAAAATTAGTTAAAAATAAAACACAAAAGCATACCCGCTATACAAATCCAGAGTATCAGTAAATAAAGACGAATTAGAAAACCCTGGCATATCTTGGAGAAGCTTTGGCTGAATATACAAATACCCCCCATTTGTTGAGACTACCGCTGCGTTTGGTGGACGCTGGTAGGAAACGAATGGATAATCCTGAAATAAAAAGGACGTAACTTGTAAAAAGATAACAGGAAAGAAATTAAGCAAAAGCATTTTTAACTATGCCAATAAGAGTTTCATTTCAACAGCCAATGTTGTAATGTTGAGCATTGTTGATAGATGAAATGATAACAAGTAAGGCATAAATATAATAAAGGCGTATCAATTTAGTCACTTAAACGAGCGGCCCGTCCAGGCTTCGCTTAGGTGGACGTAAGGTTTTTTTTCATTTTTTAGATTTATTTATAGTCAGTAACTAAAGTTAAAGGGACAAAACCTTACAAGTGCAAAAGGTTCTTGATCACCAGATCCTCTAATTCATTAAAAAAACTTTTCAATAAGAAATCTCTTACCGAATGGTTCAAGCATTAAAATGTATATTTTAGCATTAATATACATTTTAATGCTTGAATCATTTGGTTTTTTTTTATGGTATAGGTTGGCGGACGAGCATATGGGCCACCTGATGGTAAGTGGTCACCATCACCCATAGACAATGACGCTGTGAGAAATATTAACTATTCCTTACATCGTCACTGCGCCACTAACCTTGGGAACTAAGATGTTATGTCCCTTGTGCCTGTAGTTACACTGGCTCACTCACCCTTCAAACCGGGACACAACAATACTGACTACTGTTATTTGGCGGTAGAATAACTGATGAGTGGGTGGTACCTACCCAGACGGGCTCGCACAAAGCCCTACCACCAAGTAATATATGGTATATAATGGTATTTGTATATTGACGTTTTGCTGATTCAATTTCACAGTAAACTTTTAAACACGTAAGCTATTGCTATTCTTTTTAATGTTTTACTTTTTACAAATTATTTAATTACTTCTGTGATAGTGGCACGAACTACTAATGATCCCTTGCTAGTTTTGCTATCTTGCGTCTTATCTAAACTGCGTATTACTACTGTGAAATAAGACTCTTAACAAAAAGTAACTATCGAATAGTTACTTACTGGTTCATCTGGTATATACTGTTCAACTTGCCACAAGTCTTCTCGAAGAGTATCGAAATTGTCTTCGAATATGATTTGGCCAGCACATGCTTTTCCATTCCTTACCAATGTCGATGTTGGTGAGCATTCTGCTACAGAATCGCTCGAAAGATTTTCTAATTCTGTAAATAAGACTATTCTGATGAACATTTGGTTTATAAATAATAAGTTTACTATCGCAATTAATCCTCCGTGGTCGTGTAGAGTCCGAAGTCTCGGGTTCAATTTCCGACCCAGTCAATTCAGAAAAAGTTATTTTTTATTTATTTTATTTATACTATTTTTCTACATTGTCTTGGGTCTGGGTGTTTGTGGTACCGTCGTTGCTTCTGATTTTCCGTAACACAAGTGCTTTAGGTAGTTATATTATAAGTAAGTAAAGTAACAGCCTGTAAATTTCCCACTGCTAGGATAAGGCCTCCTCTTCCATTAAGGAGAGGGTTTGGAACATATTCTACCACGCTGTTCCAATGCGGGTTGGTGAAATGTACATGCGGCAGAATTTAGATGAAATAAGACACGTGCAGGTTTCCTCACGATGTTTTTCTTCACCGCCGAGCACGAAATGAATTATACTGCCACTGGGCCATCTCAGCTCTAGTTACATTGGGATCAGAGTAATTTGATGTTGTCCAATATTTATTTATTAGATTAAGAAATTAATTGAAAATAAAATATAAACTAAAAAATAGATCCTTACCCTTAACAGTGAAGGACAAATTGTCCTTAATATAGCCTTTTCTATTGTGAACGACGTAAACATAGTAATAAACGATGTCACCAACATTAAGCTGTTTGTTGAGGTCTTCGTAAGACCATCTGCCATTTGTAGGATTAGTTATTTCAGCAGAAATCGTACCGACGTCGTTTTCACCTATTTTTCTATTTATATTTCCTTGGAATACGAATAAGCTGAGTTTTGGGTTTGCTGAAATAAATATATTTGTTAATGAGCATCAGTTATACGTTTTGTGTTATGTATTTACTTGATGGTAGGACTTTATTCAATCTCTTATGACTAGGTAGCGCCTGCTTTTAATATTTTCTACCGCCAAATAGAAATGCTTAGAATTATTTTGATTCGAAGATTGAGTGAGCCAAATGCACAAGAGACAACACCTTAGTTCCCTGGATCGGTGGGACGTTGCTTAAAATTTCCTACCACTCACCTGCTTACCTAAGCCTAATTTATTTCTTAACAGTGATATGGAATAATGCCAAATATTAAAAATTTATTAAAATATAAAATGTAATATTGTATTCTAAAGCACTCATAAACGCCTTGGAATGGTTTGCGAAACCTTAAGCGAAGCTGGTTTGATAATTTTCTCTCGACTATTTTCGTTTTCTTTCTAGAAAATTCTAGAATGAAAACTGTACTTCATTTATATATCAAGAGTTTTAAGTTCTACAACTTATGATATATAGCTACAATATATTTAATTATGAATATAACTTTCCTCAATAAATAGGTTATCTAGTGTAAAAATATTACTAGATTCTAATATTAGCACTGTTAAACCAACAACCTTTTAAGCTTAATTTTTAGTATTTATTTCAGACAAATTAAATTGTCATATACGATATCGGGATGAGTTGCTTAAACATAAATAAAATACTCAAAGTGTAATCTTGACGAATTTTATTTAAAAGATACACTTATGCGTAATATTAGAAAAAAAAAAATCTTTTTTATATGTCATAATAACAAAGCCACACAATAAATAAATATAAAAATAAAACCAGTTTTATAAGTTGTAAAATCCTACACCTATCAAGTCTAGAATTATTAAAAGAAATTTCAATAACAGATTAAAAATAATTTAAGGCTCTAAATTGGTAATCATGTACACGATAATTAAAAAAAAAACATACACAGAGATCCCGTTACAGTTTTATCTTGTATTTATAAAATAAATAAAATAACTCACATGGTATTGATATTCTGATTCCTTTCGGTTGTAAAGCTTGTATCGTTACATCTGGTATTGAGTATTCCTGACCACATACTGTTCTTGAGTTAATATAAACCAACAGATACACAAAGACACGTCCGATCCTGGACAGTTCCATTTTGTTACTGATAGTAATGAGGTAAAGCATTGCAGTATTCCTTACTCCAATCTGTATAACGGGTACAACTTGACGTGTTCAGCCGATGCACACTCTAATTCAATTTCTTTATTCAAATCTATAAATTACATGCAATATTCATATATTTTAAAACTGCTTTTTAGGCTGATGCATCATCTCTTAATAATTATAAGTGCTTTTAATAAATTCAAAATAATTACTTATCATCACTTTATTAATTGCCTAATTCGCAATAAAGATTAATTTTTGATGTAGAGAAAATTAATGAAATCGTAATATAAATTATTTCTATTGGTTAATAACATTATTAACTGCTAAATATTTAGTTTATCATTTTAAAACAATCAATCATTTTTTGAAAACAAGTATATTTCAATTTCATTAACAATTTATTCTAATACTGTCATAATGACGTCACAGATATATCGGATACGTCATAAGAACATGTATTATCACTTGTGATAATATGCATGTAGAAATAAAATAATGTACATAACATTCCAAAGCAATATACCCATATTACAAAGGTAAAATCCCTCACATTATTTCTTAAGAACACGACTCATCGCTTTATGCAAAGGTCGGCAACACGGAATGAAGTCGTTCCTTGATAAAAGGGGATTCCCTTTTTTAGAATACATCTATATTTTTCAGCTTTATTTAATAATAAAATAATAAACGATACGAACTATAACACATTATAGCTTTTATAAGTATTATTAAATATAACACTTAGATCACGTTGTTAAAATTATTAATAAAAGTATATTGACTCGTTATTCAAGTCGACTAGTACAAAAGAACGGGATTCCCGTACGCAGGTCGGGTCAATTAAAAATATTATCGATGTTTTCGTCAAAAAATAATAGCATGAACTTCCTCTTAAAATATCCTATCGTGACATTATAAATATATATATTTGATATGACTTAGTACCACGTAGTTTTATTTTGATGAGCGAAATGAATGCGCTGCATCCAAAACACGTGCTTATGTATGCATTATGCTTATTATGTATATGCTTATTTATGTATGTATCATTGCACTCCGATACTTAAACTAAATCTGCCATTTGGATTATCGATAGCACGAGTTGCAACAGACAGTTTTATCACCAAAGCACCGATCTCTTCCAGGCAAACTTTGGGCAGAGATTTGGTTGTATAAATAAAATTTTAACAAAAAGAAAAACCGACTTCAAACAAAACACTATTTTAAAACAAATGAATATGCACGAAAAAGTAATAAAAATAATTGCGTATTCAACATATTTTTTAGAGTCTTCCTAAGTTTAATGAAATGAAATATATTAGACTACTTAAAAGTCGATTAACGATTATATCATGTAGTTATAGTTATTGGTATATTTGGAGCCGGTGTCAGCCACGGTGCCCTTGCCCCAACAATCAAAAGAAAGAAGCGATATGAGCCCCTTGATTTATCCAGTATATTATTGTGTAAAAGGTAATTTGTAAAAAACATATTTGTTAAAGTATTCTCGTCTTGTTTTTTGATAGATATACTGTAGGGTTTTATTGGATTACACATTACACCGACTCCAAATATAACAATAATTATAACTACATGATATAATCGTTAATCGACTTTTAAGTAGTCTAATATTTTTCATTTCATTAAACTTAGGAAGACTCTAAAAAATATGTTGAATACGCAATTATTTTTATTACTTTTTCGTGCATATTCATTTGTTTTAAAATAGTGTTTTGTTTGAAGTCGGTTTTTCTTTTTGTTAAAATTTTATTTATTTTTTGATTTTAAGTGAAGCTGATGTTGACTAACTAATTTTTTTTAATATGGATAGATTAAGCGTTCCGTTTATATGAGTCAGAAACTACTTCGAGGACAATTTCAAAGGAAACTTGCGAATAAAGCAAAAATAGACTTTCGAAAATGCGGATTTAATACGTCACGCGGCGTAAACTACAAGGATCCCTCGAAAGAGCTGTAATCGAACTCAGCAAAAAAACTTTGAAAAAGACCAACTATATTTCGTACATCATATGACATCACATCACATACACAAAATTTGATTAAAGATAGTAAGAAATTCTGCCCCATATCGCACCTTAACTGCGAGCCGTATAGGAGTTCCATCACTACATAGTATAAAACAAAGTCGCTTTCTCTGTCCCTATATCTTTAAATCTACGCAACGGATTTTGATGCGGTTTTTTTTAAAAGATAGTGTGATTCAAGGGAAAGGTTTGTGTATATAATACATGAACAATATGGTAAAGAAACACTGATAATTTTAGAAGTTTGCGATGTGATGTCGTATATAAACAAATTCTGTAGTATATTTAGTATCAGTATTGCACCCGTGCGAAGCCGGGGTGGGTAGCTAGTTGATTATAATATTCGACTATGATAATGACATAAACATAACCACATTACGGAAGGTGACTCAAATATGCAAATAACCTATAAATAAAAGATTCGACTGAGTATCGCTAACGTGCTCCTCAGAATTGTTCCGTTCCCTTCCGTTCCGTTACTTTGTCATGGATCCTGTGCTCAGAACCTTACTAAACTTTCACCAAATTACCCTTGAAGTATAATTTTATAATAAAAAAAGAATTATCAAAATTGGTTAACGTGATTTTCAGTTATTCACCTATTTGTCGCGCATTTACATAATGCAAATTTAAGACTTATGTCGTTTTCACATGGATACCATCATCGGAAAAAAAAATAAAAAAATGGGACCCCACGGGAAGCACTACCTTTCAAACAAAAAAAAATTATCAAAATCGGTCCACCCAGTGAAAAGTTATGAGGTAACAAACATAAAAAAAAAAAATAAAATAAAATAAAATACAGACGAATTGATAACCTCCTCCTTTTGGAAGTCGGTTGAAAATGTATGCTAGTGTAACTACAGGCACAAGGGGCATAACATCTTTTTTTTTTTTTTTTAATTTATTGGAAATCTTAGTTAAAATTGAATCTTAGTTCCCAAGGTTGGTGGCACATTGACGATGTAAGGAATACTTAATATTTCTTACAGCGTCATTGCCTATGGGCGTTGGTGACCATTTACCATCAGGTGGCCCAGCCTATACAAAAAAAAAATGTTTGGAAGGGGTACCATTAACGTTTTTACAATAACTTGCTCTATGCCACTAAGACTGTGAATGTCCATTATATTTCCAAAAGCGCAATTATAAGCCTAATTTATAAACATGTAAAAACATACTCCATTTTATTAGCAAACTTAATGTTTTAAGGTTATCGCAAAATATTAACATAACAACCGAAGACAGATAACAAAGAGCATTTAATATTTTGAACCTTATGAATGCTAGCTTAAGTAACAATTTACTTTGAAGTAGAATATATTTTAAGATCTCTCCGAATATGACACAGCTGTGGCATAACGAAGCTTCGTTTTAATGAATCGTTTTAAAGAAATAAACATATATTAGTATACAATGTTTGTAAAACATAAAGAGTTGAATTGTTTTTTCATAATATGTTGTGTATTAGTATCAAGTGTTTATTCAGAAATCGAAGCACCCAAACTTTTAGATGTCACTGTGACAAAAGAAGGAGGGTTATATGTGGTGTGGGAATCTATAGACGATAATGTATCTGATCCAATACTGGGATATAAGGCAAGTATCAAATTACTTTACGAGATAGGGCTTTGGGTACCCACACATCAGATATTTTTAAGTAATGGTTAATATTTCGTCTTTCATTTTTATAAGAAATGTTAACACTTGTGGGTTTTCAGAAATAAAACACTTAACACACTCTCAATTTTATATACTCGTGCAGCGTAACGTTATACAGGTATATTTTGAAAAAACAGAATGGCGTCTCTATTGGCGCGTCCTATCTCATTTAATAAAATAGTCGGAAGTCAGTTGACGAACTAGTGAGGTTAAATTATTGTTAATTTAATAAACATGACGAATAACGTAATTATAAATAATAAATTATAATAATAATAAAGTATAGGTAAATAAATCAGGATATAATATATTATTGAGAGTTGTTATTATATGCCTCCTCAGCTGGGTGCCTATGTTCCACTTGTTAACATTCGGCCATCCTGTGTGGGCTGCGTCCCGCGGCCCGTATTCTGGTCTTCACTGGCCAGCCCGTAGTCCAGAAAGTAATTTTATGGCAGTAACTAGTTGTCTTAAAATGTAAACTCTGCTAACCTAAGATAAATGTAGAGGCCAATCACACAGTGGTCATTATAAAATAGACTTGTTCACACAGATGTCTCGTAAATTAAATATTTGATCACACAGTCTTCCTTATTTATCAACCCAGACTTGATCACATAGCTGTCCTTTCCACAGACTTGATCACAAAGCTGTCCTTATTCACTAAGATTTGATCACATAGCTATCCTAATTTTAAACAGACTTGGTCACATAGCTGTCTTTTCCACAGACCTTATCACAAAGCTGTCCTTATTCACACAGACTTGATCACACAGATGTCCTTATTTATACAGACTTGATCACACAGCTGTCCTTCTTTATACACACTTGATAAATTGGTTTGTTTAAAATTGTTCTTATATGTATGAGTAATAGACTATTCATTGTACATAAGATTATAGAAATAATAATCTTTACATATTTCACTAATTTCTTTTAATTCAAGCATTATTTCTGTAAGAATCAATGTGTACATATTTTATTGGAGATTATATATAAATAAAAGTTTAAAAGTATGGTATGTAATAATTTTAATATAATTTAGTTTTCATTCAATTGTAAATTACAATAGACTTTATATTCCTAGTAGGTATAATAACTAATTTGATTCGTATGACTAAAAGTAGAAGCAGTGATACAGAAATAAAGAATCAAACATTTGTAACAATTAGCTTTCAAGAAGATCAATTAGATCATCTCTGTCTACTTCTCGGTCACTACTTGAACTGTCATCTTCAGACAAGGTTGGTTTGTAAGGTCGGAGGGTCTGTCCACGAACTACTGCACTAAACTTCCTATATCCCTTCATACCCTTTATACTTGAGATAGTGTATCTGTCTAACGAGCACTCCGCTTTGCACACTCTGTAGGGACCTGAGTATAACCCGTTAAGTTTCTTAGTAACACCAGTCACGGCATCCCTAGCTACACCTCCTTTCCAAAGAACCAATTGACCTACGGTATACTTAATACACTGTTTATGTTTTTTGTCGAATTGTTTTTTCATGATGGTCATATTTTTGTCAATACGAAGTTTTGCAGTTTCCCTATTAGCCTGTAGTTCATCAAATTGACTGTCAAAGGTTGAAGCCGCGTCTGAAGGGAATGACGGATAACGAGAGTTTTTGTGGCCAAACATAAGATTAAAGGGTGAAAAGCCGGTTGTCGCGTTAGGTGTGTTATTGATTCCCCACACGACGTCGTCCAGCTTATTGTCCCATGTACATTCATCTTCTGACATAGTGTTTAGACCGTTCAGCAAAGTACGGTTTACACGTTCAACTTGACCATTTGAACGAGGGCTAGCTATTGCGTTTAAAATATGTTTAAATTGAGTTTCTTCGGCGAATTGCTTAAAATACCTACTTGTAAAAGCTTTCCCCCTATCCGTTATAATTCTTGTTGGGTAACCAAACTGGATAATTATTTCTTTTAACAAACGGATAGTCTCAATTGAACTACAATTTTTAGAAGGTCGGGCGAACACAAATTTGGTAAAAGCGTCTATCACTACCAAAGCATAAGTATTCCCTTTCCGAGTTTTAGCAAAAGGACCCAAATGGTCAGCGTGCAACGTGTGCATGGGTATAGCTGGCTTGTTAATTGGGTGTAGTTCACCTTCCAACTTACCATGATTACCTTTGTTAAATGCACATTGCAGACAACTGTTTACATATTTTCTTATGAATCTCGTCATTCCTTCAAACCAGAACTGAGACTTAATGGATCGTTCACATTTTTCGAATCCGGGATGACCTATTTGATCGTGAAGTTTTTGTAATAGACCATATTTTGCTAATTTTGGGATAACAAAACGATCACCAGCGACTGTTTTTCTAAAAAGCAAGTTATCTTTGATAGTGTAGTTTGCAATTAAGTTAGGGTCAGGATTGTCACGTAGTCTAGAAAGAATGTTTTGAATATTATCATCTTGTACCTGAAGAGTTATTAACCAATCTGAATTATCAATCATGAGTATTGTGTTAGTTACCGGGTTTCTACTAAGGGCGTCTACATGCCTCATACGTTCGCCTGGCCTATACTCTATCTCTAGATCAAATTCTTGTATTGTAAGCCACCAACGAGCTATTCTCGGAATTAAATCACGTTTCACTAGGGTAGTTCTAAGTGCTGAACAGTCGGTTACTATTTTAACTTTAATGCCTGTAAGATAAATTCTGAAACGTTTAAGAGATTCAACAACGGCCAGTGTTTCTAGTTCATAACTATGATAGTGCCTCTCTTCTTTACTCGTAACCCTACTGAAATAAGCTATAGGTTTTAAACTACCATCTGCTTGGTATTGCATTAAAATTCCGCCTAAACCAACCTTACTAGCATCACAATGTAACTCAGTTTTTGCGTTACAGTTGTAAATGCCTAACACAGGCCTTTCAATCAACCGTCGCTTAAGGGTTTGAAACGAATTTTCTTGGTCAGCACCCCAATTCCATTTTACATCTTTTTTTGTAAGTTGAGTAAGAGGACGTGCAATCTGCGCGAAATTTTTAACAAACTTCCGAAAATATGATGTTAAACCGATAAATTGTCTAATCTCATGTACATTGCGCGGCCGGTTATATTGTGCAACACATTTTATCTTAGCACGGCCCGGTTGTATTGTACCAGCTGATATTTCGTGGCCTAGGTAAGTGGCAGTACGTTTTAAGAAAGAACATTTACCAAGATTTAATTTTAAATTGGCCTGTGTTAATAATTGTAAAACTTTTTCTAATAGTACTAATCCTTCTTCTACCGTTTTTGTAGGCAACATTACGTCATCAAGATACAGAGCAACGTTTTGATCGACCCTGCCTAGTGTCATCTGTATTAAACGAGAAAATACAGCTGGGGCATTTGCGAGGCCAAAGGGTATTTTCAAAAATTCATATTGACCGGATGGTGTTACGAATGCAGTCTTAGTTATCGAGTCTTCATGAATACCTACTTGGTAATAACCTTGGGCGAGATCAAGGGTTGTAAAAAAGAATGCCCCGATAGCTTATTGACTTGATCTTCTATATGTGGCAAAGGATATCGATCTTTTATAGTGTTAGCATTTAATGCCCTATAATCGACACAAAGCCTATAGTCTCCTGTTTTTTTTTTACTAGAACTATAGGGCTAGCATACTCAGACATAGATTCCCTAATAATACCCGCGTCTAGAAAATCCCTAATTTTTGCATTTACGATTTCATTTTCTTTGTGTGATAACCTATACGGCTTGCAACAAATTGGTTGGTCATTTATTGTACGGATGTGCATTTTTATGAGATCAGTACAACCTAAATCTTTTGTAGTTCTAGCGAATGAATTAGTATACTTATTTAACAGAATTAGCAGCTGCTTATTTTCGTAATCACTAAGCGGTCCCGTCTCTATTTCGGATAAGTTAATACGTAAGCAATTGGTATTTGAATTGTCTATAGCTAGGGTCGTATAATCGCGCGTGCATGTAGGTATTGTTGCTATCTCAGCCCTAGCTACAAGCCTATTTGCTTCCCATATTACATCAGTATCACCCAAATTTACAATTTTTAAATGACAGTGACATGATTTAATAATAGCAGAGGGTATAAAGTATGCAATATTACCTAACTGTACCCAAACCGTATTAGTTAGAAATGTGTGTTCCCTTTCATTACATTTGTTATAGTCGACATATACTTCCACATAAAGCTGAGTTTGCTTAGGTATTTTAACATTGTGCTTTAAATAAACCGGAAACTTTACAAGAAAATCAGTAGAGTCTAATTTTATATTTTCAAACAAGTCTTGAACCACCTGACTTTGAACAAAACGTACAGAAGAAGCTGTTGTTACTAGACTGACATTATTACTATTAATCATAGTTTGACCAATCAATAAATCGATATCCACCGTTATATAATTAACTAGTTCGACTATTCCATACAGTATTGTATTATCTATTAAGATGCTTAAGTAACCTGAACCGAGTGAATTTACACATGCTCCTCCAAAACCTTGCATAACAGTAGTACTAGGCTCGATTTTAATTTGTAATCTTTTGGCTTGTGATATACAGAGAATATTAATTTTACCGCCTGTGTCTATAAATGCTCTAAGCTGATGTCCATTAACACTATTACAGTTATTTTATCTAGATCGGCATAAATATCGTAGGTAATGTGCATTACTCGACTAACCTTTTGTGGTTGCTGCCGCAAAGTGCTAGCGCTCCCACCGCCAAACCAGCACGCCGCCGTTGTATGTCCACGGCGCCAACAGCTCTCGCAACGCTGCTGCTGCCTGCAGTCTCGGGCCTCATGACCCGCCCGACGGCACACGTAGCATAACTTCGGTTGGAGCTGATGAGTCGACGTAGAAACGGGTTTGTTATTGCTGGTACCTCTTCTCCATGTTGATTGTCGCATTGCATTTGAATCAACCCGTTGAAAGTTCTCTAGCGAAGATAAGTAGCCATAGTATAGTTGTTCAGGTGTATCACAACTATATGCCTTAGCATTAGCCCTTAATTCTTGAGGCAACCCCCGTATTATACACGAAATTGCATCCCCGCCGACGATACTGCATTTCTTCAGTAATGATAATTTTTCGTGATAATACTTCGTCATAGTTTCTTTATCTTCTTTCTTTCTTGCCAACATGCGTTCTAATTTGTCTACGTATTCTGTCGATCGCGGAAATGCAACCATCAGCATCTCCTTCCATTCGCCCCAAGAGAGAGAATAATTTTCAAGGTCGTCGTACCATTCTCGAGCAGAGCCTCGCAACCGTAATTGCATAATAAATGTTCGATCGGTTTGATTCCGTGAAGCCGATTTTGTGAAGCCATCCAATAATGTTATTGTTGGTATCTTCTGGTCTGAATTTCGGGATGACTTCAGCGTCACAGGGTGCAACGTGACGTTTTTTGCGTATGTTTTCCTTACATGTGTCATTAGAGAAAAAAAATCACTATTTTCTTCTTCAGTTGAACTTGAATCGCTATTTTTTCGTTTACGTATCCCCAAGCCATTTACGTATGGTCCAGACATTTTTAACACTATCCCACTTCTGATATGTTAACACTTGTGGGTTTTCAGAAATAAAACACTTAACACACTCTCAATTTTATATACTCGTGCAGCGTAACGTTATACAGGTATATTTTGAAAAAACAGAATGGCGTCCCTATTGGCGCGTCCTATCTCATTTAATAAAATAGTCGGAAGTCAGTTGACGAACTAGTGAGGTTAAATTGTTGTTAATTTAATAAACATGACGAATAACGTAATTATAAATAATAAATTATAATAATAATAAAGTATAGGTAAATAAATCAGGATATAATATATTATTGAGAGTTGTTATTATATGCCTCCTCAGCTGGGTGCCTATGTTCCACTTGTTAACAGAAACCTAGATAGATAAATAGATTTGAAAAACAGAAATTTTAAATATATTTACGTTGAGTATGGATGTTTGTCCTCTATTGTCACAATAAACTATTATAAAGTAATATAACATTTACCTTACAGTTTATTAAGATTACATGTTTATTGTTATGTTAGTAAATTAAAGATTAAGGTTAAAGAGCATACATTATTTATGTTACATTTAAACAATTAACCTGAACTGCTTGCACATAATTTTTCTTATAATGAATGCTGGCTTGACGTATATACATATGTATATCGTGAGCGACACACCAATGATTATTTTTACATTTTAAAGTATAAAAGCAATACTTCACTATAAGAAATTAATTATATTCGTATTTACAATCTTAAAACTTGTATTAGGAGTGGAACGACAATAGCCCAAAGGGCCCGACCTTTGGGCTATTCAGTGGGGAGGCTTTAGGCTATTGCGCTTTTGTCGTTTAAAATGTTATGAATATTTCTCTTCCTATGTATAATTCATGTAACCATTTACTTAGTGGAAGCCCGCCTGGGTAGGTACCCTCCATTTATCAGATATTCTACCGCCAAACAATGCTAAGTACTTATTACTGTTGTGTTCCAGTTTGAAGGGTGAGTGAGCCAGTGTAACTACAGGCACAAGGGACATACCCTCTTAGTTCACAAGGTTGGTGGCGCATACGCAATGTAAGATTTAATATTTCTAATATCGCCAATTTCTATGGGCGGTGGACCACTTATCATCAGATGGCCCATATGTTTGTCCTCAAACCTACAGAATAAAAAAAACAATCAGCACAGAGAGTGCAGCATCAGAGAGTTGAGTACTGCAAAAAGAGAAAGAAAAGATTCTTTCTCTTTTTGCAGTCATTTTGGAACACGGCTTCACCCATCCTATCCTAATGTTTCCAATCTTCCTTCTGTCGTAGCTTTTTATATGCTCGTATCATCTATGTTCATCTTACTAAAATAAATTAATTTTCGCAGATCAAAATCTGGGAGGTGAAAGAAAAAACAGAACGAATGTTTAAGCTGATCAATGCTGATCAAGTACCGGGTTTCGTGAAAGAAGATAGGGCCAGTGAGGTAGGAATGGATTGCCTTAATATTACTCCTATATGATGTAGCTAGTGTCATTGTATTTTATTTAAACGCACTTATCGTAGGAAGTACTACGATAAGTGCGTGCGCGATTTATAACATACTTTTTTTATGCAATTGACCGCCGTGGTCGAGTGGTGTGTACACCGGTCTTCACGCCACTCTGAGGTCCCGGGTTAGATTTCCGACCGAGTCGATGTAGAAAAAGTTCATTAGTATTCTATGTTGTCTTGGGTTTGGGTGTTTTCGGTTCGTCTGATTTTCCATAACACAAGTTTTAGCTTTAGCTGCGTAAATAGGGATCAGAGTGATGTATGCGATATTGTCCAATATTTATTTATTTATAGAACATCAACACACATATTACTATATTCAATGACCAGTATAGATATATTGAAATTAGTTACTTAGTGAGAATCAACGACAAATCTATCATGGTTTTGAAAAAAGGGCCCAGAAAAATTACCAGAGAGCAACATCGTCGAAATAATTATTTAAAAATTGATGACAATAAGAGGTGATCGTTTTATTTCGATTGTGTATTATTAAAATTAATATGTATATCATCGAGATGATGAGCTGAGATGATCTACTAAAATTATGATAGAAGCAGTAGATAATTAGAAGTCATCTTAATACTATGTTGAAGCAGCGATCTGGAAGTATCCAGAACCTTCGAATATTTTAAAACAACTCATTTTTCTTTTCAAAATTTTTTCAGGATTTCAGCAAAGATAGCATACCAGAAAATAAACCTCGAATGTTTAGAGCTGATCCAGATTCAACTAGTTTGGAGATAGGTTATATAAAACCTGATGCTTTGAACGAGATAAGAATTCAAGCTTACAAACAAAAGGAAGATGGCGCGTACTCTGAACCTTGGAGGCTAAAGGTTTTTAAAGAATACGGACATGACGCGGTCGGGCATAGACATAAGGACGAGTGTATTCTCACTGTCACCACCCAAACTAGAGCGATGGGTGGACCCTTACCTCACATTTACAATAGTCACTTATAAGGCAAACACACACCAAAATATATCCGTCTAAATGTATGGTGATCTTTTTCTTCAGTCTAACTTTTTTGTTAATTTATTACAGTACGAAAACTATGTTTTTTTTTTATTTGTTAAAAAAAGTTTTATTGTGATGTTTTTATTTATTACATGTATTTATTTTCTTTCGTTTGGTCTCTTCAGCATTTCCCGCGGCGGCTCGAACCATTACATGAGTTCCCTAATGTGAAATGGGGCTAATAATAGAAAATATTGCAGACAATGTAGTACCCTACAATTAGGAAAGAATTGGGCAAAAAAAATGTTCCTATTTGTAAATGCTAAAAATAAATTGCTTAAAGAACAAATAAAACAACTGTTTGAAAATTCGTTTCATTCATTAAAATATAAAGTACTTAAACTGAGGTAATTAGTTTGATTTGTAAACTATTTGATAACATTTAGTAACATTTCAGTCCTAAAGTTTTAGAACTGATCACAAGGCCACAACTCTAACATAGTCGACAACCAATCCAGGTTGAGTCCAAGTTGGAAACCAGTTTTCCTTATCTTGCCAAAAAGTAAGACTGGCCTTGCGTCCCCTATTACTCCAGGGTTTTGGTTTTCCACCTGATTTGACTCCATCCGGGAATTCCATAGTGCCTCCAACAGCGACACCTAGAGCTATCTGAAACTGCAAATAAATAATCAATCACTCGGTTATTTTTAGAAGAATACGAAATAACCTCTCTTATTTAGACAAATAAAATATTGTCCAACTGTGACGAACGTAAAAATTACTAAAAAGTACTTAAATATCTATATCTAAGTCTTATTGTCTTTGATTATCTATAATATAAAAATAAGTCGGGTTTTCCTTCCTGACGCTATAACTCCAGAACGCACGAACTGATTTCGACGGTTTTGCATTCGTTGGAAAGGTCTCAGGCTCCTTGAGGTTTATAGCAAAGAAAAATCATTAAAAATTTCAAAGAAAAACAGGAAAACAGGGAAAATCATTTTATTATCGCCATCTCTTATACATAACATGTACTACAACAGTAGGTGGTGTGTAATTATTCTCACGAAAATAAATACGTTTCATTTTAAGTAGATGGCGCCGGTGCGTGATAAATTGTTTGACAGCTTTTCATGTGACATTTATCTTGCGCACGTTCTTTCAAACGCTAACTTTAAACTGATATATTGTTCACTATGAAACTGAGGTTAAAGTTATTCGTTTCTTAATTTGAGGTTAAATTCACAAGTCTATCCATAATCCAAAATGCCAAGAGTATGACGTGCGAACATCGGCCGTCGCACAAGACATGCAAGCCAGCAACAAGTGTATTCGCAGAATTTGAGCGAAGAAAGACATAATATAATCAGAGAAAAAGCCCGATTGAGACAACGCGTGAGCACACGAAGATCATTGGCATCATACAATCGCTTGGCATTCCAATATGATCCCACTACGAACTACTACTACTAATTTCTGCAAATATATTTCTTTCGTCGATGGTGAGTCAGCTGAATTTGCGGGGCAATATACAGGGAACACAAAGGTTAAAGAGACGAATTATTGAACAGCTGCAAGCATTTTTTCACGCTAATAACGCTGTGGTTAATATGTTTAAAACAGCATTGGAACGAATGCCATCGGACACGCACAAATTTATCACAAGAGCGGATCGTAGCCCAGCAGGTGAACATGTGCGAAGATTCAATGCGCCCATCGTTGATGATGTTGCTGCAATTATTGTTGGCGATCCAACTACATCACGAGATATTATCGTTCAGCGAAGAAGCAATATCATGCACCGTGCAAACGAGACACATCGTTTGTACGATGCGTTACAATATCCAATAATTTATTGGCAAGGGCAAGACGGATACGACATCACGTTGAAGATGGTCGATCCAATTACAGGTACAATATTCACACACTAATTGTTACTATTATTGGCTTAACAATACATTTAATTTTGTATTTTCAGGCGAATCAACGAACAAAAAACTAAGCGCAATGAATTACTATGCGTATCGTATGATGATTCGTACACATGAGGAGAATGTTATTCTGAAGTGCCGTCGGCTATTCCAGCAAATTCGCTGTCGACATGTAAGTCGAGACCGAACGTTTAGCATTCATCCGATTCAATCAGGCAAAGCTTCGAGGATTCTGTACACTTGCGTGATGCTATTAATTCAGATGGTAATGTTCAAAATATTGGACGCCTGACGATTCTTCCATCATCTTATATCGGAAGCCCACGCTACATGCACGAATACGCTGAAGATGCCATGACGTACGTGCGAAATTATGGAACTCCGGATTTATTTATTACGTTCACATGCAATCCGAAGTGGACGGAAATTGAACGTGAGTTGGACCCGGACCAAAAACCGCTAGATTGTCATGATATAATCGCCAGAGTATTTCAGCAAAAACTTAAGGTTATGATAGATGTGCTTACGAAGTATCGAGTTTTTGGTGACAGACGTTGTTATATGTACTCGGTGGAATGGCAGAAGCGTGGACTACCGCATGCTCATATCCTAATTTGGTTACTGAACAAATTACATACAAATGAATTGGATGACGTCATATCCGGTGAAATTCATGATCCAGTCACTGATCCCCATCTGCACGACCCTTTCAAATGGGCAGATACGTCAGTGCTAATGAAGCACTGTGGCGATTATTTTCATTCCAAATTCATGAAAGATATCCCACAGTTGTACATTTAGCAGTGCATTTGGAAAATGGACAATGAGTTCACTTCACTGAGGCTAATGTGGCACAACGTCTTCTTTGCAATGTGTGAAGCAGATCCATTTGCAGCGACGCTGATGTACGTTGAAATGCCCAAGTTTTACACTTAGAATCAATCAACAAAGACATTTCAACGTCGCAAGCAAGGAAACCCAGTTCCAGATTGGCCACAGGTGTTTTCCACGGATGCGCTAGGTCGCATGTATACTGTTCATCCTAGAAATGATGAATGTTTTGATTTGCGACTGCTGTTGGTAAATGTACGTGGGCCAAAATCATGCGCATTTGAAAACTGTAAATGGTCACCAATGCGAAACATATCGAGAAGCATGTCAACTATTGGGTTTGCTGGAGATCGATTCTCATTGGTTTTTTTTTTGGGATTTAACACTTGCTGATTCAGTTGTTTCATCAAATGCGTACCAAATACGAACGCTGTTCGCAATTATCGTCACCACATGTTTCTCTTCACAACCAATGCAGTTATGGAAAAATACAAAGACGACATATGTGAAGATATCTTAAATTGCTTGCGCATTCGAACGAATAACCTGGACATGCAAATAACTGATGAAGTCTACAATGAAGGATTGATTCTGATTGAGGATCAATGCTTGACTATTGTAAACAAGCTACTTATTTAAGTAGGAATGGTTGTGCCCAATCGATCGATGCACGATGCATTCAACCAAGAATTAAATCGAGAGCTGCAATACAATGTTGATACATTGCAGGAATTCGTTCGAAATAATGTGCCGTTGCTGAATGAATAGCAAAAACAAGTATACGAAAACAAGGAAAACATTTGTCATTTCATTCATTTTGGCTAATATTCGATCAAGATGTGACATAGCTTTGGCGTTAGCATCATCTGAATTGCGGCGACTCTTCTTGATGGCAGTCGTACTGCACATTCTGCGCTTAAGTTGCCACTCAATTTAAACACAATTGATACTCCAACATGCAATATTTCCCGATCCAGTGCAATGGGAAAATTGTTGATGCAATGCAAGCTCATTGTTTGGGATGAGTGCACAATGGCACATAAGAAATCACTTGAAGCACTTAACTTTACATTGAAGGATCTTCGGCGAAATTTTTGTAATCGAAATAAATTCATTATTTCCAACGAATGCAAAACCGTCGAACGGTTTTGCATTCGTTGGAAAGGTCTCAGGCTCCTTGAGGTTTATAGCAAAGAAAAATCATTAAAAATTTCAAAGAAAAACAGGAAAACAGGGAAAATCATTTTATTATCGCCATCTCTTATACATAACATGTACTACAACAGTAGGTGGTGTGTAATTATTCTCACGAAAATAAATACGTTTCATTTTAAGTAGATGGCGCCGGTGCGTGATAAATTGTTTGACAGCTTTTCATGTGACATTTATCTTGCGCACGTTCTTTCAAACGCTAACTTTAAACTGATATATTGTTCACTATGAAACTGAGGTTAAAGTTATTCGTTTCTTAATTTGAGGTTAAATTCACAAGTCTATCCATAATCCAAAATGCCAAGAGTATGACGTGCGAACATCGGCCGTCGCACAAGACATGCAAGCCAGCAACAAGTGTATTCGCAGAATTTGAGCGAAGAAAGACATAATATAATCAGAGAAAAAGCCCGATTGAGACAACGCGTGAGCACACGAAGATCATTGGCATCATACAATCGCTTGGCATTCCAATATGATCCCACTACGAACTACTACTACTAATTTCTGCAAATATATTTCTTTCGTCGATGGTGAGTCAGCTGAATTTGCGGGGCAATATACAGGGAACACAAAGGTTAAAGAGACGAATTATTGAACAGCTGCAAGCATTTTTTCACGCTAATAACGCTGTGGTTAATATGTTTAAAACAGCATTGGAACGAATGCCATCGGACACGCACAAATTTATCACAAGAGCGGATCGTAGCCCAGCAGGTGAACATGTGCGAAGATTCAATGCGCCCATCGTTGATGATGTTGCTGCAATTATTGTTGGCGATCCAACTACATCACGAGATATTATCGTTCAGCGAAGAAGCAATATCATGCACCGTGCAAACGAGACACATCGTTTGTACGATGCGTTACAATATCCAATAATTTATTGGCAAGGGCAAGACGGATACGACATCACGTTGAAGATGGTCGATCCAATTACAGGTACAATATTCACACACTAATTGTTACTATTATTGGCTTAACAATACATTTAATTTTGTATTTTCAGGCGAATCAACGAACAAAAAACTAAGCGCAATGAATTACTATGCGTATCGTATGATGATTCGTACACATGAGGAGAATGTTATTCTGAAGTGCCGTCGGCTATTCCAGCAAATTCGCTGTCGACATGTAAGTCGAGACCGAACGTTTAGCATTCATCCGATTCAATCAGGCAAAGCTTCGAGGATTCTGTACACTTGCGTGATGCTATTAATTCAGATGGTAATGTTCAAAATATTGGACGCCTGACGATTCTTCCATCATCTTATATCGGAAGCCCACGCTACATGCACGAATACGCTGAAGATGCCATGACGTACGTGCGAAATTATGGAACTCCGGATTTATTTATTACGTTCACATGCAATCCGAAGTGGACGGAAATTGAACGTGAGTTGGACCCGGACCAAAAACCGCTAGATTGTCATGATATAATCGCCAGAGTATTTCAGCAAAAACTTAAGGTTATGATAGATGTGCTTACGAAGTATCGAGTTTTTGGTGACAGACGTTGTTATATGTACTCGGTGGAATGGCAGAAGCGTGGACTACCGCATGCTCATATCCTAATTTGGTTACTGAACAAATTACATACAAATGAATTGGATGACGTCATATCCGGTGAAATTCATGATCCAGTCACTGATCCCCATCTGCACGACCCTTTCAAATGGGCAGATACGTCAGTGCTAATGAAGCACTGTGGCGATTATTTTCATTCCAAATTCATGAAAGATATCCCACAGTTGTACATTTAGCAGTGCATTTGGAAAATGGACAATGAGTTCACTTCACTGAGGCTAATGTGGCACAACGTCTTCTTTGCAATGTGTGAAGCAGATCCATTTGCAGCGACGCTGATGTACGTTGAAATGCCCAAGTTTTACACTTAGAATCAATCAACAAAGACATTTCAACGTCGCAAGCAAGGAAACCCAGTTCCAGATTGGCCACAGGTGTTTTCCACGGATGCGCTAGGTCGCATGTATACTGTTCATCCTAGAAATGATGAATGTTTTGATTTGCGACTGCTGTTGGTAAATGTACGTGGGCCAAAATCATGCGCATTTGAAAACTGTAAATGGTCACCAATGCGAAACATATCGAGAAGCATGTCAACTATTGGGTTTGCTGGAGATCGATTCTCATTGGTTTTTTTTTTGGGATTTAACACTTGCTGATTCAGTTGTTTCATCAAATGCGTACCAAATACGAACGCTGTTCGCAATTATCGTCACCACATGTTTCTCTTCACAACCAATGCAGTTATGGAAAAATACAAAGACGACATATGTGAAGATATCTTAAATTGCTTGTGCATTCGAACGAATAACCTGGACATGCAAATAACTGATGAAGTCTACAATGAAGGATTGATTCTGATTGAGGATCAATGCTTGACTATTGTAAACAAGCTACTTATTTAAGTAGGAATGGTTGTGCCCAATCGATCGATGCACGATGCATTCAACCAAGAATTAAATCGAGAGCTGCAATACAATGTTGATACATTGCAGGAATTCGTTCGAAATAATGTGCCGTTGCTGAATGAATAGCAAAAACAAGTATACGAAAACAAGGAAAACATTTGTCATTTCATTCATTTTGGCTAATATTCGATCAAGATGTGACATAGCTTTGGCGTTAGCATCATCTGAATTGCGGCGACTCTTCTTGATGGCAGTCGTACTGCACATTCTGCGCTTAAGTTGCCACTCAATTTAAACACAATTGATACTCCAACATGCAATATTTCCCGATCCAGTGCAATGGGAAAATTGTTGATGCAATGCAAGCTCATTGTTTGGGATGAGTGCACAATGGCACATAAGAAATCACTTGAAGCACTTAACTTTACATTGAAGGATCTTCGGCGAAATTTTTGTAATCGAAATAAATTCATTATTGATGTGAAATAAAATAAAATTTTTCCTTTTCAAACATTTTTCCTTATAAAACAAAAAACAAATTTCTTCATCTTTTAATCCCCAAACGAAATGTTATAAAAAACTAAGCCATCTGGTGGCGAAACGGAGTTCGCCGGGTATGCTAGTCTATCATATTTTAGAGTAAACCAGAAGTCCAAGCAGGATACATTAACATTAATTGAAATAATTGTATTTAATTAACATGACGTTGTATTTTTTAAATGTTAAAAAAGAGTAACTACTGAGTTTGTTGTCGGTTCTTCTCGGTAGAATCTACTTTCCGAACCGGTGGTAGCTTCACTTAATTGTAAAATGACGATTCAAAAGTGCTTATAAAAGCTTACTTGAATAAAGTTTATTTTGATTTTGATTTTGAGAGTTTAGTCTATGCCGAATGACTTTGTTATAGTCATTAGTATATATTGTATTATAACTTAAAACAAGACACTTTATATTGAAAACTAAACAACTGTGTTTTAAACTAAGTTAAGATAAGACTTGAATACTTAATGATTAAAATATAAATAAAATTATAAATTACTTGAAACTAATTCATATACAGCCAATGATGTTGTAGTAAACAGATATGTTATTAACGCGCAAAAAGTGAAGACTAGAAAACGTCCTAATTGGGACGTTTGCCTTTAGTTGTTTTACGTAGTAATACGTTATTATGCATCATAATTACGTAGTAATACGTTTTGCGTAATTAAAACATCTAGTTATCCCTTTTACTTATTGTTTTTATCAAGCTATCCTTTTTACTTTTAACGAAATGTAAAAATAAACTAAAATAAACGGTCCCCGGCGCGGCACTCTTTTTTCTGTTGTTTAGTATGGATATAAGTTATATCCATACTAAACAAAAAAAAAATATGTTATATCATATAACATATCTGTTTATTAGAATATTGTATACAGCAAAACGTATATGAGCGAGCCAATATAACTATCTGTTCAAGGGACATAACATCTTAGTTACAGTTACATAACATTGTAAATAATGACACATATTATATTGGCAAAGTCTTTGGGTGGAGTTGACCACTTACCATCAGGTGGACTATACGGCAATTTATTTAAATATTTAAAATAAAAGATACAACTCATTAAATAGACTTACGTGATGGTCAAAAGGTGCCATGACGGTAGCGTTTCGGAACAATTTGTACCACTCCCCTCGACAGGACGGAGGCAGCCACGCGCGCAGCCCCGCGGGCCCCGGCAGGTACGTGGCAAAATTAACGCCGTCCACATCCAAGGATATACTGTCTAAAATTAAACAATAAGCTATGTGTTTACTGGTTTCCACCAACCCGCTTTGGAACAGCGTGGTGGAATATGTTGTAAACCTTCCCTTTGTAAACCCTCCTCAAAGGAGGCCTTAGTCCAGCGGGACAGACTGTTGTTGTTACTGGTGTACAATAAAGAGTGTTCCGATTTTATTTTAACCCAGAATAATGTATACCTGGTTTCCAGTGAAGAGCGTATTCGTGGAAGTCATCGCTCCAATACCCTTCAGTCATTTTTTTATAGTAAAACTCTAATGAATCACGACACTTAGCGTTTAATACCGGCCCCCCGCTGATTTCCTGAAAAAAAATATTATTTCCAATCTATTCCAAAAAGTGCATGTTCCTGTTTAGATGTGGATTGAGAAAACTTACACGGATACTATGATGCGAGCTGCTCGCGTCGACATTACCTCGGGATAGTATAATTTTAAGAACACCCGACGCGTAGTTTAAGCTGCCGTATTTTTTCGTCGAAGATTCCAAAAGTATTTCTGAAATTGAATAGATAGTGTACAAACATAGTTAGATATAAAATTCTCCTACGTCTGTATATTAGTTGTGATATTACGGCAATAAACAAACATTAGAGTGTTAAGAGAATAATACGAAAAACGTCATATGTAATAAGAATTCGTTAGGGAACATAACGTTTAACACTTTAACACATAAACTAATGTCATGGGAGATTAAAATTTCCAATAGTACCATATGCAAAAACAATCGCAGAATCAAAAGAGATAATGGAAATAAAAATTTGTTTTTTGTATACTAAGGAAATTATTATTACATCAATATTATCTACAATAACAGGAGAAGTTAAGAAAAAAGTAATTATTTTCGGATACCTAATAGCAAATGGGATCTTTATGAATCATCAATATTAAGTACACAAGCACTTTCAGTATAAAAAGTATTGTCGATTGAACGAATATGTTACACAAAATTGAATATTTATATCATAACATTATTATTTATTGCAAAGAGTTAATAACTAAGGCTACCTATTTCTTTATTGATGTTATTTCTTGTAACGTATATATGTATATAGGGAATGGCAACGTCCCCGTGTCTTGCCAGACCTTTTTTAACAACCTGATGCCATTCGAAGCGCCTTGCTTATGACGGTCTAGGAAACCATAAATAAGGCACCTCAGAAGATCTCTTAAAATGTTTATTGTAATTGCCAATGCTTGCCCATGCAGTTAGCAATGCCACCATTTTGTTCTTGAGGAGGGCCATTTTTATTTACCTGGATAAATCCAATCGCCTCTAGGCAGCTTGGCACGGATATATATTGTTCCGTATGTAAAGGCAAACCGGGCACTCGTCAATCGTCCACTAACTATAGGCGGTAGAATGTTCACACCAGTTGCTTGCATCACGCACATATCACCGGTACATCTGCAGATAATTACATAAGCATATACTTGTTGTCATGTGTCAAAAAAGTAGATTATGTCCTTTCTTACTATCGAATTATCCTGCGTGGAATTTCCGCAGTACATTATAGTATGCGTGTACCGGCCCCCATCGGGAGATTTTTGCTTATTTGACACTATGGAGGATGTTCTTAAAAAGATAAGCGAAAGTAATAAATATATAATTGTATGTGGCGACTTTAACGTAGACTTATTAAAAGCTACTTCGCTGAGTGTTCGATTGGTCACATTGTTTAGGTTATTTAATTTAACGCACCGAGTTAATGAACCAACACGAATAACCAACGATACTTCTACGTGTATTGACAATGTGTTTTGTGACTGTGAAATATATGAATTTTCAATTATAAATAATTTAACTTCTGATCACTGTGGTCAGAAGTTTTCTTTAGAACACAAAGAAATTATTCATTCAAAAAAAATAATGTACAGGCCAATAACGGCTCATAAAGTAAACTGTTTTAAATATATTGTGGCGTGTAAATTAGCTTATTTAGATCTAACGACACAAGATCCAAATGAACTTTATAATTCATTTTTTGAATTAATATTAATAGAATTTAATAAAATATTTAAAATGAAATCATTTTATAATAATACAAAATTGAAGTTTAGTGACTGGGCTACTATTGGTATATATAAAAGTAGAAATAAATTATACGACCTATATGGTATGAAGCAGTGGAATCAAAAGGAAGCCTTTCTAGGATATGTCAATAAATATTCCAAAATATTTAAAACAGTATGTATTTATGCTAAGTATTTATACATAAAGAACAAAATTTTGACTTCCGATAATAGAATAAAGGCCACTTGGGACATTATTGGAAGTGTTAGTGGAAAACCTAAAAAGGAAAGTATACCAATCAAATTAAACACAGGCAGTAAATACACAAATTCTGATTTGGAAGTTGCAAATTTATTTGAAATATTTTTTGATAACATACCTAATAAAATAACATCTCATTTAAAATCATCTACATTAGATGCAGCTAGATTATTAAATAAACATGTTTCTAAATGCGTTATTGATTTTTCTTTTGTAACAGTTTCTGCAATAGATGTTATAAAAGTATTTAAAACACTCAATATTAAAAAAACTAACGACGTATGACGGGCATTTCGGTAAAATTCATAAATAACATCATACACGATATTGCTCCGTATATAGCAGTAATTTTTAACAAGAGTTTGGACACGGGTTCATTTCCTGACTTGTTAGAATGTAGTAAAGTCTTACCACTTTTTAAGAATGGAAATAGGAGCAATCCCAGTAATTACAGGCCTATTTCAATACTCCCATCTTTAAGTAAAATTTTCGAAAAAATTATTTTATAAATCAACTTCTTATCCATTTTGGTACAAATAAAATTTTTCATAGTGAGCAATTTGGTTTTACAAGAGGTCGATCAACAACTGATGCGGGAATTGCGCTTCTTAAGCATATTTACGATGCTTGGGAGAAATCACAGAATGCTATTGGAGTATTCTGTGATTTATCTAAAGCATTTGATTGTGTAGAACACGAGACGCTTCTTTACAAGCTCAAATATTACGGCGTTAAAGGTAGGGCTCTTGATCTCATTGCTTCATACTTAAGTCAAAGAATCCAGCAAGTTTTCATTAATGGAATAAAGTCTACTGGATCTACGCTAAAAATGGGTGTTCCACAAGGTTCAATTTTGGGTCCCTTTCTATTCCTAGTATATATAAATGACCTTCCTTTCTTTGTTAAAGGTATTTGTGATATAGTATTGTTTGCTGACGATACTTCACTGATTTTTAAGGTTGACAGGAAAAAAACTGACTATGACGATGTGAACGGTGCCTTATCACAGATACAAGATTGGTTTAATGTAAATAATTTGGTTTTGAATACTCAAAAAACAAAATGTGTAGTTTTTACCCTACCCAATGTTAAAAAGCAAAATTATAATATATCTTTAAGCGGTGGCCCGCTTGATGTAGCCGATACTACCGTGTTCTTGGGAATAGAATTGATTATATTGAATTGATAGATTCCAGACTTCAGTGGAGACCCCATTTGTCGTCCCTAACAGGGAGACTCAGCTCCGCAGCATACGCGGTTAGAAAAGTTAGACAACTAACTGATATTGATACCGCTCGTTTAGTTTATTTTGGTTATTTTCACAGTATTATGTCATATGGCATATTACTTTGGGGTAACGCTGCAGACATTGAATCTGTCTTTATTTTACAAAAGAGAGCAATTCGGTTTATTTATAATCTTGGAGCTAGAGACTCTCTTCGGGATGTTTTTAACAGAGTAGGAATACTCACTGTTGCGTCGCAATATATTTACAACAATATCATGTATATTCACAGTAACATTGATCACTTTAATAAAATCAGTGATAATCATTGTATATGCACTAGAAGTAAGGATAAGCTTATAACGCCAAGTTTCCGATTCCGCAAAGTCAATAAATCTTTCTTGGGGCAAGGTATCCATTTCTACAATAAAATTCACACACAGACATTTTTAACTTTGCCGTCTCGTAAATTCAAATCGTTTATAAAAAATACATTGGTGAAAAAGGCGTATTATTCGATACAAGATTTTGTAGATTATAAAAAGCGTGGAATTAATACCTGTTGACTTCCAGGCAGGATATATTAATTTAATAATTGTATTAACTAACATGACTGTATTTTTTTAAATGTTGAAAAAGAGTAACTACTGAGTTTCTTGCCGGTTCTTCTCGGTAGAATCTACTTTCCGAACCGGTGGTAGCTTCACTTAATTGTTAAATGACGATTCAAAAGTGCTTGTAAAAGCCCACTTGAATAAAGTATACTTTGATTTGATTTTTTGATTCTTGGAGTTCAAGTTTGCTTCATACAAAATTTCATAAAATTTGGTTCAGCTGTTCCAGAGATAAGTAGATAGATACATACCATTCTTACATAAATACTACTTTGATAAAAACTCTGTGGTAGCGCTTGCAAGAAACCCAGCTACCAAATCACGAGATATTCAATCACCAAATAATACTTAGTGTTACTGTGCGCCAGGTTCAAAGGGGAATGCCAATTTAACTACAGGCACAAGTGACATAACATCTAAGCTACCAAAGGTGGTGGCTCATTGGCAATATTAGAAATGTTTTGCCACTTAGGTACCATAAGGTGGTGTGTTCGTCAATCCGCAAAAAAAAAAAGAATAATAAAAGAGAAGGAGTTACGAGAGATTTCGACCAAATGGATCATTAAGGTTTTGGTGAAGTTTAAGTCCTTAAAAATTACTTAAAGTATTATAAATATGTATAACACAGCTTAGATGTAGCATCGGCAAATTCAATAAAACCGATAACTGCCAATTTATACAACCAAAAGAAATAGCCCATAAGAAGTAACTATTGACAATTTGGAATAGCGATAGAATGATGTACATTCGGATGTGATTGGTTTTACGAATTTTGCCGATGCTACATCTAATCTGTGTAATTAATAAGTAAAATAACGAACCCGCTTAAAAGATCCAAAGAGCCAGTCTGTATGGATTCGTTGTTTTGCTTCAATATGTCCTGCTGAAGTTTGGGCACAATGTTCAAGAAGCCATTTTCAATGAAAATATTGGAGTTTGAATCTGGAGACAGCGGCCTTTGATAGGTCACGAACGGATGTTCCTGTGTATATCAAAATATAATATAAGTATTAAAAACTTAAAATTCTAAAACAACAACAGCCTGTAATTTTCTCATTAATCCTCTCCCTTTGAGGAGAAGGTATGCAACATATTCCACAACACGGTTTGATGGAATACACATGTGGCAGAATTTCAATGAATTTAGACGCATTCAGGTTTACTCACGATGTTTTCCTTCAATTATAAACACAAATTAAGCGTATGAATACTGAGTGGTGCTTGCCTGTGTTTGAACCCGTAATCATCGGTTAAGATGCGGATACCTTTGACCACTTTGCGTCAAGCAAGAAGTTGTTTTGAATGGAACTGTATGCCGACCGTAGTTAAAGTTAAAACTACTTTGAAGATGACTAAGAAACGAAAAGAACTCTTAAATTGATAGCGATCTTTTACTTGGGTGAGAAAATTGTGTCTTACAGCAGACATTCTCAATGAAGGGCAAATGGGCAGGTGATGTTGTATATGTACATACTATACTTACTACTACGATTTTATTAAAAAACCTTTTATTAAAGCCATACTTGCCACTAGATAAAAGAGACAAAAAATACGATTATTTTATTATCGTACTAAATTTAAGTACAATCTTAATCTCAATTTAGATATATTTAGTTTAAATATGCATCACAAGACATTCCTATTGGTGAAAATTTAACTCAAGCGAGGAGTGTTGGAAATACGAATATAAAACTTTATAACGATACTGCCGTGGATGAAGAATGTTTAGTGAATTAAACATTTTTTTGACATATGAAGATTTTGCGATGACCTTTTCACACACGCATGCTTGACCCAAAATGTTATGCAAATAAACTCCATTAAATTAGATAAAATAATTATGGATACTAACAGGATGATTAAACGGTATATACTGTTCAATCTGCCAAAGGTCTTCACGAAAATTGTCGAAATTATCTTCGAAAATTACTTCTTGGGCACAGGCGTAGCCACCTCTGACCTTGGTGGCGGTTTCCGGACAATGAGCTCCAGGAGCGGATGGGTCTTCTAATACTAAAATTTTAAAACTAAAATATGTATTGATTCTGACAATTTTATGTATTTTATGTATGTGTTACGAAAGTCGAAAGAGTACCACCCTCGATTTCTTTCTTTTTTTTGTTAATATATTAAACATACATAGGATCCGTAAAACGTCTGAATACAATGTATTTAACAAACCTTTAATAGTAAAAATTCCCATCGGCGAATAATATCCACCTAGTTGAAGCAAGGCGTCTTTGTTTGAACCATTCACAGCCATTTTTATAAATGGGTTTCCGATAGAGATGAAGGATCGATGTACAATCGTTTGACCGACTTCCAAAGCAATGTTGTGATCTTCAAAAATCCACCCTTCTCGATTCTTTAGTTTCTCTCCAAAACCCCAAAAATCCCTTTTGTCTCCAAACAAAGATGGCATTTTTGTATCATTTACATTTTGAATGGATCCCTCGAATAAAAACAATTTGATTCGCGGGTCACCTGTTTAATAAACAAATCCCGATATAACCTTACACTAATTATATACGAGTTTATAACAAAAACATTAACAAAAGTTCAAGTACGACTCAACTCACGATTCTTTAGCTTATCTAAAATATTTAATATAAAGACCATTGGCATTTGTAAATCATAATATATAAGAGATTTTGTTTACTTCAGACAGATAAACTGATTAATATTTATAGACAACACATGACTGCGTACAGTCAGAATATATTGAATCATTCATTGATATCTTTATTAAAAGAATAATGAATATGAATTCTAAAGAACACAATTTCTTACCTGGCAGGAATACACGTAAACCCTTAGGTTTCAAAGCTTGTATTGTTCTTACGGGGGTTTCATATTTCCATTCGTCGTATCCGCAGTGGACACTTATGATAACGCAGAGGAACGCGATCACCTTGGTGGTCATCTTGTGACTCGTGTGAGATGAGAAGAACCACTCGTTGATTATGTTACCCCCACCATTCAGCTTTGCTTTATCTTGACCAGTGTATTTAATTGTATGCTAAAATATCTAGATATATGAAATATATTTTAAATTCTAATCGCATACCGATTTCTCGGCCACTCGACCGTTCTTAGTTACAGACAACGTCTCATGGGGTATTATATGTGTTTTTCCAAATACATAATTATATATACCACCTATCCAAATAATTTTATGTACACCTATCTATTTATTTATTCTTATATTAGTACTAAATACCGGATCTGATATCTCTTCGCACGGTTACAATAAGTATACACAAAGCATTTCTATCACAATATAGTGGTGGACATTTTTTTGTTGATAACTTTGTTTTCGTCACTAAGTGATAGTATTTCAGCCAATTTATAAATAAACGTAATTAATTATACACCTAAACTAACTTCCATTATTGAAAAACCGTAAAAAAATATATTTGGTAGTTTTTGAGTTTATCGGGACGAGAGTTTATTTTATATGTTGTGATGAATAATGCTATTCTTATAAAATGTTGAATCTTTAGTCCATTGTTTGCTGAAAAGAATTGAAACGAAAACAGCTTTATAATGAATAAATATTTGGTTTTTAATTTTTTGTTTTTTTCGATGATTGATATAACTTTATAATATCTAAAAATATGTTCATACTTCTCAGAAAGTCGGTACCTACCACTTTTTAGAAATCTTGCAAAAATAAAATAAAATCTAGAAAAAACAATATAAAAAATCCGCTGAGTTTTCCTTATAGTTGTTGTGTAGTTGTCCTTTACATATACGTAACAACCGTGGTACAACTACCGTGTAAAACTTTAAACAATTATATTTTATAAAGGATAATATTTAAAACTGTCATAAAACTGTTATTTCTCTTTCACAGAAAGAACTGTCTAATATATGTATGTTGGGAGAATTATTATCAAAATTGTATTTATTTTGTCATCCTGACCTGTTGACTTCCAGGCAGGATATATTAATATAAATATTTGTATTTAACTAACTTGACTTTGTATTTTTTAAATGTTGAAAAAGAGTAACTACTGAGTTACTTTCCGAACCGGTGGTAGCTTCACTTAATTGTAAAATGAAGATTCAAAAGAGCTTGTAAAGGCCTACTTGAATAAAGTTTATTTTGATTTTGATTTTGACTGCATTTACACCAACCATACATACATATATTCGAAATTTCAATCTTGGTAAAAAGGGTTATCGTTTGGTAATAATATTACAAATAAAACAAGTTTCAATATAAATGGCTAACAAGTATATTTTCTCGCAGTGTTCCCTATTGAATCTTAATTAATAGATATGAAAACACATTGTATGAAGATTTAAAAAGAGTTACGTACCGTGTAACAATTTCCATCAAACGCTGAATCCATTTTATTTACCAAATACTGAAAAATAATATGTGGGTAGAATTAAAAAGCGTAATGGTTCTGAAATTATATTATACTAGTTGTCGCCCGTGGTTTCGTTCTCGTTTTATGGGGTTGGTTTTCATATGTTAGTCCAAAAGTAGCCTTTGCTCTTACTTAGGGTTCAAGAGCTGAGATGGCCCAGTGGTTAGAACGCGTGCATCTTAACCGATTATTGCGGGTTCAAACCCAGGCAAGCACCACTATATGTATGTGCTTAATTTGTGTTTTGAATTCATCTCTTGCTCGGCGGTGAAGGAAAAATAGTGAGGAAACCTGCATGTGTCTAACTTCATCGAAATTCTGCCACATGTGCATTCCACCAACCCGCATTGGCACAGCGTGGTGGAATATGTTCCAAACCCTCTCCTTAATTGAAGAGGAGGCCTTTTCTCAGCAGTGGGAAATGTACAGGCTGTTACTTTACTTTACTAGGGTTAAAATTTGCTTCATAGCAAATTTCATCGAATTCGGTTCAGTGGTTTGGCAGTTAAAGAGCGACAGACATACAGCGTTTTACATTTATAATATAAGTATAGACTAAAGTTTTTATTAAAACATTTGATAAGGACAACCCAATTGCTCCTTATAGCAAATCTTATGTTAAACGCTTGATTTGTTCGTATTCTAAACGCTGCGTACACTTCATTCAGAAGTGTTGACACTTCGTATTCATATAATGTGTGTACAGGTTTCTGATGTAGTCTATGTGTGTGTGTGTCTGTGTGTGAGAGAGTGAGAGAGTGTAGCACAATTGGGAAGCATTGTTCGCATATCAGGTATTGTAGTAGAAGTAGTAGTACTTTATTAATTGCATCTTGTTTGTAATACTACTACATTATTCTGTTAAAATGGTCATGCATGAGACGAAATAGAAAATTAAAATGACATTTAAAAATATTAGTAACAGCCTATTTAAATAAGATTATTTTAAATTCGGTTTTCGAATACAATATTAAGAATATTGTATTCTCATTATTACTGTATTTACAACGCGTGCTTTTCAGTACTTTCTGTTAGATAAGTATACATACATAATATATATACTTATATGTTAAACATACAAGTAATAATACCCGTTTTATTACACTCAAGATTAACTGATGGAAATTATTACATGATTAGTAAATATTATAAAAGACGTACCAAGTACGTGTGTAAAATTCACGAACATTTTTTTTTTGTTAAATATAATCTACATTACAGATAATATAATAATGTATAGAGAGTCAAACGCTACATCTTAATAGTACCATAAGTATTTAAATATATCATACTTAAGAAATCTCAGAAGTTATTGTTCATAAAGTACTTTAGAAAAGGCTATATTTTTTAATTAATTTTTATATGCGAAAAAGGATTAAACAATGAAGAGTTTTAGCTATTTTGTAGTGGATATAATAAATAATTACATTACACGGTTAAAGACTATAGAAAAACTGTTTAATTTTTTTTTTTTTTAGTAGTCGCGTTTTAGCGTGCTCGTGCGTTAAATAATACAGCCCAAACTTAGTATGTTTCTTTTAAAATAAATTTCAATGTTTTTGAATAATCACATATCTATTTTCAACCACAATCGTTAATTGTTATCATTGTATAATATTTTTAATTTCGAATTTCGAAACGATTTTATAATGTTTTTTTTTTTTTTATATTACATCATTAGCAGATGCATATGAAACAAAAAGTTATTACAACAATACGGAATGTTTTCAAGTGGAAATTACTTTAATGGAGGATTTTATATAACTAATTTTTTTCTATACATTTCTTACAGAAGATTTATACCCATATAGTTTTACCTACGGTACCGTGTACTGTTGACAAAACACGTTTAACAAAGAGGACAAGGGTGCACCTTTAGAGTTACATATGTATTCAATACCATTGATGTGTGATTATTTGATTCTACGATATGAATTCATCACAATCATCATCATCACATCTGAGACCTAAACAGTTACTTTCAGAACTGATGCATGATTTCTGACAGTCAATACTTATTGATGCATGCATCAGTATATATGAATATAGCATTATACTCACTTGAGTACAATGTTGTATTCAATACAGATTATAATTTCGACTATGCCACAGTCAAAATTCCTCCTAATTGAAACTATATTTGAGTGATAAATTTAGAAAAAGTACCGTTAAGTCAAGTAAAGACAAGTTTATATGTAATCTTGCAATCAATCGGTTGACTATGTTTTGTATATACGATTTGAAATTAACATGGTTATTTTTGTTATTAAATTTATTAATTTCGGGTTGTTTACCATGTTTTTTATTTTTGTTCGGTGGAGAAAAAAAAACACAATTAAATACATGGTAAATATCCCGAAATTAATAACTTTAATATGTTTTGTATGATCATTATGAGTAAGGACTATTGCATGCAGAAGCGTGGAGTAACGCATCATATCGATAGTATTGCACTCAGTCAAACTTCACTCAAATCACTCAAAGCCTAAATGTATTTATCAGCGACACAGTGCAAAATCAAAGATTATAAAATCTACATCTTCGACAAAAGTACATTTTTTCTAAACAATACTTATAATTATAACATATGTATATAAATACTACATTATAACGTATAAATATATATTTAATAATAAGTAATATATATGTAATTAATGAAATATTTCTATAAGGATATTACACACGAGGAAAGCTTCTTTTGAATAGAGGAAGAATTTGGAATAATTGCTAGTGGTGAGATATTTACAAACTATAATGGATAATCACTATAGAATATTATTAGTATTTAATAAAATTAATTTCTCAATCTGAAGATTTTAGTAGCTAGTAATTATTCAAGGTGACTCTTTACGTCTAGTTGGAAAGTTTATTATGCATTATCACCCTTAGGTTCCTCGCAAATACTAATATTTAAAAGTATCTAACACATTTCAAACATCAAAACAATCAAAGCTTTAATTTCAAGCGCAAATATTATGAAAAATTAGAATGTTTAAAAGTCTTTGTTTAAGAATTTTCTCTCTAGCTCATTGGTCAACGCGTGATTGCCATTGGCTGAAATCTTTTTCTTACAAGCATTCCGCCAATGAGATGCGAGTACTTTGATCCCTATTAGTTCGACGTAGAATGGACTGTAGTTTTATTTTCTGAATATAGATTATTTATATAATGGTAAACAATACTGTTATGACTCAGAATTGTAGAGTAAGCATATCCTATAATACATTTAGCCGTGAATATTAACTCAGATTTTTTTTTTCATAGAAAATACACACAGAAGTTACACAGACAGATGGTAATGTCTACAAGATAATTATATGATAAAATTATATATTCTCATAACAATACCACAAGCATATACATTCACTTGTGACATTATTATGTCTATATATATAGAGATTGCAAAAAAATTACCAATGTTATTTTTTTTGTTTTTTTTTTAAACTATACCAGAAGCAAAGACAATACTGCGACACTATAAATCTAAATTCATAATAACACAAACTCGAGATACAACAATTAATCTTAATGTAAACTCTAAAATCACTAACGAGACGGAAATATAGTATGAAGTTTTTAATCAGTTTTCATCGAAATAAAACGCGAAAACTATATGAAAATAAAAAAAAAACATTACTATCACAGCCCACAACAACTTGATACAACCTTACATTACCAGTATAAAACCTAAACTGCCGTTTTATATATGTTCAACATCAAGTATCAAGAGATGTCATAATTTTTTTAAAAGTTCACTACAATTTGTCTATGCTAAGGCTAGATCATAGACAACATAATTGCTACAAAAAAATTTCTAATAACATTTTTAAGCATTATATTATATTAATGAAGAAAATTTCATTCAAGATAATCATTGCCTGTTATACGTAACAAAGATTACCATATGACTATGTGTATCAAGATATAAGCGCTACACAATATCAAAGGTAATTAATTTTAGTTTTGGAAATCTTAGGAAATCTATCTGTTTACCTCAGACATAAATATATATGACCGATATATTCCTTTAGACGGCAGAACAGTTTTTATTAACCGACCGTTAAATTAGGAAAACTGGATTCTAAATTTAAATTCGTGATCAAAATATTTTATTTATAATCACTATATTTTCTAGAATAATTTTAATTCATTATTTTTATTTCAAAACATTATTACAATCCTATTATACTTTCACCGCATTCATAGTACAAAAACATTTATTCCAATTGTTGATTATTATTTATTGATTTATGGAGTTTAATTCCAACCTTTTAGGCTAATTTATTTTAATAAGAATTAATTATGACGCTTAATGTAGAAAGAAATAAGTTGATCAAGTACCATTAATGCCTACTTCTCTTTACAACTAACATCCCCACACTTTTCTAACACTAAAAAGATGAAAATACAGAGACTTAATAATAAATACATAAATACCATTGAAAAGTGTCTATGGTTGGAAATAAAAAATAAAAGAAATTAAAAATTCTTGTACTTTATAAAAAAAAAAAAACAAAAAGTAAAAGTGTAAAAGTTATAGAAAAAATATTGAATTACACTATTCGTTAAGATCTGTACTAATTATTAAACTGACAATACAACTGAATCTTAAAAAAAATGTTTGACATTCTTTTTATATTAGAAACAATATTTTTTATCTCTACGAAACTGGTCTCGTTAGATCTCGCGTTGATCTAACAACAAACACAATCAAAATAAATAACTCACAAAAATTGTAATCAAACTAACTAACAACATTAATATCAGTGAGCGTAACTAATAAAAAATAAAGTTACATTCCAAGATTCCGCTTAGTCTAGTACCCTATAAGTATATAAAATAAAATTTGCTACTAAACAAAAAATACTGCGACGCGGTCCCGTTAGAGTTAAAACGGAATATCGATTTTGCCGTCGTATATCGCGAAGGGCGCCGAGCGCGAAGCCTCGCCGCAGCGGCAGTTGTCGCTGAACACGCACGAGCGTCCGCGCCCGCGCCCGCTGCCGCTTCCGCTTCCGCTTCCGCTTCCGCCGCCCGCGCCCGCGCTCACCTCGCATACGCCGCGCCGCATTTTGTCACATAAACACACTCGCGCGTCCGCACTGGCGCCGCTTGCGTCCTCGCAGTGCGCGGCCACTAAACTCGCGTGGCGCGGGGGGGCGCAGTGGCGCGGCCCAGCGGCGCCTACTGAGTCTTCCTCTCGGACTCGTGTCATACAAAATCCAGGGCGTCGTGCGGCTTCGTCGCGAACTTTCCGAACGAACGCTTCTTCAGTGTTCGCTCGATGAGTTTCTTGACCTCGCTCACGATAAACACGCTCGATGTCAGGCAGACTAGGAATATGAGATCTGAAAAGAAGATATATATGTTAACATTTTTTTTTTTCATTTTAAAAATTTGATGGTTTCATGAACATACGATACAAATTGTCACAATTTCTTTGTAATGACGTAAAAAAATCCTGATAGAATTTTAAGGAACGTAACTCGCAATCCATTTTGTTTACAGAGCCGTTTTTAACCCCTCTTTCCCCATAACTGATACTACTTTTTTATGCTCGCACAACACAGAACTACATTTAGCTAATATAGCTAAGAGATGTGATCTTGCATTAAGTTACAATTAAAAAAAACTTGTTCATAATTAAAAAAACAATTATAATACCGTGTCCAGTAAGCGCTTCCGTTTGGAACACCCTCTGTAACGGTGGGAAGTAGATAACCAACATCTGTCCCACAAGACTTAGAGTCACTGCTATCAAGAACATCCTGAAAAAATATTAAAATCTTAATGATATATTTTTTAAACATAATTTTATATACAAATTATCTCACCACCCAGTAATTGTATGCATTAAAATTAATTCACTGTAATATACCTGTGGTATACATTTTAAAGTAGAGTATTACTATTTTAACAACACTATTGTAACATAATAAATAACATAATAATACATTTTAAATAACATTGTCTATGGGTGATGGTGACCACTTTCCATCAGGTGGCCTATATGCTCGTCCGCCAACCTATACCATAAATAAAAAAAAAACGATTTCTTTTAAATTATTTATTATACTATTAAATAAATTATCTTTATATTAAATGTACATTTGTTGGATGATATACTTTGGTATTGGTACCGAGTAGCAATGTAAATAACATAGGTTTTCGGTACTGGTCTTGGGTTTCATCATATAGCTTTAACAATAATTGTCAACAGCATTGTAAATCTGTTTCTTTGCAAAGAGCAATTACGAGTTTCCTATCGTTTCCTACTGCCTTTTTCACTTGGAGGATGCTGCTTTCCGAAATGGATATAATAATAATAACAATTTATTTGAAAAACTACTTTGAACATAGTACTTAAAGTAAAGTAAAGTAACAGCCTGTACATTTCCCACTGCTGAGATAAGGCCTCCTCTTCCATTAAGGAGAGGGTTTGGAACATATTCCACCGCGCTGTTCCAATGCGGGTTGGTGGAATGCACATGTGGCAGAATTTCGATCAAATTAGACACATGCAGGTTTCCTCACGATGTTTTCCTTCACCGCCGAGCACGAGATGAATTATAAACACAAATTAAGCACATATATATAGCGGTGCTTGCCTGGGTTTGAACCCGCAATATCATAAGATGTACGCGGGCCATCTCAGCTCATAGTACACATAGTACTTGCAAGATATTAATTTCAAACGTCCAGAATAAATTATATAAAAAAATAAGATATACTGACTTGTTAGAAAAGAATCCGATTTGAAAGATCGATTTGGTTTGCGAGCGACACGACAGCGCATTGAACATGTCGAAAAGCACAAAGCACGTGAACGTCATCGTCGTGTCGCGCGGCGTTATCTTGTTGTCGGACATCTGGAATGGCCAATAAAGCCCGGTTAGACCGCATTCAAGAATTGTATCACTTATTGACATTCAAGAATTGTATAACTAAATATTATTTAATTTTTTTTTTTTTCATTTAGTTATTACATGATATGTTTTGATTCTTCTTTACACTTTGACACATTTTTAGTCTTTTATTTATTTATTTCATATAAGAGTCTCCAGCTAAAGATACACACTAAGTACGTATTCTTAAAACAAAATAGTATAAGGGTTACACAAGTTATATGCCCATTCCACTATAGAAGTACCACAATGCAATTATTATTTTTCAATTTTTAATTTAGTATTTCTTTCCCTAAACAGATGAACCCCACAAAAAATGAGCCATCAAGATGACATGCCCAGTGAGTAAAACTAATTATAAGGGATGAATCGCGTATATTAATCATTTTTTAATTTTTAAATATCCCGACGTTTCGAGCACTTTGCAGCGTTCGTGGTCACGGGTAGACAAAGATGACACTTGTCTATTTGAAGAACAAAGGAAATATTATTAACAACTACCGCCAACGATTTCTCAATTGATATCTTGAGTAACGTTCCGGTTGCACGCAGAAGGCACTAACTGTATCTTTAGGTCTTGCAGTCTGTTGGATTTGGGATTTTAAATTTTTAATAAGTGGATCCCAGGTGTTAGAAAGTCTCCAACCATCTTCTCTATTGAAGTTCGGATGTTTTTGAATTTCAATAGCCTCGCGTATCATTCAGAGAACACAGATTCGTTCCTAGAATTTCCTTTGTTCTTCAAATAGACAAATGTCATCTTAGTCTACCCGTGACTAGAACACTGCAAAGTGCTCGAAACATCGGGATGTTTAAAAATTAAAAAATAATTAATATACGCGATTCATCAGTTATAGTTAGTTTTATTTAAATGTGTAATAATCGCGAAAATTTAAGACAACATTATGCCCAGTGAGTGTTAATTTGTGGGTGTGTTGTGTGAGTGCGTGTGTTACCTCTCGGTTGAAGACCCAGAGCGTGCCGGCGATGATGACGGCGGCGGAGAGCAGCACGGACAGAAGAAGCGCGCGCGAGATGATGCGGCGCGCCGTGTCGCGCGGCCGCCGCCGCAGCACCGAGCGGTCAACCGGCTCCACGCCCAGGGACTGCGCCGGCGGACCTGGAACACCCATCACTCAGCACCGCACCTTGATACTGGTACTGTCAACCCATCACTCAGCACCATATGATATCGACACTGTAGTAATATCAACAGCACCCAGTATCACTCCTTAGTGTACGAATATGCTGTGAAACACCCATCACTCAGCACCGCACCTTAATACTGGTACTGTCAGTAATATCAACAGTACTCGCTATCAACCCTTGGTGTACGAATATGTAGTGACTATATATCCTCCGTATACCCGTATGATATTTGTATACAGCTGGAATATCGACCTTGATATCGACACTGTAGTAATATCAACAGTACCCAGTATCACCCCTTACTGTGGTAACTATATATCCTCCGTATACCCGTATCATATTTGTACACAGCTGGAATATCGACCTTGATATCGACACTGTAGTAATATCAACAGCACCCAGTATCAACCCTTACTGTACGAATATGTAGTGACTATATATCATCCGTATACCCGTATCATATTTGTACACAGCTGGAATATCGACCTTGATATCGACACTGTAGTAATATCAACAGCACTCAATATCAGCCCTTGGTGTACGAATATGTGGTAACTATATATCCTCCGTATACCCGTATCATATTTGTACACAGCTAGAATATCGACCTTGATATCGACACTGTAGTAACATCAACAGCACCCAGTATCACCCCTTACTGTACGAATATGTAGTGACTATATATCCTCCGTATACCCGTATCATATTTGTACACAGCTGGAATATCGACCTTGATATCGACACTGTAGTAATATCAACAGCACTCAATATCAGCCCTTGGTGTACGAATATGTGGTAACTATATATCCTCCGTATACCCGTATCATATTTGTACACAGCTGGAATATCGACCTTGATATCGACACTGTAGTAACATCAACAGCACCCAGTATCACCCCTTACTGTACGAATATGTAGTGACTATATATCCTCCGTATACCCGTATCATATCTGTACACAGCTGGAATATCGACCTTGATATCGACACTGTAGTTACATCAACAGCACCCAGTATTACCCCTTACTGTACGAATATGCTGTGAAACACCCATTACTCAGCACCATATGATATCGACACTAGTAATATCAACAGCACCCAGTATCACCCCTTACTGTACGAATATGCTGTGAAACACCCATTACTCAGCACCGCACCTTGATACTGGTACTGTAGTAATATCAACAGCACCCAGTATCACCCCTTACTGTGGTAACTATATATCCTCCGTATACCCGTATCATATTTGTACACAGCTGGAATATCGACCTTGATATCGACACTGTAGTAATATCAACAGTACCCAGTATCACCCCTTGGTGTACGAATATGTGGTAACTATATATCATCCGTATACCCACACCATATTTGTACACGGCTGGACTATTATAGAATACAAGACCATCAATCTCGTGTAGGCTGGGCTAGGCACGATAATAACATCGCCAACTTCAAAATACTAGCGAATACATCTTACGATCCGTACAAGCTAACGAGGAGACATTTACAGTTCTTAATAATAGGCATTACACATTCTGAAAAACTATCCTATAATGTTCGAAAACATACTTTATTTACAATCAATATGATATTTTTGGATTCAGTTAAGTTTTAATAGGAAAAAAAGACGTTTTAGTTTTTAGATTTAAAATTCGCACCAAAACACAAGCCAGTGTCATGGCGTCGCTAATTACGTCACGGTTGAGTAGTGCAGTAGTATAATTATCTATGCCTCAGAATACACTTGTATTCAAAGGTGACGTCATTCGTTGTGATTGGTGTTTAACATAATATGGCGAACATTCGAAATTCGTAGTTTTATGTTATCAAAAAAATTATCAATCCCGCTCTTAACGAAACGATAAATAGATGTTTAGTATTCTATAATACAAGTTTCAATTACTGTCATCATACCTATTTTATGAATAAAAAATACAATCGCCAGGGGTCTTACCGTCCATGATGATGTTGATCCAAAGTATCTGCATGGCGTTGAGAGGGTTGGGCACGCCCAGCAGCGTGGCGAGCGCCACCAGAGACAGCGCCGCGATTGACGTCGACAGCTGGAAGCGGACGAAGTTTCGGATGTTGTAGAAGATGCACTTGCCCTCCTCGATGGCGGATCTGTGGGGGGGGGGTCAATTTAATTACAAATCGAAAAAGCCACCAACCTGCATGGCGAAATAGACATATATAAATAACTAAACCTATCTCTACCTATCTCTGTTTAATTACACTAATTGAACAGAGATAGGCAGAGATTTATCATCTCCAATTTTAAAATTGACTGATATATAATTTTGAATAATGGTTAATATTTTTTTAAATGTCAATCTCAGACCAAGAGAACCACTTATCAAATTGCATTTGCCTTCCTACCGTTATAATCTGATTCTAAACAAATTCCATCTTTAATCACGTGTCTCTATGAAATCGAACAAATATATCATTATATAATTGCCGTTGCCCTTTGTGTGAATTGTCTAGTAATTGTGGGGATATGTCTAGTACTTACATGATGGTGGCGAAGTCATCGTCAACAAGGATCATGTCAGCCGCTTCCTTGCACACGTCAGTACCGTTGCGACCCATAGCGATTCCTATATCCGCTCTCTTTAACGCCACGCCGTCGTTAACACCATCACCTATTAATAAATAATATTTCAATATACTTTACTCAACGATAAAGTGATCTAAAATAACAGCCCATATTATTACTACCTAGTCTAACTACCTGCAGTTTCTTAGCTCTGATCAAATACAAAGTCACCAGTCCAACAAAATACTGCACGCTCATTGGTCGGTTATTGCGTCATCGGTTGATATTAACCAATTACAATTCAGATGTAAAATAGTACAGGAGGTGGACGTTAGTCAACTCACCTGTCATTCCAACTATATTGCCAAGTCTTTGTAGCGACTTTACGATTGCCAGTTTATGTTTCGGGGACACCCTGTAGAATACTGTTACCTGTTTGTAAAATAAATTCGTATTAATTATGTATAACACTGCTAAAACTCCCACTTTCCATTTCAAATGAAAACTCTAAAATTGTATGTGTTCAGGACATTAATATAGATTAATTTTGCAGTGGAAAGGAGTATTTATTGTCACATGATTTACATATTAAAACAAATTGAAAGGTTCTTAACGGCAAAACTGACCGAATCAATGATGGCATCCAGTTCGTCGTCAGACATGCTGTCCATCTGGTCCCCGGAGAGAGATTGTGAATGTAACACATCGAGTCCAACCATTTGAGCTGAAATAAATATAATATTGATTATCCTTTTGTAGAAAATACAATATATTTTAACATATAACTGATGTCTCCTACCAAAGTAAAGGTCTCTTTCGCTTTGTATATGTGCCTGAATAGTTTTCATCAATGAATATTGAGTTATTTGGAAGGTTTAGCCTAGACTGGTCACCAACGTAACGTGCGCGGCGTCCTCTGGCGTGCGTACTCACCGACGGCGAGCGCGGTGGGCCTGGCGTCGCCGGTCACCATCTTGACGTGCACCGCGGCGTGCGCGGCGTGCGTACTCACCGACGGCGAGCGCGGTGGGCCTGGCGTCGCCGGTCACCATCTTGACGTGCACCGCGGCGTGCGCGGCGTGCGTACTCACCGACGGCGAGCGCGGTGGGCCTGGCGTCGCCGGTCACCATCTTGACGTGCACCGCGGCGTGCGCGGCGTGCGTACTCACCGACGGCGAGCGCGGTGGGCCTGGCGTCGCCGGTCACCATCTTGACGTGCACCGCGGCGTGCGCGGCGTGCGTACTCACCGACGGCGAGCGCGGTGGGCCTGGCGTCGCCGGTCACCATCTTGACGTGCACCGCGGCGTGCGCGGCGTGCGTACTCACCGACGGCGAGCGCGGTGGGCCTGGCGTCGCCGGTCACCATCTTGACGTGCACCGCGGCGTGCGCGGCGTGCGTACTCACCGACGGCGAGCGCGGTGGGCCTGGCGTCGCCGGTCACCATCTTGACGTGCACCGCGGCGTGCGCGGCGTGCGTACTCACCGACGGCGAGCGCGGTGGGCCTGGCGTCGCCGGTCACCATCTTGACGTGCACCGCGGCGTGCGCGGCGTGCGTACTCACCGACGGCGAGCGCGGTGGGCCTGGCGTCGCCGGTCACCATCTTGACGTGCACCGCGGCGTGCGCGGCGTGCGTACTCACCGACGGCGAGCGCGGTGGGCCTGGCGTCGCCGGTCACCATCTTGACGTGCACCGCGGCGTGCGCGGCGTGCGTACTCACCGACGGCGAGCGCGGTGGGCCTGGCGTCGCCGGTCACCATCTTGACGTGCACCGCGGCGTGCGCGGCGTGCGTACTCACCGACGGCGAGCGCGGTGGGCCTGGCGTCGCCGGTCACCATCTTGACGTGCACCGCGGCGTGCGCGGCGTGCGTACTCACCGACGGCGAGCGCGGTGGGCCTGGCGTCGCCGGTCACCATCTTGACGTGCACCGCGGCGTGCGCGGCGTGCGTACTCACCGACGGCGAGCGCGGTGGGCCTGGCGTCGCCGGTCACCATCTTGACGTGCACCGCGGCGTGCGCGGCGTGCGTACTCACCGACGGCGAGCGCGGTGGGCCTGGCGTCGCCGGTCACCATCTTGACGTGCACCGCGGCGTGCGCGGCGTGCGTACTCACCGACGGCGAGCGCGGTGGGCCTGGCGTCGCCGGTCACCATCTTGACGTGCACCGCGGCGTGCGCGGCGTGCGTACTCACCGACGGCGAGCGCGGTGGGCCTGGCGTCGCCGGTCACCATCTTGACGTGCACCGCGGCGTGCGCGGCGTGCGTACTCACCGACGGCGAGCGCGGTGGGCCTGGCGTCGCCGGTCACCATCTTGACGTGCACCTGTGCGCGGCGCAGCGCGGCGATGGCGTCTCGCGCCGACTCGCGCGGCGGGTCGCACACGCCGCACACGCCCGTGTACGTGAGCGCGTCGAGGCTGCGCCCGCGGCACAGAGCGATTATACGCAGCCCTGCGACACGACCACACAACATCAACATTGGTTGGACAACAATGGTCAGACATAACTCCTTACACTTGTGGGAGGGTGAATAGAAGATTTCTTTTCTATTCACAAGGAAGGCAAATGGCCAGATGAAAGTGTTGACACTGTTAATTAATAAACCTGGTCGATAGCTGTTAGAATACTGCTAATCTTGGAATATTATTTCCTTGTGCCTCATCGTTTTAACAAAAACAAAAACACTGAAATACTATTAGCAGAAATAAAAGAAGATTTACTATTTTAATTATATATATTTCCCTTATAGTATGTTTTGTTTCTTTTTTTATTTTATTTTTTTCTTCCTATATATTTTTGAAAATTGTGTTAGCCGAATAATGAGATTTGCATGCGCATGTTTGAACACGTTATTAAACATATTATATATGATAGGTATTCTCAATAAGTGAATCTCACCCATCCTTCCGATGTTGTAGGCCTCGTTGAGGAAGTCAGCCTGCTTCTCCTTGGTCATGGGCACGCAGTTCCCCGCGCTGTCGATGTAGTTGGTGCAGAGCGGCAGCAACTTCTCTATGGCACCCTTCACGAACACTTCCTCCGCTACCCTTCCGTCGTGGTACTTCGGTGCACATTTCACGACCATCATCTTGGTCTCTGAACTAAAGATAGATATGTAATTCATTAATTGATGTACTTTTGGCGCAACATGCTAACGGATATATCATGCTATAAACACCTTTTTAATTAAATTATTTAATCTATATACGAACTCATACACAAAAGTTATATACATATTGTTGTATTCGTGTTAACACGACTTATTAAAGTTTATTGTTATAATAACTATGTATGTTTTAGTTGAGCCTAATTTTTCCTAACTTTATCTTATTCTTATTATATTTTTGTGAGTATTTTTGAGGCTATTTTTAAGACTTTTTGGCCAACGAGAGAACAGTACTTTGTCACTATAAATTCATATCGTATTCGACGGTGATGGAAATCATTGTGAGGAAGCCTGCACGTATCCAAAGAAATTCTGACAAATAAAAGTTGCTAACCTTATTTGAGGTTTGAACCCAGCAGTGGTATATTAAGGGTCAATCATGAATATATAACACGAGTATAACCTCACCTAAAAGGTATTTCATTGAGCCTTGTGTACTGTTCTCTGAAGTCGTGCATGTTGTTCTTCAATGCGCACGCCAGTAGGGCGCCCTCTGTCGGTTGACCGTACAGCACGTCGTCACGGATTGTCGCATTATTGCATAACACTCCAACCTGGAGCGTTAAAAGTTAGTTAAATAAGAGGGAAATGATTTTTTAATAATTTACAATGTCTATATCATGTTTGGTCTTTTTCATATTACATGTTAATTTATATAACAAATAGTTGATATCCTAGAGATGTAGCCAGGAGACCCTTAGCAAAGGGCAACCTAGTTTGCGCTCCTGTCTCCTACACACAATTGTACTTATTATTAAGATACGTTTAAACTGTAATGTCTGTAATGTAGGAAAGAATAAATTATTATTATTATATTGAATGGCGTAAGCCAATTTTTGTTCCAGTGACACAGAGACGATGTCTGCACGAAAAACATCGGTTATGGTCTTATTAAAGAGGTAAAGCTGTGGTTGTAAAATTGAAGAAACTTCTCGATTGCAATTCATTAAATTATTACAATTTCATAAATAATTAATTTAAGAGAGTAGAAAAAATTTACTGTCGATTGTAGATAAACTTATGTAGTTTTAATTAGTAATTTTATATTTTGAAAAAGGTTTTGTCAGTTTACAATGAAATGAAATCAATCCAAACTAAATCTGTCCTATTGAATGAAGAGACTTATTGATTGCAATTTATTAAATTATTACAATTTCATAAATAATTAATTTTAGAGATGGGAAAAAACTTACTATCGGTTGTAGAGAATCTTATATATTTGGCATTAATAATATCATCATTTAAAAAAGGTTTCATCATTTTACAATTAAATAAAATCAATCAAAACTAAATCTGTCCCAGATTTTGAAATACGCGAGCGAACACTTGTTTAACTTTATTCCTTCGACTTATTAGCATCTAAGTACTTCTCGTAGCAAAACTTATGGGCCTGAGACAATTCCAATACTAAAATAAATAATGATCATACACTCGTACAATTTCAAGCAGCTTACCTCAAGCATGCTGGTGACCCCCATCCGGGCCACGTCGAGGTCCCTGCCCTTGTAAGCCCGGAGCTGTATCTCCCCCCTCGCGCTGTAGCCCGCCCCCGTCACCTCCGCTATGTGACCGCCAGATGTCGACAGTGTGGTCACCGTCATTTCGTTCTTTGTTAATGTGCCTAAAGTTAAACAATGAGAATATATTTTTATAAATGATACAGATTTTATAGATGATAAAAAGCGTGGAGTTAATACCTGTTGACTTCCAAGCAGGATACATTAATTTAAATAATTGTATTTAATTAACATGACTTTGTATTTTTTAAATGTTAAAAACCGGCAAGAAACTCAGTAGTTACTCTAACTACTGAGTTTCTTGCCGGTTCTTCTCGGTAGAATCTACTTTCCGAACCGGTGGTAGCTTCACTTAATTGTAAAATGGCGATTCAAAAGTGCTTATAAAAGCCTACTTGAATAAAGTTTGTATTGATTTTAAATATATATTACCATACTTTTATGCAAATAAATGTTAAGTTAACAGTCCTAACAACGTTTGATTTTATTATTACAATATAAATAAAGGAATTAAATTAATACGATATTATTATTTACTATCGTAGGGATAATTTGTAAACGAAATAAATGCAATCTTTCCATAATACCAAAATTTTAAAACAATTATATGAGTGTTTAAGAGTGTTGATTGTCATATGTTAGGCAAAATAAGTATCCTATGTATTTTATTGGTGTTCAAATTGGCTTCGTACCAAATTTCATCAAATTCGGTTCAAAGCGACAGACAAAAAGACAGATAGAGTTACTTTAACATTTATAACATTAATACAGATTATAATTGCGATCATACTATGTGACCACGTTTACCGGCCGTCATATCTTCGGACGTCATTGTTATGTCCAATATAATATTAGGCAACTTACCAGTTTTATCACTGCATATGACGTTGACACAGCCGAGCGTCTCCACGGTGGGAAGCTTCTTCACGATGGCATTTCTCTTCGCCATACGCATCACGCCCAACGCTAACGTCACCGTCACGACGATCGGTAAGCCTGCGAAAATATACACGCCATTTTAAGATATAGCTGATTAAACAGAGAACACTCAGTATTAGTTTGAAATTACTAAACCATAATCATACTAGATGAAAAAGGTTGGCTCGGGTGATGTAAATGAAACTAAATAATTGAGGTTTATACTTTACTATAACTTCATAGTATTTTAAAAAGGTTGTTTAATATAGCTTTCAGAACGCATCCGTAAATATCAAACATGGCCGCCCGGTGAATTGTCATGTTGTCATGACATTTCGTTGATTTAATGTCGAAATATCTCGATTATACAATTTTTTTGCGAATACATATTGTCGTCAATCATTATTTTAAACGATTTATAATTGTGGATAGGGTTTGATCGGATCTATCGTAGACCTGCATGAAATTATTAATATAGAGAAGATAATCGACAGTAATCAACACCGAATATAACCGTAACACCAAGAAATATGAACTCCTTCAATTTGACGTTGCTTCACTTGCTAAATCAACATCCTCTGTAATAGAAACGATAAAAAAGAATACCTACTGATTTTCTTGTCAGTTCTTCCGAGTTAAATATACGTTGCGAACTGGTAGTAGCCTTACATTTAATTAAATATAATATGATGATTCAAAGGAGCTTTTATAAGCGTACAAACGAAGAACATTCAAATTTCAAGTAGACTAGGAGAACCCTAACTTTTGATTCGATAATGATAAAGTGACAATTTGACAGTAGAATTGTCACCCAGGATTGAGTTAAAGTTGTGACGTCATTATTTCATAGATTAAATATCAAACACTTAAATAATTTGAACCTACAAGTTCGTAATCCTAATCGTAAGAGCCGGGATGGCTCAGTGGTTAGAACACGTGCATCTTGTGGAGGCCAGTAGCCCAGCAGTGGGAAAATTACAGGCTGTAAGTAAAAAAATATTTTACTTTTATAAGTTCGTAATACTTCTCACTCACCTTCAGGTATCGCAGCGACAGCCAAACTAACGCCAATGGTAAACATCTCCTGAATCGCCTTCCCTTGTAACCAGCCAGCTACCATTATGAAACCGATGATGCAGAACGAGTACATGGACAGTTGGGTCCCGAGGGTGTCCATGGATCGCTGCAGAGGGGTCTTCGGAGACTCTTCAGCTTGCATCATTCGGAACATGTCACCGAATTCTGAACGCTCCCCGGTGCTTACTACTATACCCTGTAGATTGATTAAGTTTTAATTGTAAAACAGCTTCATATTTTGAGCTAGCGTAACCCAGCTTCGCACGGGTGCAATACTAAGAACTAGAGCGCAATGGTAACTTTTGTCACGGTGACTGTTTCGTCACTCTTGTCAAGTCCGTGAATATGTACAGATGTAGATACAAATGTCACCCAATTGTCACGTCGTAACGTGCGCGCACCTCCATACATATTCACGGACTCGACAAGAGTGACGAAACAGTCACCGTGACAAAAGTTACCAGTGCGCTCTAGTTCTTAAACTCAATATACTACAGAAACTCATCATCAGTGTTTCTTTACTATATTGTCCATGTATTATATACAAAAGCCTTCCGCTCGAATCATTATCCATAAAAAAAACGTCATCAAAATCCTTAGCGTCATTTTAAATATCTAACCATACAAAAGGACAGACAGCGGTAAGGGTAAATATATACTATGTACTGATGATAAGTTATTCCGAAATACGTAAAGTCTTAATACCAATTTACCTTTGCATTTCCACATCTGACTAGGGTACCCATGAACGCGACATTGTCCTTATTGACTCGGCCGGCGGTCGCTTTGTTCGGCAGCACGCTCTTGATAGCCGGTTCCGTCTCCCCAGTGAAGGAGGACTCATCTATCGCGAGATCGGTAGATTCGTAAAGCCTCAAGTCAGCTGGCACCCGGTCGCCTACATTCAGATGTATTATGTCGCCTGGCACGAGGTTTCTTGCGAGGAAATGTTCAACGCTGCCTTCTCGAAGACTGAAATTTTTTATATAAATATAGAACATATCCGAGTATTTACTTATTAATGAACACGTATAAATTATAAAGCCTATTCAAATTGAAGTAGGAATAAATACGATCAAAACTTAGATTTACGTATATCGCAATCAAAATAAACTTTATTCAAGTAGGCTTTTACAAGCACTTTTGAATCGTCATTTTACAATTAAGTGAAGTTACCACCGGTTCGGAAATAAGATTATATCGAGAAGAACAGGCAAGAAAGTCAGTAGTTACTCTTTTTCAACATTTAAAAAATACAAAGTCATGTTAGTTAAATGCAATTATTTAAATTAATATATCCTGCTTGGAATCATAGGATATGTTTATAATAAATAAATATTGTACACTACTGAGAGTTTATTTATAATACATATACTAATACACTTACAACAACAACAGCCTGCAATTCCCACTGATGGGATAAAGGCCTCCTCTCCCTTTGAGGAGAAGGTTTGGAACATATTACACCACGCTGTTCCAATGCGGGTTGGTGGAATACACATGTGGCAGAATTTCTATGAAATTTGTCACATGCAGGTTTCCTCACGATGTTTCCCTTCACCGCTGAGCACGAGATGAATTGTAAAGACAAATTAAGCACATGAATCAGCGGTGCTTGCCTGGGTTTGAACCCGCAATCATCGGTTAAGATGCACGCATTCTAACCATTGGGCCATTTCTACTCTCTAATACACTTATTTCACAAAATTTCGATAAAGTCTCGTCGACGTTCAGATATTCGCAAATCCATAGTAAATATCATAAATTAATCAAGCTCTCGACCAATGGCATCGAGTCGATTTTCCGTCAAATATTGTATATATAGCTTTAAAGATTAGAATAGAATATCGATGAGTTAATTTAGGATGTCATATTAATAAACGTACAAGATTATTAACCTAGAAAGATCTCTTCAAATTAAAAAGAGATTTTTGAGAACCACGTTTCCTCACGATGTTTTCCTTCACCGCTGAGCACGAGATGAATTATAAAGAAAAATTAAGCACATGAATCAGCGGTGCTTGCCTGCGTTTGAACCCGCATTCATCGGTTAAGATGCACACGTTCTAACCATTAGGCCATCTCGACACTACTCTACTAGTACGAAATTACGTTTCAAATGGTAATGTGTAAATTGTCTTACCAGTTACACGAGGGTGGTACCAGTTTGTTCAGCTCCTCGAGCGATTTCTCCGATCGATATTCCTGTACAAAGGCGACCGTCACCACAATCATGATGGCCACAGTTATTGAGATCGCGTCGTCGAACTGTCTCATACAAATACTGACGACTGCGGAACCTGTTGACAAACACTTAATCTTTATTAAACTATAATAATATTAAAAATATCTTTAATATACATTCATTAAAATCACTCAATAGCTCGTCTCCAAGCTATAGTGGTATACGCGTATATTATAATAAATTACCTAAGAGTAAAAAGTATTTAATGTTTAAAAAAGTTTATATTCATTATGCTATGAATAAAATGAAAAAAAAAAAAATATTTGCGAAATTTCCAAAGAGTTCGTCATATTTCTACAGATCATATTGATATTCCATGGTCCATATTCCAAGGTCACAGCCATAGCTCTTAAACTATAAATTATTGATTGCCATTGATGCATATTTTCGTTTTAATTACTCCAAGCTTGGCATTTACACGCTTTGTATTTTAACTAATTGGGATTTAAGATTAGTCGAGGAACAAGTTAGATTTTCTTATCAGTTAATTTTATCAGATTAATTCCAATCACTTGTAAATATCGGCAATTACCCATTTTTATGCTTTTAATTTTAAAATATGAATTAGAAAAATTCTTATGCAGCTATTTTTAAAAGTTAATATTTCACTTTGATTATGTTATGTAACATTTAAATTCATTAAAAAAAAACGAATCGGTACGATTATTGGAGAAAGGATAGATAGTTCAAATCCAGGTGTTTACCTGTCATATGCCTTATTTTTTTATGGTACGTTCATGACTGAAGAAAATATTATTCTTCATGTAATTAACGTATGTTAACAAAAAGTTAGAACTAAGAATTAAACACAGATAGAAACATTCTCGTGATGATCATCATTGATTGGACACAATGAATTAATGACAGTCTCGTTTCTTAAACGCACACTATTACTGGTATACTGTTATAATAATAAGACAAGCGTTGTACACTTAACTACATACATAAATAGGCATTACAAAAACATCTTATCGTATTCCATTTTTAAATTTACAGACTAATTTTTTTAAGGAGTCTACTACTATTGGTTTATAAACGTAGCTTGTACTATTTTCCCCCGTGTCCCGTGTTATTTCAACCAATGGGATGTGAGCATTCATCAACCGATCAATTCACTTGTGCTGTCACAATGTACCGCACATATCCATATCCGAACAGCGTCTACAAACTAAAATTATACGAATAGCAAACGGATAGATACTAGTAACGTATTAGCTATTTTTATATTTATTTAATGTACACATAAATATTATATTATTTAATGTACACATAAATATAAATATTATATTTTTGAGTTTGAGTATTTATATTAAATATTAGCATATATTGTCACATCCCGTCATAAATACATAGGGTACCATTGAAAATCAACGTTGGGTTTTTGGAGCCCAGCTTGGAAGCCGAATGGTTCACAGGCATGCTGGAAAATTGCGAAAAAAAAAACAAAAAAAATACGGAAGGTCAACGATCAAATAGGATACATGTTGGTAAGTGACCATCACTGCCCATAGATATTACGCTGTGTAAAATTTTAATAATTTCTTACAAAACCCTCAACTTTGTGTTTGGGAAATGAGATGTTATGTCCCTTGCGCCTGTAGCTACAATGTCTCTCTTAGTTATCAAACAGAACCACAAAAATACCAACTGTTTGGTGGTATATTACGAGTGGGTATGGTACCTACCCAAGCGGGCTTGCACAAAACATTTCATACTAATATGATGTCAACAACTATAATTTGCATATCAAATAATTTATCCTAGATAAAATCAAAATGAAAACATACAGAATCACTTAGTAAATTATCAACATGCCCAACAATCAATTTCGAAAGATAACATAAGCGTTTCGGTTAAACTATTATCAAATACGTCATTTCATTAAAGGAAAAAGTAAAACATGGTGAATTAATGATTAGATTAGATATCTTTACAATTCAAGTTTCTATAACCCGAACAAAATTAAATGTCACTAAATGTTGATAGCAGTTTCCGTTCTTCAGTATTTTGTGGTCAATGAAACTTTCAGGAATCGTTTATTATTAAAAACTAGCTCTACACGCGACTTCGTGCGCATTTGATTTTAACAAAAAAAAAGTTATTATTTTAGCCTCAATTACTCCTTATTACATCATCTATCTTTCGAAACCAACAGACAAAAAGAAAGACGGACAAAAATGGTAATAAAAACGTTGTTTTGGTATATGTAACGTGAACATACATACATACGTATTTCGTAAAAAGTGATTATTTTAATATTATAAGACACAGAATTTTATTATATATAGAGTTAATGTATAATATATAGAATGTGTGCTTTGAATCTCTCCGGAAGATACCGAACAATACATTAATATTTCAGAAGAAACCAACAGTTAACATTTTATAATAATGGACAAAGGTTTATTTGGGACAACGTAATAACTATGGATATTTTCTATAAAAAATTCAAAATGACTAAATCGAATACATCGCATGGCCTAACAAAATGAAATTTTGTACAGAAAAGTAGGTCAGTACAAGAGTTTTATCAAGATCCATCTCAAAAATGGAGGGAAGTTTACATGGAAATTTGTCTTTTCTGATGTTAGAATTATGGAAATTAGTGTTTATGCTTTTGTTTAACAGTTAAAGGAAAGGAAATTACCTAAGAGGACGAAACTTAGGATGAAAAATTGCATGGAGTATCATTTATGAAAGACTGATTTAAATACTACGCAAAAGCCATATGTTATAAATTTATATTAAAAAAAAGTAAGGATTAGTAATAATGGCCATTTACGCCATGGAATATAAAAATAAACTACCTATCAATTTTGATTATGAAATCTAGAAAAAAAAAAGTTTTTACGAAAGCAGGTACGACACAAAATATTCCTAAAGTTCTTTTGTAAAGACGCAGCTTTACAATAAACGAAAAAATTTGAATTATATATTCAATGATAAAAACTCATCGCAAAATACGTAAAAAACGTTTTAAAGATCAAGTATTATAATGTAAATACGGTCTTAATTGGCTTGCATTACGTCGTACATACGTACATGCAGTCACGGCTATTACATTCAGATAAATCAAGGTCACGTTCAGATACTAAATTACCTTAATGTACACCTACGACTATTACTAGTACAAAAAGTCATACATTTCATGATTCTGTATAAAGAACAAAAATACATAAAACAAATCATTTTTAACCAACTATACACGAGAGATAATAATAAATATAAAATAAAAGAGTTGAGATGGCCCAGTGGTGAGAACGCGTGCATCTTAACCTTTGATTGCGAGTTCAAAACCAGGCAAGCATCACTATATATGTGTGCTTTATTTGTATTTATAATTCATCTCGTGCTCAGCGGTGAAGGAAAACATCGTGAGGAAACCTGCATGTGTCTAATTTCATCGAAATTCTGCCACATGTGCATTCCACCAACCCACATTGGAACAGCGTGGTGGAATATGTACCAAAACCTTTACTTAATCGAAGAAGAGGCCTTAGCCCAGCAGTGTGAAATTTTCAGGCCGTTGTTGTTTGTTGTTGAATATTCTATTAACTAGATCATCTCGGCTGTGATTTCCTATCATGGTAATTCCCCGATAACCCTATTATTACCAGAAATAACGTGTGACTATCAAATAAGATTAAGTGAAACCCGTAATTACTGCATATGTAATCGTTATGTAATTGTCGCAGGCGAATGATTACAATAGTCATTGAATGAAACGTCTAGGTACTTAACTAAACGACACCGTTAAACCAGTCAAACTCAATTACAACAGAAAATTCATGATATACTCATAGATTATTCCTAATCACCCGCGAAAAATGAGGATATTTGTAAGCAATTTCTCTTAAAACTCTCTAGGGGTAGACCTATCTAGACCAACGATACCTCATAGTGTTAAGAGTCGGTTACGTTCAACCATGTTTGAAAAAAAAGGAGTTGTGTAAAAAATAAATGGTCTACGCGTTTCATGGAAAGCCTTATTTAGTCATTTAGCTGCAACTTATATAATACATCAGGAGACATCTTGTCCACACATTGAACATGCCCTTGAGTCAGTCAATCGATATTGGAAATTACCATGTCGATGTCACGGCACATTTAAAACGCTGATATATTAAAACTATTATCTTTATAGAAATTCCATACACCATACGCATAAATTATTATTTAATAGGTGTGGAATATCAAAATAATAAACAAACATAATGTCCACAAACGATAAAGCCTACCCAAAGTTAGGATAAATAATGTTTATATAGCAACAACCATTGAAGGTGATGGATCTAGTAGCTTATAATGAAACCTCATTACTCAAATTATGTTAGGTAGTCTATACATATAATAAAATTGGAGTGTCTGTTTGTAATATTAAAATAGCACTTTCTTACTCAATGCATATGTATGTATAGACGGTACATACATATATAGCAAAATAACATTTTTTACAATTTTTGTTTGTCTGTCTGTCTGTTTGTTCCGGCTAATCTCTGGAACGGCTGGACCGATTTTGACGGGACTTTCACTGGCAGATAACTGACATAATAAGGAGTAACTTAGGCTATTTTGTTAACGTTACGTTTTGTTACGTACGTTTGCGCACAACGTCGCTGACACAGGTTGTTTAAAATAAAAACTTATCCGACATCGAAAAATTACGTGAAAAAAACCTCAATTGAAACGAATAAAAAATAACGGACTATTCTTTTTAAGTCATTTTAATAAAACTATCCATAATCCTTAAAACCGAGCCCCTGAACAACATTAGCTATTTATTGTCATTTGGAGGTAGAATCCAATAAATGGATGGCACGTGGTTTATACAGGTATAACCATACTTTATTTATTTAACAAAAGTTATATAAATAATTCAGATTAATATCTCAAATTGGATAGTCACAAAGAGCATGTACATATTAGAGCATTAATAATGGAAATGCATTATAGTAATTGACTATGCTTTTAACAAATGAATATTGTCCACAGATAAAAAACATAATAACATGAGGTGCACTGTCAATATTATAAAATCGGTAATTATAAAGGTATGGGTGAATCTTTTATGCGTAGACTACGTATGATAAATAAAACTATTTTGATGCAAACACTATTTAAAGATTTATCTATACATACAATAAAATTGGAGTGTCTGTTTGTAATATTAAAATAGCCCTTTTTTTTAATCAATGCATATGTATACAAGGTACATATACAAAAATAACATTTTTTACAATTTTTGTGTGTCTGTCCGTCTGTTAGTTCCGGCTAAACTCTGGAACGGCTGGATCGATTTTCATGGGACTTTCACTGGCAGATAACTGATATAATAAGGAGTAAATTAGGCTACAATATTTTTTTGTTAAATTCAAACGCGTACAATGTCGTGGGCACAGCTTGTACATGATATAAATGAGTAAACTTGTCACACACTTTGATTAATACAAATTTCAATAATTTCAAGACGGTTATAAAAAAATTCTAGAACTTTCTTTGCCCTCAATGGGGGTTCGAACAAAGAAGCCCTATTGAGTTCGCTGTCGACTCAATTTATTTTCTCCTTAACTTTCTTTTAAATTTCGAGACAGAAAACTCGCTACTAAAGTATTGTAAAGCAGCTATCACATCTTCACTCTTGTGAATCTTTGTGCAGTTTCGTTAGTATAAAAGAGAAGTAACCTCCCTGATTGTGGTACCCTACTCATCAACAACTAGCGACCCTCCCCGGCTTCGCACGGGTGCAATGACAAGACATAACAGTACAAACTTCTAAAATTATTAGTGTTTCTTTATTAATTGTCCATGTATTATATATAAAATATATAAAAAACCTTCATATCGAATCACTCTTTCTATTAAAAAAATCGCATCAAAATCCGTTGCGTAGTTTTAAAGATTTAAGCATACAAAGGGATATAGGGGCAGGGAAAGCGACTTTGTTTTGTAATATATAGTGATATCAATTTGTAAAGCTTCTTATAAAAAAACTAAAATATAAATAACTTTCATTCAAATCATCAAATATTTCGACCGACAAGGACAACAATTGAGTTCAATTACACGCACATTTTTATTGCTAATAATACTAATTTATATAAACAAAATTTTACTTTTTAGTTGTTCAGTCAGATTATGACACAAAAGTAAGAAAGAAGGAACAGTTAATTAAAACAACAAAAGCAAATACTACTCAAAAGCGAATGCAAATTCCCGATACATTATTACTAATGTCAAAACGTATGACATGTTTTGTATTGATAATAATCTCATTGTAAACTGACGAAGTCTGTTTGCACGTTTGACATTTATTTTAGTTCATTATACAATGTAAAAGTGCCTACCCAGCTTTAAAAATTCTTAAAATAACTACTTGTTAAAAATCTTGAAAATTAAGCAAATGAATGGGATCAAGAATCCTCATTACTTTTCTACATATCTATGGCTGAAGCTCTTCCAAATAAGACCATAACCGATATTTTACGTGCAACTATCGCCCCATCAGTCGCTGAGACGAAAATCGCCTTACACTATTAATATATAAGTTAAGTAACTCTTGACGAATTATCATTTTATGGTTGGTAACAAAAAGAGGGGTCGTTTCGCAGTTTCTGCTTTATCTATTTACTGGAAAGATTTTAGCCAGAGAAAATGATTCAGTTCCCATTATAAAACGGTCAAGCCTTGAAATTCATGGGAAGGAGTGCCAATTATAAGGGTCCGTTCATTTACATCGAAAGTTTAAAAGAAATGCATTTCCCACATTCCTAGGTATGTATTTGCACTTGACTTTTTTATTATTTCAGAGAATTGGCGGACATAAAACACATTGGCGTCGAGTAACAGTTGCTGGACCGTATCTTGACATAAAAAACTTCGCACTAAACAGGTTTCGAGGCATACCTATCTTAGATCTTAAGCTGCGTTCACAATGATGAATAATGCGTTCTGCGTTCTATTCGGCGTGAAATTAAATGCTCGAAAAAAATCTTATCACATTCGACTCATGAGTCCGATCTTTTTTGGAGACACGCCAAAGGCATTAAATCACTTTCTTTACAATGCAAAACGACAAATACTCGATCGTGACTTAAATTATTATAGTTCAATACTATCCGTTTTCCTCGTATCCCATTTACTTGAGTTTGTCATTGTGTATTTTTAAGCACTGCAAAAAGAGGTTTCATAAGACTTATACGATTCGTCTGTCTGACGCAAGACTTACTTTGGTTTGATTTCCTGCCATCAGGTGTTGAATCGTTAGTTGCTATTTATTAATGCACTCACCACTGAAAGTAGTCACTTATTAACTGAGCTGAGATGGCCCAGTGGTGAGAACGCATGAATTAGTAGAACCGATGATTGCGGTTTAAACCCAGGCAAGGACCACGATATATATGTGTTTAATTTATGTTTCTAATTCATCTCGTGCTCGACGGTGAAGGAAAACATCACGAGGAAACCTGCATGTGTCTAATTTCATCGAAATTCTGCCAAATATGCATTCCACCAATCCGCATTGGAACAACGTGGTGTTCCAAACCCTCTACTCCATTGAGTAGAGGGTTTGATTTGTATTATGAGGAGGCCTTAGCCCAGCAGTGGGTAATTTACAGGCTGTTACTGTTGCTGTTACTTATTAAATATTTATTTATTTAGGACAACCAATGTTTTAACAATATTAAACTTCTATCTTTATAGACTTGTTGCCCGTGCCTTAATTGTATCTTATGTTTTTATTTGTCCTTTTTTATTTTAGTGTGGCTGCATATTTATATTACCAGGCCGCATGTTAAGTATAAATTAAGTTTAAGGAATTGTTTTTTAATCTGCAACATGCAAAAAGTCTTAATTTTTGTAAATGTTCTATTTAAAGTCATCACATCAAGCTATAAAAAACATGACATTTAGAGAAGAAAAATAAATATTTTTTTAAAACAAATAAAGTTATTATATTATACAATAACTTTATCAACATAAAGTAGCATCATTTATAAAGTAACGACATCGTAATTAACGTAGAGAAAGCAAGTGCATGTAAATCGACGTGTAAATTGACGAATATATAAGGTCATATGGTATTACAAGTTATTACGTTTGTGCAAAGATCATACTAGCATGAGAAATAAATATTGATAATAATTTGGGATAGCGTACTCAATTCGGATGTGATCGGTTTTACGAATTTTGCCGATGCTACATCTAAGCTGTGTCGTACTATACCTATTTTTACGTTTGGTAATGTTTTGTCGCGTAAATTCCACGCAATCAAGACTTAATCTCGAGTGTTACCAGAACTACGAAAATTAACTGCACTGTAATCTACAGTTATAAATAGTTTAAGACTCAGAGCTCAGTACATTTTTCTCCTCTATTAAACAATCGGTTATCTTTCTTTAATTTAACATCTTTTGACGAGCTCTAATATTAATCTTCTTAAATTTTATAAATGTGAAAGTAACTCTGTAACATTGTCTATCTGTGCGGTTCGCGACGACTACTGGACCGAATTCGATGAAATTTGACGAAGAACTCCTCAAACGAAAATCGGGTCGATATGTAGTTGGATATTACATTAACTTATTGGGTATAAAATAAGTACCTACGCTCTATTAACAGCGTAGTATTAAGTGGGTACCTATTACAATTATTCGCAGACTTGCTTTTGTTTTACGGCGTTAACTGAAAGCCAGCTGCATAAGCTGGCTTTCAGTATCATGATTTACAGTGGTTGGAGCCAATCATATTTCCTAATTGAAGACAATTTAAAACTTCAATACCCGTTCTCTTTTACAAGACTTTTTTCTTAATTTTCGTGCAAAAAATTGGACTCAATTTTATTTCGAATTAATTGTGTACTATTACCGCCACCCCATTAACAAATGGAGTAGGCAAGTCACCCTCTGGCAACCAAGAGACAGCAAAAGAAGTAGAAGCCATTAAGTCAGGAGATGGGAAGATGACTTGAAACAGATAGAGGGACCATTCTGGATGAGAGTAGCAAGGGACCAATTGGAAGGAATTGGAGGAGGCCTATGCCAAAACGGACAACTTAGGGACTTCTTGTAACCCTATGTTAAGAAATAAAGGGCTATTATTAGTAGAATTTAATTTCACCAATTACTTTACTATCGGTATATGTGTTTTTCTGTTACACAATGTGTTATGTATGTAGTTATTTGTAGTAAACAATCTATCTTTATTTAATTAATTTTTCTTTATCCGACCTACATTGTAATCTGTATTGAGTGAATGAGTCATTGCTCAAGTGTTATGTATATATAAATTAATGAATCGACTTTATTTTATCATCAAATCAAAGGACGGGTAGTAAATAAAATGGCAAAAATTAGAATTTTATTTTTTCGTAAAATATGAATATTTCCATTTTGTACATGTAGCTACTTCGGTGGCAATTGATGTGATTTTTCATTTGTTCTTGACGACTTACTAATATAATTATTTATATTTAATTACATACCATATGATTGGTAATTTTGGTCCTATTGATAGAAGTAGATAAGTAGTAGATAATCTTCTTTAAAATCATGTCTTAATTCAGCATAACGATTTTCAATAAAAATCATTATATTTAAACTAGTTAAGCAAAAGTAATTGCTTAGAAATATAAGCAATTCCTCGCGATCTTAAAATTACATATATACCTACCGAGCAATAACAGGATGAGTGGGTTCTGAAACTGCTCGATGTACTTCTTCCATAGTGGTTCCTGTTCCTTCACTTGGAACTCGTTGGGCCCGACGAAATTCATCCGATCGTTCGCTTCCCTCCATGATAAGCCACGTCGCACATCCACTTGCAGACGCTCAGCCACCTGAGAAAGAATACAATTATATATTAAAACGAGACTGTGAATTCAAATAAAGCAATCGCTGCGGATGCTGACGTAAACGAAATAATATTAACGTCTTATAACACTAACAGAAATCGAGATTTGCTAACGTAATTTGTTGGAAATATTTGAATAGAATAAAGAACCGCTATAATCGATTCCAATAGACATCCAAGAAATCCAAAAAGTTCCTGTAGTAATGGTAAGGACCAGTCCCCCTATAACCTATTCCAAACACGAGTGGACAAAAGGCCTAATTTTGACATTATTTTGAGGCAACATCATTGGTCAAGAACTTTAATAAAATCTATGATATATACCTATTATGGATTTGTGAAAAGTTTGCCTTTTGAACTTTCACGAAACTGTTATAGGAATTTCTGAATTAAAAGTGGATATAAGTAGTTTAGTGGAATATTTAAGAACTTAAAGATGTTGTTTATTTTTATTGCTTCTTCAATTGAAATAGACTAAATAGACATGGTATAAAACAAATCCCAAAGCTCACGCATTGGCGTTGTAAGTCATGATGCTGCAGTGCCCGTGATAATATTAAATATAATTTGAGAGTTGGGGATCAGTTATAATCAATAGGCCCATTCACCATAAAAGGTATATTAAACCCTAATAAATTTAAATCAATTGGCTTAGTTACTCCAACATCGATGACAAAGAAAAACATATATATATTTTTTAATCTATTTATACCGCGATCGATACACCCAAGGCTTTTCGACAGTTCCTCGTTAAGCGATTAAGCTAACAATATGACGTGGTGCAGTTTCATCTACTTTACGACTAGATAACATCGGAGATAGCTATCAATCGAGTGCATTTTGTAATATAACCAGCATTTAGACACGATAAAAATACAATTATCTAAAATATTTTGGGTCAATACAAATTTGCGATATCAAATATCAATCTGTCATGTTAGTATTAAAATACTTTTTAGACAACATTATTGTCACCTACACACACACACACACACACACACACACACACACACAAATATTTATAGGAAAAAATTGCTGTCGACAAAATCTAATATACAACAACAAAATACGTATCTCGTCTGCGAAAATAGTTAAAATGTGAAAACTTTCAAGTGAATTGCAAACAGTTGCAAGCATAGAAATTGTCAACTATTTACAATGAAAACGAAACACAACGAGTAAAATATATATATTTTCCTTTACTTTATTAGAGGTTAAGTACAACCTTGACATGGTATGAGAACTTGGCTAGTTATTTTGTTGTGCACTAAAGCACATCTAGAAAAGTCTAAAGAAGTCTAACTCAGAACCAAATATAGTTGTTCTAAGAATATTGTTAAAATAAGTTTAACTGTTATAATTTCATTTTGCAACAATTATATACAAATATAAATAAATGTCAAATCCAATGATGTTGTAGTAAACAGATATGTTATTAACGCGCAAAAAGTGACGACTAGAAAACGTCCTAATTGGGACGTTTGCCTTTAGTTGTTTTACGTAGTAATACGTTATAATACATCATAATTACGTAGCGTAATTAAAACATCTAGTTATGCCTTTTACTTATTGTTTTTATCAAGCTATCCTTTTTACTTGTAACGAAATGTAAAAATAAACTAAAATAAACGGTCCCCGACGCGGCACACTTTTTTCTGTTGTTTAGTATGGATATAACATCTCTGTTTATTAGAATGTCATTGATCAAATCTCTATGAATTTACAATTAATAGAATTTATATTATTTTCAAAAATACTATTGTTTGGCAATCTTGAACGAGACATGATATATCTCGACCGATTAAAAAAGGGCGTGTTTTCCTCTCAACCAGTTGAGTGAAATTGGTTTTAAATACATTTGCAAGAATTGATCTACACGTAGCAACAGGTGAAGTTAAATAAAGGCACGTTAAAAACACGTAGAATGTTCCAAGGCGTCGTATTAAGGACATCACTGACAAGAGTTTCGCTTCTCGTACATTATTTTACTGCACTAACATTCCAATATACAAAAATAATTATTGGAAAATTATATGATGATTCAACTACAGCATATTTATCGATTTGTACTTAAAAATATAGCCTAAACAGACGTGAAATTAATGATCTTTGTTTTGCAATAATGTCTATGGCATTATGGGCACTATTTTTTATAGAATAATTGCCAAATGACCAGGAGACTCATCTGATGGAAAAAGACTATCACCTGCCAAGAAAATCTGCAACATTGAGGGGTTTGTAGGTGCATTTCAGCCTTAGAGAAATAAGTATGTTAAGGAAAGGCTACAAGATTTGTGAAATATGGAACTATTCACCTCTTACATCTTCAAAATCTTCGAAACCAAAATTCCCTCCCCCTAAAAATAAACCTCGATTTAAATGATTTGGAGAAAACTAACGCGTCACTAACGTATTGAATTCTTAGAATATACTATTTATGTTTTGAATTGATTTTTTGCTTTATTTGTTGGTTTCCAAACAGCATACGTGTGGTGGATTTAATACTCGATGGTATTTATAGATACGCTTAAGAACATCTCGTCTATTCTTATGGTCTATTCTCGTCTAACCCATGGGTTGAAATGGGGTGGCTATGTGATAGTCATACGGAACACATTTTTAAATATTATGACGTTATATCATTACCGTAATACTGAAGGATTACGGTAATAATAAAGCGTCACATAATAATATGTATATAAATATGAGCAACTATTGACTTCCTGGGTAATTTTTCTAACCAGTAGTAACTTTACATAAAATAAATGTAAAATGACGAGTGCTTGTAAGAAATTTGAATATTTTTTATTAACTATAAATACAGTTTAGATAATTAGACATCGTTAAAATGAGAAACATTACGCGCAATTAAAATGACTTTAAGACCGATTAAAAGATAAGCATTTTTTTATATATATAACAATTCAATTATTTAAAATTAAATTCATACCTAGTACCAAATAAAACATACGTATTGTTGTACATTACTGGACAAAAACTTGGACAAGGGTACTTAGATACCTAAATTTTAACAATCTTTACATTACATAGAAAGTCGCTTACCGTTTTCTGTTTCTATGAATGGTTAGATTACTCAACGGATTTTTAATAGATATATAGACTCAAGAGAAAGGTTTATATCTAAAACTAGTTAGTTTTTGCCCAGCCGTGCCCGCGACCTTGTATGCATTTGAATTTAACAAAAAAAATATTATTGTAGCCTAGTCTGCCAGTGAAAGTCAAAATCGGTCCAGTCGTTCCAGAGGTTAGCCGAAACAAACAGACAGACAGACAAAAATCTGAACCGTGTATAAATCCATACACATTGAGTAAAAAAGGGTTATTTTAATATTACAAACAGACACTCCAATTTTATTATATGTATAGATATATATAGATTAGAGGTTTTGAAGTGATGTCTTGTATAAAATCATTTTCGTGCGCTTAAATTACAAACGCTGGCTAAACCCTACGAGATCGATCAAAAAATGTACTACACTATTATACATATTAAAAAACTCTTCAATAAAGGTCCGTAGTAATATATGTATATCTCTTAGGAATAACCCACTAATAATAATGATTTTTTATCGTTTACTTTTTACGAAAAATAAGGAATTATTTTCGAATCAATTTTAAGCAAAACAGTAAATTAAGAACCTTACATATGTATATTTCTCATTTTATATACATACATTGTATAATAACAAAAAAAGCTGTGAATGTATAAGACAAGCTGTTGTATATTTTTTATTAGTATTGCACCCGTGCAAAGCTGGGGCGGATGGTCACATTTAAATTAAAAACTACCAACTATTAATGGTACAAGTTGCAGGTGTTTCTCGGCAGAATCTACATTCCGAACTGGTATTAAAAAAAATAACCTTTTAAAAATGACGATTCAAATGTGCTTGTAAGAACCTACTCGACTAAAATATAACCTATTCAAATAGAAGTAGCAAAAAAGGTTAACAAAGCTTAAATTTACGCATTTTATGCGATTTGTTAATAACTCTGCTATATTTTTTTTATGGTATAGGTTTGCGGACGAGCATATGGGCCACCTGATGGTAAGTGGTGACCATCACCCATAGACAATGAAGCTGTAAGAAATATTAACTATTCCTTAAATCGTCAATGTGCCACCAACCTTGGGAACTAAGATGTTATGTCCCTTGTGCCTGTTGTTACACTGGCTAATTCACTCTTTAAACGGGAACACAACAATACTGAGTACTGTTATTTGGTTATATTGAAGAATTTATGATTAATATATCTTTATTTATAATACAACACTATTGCACTTAACCATTTATATTTTACTTCAAACATTCCGATAACACTTCGTCGACGCTGAAAACGCAAATCAATAGTAAAAATAAAAGGTTTATCAAGCTTTCGACCAATTATATCGCGTCAATTTGCTGTCAATCTTTTATTTGGCTTTATTTTGTTATGGAAAATAATATATACATATATTAATTTTTGTATAAAATTAATACTAGGTATCAGTAAAAAGGTAACTAGAAGTAATCTGACGTAAATAACATCGTTGAACCTAATACGTTTTTATAAGCAATTTGAATTTCACGGTGTAATCGACTTCGATGGTAAATTTTATGAGAAACCGTCCGCCATTTAAGTAATAGGTTTACAATCTCTGCACCGCTGTGATTAAAGAAGGTGAACCAAACTAGTATAATAATTAAATATAATATCGTAGATAGTAAAAGTATGGGATGGGGTTTTACTTGGTGGTAGGGCTTTGTGCAAGCCCGCCTGGGTAGGTACCACCCACTCATCAGATATTCTACCGCTAAATAACAGTACACAGTATTGTTGTGTTCCGGTTTGAAGGGTTGAATGAGCCAGTGTAATTACAGGCACAAGGGACATAGCATCTTAGTTACCAAGGTTGGTGGCGCATTCACGATGTAAGGAATAATTAATATTTCTTACAGCGTCATTGTCTATGGGTGAGTGAGCTATTCCATATTAATTATAATAATAGGAAGTGTGTAATGCGCGAAATGGAGGGCATGAGAAGTTATAAGAGCCAGAGTAATTGTGATTTTTTTGTGATATAGATAGGTGGCCGATTTATAGCCCACCAATATGGAAAGCAGACACTAAAAATACAAAAAAGCGTTACACTTGCTTATATTTTACCACCGATTCGGACACAAACAACACGAATCTGAGAAATGGCGAATCTACGGTATTTATTTTATATCACATTTATAAATAATATTTTCGTGGAGTAAATTTTTTCGTTATTTGGAACAGCCTGGAGCCGATAATCTCATTCCTAAGTTGTCGACTAAGAAATTATAAGTTTTGTAATATCATTCAGCACGCAAACTCTTCAACGATTCTTTTAAATTTTATGAAGCGACACAGCCTTGGCACCAATTTCATTTTTATCATTTAATTTATTTATTAAGAAAGATTACTCTTAATTATAAATTAAATAAAAATGTCTTATAGTATTATCTAGCGGAGTTCCGTTAATACATAACACGAAGATGTATCTGTTCGCTTAAGAAGGCGCGCGTCTCCACGTTAAATGATCAGTGTGCATTAGTATGAGTGATGGTCGTAATTACAAGATGTCTTAGTGTGCGTGAGACTAATGTAAGAATAAGGACAGCAAAAAAAAATACAAATTAGATTATATTTGTTAGTGCACGGTGATCATTTAACGTGGCGGCGTGCGCCTTCGCAAGCGTACAGATCTATACGTGAAAGTACTTCTGATTTAATGAGATCTCGACGTCAGAGCGTCTATTGTTTAAAGAGGTCTTGTTTGCGATCTGAATACTACATTTAGACAGATTTTAATTATTTAGTATCTCATTTTAATCTTTTATTTTCAATCCAAGTCATAATAATGAGACGTTTTATTATTGTAACGGAAGCCAAACGGTATCGTGTTGTTTTTGTTAAGTGGAATATTTTTATGAGAGACTCTTTCAATACAAATACATATTGTATACAGTCATCAGTTAAAGGTTCAAAGGATCTGAGTTCTTTTACAGAATCGTGAATTCGCAATTCGGATTTTACGTTTAGTTAAGTTGTAAAACGACGATTCAAAAGAACCTGTTAATGCCTATTTTAATTAAGACGTTTATTCAACGTCACCCAGAGAATTGTTTTTAAGAGCTTCTTCTTTTTTTACAAGCTTTTTTTAACTTGCGATTTAATTATTACTTAATTAATCAAATCTTCTTAAACATTTTATCTGTGGATTAAGTAAATCGTTTGTATTATTTTAATAGCTTTAATTTTTACAGGCTCAATATTTTTTTAAGATCATTTAGGTTACAAGGTATCAATATGTATTTACACGTAGAAAATATAAATGAAAATTACGAAATTAAATATTATATCATAAATGAAAAGTTTTTCAAATAATTGACTGATTTAAAACATACATAATATTATGTATAATTGTTAAAATAAATTAGTTAGTTTCGTCTGAATAATCTGACATGCGCGGGATGCATCGATTTTCAGGAGTCTTTAGAGATGTTTCAATTAGCACTGCAGTTTGTATCAGAACGTTTATGTTCTACTACATCTATTGTTGTAAATTGAATGAAACGATCGACTCCTGGCTATTTCTAAATTGTTTAAATAATATATGAGACAAACAAAACAAAAAAACATAAACCCGCTGAGTTTCTTTCGCCGGTTCTTCTCAGGGTATTTTCTTTTCCGAACCGGTGGTAGTGTTTCAATTGACCATCAATAAGAAAGTGTAATGCTTCTATATTGAATAAAGTCATTTGAGTTTGAGTTTGATATTGGTAAGGTTGTTGTTTTATACACCGACTAGATCGAATACGATAGTATTAATTACTAGATCTTAAAAAAGGAAGCCTAAACATAGTTTCCAACTAAAAACAATGACGAGCTTGCATTGAATGTTTCATTCTCATTCCCAATTGGAAATTATTTCTTCATCATCTTGGAGATCAATTTAAAAAAATCCTTTCTTTTTGCTGTTATCTATAAGGTTTTTTGTGCAAAACTGAATACAGTTAAACACATCAAAATGTGTGTATGTTAGTCGGGATTTAAATTTTTTTCTTAAATACATGTGTTGACATATCACCCCACGTAGTATTATTACATGGTCCGGTAATAACACTTTTGGCTCTTTCAGAAATACTTATATGCTGTTGACCATTGATCGAAACTAAATCAACGTGTAAAATTTAATGTAAATAAAATAAAAAATATACTATTTTAATTTTTAATATTTGTTCTAAACAAAGTAATAAACAACATTGCAAGTTAAACACTTGTGTTACAAAAGTAACAATTACTTAGGCTGTTTACACACGGCACTCCATAAGCCAGGGCTCAACCGCAATGGCGGTTTGAGGCTTTTGTATTAGCTTTTGAATACGTGCGCTCGCTGCCGTGAACTTTTCTAAGATAGATTATACTACTAGTTGTTACCCGCGGCTTCGGTCGCTTTTTAGGGTGTTGGTTGTTATGTGTCAGGCAAAAAAGTATCCAATGTTCAAGTTTACAACAACAGCCTGTAAATTCCCACTGCTGGGCTAAAGGCCTCCTCTCCTTTTGAGGAGAATGTTTGGAACATATTCCACCACGTTGTTCCAATGCGGGTTGGTGGTACACATGTGGCAGAATTTCTATGAAATTTGTCACGTGAATGTTTCCTCACGATGTTTTCCTTCACCGCTGAGCACGAGATGAATTATAAAGACAAATTAAGCACATGAATCAGCGGTGCTTGCTTGGGTTTGAACCCGTAATCATCGGTTAAGATGCACGCGTTCTAATATATGCAAATCACGTATATCCATCGCGGTTGAAAGAACACAGCAACACACTTTAGCACCTAGCTATAGATATTATTAGATTCGATATTTTTTACAGAGATCTGTTTCTCCACGTAATTGAATGCCAGCCAGAATCATGATCTTACATACGGTTATACATTTGTATGTATGTGTATATATAAAATATAAATATAAATAAATATGAGACAACATCACATATATTACTCTGATTCCAAATAAGTAGCTGAAGCACTTGTGTTATGAAAATCAGAAGTAACGACGGTACCACAAACACCCAGACCCAAGACAACACAAAAAACTAATCTACGTCGACTCGGCCGGGAATCGAACCCGGGACCTCAGAGTGGCGTACCCATGAAAACCGATGTACACACCACTCGACCATGGAGGTCGTCATAATCACAATGAATATAGCAGAACAAGACGGCTTGACATCGATTAACAGTACATAAATAATGACCTCAATTGAAAGAGGTTTTCGACCGCTAGATTATTTGAACTTGACAATCACATGAGGAATTTCTTTAAAACCGTTTCTCATTCTCACGAATCTATCTTAGTCGAACTGCTAAATCGAATCAATTTAACCGCCTGAAAAACCATTTCATCAAATTAAATAAAATATGATTATTTTTTATCAAATTTTTTTTTTTCGTTTAATTAGTGTAAATATAATATTTTGCGATCTGTGAAACGAAATCCATACCGTTTTTGAGTGTCCTGGACATTTTGTAAAGAATCCTGAATATTCTAATACTTATTTATTATCCGTTTGGGGCTGGCGTTTCTTATAACATTGCAATCCTATTTAGTTTAACGGATATTTACAGCCGACCACCTGCCTGACCACAATCCGCCGTGAGAATGCTTTATGGGCCGCCCGACCAGTGAGTTCGTGGCCGTATTCTGTACGGAATCACACTTGTTTTTTTTTTTTTTTTTATAATACGCATTGTAATTAATGTTTTGAAACAAATGCCTATCGGCTTGCATGGTTATTGAAATGGAATGTATACTTATTGCAGAATAGTAATACAATAACACTGATACTAATACATTGGACTTAAGACAAGGTCACGTTCAATGATCTTATTTTTTACGACAGAATATATTAAGACGTCGCTTCAAATTTTATTTTAAAATATTAATTACGAAAAAAAAAGATACAGTCATAAAATTTGTTACTGTATAAGATTTTAATACGAACGCATTTTATTACAAATAAATATAACAAAACAGCACCAAAATCATGACCTTCCCGATAGTTCTTTAAGCTGGTTCAGATTCGAGATCACATAGTGAAATTTGTATATTTCGGATGAAAGTGTACCATTTGTGTTAAAGTTAGACTGAAAGTTAGTTGTGTTAGAGTTAACTATACACGTAAGTAAAATAATGAAATATGTGTTTTAAACCCTACTAATTTCCAGACTCGATACTCGATGTTTACTGAGAATTTCTTCACAGAAAACTCAACTATTTACTATCCCAACCGGGGGTGTGAACCCAGCCTATTTGTATAGGCAAACGAGATAATAAATTTGACAAATATGCAACGTAATGCCAATATAAACACGTACGTATCAACATATGTACGAAACCGGTATGTGTATTATAGTTGTAAATATTAGCAGTAGATTTTTTTAAATACTTATATGCGAAAACAGGTTTTGATTTATCAAAAAATGTCAAGTATGCAAAATATATGATATTAATTGAATAAAACAAATACATAAATATCGCACAGTATTGCTTATTGATATAATATTTTAAGCTGTATTTTATCGTGTAAATAATAGCACTATGACTTGTATTGTACCAACAGTATTGTATGTTATGTAGTGAACAAAAGCTTCTTGTGAAATCCCGCACGTTTCATAGGACTGCAGGATATACGTAAATGTACGTACATATCCCCACAACGTAGCATCGTAGAGGATTAATATCAAATTAGTTTTCTTAATGAAAATAGGCCGAAAGCTAATGAAATATAGGATTTCAGTCGAATTTACAAGCTGAAAAGATTAATGGTCTCAAACGCCCGCGTAAATAAATAATGTAATTGTCAACATCAAAAGTAATGTATTTATATGTTTTTTTTTTTTTAATGTTTATTTAAAAAGATTTGTCGAACACGATTTTGTCGCAACATTGGACCTTTTATTAAACTACTAAACAAAATAAATTACGCACATCTATACACATTTGAATGTCTGTTTGTAATATTAAAATAACCCTTTTTACTCAATGCATATGTATGTATACACGGTACATATACCAAAATTACCATTTTTTACAATTTTTATCTGTCTGTCTGTCTATTTGTTCCGGCTAATCTCTGGAACGGCTGGACCGATTTTGACGGGATTTTCACTGGCAGATTACTCATATAATAGGGTACTCCCAACTTAGGCTACAATTTATTTTTTTGTTAAATTGAAACGCGTATAAGGTCGCGGTTACACAGTGCACAGCTAGTTAGATAGTTAACATAAGACGACGTTCACAGTTATAACTGTGAACGTCGTCTTATGTTAATCTCAACAATGTTATACGAAAATTTACATATTTCAAAAAAAGAATATTTTTAAAGACGGTTGCAACCGCAAATATTCCATATCCTTTTTTATGGTTCTATTTTCTGACGTCTTAATTCCGGATAATTTCCAACATAAAATGCAATGTTAGCAAGTTAATGAAATGGATTAAGTCCAGATCGAAGTATAAGAGCTAAATTAGCTTCGAAATAAAGTAGTCATCAAATCGCAGACACAAATTGATACATATAAAAAAGTAAATGATTACTTACCGCCTCCCAGCTTAGGATGGAACTTTCAACGGCACTGATCCACATATCGCCGGCGCCCGCGCTCACGTCCCCCGCGCCGCGCCGCCCGGCTTCTTCCGTATTCGAATGCTGAAACAAACAAAAAAAACGTATACACCCATGCTACATCGAATTACACTTAAAATCAGTTACCCAGTGCGTCAGTACACATTCACAGATCACACCAAAATAAGTATTATTATTAGCCACAAGGTTATTTTATATGGAGCATAAGATTCAGTTAAACGAAATGTGAGGGAAATGTTAATATTATTTGTTTATCCATATTAATATTATAAATGTTAAACTAACTCTGTCTGTCTCTCCGTCTGTCGCTGATTTACGACAAAACCGCTAAACCGATTTTCATGAAATTTGATATGAAGCAAGCAATGCCTGAGAGTCGAGATGGCCCAGTGATTAGAACGCGTGCATTTTAACCGATGATTGCTGTTTCAACCCAGGCAAGCACCGCTGTTTCATGTGCTTAATTTGTCTTTATAATTCATCTCGTTCTCAACAGTGTAGGAAAACATCGTCAGAAAACCTTCATGTGACAAATTTCATAGAAATTCTGCCACATGTGTATTCCACCAACCTGCATTAGAACAGCGTGGTGGAATATGTTCCAAACCTTCTCCTCAAAGGGAGAGGAAGCCTTTAGCCCAGCAGTGGGAATTTACAGACTGTTGTTGTTGAAGCAATGCCTAACATATAACAACAAACACCTTAAAATGCGAGCCAAGCCACAGGCGACTACTAGTTATTTAAATATCTCATAAACTATTCTAACCACACTTTATTACAGTACAGTACAGTACAGTACAGTACACAAATATTTAGGAAATGTACATTCAAGAACAGTATATTTATGTATGTGTTCCTAATTCGCGAGAAATCAAGGTCACATAAAAATGAATTGCCTCCTTGTTGTACACACACAAGGTGCCTCGACAAGTTGATTATTTTTAAAATGTGTTTTATAACATGAGATGAACCAATGTAAAATATTATTACCTATGAAACAAGTCATTTGTAATCAAGTACTCTATTGTTTCAGATATCAATACAATATTTAAAAATTATAAATAAGAATTGAATATGTGTTTAAGTTCAAATATATATGACATTGAAATTACATGTGCATTGTATTTTAAAAATAACAGCATACTTTGCCAAATTGTGTAGACTTTTTAGCCCATCTTTATAAAATAAATATAGATTTATGTTATCCATTAAATCATACACATGTTAAATTGTCACATTGGTAATAAAACTCTTGCAAGTTAAGTTTAAGCCCATTTTTTCTAGGAATACACTCTGGCGACTCAAATTAAATATATTTTATTTACTTTATATTACAGAATTGATCATTATCAAATACAAATGTATGTGTATAGTTTTTATGGAATATTATAAATATATCAATTCATGAATTATAAAGTAAACAATATTTTGAGAAATTATGTTTGTTACCAATATTTTTATATTGTTAATAGATAATAAAAGAAGAAAAATCTTATATTGTTTTTACAAAATTAACAATATTTGAAATTATTATAATAATAAAATACTGTCAAGTACTTTGAAACAATTATAATATAAACGAGGATACTAACAGATCTAAATATATGTGTCCCATTTACACCTATGAAGTGTCCTAAATTAAGAACAGAAACGAAATAATTAGCTGACTAATACAACTATTTCAATAACAGAAGGTTCATTAGAGCCATTCGATGTTAATTGTGATATAATATGAGTTATACATGTGTACTTATTTACTTTTTTTTATTTTTTCACTCTAAAATGTAAGCAGTTATTAAAAATAAATCATATAAGATTTTTTTATCTTGATTAATCTTGAATAAATTAATGTAATTTTATAAATAAAAACAGTCAAGAATATCATTAAGCAAAATTTTTCAGATCCAAATAAATGTATTGTTTTTTGTTTATCATTTGTCATCATAATCATAAGCAAAGTAAAATATACTCCCAAAAAAACCACTGATATTATTTCACCGATTCCTGTAAAGTCTAAAGTATTTCTATCTCTATAGGTGGAATAAATTAATAATTATTGAATATAGAATAAAGAAAATATTAGAAAATTCATTTTAATAATTTATTAATCATGCTAATTCATGTTTTTTTTTAATTTAAAAAAGTCAGATAACAAAGGAGGTTTTTGTCAAGTGGAAGTATTCATTATAATAATTAAAAAAACTGAATATTTGATACAAAATAATCTGAAACAGATTTTAAGAAAATTCATTGAATATTGTTTGATTTATCTGGAGGTTTATATGGAAATACCACCACCATTTTATTATCTACTGATTAATAAAATAATAATTTGAAAGTATAAACTTGCCTTTCTTGTATAAATTGTATTATTCATAGCAATTGTCGTTAAAGTAACTCACGTGCAGTGAAAGTGAATAGAACGATGGCACGAAAAATGTTAAAACAGGCATCGAAAAAAAATCGTATTCTCTATGCAGTATGTAACAATGTACTATGTAAATTTTAGTGCACTAAGTTGATAGAAAAATCTAGGTCGGTAAAACCGTAGTAGACGACGTTAAGCCGCAATTATATTCAACATACGGCCGGTGAATTAAAGTTCATTTATAAAACATTGTATTGTTACTATATACCATTGAATTACAGCGTCTTCGAATATGCCAGCAGTGACTAATACTAAGCATTAATGAATCAATAACATCTGGATGGTACACAAACAAAATCAATAATTTTAACAACTAAATATCACTAACCAGGCTGGCGGTATCCTGACTATCTAGTGAATACTTGTCAGTTTCTTTAGTTTGGTGGTCAGAGAAATTCTCATATTTACGCGTGGGACTGCTTTTCATCTTTCACAAAATGCCTTGGAGCTTTAAGCGTCGAAAGACATTGTCTCACTTAAAAAGACAACACAAAGCTCGTACGATCGCGAAGACACTAATGACAATTTGACAAGCATGAAACAACTACAAAACGTGAAATGACGTATCCATATGACAACGAAAGAAAGAGAAATGTCAAAACGTTCGGTTATATACACTGGTATATTGTAGCCTTTAATCTTAAACCTGGAAGATGCATCATGCAGTAGCGCATTTGATCTCTCTTTTATAGTAATAATTAACAGGAGCTTAAATTTTTTTTTTTATGTTATTAAATGTAATAAATAATAAAATATTTTTTCAAATATATTACCAGCTAAAAGAAAGAACACTTTTTGTTTTTGTAATGGTAGTTCATAGTTGGTACAAAAACAAGACCGAACAACTTACAACACTTCGTTTTGATTGAGCCTATGATTAGATATGGCTTTGATTTGAGACTTAAGTCTTAACTCTTAAGTGCTTTTGAGGTTATTATTTGTTATTGTCGTACAATAATATTCATCAAAATAATTTAACTTTCCTTTTTCCTTATAGACTTTACTAATCTCCGACCACAAGATTGTATACCTTTATAGTGTAATTTATTAATATGTATTTTATCAAACCGACTAATCCTTCAAAAAATAATAAAAAGTAACTTACTTTTGTAGTCCTTGTATCCGTATCCCATAATTGAAGTTTTGTGTATTCAGTCCCATCGTTTTTATTACGACGAAACATCTGCGTGCATTAGTATACGTATGCTTTACAACGAAACTGACAGTCAATTGTTTATCACCATTTTCTGTAATAGTCCACGTATATGTGTCACGGCTTTTGTGCGACACGAATTAACATAAACTTCTTTTAACTGACTAGGTAAGTCAGTTTAATACCGTTTCAGTATCTTAAAATGGCTAAGTACAATATTTACATGTTCTTTAAAGTAGGTATCATGACTGAAACGTGTTATTCTTTATCGAGACATGCCGATACTCTTATCTTCGTCACGAATTACGCAATAAACTGATTAACAAACTGTCATTATTTTACATTACTGATATGATTTGGATTTCGAAAAAAGATAAAGGAATTAAAAAAATATCAGTAAAATCAATAATTATATTGATCACCATACAATGGAAAAATGCTATTATTAAATATTACTTAGAAAAAAAAAATGGCAAAAAAAAAACAAAACATTATCTAACATGATTTTATTTAAATATTCCTATTAAATTAATATTTTATACAACAGGTTATTTAAGCTTTCAGGCCTTCTTGTAAGCCATAACCAGGCCCTGTTGGTTCTTCAGTTAAAGATGTTAGCCCACCAAGAGGTTCCGCTGCATATCTTCCACTCCTAAATAAAAAAAAAAGTATTTAAGTATGATATAAAACTATTTTTTTACCATAGTCTTTGATGCAGCAATTTTAAGTCAGTATATTGCACTGAAGCGACGAATGATGCTGTTAGAAAGTCTAAATCCATTTAAACTCTAAATATGCAAAGTATTCTTAAGTTTTCTTCTGAGTAGAGAAGTAATTTGTTAATAGTACTTTATTTTAGGTTCATTTTACAAATTTACAAAAAGACATTGAGTTTTGTACCTTGGTCCAGGTTTTGGTTTTTCATCCTTCTTTAGTTTCTCAATAATTTCTTTAGTATCCTCAACGCTTAAGTCTTCCTAAAAAGAAAAATATATATGTTATAATCTGTCTTGTTTTAAGACTTATAATGAATACACCATTAATAAAAACTTGTTAGTATGTTGGAGTATAGTGTTCTCATTATAATGCTGATCCAAGATCAATATGATTAAATTTAACTACTAAGTAATTATACAATATATCAATATAATAGTAAAATTTTATATAATATATATGCACTTTAGGTTTTATTGTTTGTACATTTATCCTATTATAGTGATATTAAAATTAATACCTATGTTTATTTAATGACAGTCATATAACTGAGCTAGGATTATTTAAACCGTAGATTGATAAAACTAGTGAAACATGCATGCATCTTTGATTACTGACATTGATATTTCTCCATAGTAACAATTATGTAATAGTATATGCATACATAATTAATAATTATACATACTATAAAAATAAAAAATTAACAGCAAAGTAATAAAGCATATGTCTTATTTATAATAGCAAATTCAAATTTAGGTATAAAGGATTGTAAGAAGTTCTTAATAATAACAACACACATGAGCAAATAATTATATGTATTGTTTCCAAGTCAACCTTGAGAAGAGTTAATTTAAATCCTAGTGATAGTTAAATAAATGCTAAGTAATATGTTGTTTGTTTACATTAGACCAAATTTATATCATCAACTATTTATGAGTCAAATACCAAATAAATTAGGATAATTATTGTTAATAATAACGACTTATTCATTATTTTTAAAACCTTAATATAATTATTATGAATAAATATATAGTTATTATAAATACATAAGACATTTACCTATGTCCAATTCTTACAGGGAACATAGCAGAAGTGAAAAACATGAACTAATTAAATTACTTACGTAATAATCATCATTGACTTGTACCATGGGTGCATTGACACATGCACCTAGACATTCCACCTGTAATAACAATATATATCATTATCAACTATTGAAAACATCTGAGTTCATAACGTTGAATAGAATAAAATAAGAATAGTAAATATACATTAAGCAAATATACTTTTTTTAAATATAGAAATTAATTATCTGTTTCTTTATTAATTTCTGTTCTTATTTAATTAATTCCTTTTGATGACGGCAAGGCCGATTACAATATTATGATTACAACAGTTACTAGTGAACTGTAAAGAATCAGAATGAATACTGATAAAAATTGTCAGCAGATGCTCTGATTCGGAAGAATTTTCACTGTGGTACCTAATCTGCCCTCACAAAAATCTGAAACATTGTGCCAGATTAACAATCCGTTTAGGAATTCAGAATCTTGAAAGCTTAAAGCTAGGAACTAGGTCAAAAAGGCAGTAAATTCATTAATAGATTCTGATTTTATTTTGCTTCTAATACGTGTAGACATGTATTATATTATTGTCCACATATAATAGATAAATACAGTAGAACCTCTATAAGTCCAACATTAAGAGAGACCCCAAAAAATCGAGTTAAAGAGTATCGACTTATGTGGGTTTTATTTCGACATAAAAAAGTTAAATACAATAATATGGCATTGATAAAAGTCGGTAACTTTTTTTTATTCGAGATACAGTTCACATTAAATGTTACCTACATTTAATTTTTCAAGCTATATATATAATATTATGTAACAAAATTTGACTAATAGAGGTTTAAGATTTCGAGTAATGGAGGTTTTGGTCATTGGAGGGAAGGGAATAAAAATTTTTTTCGAGATTTGGAGGTTTTCAACTTAACAGGGCTCTACTGTATTTCGAATCAAATAATTAAACTTAATAATAAACAATTATATTTATCTCTCTTTAACTTAGTACACATACCTGATAAAATATTACATTTAACTAACCTCAGACAATGAGAACTTTCCACAAGGGCTGTTTCCTCCAACCTCGCAGCCCGTTGCTTCTTTGATAGCATTAAGTACTGCGTCAGATCCCCGTAACCAGCAAGGTGTTGTAGTGCACACTTGCACATGGTACTTGCCTATGGGTCTCCTGGAAACATTCAAAGAAAATATTTATTGACCGTATGTCAAGTGCAGACTTTGTAGTTAGTAACTTTATGTGGATGAGCTATGACCATCTCAGTAAGTACCATCCACTTATCAGATATTTTATTTCGAAACAGCAACACAGTATACTACAAGCTTTTGTTCACACCACTCATTGGGTATTCCACTCTAAAAGAGCAACACAGTATTCTGAACTTAAATTGGAAATTTCAGTACGTCATAAGCTGAATTCTTATAGAATCACACTGGTAGATATTTTTTTAAGTACTGTTTTGAAAGAGAAGTAGCTTTTCAACTTTAATTATTAAATAACAAGTATAAAGTTGTCAAAGAGCTAATCACTGATTTCTCTCATCTTTGATTTGACATTTTAAAGTACATATTTTATTGTGTCTAACACTAATCACCCCATACTGGACTATTTAGATAGGTAAATTGATTGAAGAATAAACCTATATAAAAAAGATTACTATTTACTTATAACATTGTATAAAAGTAATTAAAAGCAATAGACAAAAAAAAGAAAATTAAAGTACTTATAGACAAATTACTTAAATCATTGAATAGATTTAGATGATATTTTCATGTAAAGATACCTTGAATCCAGACTACTTTCTAAATTGACCCCACTAGGGCAAATATAACAGGATTTATGGCAGCACTTAGGACATTTGTTAGTGTGCTACATATAAAGACTTATAAATTACCACAGGTAAAGCTGCAGGTTCCGATAATGTATGATGGATATCAGTTATATATTATAAATATAAATTTGCTAAAGAAAGAATAAGAAATACAAATAATAAAACTTATAGACTATTTGTAATAACTTTATATCTTGGAGGTAATAATAAAACTCACCTTATAAACATAGTATAGAAGGTAGCCACTTCATATACCCTCATCCGAGGAAGGTTTAATAGTTCAGCTACCTTATGCATAGCAGATATTGGGAGCCAGCCACCATTTTGACGCTGGGCCAAGTCTAGTAAAGGAATCATAGCCCCTCGTTTGTGCCCTTCAGGATATATAGCTAAGAGAGCCTCAGCGCGCTGAAAGAATATTTTTGTGTAGCCAAATAATAATTATAAAAATCTGTAGTTTTCTTGTCCGACGACATGTAAAAGTTAATATTTCTGAACTTTTTAACGAGTTCCTAATTTGAATTTGTAGTTCAAGAAGAAAAGTTAAATCATATTCTAAACAAATGACTGTCAAAATTACCTTCTTATTTTCGGGTGTAAATTCAAAGGGAATACTTGGATTATCTTCAGGGGTGTCTCGGTGTACAAATAAGCTATCATGTTGTAAGTTTGCTGTTGTCTGCAGTGCTCTGGACGATGCTCGCCACTGAAAATCCACAAATAGTGGATAAATATTTTTGATTTTAGAACTGTCACATTGATATTATGTAATTTTAATTATTAACAATACGGGTCATTGTAAAAACACTAATTATCAAAAACACCTACCAAGCCCTGAACTCCAGACCTGAGGCTGGACAACATGATTATTGTTTTACTGTAATTATTTGTATTGCGAAACACTGTTCGCGAACAACCCCACGAAGTTAATTTACGATCCGTCTGTCGATGAAAACGTTCAGAAACTTGTTATTACGCGCAGACTATGTAAGTTCAATACAGATTAAATTAAACAAGTAGAGTGAATTATTTACGAACGTATCTTTGTACATATTTTGTACGTAATATAATTTTATTGGTATGTATATTTTACAAGTGATTGTATTAATTTAAGAAGTATTATAATTTATTGATTTTCTGAAGCTGGTTCAGAATTAAAAAGGTAACACCTGTTATTATTTAAAAGCAAACAATTTGATTACACAACAAAAATTAAAAAATATGACAGGAGATCCAAAAAGTAAAATAAATTGATAAATTGTGATTAATTAATCAATTTAGTTACAATATTTTATATTTTTGTATATAAATCTTACTTTTCAATATGCGTTTCTGATGTAGATACGACATCCTTTAGACGTTCCTTGGTTACTTTATAAGTTAATTTAAAAAAAATATTGGACTTATAAATGAATAAGAAATCCTCCAATTAAAAATCATGCAAAATATGAGATAAAAAAACATGGAGAACATGTATTATATCTTAATAGAATAAAGTTAAAACTAATAAATCATCTTTTATTGGGTTGATTAAAGTTAATAATAAGTATTAACAACTATACTTTAATATTCATCATAATGTAGGGTTAAATTAGTCAAACATTGTCATTATATACTTATACAAAACGAGATAAAGAAATACTATTCTCATCATTTTTAATAATGAAATCGACACAAAGATAAGATTTAATGAGTAAGAAGAATGTAATGAATTGATGAATATAAAAAATAAACAGATTTAGAATAATAGCGAGGATATAAAAGTAGTTCTGTAATTTATTTTTGAAATAAAATTTGCTCGCTTTCGCCAGAGCTAATAAGTTCAATATTTTTTTCATAAAACCTGGCACACGCGCAAATACCAATAAAATCTTTCTTTTTAAAAATCGAACCATAACGTCTCTTAATAAAACGCTATTGGCTTTCGCTTCTAAACGTTAACTCGGTGCCCATAAAAGGTATTTCTGCCTGCACATGCCTATGCCTAGTTCAATGAAAAACGTAGAATAAAACTAGAATGAATAGTAGACAGAATTGGCAAAACAACGATGTGGTTGTTATGGCAACTGCCGCACTTGGTTGCATGCAATATTATTAGAAATATATTTAGGTACCTATGTTCTATATTTAAAACGGGTTGATTTTTTTCTTTGTTTTTATTTGACAAAGAAAGAAACATAAAAAAAATAAGTTATATTTTAACGTCATAAAATTAGCTACTTTTAGGTTTATTATCTACACCTTTTTTTCGAATTACAGGCACGTTAAGTGATTACAAAATAAGGTTCAAATCATGAATTTGTAAATTACTTAACTAATCTATATTATCTACATATATTAATATTATAAATATGAACGTAACTCTGTCTGTCTGTTGCTCTTTCACGACCAAACCGCTGAGCCGAATTTGATGAAATTTGGTATGAAGCATATTTGAACTCCAAGAATCCTATAGGACATTTTTTTGCCTTACAAATGACAAGCAACGTCCTGAAACTCAAATGAAGCCGCGGGCGAAAGTAGTTTTTTTTTGCAAACAAACATTATAAAATTTTGCATCCACGATATCAGAGGTACAAAAAGACATAAGTCACAACGCCTGACAATGATCCCTAAGCTTACATTACAATAACAGCCAGTTAATTTCCCACTGCTGGGCGAAAGCCTCCCTTTGTGGAGCAAGTCTTCCAACACGCTGCTAAAATGCGGATACACATGTGGCTGAATTTCGTTGAAATTACACATGCAGGTTTCCGCATGACGTTTTCCTTCAGCATGAGATGAATTATAAACACAAATTAAGCACATAAGAATTCAGTGTTTCTTGCCTGGATTTGAACTCGCAATCATCGATTAAGATACACGCGTAACCCCTGGGCCATAGCAGTTCATTATTTCAAGCTTGTTTTACCAAATTCATTTACCACGTATCGGATGATAGTGGTTTAGCCGAGTAGTGACGGACAGACAGACATTCACAGTATATCGTCTTTATAACATAAACATTGACATAGCAACTGCCATAGCCACGATTTTTACGTATCTTCTTCTTTGATACACATTTTTAATCTTTAACATGCCGAAAACACGAGACAATATTGAATGTAATTAAATAAAATTTATTTACATACTAGATTTATGAGGCCTTAGCCGAGCAGTGGGAAATTTATAGGATGTTGTTGTTGTTGAATGGAGGTAGACTCTTATACATATAGTGCTACCGAGTTTTGTTGTTGTTTATTTTTTATTTCAGTAACTCTTATTCGAAGTTAAAATCATCAGCAGGAAACTTGGTTGTGTTTTGGGTTATATTCTACCACAATACATCTAGCAAATCCTTGACGTAGTGATGCCAGATCCGGATTTAGGGGACGACAAGTGGGACAGGTGCCCTGGGGCCTCCACATGGCCTCCATAACAAATATCAAAACAAACTATAATTATATTACTAATTACTGCTTTTAAACGTTACCGCTATAACTAAATAAATTATCGCTTATTGATAGAAATTAAAATATTATAATTAATTCGTAATATAATGATTAGGGTATCCACGCCTCTGCTAGTCTAGGGCCCTAGCAATCGGATAATTATCGGCCCTTAATTGTAATTTACTGTATGTCTACTATTTATAATCGACAAGTATTCCTGAACTTCATACATCTACATAAGTAATGGGTTTAAACTCGATGCTTATTTTTTACTCTCATAGAAGCTTCTCGTTTTAATAGATCACCAAAATAATTGGTAACCTATGCTTATCCAACAAACGGAGGGATCACTACAATCAACGTCAAAAATGTTATTTACTATAGAAGCGTTGCGTTTCCTAATTGATTTTCAATAATCTACCACTATTTAGATTAAATTTATTCTAGCTTGTCAATATTTCCAATAAGATTTTTTTGATAGCACTAAATATAATAAGAATCGGTTTGGCAAATACAAATAATATCCAAAAGTATAACAATGGTAATAAATAGAGACTGGTATTGTCAGACAATTCTGTGTGATATATAGACACGTCAAAATTAATGCACTTCAATAATAAAAAAAAAGATCATGTCTGGTAGACACTTTATTAAAATGTAATTATATACTGATAAGCAGTATCAACGTTGCTGGAGGGTACAAAGTCAATTTACTTTTGTTAACATTGAAAATAATTACGAGTACATTGCTCTAGTCTAAGAGTACGTGTTGCATTACTTAAGGAAAATTTTAATCGATCCATTCGCGGCTAAAATTTCTCGCAGACCAATCACCAAAGGCAATTGGTCACGGCCAAACAGTCGCTCTATTCGTTCAGAAATTAGATAACGGAACATCGGTGGCACCATTGATAAGGAATTAAATTCTCAAAGTAGGCGCCGCCTTACAACGACAATGCAGACGAAATTGGGTTTTTTAGAAAGCATATTGTTACTTTGAATACAAATAACTCGATATCTGATAACAGATGTTTGAAAATTAAGTACTTTTGAACGCAATTAAACGATTAAGTACGAATAAAAAATGTCAAGTTCCACAATTAAGAAAAAAAAAACAGTATATTTTATCGATTTTTATTATTGTGTTTAACAAACTTTTTTTATGTAACTAGCTACGCTTAAGTTTGCTGAAGCCGTATTGTGCGACCATCAAAACCGCTACTTCTGATAGATCTTGAATATTTTTTACAAGCTCGGAAGCCATACGCTACCCTACTGCACGCTTTATATTGAAGAATTCTTTTACACCATGCTAGCACAATAGAAACCAGAAAAAAACATTTCTATTTTGTTTAAAGTGATATGAATCTTGTGACAAGTAAATACCTACGCTAGTTGCCATAGATAAAACTCACACTATATATTTTTTAATTTTATTTATAAGACCATTCAAAAGATCATTACAAAAAATCAGAGCAATTATTCAAAACAAAAACATATTAAGAGCCAGTTAATATACCATAGCTGAGGCCTCCTCCAGATTTGCTCAGCTTTGCTCTGCTCCCAACGCGGGTCGGAAGATACACTTGTGGATAATATTCATTTAAATAAGTCACATGTAGGCTTCCTCATGAAGTTTTTTCTTATATCGAATAGTTAGGGAAATAGCCCGCGACATGGCGTGAAGAGAAACCTACAAGTTATTTGAAATATTGACCATTCTTTTTATCGATAATATGGAACTAAAGTGAGATTGTAATAATACTCTCACTCATCCTTCAAACCGGAATACAACAACGTAGAATACCTGATGAGTACCCACAATCTATCTCATCCTCCCAGTCAGGCTTGCATGAGTCGAGATGGCCCAGTGGTTAGAACGCGTGCATCTTAACCGATGATTGCGCGTTCAAACCCAGGCAAGCACCGCTGATTCATGTGCTTAATTTGTCTTTATAATTCATCTCGTGCTCAGCGGTGAAGGAAAACATAGTGAGGAAACCTGCATGTGACAAATTTCATAGAAATTCTGCCACATGTGCATTCCACCAACCCGCATTGGAACAGCGTGGTGGAATATGTTCCAAACTTTCTCCTCAAAGGGAGAGGTGGCCTTTAACCTTGCAGTGGGAATTTACAGGCTGTTGTTGTTGATTGAATTGACGGAATGTTTACCTTGCAGGAATTGTAAAACTAATTTGTATTATCACTTTACTAATTATTAAGAACAAATTACTAACGGAACTGAGTGTGTATAAATACGGATGAGATCGTGAGTTGTGTATGATTGGTGTTTGTGTGTGTATCTTACATAGTAACGATTTTTTTTAATAACGTTAATAATTCCAATGTTTTGTAGATGGATTAATACTAAATATATTAGCTTGGCGCCTCGCGTTAGGTATAACATTTTAATTTAAAAATCCGGTTTTCTTATACCTAGGCACGACAATGCTTTTCTTGGTCAATGTAGCATTATTTTATAAAAAAAAATATATGAAAACTATAGGTTTTGATTAAATCAAAAATTGTCGGTGATTTTGATGACAATTTAATATAACGTTTTACTTTAATTCTAATTTTAAATTATCTTAACACTGTAAAACGTTCAATGTCATTAATGATATTTAATTATTCTATATTCTTTAAGTGAGTATTTAGTTAAACACATTGCAAGCCAGACTCACGCCCTTTTGATATGCACTTTTTATTGTGTTTATTTGTCAATTTTGCCTTCTTAATTGCATTGTGGGAGAATGACATTTGGTTAGTTACGGTTACCAAGATACACTCCTGTGACAGACAGATTGACAGACATCGTAGGTGGAGAAATAGGGTTATACTCTTTGATACGGACTCTTTAAAATTTATAGTAGAAATAAGAATTAACCTAATTGCATTTAATTGAAATACCTATGATAATTTAAATGTCGGAAAAGAGTGACTACTAAGTTTCTTGTCAGTTTATCTTTGTAGAATCTATAGTATGGACTAGCGATAACTTTTAATTCATTTTAATTTTGTAAAAGATAAGTGAGAAGTAAAAATATAAAATGTTAATGTCAGTGTTTTCTTGCGTACAATATTATTTGATTGAATTTAAGTATATTAATTATTTGACGCATTGGCAGTGCAAGAAATGGTTAATATTTTTTACATTGCCAATATCCAAGGGCAGTAGTGATCACTTACCATAATTTCGTCCAATGACTAACCGCATACATATACCACTAACTACCGTAGTAACAGTAGTTATATGTAAATAAATCAGAAGTAACGACGGTATCATAAACACCCAGACCCAAGACAACATAGAAAACTAATGAATTTTCTACATCGACTCAGCCGGGAATCGAACCCGGGACCTCGGAGTAGCGTAGGTACCCATGAAAACCGGTGTACACACTACTCGACCACGGAGGTCGTCAAAATGTTTACTATAGATATACATATATACGTATCTGAAAATCGAGAGTATGGATGAACATAAAAATCATTTGAATTGTAAAATAATGTTTGAATTTCAACCCAATATTTAAGTTTGATCCAAGCCTTTTATCAACTGGGCCTTCACGGTTATAAAAAGATACATAATTAAATTTACATAAATCAATGCACACTATCTGACGTAATCATAGGGTCGTTTTGACCTTTAGCTTTTTATGAGCTTTGAGAATTATGCTAAGCATTCGACCTACAGACATTCTTAGAATCGGTTAGGTATTTTTATTCGCGCTTCGCCAAAATCAAATCTTGTGTGTTTTTAAGACGCATATTTCGGATTTATGATTGAAGTTTAAAATTAATCGCTACGTGCAGTACTGTGAATTATGTTTTAACATAACGTTCGATTCAAAAGAATACTAAACTTTTTGGAGCTTCTTTTTAGTTTTATAATCGAGTTTTTATTAAGAGTTACTTATACTGTTTCCATCGACCAATTGGATTTTTTCAAAAATTCTGTGAAAGGGATACGTTGATTTATGGGAAGTAAAGTAAGAATTATATATTGAGTAAATAAAATCCGTTTTTTCACACGTTTTTTTTTTTATATATATAACTTAAATAGTTCATAAAGATAAATACCAAAAAAATACTATTGTTAAAAGTGACAGAGTTTGGGAACGACAACCTGTCATAAAGCTAGTCGGAGGTTTTAAATCAGCGAGGCTAACCAGATCAAAGATGTAAAACTGTGGATACAATAGGTATAAGAGGGTATAAGTACATTTAAAAAGGTTAAAAAAGTATAAACCGGTTTATACCGGTTAGACTATCCGTTTAGTTTAGGGTTTACTTAAAACCATTATATTGTAATACATTTACTATTGACTTACGTGGTGCAAGCCAGGAATGCTTCCAGTTGCTATTTTTTTTCCGTCATCTTTAATAAATTATCGTCATATTTAAGCCGTTTTAAAATCAAGGCAGAATACTTTTTTATAATAACATTTAATGATGAAAGAAAGAAGTCATTTTAATTATCTACACTAATATTATGTTTGTTTGGTTGTAATGAATAGGCTCAAATGTTCTAACTCCGGTCCTTAGAGGGCATAATGGCCTCCGACCCTAAGAATCTCATCAGATTCGTGGCTGATGTTGGTCTGGCTGAGGTGTTGTGATCACGAATTTGAGGTTTATCACAATAAATCCAAGCGCAATGCAGTAATTCTTCAAATGTGCCCGTGCCTCAGCAGTAGGGATATTAGAAGACTGATTATGAACCGTTCTACGCGGGCGAAGCCGCGGGCGACCGCTAGTTATTATATATTTGCGTATTTTGTATCAACCCTAATGTTTAAATTCAAACAAGGGGATACCTTTTCTGTTTAAACAGTGGCTTATTCTGTTTTTATTTAGTTTATTTTTAAACAGTATTCAATTATTATATAATTTCCATTCACTTGAATGATCTATTTTGGAAAAACTATTAAGGCGGTTCATTTCTTCTGTTACTTCTGGGTATTTTTGGAGAAATTTGTAAGCAATCTATCAAATTTTTGACAACCGTCCATGATTATACACTTAAGAATTATTAACCATTCCTTGCATCGTCACCACTTACACCATTCACATAATAGTGATAAATGGGTGGTACCCCAGAAGAGCTAACACAAGTTGTACCACCAAATAAATTTCATTGGTTAATTGTAAAAATTCAATATAATTTATGGACAATGGAAAACTTTGAATACGTTCTCAGTCTGGCTAAGCACATGGTTGGATGTATCCATCTTTTGAAGTAGTCATCAATCATCTTGACAAAGATTCGACTGTTAAAGTATCTTAAAATATATTATAATAATTAAAGGTAGTTGTTAATACGTTATATGTTAAAATATATATTTTAAAGAGTTTTCATGAGATAAATGTTTAGTTTGACTCTTGATTAATGATTATAGAGTTCAAAATCAAACCCAAATTCAAATTCCTTTAGTCAATATATTAACATTACACTTATTTTCTGATTATCCAGTAAAAAACTACCCCAGTTCGGAAAATAACATACCATGATCTGGAAAGAAGCGGGGGAAGGAAATCAGCGGGAATTTTTTTGGCAACTTTAAATTTAACATACACTGAATTTAAATAGCAATAGCAATCAAAATAAACTTTATTCAAGTATGATTTTATTAGCACCTCTGAATCGTATTTTACAGAAGTATATTAAGTTATCTACCACCGGTTCGAAATGTAAATTTTACCGGGAATAATCGACAACAAACTAAACAGTTACTCATTTTCAATGATATATGAATATAAATTATTATGAATGGACGTTAATAAGTCTTGTATTGAATAATACTAATGCTTTATATACTAAAATATATATAATAAGAGATATATATCACGAAAAAATAAATTTTAATCAGTAGATTGTGAGTTGAAACCGGATATATAATTCTATTATAATTGAGGATTACATTCCACGCCAAAAAAGGTTAAGAGGACAGGAGATCTTAATCCAGCAAGTACAGTACCTATATACTCGTACTGGCTGTTACTTTCATTTCGTTGTTATTGATAAATTTTTCCTTTTATTTTTGATGGAAACGAATTAGTGAGCCACAGTTCGGCAATTTGGTTTTCCCACAGACAGTAGGCTATACGGCTATCTTACACCGTCAATGCGCCGTCAATCGTGAGATGAGACAGCCCTTTACCTTAATAATAGTACCGAATAATAAGTTTCAGCTTAAGACAAATAACTGATATGTTTTGGTGCTGATACAGGAGGCTTGCACAATGCCCTGAAACTTGTATTATTTCATTAAACGTAATGTGAAATACGTCCAATAATAATACAGTTAACATTATATTATCAATATATTGTTACATAACGTTAACAAGCTCTCCGATCTCAATACATTTAAACATTATAAAAAACATACAACGTGTTGCATTACAAAACTAATGTAAAATTAACGTTCCTGTCGAAAATCACATGTTACTCACTTCACACGCGATAAGACCATTTAGACAGATGGACGGACGAGCAATTGTAAATAAGTAGTTTCAAATTATAGGTCCCTCTCGAGTAATTGATTTTTATTGCGCGTCTCGTTAAGTGGTAGCGAGTGAAGAAAGAAATCATGCCTTGAAAGGCACCAAAGTTCTATTCCCAAAGTTCCGAAAACTTTTAATAGATGGCGCTGTTTGTTGTCATGTAATTCTGGACCGCGTTCGAAATTTAAGTCCGAAGAATTAAATCTTCTATAATGTAATCTAAAATTAAATGACACTATTTAAAGTACTGTTACCTGGCGTAGGGGTCAACATGACCATGAAAGTCCTCCCAGAGTTAGACCGTACATAGTCGGAACTCGGAGGTTTTGTAAATAGTTTGAAAACAATTTTCGAGCACTCTCTAGGGAGAAGGGCGCATACGCAGTCCTTTTCACGAGGCTCTGTTTTGAGTTTCTTAAATGTCTACTCATAATCTTATTTTAGAATAAAATTCCATATCAAATCACCATGCCGGAGTCATCACTAAAACGCTGTGAAAACGACTTAAACATTTCCATTTTACTCACATTATTTCGTACAAATTATATAAAAAAATGAAGACGCGTTATCAATTTGTCGTACAAAACATTTCAATGTTGAGGTCGATTGGAATCGGTCTAATAATAGTAAACACGTAATGTAAAAGTTGGTGCAGCCCTGACGCAGACGGTAACGGTGATCAACAAATGAGACCATTACACGGTGGCTTTCTTGGCATACTTGTACGCAAAATGTTTTCTACTCATAGTTATTACATTCGTCTCGAGGTGAAATGAATGCAAATAACTTTATAAGATGTATTCTATTGTTGATGCCAAGTTAAATTATTATATAGAACGAAATCTAACGGACTCTTTGAATATGAAATCAACAAAATCCTAATTCTCAGTCCACGTGCCTTTTATTATAACTACATTATTATTATTATATGTAATGATTAAATTAATGATTATTCTTTTTGCGGTATGGTAGCTGAGTATCTAATTTAATGTATTAAAATTGAGATTAAAATGTGCTAACAAAAACCTACTTCTTTTTTTCGATAGAGAACCTCCTTTACTCGTTTTCTCAAAATGATGTAGGGGTATATGTGGGGCTCCTAGGCACAGAAATACCCACTAATAAACCAATGGTGACCATTCCGTTTTCTCGGGGGACATAATCGTTTATTTATTTTATATAAAAGACTTATAAGCAAAGATCATCTTAAGTCACATAGAAAAAATATTATATAAGTATAAGATAGACTTTACTACTTAAAATTATATTTTGTAACTTGAAGAAAATATCTAATTTTTTCAACATTAAATGCCTTATATATATTTGATTTCATCAATTTAATTCACGTTTGATATGAAATTATACCCCCGGGTTCCTATATTCTTCCACCAGTAACATTTATGGGCGGCGCTGACCATGAGTTGACCAATTTAACTGTACCGTTAAAGACCGATACTTTTTGAAAGATAATTATATAATTGAAACTTTACAAATTCATTAAAGTATATTTTAGAGGATACGAAGTACAGCGATCTACTCTTTCTAAAAGAAGATACTTTATTCGACTTAAGACATTATTAAAGTTGTATAATTACATATTCGTTTTTCCCTTTTTGTCATCAATGATTTCACATGCGAAAGACAAAGACACAAAATTTAATAAATCACCCCTAAATAATTAATCACTACAACAGCGACTACATAGCAATCAGGAGAGTGTTTTTAGCAAAATCACAACTAAAACTATAAAAACAATACGAAATTTTAATTCTCCGTATACTGTATATTCCAACGAAACTATGAAAACTTTAAAACGTTCCCGAATCGTCATTTAACAAGATTAAAATTTTAAAGCTATCTCCGCTTCGGAATGTATATTCCACCTAGAAATAATGTAAATAATGAATTAGATATTTTATATATTAAAATCATATTGAGGGTTTTGTGCGAAGTCGGATAGGTGACACCCACTTTATACATATATTCTACCGTCCAAAAGCAATACTTAGTTTTGTTGTGGTCTGGTTTGAGAGGTGAGTGAGCAATTATGGTACTGGTAAAGGAGACCTAACCTGAGCTGTCAAAGTTGGGGGCACATTGGCTGTTTAAATGATAGTAAATAAAGCCAACGTCCACACAGGGGTAACTGTCAACCATCATGTATTCTATTTACGAATCTATCAAACTCATTAAAAAAAAAGGTTATTTAAGAGACGTTTTGAAAATCGAATTCTTTTTAATGTATTAGTTTTGTTGAAGAAGTAATCAATCCATGATTCAATTCCAAACCACGCACGTGTCCAAGTATCTACAAAGTGTTGCAAAGTTATAAAAAAAAGATAATAAGAAGCATTATTGCCTAGACTTTCTAGCCGCTATGTCCGACCATCCGAAACTAGGAAGGAATTGGATTTAATAAGGAGATATTACTGAAATGTTTTACCGCTAGCCTCATTTACTTAATATTATTTAAATAGCATTTCTAGTGGTAATGATGGTAGCTCGTAATGTTAATATTTTTGTACTTAATGATTTCGTCTCTGATCTTTGTGGTTTTACTAAAGAAAATCGTTATTTATTCATCGAAAAAAATATATAAAATTTTACACTTTAAGTAATGAAAACAAAGTTTAATCAATCAATTAAAATATACTTAATTCTAGTAGGCTTTTACGTGCATTTTTGAATCGCCATTTAACAACTGTATTAAGTGAAGCTACCCGTTCGGAAAGTAGATTCTACCGAGAAGAACCAGCATGAAACTTAGAAGTTATTCTTTTTGAACATTAAAATAAATACAGTCATGTTCGTTAAATACACTTATATATATAGGAAACATAATATGATCAGCATTTTAGCGTTTTAAAATAAACTTAAGAATGATTTCATGAGTTTCTCGCTACGAGCAATCTCGCTAATTACTTTTAAAGAATGATATAAAATGCCGCTTCCAGCGAGACAATCGTTTATGTACGGGTCATCATTCGTAACATAACTTGATTGCGTAATGTTTAAAAAACGTAAACAACATACTCGCCAAAGCTCACGAGACGTAGTAATTGTTAAACAACAAAAACTCGAATAAGCCCGCCGCATGAATGGGACGGTCGAAACGGCCGGGAAAACGATAAAAACGACGTTCCATATTCGAGAAATGATTAAAAAAGGAACGCCGTGAAGAAAACGAACGAGAGCAAGTTCGCGGCACGTACAGCGTCTCGTTTAAAAAGAGAACTATCCTACCGAAGCGTGAATGAAAAACGCGCCCGCTACGTCCGCGTAACCGTAATCTTGTGATTATTATTTTTATTTTCGAGTCGGTTCGAGATTTTTTTTATTATTATTTCGTCTTATTATTTCTGTTATTTTATTCGTTTAACGTACGTCGTATGTAGGTCAGGTTTGCTTTTTTGGTTTTTCACGGCAAGGTCGTGGCGTTTGCTCGTTTTGTGATCGTCGTAAGGCAATTATGGTGTTGGATCCATGGTGTAATCGATCGGTTTATGGATGAGCGATAACAATATTAATTCTCGCTACTCTGAATATTTAAAACTGTACTATAATTAATGACCAAGAGTATTTAACGTTTTGAAAAGATAAGAAGGTATTTTTCTCGGTACTTTTAATATAAGTCAGGTTGTAACTAAATTGTTAGCCTTGTATTCGTTGATTTATTATACCATAACCAATATCGCACAATATTTTGCAAAATTCAACTTTAAGGGTATACCTACACAAAAACCTTTCAACAAATAATTCTCTGCTACTAGTAACATATTAACTTATTTAGTTTTAAATTTAATACTACGGGCAAGCTAGAAGAAAGAAAGAAGGAGATAGAAAATATTTTGTTTATAGCATAACATCTTTCCAACTTAATTAAAAAAATCTTTTCGAGTCAGTTTTTAAAACTTACTACTTTACTAACTACAAATAAAAAAAAGCTACTTGTGCACAAGATTGCTGGTGCGTTTGCGAATTAAAGGATGGTTAATATTTTATACAGTGCCACTTTGGATGATAACTACTTACCATGGCCCATTTACTAGTCTGCCATTTAAAATATTTAAAAAAAATACGGCACGCTCAATCCTCGTCTACGACTAAATAGAACAGTCGTTTAAAAAAAAAAACTAAACTTTTATTGTTTGAATACTCTCGCAATCAGGATCGCTTTTCATTTAAATAAGACCATAATTGACACGAATTGGACAACAGCTAAAGATAACCGACTATTAAAACTACTTTCAGCTTCATATCATATATTTAAAAACCTACCTATTTATATGTTTCAACTAATTTCCCTAACGCTTGCTATATAAATTTCTATTATAAGAATAAACCTTTGCTTAATTGTGGGATACTACGCACTGTTATTTAGTTTAATTAGTTTGCAATTTCGGCTTACGAAGAGGTGATGAGAGGATGATAGAAACCCTGTGTCCAATTTCGTAAAACTAAAAAAGTGTAAGGCATTAAAAAAGTATATATATAAATTATTTTACTAGCAGAACGTGAAAGTATTAAAGAAATAAATTTGCTTTCGAATTTTTATTAGTAGTAAGGTTAGGTTAGCAGCAAAATCTCTCTATCTCATATAAATCATAACTCTTTAGGTTTTGATGCCTCCTGTGCATGCCATATCTAGACTAATGAGAAAATAATAATCTATGTCTGGGTCGTTGAACTCAATATAATAATTCATACAATTCGTTCATTGAATGATTCAAATGTTTTTTTGTTAGTTTTTTTTTAAATACAGTAACATTTTTGAGTTATTAATGGTACTATTAATATCATAAAACTCTCTCGTAACACATGTAACTTTTTGTATCAAAAAAATTACGTGTTGAAATTTTGTAAATAAGTTTCACTTTGAATTTTTATTCGTCATATTTTGTCTGCGGCGTAATTATTAGCAACGATGACGTTGTAAAGGAATATAGTCTGTGGAGATAGTGATGATTGATTTTTCGATCAAACGTTAAATTATTTCGTATAAAAATTGGAGTGATGTTAACTTAGTTGGTTATTTTCGAAAATTCATCTTGCTATGCTTGATTCGGGCCGATTTTGTTTTATTCAAAGTCATTCAAGAGAACTGCAATTTTTTTAGTTTTTATATTTTCTATTTAGCACTACATTTCATTCGTACACATTTGAGGTTAGAACAAAAAATTCTAGAAGCATTAAGCTCATTTTTGTAAACTTTTCCGCAATCAAATGGACAAATAAAAAAATAAGATGGAATTTTTGTGAGACTTAATTAGAATGTAAATGATAATAAATGTTATATAAATTATTTCTATCTGTATAGAACAGATTAGTATCTGTCACTTTGTGTATTAACTATTATAATTTTGTATTTTTTGCACATGACATTGGCATATTATCTATGCCTGTTTGGCACAAATGAAAGAACAAAAGAAAAAAAAAAGAATAATTATCTTTTTAATCTGTCAATGTGACAGATACTCGTCATGGCGGGAAAAATGATTCTCGGTTAATGCGAATCAAGTTAATCTTTATTTATAATAATTATACAAGAAAACCTAATAAACATAGTTGTGATATTTGCTTATAGTAGTGAGTTAAGACAGACTACTACAGATTAATTTGGAGAGATATTTTTTTCAATATAATATTTTGAATATGATATCAGTCATATATTTGTTAAAAGAACACCCATTCAAATAGTTATTTATTATACGTAGAGGCAATTAAACTTCTGTTGCGATGGATCTATTGTTAAACTTGTATGAATAAACTAATTTAGACGTGCCGGTTCGATGGGCTACTGAACTGATTTCATTTTTTTTAATTTGATGATCAATTGAGCTAATTATTCACTATATAAGTATTATAAAGTTATAAAAAAATGATAAATTTTTTTGAATGTCAAGTAAGTATTGTGTTGTACGCAAGATAAAATATTTTTTTCGTTGTGAAAATTATTTTCAAAAAAGTTTGTATTTATAAATATAAATAAAAATTTAAAAAATATATGTGAACGAATCTTTATGTTCGAAAAGTTGTTGTTAGTTAATTAAAATTCTACACAAAAAAAAAAAAAACTAATTTTAAAAGATTTTTTAATCTGTAGAAAGATTGACAGATCATTTGTTTTTCTTGTTAATAAAATTAAAAATGTAACCGTTTGTAAAATATCTTATTTACGTTTTCATACATAACTATAATATCGAAGTCGACTCGCCACTGGCTTCTTAACGCATTTAGTCATCGTTCCAAGTAAAAAGTAAAAATAACTTGACCAGACTCTGCATCTCAGTCTCAAGGCCAAATCCTGACTCCTGACGAACGAAACAGATATATAAAACTAACCTACGCCAGAAAAGGACGGGTGAAACGGTGTCTTCGTCCTTTGAAAAGGGAAAGTGGTAGTTAAAGCGCTGGTGAGAGTGAGATGAAAAAATGTCCAAAGGGCAGACAAGGATAGACAATGTGATTTAAAGGTTGAAAGACAGGGACGAATAATAGGAACCGGTTAATTTTGAAGGGCTCGCGGTCCACGCTGAAGCTGCGCTAAGACTGTATGTTATTTATGATTATGTATTGAGTTATGACGATCAGTGTAACAAAGAAAAAAATCGATTTTTTTGTGTATCAGATAATTTTATTGGTTAAGTGCAGTCGGTTATATGGTCACCTGACGGGTGAAGGCTCTCTTGTAAATATAGTTCTTTTTTTATTTAGTTTCGTTTCTTTTTCCTGGCTTTAACTAATTTGCCTAAGACACAAAGATTCGAATTATAAGACTGCAAAAAAAAAGAATTGTTATAATCTAAAAGACTAAAAGCATTTACACTTTTCGTAACTTTAAGGTTATTTCACTTTGAAATTATAGTTTTTTAAACACCTTCACTTTTCGGGAACACTACGTATCGACTTTTATAAAATAAAACTCATAAAAGTGTAGATACGTGACAAACAAGACATAAAAATAAAAAAAGAAGTTATGCTTCTCTGTACTTTAAATGCCGTTTTAAATACCGAAGGATATATATTTTTTACAACATTATGTACGTACCACATAATATTATCATTGTATCATTGAATATCTCGTAAACGTGTTACAAAAATGTTTTTAGGTATTCCATTTTCAAAACATTTCTATAAGGTATATATTTTTGCAGCACAAAATTATTGTTTTTTTTTTAATGAAAAGAAAAGTCTGTGCCTGCCTGTTTTAAACATATTAATTATTAAGTATTATATTTATTTATATATGCATTTATTCAAATTTTTGCTCTCAATTGATCTTAAAACTTGCGTAGGAGTGAACCTACGACTTGTATGTGACTAAGCGGTGTATAAAACGTTGAATGTCAATTGAAACTCCTAATTTAATTATTATTCGTAATCTCCATAGTTGTGATTGGATATTAAATTAAAATTTGTCACAGATCGACTTGCAAAAAGGACTTTTCCCGAAAAAAAAACCTAAATTAAAAATTTAATACATCGGTAAAGAAGGCGTGTTATTCAATACAAGATTACAGACGCTTAAAAAGAGTAGAGTTTATACATGCTGACTTCCAAGGTAGGATATATGAGAAACATATATAATTATTTTTAACTAACGTGAATTTATTTTTTTAAATTTTGAAAAAGAGTAACTATTCCTTGCCAGTTCTTCTCTGTAAAATCTACATTCCTTGTAATACTCTACTTGAATAAAGAATATTTTATTCAGATTATGATTCAAAAATAAATTTTGGCCTCAACTGAATAATAATATAAACAATATTTTTAATGATATTCACGAATATATTACATTAGTTAAACGTCTGAAAACGCAGTAGCTTAGTCAGTTAGTCAGAAACTACTGGGTTTCGAGTCGGTTCTTCTCGGTAGAATCAGCATTTCGTTTATTTTGATCTCGATTTTATAAGAGCTTTTCGAATACCTAGTATTATAAAATTTCAACAAAGCCTTCATTATTTCCGTTTGGAAAACAAACAGATAAGAACAGATCTTCACCGAACACTAATATTTGTAATGAGAGAAAAAGTAAAGTTTTTCTTTTTTAATTTAAATATCGTAAATTTGCGAATTTTTGTGATTACACAACTATCCTGATTGTATCCTGATTCTTGCAGAGTGCAGAACAGAACTACGGCGTCTGATTCGTGGGATCGGGTCAACTGAGCTCAAGGTCAGGGGAACGAGACTTAAAAGCTATGGAGATGACGTACCACTATTTTATTTAAAAACCAGAAAACCTTAGAATACTCTCAATCATATAATATATAACTTCAATAAGTATGTTTCAATAAATAAGAATGTATTATTTTATTTTTTAAATGTTACTAAAATGACTGTGAACAATTTTATTATTCTTTTTTTATTATTGATTTTCAAATGTCCTTCTTAACGAGATGGCCCTGACGCACGTTTAGAAGTTCCTGTATATATAATTGAAGCCGAAATTTTGAGTAACGCTTACTACGAATGACAGCAAGTGCAACGATGATGGTACTCCGTCAAATTATTACAGTTCGTTACCATCAAATGGACAACGCGCATCACTTTACCAAGTACGAGACACTTCATCCTGTAATTAGAGAAATTTTAAATGTTATTAAAGATTCACCCACATCGTTCATTTTCAAACGGATGTTATAATCTCAACTTAAAAACGTAGTTCGACAAAAAGTAACGAGACCAGCAATTAGAGTCACAGCTCGTGGAAAGAGCTAGGGGGTGATTTACCGACAAAAGATTTTAAAGTATCTCCCATTAATTAAAATGCTACAAAGACACTCTATCTTAAACCGCGTCTATGTTCGCAAGTCAACATTTACCAATAAGTATTTGCGTCCACGCACACATGCGCGTTCCTCTCGCGGTTGTGCACTTGTGTTTGTGTGTCGTACACACTGCACAAGAATGCAACGCGTTGTTGACACAGCCAACTTCGATATTCCTTTATTTATTGCTATAAAAACCCTTCGACTGACCCGAGTTTAATTATATATTCTATAAATACAACATAAAAGGTTCATTTTCGTTTGAGTCAAAAAATTCTTAGGTCTTTACGGAGTTATCGATGAAAACGATCAGATAAACTAATTTTGATTTTTATGTGCTTATTTTAAGGCAGCGTTTTGTTTGTGATTTTGCATGTTGTTAAGATTAAACGAGCTTACTAGTGTTTGGTATATTTAAATAAGGATTTATGCGTTGTGTCTGGCATTTTGGCGAGATTCGTGGATAAAGAATCGTAGAGGATTAAAAACGCGAGATCTGGCCATAGATTTCGGACCCACAATGGAGTTCGGAACCAGTGAGTTATCACAGCCTTGAATTTCGCCTGCTTCCAAGATTTGTTACATTACATAAAGATTGATATATAGTCGCGAATTATTTAAAGAAAAAAAATATTTTTTTTGACTTTGTCCAAAAAAATTAACTTTACTATAAATAGAGTAACTACCTACTATATAAATAAACAACTAGCTGAATCAGCAGCTTTACCCGGGCAACAATTATAAAATTTTACCTATAGGACACAAACCGTCATCCCACTTTACCCTCTTAGAGGTGAATTGATAAAACCCTATGCCTGTCACAGTACTCGAACTATCTCTACACTAAATCTCATCTAAATCGGTTCAGCAATTTAAATGTGAAAAGGTAACGGTAGTACTTTCGCATTTATAATATTCAAAAAGTAAAGTAAAATAAAGTAACAGCCTGTACATATGCCACTGCTGAGATAAGGCCTCCTCTTCCATTAAGGAGAGGGTTTGGAACATATTCCACCACGCTGTTCCAATAAAGGTTGGTGGAATGCACTTGTGGCAGAATTTCGATGAAATTAGACACATGCAGGTTTCCTCACGATGTTTTCCTTCACCGCCGAGCATGTGATGAATTATAAATACAAATTAAGCACATATATACATATAGTAGTGCTTGCCTGGGCTTGAACCCGCAATCATCGGTTAAGATGCACGCGTTCTAACCACTGGGCAATTTCAGCTATTTATAATAATATTAATATAGATTTAAAATATATTATTTAGCTAAACCAATGTTTTGATTCAGGTATAGCACTTTCTAATAATACAATTATTAAAATATTGATGATATTGAAACATGTTCTTATTCATTAATATATGTACATACTCTAATTATTAACAATGTATTTTTAACTACTTTAAGTAAATGTATCCAGTCAACCATATGAATAAATAAGCTATTTCGTTTCAACGGATGAAGATGGATTTATTTTATTTAATATGTATATTTAATGTAATTAAAATATCTTAACTTAATAAAAATTAACACATTTTTTATAAAGCTACACGAACTATAAATCTAATTGTATAATTAAATATCATCCTATATTTATCTATGAACCGAATCAGAACAAATAAAGATCTTAAATATGATAAAAACGCCACACCTATCCCTGGTTCAAATCGTTGAAATCGAAAGTAGAATCTATTGCGACCAAGAAATACTTTCATTAAATCTTTTCCCACCGCACCTTCCTCTAAACCTGTTTCGATAGCACCAAAAAAAAAATCATTATATTAATTTGGGATCCCCACAAAAAACGAAGATAGCCAAGCGGGTAAAAAACCTAATGGCCAAGAAAAAAAGGATTGATTCCAAGAATAAAAAAAGGAAGCACGAAGAAAGGGTTTGCTTCAGCTACAGGTGGCTACTATTCCGTAGTTTTTGTTTCAAATACAAGTACGTATGATTTTCTGTTGTTTTTTTTTCGGAAGCTCATCAACTTCGGTTAATAGAACAATATGACAGTTCGTTATATTTTATTTAAGTATATTGAAATATATAACATCAAACTTTGATTAATTTTAAGTATATATTATTTATATTATAAGCATATGTTGTTATATTATGTTGTGATGTCCTATTTGTTTAAGATCGTGCTACTGGTCATTTGGCAGAACAAAAAGTACTGTTTTAAGCAACCATGTTTATTTTTCACTGGTAGAATTGTCAACCTATTGACAGAAGTCATAAATATAAAAATTGAATTGATTTGATTGACAGTTCGTTTTGCTTATTCGTATGTTCGTATTATGACGTCATTGATTCGTTATGATGCATGTAGTTATTATTATTATTTCACACACACAAATACACTTAACTACAATACTACAATAAAAAGTGTGTGTAAAAACGATAGATTGAGAAACTGAGCGAACTTTACTTGGCACGGCTTTTAGGGCTTACTTAGTATTGTTGTGTTCCGGTTTGAATGGTGAGCCAGTGTAACTACAACATGGACATATCATCTTAATTCCCAAGGTTGGTGGCACAATGGTTAATATTTCTAACAGCGCCATTGTCTATGGGTGGTGACAATCACTTACCATCATGTGACCCATATACTCGTCCGCCAATCTGTAGACTAAAAAAGGCATATTAAATCAAGTTTATAAAACCTAGTTGAGAACTATAGATGATGTTTACAGAATTCACCCTTGGCCAAATATTCTATGGACAGAATTATTATACTGTTTTATTAATTTGAATCTCACTCATATCGTCGTTCGAAGTCGTGTGCAGGAGCTACTGTCATCATAGTTTGCGTTATACAGTTATTATACAGGATTGTCAAGAACTTTTATAAAAAGGAATGCGTTCCGAACGTTTATTTATAGAAAACTGGTGTACCGTTCGATGTGAGACGACTTTTTATGTTTTCATACTGATTGTAGTACAACGTATACTTTAAGTTTTATTTTTAACTTTGGTTAACAATTTGTAACTCGTATATATCGCATAAATTCCACGTACAGGCTCCGGGAATGACGTAATTACAATATAATAATAAAAAATAAATAATATGATATAGGAGGATATTGGAAAAGGAGCCAGCGCCCATTTTACTTTGGAGATTTAAGATGATATCCATTCTCCATTCATCTTCTTAATAAATGATTCACTTAGAAGTGAATAATCTAGTCATTCCTTTTTTTTTTAAATCTATATTAATATTATAAATGTGCAAGAAAGTAACTCTGTCTGTGTGGCCAAACCGCTGGAGTGAATTTGATGAAATTTGGTATGGTGAAGGAAAACATCGTGAGGAAACCTTGCATGTGACAAATTTCATAGAAATTCTGCCACATGTTTATTCCACCAACCCGCATTGGAACAGCGTGGTATATGTTCCAAACCTTCTCCTCAAAGGGAGAGGAGGCCTTTAGCCCAGCAGTGGGAATTTACAGACTGTTGTTGTTGTTGTTGGTATGAAGCAAACTTGAACTCAAGTATAGTTCAAGTTTGCTTCTGCTTTTTGCTTAACATATGACAAACAACACCCTAAAACCCGAACGAATCTACTAGTAGACTACTAGTAAAATTATCTAATCAAATACTTGTCCCCCACGGCTTTGCCTGCCTTTTAACCCAAACACGAAGAAACACACACACACACACAAACACACATATATGGACACGTGTATATTCTTATCAATTTTCAGTTCTGAAGTTGTTGCAGTATTTAATAATTTGCATGTTGCAAATCGTAATTATTTCTTAATAAAATTTAATCGTTAATTAAAGTTTGGACGCAGGCGAATTTCTCCGAACCGTACTTGTACTTTTTGTAAATCTTAAATACGATGCTTAAACGATTTTCAATAAATAAAACGACTTGTATTCGTCTTTTATTCAATTTATATTTAATTTAGATTTTAGTTACAGAAAATAAATTTTAATATTAATTGTACATAATATGTAACACGCTGTATAAAAGGTTGACATGTATGGTGTCAACGGGGCCCGATCAAAAATTATTTGTGAGACCCCTTTATTTTCGAATGCAGATATTTTATTAAAAAGACAGAACAATAGATTCAGAAAGGTATATATAAATTTAATTGACATATCGAAAATATATAAGTGTTTTACGACTTACGACTTTATGTATTCTTATAAAATCGTATAGCAGGACTGACTACGTCATATATGTAGGTATTAACATGAATAAAACTGCTAAGACTATTACGGAAAGGTTTTTTGTACGAATTTTACACTGACAAAGTTGGACAACTTTATTATGCTTTTGCTTGGCGGACGAGCATATGGGCAACTTGATAAGTGGTCACCACCGCCCATAGACAATTGCGTTGTAACTTACATTTACCATTCCTTTCATCATCAAAACGCCACCAACCAACCAACGAAGATTTTATGTAGCTCAAACCTTCAAACCAGGACAGCGATACCAAATAAGATTGTTTGGCGGTAGAATATCTGATAAGTGGGTGGTACTTACCTAGACGGGCTTGCACAAAGATCTACCACCAAGTAAAACAATACAACAACAAACAACTAATACACACAATCTGTTGTTGTCTGTTTTTCTCATCTCATACCATTGAAAATTCCATATTTGCCTATAGTTTAGGATATATCTTTTTTAACAAATACAACAACTAAAACACAGTGGACTATTTATTTATTTCTGGACTTTATACAAGAGAATGCATAAGAAGTAATTAAACTGGTGGAAAATGACACCTGAATTCCCATCCGGTTCTTCTAGAATCTACTTTCTGAATCCTATCTCGGGTTTACATCTTTTCATTTAATTAGACACTATCATGACTATTTAAAACTGCTTTCATATGCGTATTTGAATAAAGAATTAATTAATATTTTGATTTTAGAACCGGAAACACCTCGTTGCTGTCTTAAATAACTTATAAGGATGTGTCTATGAACTAAGTTCAAATTCTCCCATTAAAAAGTTATTAGGTATTCTATTACGTTTGCAAATTATAAATTTCTAAATATTTACACTTTCAAGCCTGGAAAGGCATATAAAACCATTGATTTTGTGTTTAAACTCCCGATTGGCGGACGTATCTATTATGATATTGCACTTTTGGCATATACTCGTCATATTGTATACCTATATATACCTTGTATACCTATATTTATATAACTTGGCCAAAATCTGCCAGTAGGACATTATCATAATCATACATAAAATATGCATATAAAAACTTTAACATCTTTTTTTATAAAATAAACCTTAACAGTTTTATTATTCATATAATTTGCAAAATGCTATTCATAATTTCCGTAAGATAATCTCAATAAGAATGTGTGTAGGTAATAAGGGTTCCGAAGATGGGCGAAGGTTGCCGAGCGCAGCCGAGCGCCCGCGGCGTGAACAGGTGCTGTACCAACTAGTGACCGGACGCTGTAGCACGCAACCCGATGTATCTTGATACTTTATTGTGTTATTCTCACGTGCTGTAAGAAAGTTGATCGGACTAAGATTTCATTTAGCGATAATATTTTATCAGACAATGATCACCTGATCTACAATTGGACGTTTACTATCTAAAATGGCGTAAATTGCCTTTTTTTGTGTACACAATTATTGCTAATAATAATTTTATTGTCGGTTATTTTATAATTTAAAAACGACTAATTTCTTTTAAAATAGATTTTTTTACGTATATGACTATATTATAAAAACATACACAGTCATAAGCAGATAGAACGACAACCAGTACATCACCAAGAAACCTAAAAAAAAAAAATATTTTTATGTCATTCATATTTTAAAACTAGCATTTTAATATCCGTTGCCTCATGAGCTAAACTCTCAATCCAACACAGTCAAAATATATATACCATATTTTGTATAATATTATTTTGTATATTTCTTAATTGCTTGTATAATACTTAATAGAAGTAAAGGTCTAATCACATTAGAATGGGGTGCGACAAAATGTCTTCTTATATTGCATTCAACAGATTGTATTTTTTTAAAACTTGTTAAATAAAATAAAAGTGTTCGATTAACTCTTCATAGTAATAACTTCATGACTTAATCGAGTTTTAATTATGATCAAAAATATGCATGTCAGTCACACCTAATAATCGAGTACCCACGGTCAAATATAGGCCGATTAACTGCTAAATCGCTAAAACATTGATAGGCAAATCGATATTGTTGTTTCAAGCATGAAAAATCGATTCAATGAAAGCTCGTTATTTTTTATACAACTATTTTTTTTATTTTTTTCTTTAATTTGGCAAGATTATCTAGCAATATAAATAGTCATACCTTCGTTTAATACATATGTTTTCAGAATCCTGAAATTTAAATTAAATGACCTTCGTGGTCGAGTGGTGCATACACCGCTTTTCATGAGGTCACGGGTTGATTCCCGGCCTAGTCGTTGCAGAAAAAGTTTACTAGTATTCTATGTTGTCTTGGGTCGGGGTGTTTGTAGTACCGTTGTTACTTCTGATTATCCATAACACAAGTGTTTTAGCTTGCATTGGGATCACAGTAATGTATGTTTCATTGTCCAATATTTTTATTTATTTATTTATAGTTAAGAAATATCAATAAACAAACATAAGATTATTCACTTAAATGAATTTCAAAAACATCAAAAAATAAACAACCAAAACAAAATGATCGCGATTAAAATAAAAAATAAAATAAAATATCAAAATTAACGTTCCGAGTATACATTACACCTGGATACGCGATCGGAGGGGTTAATAAAGAATGTCAGATGCTGTTTTTGTATCAGTGTCGAGGATAAATCCCATTATAATATTTAAACTAGCACCGTCCTGCGACCTTACAACATATTTTACCTTAATGCGTTTTAACTATAATGTATAAACTTAAGCCTGTGCATTGTCTAATATATATTGTTATTCTTTAATTGTGAAGTAAAGATAATTCAATTAAACTGTTTACTATCTTTATAATTTTATTATCTACTTACAATACTGATATTGAATACTTACTGGTTAGAATCTTAATTACATAGTATAAACACTTACCGCTGTCTGTCTATATGTGTGCTAAGATCTTTAAAATTATGCAACTAATTTTAATACAGTTTTATTTAAAAGATAGAGTGATTCGAGAGGAAGGTTTTTGTATATAATACGTGGACAATATAGTAAAAAAACACTAATAATTTTAGAAGTTTGTAATGTGATGTCGTAAATAAACAAATTCTGTAGTATATTTCATATCAGTATTGCACCCGTGCGACGCCGTGTCTGGCCGCTAGTAGTACAATAAAAGAAAAAATACCTTAATTACTTTTGAGTCGAAGGTAACTTATGTCTGAAATTCATTTTAAATATATAATTCGTTTTGCATACAAATGATTGAATTGTCTGTGCGGCGGCATTATATATTATAAGCCTGTTTATGAAACAGAGTTTCGAGGTTGCTCATGTAACGTGAAACCTTAGGAACATTTATTTCATTACTCTGAACCCAAGTGTCCATTATTGATGTAAAATTAATTAAATAATAAAATAAAAAATCGTGGCTTTTTGCGCGATTGAAGATCCGTTCAAAATTCCACAATTTTGCTTCAATCGCGGTTACGAAACCAGTCTTAAATGAACTTCAAGATCTTTTTACAAAAAAAGGTAAGCAGACTGTCAGTCAGTTAATAAGAGAATGAGGAATATTTGTCATACCTTACATCGTCAAATTGCCATCAACGTGTAGAACTAAGGAGTTATATCCATTGTGCCTTTATTAGTTATACTGGCTCACATACCCCGCGCAAGCGATCACGTAATCTTCCCTAAGAGGCAGAGTGGGTACCGCTGGTTTTTAAGAGGATATTCAGATGTACCGGGACATACCAGGCATTGCAGGCATCAGTTAGTCTTACAAATTGTACTTCATTTGGAGGAAATAAATAAAACCGAAAATTAAGAAATACAAATAATAAATACGCCAGTAGAATGTGTAGTATTTATTTATTGTTGGTTTTATTTTCATAAAATATTATTGCCCTGAAGTTAACAAATCGAATTTACAATAATCTTTAATTGTCGTTCCATGCGCGACTCTATTTTTTTTAATACTCCTTTTGTGCGTGAAAACATCTTGTATTATTTTATACAGTCATATTAATGACGTTCTAAAATCGATTACACTTTTACGAAAACGGACACTCTAATAAAATATGAGTTTATTAAATATATAGTTATAATATAAATGTATTAGGATAAAGATGTATTTCTAACAGAAAGAATAAACTCACCCACTCAAACTTGAACCTAAACTTAAATACTAAGTATAGCTGATTGGGGTTCAAAATAATTCGATAGCTTACATGGATTTAAAACCGTAATCAACGGTTAGGATCTACACGTACCACTCGGATTCCTACAAATATATTTACCTGCGCTGTATTGTGAAAATCGAGATGCAATATATGTCAATTTACTGTATCACTAGCTAAACATCCTTTAATTTAATATTTTCATTTTGTAGGTAAATAAGAGAAGAACAAAAATCGTACCTTAGAATATTAATTACAATGTATGTTTTATTTCTAAAAATGCCTAACATTATTATGTTACTTCTTTCGATACAAGTTCAAATAAGAAAAAAGAAAAATTACTTTGACTTTAATACAGATACGAAATAGTACATGAATCTAGACATATGTAGTGATGTATGTATGTATACAAAGATTTCTTATCTATTTTAATACCACCTGTTACCCGCGAATTTGCCGCGTGGCGATGAACGAATTTACAGATTAACTTAAAATGTTACGTTAATTTAAAACCTATTTATGTACCACATTAGTGTGTATTTCACCCCTTAGGTTAGATATCCAAAAACGCTGAAATAAGCACCTACTTATTTTAATCAGTATGCCAAAAATAAAGTTTCTAGTTTCTAAATAACTGTATTTGTTAAAATTGAACAGCAGACCTGAGCTCCCAGGAAGAACATGTTACTTTTTTATTCCTTGAACGCAGGCGAAGTTGCTTTCGAAAACTAGTATTGGAATGTACTTATATGTTGAATAAAATCGAAACTCCAAAAACATTAAGTACAGTTGATATAATTCTGAAAAAAATATATATACAATTCATAAATAGAAACCATTTCTGTCTTGGAAACTAAAACCTGTCATAATATGAAAGTTTCATATCAATCGATTAAGTAGTTTTTAAGTAAATCCAAAAAAGTCAACTTATTTCGAAATATTAACTATTGATCTCGTTATATTGTTTCTCGTTTTATCTCGATAGAATCTTCATTACGAACCAGTTGTACCTTTACATTTAATACAATTTAAGAAAATGACGTTTCGAAAGTGCTTTATAAAATAAGCCTGCTACAATCAAGTGTCTGTATTTCGATTTTGATTTTCATATAAGAATAATTATGAACAATTATGATAATTTATAAAACATGTTTTAATTATTATTTGAGAATGATATACATGTACTTTTATGAAAATGATGTAAATTATTACACGAAATAACCATCGATTAGGCTTTTTTTTGTTCTATCATTATGACACGGTTAATATTCCCTTCCCTGATTAATAAACGATAGAGAAATAAAAGTATAACGATCACTTTACTAAATAACAAATCGTTAAAATTAAGAACGAAATTTGTCGCGAGAAAATCGCTTTCGAGTAACGGTTTTCTATAAATTATACTTGGGTGTTTAATCCATTTTTTGCAAGAAATCTCTCGAATCCGTTAGTTGGTCTCGCTGGCCGACTATTATCGTTGACAAAAAGACAATGGACAGCGTGACGTCACGGGCGACCGGCGCGGGCGCATTCGACGCGCGCACCGATGATTATTAACGGATTAAATGGCTTAGCAGGTTCTTTGGAAGATTTTTTGACTCGCTGAGAAGTTAATTGTTGTAATTATTTTTTTTTTGTTATTCGAAATATGAATACAGTTTAAATTTATAAGACATTTAATTTTTTTGTAGTATTTTCATTTTACTGTTATATACAGATACAAATTGAATTTGCAATCGTTTCTATCTGAAGAAATTATAAAAATAATTTATCTATTCTTAATTTAAAATTATAATAAAAAAATATTTCCCAAACAATACATCACCAATACGCAACCTTGGGAATTAAGAAGGGAACGTCACTAACTCTTCAAATCGTGCTGGAACAAGACCTCTTCGAAGTTGTGCCAATGCTTTTTTTTCTAACTACATACATATTTACTTGTAGGAAAGTAGTTGCAATTGTGGTATTTAAAATATATGTGAATAATCAGCATTATTTCAAACGTAGCTCAAAATAGTTAACAAAAGTAATTCCGATCATTGACATTACTGAAAGCGTTATGTATATATACGCACATATAAAGCACAATTAATATTAAAATAAATTTAATTGAACTACTTTAAATCATTTACATACATTTATCAGTGTTGTCAAACAGATGGGCTAAGGTATCCTCTAGGTTTAGGGAGAAGTTTTGAAGCCATTACTCTGTTCTAATGGACACACATGGACAAAATTTCATAGAAATTAGACAGCTTTCCTCAATATGTTTCCCTTAGCCAAGCCTTTTATAATAAACACAATCAAAATTAAGTGGTACTTGAACCCGCAATCATCGGTTTAGATGCACATGTTCTAACCACTAGGCCATCTCGATTTTTTCAATATACAATAAAATTAATTTAAATTACTGTAGAAGTAAGATCAGTTCTTTTAAAATGTATATAATGTTCAGATTTAATAACAATAGTGTAACGTAACATTATAATGGCTGAAAAATAAATTTTAAACAACAACCGGTTGGATGGAATGAAAAATATAGGTACATTTGATGGAGTGTAGTTTATCTTACAACTGGGAAAACACGGTGAAAAAATATCGTGTGCCAAGGAAAATATTCGTAAATGAAAAAACAGCAGCGCTCCCCACACAGTTAGGGCTGGCGATTATTACATTTTGTTATTAATAAAAATACCAGAATATTTTTACTAAACGATATTATTGATTACCCTAATAATGTTTTCAACTGTTCGAAAATTTAATTGTATCACCAATTAGACAATAGTTGATATGGAAAAGTTTGAGTTCTTAACCTACAAAGCTGTCAGTATAGCGGCTGTATAAAAATATGACAAAATTTCCTACTACATATACGGAATTAAACTTATACATTTTATAAAATATGTCTGAGTTTTTTCTTATAAAAGCAAATAAATATTATTTTGTTTTAAAAGGTTCTTGAAAGCTTATGTAGGTACCTATATCCTGTATGGAAATTATACTCTACTAAATATACTGTTTATTGTTAAAAATTTTGAAGATATTTATACAAATCAATACTGCCCCTTTTTTTCAGAAAAGATGGATTGTCGTGGCTCAAGTGACTGGCGACAATGAGTTCCGTTGGAATTATTTAAATTTTTGGAAGATTATAGGTGACTGAGTTCTGCACGCGCAGCAAACCATCAGCTTATGCTTGGTGGTACCCTGCTCCTATTTCTTTCCTAGTAGAAGTTATCAGAATCGGATCAGTTCCTTTTATATTTCTAGACTATATACCTAACGTTACCGTTATGTATTGTTGGTGTATATTCGCGGATACGGGTGTTGTTGAATTGTATCAGCAATTCTGGACACGGTCCACTGCTCAAAATTGGAAAAGTGAGGCCATTGCCACATCAGCCTTCAACAAGTGTTTACTTGTTGGACCGTGTGGTAGGGCTTTGTGCAAGCCCGTCTGGGTAGGCACCACCCACTCATCAGATATTCTACCGCCAGACAACAGTATTTGGTATTGTTGTGTTCCGGTTTGAAGGGTAAGTGAGGTTTGGGTGGTGGTGACCACTTATCATGAGGTGGCCCATATACTCGTCTACCAACAAATAGCATAAAAAATTTAATACACTACATCCTTTTTGAATTGCAGATCACCACACTCCACGCCAGATTCACGCTGTTTTAAAATATTTAAATTTTTTTATCTGTAAGTAAAAAACAAAATTGATAAACTCAGTTCCACACGAATGAAGCCGCTAATTCAGCCAGCAACTAAATTGATTTCATCAAAAGAAAAACCTCTATGCTTATTTATTTATATATTACTTATATATTTATTTAATTAACTAACACAATTATACAGTTGGAACAAGAACGGATTTACCTAATGCCTCAAGGTCAATTACCAAACTCTAATCTACGCTGAAATTCACGAAGGCGATTAATATTAAAACAATAACATCAAAATCATAAGCGTTGGTGGATCAAATGGATGCTAAGAAACGCAGGGAAGTCACTGAGTACATTTATTTATGTCTACCTACTATACAAATAATAATAATAAGCATTTATTTCAGATTATTAATCCATATACAAACTAAACAATTAATGTGTTAGTCACAAAAGTAAATGTATAAAATTAAAATTTGAGTTAGTGTTAAATTTAAATAATTTAGAAGTTATTAAAATTAAACAATGAAAAAATACAAAACAAATAACAAAGAATCTTCGGCCTCTGGTTAGACCCCCGTTCTAAAAAAGATGTTTAGTAGAGGGAGCATAAAGCTGTACCCAGCGATAAATCAGCTAAATTTGGATTGAAATAATATATCATAACCAGTTAGAGATCAATGGATCTGGTATAAACCATGTGAATCCTTATTTTTCACCAATTCAGACTGATTAACTAATAATATCCTAAGTTGTTGGAAAATTAAAAAAAGTATGTATATCAGCTAGAGCTGCCGATTAAAGCAAACATACGTACCGACGGCCTTGTAAGTACAAAAGAAACAAAATCGGCCTTAGAAGGAAAAAATATCACATAGTATATAAAACGAAGTTTCTTAACGCTGTCTACCCTTAAATAAATATAATTAAAATTATACAATTGATTTTGATGGGGTTTTTTTATATGGGTAGAATCAAGAAGAACCTGTATACATATAATACATGCCAAATATAGTAGATAATCGGTGAAGGAAAACATCGTTAGGAAACGTGCATGTGTCTAATGTCATCGAAATTCTGCCACATGTGCATTCCACCAACCCGCATTGGAACAGCTTGATGGAATATTTTCTAAGCCCTCTCCTTACTGGAAGACGAGGCCTTATCCTGTTACTTTACTTTTTTTTTAACCGTGCGAAGCCAGGGCCTGTAATCAGATAAATTTTGTATGTACCTTTTCTTTACACCTGATAGTATCTCCACTTCATGATTATCCATTTTATATTTCAGATGTAACAATCAAATGCACAAATTTACTTTCGTATTTATTATATTGGGATATTATTGCTAGACAAATAAATTATTTCAGTGGCAGCCCTTAGCTGTCTAAACGTTGGTCTGCGTAGAGACGACACGCCAACGCTAAATGAGAGTTAGCAGTTTGCTTTCCTTTACATTATAAATGAATTACGTACAGCCTTATTGTGGGAGGACATAGATATTATAATTTATATTACAATTATTACCAAATGGACCAATGGAAAGAACTCTTGGATCTTAACTCTCGTTTAAATTTGGAAAAGCAATCCTGAGTTTTCAATTAGCTCGTGATCCTTTGTGGAGGAGAACACTATGAGCAAACTTGTGTAAGTTGTAAGTGCCGAATGATAAACCCATACTAGATCAGCGTGGTGGAATAATACATAACAGTATATTGATACCCACTTTAATTGCAATTATACCCACTTTTGTAGCGATTAAAATACGCACAGCTATTGTACTATATTCTATTCCGTTAACTAAGTATCTATAAGGCGAATATATTTTTTGTTATTGTTACATTTATCATACTGTTTTCATGTAATTGAATCTGTCATTTTGAGAATAAATTCTTAAACCTCATATTGAGAATTGTTGAGGTCCAGTTGTGCGTGTATATATGCGAAATTATCTTTGTCTACTTGATTGCCTTTGCTCTATTATGGCCCGATGTCCCTATACCTAAAACATTCGAAACCTAATACGCGGATGTATTTTTTAAAATAATGGTTATATTAAACACTAGTTACTAATCGTAAAAGGGGGGGAGGGGTTAGATGTTAGAACTATATCCTTTTTTCATTTGTAAATGTGTGTGTCTGCAAAATTTCATCATAACCTGTTGAGTAGTTGCTATGTGAAAGCCCAACAACTCACTGTTGCATTTATAAAATACTAGTTTACGCTCGTGACTTTATCCGTGTGTTTTGAGGGAGCGATGGTAAACCGGGTCCTTCCTGAAGGTTCGAGCTTGCTTTGTAACAAATAATTAACACTAGGTTCAATGGTTTAGCTGTAAAAACATAACAGGCTGACAAACTAATAAATTTACTGTCATATTTATAATATAAAGCATTGATATTTTTTCGTATATAAGAGAATGAATAGAGCTTTCACTAACTACGGAATGTGTGCAATTAATAATAATTTCGTCGATCGAAACCAATTCACAATTATATATATTTAAAGATAATAATTTTCAATCGACTTATAGTACCGCAAATTTCGTGTTATCGAGATATTTCGATATTAAATCCATTAAAATCAATGACATGACAGCTCAACGGGCGGCTATGTTTGACGTTTACGGGTGCGTTCAAAAACTGTGCCCCAAATAATAATTTCGTTGTGTACGGTAAAGGGTTAAGTTTTTTTTATTTAAAACGAACCTGGGGTTTCATCTAGTATACGATAAAGGTAAACGCTGAGACTATCTCAATGAACGTAATAGCTTATAAATTGAAAATTACAACGTAAATTGAACAGAAGCAAGGGAAATACGGCGCTATAAAATTGTTTTCGTTATAAGAATTAATCAACTTAATTTATACGAATAAATACGAAAGTAATTCTGTCTGTTGCCTCTACGTATACACCGCTGAACTAATTTAGATGCAATATACTATAAAGATAGTTTGAGTCGTAACTCCCGTAGGAAAGGACATATTTTTTTAAATTCAACCCTCGATGGTATAAATTTATTGGTGAAGGTTTGTGGACTACACGTAAAGATACCTAAATATCGCGCAAGTAAATCCGACGATCAACTAAACATACCTACATACGCATTAGCGTAGATAAATATAGATTTTCCTTATTTTATTGACCAGATAGATTCATATATAAATGCAAAGGTCACGTAAATATCAAAAATCCGTCTCTATGCAGCCAGTCGTACAGTAGGTACTCGCAACTCCGATCGGTGACGAAGACGGCTATCCGGTCTGAAATCCTATACAACCTCATGAAGCTTTCCGCTGTGTCAAAAAAACTTAAGTGTTTTGTCAATAATATATAACTAAAAGACCAGTATTTAAGTTGTATATAACATATAATAAATGGGCTTATAAGAATACTTCATATATATTGTTTAGTATGCAGTTCAATGTATTTTACCAACTTTTTATAACACACATATGTACTTAGTACGTATATATAAGCACACGTCAATATATAGGATTATTAGGCATTAGAAATATAGATATTTCTGTAATTGTATATATAAAAAAAAATCTGAAGACAATAATTTCATTTTCAAAGTTTAAATAAAACTAATCAGTTTGACATACAACAGTATCGATTAATAGAATTAAAAACATATCTTTTAACATAAGACTAGTACCTACTGTTTTATACGTGTATACGATGAAGTATAAATCAAGCATTCTGAAGAGTAATTAAGATACAATACCGAGCCTAGCAACGTAGTGTTTCAGGTCTAAATAAAAGGGGGGATATGGTCTCCCCTTTGCGCACACGCCATTGTTATTCTTCGCTTAGCGAGCTCAATATTTTCAGAGGGCCTAAAACAACTCTAAGGGTGATTTTTAGGAATGTTTTCACATCGTTCATTGGTCCTAGTCATTATTATTTTTATAATCTCCCGGAGCAATATGAAATTGTACTTTGTTCAACGAATTATATGATAATGTTTGTGTGAATATAATAAGTATCCTTCTATCAGATTGTTTATGTTAATTTAAACAGTATGTAAAAAATATTGATAGATAAGACTAATTACATAAAATATACATAAATGTCATAAAAATAATTCATATTCGTTACTTTCCATTCAGGACATATTTTATTTTTATTTAAAATTTCATATGAAAAAAAAAACAGTACAAAACTGCGTATTGTTAGCTTGTCGTTAAATTGTTTTTTTTTTTAGCTTAACATTAATTATCTTTAGCTTAAAATAAATTATTCTCTAGCATTAAGTTTCCAAGATGTTTACAAGAACCTACACTTTTTAGGAATATTTAATATTTTGAAAGCTTTGCCCATAGACATAACGAAACTACTCTTTATTGGTGTTTATTGGTAGAACAAATCATCGAAAAATGTTATCTAATAGTTTAAAATCGATAAAGAGACATCGTTATATATTTATTTATTAACGAGCCGATTAAAGTTAAATCTCCCTTTCCTTAGTTGAATTTTCTGCTTTCTATGCTCAGTTGTTTTGATCCATAAAGACGAACAAATTCATTAGTAGGTATAAGATTACGTCAGACATTACAGGACTAATATATCGATTATTCTATCCGACGACATTCGTTTTAATTAGTCGATTAATCGACTAGACTCGTAATCAAACGGCGCCTTTTAATTAACAGCCTATTTAAAAAATACCAGCAGGATTATTTAACGACCTCCTTGGTAGAGTAGTGTGTACATCGGTTTTCATGGGTACGCAACTCAGTCCCAGATTCGATTCCCGGCCGAATCGATGTAGAAAATTCATTAGTTTTCTATGTTGTCTTGGGTCTGGGTGTTTGTGGTACCGTCGTTACTTCTGATTTTCCATAACACAAGTGCTTTAGCCACTTACATTAGGTTCAGAGTAATGTATGTGATGTCATCCAATACATTTATTTATTATTTAAAATATTTACTAGTATCGTTGTATTTGCACACAATTGTTTTTATTTCAAATCGCAGACCTCACGTCAGTTGATTTGAAATTTCCTAACAGTTATTCAAAACGTACCTTATCGAGTCCAACACGGTACTAACAACCGATAAATTCTAGACTACCGAATTTGAACGCTCAGGTGACAATGTTAATAATCGATTTTGCATCGAAGCCACGCGCCTCCGCGATCGATTCACCGCGCGTGTTGTGTCACGCACGCTCCGGTCTCGATCACTTGATATCGATTTTTTTCATCATCATTTCTTTTTTTCCTACTTTCCGAGGCGCCCGCTTTTCGGTTCGGCTTGTCGTTGCGATCTTTTTCTTTTTTCGGCCCATTGTTAGCGGCCTGTTTTGTATTTATATAATCTGTTAATTCCCTGCACCGCTATATTTAATGCGTTCACCGTTATATGGAAAGCTTGATCTTACAAAATCTAAGGTCCTATGGCTTTTTAGGAGAATAATCTTGAAGTTTTTATATTTTTGCGATACTTGACAGTTATTGATGTTTGATGGTGATACATTCGCGAGAAATATTAACAGGTGACTTCATGAGCTTGTTAACCTTCTACTAATGTACAAAGGCCTCAGAAGGAGGAGCGTTTCTTCCACCATGCTACTCCAATATGGTGGACGAGTACGGCAAATGTTCTTCCAGACCATGGTCCCCACTATTCGATACAAGATTTTTTTATGTGTTAACTTCCAAGCAGGATAGGCACCCGTGTAAATTATTTAGTTCGCAGATTTTACTATAACTTATTAATTCTATACTAGGCAGTTTTTGTGATAGTAAGTCATTGGTAGGAAGCGTCCAACGTAAGGTCTGCGCGCTACTGGATAGTATTTGAATATTGCAGTCAATTTATTATTAATTTATAAATAATTCCAAAATAAAAGTTGCTACTTATTATATTATGTCCCTCGTAACTGTCCATAGGATAGCTCATCCTTCAAACAGAACACGATAATACAAAGTATAGGTCCCTGTTGTAGAATATATAATAAATGGGTGGTTCCAACCCAGACGGGCTATATTTTTATTTTATTTTATGGTATAGGTTGGCGGACGAGCATATGGGCAACCTAATGGAAAGTTGTCACCATCACCCATGGACAATGCGCCGACATCGGCAATGTGCCACCAACCTTGGAAACTAAGATTTTATGTCCCTTGTGCCTGTAGTTACACTGGCTCACTCACCTTTCAAACCGGAACACAACAATACTGAGTACTGTTATTTGGCGGTAGAATAACTGATGATTGGGTGGTACCTACCCAGACGGGCTTGCACCACCACCACCAAGTAAATTTTAATAAGACATGTGTGTTTTGACATGGACTAGGCTAAACGATCATCTTTGAGGCAAAAGTTATGACTCATGTCGCTGCCTATGCACTATTACGAGCGGGCAATGACCTCCTCGAAAACCACAAAATATTTAACCGTTTTGAGTTAGTGGTGTTACTTCGATATAAAAAACTCAGCCAGCTATTGTGCTTTCCACGCATATCTGTGTTGATTTTATGCAATTGCGAAATTATATCGAACCTCCTTGCTGAGAATTGTAGTCTCTCAGAATTATATTTTTAAAGGAGTTCGATAGCCTCATTTCAGAAGAATTTTAGAACCATTTGGAAGAATCTTTTAGTATTTTTTAACAGACTTCTAAAGTAAGGACGTTATCATTTAGGCTTCTAAGCACATGTACTCAATTTCGTAAGTGTACGTTTGTACATGAATTTCTCGAAAACTTAAATTCGTTTTAAGTTTAACTCACAAAACTTCAACTTAGGGAACAGTGTAAGTTTCATTAAAATCAGTCTAGTAGTTTCATAGATATATTTTTTATCTTTAGTTCACTAGCGGTTTCCTATTTTGAACTCGATATAATTTTTTTATAAATAATTTATTTTTTCTTAAGTATATGTATTAAATATGTTACAGTAGATTAAATATATCCTTAATATTTGTCACACTTTCGTATCTGCCTCGAAAATTTTAAGCATTCGTATGTTTCTCAAAGTCAATTGAAGCCGTCTTCTTTTTTCTGTAGAACCATAAATGAAAGCTTTGAAGTATTTCTCGATAAATAAAATTTTTGAACGACTCACGTTAATTTAGTTGTAAGTGTTAATTTCACTCACTTTTTACGCCGGTTCGTCTAATTTCCACAATAATTACTTAATTCATCGTGAAAGGTTTAGATAAATTGTAGTTGTTAACGGTAATTCTATTTGAAATCACGATATAATTGAGAGAAGATGATCGTTAGAGAGTCAAAATAGCGTTAATACTAAACATTAAATTGGAAGGTCAGATAATAGAAATCATGTGACGTCACTGACATTCCTTTTTAACGGTTTTATTAATATGTTGCGCCCAACAATCGAACACTAAACTGTGTAAAAAAAATTCGAAACATATTTTTCAAATTCGGAATCTTTAGTGTGTTCTTATGTGACGTCAATGAGATTTCTTTTTAACGGTTTTACTAATTCGTTGCGCATAACAATCGAACACAGAACTGTGCGCAATAAATTCTATATATAATTTTCAAATTTGGAATCCTTTGGTTTTTTTTGGACTGATATTTTAATATAACTATCAAATATTACGGACAGGCTACTCTTCCCTATAGTACATCATGAGTGTCGATGTGTATTAAGCCTTATAAATCATTTAATTAAATAAACGTGTATTTTAATATGAATAATAATTATTATATAGTTGGATGGTTATTGAAAAGGAATACGTTACAGACTGTATAACCTATCATTTTATTTAGTTAAATGCCATATAAGGCTTAATGCACATTGGCAAGATCTGTTTTAAGTTTTTAGTAAAAATATTTGTAGTTCATTACCCACGAGAAAGTATTATTGAAGAGTATATGTATCATTTTATTTATATCAACAGTTCGACGAGGAAGTCATCCAATGGTAAGTGGTTACCACTGCACATATATTACTTGTACTGTAAGAAATATTAATCATCAATGTTGGCAACTAAGATGTTATGTACCTTGTGCCTGTAGTGATCCTGGCTCTGTCACGCTGACTAACTTTTACAATAATACTAAGTATTTAATATACTCGTATGAATGGTGGTTTCTTACTTATACTCTAATCCTATACAAGATTATACAGACAGATAAAAAGGCGTGGAATACTTGTTGACTTCCATGCACCTATATAATTGTAATTAACTAACAGGAATGTATTTTTATATGACAAAAAAGAGTAACTACTGATATTCTTGCCGGTTCTTCTCGGAGAGTTGATTCTACCAATCAACTCTCCGAACCGGTGGTAGCTTCACTTAATATACTTGTTAAATGACGGTTCAAAACTACTTGTAATTCTAATTGAATACAGAATATTTTGATTTGATTTAGATGGAACTATACAAGGCCTTGATATATAGGTATGGGTACAAAAGGCTTATAAATAAAAAAATATCGTTAAAAACAAAATATGTATATTTGAATATATTTGAAAAAGTGTATGAGATAAAGCAATATTAGTAAGTGAAGTGAGCAATTACACCGGTAACAGTGATTGAAGGCACTTAACATCTGCGACCGGCTTCTGTCTGACAGCGCGTGACCGGATTGAGCTGGCGCACCACTGATAGTCACTAGCTAAGATATGATATGCTATTAATTCAAAACCAAAGTATAGGTGGACTTAAGATAGTTCATTCTGTTTGTTAATAATAAAAATATAGAACTACAGTTATTATTTTTGGTAGAATATGAAAATGTTTTGAGCTTAGGTTAGGTTAAATGAAAAAAAATGAATCAAATTTCTTAAACAGCAATTCATAGTATGTTTCATTCTCGTTTGATCACTTAAATGGAAAAATAATTATAGCTACAATCATTTCTAAAATCCGACTAAAAATCGATTATGATTTAATATTTATTTTAAGACAAATTTATACTGTTAATCGATAAGATCGTATAATCCACCTAATTGTAAACGTGTTATATCTTTTCGTGTGTACAGTCTTTATATACATTTAAAGTAAAAGTATGCAATGCAAGACGTGATCGAGGCGTCAAATTCGAACTACCAAATTTCGACTAATCGATTTTTGACATCTAATATTTCGATATTAATCGATTGTATTCGCACGAAGCCCTTCGGAAATGTGGGTCAAATGTTTATTCATTTATACTTTAATTGAAAAAGATGCATTAATTTTACTAATCAATGTTGTAAGGCAGTTTAATCATTAATTAATTAAGGTTCTGAAGAGTAATATAATTGTTTTGTTGACAATAAGTCTGACTCCTGTTGTAGTCATTCTTTCAAGTCTGTGCCACAGAATGTGCCCCATAGTAATAACTTTGTCAGTTATACATGAGTCAGATATTTCATTTCATATATATTAATAGGATACCCTGATTTTTTTCCCAGTGATGGTCATATTTTAAAGATATTTGGCCGTAAACGTGCAGAAAAATAAATTCTTAATAGCAATTTACTATTAAATTGTTTCAATTTAACAAAACACAATTTTAGAGAGCGGAAAAAAGTTACTGGTTGGTTAGAGAGCGGTGTTACGACTCCATAAGAAAGAGAAATAGATAAACAAAAATAAATTCAATTATCATCGACAAACTCCAAATAAGTGATGTATACAAGTGACATTAACAAACACAAAATTTTCATGTGGAAGTTTTCATAATTCTGGCGTCAAATGTACTGTGACAGTTGCAGTTTACAATGAAATTCAATCAAAACATAGCATAGGTTTCGAAATACCTAAAAATCTTTTGAATAAACGCGACGTTTTACGGGAGACCCACTAGTATAACATTTTAATCTCCAAGAATGTTGGAACATTGATAGGCTACTTACAATTTTATTTATGTGTATATTTATATATACAGGGTTATTGGTAGCTCGACGTAAATCCGTTAGGAGGTGGTAGGGACATGCAGTCTATTTTAGAAAACAATTCTCAATAAAATAGTAAAATGTAGTAAATCTAGTAATTTACACAAACTGTTACAATATTATCAGAAAATCCTGAATAATTCCATATGTTAAAAATAATACATTAAATCTAATAACTACAGTAAATAGTTCTTAATAATAAATATTTTTTAAGCGACATCATATCAAGTTATAAAAAGATTTCTTAAGATTTACTAACAAAAAGCTTACAATAAAACATTTTTAACTTTTTCTTGTTCTTATGAAGGTTATGTTATAATATTAAAGACGCATAGATGGAAGCCGAAGGTCGCGACTTCGAGTCCTAAAATCTTGGGGTGACCTGTATTCCACAGACGGTATTCCGAGAAATGTGTTGCTAGCTGTCAAGGTCCAAGCCTAAACTGCTTAAGCTTCGAATATCTACTTTTAATGACGGCTTTAGTCGTACAACGGGTCTTTCTGAAAGTCAACTTAAACATTCAATTATAAATTTATAAATAGTTTAAACCAATATCGCTTCTGTCTTTTTATATCTCAACTAACGTCGTCTAAACTATTTAATCGATTATGATGGGGTTTTCAATAATAAAAGGAGCGATAAGTGAGAACGATTATATTAAATATATATTTTATTATACATATTTATAATAAATTCGTATAATTAGGATGTGTCGTTGTAAATAACTCAATTAATTAATTGTTTTATTAATCTTTATTCAGATAAATATGTTAGTCTAAATCTTGTTTAAAAAATAATGTAATAAAAAAAATAATAATATAATTATTAACAATAATAATTTTGTGCCACTTTGTTTATTATTTACTTTTCTAATTTTTAAAATACTCATATAAACTACCAATAAAAATGATATAAAATAAAGTAATATACTTAATACTTTCTTACTAAGCGAACTTCATTTTTTAGTATCTAATTGCACCCCTGTCAAGGCGCGTCGGTTATATGCACTTGATAGAAAAAATATTTGTACCTTCATATTATTGGTAACTACATACATTTGTAGCTACTGTTAACATCCCAGTCTGAAGGTCAACAAGCGCCCGGTGCGGTGTTCTGGCAATCGCTTCATCTCTCAAGAAATGCTCTGGCAAGAAAGTTGCCGGTGGCTCCTGGAACCCCCAAATTTAGATTCTAGATTACAGAGGTGTAATAGTTAGATACTATCTTTGCTGTTAGATGTCGATATCGTTAAATATAAGCCACTCATTACACCGTCAATACTCCACCAATCACTTGATCTCACCTCACACAGCTATCAAGCCCGTATTCTAATATTAAAACCGGGGAATTCCCAATAACCGTTACGTGAAGAGCTGATAAGTAATTAAAGAATCGAATATCAACAACAAGTAACAGTTTAGACAAAACTATATTATCATTACAAATATATAATTACTACTAATATATATAATATTAATATTAATTTAAATAATTGTATTAACTAACATGACTGTATTTTTTTAAATATTGAAAAAGAGTAACTACTGAGTTTCTTGCTGGTTCTTCTCGGTAGAATCTACTACCCGAACCGGTGGTAGCTTCGCTTAATTGTTAAATGACGATTCAAAAATGCTTGTAAAAGCCCACTTGAATAAAGTTTATTCTGATTTTTTTGATTTTTAACTTTATGTAGAGCACTTCATTATTATTCTGTAGAGGAATTCAAAAGTACTTTAATGTATCACCATTACATGACATGTACAACCTAAGGCTAAGGCAAGGTAATGCAGGTTGATGGATTCACGTGCAGCATATTTTCGTTGAAATTAGACACAGGTTTCCTCGCGATGTTGATGACCACAGAGCACGAGATTAATTAAGCACATGACAATTCAGCGGTGCATGCCTGGATTTGAACACACATCGGTACATGATGTATGTTCTAGCCACTAGGCCATTTCGGCTAAAGTATCACCATGTATATAAAGCTTATATATTACTAGATATTTAAATAGGTTTCATTTGAATTGTGTATCATTAAAGTAGTTCATGGTCTTAATGATAGAGGATACTTAGTAGCCCCACTGTTTGCTCCATTATTTGTTTGTGTCTAAGCCGTCTGGCCGCGAGTAGAACCTTATTTCTCCCTATCACACCATCTATAACTGTATCCACGTAATTATTATATTCTTTGATGGAATAGATTCGCCAAATATAGCCGTTCACATTCTCTTGTACCGTCGACACGTTAAATGTAAGATTTTAATATTATTTTATGAATACTTTAAACAAACAATTATAAATAATTGTAAGAAAATGTAAAAATCAGGTGAACATCTCATTTTTACATTGATCGTTATTATGACTCATGAAATAACCCCCCTATACTACTTACAAATTACCCCTTTTATAGATAGAAGATTGGTACATTATTAAGTTGATTTTTTTTTACCTAATAAGTATATAATTATATTTATTTCAAAATAAAAATAATAACCATAATTCACATAAAATGTAAACCAAAACAATTAATTAATACAAATGTTTTAAGATGAGAATTGAGAATTATATGTTTATTTTTATTTGTAAGTGGTTGATCTAATTTATTATGCTGACGGTACTAAACGCATGCGCCGAGAACACGTAAGATGGGCATGACATGCACAACCGCCGCCGGACCTGACATTTCTTCATTAAAATTCTATTAACGGAAGCATTCTCCACTTGTATTAGCTATAACTACTTATAACCAATCAACTTCACCTCAAAATAAACCTTAACTTAACAGCATAAAGTTAAGTTTACATTGATAAAATGTACGCAGATATCTGTTAGCCCAATATGTTACATATATATAATAGATTATAGACTCTCAAGTATTGCAAATAAAGTTAAAAATAGCTTATAACGATCACAGTTTTGACGAATAAGATGAACTGGTCAGGCTTGCAAATCGGAAGTCAATTTATATTTAAAAAGAAAAAATTATTCAAAAATCTGGGATATTGTTTATGGAGAGATGTGTCAATAGACTCGTGTGATCTATATTATATTATTATCTATACTATTATGTTATAAATTTTGAAAGTAGTTTCTGTCTGTCTGACCAAACTGATGAAACGAATTTGATGAAATTTGGTAAGAAGCAAATGTGAACTGTAATGAAAGACATAGGCTACTTTTTTGCTTTTTTTATGGTATAGGTTGGCGGACGAGCATATGGGTCACGTGATGGTAAGTGGTCACCATCGCCCATAGACAATGACGCTGTTAGAAATATTAACTATTCCTTACATCGTTAATGTGCCACCAACCTTGGGAACCAAGATGTTATGTCCCTTGTGCCTGTAGTTACACTGGCTCACTCACCCTCCAGACCGGAACATAACAATACTGAGTACTGTTATTTGGCGGTAGAATAACTGATGAGCGGGTGGTACCTACCCAGACGGGCTTGCACAAAGCCCTACCACCAAGTAAACTGACACGTGAAACAAAAAAGCGCCAACGTTTAAGAGCTTAAACGCGAGCAGAGCCGCGGGCGACTACTACTTTTTAACGTACGTAGTTCAAAGTGTATCATTAGATTGCTGGTATGTTGTAACTATGTCATAATTTTGAAGAACTTATAAAGATTATTGGATGACATAATCGTGAAGTTTAAAATCGAATTGAAATAGAATTGAGGAAAAATTATGTGGTAATTTGTCTATGGAATTGTAAAAAAATATAATAAATATTATTGGTTGCTGAAAGTTCTGATGTAACAGAAGATTTAACGGGTTTTTAATGATATTTCCTTGAGATGAATTGAATGGGAATTAGTGCATTGAGTTCGGACCTATTCTTAATTCAAAACAGTATGAAAACATGAAGAATTAAAAATGTAGTAGGCAGGATTTAGGTTTCAAAAATATGCCCATATTCTTCTTTGGGTTTCATGTCCTTCGCTTTATACCAAATGTCAAATATCATATTCGGCTTTGTGGTTTAGCTGTGAAAACAGGCAGACAGATATTTTCGTATTTATCATATTAGTATAGTTTAAATTTTAGGCGACCACATCATGTAGTATTGAACAAAATATTATTATATATGTAGTTACAATAAAAGTAAAACAATACTACACATACATAACAGTAAAAAAAAACGAATATATATAGCTAAACATAAACAAATAAACTACATGTAATCGAATAATTCCTATATTTAATGCGTAAAAGTCAAGTAAAGTTTCTTACAGTCAGTTACAATATTCTCATAGTTTGTCAAACATTTGGTAGGTATGAAGTATAAAGCCGGCACCGAACCGGCGACCGGCCGCGGAAGCTTGGCAGCCGCCCCCCGACCCGTGCCAAGCTCTTTGCCAGCTAAACTACTCAAGATTTATGCGATTCCAAGCAGCTTGAAATTCGTTTGAATTTGAACATTTTGCATATCGATTTTATGGGAAGTCGACATAAACAATGTGTTCTGCGTTGGGTATAAATTGTCTCTGCTAACGTTTTATATCCGGTGAAATATTTAATGTAACAGATTTTGATCACATTAACTATCCTTTAATATACGAGCTGTCTGTAAGCTGCCTTGTTAGAAATGTGTAAAGACGTCATTCGTTTTTATTAAAGTTGAACGTAGAAAAACCGAATTAAGCACTATAGATAATTGTTAACTATTTCCGCCTGACATGACAGAAGATCAACTAATTATAAAACGTATATAAAGTATAGAAAAATATAAAAAAAAATCCGAAATTTAGAATAATTCTGTAACTAGCAACTTAATCTATAAAAAACACAACAAAATAGGAATGAATATATAAAAAAAAGAAATTTGGTAAGCAATGATAGCAATCGTATGTAAATAGGTGTATCATTCAGCTTCCAACTGTATTTTTAAATGTTGAAAAAGAGTAGCTACTGATTTACTTGCCGGTTCTTCTCGGTAGAGTCTACTTTTCGAACCGATCATAGCTTCACTTAATATAGTTGTTAAATGACGACTCAAAAGTGCTTGTAAAAGCCTACTTGAATAAAATATATTTTATTATAATTACATTATAAAATTTATATGTACATTAAATAAATATAAGGGTCAGTGGTACCGAAAATAAACAACCAAGAGCCTCACGTGCTTTCGAGCTTTTTGGGGTGTCTCGTAAACTACGTCCTAACTGTAAGCTGTCACTAAGACTGCATTCAAATCTCAATAAGTTATAACTCTCAATAACTGTGACAATGGCTATACGAGATGATCACGCTCCATCAAGTATCTTGTTCGCGGGTCGCTACTAAAAATATATTTTACTAGCGACCTGCTCCGGCTTCGCGCGGATACAATACTGCTACTAAATATAGTACAGAATTTGTTTATTTACGACACTACATTACAAACTTCTTAAATTAACAGTGTTTCTTTACTATATTGTCCATATATTATCACTCACCACTCTCTCTATCATTATGTATTAAAAAAAACCGCATCCTAATCCGTTACGTAGTTTCCAAGATTTAAGCATAGAAAGGGATATAGGGACAGAGGAAGCGACTTTGTTATATAGGTACTATGTAGTGATCATGCAGAACTTTTCCAAATTCAATCGTCATTTAAAAGATTAAACAAGATTCAGTTACCGCTACAAGATTAAATTAAATTCAAACCGTTTCAGAACGTACATATTACCGAGAAGTACCGACAAAAAATCAGTAATTACTCTTTTCCGACAATTAAATTACACATGTTAAATACAATACATATTAATATATTTTATCCTGCATGAAAATCAACGAATGTTATTTCTACGTTTTTTTTTATATCAGCTCGTTTATGTTACTCAAGTAACACGTGTATATGTGTAAAGCCCTTCACCGGGAGCGTGGTAACAGTTTAGACACGACCGTTACATAAGTTAGAATCACTGAGCATTACACTGAGCAACCTGTAATGATATAATTTGTAACATAACATCGGTGAGAGGAGGAGAATCGAATATTAAATTATAAAAAAACTGATCATCTGACGAAACTAGAAAAAAATCCTGATGATGTGTTCTTGTGTTTGTATCGTAGTCGCCCGCGGTTTGGCTCGCGTTTTAGGCTGTCGGTTGTCATTAGTTAAGCAAAAAAGTAGCCTATGTCCTTTCTTAGAGTTTAAGTTTGTTTTATAGCAAATTTCATCAAATTCGGTTAAGCGGTTTGGTCTTAAAAGAGCGTCAGGCAGACAGAGTTACTTCCACATTTATAATATTAATATGGATATATATGTATTTATATATAGTGCAAATACTCTGGGTAAATAACCAACCGATATTCTATCGTTAGGCAGCAATATTCAGCATTGTTGTATTAAGGTTTGAAAGGTGTGTCGATGTAACTACCAGCACATTACATAGCTTCTAAGATCCTAAGGTAAGTGGCACATGGATGATATAAGGTACGGTTCTTTTTTTATTATCGTACTCTTGTACTACTTGTCTTTGGGCAGTTGTGACTATTTACAATAAGATCCATTTGTCCATCCCTCTACCTATATCAATAAAAAATAAAAATATATCGTAGTATCTATACATATTTTGGAGTGTCTGTTTGTAATATTAAAATAGCCCTTTTTTACTCAATGCATATGTATCTTTGGTATATATATCAAAATTCATTCTTTTCCATTTTTGTAGTAATATCTGTGTGTCTGTTTGTTCCGGCTAATCTCTGGAACGGCTGGACCGATATTGACGGGACTTTCACTGGCATATAACTGATATAATAGGGAGTAACTTAGGTTACAATAATGTTTTTTTTTTGATAAATTCAAACTCGTTCAAGGTCGCGGGCACAGCTAGTAATTATATATGATTATGTATATGATTTCCAATAAACATATTATTCGCAATACCTACACGTATGCAACCTTGATAGTCAGACAATCGAGTTATTGCCCCCGCGTGAATTGTAAACATCGTAAAAACATTAACAAAAAACTATTAAATAGCTCGATAAATATCACCACGCGACTCGATTTATGCATTTTGTTTAATAATATTTATATCAGATATTGAACAATACAATTTTTTTTATTTTTTATCGATATTTAAAATAATGTAAATATCCCACAGCTGATCAAAAAGCTACATCTCCTCAGAGGGTATTTAGCCACACTGCCCCTGGATTGGCGGTTTTGGATGTGTCAGATTTTCATCCTCGGATGAAAATTTTGGCGCCGGAACAGGTGATGAAATAAAAACCACATATCAAAGTCATCGTCTCGTGAAACACGTCATAGCAATAACGCATGTTTGTATTGGAACGTCCTTTATGATCTGTTCAACCCAATTGCCCATTGTGGCTCTAATTTATATTTAAACTGAATTTTATTTAATAGATTACAAAAACAACAGGCTGTAAATTTTCCACTGATGGGCGAAAGACTCCTCTCCCTTTTGAGGAGAAGGTTTGGAACATATTCCACCACGCTGTTCCAATATAAAATAAATTGTGTTAATTGTACATTTAGTACATATAAAATAATTGTGTAAGAATTTTGTTACGAAGGTTTTGATTTGTTATCATAATGTTGAACACTATCCTTTTTGTATACATAGTAGATATAGTAGAGACTCTATGGACAACGGGCATTACTATAAATAAAAAAAAATCAAAAAAAACATTACTTTGGGATTTTTTTCTAGTCTTCCTTCCAAATCAAAATGCCAATAAATGTTTATATACTTTCTTTCACATAAAAATAATATATGTAAGTTCATAACGATCTCAAAACGATTTTAAATTATAAAGACACGTGCGATCCCGAGCGATATCTCCAAAACATAGAGTCGGACGCATTCACGAACTTTTTTTCGCGTCTGGTAAACCCGGTCATTAATTCGCGATTATGTCAAGCATCGAGTTACTGTTACTAGCGCACTCGGTAAGGATTGTATCACATGAATTTTTTTATCTTGCTTTAAAAAAGACGTTTAAACGTCAATAGATGGCGCTGTTTTTAACTCTTAAATTTAATACATCATCATCACATCATTAACAGATTGTAAATTTCCCACGGCTGGGCTAAGGCCTCCGTTCTGTGGTATTGCAATATGACAGAATTTCTTTGAAATTAGTCACAGGCTGGTTTCCTCACGATGTTTTCACGACATTTTCTGAGCACGACATGAATTACAGACACAAGTTAAGCAGATGAAAAGTCACTGGTGCTTGCCTGGGCTTGAACCCATAAACATCGGTTAACATTCACGCGTTCTAACCATTTGACCATCTCGGCTTAGTACATCAATATTATATAAAAAGTTTACTTGGATTTTGATGTATTGTATTTACGATTTTCTAAATATATTTTAGGTGAGCAGATCAATGGAGCACCTGGTATGATAAGAGTTCGCCGCCCATAGATATTGGTACTTTTACTAACTCTATACAAATCACCTAGGAAAGTTTGGAACTAAGATACCTGTCTTGTGACTATAGTTACACTGGCTCACTTACCCTAAAAACTGGAACACAATATATTACGTATTGCTGTTTAGCGGTTGACTATTACATAAACAGCTAAGTTATACATTGAATAAATTAAAAAAAATAGATAATTCTGCACGTTTTATGCAAATATTGCGTTTGTAGTCACCCTTATATGAATAGAGGTTTCGTCTACTGTTAGTTATTCAGATGATAGATGTTATGATACACTTGCTTGCACGTGCTAAAAGCTTACGTCGAAATAATTTCGCATATGTGCAGTTGAATGAGACGAAATCAGAGTCTAGGTAGAAATAATCTTAAATAGTGGGTTCATTCAAAATATTTTTGGGATTTTCGAAACCTGTGAGGTTTTGAACGATTAACTTTTTTTTTCTTATACAGCCGTAGTACCGCTCTCTAACCGGCCAGTAACTTTTTTTATCTCTCTAATATTAAATATTTGTTAAATCGCAACAATTTAGTAAATTGCAATAAAGAATCCTGTTTATTGTTCTGCTACACTGGAGCTTTTCAAAATGAGACCATTATCGATTCTCTACATACAGCTATCGTCCCATAATCACTGGGTGAAAATCGGTTTACGATATTAACATATATAATATAATATATTACGTATTACCAAGTTTAGTTTATACTTGTGTTAATCATGTGTCATTGTTTTATTCGAGTTAAAATGGCATATACAGAATGTAAAAAAAAGATGTCAGTATACTTAGTACACATTTATTAATATATCTTGTTAGGGCTTTCTGTAATTCCGTTAAGGTAGGTACTACGATCATATCTCATTTTCTTCTACTATTCACAACACTTATCTACCAGTATTATTTTGCTTATATACCTACTACATATTTAAAAGTAAAAGAAAATGATTATTTTTATAAAAAAAAAACTCACTATTTTTGTATATATGTATTATTTTGGATTAAAATTGTGTATGAACGCATGAGAACACATTACCACAGAGACATTTTATCGTGTAAGATACACAATGAACTATTTGTATGTGTAACTCCTCAGCCTCTTGACAATTGTTCTCGAATTCAAATTTCGAACGTGAAATAATTTGAATTAAAAGATTGTGTCCGACTAATTTCTTTCGATTGCCAATCTTAGTTCGATATTTAAAATGTACATATATGCATCTATTAAAATAAATGACTACGCATGTTTTTATTTCGTCTAACATGTATTAATATAATTATCGATATTATAAGTGCAGAAAAACTAGCGATTAGTGGAGACGAATGATTGAAGATGCGAAATGGTTCAGTTCAATAATTATTCAAAAAAAGAGATTATTTTTATACTTATACTTTTTTGTAAATAATTGAAAAACTTTTTTAATTGAAAAAAATATTTACTTTTTTAGTCCTTGATTTTGTGTTCATGTTTTTAATGCGGTCTTGAAATCATAGCATATCAGTGTGTACGCTAAAACATTGGTTTTTTATTGGTTTTTCATCTAAAATGATTTGAAATTCCAATTGATAAAAAAATATATAAATATGAGTGATATAATTTAGTACCGACATGATTTTCAATCTGCACCAACATTGATTTTGCCCACACAGCGCAAAATTTCATCTAAACAACAACGAAAATTACAATAATGAAATACTGAAATCAAAACACAAATTACTTAAGTAAAATTTTTAAACCACCCATGAAAGCTTATTCAAATATCCTCTACAATAAAAAATGCATACATATATATTCGCTAGCAGTCATGTAAATCTATAAATATTTATTTACCTTCTATTTTATTAATTAACGCACAATTTTGCTTCCGCAAACGTTTTAATTGATTTGACAGCCAAAGATTTATCATTAAAATTATTACGATTAATATATATGACGTTTATAGAATATAATTCCAGTTATCGTAATGTCCCGTTCAAATAGCGATCACTGATTGGCTTATCGTTCCCGCGCAACAATCTGATTGGTCAGATCTTTTGCGTAGGCGCAGTGAAAATTAATTTCTCTATTATTGCTGATTGTTATCGTTTAGTATGATAATATTTATGTTTCATTAGATAACTTCACACTTAAATACTTCTGTGGACATATTGTAATTTATAAACATGAGTTACAGGCCTTAATGATCATTAAAAGCGCAATAAAGCCGTTTAGTCTAAATTAAATGCAGTTGTTTTTTTTTTCAAGTAAATATTTAAACGATGAACTGTGAATTAATCAATTAATTCTATATGAAGGTAGGCATAACTGTGAATATTTCAGATACGTGCTTCAGAATGTTAACTGATGAAAAAATCGTTTCCGATTAATACTATGAAGCTTATGTTTAAAGTGGAAAAGAAAAGCCGGGATTGAACCTGCGACTTTTACATTGCTATAGCTATTGTATTTTTTTGTGATAGGTGGCAAACGAGCAGGAGGCTCACCTGATGGAAAGTTACCACCGCCATGGGCATCTGCAACACCGGGGGGCTTGCAGGTGCGTTGCCGGCCTTTAAGCAAAGTGTACGCTCTTTCCTTGAAGGTTCCCGTTTCGTTTCGTAAAAACCGGCGAAAGCTGGTTCCACAGAGTGGTTGTGCGAGGCAGAAAATTATTTAATTTTATAATTCGAATATGATTTTTGTTTATCGAATAGTATTACGAGCTATTGTGTAATGTATTTTATACTTTAATTATAACAGTATAAGATTATTTACTTACAAACACTTTATAAAACCATATTTCATATTCTATAATTAATAGCAATGAACTTTTCGCATATTAATTATAATTAAATATTATTTCATACGAATATACAAAAATATTGTCTAAAATCATACATGCAGTATAATCGAGGATAACAAGTTACCGAATATGGAATATATTGCATAATTATATGTGCCTTCACTTCATATTTCCTTGTGCGTCAATTTCTTGCTACAAGCACAATGTTCCGTTCACCTGCGCACGCGCCTTCTAGCGAACGTAATATTTAAAAACAACAAATATTTTCAAGCGAACGAAAAAAATATATCTGTCTCTTTCCCCCGTTTGTTTGTTTAAATTATTTATAGAAATGGCACGATCGATTTTTTTGTTAGCCCCCTTAAAGTTGGAAATTCTAACAATCATTCCATGTGTGATGATTGCAGGTTCAAACCCAGGCAACCACTGATATACTATATGTACCTAAAATTTGTGTTTATGATGCATCTCGTACTCTACTATATATCTTCATATTAGTGCTCCTTTGGAATAATATGGAGATATATGATCCCAACCTCTTCCAAAAAGGGAAAGGAGGCGTTTTCCCAGCAGTGGGATATTTACAGGTTGTTAGTTTACGTTCACTTTAAAATATTTCTAGACTGCGCATTTTTGCGGCCGTGCGTTAATAATCAGTCATGATAAATGGATTTTATACAAAAATATATCAAGCATAAATTGTAATTTACACTGCGGAAATAAATAAGAACTAAAAATTTATTTTTACCAAGAACCGATAAATAAACATAGCTATTAAAATATTTACCGATTATCTCCATAAGCTGATACAATAAGCAAATAAAATTAATTAAAAAAACAATTACTACTTAAATATATAAAAACTTTTTATTGATATAAATTCATTGTTCCGTCTTAAAATTTTTTTGTCATTTTTATTGTAACCGCTGGATAGACTTATTTAAGCTTTTCCCGCGTATGAAGCGATGTGCCTTGTGGGACGCCGGCTTCAGGAGTTTTTGAAGCCCTTGTCCAGCAACTCTCGCTTTCCAATATGGCGTGTATCAACCTCGGTAACGAGAGGTCAGACCTGATAATTATAAAAGCCTCGAGGGCCCCAAGTGGTACATTTTATCAAAGCGTGGCACGCCATATTCCAATTGCGCCACACTCGTAGCAAGTGTATATTACCACACTAGCCTGGCTTCAAACCACTTCACTTTGCCTCCCCTATCGTGGCCTGTTGTGAATAATCCAGGTACGAAAATCCAGAGCCTCGACTCACCACACCACCGTTTGGCGGTTAACGCCCTGACCCATACATGTCCCTTGTGCCTGTAATTACACTGGCTCACTCACCCTATAAACCGGAACACAACAATACTGAGTACTGTTAAACTGGTACTGAATAACTGATCAGTGGGTGGTACCTACTCAGATGGGCTTGCACAATGCCCTACCACCAAGTAGGGCTACAATTAAATTTTTATTTATGTATTCAATTATACATATAAAATGACAGAACTTTGCTTTGTAATTAGAGAAGTATGTATAGTATGTTTTGTAGTGTGTGTGATGTGTGTGTGTATGTCGCTTTGTACAAACTAATTTAATTCATAAAATACCTGTGTTTCAACAACAACAACAACAGCCTGTAAATTCCCACTGCTGGGCTAAAGGACTCCTCTCCGTTTGAGGAGAAGGTTTGGAACATATTCTACCACGCTGTTCCAATGCGGGTTGGTGGAATACACATGTTTTACAATTTCTATGAAATTTGTCACATGCAGGTTTCCTCACGATGTTTTCCTTCACCGCTGAGCACGAGATGGATTATAAAGATAAATTAAGCACATGAATCAGCGGTGCTTGCCTAGGTTTGAACCCGCAATCATCGGTTAAGATGCACACGTTCTCACCACTGGGTATTGTCGACTCACTTGTGTTTCGGTTTTGTTTAAATAATTGTGTTTCGGTTTGAAGAGGAAGTAGGTCTTACAAGCAATGACGTTCGGATACACGAATTATTCGTTCAGATAATTGAGGGTTCTGATAATCGAAGTTCTACTGTATACAAATGGTCGGTCATTCACAAAAATACGGAATCCAGTTACAATAACATACATGTATTTAACTCAAAAATTTGTAAATGCGAAACTGCTTTGCGACATATTAATTAAACTTTAACTGTCATACTTTTTATTTTTATTGGTTTTGTTGTTGTATTTATGTTTTTACTTATTTTTTGGTTTATTTCATAAAGTGTTGTTTTAATTGCTTATTTCCCTGATAAATAAATAATAAATATATATTTTATCTCACCGCTTATAACATTGATTAAATAAAAGGTGTAAAATGCGATTTAAACAGTATTAACTTATAATAATAAATTTAAAATTAATAATTAGTTTGAAGGTTCTAAAATCTTAAGGTCCGTTAATATACATATTCTTCGACAAAAATTGAACCTGCAACCGTGTACGTGTCAGTTGCAGAAATAAAATAAAAAAAAAGTTGCGAATTTTTCGACATGCATTGATTTTAATTTATATAATACTTAATTTATTATATCAGACAGGAGCAATTTATTCAGCAGTAATAATAAAGTCATTTAAAAATAACCATTCTATCACTAATGAATGGTAACACTCGACTGAATAAAAAAAAATGGCCGCAGATCATTTATAATGATCTACTTATAAAAAGTAACCCCGAAGTCCATCGATCAAGACAACCGTTAGATCGAAATCGACTTTTTAGGCTCCTTATTTTGTGATTCGTTCTGCTATACTTTTAGAATAAACTCTTTCTCCTGTGCACGCGGTGAGTGTTGTGACATGTTAACATTTTTTCGTACAGCTTCATCTGACAGAGTCAACGTCCGCTGAAAGTGTTGTGATGCGAGGCGTCATTCATTCGAAACGTTCGTTCGTTCGAAAACGTTCACTGTGTAAGGATTTTTTATAATGTTAGCTACATTTCTTTTGGCGATTAAAACTGTGTCCTCTTAATAAATTTTAACAATGAAATAGTGTTTTTTATATGGTACATTGTTTAAATATTTAATATTTAAAGTAACATATAACAACAACAGCCTGTAAATTTCCCACTGCTGGGTTAACACCTCCTCTCCTCTTGAGGAGAAGGTTTTGGAACATTTTCTACCACGCTGTGGGTTGGTGGAATACACATGTGGCAGAATTTATACACATGCAGGTTTCCTCACGATGTTTACCTTCACCTAGCACGAGACACGAATTTGAAACACGAATTAAGCACATGAATATTCAGCGGTGCTTGCCTGGGTTTTAAGCCGCAATCATCGGTTAAGCACGTTCTAACCACTGGGCCATCTCGACTCTATCACATATAACAGTTGAATGCTACTCAATACTTTTTAACTCGCTTGATTTCTTTATTGACACGTTATGACTTGGCCATTGATCTCGTGCCAACATAAGTTTTGATAAATATATGTGCATACATCTGAGTGGTTACCTTAGTATAATATTAATTTGAAAGTTTGTGACGATGTATGAATGTGTATCACACTTTTAAGCAAAAACTACTGAATGGTGTTAATAAAACTACTCATATTTCAGAATAATAAAGTAATAAATAAATTGGAAAAAGCGAAATATATACTTTAAGAATCTTTAATAATATTATAAGGATACAAATTGTGTTTGTTTGTATATAAGTAATCACAGGAACTGATAATTGATGCTATCCTGTTTTTTTCACTGATAGAAAATTACGTCACGTCTGAGTACTTATATAATCTGTATTAATAAACTGTTCTCGTGCGAAACCGGGCAGGGTGGCTTATTATAAAATAATTGTTATCGTTTTAATACATTTAATTGATATAAATGCAAGACTAAGATCAGAAATCAAATGAAACCAACAGCAGCGAAAGAGTAAATGCAGATTCATTAATACTAATCATAGTTACTTCGCAATAGTTTACTAATTAAGTGTGGTCGTTCCTTTACGAATAATGTTGATAACGCAAGTCTGACTGATTACTTAATTTCTACTTCAAAATTATGAAATATAAAAATATATATTAGAAATGAAACTTATTATTTAATAATCTTGAGCCGAGATAGTCCAGTGGTTAGAACGCGTAAATCTTGACCAATGATTACGACCACCTTCTACCCGTGACCACGAACCCTGTAAAGTGCTCGAAACGTCGGGATGTTTAAAATAATAAATATACGCGATTCAAATCCGTTATAACTAGTTTTATTTAAACGATGATTGCGAGTTGAAACCCAGGCAAGCACCACTGAATTTTCTTAATTTGGTTTTATAATTCATATCAAACTAGGAGGTGAAGGAAAACATCATGACAAAACCTGCATGAGTCTAATCTAGTAGCTGTTGCACTGTTACTATTAGAGCTGGTTCTTGGCTCTATAAAGGGATACTTAAAATTTAAAACAAATCGTGTTCTATTTTATATACGCGATGTAATCGATCATATCCATTATTCGTTTACAAGATTGAATTTGGAATTCTCTCTTAAGTAATTCATCGATAAAACATCGCTTTAAAGTGAATTAAGTCGTATATTCTTATTAAAATATATCGAAGCGCTGCAGCGAGAATTATTTAAAATTATTCGATTTATATTATATGCGTTCAAAAAGTTTTCCTTGGTTAATTTCTTCATTGGCACGTTGGCCGGCTGTTGGCTCGGTGCCAACGTGCGTGATGAATTTATGTGCGTGAACAGTCTTGAACACTGTATGTTAGCTTTCTTCCGATTAAAATATAAAGTAAAATGTTCTTTTTCCTTGATTTATATTGTCGGAACTAAGTTGAAATTTTAAAAGTTATTTATTACTTGTATTTATTTTTTATTTTGATACAAAGACATAAAAATATTGTCTCGATTTTATTTTATATTAACAGATTACTTTTATATTTACAGCAAACGATTCTATATATAGGTATATCATAAATGACCAGGATGTCATCAATGATTAGGAGGCTCATGTGGTTGGAAGTGACCACCACCGCCCATGGACATCTGACTACCCCGGAAGGCTAGCGTGGTTGTTAACCTTTAAGAAGTGAGTAGTTTTCCTGAAGGTTAACAAGTCGTATCAGTTCGAAAACCCGAAGTGAAAGATGGTTCCGCAGATTCGATGTGCGAGGCAGAAAATAGCCTTAAATATTGCGCTGATTTGGGTTTCCGGACATCGACGTGGTGAGGATGAAATATGTAATTCGGACGAAAAATGCAAAGGTGATATTCAACAGCTAGAATTAATCCTAATAATTTCTCGTAAAAGTTTACCGTGAAACGTGTTGTAGAGAAATCCAATAGTACGCAAAGACTAAGGATGAAACAGATCGATATGAGCTTTATTGTCGATAGTTCGTTCATCTGTTTTTGAGTATGATCAAACAGCAAAAAGTGGTACGGGGTAGCAATCGCCCAAAGGCGAGAGCAAGTGCGTCATATGGGACCAAATTTGCGCCTTGTATATTATTGTTGGGCGATGGGCTGAGGCGAGGTACGGTCTAGCTTTAATAGATTAAATTGAAGATGTAAACGGATGAAGGTAATACTCCTTGATGCTCATAGTTCCAATAATAATTTAATTAAATTAACATAACCTATCTGTGTAATTTAATAGATAAGAATGAGTAACTTCTAAGTTTTTGCGATCTTAGCTTGTAGAATCTAAATTCCAAACGAGCGACAGTCTTACATTCACTTTAAACCTGTAAAATGTTAAACGTTAAAGTGTGCTTGAATAAAGTTCATTTTAATTTGGATTACATTTTATGATTGACATGACTGGATTTTTAAATGTTGAAAAATAGTAACTACTGATTTTAATGCCGGTTCTTCTCGGTAGAATCTACTTTCCGAACCGTGGTAACTTCACTTAATATAGTTGTTGATTGACGATTCAAAAGTTCTTGTAAAAGCCTACTTGAATAGAGTATATTTTGATTTTTATTTGTTTTACTATATATAGCTAATTAAGATTATTGACTATTTATTTACGAATACAAAATATGATTTAGAGTCTTCATGCCTGAAAGTTAGTCTGGTTTGAAATAATAATAACGTAACTGACTTTTTCAAATTAATAAAGGGCCCACTTTAAATCCGCTAGAGAGCCATACGTCGGGACACTCGCGATAGAAAAAGAGAAAAAGCACCTCGTCCACAATGCTCGTATTGCGTATGAGCGAAGTTGCATTCGTTTTGTATAGTTTCATGAACAACGGCATCAACTATTCATAATAATTAGAGAAAGAGATAGATACATAAAAACATACAATGTATATATTTTTTTTTGTCAAAGTTAGGAGAGCTAACGATATTTGTACACCACTTCCCAGAGACGTTCGAATCGTATGAAATTTTTACCAATGCTCGCATATCCAATGCGCTACCAAACTTGGGAACTGAGATGTTATGACAATATAGCTACAGTGATTCGCTCATTCTTCCAACCGGGACACAACAGTAATACTTGTCTGCTTTTGTTTTCTTCCAAAAATTAAATAATTTCTTATCTTCCAAAAATTTAAATTATTTAAATGGATAATAAAATTTCTGTTATGGCTGAGTCATTATATTTGTTTAAAAATTGGGTATGGAAACTTTATGCAAAATTTTGAACAGTGATAGGGATACGTTAATTTGGAGTCCTTGAACATGGTCACTGGGTACCTATTCCTTAAATCTTGTACTCCGACACATCTCAAATTGAGATTGAGATTCTCAATCTTCAATGCTGTTCAAACCTATACCATTGAATGTTACCTATATTAATTAAGATAAGTCGATGGTGTAACTTATACACTAAAAATGTCTTCTATCAATTTCCTAGCAATGATCGACTACTAAGAATTCCTTTACATAAAATACCAAATATAAGGCAAGACAGGGTTCAAAGTGGGACCTCTAAATCTGCATCCAGATCAGCAAGGCAGCTTCCTATTATTACCAGTATCACGAGTAACAATTGCGTGTCTGATAATAGTTCAGAAAGCCATCGCATTGAACTATAAATCCGTCAATGGTTGGATCGCAGCCAGTACACACTTAACGCCTCGGTTTGACTTGCACTTTATTGGAATTGTTGTTGCTTTAAGTTGATTTTTTAATATTATTGTAGCTATAAATCGCTTTTAACTATGAATCAACTCTACTAAAATATAAATCAAGAAGATTTTAGCAAATTGATAGTTTATTAACGTTACTTTGATTACAGACACTTTTTACCTAGTAATTAACTTACTAAGGTTATTCTAATCTAAAGATTTTGAGTTTATACGCTGCTCGTATGCAGGTACATAATGAAATTATTTCATCTTACACAGACAGGTTTCCTAGTGTTGTTTTACTTGACCGCTGAGTATGAAATTTATAATAAACACTCGAAAATTTTGTTGGTGTTTGGCCGGGTATGAACTCGCAGTATTCGGTTAAGATTGCCTATTTAAAAATCACTCGACACTCCATACACTACATCTAGAAGTTTAATCAATGTAAGTTGGGTTTAGTAATTTTCAGATTATCGAATGTAGAAGTATAAAAGTCACATATTTTTATTCTATAATGACAAAAATAACAAGAAGAAAGAAGAATTGAAAATAAGTTATTAGGTATAATCCCAACAGTATTAGCTGATTATAACACTGTTAGTAAAATTGTAGAAGTAAATTCGTCAATATTGGCAGTATGCCAACTCTTCTTAGCGCCTTTTGATACAAATTTATTTCTTATGTTTATTCATATGTTTCCTCATAATACTGTAAAATAAACGGAACTATTTTATTAATACAAGATACATCTTTGTGAGAAGTTTTAGTCCAGTAGTCATTTGTACCTGTTATTTTATATAATACTAGCGATCCACCCCGGCTTTGCACGGGTATAATGTTGATATTAAATATACTACAGAATGACTTTATGTAGAAATTTCACAGCTTTTTTGCCAATAAACAATACAAACCGCTTTGTCACTACATTCAAATTCTGTTATATTTTTGAAAATATGAATTTAAATAATATGCTGTTTAGGGCTATAATAAATTTACAATGCATAAATGGATAAGAATTAATGCTGTACTGCTTAAGATCGCTTTGTCAGTAAGCCATTATTTCTCGTAAAAAATAAAGGATAAAAAATTGTTATTGTGGGTTATCCCTAAGAGATAAACACACATCGCGGACTTTTTTGCAAACTTTTGAAGGTGTACAATACTGTACATTATTTTGACCTATCTCATAAGGTGTAACCAATGTTTGCAATGTAAGCGCAAAAAAAGTGTTTACTTACGACAACACATAAGAAACCTCTAAAATGGACAGTGTTTCTATATTATATTATGGATGTACTATATATACCCCTATATATGTAAATAAATATATGTAAACCCTCCTTTTGAATTACTTTATGCAATGAAAAAAAGAAACCATCAAAATTATCTACGTAATTCAGACAACCCACAAAAGAAAGCGACTTTGTTTGATACTTTTATACAACATGTAAATATGTTTAAAAAACTTCTATACATGTGATGCTTCTAGCATCTCACCTTGGAAATAAGAAACATTAACATTATATCCTTTCGAAAAGTGGTTCGGTACCGCCTGACGGCTAATTTTAGCGCCGCGCGCGCTCATTGGTTAAATCAAATAGCGCGCGCTTTTCCGGCTTCCTGTTACACACTTCCGTCCCCGTTCACGACATATTCACAGCAAGAGGAAATACGTCAAACATCAATAATATTTAAATTATAATATTCATTGTCAAGATTTTATTTATTTTTTTATATTTATTTTTTATTTATTTATATTTATTTATTGCGAATAATAAGATACAAATGAACGTAATAATATTAACTGGTAATTTTTTTTGTTTTCGTTTATTTAGTAACAGTAAATAATACTCAGTATACCGAACATCGGACAAAGTATAATTTAAACGAGAATTTATGTCCACAATGATATTCTATATGAAAATAAATTTACAAACAGCACAAGCAAATATATTAAATTGTATTTCATTACGCAATCACTTTCATTAATATGACATAGTTTAAATATTTGCGTGCATCGAAATATTAGCAGACCGCCTGTCATGACCTCTATTTACACCAACGATAAATATTATATTCTAATGTGGGGCGGACAAGTGACAGGAGTTAAATTAAATTACATTTGTTACGTATATTAAGCTGGTCTCACACCTACGGGTATTAAATGATACATAGCACAAATGTATCAATGCATCTTAAGAATTTTTCAAGAAATAGCATTAAGTCTTCAGATTTATTGAAGGGAGTATTAAGTAGTAAGGCCAATTGTGGAATCTTTTTAGAATTGTTTCATATTCGTTTAAGTTTTAATGCATGTTTTAAAAACAAGGGAAATAATGAACGACATCTTTTAGTTTTATTTGATAAGGAACAAGACCCAAGCCTCGCTAAGGGCACTTCTTCATTGTGAGGAGAAGGTTAATAGTTTATTCCACCATGCTTTCACCAGTGAGGTCAACTTCAAGCTACCGCTGTTACCTTTGATTTGAACCCGTAATCTTCATATAAATTTCTCGTGATATAATCATAACCATATTGACCTCTAATTGACTATTCGAACCACAAATTATTTAAATATTACGCCTTGTAAATACACATAAGCGAAATAAAAAATTACACGAAATCACGAAACTATTGGTGCGATTGACTTGAAATTTTCCAGTTACACTTTTGGCGACAAAGGCACTTTGTTAGTTGGAAAATTTATACTTCAAGAAAGGGTATGAGAGTTGTGACTTTGTCTGAATTTTATCCGTACCAAATTGAGACTGACAGTTAGTATTTATAAAAAAATATACTACACGAGATGGACCAGTGGTTAGAACGCGTGCATCTTAACCGATGATTACGGGTTCACGGAAAGCACCACTGAGTTTTCATATGCTTAATTTGTGTCTGTAATTCATCTCGTGGTGAGAGAAAACGTCGTGAGGAAACCTGTACGTGACTAATTTCAACGAAATTCTGCGACGTGTGTAACAACAAAACCATATTGGAGCAGCGTGCTGGAATACCCTCCAATCCTTCTCCTCAAATGGAGAGGAGGTCTTAGCCCAGCAAATTTACAGGCTGTTGATATTACATACACATGTAATTCAATCTTTCACCGGCCACTTTTATTGAGTTTGTTATTATGGCATTATTAGAAATCGCCTCGACTCAAAGATTCAAGGTTATTTTTCTTCATTAGATTCTTACAAAAATATTAGTGATACGAGTATATTAATATATAGAATGCATTAGGGTACTTTTGGTGCAAATAACACGAACCTACGGACTAAAAACGTGAAGAAAAACAGCCCAAAACTCAAAGTATTCAAAGACAAGACTGTTTTTTTTATTCATGGCTTGTGGGTGATCTTATTGTGGTGACGCGTTTCTTAACGCGACATAAGTTTCGTCATGGCAACGAGCCAGATGCATTTATGATAGTTACACTGGAGAAATAAAGCATTTTTTCTCAAGATACATTTCACAAGAGTTTTTCATATGAAAATGTGATTTTATATATATATACGTTAGCATTATTATCGGTAGGTAGACCGTTTTATAGTTCCAACTAATGGTAAGTGGTCACAACCATCAATAGATATTGGAGCTGTAATATTAATGATTCTTTAAATCACAAATGTGCCACAAAGCTTTTGAACTAAGATGTTACGTCCCTTGTGCCTATCATTACACTGACTTACCCTTCCTTAACCGGGACACAATAATACTAAACGTTGCTGTGTGGTGGTACTTTATCTGTGGAGTGGGTGGTACCTACGCTGTACAATTTGCGCAAAGCTTTACCACCAAGTAAATAAAGTAAGGAAGTAATCTGTGCTATTGACAGGTTACAATATCTCAACGATATGGATCTCTTATTTTTCGACACTTGTGTGCGGTATCGTAGCGTAATCTTATAACAGTATTTAACCTTTCTCAGTAAATAAAGGATCCATCATATTTTTTTCTTAAATTAGACCTGAGAGGCTTAGAATTACTTGCCTGTAACTTCCAAATAAAACTGCTATAAGCCAGAAGTTTAGATGTGAAACGGCTTGGAATTCGGCAATCGTAAGACTAAATGTCAGTGAGTCTGATTAACTCCAACCGCCGCAGTTTCAGTGGTTTTTGTTACTTATCGAGCTAAAGTCTCAACTTCGACGAGGTCTGAGAGTTATTGGGAAATTATCTAATCTTATTAGGAAATATGGGTCTTTTCTGTCAAGAAATATTATGTCAACCAGTCATTCTGAACTGCCCATTTCAGAAGTGACCAGTGATTATTTTAATTGGGGAAATAGAGTGCATATGTTTTACACTCACTTATTTCCTGTAAAATCTCTTTTCCTTATCCGTAAATATAATATTATTGTATCTATTATAGTACACTTAAGTGTTGCTGTCCATATTTGGCGCAATCTTTACTTCACCATAAATATATTAATTTATTGGTTAAATATTTAATAATAACTCAAAACAAACAACATACCTTCGTAATTATGGAATGTACTTTAATTTCTTAAATTAATTTTAAGCCAGTTCCAAATAACCGATTAATTTTTAGGAACTAAGATGCCTTGTGCCACTGGCTCACTCACCCTTCAAACCCGCACACAACAATACTGCGTACTGTTGTTTAGCGGTAGAATATCTGATGAGTGGGTGTTACCCTCCACGGCGGGCTTGCACAAAGCCCTACCACTAAGTGAAATTTTAATACAAGAAATATTAGTTTAATTTTCTACAAATTTCGTAACAATTAAATAATTATGGAATGTATACATTTATAATACAAGTAATCAATTTAATTTATGTCACTGACAATTCGCAGTGATTATATTTATGTTCACGGAAGTAGAGATACATAATTTAACGAAATTAAATTACATGTCTGCGCGCGTGTGCGTGAAAGGCTGTAGTTACAACCGAACACGAATACTTGTATAACACACATAGAAATATGCATTATAAAATTGATTATCGGGTTTAAATCAATTTTAAGTTTGGTATCTTATGACGACCTCTGTAGTCGAGTCGTGTGTACACAGGTTTTCATGGGTTGAGGTTCCCGATCAACAACAACAGCCTGTAAATTCCCACTGCTGGGCCAAAAGCCTCTTCTCCCTTTGAGGAGAAGGTTTGGAACATATTCCACCACGCTGTTCCAATGCGGGTTGGTGGATTTCACATGTGGCAGAATTTCTATGAAATTTGTCACACGCAGGTTTCCTCACGATGTTTTCCTTCACCGCTGAGCACAAGATGAATTAAAAAGACGAATTAAGTGCATGAATCAGCGGTCCTTGCCTGGGTTTGAACGCGCAATCATCGGTTAAGATGCACGCGTTCTAACCACTGGGCCATCTCGACTCTAAGTTCCCGATGTAAAAAAAAGTCATTAGTTTTCTGTGTTCGTGGTACCGTCGATACTTCTGATTTTCCATAACACAAGTGCTTTAGCTACTTACAATAGGATCAGAGTAATGTATGTGATGTTATCCAATATATATATATATTTTTTATAACGCATAAATGTTCATGGTTGTGACGTCACACTAGTTAACTAACAAAAATGATGCGTATACAGATATGTATGTATGGGTGGTGGATGATAGCCGGTCATCGCAGTAAGTGCAAACGGCACAGGGGACTGTAGGACCCCCTTTCATCTCCTGTACCTGTCTGTTATTGTAAATACGCTTTCATTAGCTGTGATTGTGTGTGTAATAATATTACATGCTTTTTATCTTATCTATCTTTTTATGTAATACAATCATATGATAGTAATATCATTGTTATTACCATATTATTGTAGTCCAATAAAAAGTTTTTGATAATTATATAAATCTTAGTTTATATTTATTTTTTGAAAGATTTAAAATGTTTTTACATATATCTTTATGTAGTAGGTAAGTCGATTTACGTTTATTTGTATGATTAACTTAGAATGAACAGATGAGAGATTATTATTATATATTGTAGGCAACTTTAACTAAGTACTACCAATTTCGACGACCACTAAGACAACCGCAAACATCAGCTTTTGCTGCGTATTCACTTCTAATATTCAGCTGGCTTTACAAACACGAACCTAGGAACTCGATTAAAATATATAAATGATAAAGATGCATATAGTCATATTAAAACGAATATATCACCCAAACAAATATTGTTTCATAAAATTTATATTAATTTTAAAACATCAAGAGGTTCTTTAATATCCATAGTAATTCAATTCCATGCCTAATTTCTCGAATCAAATTCTAATACTCTCACAACGGCAGCAATTAGGGGCAAACAGGGTACGTCAAAGTTGAGCCCCCACCCTGAGCTGCAATTTTTTAAGGGGGCACCACCCAGCCTGTTTGGTGACGCTTGCACCTCACGGTATGGACGCTTTGAAATGGTATGTTTTTTTAATAAATATTTCTGGTAAATATTCAAACGTATTGACTTTTATGAATTTATGTATTGAAATCTATTATAAATCGATAATATATGTGCATAATGATATCCTTGTAGAATTATTATCGTCTGTATGACAAACCTAACGCTTAAGTATGATTTGACAACGTTATGTGCATTGTCAAAACTTCGAACAAAATAACAACAATAATATATGTATATTTAAAATTAATTACAGAACAGTATATTGTATAGTATATTGTCATAAAAAAAAACAATTATCAATTAGGTACTTTGTGCCAAACAAAAATTCTTAATTTAAACAAATCGCCCAACAGCCATTACGCGCCGGCAGCATTACACCCGCGTCCATTTAGACGTGGCGATTTTTTCCCGGCCGCATGTTTCATTTATTTCGCTGCACACATGCGCTCGATCAGACGGCTCGATCGATCCAGCGTCCATCAGGGTGCCCGTAATGTACTATAACCATTGTACACACTTCCGACTTACGTACATATTAACATACATACACATTACTTTGTATGTGTGCCTTTTTTAATATCAATAAATTACTTTATTTATCTCAGTTCGTGATGTTTTTTTGCTCGCTATATATTTGGTTGACTTTGTGTGGGAATGATACATGCATAATTTTGTTGTCGATAATACTATGATGTCATTAAGAACAAAAATCTTTCAACGGGCTGCTGACAAGGCTATAAATGTGGGCGCTATTCGCCCATTAGTTATTCTAATGACAAATATCGATAGCTACTTTGTACAACTTTAAAGGGCGGGTGAGCCAGTGTAAATAATATAGATAAGATGCAAACTACCTACACTTCACTTAACGGTGAAGGATGGCTTACACTTCTAAAAGTGTAGATGTTAATAGTCCAATGGAAAGGGGGGTGGAGGTAATTAATAGGGTCAATGCGGTGGCCCTTTTGACTCGGAAATTTAAATTAATTAAAAATTATAAAATAATTAAACTGAGTTAAGTTTTTACGTTAAATTTAATTATAACCTATTAATTAAGACTAATTCTTCGTACCAGGCTATCATAATCCAAAAGATTATAACTCAATATCTTACTACTAATCTTCCTTTAAAGGTCAGTTTTTTAATAAAAACTAGTGACCTATTAAGAATACTGAACTGACAAGACCAGGCAATAATAGCAAGGAGGAGATGAAATTTATTACATCTTACTAATATAATAATAATTATTATTCTATAAGTGAAAAATTATTTATGCTTGTCGCTATCGATCAAGTCAAATTGTTTAACAAAGATGTGACACTTCAAATAAAGGAACGGGTATTTTTTTATCTATTAGTAAAATTTATTGCACAAATATATATGGATGTAAAAGATTTCCATTTAATGACTTTTAAAAAAATAAGTTTTATTTCAAAACATCAACTTACGATAACATTAATTCTCTTTGAAATATCTGCATCAAAATACTTATGTTCAATAGTACATATGTATATATTATAAAGATTAAATTGTATAATTAATCTATAAACACGATGCATCAGATCAAAAGTCAGCCTCACATACCCGATCTGTAAATTAGCAATTAATGAATGTGCCACGGCGCCCCCGCTGTGGCGCTGGCATTTTTTGCAGCTATAGGTAGCCTGCGATGGACTGACGAGCTACACACGCGATGATGTGCTAGATACTTTTTCTTAAGATAACATTTTGTTTTTTATAGTATAGGTTGACGGACGAGCATATGGGCCACCTGATGGTAAGTGGTCACCATTAACCATAGACAATGACGCTGTAAGAAATATTAAGTATTCCTTAAATCGTCAATGCGCCACCAACCTTGGGAACTAAGATATTATGTCCCTTGTGCCTGTAGTTACACTGGCTCACTCACCCTTCAAACCGGAACACAACAATACTGAGTACTGTTGTTCGGCGGTAGAATAACTGATGAGTGGGTGGTACCTACCCAGACGGGCTTGCACAAAGCCCTACCACCAAGTAATTTTATTTTTCAATCAAATATTATTGCGATAATATCTTTATTTCTCATGCACTAAAACTAGCTGCTTTAATTGTAAAATTTGACATTTCTATTCTTTTTGAAATATTGTATTAATCTATACTATTATTATAAATGTAAAAGTAACTGTCTATCTGTCACTCTATTACGTCCAAACCAATGAACCAAATTAGATGACCACATGATAACCAATCCCTAAAACGCGATCGAAACTACGGGCGACAAATAGTTTGCTATATTTATATTACTAACGTATACGTCCAATATATAAAATTAATACCAATTCCTATAGTATTCGTTTGTTAGTTTAAATGGCGTGGAACTGTTATAACTCAATAAACCCATTATTGAGTTATAACAGTGTCAATATAAATAAAAGTAAAAAAAGGTATCTAAATATCCTGTTTAAACTCTTTTAAGGAGCTGGTTCGGAGTGAATTCCCCCTTTGGAGGATCAATCACGGACTTAATCAAAAGCAACCTAATTTAGATTCTGCATTACATTATATAGATCAAACATTCAACACTCACATTTGTAAGGATGATCAAAAACAAGTATACGAGGGAAATTAATTATCCGAAAAAAATATTTTCATAGATGCGGCTACGTATATATGTTGAGATAAGCTGGAGCAAACAACAAAACATTAAGAATAACCTCTTACTTATTTTTCATACAAAGAATAATAACAAATAGACTTCCCGAGATATAATATAATCTCGAGATACGTCGCTCGACCTTTACACCATTTACAACTGTCATTTTCAGCTTTTTTCGCAGCGAGCCCGCAGCACTCGTTTTTCTCACCCCCACACCCTACCCCCTCCCCGCCGATAGCGCCGTGCGCGGAATTTGATTAATGCAATGTTCACGATAATTATTCCTGTTACTATTTTTTGACAGCATAAAGTTTTTTTCGTTCGTTGTTGATTTTTGTATACGTTTTTTGGGCCGTGACGTGATTACGTTGTAACTGTTAGTTTTTAGTTTAAAAGTGCGTTCAGGAACTGTGTTACGTTATGTTTTTGCAATAAGGACTATTTAATAAGGTATACATTTATCATGAAACAATAAATTTAACTATTGATAATATGCCAACCTATAATACTACCGGATTCTCTACCAAGGATACAGCAGTATGTAAAGGCACACATGCATAAATAATATAACACAAAAATGTCATAATAGTACTATGATAGGGATATACAGTAAGCATAGTTTTTAAATAATTTAAACTATCCACTGCAGAATGTAAAAAATTAAATTAATTTCGTATGTAGGTCATTAAAAAAATCACTTATACATTAATTAAAACAAAAAATGATAAAAGAAAAAACTCGCTTGATTCAAAGTTAGAACATTCCTTCCTACATTTTCGTTTAGTTAATTCTAAATTCGAAAATATGCACACAAAACTACAAAGCAGAGTTATAAAGTGAAAACAAATAAAAGTGCAGTTACTCCTGGTTGTACTTCTGGAGTACTATCGAAAACAATCTCGCTGACAATTCTTAAGCTATATGCTAATGCTGGTAATACTTATACACGATTAAATATTAATTTCAACCTAGCTGCTACGACTTAAAGTTTATATTGCAATAAACTCTATTTTTATTTTACAACATTGTTGCCTTGTTGAATTATATACTTTATATTTAACGTGATAGAAGTCAAATTCCAATGAAGACAATGATCGCTTAAAGAGTTGTAATTACAAGAATATTTTATTAACTTGTGTTTTATTAAAAAGAATTTGGTGGGTCTGTTGATTGCATTAAGGGTGGGGTTTGTTGTGACAAAATAGTTTATTAGGTCTATACCTTCGGGGTAATAAAATAGATTTAGTTAACGTGAGTAATTTAATTTGGACTCTGTTTCAGAGGCGTCTTGATCGAAACTGATTAAAGGGTACCATTACTAATTTCAGGGTAGTGAAATAATATAAGTAATAATAATCATGCTATCCTAATTACAAATTTATATTGATTGACATGAATTTATTTAAGGACTTCATTTGACTTTTAACGATAATTGACTAATACTTTTTTTATAATTTGATGGTGAATTTTAATTTTAAAATAGGAATATGTTAAATTTTTAAATGGTAATTTATTTGAGTTTGATTTTATTTGAGTCATTAATTAATTATGTTTTTGATGGATTGGAATTTAGTACCTAACACATATTTTCAGACTAATATTAATACAATCTTTTAAAAAAGATTAATATTATAAAATTCAATTACCATATACAATGGCGAAGCAACAAACTGCAGCAAAGTACCAGGGCACCAGCGCGCGGTAGGAGCTCGTCTGCTCGAAAGATTGATGCGCTGCGTGATGGATGAGTTCGCCATTACAGCGTGTATCGGAACGCTCTGTGGCTTAAATGCATTGTTTAAGTTGAAAACAGTGTTAGTCGCATATGATCAGCTCGGCTGCTTAAACATGAGTCTTGATGCGTCTCTTAGCGTCTATAACGCCCTCAATCGTTTCCAATCAACGTGACTTTCAGAACTGAAATATTTTTTCAAAATACATACATAATCAATAATGTGGGATAAAATCAGATCAAATAAGAAGTCCCTAATTCCTACCAGATCACCAAACGATAACCAATTCGATAATATAATCGATAATTCGAAGAAATTAAACCTAAATTACTGAAAACGATACCAATTTACAAGTTTTTACATACATGTACAACTGTAAATTCCCACTGCTGGGCTAAAGGCCTCCTCTTCCTTTGAGAAGAAGGTTTGGAACATATTCCATCACGCTGTTCCAATGCGGCAGAATTTCTATGAAATTTGTCACATGCCGGTTTCCTCACGATGTTTTCCTTTACCGCTGAGCACGAGATGAATTATAAAGACAAATTATGCACATGAATCAGCGGTGCTTGCCTGGGTTTGAACCCGCAATCATCGGCTAAGATGCGCGCGTTCTAAGCACTGGGCCATCTCGACTCTTCGATGATTTTTAGCTTTTAGATGCGTGAAGCTATTCTACTTTTGCCCAATAATTAGGCTTTCCGACCTGCAGCATACTTATATAAATGAAAAAAAAAAACATTGAGAAAGTTCTGAAATAGGGACGCATTAAACACATTGACCTCGTTGAATAGAAGACCCGTATACCTCGTTCATAGACCTATAATATAAAAAAAAGTTGGGCAAGCATCTCTAAGATTGATGGTCACACTGATGTGGTCGTCTTTATAATCGCACTATTGATTGAAAATTGCCTCCGACTTGGATTGCAATAAAATTCGATGAAAACGTCCACGCGTGAAATATTGCATAGAATACATAATTGACTTACCAATATATATTGACAATACGAAACTGTAGTTTACGAAACTTTAATAAATATTATATATGAACTTCACAAAGGTATTCTTAAAGCATACAAAGATTTTTATAATACATGTTGCGAAATATTTATGACTTTATGTATAGAAATGTTTTTTTTTAGTTACATCAAAGTTAAAACAGCTGGAAAGGCACTACGATATAGACTGCGTGCTAGAAGACTAAATCCATACTTTATTTTGATTATTATAATTATACTTAATAATATAAATGTCAAACTCTGTCTGTCTGTCTGTTTGTCGCTCTTTCATGACGAAACCAATGAACCAAACTAACGTGAAGCAAATTTGAACTCAGAGGAAGGACATAGGCTATTGTTTTCCCTGGCACCTGACAACTAAACCCCTAAAACGCGAGCTAAACTAGTTATAGATATAATAAGTTATAGATCTGTTCACGTACTATGGTACACCGGTCTACGTTAAAATGTTGGCGTCCATAATCAAATATGTTCAATTATTATTTGTTATTCTTTTTATCCTTACATCATTCATCTCACGATCACTAAGGCATCTTGTAAGCATCACAATAATAATATACGCGGATAATTTACCATGAAGGGGCGCGTCTTCTTGAGATACTAACACATATACAAATATTAGAAACATATACAAATAAAATTATATATTATTAATATAAGTAACTATATTGCATAACCACTATGATGACGGAATTTTCTTAAAGAAGTAAAAAAATGATTAACATAATTTTTTTTGTCTAAATAGGTAGATCTAAAAATTGAGGTTTAAAGTAATTAGCATTGAGAATTCTATGTCCCTTGTGCCTGTAGTTACACTTAACTACAGGCATAACGGACATAGCATCTTAGTTCCTTAGGCTGGTGGCGCATTGACGATGTAAGGAATAGTTTCTTACAGCGCCACTGTCTATGGGTGATGGTGACCAACCTATTCCAAAAAAGAGTGAGACATTTATATATCATATATAATGTCCTTGATATTTACTTTGCAATTTACAAGGAGGGATATATATAAAGAGACGACTTCATTAGTTGCAATTGCATCACTAAATAATATAATACAATGTTGACTGCATCTGTCTGTCTGTATCATCGCAATAAACTCCAAAACTACTGATCTTTTCATGCGGTTTTCACTAATAGAGTGATTCATGAGGAATGTCTAAACCCTTCGAGATATAATAAAAATATTAAAAAAAAACTTATGCCCATCCCGGCTTCGCACGGGCGGGCAGCTAGTATAATATTAAAAGTTTTCCACGTGAATTCAATCGCATAAACGATACTGTTCCAAGGTCATGGTTCCCATTATGTTATACAGTTGAAACGCTTTTTTAACGTCTTAAATCTGACTGAAACTCGGATATTCCTAAGATCACGGCGTTCAAAAAACAAACTCTTCAGCGTCATGATATTAGTTTATGTTCCCACTTTTTCTCTTTTCCATTTCACCCCCACGTGTTGCTGTCGTCACTCGCACGGAGCGCCCGTGACGTAACATTATACTTAAACCCTTTTCTGTCAACGACATTCCTCAACGAAAAAAAACCATATGTAATATGATATCGAATCATTTAACACGTATTTGGTAAGTTAAAGATGTTATATCGTATTGATTTCGTTTAGTGATTAATGTTCATGATTTTTTTTTACATAGTGTAGATCGGGCATATTAGCTCAGTATCAAATACATTCTTCTTAAACACTCTTCAGGCCGTAAAAACGCCACCAATCTTGGGAGCTAAGATGTTAAGACCCTTCTTCCAGTAGCAGACTATCTGATGAGTTGACGTAAGTGAGTGAAGTGAGTCCTCAGACCGTCTCGCACAAAGTCCTACCATCGAATTATTAGGGTGATAGAAAAAACATGATATAGCATAATACACTTTTCTTATATATTACTGGTAATTTTTACATATTTACATCATACATAGTACAAAAGTGTATGCGAACATACAGATGCGCCATATATTCCTAACCTAATTCAAATATTCCAATGGGAATGCAAGTCAGATACGACCAGAAAAAGCCCAAGCATGGGAATAGTAGATTCTGTTAGGCACAGGTATATACATGCTTCCTATGTCCAGAACTTGAGCTGTTACTGAGAGTTTCAATAATAGATAACTTTTTGGTGGGGATTTACCGCCTTATATCTAGCTAGCCCAATGAATCAATCTTTTTATATTATTATAATCTGTGGGTTTAATATGTATATTGCATATATGATATTGATATGATGCAATATACAATACATAAATTGGATAACATCACATACATTACTCTGATCCCAATGTAAGTTGCTAAAGCACTTGTGTTATGAATAATCAGAAGTAACGACGGTACCACAACCCAGACCCTAGACACCATAAAATAGTAATATACTTTTTCTACATCGACTCGGCCGGGATTCGAACCCGGGGCCCCGGAGTGGTGTACCCATGAAAACTGATATACACACCACTCACGACCACAGAGGGCGTCACTCATAATCAAATCAAATCAAATCAAATTAAACTTTATTCAAGTAGGCCTTCACAAGCACTTTTGAATCGTCATTTTACAATTAAGTGAAGCTACAATAACACAAATCTTAAAACATATACATATAAACGTGTTTATTAGCATTATTGAGATTATCTAAGCATATAAATTGCATATGTACCCAACTTAGGCCGTTTAGCAAAGTATCGAATTGAATTTCACAATGTTCGCTTGGCAATACGAGGTAATACTTACAATATTTTAGACGATTTATGACTTAATGTATGTACATTTACGTCCGCTATAATTTACCGTTCTAAATAATATTAATCACCTGTGCACATATACTACAGTAAACTTTTTTACGTAGGTATTTTTTTATTTTAATTATGAATCGAAAGTAAAGAATGTGCATCTATTTAAGATTTCCATTATTTTGAAAAGTTGCCTTTATATGAAACAGCAACTTCTGTAAGGAGTTCATATTTTGAAACCATTTACTTATCGTTATGGTACTCATTCTGACTGATACATATCACTCACTATTTATATCGCCTAACAGCTATACCTACATAGTTTGTAGTATTACAATTTGAAGGACCACAGGCATATTGGTGGAAAATTTATATTTCTCGACTGCTAAAGCTGAAAATATCTCGAATAGTGGCCAATAGTTGGACACTAAGTACTCAGTAAACGAACACTAGTAGATTAATATGATGTTTGGTATGTGTCATGCGCAGCTGTCTTTTTTTGTTTTAGGTATTTGGTAGTGCGATACCGTTGCTATTTATAAATAATGTTATAGGAAGTTTTTTTCCTACAGGTTCAATGTCTATGAGCCTTCATGATTAACAATCAGGTGGCTCATTTGCCGACCTGTATTTACAGAATATGTAAGTATATTATGAAAAACAATTGTTTTTTATGCTACCAGTGACTCTCAGTCACAATAGGATTGATTCTTACTACCACTGTCATGACTTGTATAGTACCTTCTATATTCTGTATACACATAAGCCCTAATAAAATAATAATATGTCATTAAATTTTTTTAATTAAAAAAAAATCTGAAGGAAAGTGAAATCAAACAGTGGTTGGTATCTTACAATATCTGATTCGAAAACCCTTTTTCGAGTACAGTCCCAATATTTTAAGTACATTGTATTTCTACGTACACTAACATGATAATTTAATTTAATAAATAAGGAAGATAAATTCGGGTGCCGTTTTTTTATAAAATAATATTCTTAAAATATATGAAAAATATTTATGTAAGCATATTATGTATCTATTGTATACCGCTTTGCATCTTGGGATTACAAAGGCCGAGGTAGTTGGTTCGATCTTTTCGATCAAGCTCACCATCTCACTAATAGTCCTAAGTTTAGCATGTGAAATTTTTAACACGAGATCATTGAAATCCGTATATCCAACGGATATACGGATTTCAATGCCTCTGTTTGGAGTCGGATTTCCGAATGATTATGAGAATAAACAGAGAAGCCATTGCATTCTCTGTGCTTTGTACATAGTACATTATTTAGTCAAGAAGATATTATTATTATTAATTTTATGCATGACGTCACTAAACCTTCAGAAGTTAAAAGATTTCACACAAATAATAATAAAAAAGAAAGTAATAAAATATATTGCGACTTTAATTTTTAAAAAGCCGGAGTTTTTTATACATATGTTGTATAAATGTTAAGTGCAGTCAAAAGGCGTATATTATTTAATACATATATATGTAGCCGTGTGTACTAGTAATGGCCGAGGTCTCGTTATAAAGCATCTGGGTCACCTCTTAAAACTAAGAAAAGCGATAAGTGTTTGCGCAGAGCCGGGTAAAAACTGAGAAAACTTCTAACGAGCAAAGCATAATATTAATCCTGAGAATTTTAAGCGAAATGTGTTTTGAAAAGGTGAAAATATTCACATGGTATTATGTAAGTCGTTTGCTGTTTGTAATTAAAACTTTTTGTCTTTTGACATTTCTCATTTGTTCAGATCAAAGATCAAATCGAACAAAACAATTATATACTATAATTAAGCGCTTTTATTTCGCTTGTTTACAACATACACTTTAAAGGCACGAAACACTCGTAAGGAATGTAGAAATATTGACTCTGACTATTCTTAAAAAAAAATAAGTCTAGATGTCAGTGAGATTGTCTCTTCTTCTTTCCATGCCTGGCATTTGTTAATCCCAGATATTGACAGCGTCTGTCTTCCGACTAGGTCTACTCCACTTTGCACGGTATTTAGTGTATGTTGATAGGATTCCTCCTCCTCTCTCTTGTCTTGTGATAAACTACACACTAAACTTCATACTTGCAACATAATTTTACTTAAAAAATATATCATGCCCTATTTCATAAGAAAATTTGCACAACAGTTTACTTGGACATCTAAATTCAACCCATCAGAAATTTTGCCAGAAAACAACAATACTTTGTATTTCTATATTTAGGTTTAAAGAGTGAACTGATTGGTCAGTTTACCAAAAGCATTACAGGCCTTCCAGCCTTCAACCTTGCCAGTTTCAAAATTAGCTTATTATTTTTAGTTCCGTTGTCTATGATTTTGTTCAAACTAACAACAATTCACTTTGCATTATAGATAAATAAGTAAATAATGAATAAATAAATAAATAAAACAACTTTTGTACTCATTAGAATCAGATAAGCGCTTCGAGTATTATTGAAAAAACAAACCTCCAAATAACATATTTCACAATTATATTATCAATTGTAAGTCATATTTTTTTAACCAAGATAAAAACAAGCCAGCCTTATTATTTTTTTATAAAATTCTTTGACCCGAGATGGCCTAATGGTTAGATCACTTACATCATAACCGATGACTGCGGGTTCAAATCCAGGCAAGCACTACTTAATTTTCATGTGTAATTCGTATTTATAATTCATCTCGTGCTCGGCGGCGAAGGAAAACATCGTAAGCATTGCATGTATCGAACTCTATCACCTTAAATCTGGAAGCGTAGTGGAACGAGCTCCAATATGTCGCAATACGAAAGGATGCTTTGCCCAGCAGTGGGGTCGTTACACAGAGAGACTGTTATTTTTTCTTCCTTTCAGATATCTATATCAAAAATATAGTATTACGAAATATTGATTAATATCAATATACAATTTATCGAGTTAAGATCCCGGCAAATAACTATTTAATCGCCTTCCAAGCATTCCCAGGACATTCGACATGACGGGTCAAGTGAACGATAAAAATCAAAGGAGTTATTCATAACGAATAAATCACACCAAAAACACGCTTAAATCTATTAAAATAAAATTTATAATCGTATAAATAGTAAACATCCTAACATTATCCTTCTTCGCAGGTCGTGACTGTCAAATGGTGAATTAAACATTTAAATTTAAACTTTAAATGTTAATGCATAAGATGAACTTTGGCTTGTGCTGTTCAGGAGTAGCCAGGTCGTCAGATGAGGGTGGAATCTCACAAAAAGCCGTCTGACCGGTTACCTCGGTCGGTTCGCGACCGATGCAGAGTGGTTCGAGTATAGATTCAAATGCCCTAATAAAATATTCATATTTTTTTTCTAGATTTCGTCTTAGAGTACGGTGGATGTGGGCTGGTTATTATTATAACAGCCTCTTATCTAATGCCTAACTGTGCATTTAAAAGCGAATCTATCTTTTTATTATTTCAAAGAATAAACGCAAAGATTCCGTGAAAATATAACTAAGGATTCGATTTGATATTATTGTTTCGTTTTTTATTGTTCTGTGACAGCATTTAATTGTATCTATTGATTGATTTGATAGTTTGAGACTTGTACTTACTCGTAAGAAAAAACAAATGAACTACGGAAAAATTACATCGAACTCAATTACGTAAAACTTGTGACGCTTACGTCTTTTTGGTATCTTTAAGAATATTGGTTTATCAAATTAATGTATTGCCGTGAGCTGAGTAGTTTTGCTAGTTATATAACAAATCTATATAAAGAAACCTTCTCTTAAATGCGCTGCATATTATGGTATTAGTTTGATGTTATTGCTACAGATTGGTTCATAGCTTTAGGGCTGCAAATACAAGCGTAAAATACTGGATTTAGAATTCGAAAGAATTACAAAACTAAATGAACTTTATTAACGCATATTTAGTAGAGTTTAGAAACATTGCAAAAAGATACTTTCGGTGATTATAATATAGTTAACTAACGACTATAAATATGACAGCCTGTCTTAGTGCTTGTAAGCTAAATTATTATTAAAACTTAATAATCATAGTCGATTCAACCTTCGACGATTCAATATCAAGGTCCTAGAGTCAATACACCAAGTTACGATGACCTTAATTAAGGATTTATACGACCATATACAGGAACTATTGTAATATATTTAAAGTAATATTAAGTTTTAAAATAACGCTTATTATATGATTGAATTTCTTGAAAATCAATTTTCTTAAAATATATTTCGAATTGCAGTTATGTTGATAAATTTATATTCACTATTCTATCAGAATTGACTTCGTATTTCACTTGTGAAATATTGAAAAAGAAATTAAGGTGATACCTTAATTAAATGTGTGCAGGTATGCTTTAAGTGTTACTTATATATATAGTAATCTAGTTGTCACCCGTAAATTTGCTACCTTTCACGGGGCCGGTCATGGTAGGCATAAAAGCAGACAGACAGACAATGTTACATGCAATTTTTAAAAAGAAATAAATACGCAAATAATGACCTAAAGGCCATATGGTGATCAGCAGTGACTGTAGACGCTGTATGATATTTTAATCACTCTATACATCTCCAATGCCCTATAAAACTTGGGAACTAAGTAATATTGTCCCTTGTGCCTGTAGTTGTTATTCAATGTATGATAAGTGGTTGGCAGACATGCACAAGGCCCACCAAGTTAAATATTAGTATAGAAGTATAAATGTCGCATACGACATTTCGCAATTGTGTACTAAGATGAGTTGCGAACTGGCTTTGATCAAGTAGCTCTTAGGATTATTATTCAAAATAACTAGTGACATCTGGGTTTCAAGGTAAGATGATCCAGATCATCATGTCTCAAGCCCAGTTCTCTGGTAAAGACGTATATAAGCCTTATTCATTTGTGTGACCAACCTCTTCAAATAAGGTAAAAATACTGTTCAGTCACATCTACGTTTATTTTGCTATTGTCAATACTTACACTTGACCACAATTATACCAGATGGTCAGTACGTTTGCAAATTGAGATGAAATACTGAAGATATCTGTTATATTCCAGAAACATGTACACCGGATAGACATTCCACTTTTTGGCTCTGCCAACTTTTCCTGCGAGTTTGTGGAATGTCGGTGACGTAAGAGTGTAGACTCTCTCCAGGCCTGGTAGCCCTTTGATAGAAGGGCCGGAGATATTACGTCATACAACTCCAGTGGACTATATCCCAAGAATAACCTGTAGAAGACTGTCAGGGATGCTAGTATGACATGACATATTTGTTAATCAAGTTTTGTTCGAGTTTTATATTGTTCTTGATACACATATAAAATATGATATTTTTGCGAGGGGTCCAAACTTCATATTGTCTACTGTACAATATGACGTTTTTAAACGTCTCATTGTAACAGCTGTTTCCAAGACTACATATGACATTAATTTGAGCATGCATTGATGAACGATTGACATAGCACACTTCTTTAACAATTAATATAATAATTGTGATAATAATATCCTCAAAAATAACATTTTCCAAATCTTCTAACGACGATTTGTTAGCTTGGGATTAATGTTTTGGTAGCTAATAACTGTCTGCTCTCAGTGCAAAAAGTGCTAAGATATCCCAGTGGTTTTTGCATATTAATTTTAAAGATTTCAAAGATTGCGTTAAACGCAACCACGTAAAGGAACTGAGACCAAATCGCATTGAATCAGTGGAAGAAGTTCCAAATCCGTTCCTTAGAAACAGACGCACACATCCAGTAGTGAAATATTTATAAACAAATACTATAAATTCATCATTGAAGAACATATCTTTAGAAGGCATTTAATAAAAAAAATATTATCAGGTGTCTTACTTGAGGACTGTAGGAGCCCGTTGGGTAGGTATCGTCATAAAATCTACCGTATCGTTGTCTTCCAGTTTCTATTTTTTTAAAAAGTAATTACTGAGTTTCTTGCCGGTTCTTCTCGGGAGAATCTACTTTCCGAACCGGTGGTAGCTTCACTTAAATGTAAAACTACGATTCAAAAGTGCTTGTAAAAGCCTACTTGAATAAAGTTTATTTTGATTTAATTTGATTTGATTTGATTTATGGTAACTGATATTATAGTCTTTCCACCCCTTTTAGATATTAAATTGATAATTTAATAGTTATAAGTCTTGTTCGGCTCAGGTTTATTTCAAGGATCGATATAACTCCCTAGCAGATTTATATGGATGTTAATTCGTCAGGGTTTATAGAAATGCGAACATTTCCGGACCCCGAACAATATTCTCGTGTAAGCCGTGTCTCGTCGAGTGTGAAATGATTAAAAATACCACTAGCAATAACCTCGGCTTCCGGCCTTTTATAATAAAATGGTTTATGAAAAAAAAAATACTTTGTTAGTTTTACGATACAGATTTTTAGCGTTGTTATTAAATTATTACTTTCATATTGCTTTTTTATGGTATAGGTTGGCGGACGAGCATATAGGCCACCTGATGGTAAGTGGTCACCATCACCCATAGACAATGACGCTGTAAGAAATATCAACTATTCCTTACATCGTCAATGCGCCACCAACCTTGGGAACTAAGATGCTATGTCACTTGTGCCTGTAGTTACACTGGCTCACTCACCCTTCAAACCGAAACACAACAATACTAAGAACTGTTATTTGGCGGTAGAATAACTGATGAGTGGGTGGTACCTACCCAAACGGGCTTGCACAAAGCCCTACCACCAAGTGTAAATTGGTGTGAATTTTAAAAACAGAAAAAAAGTTTTTCGTTCGTTTTTGACCGGCTTGTATGATTTTATTAATGATCATGGTTTAGGGCTCGAATTCCAAGGTCAAAAGTTGTCTAAGCTAAGGTATTGCCATAGTTTCAGGAGAGTTATAGATTTACAGCTTTTCGTCAGTCTAATAATCAAATGACGTGAGATGTGATAGCAAATCTGACACGACTCGAAATAGTTTAGTAGCAGAACCTTATGTGTTTCCCGAAGCACCGGATTAAGTATATTTGCAACTTCAAGAATTCGGATTGTTATTGAGAATGTTTCAACATCATTATTATTCACTCTTCAGCTTTTGTTTGTTGTTCTTTTTTAAGTTAGCCTATTTTTAACAATTAGATTATGTTTTGTAAATTCATATCTACTTAAATATGACTTTATAGTCCTAGTTGAGTTTTAATTTCAGCCTTATATGTCTTATACTATTACTTTTTTTTTTATATATTATTACTTTTTATGCAAGCTGTAACTACCTTTCAGTGAAATTATATGTATAATTGCAACCTAAGGATAGATAATTTTTATGTTTAAATATCCACATGTAATTTTGTTGGTGGTTCTTTAATAAATAAACAGATAAACCCAATAACTTATCGAGCTGACTTTGGATTTGAACCTGGAACCTCGGGATCTGTGATCAATACGTACACCAACACCCAAGCCATTATCATTACATATATTATATGGAAAATAATAATCGGTGTGGGTGTGATTGTCTCTATCCAAACGAACATCCTTCATCCTATATCATTCATCTTTTAACGCTCCGAGAGATACGTTACCTTAAAATAATATATTTAATAAAAACTCACGCATGTGTGAGTTAACTACGTAACTACCATTTATTTATGAAAATTATTATTACTTTTTAAATAAACGCAATGTTCGATTTTTTTTTTACATTGGACAACATCACATACATTACTCTGATTACAATGTAAGTAGCTAAAGGTGTTTTGAAAATACAGGAGTAACGACGGTACCACAAACAACCAAACCCAAGATAACATAGGAGACTAAAGAACTTTTTCTACATAGGCTCGGTCGGAAATCGGACCCTAGACCTCGGAGTGGCTTACCCATGAAAACTGGTGTACACACTACTCGGCCACGGAGGTCATCAAATATTAAAATAATATGGAATCAATATATCTATATTAATATTACAAATGGAAAAGTATCTATGTATGTCTGTCTGTCACTCTTTCACATGACAACCAACACCCTAAAACTGGTTGTATATATATGTGTCTCTACTTTAAAAATAATCAAACTTTAGAGATATTTCAAACTGTATTTACCAAACACATTTTGACACTGATATAAATAGATTAGCTCAGATTAAACCAAGCAGTTTCAGAAGCCATTTCCTCATACAATTTAATAACTTTACACGATTAATTAAAAGGAAGTAAAGGTAAAAATTGAGTGTTTTTATTCTTAACAATAACAGGATTTAAGGATTGACGGGTAAAATAGTATATTATGTCATATCATGTCATGAATAAGGATTTCCCTTAACATTCCTCTTATTATAAGAGTTTGCTTCTATATTAACAAATAAACGTCCTTTTAATATTTTCCAGTACAAGCGGTACAATGAATAATAAATACAGATTTGAACCGCTTATCTTTAATTTAAGATCAACTAGTTCTTTTCACTGAGCCATCCCGTTTTCTATGAACAAATCAAATCAAAATAAACTTTATTCAAGTAGGCTTTTACAGGCACTTTTGAATCGTCATTTTATAATTAAGTGAAGCTACCACCGGTTCGGAAAGTAGATTCTACCGAGAAGAACCGGCAAGAAACTCAGTAGTTATTTTTCAACATTTAAAAAACACAAAGTCATGTTAGTTAAATGCAATAATTTAAATCAATATATCCTGCTTGGAAGTCAACAGGTATTAACTCCACGCTTTTTTATCATCTATAAACACATACATATATATATATTTGAACAAATTCAATATTATGTATCGTAGGCGCTTAGCAAGCTTACCTAAGTTTATATAATATATTAGATGTTTGAAATCTAGGTAAATATGCAAACGGAAAGCAGGCAGGGGTCAGTGCAGTCACTCGCTCGACCTTCAGCGGTTCAATATCAAGGCGATCTATACTACACATACAAATAACAGCCTTTTCAATTATAAATAAACCTGCACAAATATGGAAAGGAAACTTACACAAATAAGTCATGCGAAATGTTTATGTTATATATCTATTTTATTTATTTACTTACTTAATCATTGTTAATGATTGCACGCTTGTTATCTGATTTAACGAAGTTTTGTCATATTCAAACTAATCTTAATTGGTAATAACAGAAGGGGTAACATCGGTTCATTTGCTATAAAATGTTTATAAGTAACATATATGTTCGAATATATGTAATGAAAATAACATATAATAAAAATGGAAATAAAAACTAAATGCAAAAGATATACAACGAAGAATTAATTATTCAATTAAAATCATTTAGGATAATTTAGCAACTAGTGACGATAGTCCATAGTCACAGAGATTGTCATAAAAATAAATAATTTATCAGTCAGTGTGGTATCAAAGAATACCCTTAAAATAAAGAAAAGTAATAAATATTGTTTATTAGTAATAAGGCTTACATTATCTGTGCAAAAAAAACATTCAGCTTTGTAAGGAAATTGTATATTATGAAGTAGCTGTTAAGTCAATATTAGCTGTGACCCAACTCGCCTTGCAAGTGAATGCGTGGATAAGGAACTCGTTCTTTGCATAAACATTCTCAAATAAGTATTGGTTAGGTTTCGATTTTAAACACTAAATATGGCAACATTACATTTTATTTTTATGAAGTTTTAATATCGTTATTTGAATTTAATTTCCTTAATTGCCACGCTGTTAATATGTTTATTGTATTTTTAACCTACAGTTGTATTTATAATTTTTATATCCATTTTGTCTATTTGTTTATTCGTGTTATAATTATATAGAGAAAAATAGATTTTAATTCCATTTTTGGCTATGTCTATGGTATTTCTATGATAGATATGATAAAAAAATGTATATTGTAATTTATACTTTTTGACTTCCAGAGAGGACTAACGAGTCGTGAATGTAATAACATACATATATAAATATATTTAACTAACATGACTATGTATTAAATGTTGAAAAAGAGTGAGTTTATTGCCGGTTTTTTTTCGGTAGAATCTTCTCTCCGAAGCGGTTGTAGCTTCACTTAATGCAGTTGTTAAATGTTTCAAAAGTGTTTGTAAAAGCCTATTCGAATAAAGTATATTTTGATTTGATTTAGTTTGATAGAAACGTCATTATCATCCTCCACCTGGGGCGCCCTGTAATTAGGGGCGAAGGTATCCTAAAAGCAACCGGAAGGAATTTGAGGAGGTCTGAAGATCGAGTGGCTTCTGCCTAGCACAGCTGCACTGACACAGGTGATGATCGTGATGATGATGACCTATAGAAAATAAATATAAGAATTTTTCACAATAAAATGTATTGAGTCTCTATAGAAAGTATTTAAAGTTTGAAGAACAAAATAACAAACCAGTGCATTGAAAGAAAATTTGAATTTAATAAAAGTTAAATTAAACGTTTTGTGTTTTAAAAACAATAAAGTTTTTACAGTATTTCGTTTTAAATAAAACATAAATTTATATTGATTGAAAAAGTTTGATCGTATAAAAAAATTTATAAATTATATGATATAAAATTATGTTATAAATATGTCTAACGCAAAAATCGAGTCATTATAAATTTAGTAACATAAAGTTGATTCTTTTGATTACGAAATCAAAGAACTATATTAAACAGAAGTAACATAATGTGTCATGTATGGGTGTCTGAATGCAAATTAGAAATGCTCGCCGGACTATTCTAGTCACCGAGATCTGACGCCATGTTGGGGCAGGTCGGACAAGGTGAATGCGATACCGTCTATGACGTGGAACATTTAAATTTTATATACAAATATATTTTTAACGAAATCAAAGTGAAACCGCAAATTTGTTTTTTCTTTCTTAAACTTTTCAATTGTTGCTTAACTTTTATTGCCGTTCATTTATTCCTACTTTTTTTACAGTCTGTTCGTGAGTTAATTTATATTTTGACAGTTCAAAATTTTCTCCTGGCAACACTGAAATTAAATCGAATCTTATTCCGGAATCTCTAATAATAATAGTCTGAGAGTGGGTTAAACATGTGTTACAATTGCATAACGTATACATATAACAATATAATATAAAACACTAGCGATCCGCCGCGGCATTCACGGTTGCAATGCTGATACTAAATATATACTACTACAGATTTTTCATGTTTCTTCACTATAACAACAACAACAACAGCCTGTAAATTCCCACTGCTGGGCTAAAGGCCTTCTCTCCCTTTGAGGAGAAGGTTTGGAACATATTCCACCACGCTGTTCCAATGCGGGTTGGTGGAATGCACATGTAGCAGAATTTTCTGTGAAATTTGTCACATGCAGGTTTCCTCACGATGTTTTCCTTCACCGCTGAGCACGAGATGAATTATAAAGACAAATTATGCACATGAAACAGTGGTGCTTGCCTGGGTCTGAACCCGCAATCATCGATTAAGATGCACGCGTTCTAACCACTGGGCCATCTCGACTCTTCTCTCTCTTCTTCACTATATTGTCTATGTATTATATACAAAAACCTTCCTATCTATAAAAAAAAGGCATCAAAGTCCGTTGCGTAGTTTTAATGATCTAATCCAATTTCATATCGTGCTCAGTGACGCGAGAAAACATACTCATATCGAGTGATATTCTCCCATATGTGTATCCCCAAATCGTCCTAAAACAGCATGGTAGAATAAACTACGAACCTTCTTAGCAAGAGAACAGGATATCTCTATCCAAAAGCGAGATTTAACTTTCCATTAAATTACATATAGTATGGAATAGTTCCATGGGAATACTCTCCCACAAACTGCGCTTGTATCTTATTAATAATTTGATTTGTGTTATTTTAATGTGCATCCATGTTTTTTTATTGCCAAACATCAAAATCTAAGTTTTAGGAATGCAAAGTGATTGCAATATTCGAAAAGATCGTATTTATTATCATCCTTTAGATGATAATAAATACTCTTTGGGAATGAGAAGATCGCCTCGTCGTCGTTTTACCAATACGCAAAATTGCATTTTAAATATAACTGTAAAAGAAAAGTTTGTAAACAAAAGTTGAGTTTTATGGTGTCAGGTGAATTGTTTCTATCCGAAAGGATTGTCGCTTGTTGATTAATATGGAACAAAAATTTTAAACTTATTCCATCTTTAGCATTATGTTTAGAATTGAAATCTTCGACTAAGACTTTTTAGTTGACCCAAAATGAGTCTTTCTTGTGGTTTTACTTTGTGGTATTGTCACTTGGTGGTAGTTCCTTATGCAAACTCGCCTTAAATAAATAATAAATAAATATGAGACAACATAACATACATTACTCTGATCCCAATGGAAGTAGCTAAAGCACTCGACTACGGAGGTCATCGTCTTGGTCCCAACCAATCTATGTATTCTACCGCCAAATAGTAATATTTTTGTATTGTTCAGTTCCTGTTCCAAGGGTGAGTGAGCCAGTATAACAACAAGCATAAGGAATGTGATATATTTCTTACTGCATCAATCTGGCAGAGGTGGTGCCCAATTTCCATAAGGTGAGACATTAACATTAAAAAAATAAGAACACAATACCAAACATGTAGATATATCATATTTTTAAGTCTTGAAAGAAATACCGGTGGTTTGATATACTCTTAACGAGAAGAAGAGATAAAGAAGTGACTAGAAAGGTACTTCATTACTATTTCTAATTAAACTCTTGTTAGGTACTAAAGGAAAACATACCGAGGAACTCTACCAAAACCACATTGTACGAATAAGTACCTTTTCTAGAATGACTTATACGGCCTTTTTTTTGCTTTTTTGCTAAGGTTAGATGTTCGACATAAAAAAGATAATTATAATATAAATGCTGTATGTTTTTTCTGCTTTGTTTTTATCGGAAAAACACTGAACCCAAGTGTACTTGAGGGGCCCGGGAGCGGCGACTTTCAGAGATTTCCATAAATTAGCAGACGTCGGTCCCGCTACGTTACACCGTGGCCGTTACAACGCAGACCTTAATAATAGCACACGTTAAATTAAAACTGTTAAACCACACTGAAAACAAGGAAAATAATTTACCATTCATCTAAATACATAAAGCATAAAAGTAACACTTTTTTATTACCATTAAAATGACTCTAATGTTTTCAAATATTAATATTTTAAATGTATATTTTACTTTAATATGGCAACTGAGCAATCGATTAGCTTGTAGCAATTTCAAACGTGGCAATTGTATGAAATTGCAATAAAAAGTAATGACTTTTTCTTGATGAAAAAAATTTCATACATAACTAACCATTCCAAACATGCTAAACAGCCGGCGTTCAAGGGCGCCAGAATACCCAGCGGTACCCACTCATACATGCATACTACCATAACGTCACGACCAATTATTAAGATTGGCTTAATAGAAAAAATATGTTCAACTTAATGGATTTTTCGACTGTTTCAAATATTAGGAAAGTCAATATTACAAAGATTATTACTCAATACTAGATAATATCTGTATTCCACCACACCACATTATTCTTTTGCTGAGAACCATTAGCAGTGTTCCAATTTGAATGATGAGCAAGCCAGTGGATATTATATTGCTCAAGTATCACACACTTAATTCCTTCCCAGTCATAATCTAATGTAAAGCAAATCCCACCCTGAAAGATATCAAACGCAGGACCAACGGTTTCAAGTCCCCAAATTGATTTTTTGCCGTAAAACAACTCAATAACTTTTATTGGCCCTATCTGGGGTGTGAACTTCAAGATCTATAGCAACATACCTGTCTACGAGACCAACGACGCCCCCATATAAGCCCCTGACCTGTTTGTTGCCTATGAAAAGACAACAACAACAACCTGTAAATTTCCCACTGCTAGGCTATGACCTCCTCTCTCTTTAAGGAGAAGATTTGGAATATATTCCACGACGCTGTTCCAAAGCGGATGAGTGGAATAGACATGTGATGACCAATTTCTATGAAATTAGACACATGCAGGTTTCCACACGATGTTTTCACCCGCAAACATCGGTTAAGATGCTCGCGATCTAAACACTGGGCCATCTCGTCTCAATGAAGAGACGCCTGAGTAAAAATGCATGTTTTGACATCAGTTCCTTGATTGTCTTGGAGTTAACACGTAAGAAAATACAAAGCATACGGTTATAACTGGAAAAAAAAAATTTGTACACGTGGCGCTGGCCGACAGTGTAGTGATCTGTCACTAACTTTTCCCATGCATTCTACGAAGACGAATGACGCAAGTTGGTGAGAGCTCACAAAAACTGCATCCTGTGCAGCGCCTGAAAAATACTACTTAAACCTAGCTACTTACACGAGTAGTCCTTATACTTATTAACATAAGGCATAAAATACGGCAAAGTTATTGATATATTCTATAATATCGTAATATTATGATAGTGAGTCTTAGCCAATGAAGAATAGGGTATAATATTCGATGAGGAAATTGATATGACGTATAAGCTATTATGAGATGTAAGAGATGACACCTTGATATTACAGGATATAATTGATTAAAGTCGCTTAGATATTATGTATAGTACGACACAACTTAGATGTAGCATCGACAAAATTCGTAAAACCGATCACATCCGAATTAAGTACCTTATCCCAAATTATCAATATTTATTTCTTATGTGAATATGATCTTTACACAAACGTTATACCTTGTAATATCATATGACCTAATAATAATAATGTCGATTTGCATGCACTGGATGTCTCGGGTTGGACTGACGCGAGAGTCTACAGCGACGAATAGCAATGAATGGCGCGATAGGGAGCTATTTCTATTATCTATTTGGTTTTATTGAATTTGTCGATGCTACATCTAAGTTGTGTCGTACTACGATATTTTTGTGCTTCACAATACAATATAATTGAAGATAAATAATACAGTATAGAATCTACCGCCAATTAAACGCCAATGACATTATCGATTTTTACTTTCAATACAACTTCACAAATACGTAATAATTATATTATTTTATCCACGGCCAACTTGTCGCAATGGCGACCAATCTTAAACACAAGTCATTGACCTCTATCTTATGTAGATATGCACTCTCATAGTTATGACATTGAGACATTGAGGGTGGCTGAAAAAAAACTGAAACTGCAATTCTTAAGTCAAACAACAGCTTAAGATTGAACCGAGATGTCTAGTAAAGAACGCGTGCATCTTAACCGTTGATTGCGGGTTCAAATCATTTTCTTGCTTAATTTGTGTTTATAATTCATCTTGTGCTCGGCTGTGAAGGAAAACATTGTGACGAAACCTGCATGTATCTAATTTCATACATATTCTACTAACTCGTATTGGAACATCGTGGAATATGATCCAAAGCTTCTCCTCGATAGGGTGAGTAGGCCTTAGCCCAGCAGTGGGAAATTTACAGGCTTGTGTTGTTATTTAGGATTTACATGCTATGTGAGACACAGATGTTAACCCTACCAAATTCAAGCATTTAAAAATTCTTCGTCTAAGCCGGGGTTTGATCCCAGGACCACGCGCTTTGCTCAACTACGAGTTCAAAGAGGCCAGTCGGGTATTTTGTTATTGATGTATGCATTAAGCCATCAATCACGCGACATCCGTGTAAATCAGACTGAAAACGAACTAAAATACGAAATGAGTAGGAAATAAATTGGTGAACCTCATCACAAATTCAATTCGACTTCATTTGCTCTGTTTGCTAGAGCCAATCAATTGCCGAAAAAAAATTACTGCATGACGTCATGTGGAGTGACGACTTTGGAAACGGGTTCCGTACAATTTATACATTTCATTTAATAGAATTATTTTATTGTGAGCTTTTGGGAAAAATATAATGTTACTCCAAAAAAATACGAGCATAGCAATTTTCTGTACTTTTGGTTTTTGTAATCTCTCGTAGTTTAGATAAATATTTTATTTGTATGTTACCTTTTATTATACATGCTTTTATCCAACTTACAATGTTTGTTAGTTTATGTAAGTCAAATCTTGTTAGGTGATATAGAAACACTTGCTCGTATACATTCAAGTTGGCGGTAGGGCTTTGTGCAAATCTAATTCAAATACTTTTAGTGTTGTGTTTCAATTGATGATTGCCGGTTCAGACCCAGGCAATCACCACTGAATTTTCATATGCTTAATTTGTGCTCGGCGATAAAGGACATCGTGAGAAAACCTGCATGTGTCTAATTTCATCGAAATTCTGCCATCAACCCGCATTGGAATAGCATGGTGGAATGTGCTCTTAAACTCTCTCGTCAACATTTTTTATACATACAACTTACAATTAATGTTTTTTTTTTTTTAATGAGTTAAATTCCTTCACTTCCTTGATTCCTATCTTGTTACGTCTTACATTAAATAATGTAAAATTTTTCTTGTCGTCGAGATGGCCCAGTGGTTAGGACGCGTGCATCTTAACCGATGATTGCGGGTTCAAACCCAGGCAAGCACCGCTGATTCATGTGTTTAATTTGTCTTTATAATTCATCTCGTGCTCAGCGGTGAAGGAAAACATTATGTGACAAATTTCATAGAAATTCTGCCACATGTGTATTCCACCAACCCGCATTGGAACAGCATGATGGAATATGTTCCAAACCTTCTCCTCAAAGGGAGAGGAGGCCTTTAGCCCAGCAGTGGGAATTTACAGGCTGTTGTTTCTTTTTGTGTTTTGAATATTAGTTACATTCAAAAAATATCACAATCAATCATCCGTAATTGTTTTGAAGACAGTGCTAAGCTATACAATAACTTATAAATCAAAAATCGAATATATGTAAGTATAAATGGCAATCATAATTTAAAAAAAAAATACAAATTTAATTGAATTAAAAATATTGAAATGAACGTATTATCAAATCGAAACGGAACTCCGATACGAAACATTCGGTCCGCATTGCGCTTAATCGGAAAAATCAACACACCGCCGATTTCCAGCGGCACAGGCGAGCAGGCGATACCGATCAAGTGCGTCTATTGGAGCTTCAAGCACAATGCACGCTAAAACATCTTAACATGCATAATTGGTTGAATATATCGTGAATTTCATTAGTCCTTCATTTCATTTTAGAAGTACAATCAGAGTAAAAAACCTTCAGTTTTCAAGTTTATTCCTTTGTCAAGTCATAAACTCTTAGTACCTTTTGAAACTAAAGCACTAATCCGACAACTGCTTATAAAATTAAACGTACATAGTATGATGACTCGGTTCAAAATTGTTTAACATAGAATTGTCAAAATATATTTGTCAGTGTCATTATTCTCGATCGGTAAAGCAGATTATCGCTCATACTGAGCACACGAAAATAGATCTTAAGGTGACGAACCTTTTCTTACCCCGACTGTATAAGCTCGTAACAATGTGATGAATAATTAAAATGCAGAGGTTACTTAATTTTTTTTATTGCGTGTTTTTCAATTTAAGGAAAATGTGCTTATTTAAGATATCCGTAGACTGATTTTTAATTGTCCACCTGATGATAACTGTTCATCAGTTATTCTACCGCCAAATAACAGTACTCAGTATTGTTGTGTTCCGGTTTGAAGGGTGAGTGAGCCAGTGCAACTACAGGCACAAGGGACCTAGCATCTTAGTTCCCAAGGTTGGTGGCGCATTGACGATGTAAGGAATAGTTAATATTTCTTACAGCGTCATTGTCTATGGGTGAAGGTGACCACTTTCCATCAGGTGGCCCATATGCTCGTCCGCCAACCTATATAAAAAATCACCAAAGCGCTTCCAAACTTGGAGGCAAGTATGTCCCTTGCGCCTATTATTACGCTGACTTACGCATCCTTCAAGTAGGAACGAAGCAATATTAACAATTGGTGGTTTTCGGCACAATATATGATGAGTGGTACCTACCCAGACGGCACAAAGCCCTATCATCAAGTAATAACTTAGATATTATGATTAGTTATATACGTACATATATTATATACGTCATTGTGTTACAAAATAAGTCATTTAAAAGACAAATACACAAATACACAACGCCAATATCAAACAAATATATGATATTGTAATTAACATGCAGATCTATGTTATCATATCATGTAATGTAAGAAAAATGAATCAACTGACTTTCTCGTCTGTTTGCTTTGCTTTATAATTGTTTTGGTTGGTTGTCAACCAAATTTAATCATATTGGGTGGGTTGTATCAAAGTATACATAGGTATATTTTTTTATTTAATAGACCTATGTCGAATTTTATGTTTCTTCAATAAGATCATACATATCGTTTTTTATATTTATTCTAAATATCTTGAAAACTATTGTAACTACGAAAACTTTCTTCGATTCTGAAGAATATATACATTATATTTCGTAAAAATAAATATACTAATTAATACCCATCACTTTTAAGAATTACAATGATTTTGTTTAATACTTTATTAACTATTAAAATTACAATTATTGATAACGTAAAAACATAAACTTAATAAGCATTTTTGCGCATGTAAATCGAATTGGTTAAAAGGTGTCCAATTTTTTAAAGATTCGCCACTACGGGTACGCGTATGTATCTACTGTTCTTTTCTGTAGTCACAAAAAAGTATTTGGTTGGTTTTTTTTATGGTATAGGTTGGCGGACGAGCCTATGGGCCACCTGATGGTAAGTGGTCATCATCACCCATAGACAATAAAGCTGTAAGAAATATTAACTATTCCTTACATCGTCAATGCGCCACAGACCTTGGGAACTAAGATTTATGTCCCTTGTGCCTGTAGTTACACTGACTTACTCACCCTTCAAACCGGAACACAACAATATTGAGTACTGTTATTTGGTGGTAGAATAACTGATAAGTGGGTAGTACCTACCCAGACTTGCATAAAGCCCTAAATCATTAAAAATGAAACATGCTAAAGTAAAAAAATAGTTGGATCTTATTTAATGAAGGTAATCGTCGGTTAGTCATATGGTCCTCAAGTGGGTTGTTGCTTGTCAGCGACAATGATACAAAGCATATAATTGAAATTTATTAAATCACAAATTTACGAAATCAAATATAATTTTTTTTAATGTAATTGTGTTTTGTTTTGGCTTTATTTATACCAATAAGGCACAGATTATGGGCCGACGTCACGTGCGATGGAGAAGACACGATGGAGATTAAACGGTATGACCCAAATTAAAGGATTAATTTAATTTTGAAGGCATAATCGTGGTACTCTTTAGGTTGAGTAGTGTGTACACCAGTTTTCAGGGCCACGACACTCCAAGGTCTCGGGTTCGATTCTCGGCTAAGTCGATGTAGAAAAAGTTTATTAGTTTTCTATGTTGTCTTGGGTCTGGGTGTTTGTGGTATCGTCGTAGCTTCTAATTTTCCATGATAAAAGTGCTTTAGCTACTACATTAGGATCAGAGTAATGTATGTGATGTTGTCTAATATTTATTTCTTTAATTGTGTTGATACGATGATAATAATACAAGAACATAAAAACATCACCTAATATTATAGGAGCTATCTATAAGTATGGATTCCATCAGATCGTCCCACACTATGAAGTTCTTAATTGAAGTAAATAAAGAGAAGCCTTTCTATAAAACAAACACCGAATCGAATTTCTTGAAACTTGAATTGAAGTTCTCTATCGATTGAAGTTTGTTATATATTCAATTAAATGTCAAATGAAATTTTAGGAAACACACAAGCATTTGTTGTCACACACACGTAATCTATATTCATATTATAAATGTGAAAGTAACTCTGTCTGTCTGACGTCCTTTACGACTAAACCGCAGAACCGAATTTGATGAAATTTAGCGTGATTAAGTTGCATGGAATCAAAGACATTAGCATTTATGCTATCAGAAACGTATAATTAAGTGATAAATCGCTTAGCGACACATACAATACACTATACACGTGTCTCTGCCATAAAGCCACCGTCGGCACAGCCAAGGGAGCTAAGATGTCTCAAGAGCCTATAATTATACCAGTTCACTCCGCTTTACACCGGAATACATTACATTAGTGAGGGGTTTAATCCAAGTTTAAAGCTGGGTTAAAACTATATTTTTGATCAAAGAATTTTCATTGTTTTTGTAATTGTCATATACTTTTATGTTTTTGTTAACATGCTGTATAACGTTTCCATCGCAGTATTTAAGGGTATTAATCATTTCGAATCTGAAAAAAAAAACAGAAATTATTTCTTTGTATGTAATATATATTAGTTTTGTATTTAATACAATTTGATCCAATTACACAAACCAGATACCTTTCCCCTATTTATTAACTGTTGTTTGGTATTTTCGTTTCTTCAAATATTCACTACAAGCACACACACATACAAAGCAATACAAGCAATATATCGAATTTCTTTGATGTGCCGCCTACAACCAACAACTATTATTATTATTATAACGATCGCTACTGCACATTGACGACACAAATATTAATTTTCCGTTTATGATTACTACTCTACTCAAAAGAATTACATGAAGCATTTGACATTTCAAGCTTTTAAAAATAAATCGTATTGCAAAAAAGAAAAACAATCAAAGCATTAAATCCGCAGTTCACGGAGAGACATTTGATACATATTCATTAAAACCTACGAAAGATCAAACTCGTTGGAAGGACGCGGGAAGGTCGGTCCGGTACAAATCTATCCGATGCACTCGCAATAACAAACTTTATAAACATTATTTATATATGTATATTTAATCTTGTGTCTGACTATTGAAATACATATGTAAGAAATGTTAAAGTCACAAGATACATACGTCACTTTGTTGCTTACCTATTCACGTTTGGTAAACTTTTAAATGTCAGGTTGTAATATAAATAATGAAATATGGAATACCGTTTTATGGTTGATAAATTTTTGCGATTTTATAATCTGTATCCATTTTGATTAGTCAGAGTAGCGTACCAAAATGGCGTACCAAAGTTAGCACCTCTGAATTTTCATGTGCCTAATTTGTGGTTATAATTCATCTCGTCCTCAGCGAAATGATAATGAATGAAATTGTGCCAAATGTGCATCTAACGCGCGTTGAATCTGCTTGGTTGGGTAAGCAGCAAAATTTCCACCTTAGAAGGAGATGCGTCCTTAGTCCAGCAGTAGGATATAAACAAGCTGTAGCAACTCAAAAGCAAAATCAAAATATATTACATTCAAGTAGGCTTTTACAAGCACTTTCGTCATCTAACAAACTATATTAAGTGAAGCTACCGCCGGTTCAGAATGCATTGTTTATCGAAAAGAAACAGCAAGAAGTTACCATTACCCAGTAGTTACTCTTTTCCACATTTCCAGTTACAGAGTTTATCAATAAAGTACAATTAAATTTATATTAAATAATTTCTTTCAGGAGGATTGGAGGATTCCAGCAGTGGGGCACATCAGGCTGATTATATAATTAAAGATATACTTCAAAATATTTAACTTAACACATATTTTCAAAACCGTCGTTTACAAAACCATGAAATATACAGTCTGTCGTAATCCGACATTAAAATTCCAAGAACAACTTGTACAAACTCAAAAGTCCCATAATATGTTTTTTTTTTAATTTTAAAATTATTATAAATTAATTTAAAATATATCTTATCGAACCTTAAGTCTTTTATCGTTCATAACTCCTGTTTGACGAGGAAGTGAATTGACAAGATACAGATATGAAGGTGCCAGTTTATAATTTTATTTTAATTATTAATATTCCTCTTCTTCCCCTCTACTTGTCCTTAGATTTACCACTGATAACACTGATTAACACTGATAGTGTTAAGAGTGGGTATGAATGTAGCCTAAATATGGTACATCTGTTTTTGTTGTAATACGTATTATTCTTCAACTAATCTTTGCCAATGGTGAAGTTTGGAAATTACTAAAAAATCTCCTAATTAGTGGAAAATGAAATCTTTGTTAATATAGGTCAAACAATGTTTATATATGACTACATATGACACTTTTGTTAAGGAACTCCATATTAGGATATGTAAAGTTGATTCCAAGGACTTACATCGTGACAGCATGCCTATTTCTGGTACAGTTTTCCATTTTTCGGTTTCGTGAAAAAAATGTATTGAATACATATTATTATATTTTGTTTATATTGAATTACATTATTTACATGTTCTACCAATCTTGAAGCAAAAACCACTGACTCACTTGCCTTTCACATTGGAATAAAACAATACTTAGTATTGCTGTTAGGTAGTAGAATACATGAATGGATGGGGCCTACCCACACTCGCTATCTCAAAGCCCTATCAACAAGTTACATTTTTATAGTCCGACCTAAAATGTATTTGTACACATGTGCTAAGAGTGAGATTATTGACTACTGTGTTCGCTGCATGTGACTCCCACCAAAAATCAAGATGGCGTCCATATCCATCAAAATAACGAATATTCATATTTCGGTCAAGTGTATTTTTTGTTATATTACTTTTAGTTGAATTTTGTAGCTAACATTAAATTTAAGTTATGTTTTTTACATAACGATTTATAGTACCTAAAATTTGATGCAAATGAACTAAAGTCTAGACTATCATTATTTACGTCGGATTCATTTGAACCACATACCATATCTGTAACGGTTAACTAATTAACACGAAACTAAATTGACTAAATTATTTAAGCATTTTTTTATTATAATTTGAATTAAGACAAATGTATATTTTGTTATAATTTCTGTTAATTATTCGGTATGCCGGCATTTTGACGTGATTTATGTTTTTATTTACATACATCATCCACATAGTATAAAACAAAGTCGCTAACATGGACAATATAGTAAAGAAGCACTGACAATTTTATTGACAAAATCTATTGTATAATGCTGATAGCATTGCACCCGTGCAAAGTCGGAGCTGGTTGCTAGTTAACAATATTAGCAGTGAGATATTACACACTGATACTTAACAGTCGATAAAGATCCCACAGTTGGGCTATGACATATAATCTAGAACAAGAGATTCGAAGTTTATTCCATCACGCTGTTCCATTGCGTGTTGGTAGCAGTGTTACAACCGACAATTATAAGATTCCTCACAATATTTTCATTCACGCCAAGCCCTATATAACAACATCAAAAATAATTAAAGCTTATTTAGGATTGTATGTTTTTTAATTATAAGCAAACGAAGAGATATACAGCAATGCAATAGTATATGGTCACCGCTTGCGAACCATTATTAATGGCTCTTGTGCGCTCGTATAACCCAACTATAAAGCACATCGAATATTTCGTTCGAAAATCGTTATTATATTTATAGTTCGCGCGTGAAGCCAGTACGAATAGACAGTATACATAACAATATCCTTACAAGTTCAAGTTGGGTCTGGTCGCGGACGCCGTGACCGAATCGAACCTGCGATCATATATTAAGGTCCGCGGGAACAGGGATTAATGCATCATGCCGAGAGGGTGCGGCTCGAGTGACAGCGGATAACAAATATTAATATATTTAGCTTAAATGTCGTATATGACAATATATCATTTAATTAATCAACTAATTTTTTGACTCCACATCAAACTATGGGAGTTGTGGGACCGAAGTAAGCACTGCAAGTATATATATACTTAGAACCTTAATGGGTCGTTTGGTGACGTAAGATCAATCCGATGAAAGACATTTCTAAAACACCTGGCGTCTGTCTGGGTGGGATTTGAAATACAAATATATTTAGTTTTAATGACGGAACTGAAACCGTTCAAAGAAAAAGGATGGGTTAGAGCGATTGTTGATGCAAGAGCTTTAAAAAAAAATTAATAAAACGTGTTAACTATATAAGTGATAATGCACTCGTTCACCCGTGTTTTAAGAATTAATTGTTAGGTTTGATTAATTGTCATAACCACGTGTACTTCTTTTGGGTTTTTGCTTATAAATATTTTTTGTTTAAAAAATTTCATTCGATCGATCCGTTGCTAAATGTTAATACAATTCAGTAAATAGATTTCTTCATTTTTAGTTCTAATTAAAAAAAAAATACGACATTACTTGTTTATTTTATCTTACTTCACTCTTTTTGATATCTGACATTGAAACCTGTCATGTCACAATACCTTATTGGCTTCTATTTATAGGTTCAATTACTTATCGTTACAATTTTATCTATATTCCGCTTATGACTTAAAACCGCTGACACTAAGGCCGCTCATCAAATGCACTCGTCCCTCCCACCGCGTCGCTCTGAAGTAGATGGATTACAGTTTGGAACATTGGTTTCTACAACCATATTATACTAGGTTATAAGCATGACTTTAAAGATTATTAAAAATCATAATCTGTATTTTACACGATACTCACACATGCATACCATATATACATATAAGTGTACATGTATGCAGTTTTTAGTATAAATGAAGTGAATAATAAAATCAACTACTTTTTTGTGTCGGTTTTTTTCGTAAATGGCATTAAAACCGAGATAATTTTATAGTTTATCATTTAAGGAATCGCACGTCGTTAAGAGGTTTATTGCGATTAAAACTTAAAAATGACTAGTATTTTTTTATTGAACATTCTTTTCAAGTTAATGAGAAATTCGATAATACAATACAAATAGTTTTCAAGGTTAATTATTCGTAACTTCTAAATCAACAAAATCATTTTATTAATATTATTAAATAAAAAAAACTCAACCTAATTTCAGTTGCTGTAGAGAAAAAGATTGTTGCACTTAGTATTAACACTTGCTTCGGAAATTCAATTCGGACATTTTTCAACGATTGATTTTTATCCTTATAGCCGTAACATAAGATTCAAATTCAATTAACAGTCATCTAACATGCATTCTTTGTAAGTCGCTGAATCATTTCAGTGATAGACAGAGAAAGGATATAAAACATCTTGACTATAAATACAAAAGAGCGAGATGATGATATTTCTCTGAGACTACCTTCAAACGCTTGGCTAATGCAACCCGCGTCTGGGCCGTGACGAAGATTGATGGCTTCTCTTTAGCAGTTGAATGAGATGACTGAGAAAGGATAAAAGATAATTAACTTGGAAATTAGACCTAAGTTTAGAATCGCAGATAAAACTGATAAAAGTAAGATAGTATATAAACTAGTAATTGAATTCTTAGGAAGGTCGTTGAATCTTTCGTCGTGTCGATGTGCTTAGTTCAGCGATAATACATTTATATTACAAGCTATTATAAAACTACAATTCTTAATAGGTATGTACGGAATAAAATTTATATCTGAATTTTAAAGCAATTTCATCTGTATCGATTGAACTGAATTTTTGATGCCTTTTGGAAATGGTGACAGTACAATCGGGTATCGTACTTTTGACATTAAGTTCCTAAATAAAATCTTGTATTTAAATGAATATTAGTAAATTTAAACTAATATGCCACTAGTTTTTAATATATTTATCACTTGGAGGTAGGGCTTTGTGCAAGCCCGTCTGGGTAGTTTCTACTAATATATCAGATATTCTACCGCACAAGTTGTTGTGTATTGTTGTTGAGTATTGTTGTGTTTCAGCTTGAAGGGATTAGTGAGCCAATGCCACTACAGACATAGGGGTTGGTAAGTCGCTGGCCAAGGTTGGTAGCGGATTGGCGATGTAAGGAATATTTCTTAGCTTAACTTTTTCATAAACAATGGTCTATAGGCAGTCATGGTCAGTTTTCATTTGCTCGTCCGCCTACATATAGAAAAACAAAATAAAAAAATTGCTGTACATCAAGTTATAGAAGTTTAACAGATTGCCACCTAGCTCATCGGAATTAGGATGTGAGAGCAAAAAAAATTTAAGTAGCTTCGCTTTGGAAATCAGAAACGTGGACGCCTGTACTTTTTGGATTTTGGGATTCGCACCCTGTTTCGCCGTTTTGAACTTAAGGGTGATTTTTTTTCTATTCGAATAACTCATTTACGTTCAATTTCAAACAAAAGAATAATCAAGTTTATCACCAACATTTTTTTACCAACAATGACCGAAAGAAATTGCTACTTCTAATTTTTCGATGTCAACCCCGCATTTGTTCCGACACGTTTAATCACTATTTATATATCAACACAAACAAAACAACATCTAACCGATGTTGCTACTATATAATTAAACAATATAATCACTCCTACCAACAACAGAACTGAGCTGAGATGGCCCAGTGGTTTCTTTATTTTTAAAGCTCTTGCATCAACAGTCGCTCTAACACTTTTTTGTTTGAAAAATTGTGAAAAATTAAATTAGTCTACGAATCGAAACGTCACGAAAAACTTTGGTGATTAATAAAACACTAGCAGTAGGTCTCCCACGAAACTTCGTCTTTATTGAAACGATTTCTTGAGGTTACTTTTATCCGCTCTCTAAAATTTTTTTTTTTAATTGTAACTATCCAATTATTAAATTTCAGTCAAGTATTCTGTTTATTGTTTAACTTTCTGCATGAACGACTGGAGTTCTTCAAAATCCATACCATCGTCCCACAATTACTGGGACAAAAATCGCCTCACCATTAATACATAGGATATTTATAAAAACAAGTTTAGGACAACAATAATATTATTGGAACTATTTCATTCGAGAAAGTTCTATTAATAACTCATTACTTACCCAATTAGATATTGATGAAGTCTCTGATTATGGCAATTAATGACTACAAAGTTGTCTCTTGTGCTTATAATTACACTAGTTGAAAGCAAACAATCCAAGGTCATATTAATTAAATAAAATTATTAATAAAGATAGAACGCGTGCGTATTAACCAATGATTTCGGGTTCAAACCCAGCCAAGCACCACTATATATATGTGCTTAATTTGTGTTTATAATTCATCTCGTGTTCGGCGGTGAAGGAAAACATCATGAGAAAAACTGCATGTGTCAAATTTCATCGAAATTCTGCCACATGTGCCTTCCACCAACCCACATTGGAACAGCGTGGTGGAATATGTTCCAAGCCCTCTCCTTAATGGGAAAAGAGTCCTTAGCCCCGCAGTGGGTAATTTACAGGCTGTTACAAATAAAATTAATTTTGATTAATTTAATTCGTATATTTTAATATGTCATATGGTAATTCAAGAATTCTGTAATGAGTAAGAACTCGTAAATGTTCCAAAGATGCTTTATACCTGCTTAAGGAGATGTCTTAGAGCCTTCACCATAATTCTCCAAAGCAGATTCGTAGTCCTACGTGTGTATTGCATTCTATACGACAGATGTACTTATAATACGAACACGAGTTACCAGCCTCTAGATCTTTAGACCATTTTAGCTCTTATTGCCTTCATTTGTTTAAAACGGTATTTTCATATCAAATTCATATGTAACGTTGTAATTTTCAATTAAAGATTTTCAGAAGTTCCATCTCGAATTTTGAGGCTATTATCGTATTAAGAGAAATTAAACATTTTAGAACAATATTAAATACATAACAAGATATTGCCAGTGGATTTTAAACTCAATGTATAGCGTAAATAGTTATCAAAGTCCCATAGTCCGTTCAATCACAGGTATCGTGTTAGTTCAAAGTCTGAACACATGCTTTAGATATTACTTAACACCTGCCATATCACCCGGAAGTTTATATCATTTTCCACTACAGCGTCCGTTTTTTTATAAAAGCAATCTATAACGCTTGACGGCCTTCGCTTTAAATTTTAAACCTGCGGAAGAAACATTAAACAATATTAAAAAAATAATAATAATAATCATACATTTCATTACATGCCAAAATAAAACAGTTGCTGTAAACGAGTTAAACACTATCAACAATATACAAAAGGCGGCCTTATCGCTTACGAACTATCTCTTAGGGCAGAGGAAATGGTCCAGTGGCGATAAAGATACATACAATTAGATAGATAGATAGATAATATTTGTATTTAACTAACATGACCGTATTTTTATGATTATGATTCTTCTCGATAGTATCTACTGTCCGAACCGCTGGTAGCTTCATTGGTATAGTTGTTAATTGACGATTCAACATTTCTTGTAAAGGCCTACTTAAATAAAGTATGTTTTGATTTCATACACATATATACTTATACCTATTAAAAATGCTCGTTAATAAAAAAGACATTACAAGCGTTTCGAACATATTAAAATAAACTAATATTATTTCGATATAAGCTTTTAGAAATTTACTATCACACGCTTTACAGTGTGACTAACAAAATCTAGAAACTTTGAGCATTCATAAGATTTCTAAACGTACGCTTGAAAAATGTAATCATTTTACAAACGTATACAGAACATTGGTTAAATATAGTGATTTAAATTCTTAATCCGCAATTATAACGCGACTTGATTAGGTTGTTACGCGAATACGAAACGCGCTAATAACACACACATCTAAAGATGAGCGTAGACAGCGTCGAGAAGACAAAAAGTTCAAAGAAGGCAAACCTCACTCTCACCAACATTGGGTTTTGGTCTAAGTGTTAAGAAAAATATTCACCGGACTTTTTTATACCTACTTTTATTCTCTAATTATATTAAATATTTACGTTATTTATTTGTTTAACTTAACGTATTGATTATCGCCTTTTGCTCAATTCAATAATGCTTATATAAAAAAAACGGGACTGAATAAAATAAACATATCTATCTATGCTGGTTTAATTACAACGTTACCCTTAATCAACTAAAACGATTTATAAACGCAAATAAATCACGTAAATACCCAATTTACTTGCGCTCAGTGGGTTCGAACCCGCAATCATCAGTCAAGAATCGACTGACGTCCATAAGCCATATTAATATTATAAATGCGAATTATAAGTCTATGTAAATGAAATTTGGTAAACATAAAGTATACAGCCTGAGAAAGGACATAAGCTACTTTTTAATCGGCAAAAGTGTTGTAAAAAGGAGGTCTTGTAAATATATTGATATTTTCTACGCAAACGCGTAAAGCCGCAGGTAACAGCTAGTTACTTATAAGCGTATCGTCGAAACAAGTGCCAAGGTCTGAAAATTCGCTGCACGTCTTGAATTTTCACACTCAAGTGTGATCCTTCACTTATAGTCCTGACGACATTCGTTGTTGCTTTCGTTCACATTTCTCGGAAAGGCCTCGTGTTAATAAGAGTTATGCTCGTGCAAAAACAATCGGCTATTAGGTGTTTTGGATTCATTTTAATTATAACTTACAATTTGTGTTTGTAAAGTCAGAATAAAAAAATATTCGTCAGTTTTTAATGTAATTCCTTTATCAAGTCTTAAACTCTTAGTACTATTTGACTGTAAACATCGAATCATTGCGACGCAATATGTCATTCTCGATCGGTAAAGCAGATTATCGCTCATACTAAGTACACGAAAATTTATCTTAAGGTGACGAACCTTTTTTTACCCCGACTGTACTTTGTAAATTAACATGCTATAAACTTTAAAATGTACTATTGAAATTGCAATGTAAGGTTAATATTTAAAGAACTTTTGAGTAATCATTTGCTTCAATATATAGTCAATGGACAAGTAATCCACTGTGCATTATCTTTCAATCACCCGCCCCGGGCTTCGCACGGGTGCAATGCTGATACTAAATATACTGCAGATTTTTTCTTGTTTCTTAACTATATAATATATGAGTTTTGTACAAAAACGTACCTCTCGAATCACTCTATCTATTAAAAAACCACATCAAAAACCTTCGCGCAATTTCAAAGATCTAAGCATACACAGGGACAGACAGCGGTAAGCTACTTTGTTTTATACTATGTGATGATAAAAATAAAATAAAATAAATAAAAATAAAAAATATATATTTCATTCAAAGTAGTACACTTGTTTATACATCGTTGGGTGCCCCCTTTTAAGTATATCAATACCTGTAGTAGTAGTAGATGATTCTCACATTGTCAAATTCATGCGCTACTAATCTAGGATTGTAGGATATTATGCCCCATATACCTGTAATAAAATGGCTTACAAATCCATCCATATAGAATAAAGCCATATACTCGTATCCCATAGATGTTCAGCGGTAGAATTATTGATGAGTGGGTGGTACCCATCCAGGTGGGTCTGCATAAACCTACCACCGACAAATAACATATTTTAATTTTTGCATCTCGTAAGTAATATTTTAACGATTGCCTCAGTGTTTTGGTTTAAGTCAAACTATTATGATATCATCAAAACACATTTTATAAACTAGTGACTTATGTAGAATTATATTGTATGAGAATATATTATGTGTAACTAGTTACAACAAGCGGGGAAATCCTTAATGAGTATGCTAAATGATATGTTACGTTGGAACATTTTAAAAGGCCAAATATCGGTTATTCATTTTTAATTTAATTGATCTGAAAAAATGTATATATGTAAATATGTCGAAGCGACAAAGAGTTCAATTAGTATTTATTTACTTAGAACACAGAACACATGACAGCGAAAATAGATATACTTGTTTGATAGAATATCGAATAAAAGATATTACGAACTTCAACTTATATTTTGAATATCATCATATCTGATTACGAGCTGATGCCTAACTCCTCGTCATATATATATATATATGTATAATATACATTGTGATTCGAATACCTGCGACCGCGTGGTCACGAGATGCCTGTCATCACTTTCCACCAGCCAGCTCATGACCACGACAGGTACAACTCTGTCGAAACGTAAGGCAAAATAATAAAAGGATTGAGCGCGGTATAATGTATGATACGAAAACCATATATCACAGATATTTAAAGGGTTCTGTACCATATTTCATTATCATAGTATTGTCTGAGTAGAGATGTAAAGATCAATTAAATATAGTACTTAATCACAATATTATAAATTTAAAGAGATTATAACAACACACAAAAGGAAATTTTCTCGCATTATTATACATATGTATATGTATCACAGTGACAGATAACACCTCCCGTCGTTATCATAGCAATAGTAAAAGTCCAAACCAAAAGGAGTCCGTAGTCGTGTGATGACCTCTCGACAACGATTTTGATCATCTATGAGAAAGTAGAAAAAATGTGGCTAATAGTTGGCTAACCACGCACACTAATAAAATAGTATGACATTTGACGAGTGTCAAGCGACGCGCACACTAAGATAATGAAGTTGGTTTTGGTGGTTGGTTTTAGTTATTCTTTAGTGCGACTTTCTATATATGTAAATAATCGAAGGTAATTAAGTAACAAATATGACGTTTTTATTTATGAAAGAACCTAATCATGTTTACATACATGACGACATGATTATACCATTTGCATATAACATATACATTACTATAACATACAAATATATACATATATATGACTTAAAAATTTATCAATATATGGACTATACTGTTTATTACCGACTGAACTAAATGAAATTTCAATTTTAATAAAAATGTATACATACATGTATACTAACATTATAAATGTGACTTTGTGTGTCTGTCTGTCTGACGCTCTTTGACGATCAAACCAATGTTAACGAATTTGATGAAATTTGGTGTGAAGCAAACTTGAACTCCAAAAAAGGACATATACTACTTTTTTGTTTATATGATAATCAACAGTGAAAACGTGAACGAAACTGCGGGCGATGACTAGTACATTATACATCAACTTGTAAAGATACGTGTAAAATAAAAACGTAAAATTTAACATTTCATTTAACTCTAAAACAAGACGACTAGCATGTGTAATTTGTCAATTTATGAAACGCAATATATAAATGGATTAAAACGAAAACGAAATAAAGCAACTGCAATATTTGAATTCTACGTGCGCGCCGAGTCGTGTTTAATTTGTAGTAAGAACGTAGCGAGGCTTGTTGATCCCTTGCACCTCAGAAGGCACCAGCCGACCGGACCGGTCGTCCTTGCGGGGACCACTCTCAATTTCCCCGGTACAGTAGCCTATCAATAGACGAGACGGTATAACGCGCTGAATCGACGCTTAGTTCCAACTTAATCAGTTAATTGCATGGAACTAATCCTTGACAATAATAATATGTTATTATTTTATAACGCGGTATACTTTTTTTTAAGAAATAATTACATATTACGAACTAGAAATTCTATTCTAGATTGTATAGCATTATCTAGTAACCCGAAAAAATTCGTCGATTACATTTTAAGTATGGTTGCAAAAATTACTTTTACGATAGTATAACTTAATGCTTTTACTTTTATATTGGCAGCATTATTTTCGATAAATAATAATAATGATTTTTTTTTATTTGTAAGCAAAGAAAGATCAAAGAATAGACGTCTATCTTGATCAAAGATTTCAAGCTCAAATTCAAGGAAATCTTTGAGTGGAAACTTATATAGATAATTCAGTCACATGTGTAACCAACTCGCATTAAATTAGTGTGGTACAATAAGCTCTAAGCCTTTTTTTCTCGCTGGAAAAACGCATTACGCGCTTCCCCCACATGTTGGAAAGTGGGGGGGAGTGTGGGACTCCGGATCCCTGGACACCGAGTGCGCCAAAGTACGGTTTACCCACTAAAAAAACAGCGGTACCCTCTCCGTCTTTTCGTCGTTCTCCGTCCGGGATTGCTTACGTATACTGCCGTGACTAATAAGCTCTAAGCCTTATTAAGGGGTGAGCTAACCTTTATTCAGGCATTTTTATGATACATATATTATTAATCAACATTATATAATCTGTAATCTGTTTGAATTCAATTCCATTAAAACAATAAGTAAATCTACGAGAGTGTTGCGTTTCGATCAGTCTATACTCTATATATTACAACAACAGCCTGTAAATTCCCACGGCTTGGCTAAAGGCCTCCTCTCCCTGTGAGAAAAAGTTTTGGAACATATTCCACCACGCTGTTCCAATGCGGGTTGGTGGAATACACATTTGGCAGAATTTCTATGAAATTTGTCACAGGCAGGTTTCCTCACGATGTTTTCCTTCACCGCTGAGCACGAGATGAATTATAAAGACATCAGCGGTGCTTACCTGGGTTTGAACCCGCAATCATCGGTTAAGATGCACGCGATCTAACCACTGGGCCATCTCGACTCACTGTATATATTAAATAAAAACAAAAACTAACTTTGTTTTTTTTTTTAACTGCTTAATTTTTATTAAAAAGTAGTCACTATATGCGTTTTATAACATATATATAAATCACGTTACACGGACTGATTTATTCTAAATTTATATGAATTTATAATAAGCGTTTTTAAATCTTGTTCTTTCTTAATATCGCTATTAATATTATGAATGTTATAGTAAGTCTGGATGTCTTTTACTCTTTTTATAATTTGATGCAGTTTGGCATGAACTTAAATCCCTAAGGACGGACATAGGCTACCTTTTCATAAAAACTATTTAAGAATAAATTTATATTTATACCAACACTTAGTTTTTGTCTAAATATAATCTATATTATTAATATAATGTTATAAATGTGAAAATAACTCTGTATGTCTGTCGCCCATTCACGACCAAACCGATGAACCGAATTTGATATAATTTGGTGTGAAGCAAACTTGGGCTATAAGAAAGGACATAGGCTACGTTTTTTGCGTAACACATGACAACCGAGCCACTAAAATGCGAGAGAGGCCGCGGGCTACAACTAGTATTGAATAAAATAAGGCCCAATTCTAGTCATCATGCAAGGGAGGCTATGAGAAGTCCATCGGAAACGCTTCCGTGCCACCTGTGTACCAGAAATGACCATCCGTTATGACAAAAGCATATGAGCGAACTGCACGCTATATTATATATAAATAAATTATTTGTCATTTTTATTTTACGTCACAAGAAAGTGCTCAGTTTCATTGGTCTAGATAAAAGGTCAACGATCCCAAAGTTCTTAGTACCCAGATGTTGCGATCAAAAGAAGTTATTGGATTTTCCAGTCGAAAATTTTCAACAGCCACGCACTCACACACGCACTCACTCGCGTCTCGGAAAACACGTAAATCTGTTGGTCCTACACCTGAATTTTCTCCTGTCGTGTCAGATTTGCCACCCCATCGGATTATAAGATTAACAAACAGAGTGTACCTGTGTTTAAGCACACACAGAAGTGTGAGTGCAATAGAGAACAAACTCTATATGACCTGCTTAGGCTCATCGAGATAAATAATTGAACGTGTTTTATATAACAATAAAGTAACATTTAGCAAAAATAAAGTATACTTATTATCGCACTCATGTATTGAATATAAACTCGAGTTCAACTAGCAACCCGCCCCGGCTTTGCACGGATATATATATTACTACAGAATGTCTTCAGAAAATGTACACCGCCGTGGAATTTATATGATGACCGTGTTAAATTACATTGAGTCTTTTGTCGTAGTTCAACCATGTAACTGTTTATAAAGATTAGTTTTATATGGAATAAATAGTAATAATCATTTATTAACATAAGAATTAATAACATTAAATACTTAAATGTAAAAAAATATGAACTAAAACTAGTTGCTGTATAGATCTTGACCGCGTGGAATGGTGGCAAGAAAGCTAGCAGCATTTCCCCGTTGAATCGCAATTCCGATCCTCTGGGCAAAAAACGAACCAGCCACCCTGTCACCAGTGGAGGCAATAAATAAATTATATTATTATTATTTTAGACCTTTGTAAGATGTACAATATTGTACTACATTTTTATCAATCTCGTAGGATTCCGCCAGTGTCGTAGTGGAGAAATTTGACTACATGTTTAGATTTCATATATCTATTAAGAATCGTTAGTATTATTTCGCAGACTTTTGCATCTGTATCTTAAACAATTTCTTTAATTCTTAAAGTTTTCTTTTTAATGAATTTATAACGCACAACCTCTACATAATTACACTACAAAAATAAATCACTTTAGAATCACGGACGAACATTAATACTGCTTATAAATACTGAGCCAATCAAATTTTTGGCCGTGAAGTAAAACGAGCATGAATAATATCGTCACGGCGGTGACTTTATCTGGCTCTAAACAAAACACTAGTTGTCTAATTGAGCGCTGTCGAGCTAACCGAAGCGACGAATAATTGCGCTTTTTGGAGCTCGCTATAGGTAATTACACCTCGCGTTTCACGTCTTCCGAGAGTCTTAGTGTGGATAAGTATCTATAGAATTTATTAAAGGTAAAGATTTTTTATTATATCTAAATATTATAATGATAAAAAAGCGTGTATTTAACACCTGATGACTTCCAAGCAGGATATATAAATTGTATTTAACTAACTTGACTTTGTAATTTTTAAATGTTGAAAAATAGTAACTACTGAGTTTCTTTCCGGTTCTTCTTGGTAGAATCTACTTATCAAACCGGTGGTAGCTCACTTAATGCATGACGATGCAAAAGTGCTTGTAAAAGCCTACTTGAATAAAGTTTATTTTGATTTTATACTAAAATAACTGCCTTAAATACTAATAACAGTTGACCACCAACCGGTTTGTAAAGTAGATTCTACCGAGAAGAACCGACAAGAAACCCAGTAGTTACTTTTGAACATTTAAAAATACAGTCATGTTAGTTAAATACAATTTTATACACATGCATGTAGTATATCCTGATTGACAATACGATAAAGTAAAAAAGTAAAGTAACAGCCTGTAAATTTCCCACTGCTGGGGTAAGGCCTCCATTAAGGAGAGGGTTTGTAACATATTCCACCACGCTATTCCAATGCGGGTTGGTGAAATGCACAAGTGGCAGAATTTCGATGAAATTAGACACATGCAGGTTTCCTCACGATGTTTTCCTTCACAAGATGAATTATAAACAAAAATTAAGCACATACATATAGTGGTGCTTGCCTGGGTTTGAACACGCATTCACCGGTTAAGATGCACGCGTTCTAACCACTGGGCCATCTCAACTCAATACAATATCAATAATACAAACGATATCAATAATGAAAATTAATAGGCTAAAATTATATAGATATTTACGTAAGAATTTAGACTGAATCTATTACCAGTTCGTCCTATCTATCTATCTATTCTATCTTCTCTTATTCATCAATCATATACAAAACATACTATCAAACATCCTTCTACAAGCACTTTGAAATCGTAATTATACAGATTTTTATTAAAAGGAAAGCTATCAAGAAACTCAGTAATTACTGTTTGCTAACATTTGTACAACGTATAATAACCATATTAAATTTATGTATCCGGTACTCAAATCACCGAATACTATAACTCCAAACTCCAGTATTATCGAAATAATCTGGTACAGAATAATCTTCAGAGATATTAATTAACTCACTTCGTGTCTCACTCACGTGAAGTTGAAAACCGACTTACGATCTTACTCTACTTTAAATAAATAAATATTTAACAACATCACATACATTACTCAGATCCCAATGTATGTAGCTAAAGCAATTATGTCATGGAAAATCAGAAGTAACAATAGTACCACAAACAAACATACCCAAGACAACATAGAGAACTAATGAACTTTTTCTACGTCGACTGAGCCAGGAATCGACCCCAAAACCTCGGAGTGGCGTACCCATGAAAACCGGTGTACACAATTCCCCTACGGAGGTCGTCAAACTTTAATGTATCATTTAAGTATTAGTAATGAATGACTATATTAGTCAATGCCGCATATGGCTCTCTGATATTTCACGATAATTTTCAGCTGTGAGTTTCGATTTCGATTTTACAGAATAGCTTTACTGGTCGCGGCTCATTGATGCAGTTGACTGAATAGGATAAAGCTAACATATTAACACTTGTACCATTCTGCATCAGTGGCCTCTCTAACAGACATTAATAAAATAAATTGCAACGAAACTGTTATGAAAAAAGCTTCAAGCTTTTAATCAATATACACATTCAATGACATATTGTATCTGGGTCAATGAACCGAATATTTTTTTTAATATGTGAAATTTTATAATACAACCGACCCTACTTCACACGAGGCAAATTTATGAACGAAGAAAATTAAATGATATAAATATTATTTATACCAACTCACTCACAAAGAATAATGATAGTATGCTTTCCTTAGTTCCAAAGATTACCACTAACAGACACACAAATAAAAAAAAATCCAATTTATAATGTTAGTACCGCTACAGATATTTTTTTTTGTATTTTAAATAATCGATTAAATTCTAAATTTAAATAATCATTTTATTAGAATGTCCACAGTAACACTAGTGATGTGCATTGTCTGCGCTCCGATCGCTGTAAACGCGCAGAGTATACACTGGAACACGTCTTAGATGCATCTGAAAATAAATGATTTTAACATTTTTTTTTATTTCTTCTGTTCTATTTTTTAACTTTTATAAGTTACCAGTGTCATTATTAACACATTATCATTTCAATTATTATTATTTTTATTAGGACTTATAGATATTGGCCCGTGCCAATAAAAAAAAGAAACTATCGAAATTTCTTTTCATCTGTACACACACAGCTACCGTGTTCTCGGTCCAGTTATTGACCTCTTTTTCACTTTTTTACCATTTTTTGTTACTCATCTAATAACGTGGTATTTGGAAGATTAATATACGGACGTTAATGCATATCATTACTTAGAGTGGTTCGTCTTACGCGCTACAATGTATAGTGACGGCTCGCTGACCAGTTTAACTTGAGCCATTGGTACGTTTTAGTCACTCATTTATTTTTTGGTTCATTACATAAAAGCTACTAAGAAAAGTTTTTTTTTCTATTTTCATTGCATTTTTATTTTGCTGTAAATTGTAGTTTAGCTTATAACCGTGTAATTAATTATCTATGTAGCGATTTGAGCGATGGTTGATTGAGTGCTTAGTCAAATTTAGTCGTAAGCATCTAAAAAAAAAAAACAAATTCATTTTATCTTAAGCACGTTACGAAATACTTGATGTATTTATATCGAATTCTTGTTTTCCATTTGCATTTAACACTAACATGACATTCTATAAATTATTAAATAAGCAACTGGAGCATAAATTATGTTATTAATAAATACATTTAGTATTAAAATATTGTATACAAATAACAAATATTTATTAATAGGTATTTCATGTTAAGCAATATCGTACAATATTTTTATTTGGCTAACCATAACATCAAATATGTATCCCCTATTTTGTTTACACAGACTCAGTTGTCCAAGCCGGATAAAAGCACAATTTATTATTAAACGCGGTAACTTTGAAAATCAAATATCATTTAAATTTGGAATTGTATTTTTATTTATATTTAAAAATAAAATATACACTATTATGTTGCCTTAAATATTTTTGATGTTTAATTGTATGAATCACTCGATGAGATGCTATATAAGCTTAGTTAAAGATATATTGTAAATGAAGAAAAGCAAAAAGTAAAAAAATCGTAGTATACTTCATTTAAGTACGATCTTACAAGGGCTTATGTATTTCTTTACAAGAACTAAATTTGTAATTAAAAATCAACTTTGAAGGAGCAACGGAAAGACGTTACTCTTTTTTTTTAAAAAAGGAATAAATTAATGAGCGAATAATTTGGTCAAAGATCGAAAAAATATTGCAATTATATTATTTTTGTACGAAAATGCAACGAATACTTCACAATTAATGTTCGCTATGCTATTTTTTAATCTAACAATTGTTACTTTCAAAGTATGAAAATCAAATGGCAAGTTTATTGACTCCGGAAATACCAATTGCTATGTAAGGTGCCTTTATAAAAGAGCGATTACACAAAAAACGACATTCTCTGTCGATACAAATAAAAATTTATTTAACAATATTCTGAGGTAAATCACGAATGTATTTTACGAGTTTATATTAAAAAAGATGTAAGTATTATGGCTTATCGAGGAAGTTAATACATTATTGAAATGCAAGTGTCAGCGTATATATATTTTTATATAAAATAAAACAAGAGCTATTATTTTGAGTAACGGAATGCAAATTTATGTAATTTAAAACTTACAAATAACACAAAAGTAAACTTAATGTGGATACCAAGTTATACTGGTCAATAAAAGTGAAATGTAAATAGTGTGGTCAAATGTAGAGCTCCCGTGATTTGCTCTGTGGTTTTGTTAGAACATAGAAAACGTCACAAATGATATCGAATTTATGTAAGACATTTTGTTTCGTGTATATTCAAGCTATACAAATGCGAGTAACGTCCCCGTGCAACTTTTATTGGCATCGTTGTTCTGTGGTGATTTCCATAGATTGTGACGTTTACATAACGCATGCGCCATTATGCTGCGCAAAGAGAGCGGAGAATTGAGGAAATGCATATTCGAAGGTTGCTATCCAATTTAAATTTAGCTGGACATGAACAGATACATAAATACATTCATACATACTTACAAGCACGTGAGATTATTCGTTGGCCCTGTTTTACCTGACTACATGCAGCTAAGGATACATTCAAATAAAAAAAATCTAACAAATGTCAAGGCGATTTTGCGTTCTAAGTCTAAAGCCTTATTTCAACTTTAACCATAACTATTTCAATATCTATAAATAATATACCTAAATATATTTTATTATAAGCACAGTATATAAGTACCACCTGATATTCTCCTCGCTGTCAACAGATTAGCTCAGGACATATCTTAATGGAGCACACTCTATTTCATCAATTTCATAACCCGACTTGGCGGTTAACGGCAAGATCTCAAACTTAGGAACAATTACGTGCTATCAGAGGCACATTAATGTCGACATTACCAGATTCTAAACTCTGAGATATTAAACATTTGTCAAATACAAATTCAAATTTGTAACTGAAAAACTCTATAACGTATTTTAACCGGACGATTGAACTCAAGACCTTTGAATGTCTAGTTTTATAAGCTAGCCATTAACCCAAAAGCCTATACGATAATTAACCTATTAATCCTGACTATTTCTAATAAAATTGACCAAAAATAGATTCAGTTTCCTTTGGCAGTTCTTCTCAAGTCAATGTATTTTCTTTTACTACCACTGCTAGTGTGTAATTCGACAATAAATAAATAAATATGAAACAACATCACATGCATTACTCTGATCCCAATGTAACTAGCTAAAGCACTTGTGTTATGGAAAATCAGCAGTAACGACGGTACCACAAATACCCAGACCCAAGACAACATAAAAAACTAATGATAATCTACATTGATTCGGCCGGGATATGAACCCGGGACTTCGGAGTGGCGTACCGATGAAAACCGGTGTACGTACCACTTGACCACGGAGGTCGACAATCAATTAGTAAGTATACTACTCATATATTGAATAAAGAAATTTGACTTGAAATAACCACAACACATAATCAATGAACAACTATTAATTACAAACAATATAAGAAATGAAGATCAAAGATTACACACAAACAATAAACCATTATTTTTATAAGACGCAGATAATGTAAAGAATAGGAAATAAATGAAAGTTTATAATCCTTAAAAGCGCACCGTTTAGACGTAAAAGTCGCAGACACTACAAACCCTTAGGCCACTGTCACACCCATCGCTGATATAAGTTTTTCACTTAAATGAAAGGGAAATTAGGAATAATAATAATTGAAAACTATTACCAGGTATTTTCAGTTTTATTTTCCATTTGGTAAATACGTGTTAAGCATATTTACACTACGGTACTTAAGTAACGGAATATTAGCTTAACCGCCACAAATGGAGATGCAACGTCGAACCAGTAGTCCGTGAAGAGAAGAGTCACTAAGCCAAATCTTTATATTTCTAGAGCAAATAAGTTATGTATCGTGTGATAAAAATGTTGAATATATTATTTGTGTGTATATTTTTAAATTTATTCCAAATTCAAACACGTATATTCGAATGCCATACGTCTTACGTCTTGGCAGTTTACGTATCACTTGTAGTTTTATTTTCTTCCTCATCCTTAATAAGGCAAAGGTATTTCGACATACAGGCTATTGTAATCTCTTGTAATTACTTCTAGAATGCCTTATTGTAACAAATAATTTTAATAAAATATAAATATATTCTCTTTTTATTACATCGGGTTAAGATCTACGTATGCGTATACACCTTAGTTGTTATGAATGTCAAATTTCCTTTTTATTGGTTTATAATCAAATTTCATTCCTTTTAATCGATCCATCTGTTTGCTGGCGGTGATACAATAAACGAAAATAAAACTTGAGAGCAAATCATTTTTGATAATATGGTACTTATACATCATTAGCAAACATTTCGTATAATAGTTTGTGGGGAATTCCCTAAAGTTCAAATAATGAGATGCGGTGAAGGTGTGAGCAAATTTGGAAAAAAAGATATCGTCTTGATGGAAATGATTCTTAGTTTTAAATGTCATACTATTTTCTGCCTGACGCTTTGCCCTCCCTAACCTGCACTGCCTTATGATGTATACAAAATTTCATGAAGATCGATTAATAATCAAATAGTAAAAGCGTAACTAAGCGTAATTCATATCACATTTTGTATTGTGATTTTTTTGAATAGAATCTAAATATCTTAAGGACATTTAATTTCTTTGAATAATTTCAATCAAATATTTCCAATGCAAGGTTCTTTATATAATAGTGGGTTTAAATTACGACTTTAATAAATATATTTCTTAATAGAAGAAAGAACTGTTATTGTTTTCTTAAGACACACTGTTAAAATACCAAAATCGACAATACCCTCCAACCTTTATGACTTGACCGATGAAGCTTAAGTTCGCTGTTCCAAAACAGACTTGAACATACAAAATCTAATGACATCTGCATCTTCTACCCACCTTTGTGAAATAGCTTACCATTGATAAAACTACCCTATGAATGTTTTAATCGCAACTTTATATTATGTATCAAAAACACTACGTATGAAAACGTTGCACTTAAATTAAAACAACACTTTTTCTATTCCGTGATATTTTTTTTTTTTATCGTTTGTGATATTAAAATAAGTACTTTGAGTATACACATATTGGACGAAATAACACAATATAGTACGAAAACACACTAAAACCGCGGAAGACATATAATAAAAAGATATATAAGGAACATTTTAATTAAACCAACGACTTTATTAAAATATATTAAGTTACTCTTGATAAACACTGCTATTATTGAAACAAAATTATAAAGAAAATGCAAGCAATTAACTGGAATTAAAGTTGAATTAAGATTTGAAAAAAGTACGATACTAAATAAATCTGTATATAACTCACACGTATCAAATTTTTATCTCAACAACTTGTAATAGGTATAATCGTTGACGAATAACAATTCATTAAAAACACATCATTTAAAATAAGTCCATACGTACTAGATATAAGTATATAGTAACAGGGGAATTAAATAAAAAAATGAACATAGATTTTTTGTTATGTTTTTAAGAGTTTAGCATATTGGCAAAAAGAAAGTGGCTTTGAGACATCCTTGATATCTTCAATGCGTGGTGCATGCTTGGAAACTAAGACTGTCCCTTATTGCTTTAGAAACATTTGCTTATTCTTCCTTCATAACAGAATAGTAATACTAAGTATTGTTGTTTGACGATAATTAAGGTATGAGTAGGTGGTACCTATATAAACGAACTTGCTCAAAGAGTAATTTAGTTAATAATCAAATCAAATTTATATAAATTTAATCTAAATTTAAAAAATAGCTCTACATCAGCTGTTTTAATAAATGTGCAAACAAACAATGTAGTGATGCCTCAGATATATATTTTTTTTGTTAGATAACTTTTAGTTAATTTGACGTTAAGTACAAGTTGATCTGTAGTAACTTCAAGACCATGAAACGCCACGATCTAAATTTATTTTGAGCCGAGATAGCTCAGTGGTAGAACCTCGCGTTCTATATTTAAAAAGAAGATAGTGGATTTAAACCCGCGACGAGTAACTGAATTTTCTTGTTAAGCACATTTATAAACATTGTTATCGGCAATTAAGGAAACCATTATGGGTGTCGAATGAAAATCTTCCACTTGTGTCACCACTTCATATTGGAACAGTGTGATGAAGTTCCAATTTGTCTCTTCAAAAAGTCTAAAAAGCCTTACTAAACAATCTTTCACAGACTATATATCGTATACATTATAGTTGTTTAAAAGTATTTCAATATTAAAAAAAAAAAAGAGAGATCGTACCAATTCAATTAGTATCACATTTAAATAAATAAAATGGAGTTTTGTAATATTGTATATAAAAATAATTCATTATTTATAATATATAAACGTATCTATACTTCGACTATATAACAATATACATATTTAAATGAAATATTCAAAAGTACTCTGGGTTTTTAATCAAATTAAAATCCCACTCAAATAGTAATCACTTCCATCGGCGAAATGCACGCGGAAATTCAAATTCAATCCGAAATTTCTATATTCAAAAAGAGCACCGACGTATGCACAAAAAAACATACTTGCATATTCCGCATCAGATTTTCGAGTGTAGGAGTACCAATACCATTCGTATCTATCATTCATTAGCACAGCTAGAATCCAATACGACATTTTTTACAATCCCCGGGCACAAAGAACGGGCGTCCTCCCCACACAAGCAAATATGGCCATACAAACAAAGCGCGCTCGTGTGTGTAGAGAAAAACTTGAAAAAAATCCGACTGACCCGCGCACACACGCGAAACGCCACGAAAAAAATCACTGACACAAAGAAAGTCTACCGAAAACTTCAATACGAACTTTTGTACACACACACCAATACACTCAAACACTAGTAAAGTTCACAAGGAAGTTGCGCCAGTGTGTGTGACTGCACCGCGTTCGGATAAGAGCTAAACTTAGCGCTTGCGTGTGGGTGTGCCCACAGTTGCAAGAGTCCAAAACTTCAACAGGACAACACGCAACTTGCATGCCTATATGCAATCAAAGTTAGACCTTAACTCGTATGTGATAAAGGAACAATTCCTATAGTATATTTTATAATTGTTACGTTTCGGCAATGAGGATAGAGGTGCGCAGCGCGGGTAGTTTTCGTATGAAAGTTGTGGCGCGAGATGCAACGAAGGATATAGGTATACGCGAGTGTATGCCTGTCTCCCTCGCACCTCCCGCAGCCTGGGGCGGGGGAGAGGGTCGGAGGGTAGAGGGGTGTCGTGTCGCGTTGATGAACATTTTTCTCATTTTTTTTCCTTATTTTAACGCGAATCGTTTTTAAAGGGTTTCGTCATAATTGCGAAGCGTCCGATTATGTTGACGACCGATAAGCAGCCTCCTTAATCATAAGACTACTTATTATTCTTGTTAAATAAGTTGAAATGTAACATTTAATATTATATTAAACATTATCGCAAATACTCCGAACATCATTTTTACACTTATTTGCTTTTAAGTTAGCATAATATAAATAAATAATAATGAAAAACATTTGTTTATATTTTTGTCTATGGTATATAAAAAAAATTTAGATATGATGATTTTAATATATATCGGCGTGGTATTTGTATGTGAAAAAGCAGAGAAAACAATATTATTATTAATTAAGAATATACGGACCTTCTCACAAGTCGCCGTAGCCTCCTGTACGCATGTCTCGAGTGTTACGCCTCGGCGGGAAACTTATTTTCCCGCCTTTTCTCCAGGGCGCCATATTTGCGAAATGTTTTGCTAATATGAATCCAATTAGAACATTATCTTTCTCATCGTCTGAAACTATTCACAACAAAGTGCTTTTGTTTAATTAGCTAAAAATTTTAAAATCATTCCAAATCATCCATAAAACAATTATTGATATTATTTAATTTCCATTTAATTTTAGTAACTTCTCCCATTGATAAATTCCAAAAACGAAAACTTAAAAAAAACTTCTAATCGGAAAACCGTTTAATTAGTAAAATTCGTCATGCATGTAAAAGCACGTAAAATATTTATAAAGCAATATTTATATGTGAAAAGTTTTCACAAATTCGATAATAAAGGCGATCGGCTTATCCGTGCATGTTTCAGCATCCCGCTCACAGGGGAAGTAAAAAAAAGCCAGCCGGGCGGCAGTCTCGCTGACACCGCGGCGCGCGCCGCCCGCATCCACAACGTTATTTATTTTATTACATTTGTTACACGTGTTTCATTTCGCGTACTTTCGGACGGCGGTTGATATTCGCGTCATGTGCACAAAATTGTGATTTCGGACCCTAAACAAAATGGAACACCGTGAACCTATTTCGTCAAACAAAAACAATTTTCGGCAAAATTTCTTGTAAACCGCAAAACTAAACGCAGTTCAAACTAGGTTCTTTTATTCGGTTCCCTGATTTGTTCGTTTATTATTTTCGTCACAAACTAATGCAGTTAAAACGGTTTGAGTTTATTATATTTGAGTTCTTTTCGTTTCCAATGAAACTATAACATACTCGAAGAAACAGTAGACCGACAGACGGATAGAAGTAAAGAGAACGAAGCAGAAGTAAGATGGCGCTTGCATCTTCTGTGAGCCTGTACTACTCAATCGTGCAGCGGGCGGCGAGGCACTATTTAGAAGATTATTGTCACACAGGTACGTCACTATTTAAAAATGCCGCCAATTTTAATATCATCGTAATATTCTGTTGACAACGCGCCGGGATAAATATTCTCTTTTATATATAGTTAAACATTTCAATGAAGTTAATAACTTATAATAACTTTTTGTCGTCTAACTTAATAATTAATTAATCATTTCCATATGATAAGTTTTAAGCTCTACTGATTTATTTTTAATTTATTACCATTATAAATATTCATGTATAAATGTGCACTGGCTATAATTATTTAATTTTATTATTTAATAGCTTAATAATTTTTATGTATAAAACGCTTGTCTCACCATAAATGTTTTTTCATCGAAATGAATAAAAATCACGGAAATATCCCTAGTTAATAAAAATATGTAAATTTCAACATATAAGAATCTACTAAATTTTTATTACGCGCTCTTTTTACTGCACAGACTATAAAATGAAATACACAGGACAGATACGCTAACTTCGGCCGAAATGCGACAATAACATTACAACCTTTTTAGAGCTTTTTTGTAACTTATTTACGATCAGTTGGCTATAAAATGACACGGATCACCTAAAACAAAACTGGGTACCGAAAATAAAATTTAATTTACATTAAAACATTTTATTTCATATAAAAAGGTATACATTAAAATAATTTATAAATTATTTAGTACTTCTGTCAACTTTGCGGATATTTATTTAAGAGATGACTGTGTTTGTTTATTTTTAGTTGTGAATTAAATGTCAGCCGAGAGGTTCCTATAATGTTTTGGAAAAACTCAACATTAGATGTCATTATAAAAACGATCTCGTCTAAAAGTCTGTGGATAATATATTACGTTGACTAAAAAATAACACTTCTAACGTGTTATTTTAATTTATGGACTTATTAATTTATTATTTCTTAAGCAAATTTTGAATATTGTTAAATTTTAATTCTTTATAATTAGAAGTTAATTCGTCATTGCTCTTTCTCTAAAAAAATATACGTAATATTTATTATCAATACTAATAGTATAATTACAAAAGTAACTATGTCCGTCTGTCCGTCTGTTATGTCTTTATGGGAAAGCCACTGAATCGAATTTGAAGAAATTTTATATAAATTAAACTTAAACCCCATGGAAGAACAAAGGCTATTTAACATACCTAACACTTTAGGACCAAAACCGAAAACGCAAGTGAAGTCGGGTGACAGCTAGTATTAAAATAATAGTAAAGTTGAAATGTGTTTCACTCACACATAAACAATGAAACAATTTAAACATAGCATGCTTTATTATATTAATAATTGACATTAAATGTCCGCCGCATGCAAATCGACCAATGTAAAACCTAAAACTTTTTGAAGTTAATATCACAGATAATAACAATAATTGATTTTTTTTAATACAAATTTAAATATAGCATCAATCAAATTTGAATGTCGAAAATTACTTCATCGTAGCATTGTCAATTTTTTTTACAAACCAGATATTTAATATCACACGTATATCATAATATAACGGATGGTGTCTGTATGTATAACTCCTTTTTTTTAACGATTAATCCTGATGTGATCATTGTCAATATAGAAACAGTAATATAAATTTAAAAATAGAATAACGTTGTATGTTCAATGTTTAACGGATTTATTTCAAATATGGAAATACCCTAGGTTTACATTTGGGTCGCATTTTGTGCACAAATACCTACATATGTTTTGAAGGACAATTAAAAGTATAACTTTTTATATTTAGCGCCAATTTACCGGATCAGTCATATTATCATAATAACTTGCAAAAACTTAATAGAATTTATAATTATAACTAATATTTATATTTGCTAAAACGTTTTTAACTTAACAACGGCTTTATGAGTAATACTTGACAATGTTCCTAATAAAAAATCAATAAACAATAATTATGAATAAGAAGTTACACGAAAATAATGTTTAATAAGAAGAAAATCTAATATAACCTGTAATTTATTTGGCAAAACAGAAACGTATTTCCAAATACATTATTTTGAAGGAATATACCTATAATATAAAAAGGCTTAACATATTTAATGCCTGATTAGTCATTAACAAATTTTTATTTACATAAAATATCAGAATCGAGCATCATAAAGAACCCACAGATATTAACAAGCCATAACCGACGTATAAAGAACCTAAAAAAAAAAATCTAAATCTTTTTTAAAAGCACGTTGTTGCCATACGTACGCTATCACTTTTCCACAAGACGTTCACTGGTGGAACCAGTTGCGTCGCGTAGTTTATAGAAACCAGTCCGTGATAATCGCATAGCCGTCGGGTGCGTTTATATGCAAATGCGGTGCATCCCGACGCAAAGGTCAAGGTCGCTAGAATCTAGATAATGTGCACTTTTGCTCACGACTGTTCTTTGACTTTGACTAATTTTGGTCTTTGTGATATTTTCAATCATTATTTTGAATATTATAAAACCTCTAATTATAGTATAACTTTTTGGTTCTTTGATTTGAATATTTATTTATAAGATTTTTATTCGTAGTTTTTTGTAAATGGAACTCTACAATATTTTAATAAATCAATAATTAATATAAGCATTTCTTATCATGTTAATTTCTTGTTATAATGTAATTAAAATGCTAAAAAACATTCATAATTTACTACTGATAATATATTTCGATTACAGATTCAATTTATATTTAAACTATCACGTGTAGTAATTTAATCACAAAAAATTAAATAATAATTTTAAAATTAACTATTAACTTTGTACCTTCAGTATTTACCTTTCACTAAAGGGTATCGAACTCGCGACCGTCAAGTTTAAGGGCATATTTTTATTGTTACTAACATTGTACAGCTAGTTCTTAGTAATCCTATTTATATATTTTGAAATATATTTTTATTACCGTTAGACCGCTATGTGGTTAGGGCACAAATCGGTTCATGTAGATTAGTGTAGCAGTGTTACGCTTCACGGTACGCCGGTAATCAGCTGTTAATACTTCACGCCTCCACCGAACTGGACTGCCCAATTACTTTACCATAGTAATGTTGTAAAATCAACAACCATAGAGCGTTAAATTTGCAAAACAATGCACCATCGGATTTTTCCCAAAGACAAGATGAGATTTTCCTGCTGTTTTTTTCTTCTTATTTTTAAGCTGTCACTGTAGAAAAGTAAGAGGCAAATACCATAAGCTTCTAAAACTACTGACTCGTTAAAGCGTTTTCTTATCATAACTTTTATCATACAGTGCGAGATGAACCGATAATAATGCTAGGCAATTAAGTTTGATTCAATGGACCTAGTCGCGAGTTGATCCTTACTTTGTTTATTAAATTGATATTTGCAATAAACTCTGCTACTATTCTAGTTCATTTTTTCAAAAATAAATATACGTATTGTAATTATAATATGCACAATATATATAAACAAATTGTTGATGAAGTCCGAATTTACTTTGACAAAATTGCGCCAAATCTGGACAAACATTGCTTCTATCCGAATTATCCTGGCTGTCAATCGTCGTCTTTCCGATTTTTTCCGAATGTCATTCGTCGCAAACACGCTTGCATATGTATTACACGCAAGTAAAATTCACTTTCAGAAACGAAATCTCGGATATCTTGATTCATAAACTCGAACGCTTGAACTTAGTTATAAGTTCAGAAGCACGAGTACAGCGCTAATCAACGTCACGTGCAAACAGCACAGCGGCGAAGTTTGCAAACATCACGTGTCCATCACGATCGCCAGCCTTTGATAGTTTACTAACAACCTGATTAGCGAACGTCCGCTTCCGATAATGATAAATAATATCAGTTTCGGTGGTAATGTTGCGAGCCCTAAATATGACAACGCTGAATGAACAACCCTTTCAAAGTAGAATGCCAGATTTTAAGTGCAATTTTTGTTTTTACAATGTTGTTGTATTGTACTGCAAGAAGGAAAACATTAAGGACTTTTCTTATGTAACATGTGTATGAAATCTTTGTTTGTTTTAGAGAAAGAGGTACACAACTGTGATGTTACGATAAATAATAGTAATAATAATTACGTCTTGATAATCCAAATTCGAGTTATCGCACTAAAATATTCAACAATACAATTATTCAACTACATAATCCTACTAATATTATAATCGTGTAAATTTGACAAGACGACTGGACCGATTTGGAACTAATTCGGAAAAGGGGTAGACCCCCTCTCTTCCTACGTAGCCAATGCCACGGGAGTATGCTAGTATATATTTTCCTTGTAAATAACATAACATCCCATTAGAAAAGCTGTATCGTCACGTGTTATTACCGTACGATTGCTTGTGAGTTTACAAACCAAGATTGCTGATTAGCAAACGTCCGGCTTCGATAATAGCCTTAATTCTTAGCCGATAACATTTCTAACTTTCTACTACGATTTTTGTTCCTTAACACTAATCGAATTGAAAATTGAATGAAACAATAAATCATTGGTGGAATATTCTTAATTTAAAAGAGCAATACGAATAAAAACAATTTGAGTTTCATTCCAATATAAAAAAAAAAACAGATAAAAATAATAAACCTTTTTAGAGAATCATTTTAAATTGAAATTGAATATAGAATTTAAATTTTTATTATAAATGCACCTAAAGTTTTAAGATAAAATATAGTCAAACCAATGTATCTTGAACCTTGATATCACATAATTTGTTAAGAATATCAACTATTTACCCAGTTCGTACAGAACAGATCCGAAGAGTAAACTTCGTAACAAGAGTACCACCTGTAGGGTAAGGTTCCCCCCGTCCTTGAACTTGAACGTGGCCTTGGGAACCCTCGCACGGGTCAATACGTACGAATATGCTAGTGTTACCCTCTTGTAATACCGCAACAATGTAAGGGTGGGTTTGTACTGTTTTATTTAATTTTTATTGTTATATTATATCTGCCTTAAGCGTTCTATGATACGAAGACACTTAATGATATTATTAATTGTATCGTGAATTATAAATCTAATTAAAAATATATTTCATCATCACTACATAGTATAAAACAAAGTCGCTTTCTCTGTCCCTATATCCGTATGTGTGCTTAAATCTTTAAAACTACACAACGGATTTTGATGCGGTCTTTTTAAAAGATATAGTGATTCGAGAAGAAAGTTTTTATATATAATACAGGGACAATTTAGTAAAGGATGTCATATCATTGCACCCGTGTGAAGTCGGGCGGGTCGCTAGTAATATAAATGACAATCCAAAACCGCTTCGAAATATAACAAGAAAGACTCTAGAAAAACTCGGTAGTATAACTACCATCAATTAAGTAGTATATGTATGTAATAAAATGCAATTGACTTTTGATTGATTTCCGCCTGAAAATTACAAATATTAACTCCACGCTTTTTAATCGTTAATACCAAACTTCTTACAAAGTTATATATAGTAATTATTTGTTCGTACTAACGTAAATCAAAAATGTATGGCAATTTTGATTGCATGATTTAACATTTTTGGAAAACACCTAAATCGATAGAAAAAGCGCTTTCTAATGTTATCTACTTTGTTAATTTATAATATGCCTCATTTATATATTCCTAATTTACACACTGTGTTTTCATCCATATAACCCTATTTTAATTAAAGAACAATATTTTGTATGCGACCTTTTTGCTCCCAAAATCACAGAAATGAAATTGGTATAAACTACTATGTTCGAAATTCAAAATTCAAATTTATTTATTTAATAAGACATATATGTATATCATGGATCAAGATTGCTATATATTCTGACCGAAGGGACATTTTTTAAATTTCGAATACCTTTATTGTTCTCAATCGTCAGGACGAGTATATTCACTTAATCCGGTGATCTGATTAAGTCGATTAGTTAGATCAAAATTTGCGCGCCAAAGCAGACAATCAGATTAACCCTATAGTCCAACATATGTCAGTTACAAAATAGACAAATAGACGCCCTCCGAATAGGCAACCCCTTTAAATAGACCCTATGTTTGCTGTAGACATGTCACAATGTGTTGGCATTAAGAATTAGCCGCATAATAATTTGAGTTTATTAGCACAGATTATAATTTTGTTATATATAATTAAATGTCTCCAGATACAGAGTCGCAATAAATATTAAGATTAATTTTTGTTCTTTACTTTTTTGTACCTTCATATTTGGCTTAAACTATTTAAAAAACAGCCAGCCTCAATTAAATTTTTAATGTAAACAAAAACACATGAAATCATTGTCTTATCGTTTTTTCTACAAGCAGTTGATTCACTAATTTTAAAACACTTTAAATATAATCTTTAAGTAACATATCAAATACACGAACACATAAATAAAGCCATAAAAACGCATAAATAAGTCATAACCGGCGGCCAGCATTTACAATTTTTGTCTATTCTACACGATAGAATCCTACATGCTAAATGTTTAACGCAATTATAGCCCTTATGACTATCAAAATAAGAATTAAATAAGTAAGTAGTCGTTTGTACGTTTATGGACGAAGCATGCCGTCGCGTGAACACGGGAAGCCAAGGAAACACGCTACAACATGTTTGGTACAAGTCATTGAATATATTTAAATATCGTTCGATTATTCAAATTTCGAACACATGTTGCCAGTCTTATAAATTGTCGCGTTCTTTTCTAATATTATATATCTTTTTAATTACAAAGAAATAATAATTGAATACCATAAACATTATACCCTGGAAACTTATATATCCCATAATCGTGAAAAGTGTGAGGGTATAATGATGGGTTACAAAGAATAATAATAATTTTGTTCTTGCGTATATCTCGTTAAAACTTTTTATTAACATTGATAAAAATAATTTATGAAAATCTTAAAATAATTACACTTAAAAAGTTAAGTTTCTTTTGTTATTGAGAATACTATATAAAAAACCCTCGTGTACCCGAAATCGCTTGTAATTTGTACCAAGTAGGTCTACGAAGTATGGTGCGATGTAGCGTTTAGAAGTTTCGTGATTTGATATCGGCAGTTTTATGGCGGTGTACTGAAGACTTGATACACTGTCACTTTGTTTCACACCTACTGTCATAAAGCTGGCAACTTATGTATCGCCAACAAACATTGGTTACCAATATGGAAAAATTGTAACCAATGTTTGTTAGTATATGGAAAACCAGTGTTACTATACAAGGGCCATAACATCTTAGTTCCCAAGATTGACGCATTGACGAAACAAAAGTATTTTTTCAAATAGCTCCAACGTTTAGCAAAATCGCCGGTTCGCCCACATAGACAATAAGAAGTATTTGTCAACTACCTATATTAATACTATAACTGTGGTAAGTCTGTCTGTCGCTTTTCACGACCAAACCGCTGAACCGAATTTGATGAAATTTGGTCTGAAACAAATTTGAAGTCCAAGAAAGAACATACGCTACATTTTTTACCTAACACATAACAACTAACATTCTAAAATAATGTCCTGAATCCAATACTGACCCACAAAAGTCTCACTATCGCATTAACAAGCTTCGAAGTGGTCCATATTAACATTTTAATTACATCAAAATATTTATAAAACACTTAAAATAACTTTTTAAGTTCTTTATGTCAGGTAAATATGAACTACCAGAGTATGCGTTCTACTAACACAGCATCCTGCCTTTTGTCTCATTACTGAACATAATTGCAATTAAAACGTCATAAAAAAAGATATTACTTAATAAACAATGACGTCAAATTCATGCTTGTCATGAGTCTATATTTGATGCAGGTGAATTAGAAATAATTTTATCTTATATATTAACTAGCGCCCTGCCCCCGCTTCGCACGGATCCAATACTGATACTAAACATACTGCAGAATTTGTTTATTACCACCACATTAGAAACATTTAAAATTATCAGTGGTACTTTACGAATTGTAACTCTCGAATAACTCTATCTATTAAAAAAACCGCATCAAAATCCGTTGCGTCACATTAAAGATCTAAGCATACATAGGGACAGATAGCGTTAAGCGACTTTGTTTTATACTATGCGATGATAATGATATGACACACTAGAACCTTTGTATATATTTATTTAATTAATGGCAAAACGACGTATCCTTATTTATTAGTCAGTACCACCCACTCACCATATATTCTACCGCCAAATGTCAATGTTAAGTATAGTCGTGATCTAATTTGAATGGTGAGTTACACTAGTATAACTGCAGGCATAAGAGAGATAACAACTTAGTTCACAAAGTTGGTGGCGGTTGTTTGTTGAATTTTCAAGATTTCATAATGTCATAACTTTTTTTCAAAATCATTTATTTGTCATAGATGTGCCCAATGCCCATCTAATAAAAAGAGTCCGAGTTTTCCTTGGTTCTTGTTAATAACCCACAAACACCATCACAATACGCTCGGATAAACTTCAAAACAGTTCAAAAAAGGTTTTTTACTATGAGATACTAATTGTATGTAGTAAATTTAGAGTATTCAATAAATTACTTACTTATTATTTCCCTTTAACAGATTAAAAACTTTCTGAAAAAAGGTTTCGTAGGTATTGCTGTTGGTGTCCAAATAAATAATTAAACTTATAAGTTTGCACTACGGTCCAAATTTAAATAGAAAAAAGGGTGAAATATCTTACTATAGTTCGGTCTTCCCTGGTTTAAGGGTTGAGTGACATAAAAAAAGAATCGGGCTCTCACATCCTCTGTCCCGTCCATATTTAACTAATAATTACCCTTTCAAATTATAGATACCAAATAAGAAATCGTAATTTTCTAGCTAGAGAAGCTTAGATCGTTTAGAGGGCCCCTGTACTCCGGGGCCCTGGTGCACTGCACCTCCTGGCCCTACGATAGCTACGCCACTGGTTTAACTACAAGTATTACTGACATCCCATATTTGATCCGATAGTTGACAGCGTTATTATAAGTGTTAACTGTGAAATAGGCTCTTAACAACGCTAGGCAATGGAAACCAAGTAAATTCCGAGCAAGAAACCGAAATTGCGAAGTCCTTTTACTTTTTAACGACGCAGACACATTGTTACGCACATCAGTATCAAATAGCAAGCGTACTTGATTCTGGTCGTTCACCGCTGTCTGCATATCCCGCGCTTTATTGATGACAAAAAAAAAATTGATGTCATGATGTGAACCTAACATTCGCTCATACTTATCAAAACGAATAATAAACCTTTTACAACAACAACAACAACAGCCTGTAAATTTCTCACAGCTGGGTTAAGGCTTTGGCGAGAAGGTTTTGGAACATATTCCACCACGCTGTTCCAATGTGGGTTGGCGGAATACACATGTAGAATTTATATAATGAACATTCAGTAACATGAATATTCAGTGGTGCTTACCTGGGTTTGAACCCGCAATCATCGGTTTAGATGCACGCTAACCACTGGGCCATCTCTGCTCGTAATACAATAATAATAATTGTAATTAAAAATAATTAGAAATACTCTGTTTCTTAACACAGTCAATTTGAAGATAGGATTTCAATCCTTATCGTATATATAATAAATTACAATATATATAATTACGTTTATAATTTATTAAGGAAACATTTGAACGGTTTAATGCACAGGTAGATAAAAATACTGGCGGACTGGTTTTTTTTTCAAACAAAAGCATTAGCATAAGGCAACTGATATTTACTGGCTAATACTGTGGCCTTTGTAGACACAACGAAACTGGCTTCTGAGTTAAAAGTATTAATTTCCTTGCCAGAATGCAAGCCACCAAAGGTAGGTAGCCTGATCTACTGAGAAGTGGTCTCTTTGTCCAAAGTTTTCAAAGCAATGAAGCGCAAATTTGAGCCTTGCTATCTCTTTTTTGGCAATGTGTGATAATCTTGATATATATTATTTAAAATAAAATATTGTTCAATTAGAAAAACTACTGCCGGCTCATAACTCAGTAATTACTGATTTTCTTTGTCATATAATCATCATATCAACATTTGAAACGTCCACTGCTGGACATAGATCTCCCCCAAAATAATCAAACAGAAATAATGTGCATGAAAATCAATGAACCTTAATTTATAACTTATGCTAATCTTTTAAACAATATATGAGTATTTCTTTATCATTAATTTAAATTTTCCTTATATATAAAATGTAAACATTAACAATTAAACACAACATTATATGATGTTGTTGCACAGAAATAAATGAATAAAATAAAATAAATATGAGACAACATCGCATACATTACTCTGATCCCAAAGTAAGTAGCTAAATCACTTTTGTTATGGATAATCAAAAGTAACAACTGTACCACAAACACCCAGACCTAAGACAACATAGGAAACTAATGATAATTTACATTGACTCGGCCGGGAATCGAACTCGGGACCTCGGAGTGGCGTACCCATGAAAACCAGTGTACATCACTCGACCACGGAAACAACCACTACAATTTACATCGTATTTTTCATAACAATATAAAGTTCAATAAGCGGAAAGTTGTCAACATACACACACAGACAGCGCGTGTAAACATACAGACACCAAACAGTTCGCCACTAATGCATATCCACATATCACATAACAAGTTGAACTTGGTCGCTCACCCGATGTCTGTCCGTCTGTCTGCGTTTTATTGATGTCAAGTAGTTGCGTAATGCGCGGTCAATGCCGCCGTGCGTGCTTAGATTCAATGTATATCTAAATTTGCATTGATATACATATTCGAATATATAGGGAAATAAATCATATATATAATATATATTGTCTTAAATTCTACGACAGGCTTGAGTCTTATCACTACATAGTATAATACAAAGTCGCTTTCTCTGTCCCTATGTTTGTAAGTTTAATTCTTTAAAACTACGCAACGGATTTTGATGCGGTTTCTTTTAACACATAGAGTGATTCGAGAGGAAGCATTTTGTATATAATACATGGACAATACAGTAAAGAAACACTGATAAATTAAAAAGTTGGTAATGTGATGTCGTAAATAAACAAATTCTGTAGTATATTTAGTATCAGTATTGCACCCGTGCGAAGCCGGGGTCAGTCGCTAGTTAAAAATAATAATAGAAGTGATCACTTAACATCTGTACAATTGTAATAAAGTTTTGTTTTTTTGTGGCTAAGGAGACCATGGCGAGGTAATCTGAAGGCGTCATATTAAATTCATCATTTATATTCACTAGTTACCAAAACTCTCATTCAGAAGTGGGTATGATGAACCACCTGAAGATAAGAGGTCACCACTGCATAGATATTGGCGCTTTTAGAAATATTAACCAGCCCCAACTTCACCAATGCGCCACCAACCTTGGAACTAAGATGTTATATCCTTTGTTCATATTGCACTGGTTTTCTCACCCTTCGAACCGGAACACAGCAATACTGAGTAATGCTGTGTTCCGGACGCGCTTGCACATAGCCCTACCACCAAGTAATTGAATGTATTTGTAAATATAATATTATATATAAGTGAATTCTTGCATATGTACAGCAATGAATACTTCTATTCTTTATTAATTACTTGTAACGAACAAATTCGTAATAGTTTCCTTACCAGTACAGCTACACACATCTCATAATAGAACGTATTATAATCACTTCAAATAATCAGAAAAAAGTGAACGTTCAGAAAATTATATGTTATAATGATTGCAATACTTACGTAAATCAAAATGTCATATCAACACAAGTTAACATTAAACGAGTGTGAAGCAGTTATAGTAACAATAATATAAATTAGTTTTAAGTTACTTGATTACCTACACTACTGTTAAGTTTATTTTTTTTTCTAATTTTGTCTGGATGTAAACATACATCAAAATTTTAGACCATTTTCACCTAACCGTTTGAATTCCAGGATTTGTTTATATACGAAAAAATAAAATATTTATTTGCAATATATTAAATATTTTTTATACCGTATTATATTAAGATACGAAGTTTAAAATACAGCAGTAATTATAAATAGCAATAAAATATCTGTACATTATTTGTTACAGCTATATTATTAAGATAAAAAATAATATATAAAGAAGTAATTAATATGCTAAGACGATACTTAATTCACATGACATTTATGACACTCGCGATCGCATTTATGATTTTTGAATTGCTGTTTACGACCCTACAGTTTAATGATAATGTTTTATAATTAAAAGCCACAATCCGATCCTATTACTACCTTCGTTACCATGGCAACCCTCAAACAATTACACGAGCCAAAACAATAGAAACTATTATACAGACACGAACAAATAAAATAATTCAATACTAATTGCAGAGTAACTATATAATAATTAACTATTTAAAGAAAGTAATAAAATCGTGTTTAAATAAGAGTGAAGATATAAAACAATCAAACCAAGCAAACCCTGACCTCGCTAATGGCTACAAGTGGCTCAATTGACTGCGGACGTGACGTCACGCACTTCCGTTTGTAATTACGAACAACGACACCAACTTGGAAATTGCGATTAATTTTATATGGCGGACAAAAGCTTTATTGATGTAGACACAGGCGTTTAATTTAACAGAAATGAGAATCTAGCTTCAGATCGCGACTTCGATTACTAATTAGTTCTTTATAGATATATGTAGGTCATCGATACAAAGGGACTTTGTCTAGTGAGGTGATGAAATAATTGAAATTAAAAAAAAAGTTTATTAATTCATTTTTCAAAAGTGTAATCGCGAATGTTTAAGAGACCATCTCAAAATTTACATTAGTACATTCAATGAATACCTGGTCACCGTATTTATAATTCAGATTTAAGTATTAATACATCAACGAATTTTATCGCTTATGCAAATAGAAATACAGTTTATATTTCTATCAAATATTAATTCATTTATTCCTTTTTGTAAATTAATTAGACCGTATTATTGAGTATTATTCACCTGTACTAGTAAACATAAACATTATATGTATAATTGCTTGTGTTGTTTATAATGTGTCTAAAACAGGAATAGACTTAAGGCTACGTACATAACCTAACCTAACCTAACCAGAAGCGGCAAAATTTATTTACATTAAAATTTAAAAGTTGTCAAATTTTGTGTCAACAGTCAGAATACATTTTTAACATTGCTATATAGTCACAATTTTCAAATATAGAATTAATTTTAATATTAAAACAATTGTTTGTACAAATCCAGATTATCTGTGACTGTGGGTAGAAAAATACCCCAAAATTTAATATTATATAAAGTAAGTTACCTTAAAAAATAACCACCAATATTAATGTGAAAACTAAGAGATTTCAATTGTTGGTACACGAAATGTCATATATTTTAAAATTAGTAACTGTCGTAACATTATTGGGTCTGAGCCATGCTAGTTGAATTAAAAAAATTAAAAGATAACAAATATACCCGCTATTGTTAGTGAAAGTAATATCATTGCTAAGGAATTTATTTTCACCATCATATCCATAGACTTCTATATTTGAATCTGTTGCAGCTTCACATTTTCTTACAAGCATTAAATGTATCAAATTGTAACACCGCTTTGTTCGTGTATTACGTGCGAGAGAGTTCGCCTTCCTGAACTACATTTATTAGTATCTTTATCTCCAGACATTGTTTAGATATAACGACTTGTGCTTAAATTTAAAATATATAAATGTATTCCATTTTTAAATATTAATATCATTGATATAAATTAGTCTGAGGTTGTAGTATTTTCATTTGTTTTCGTATTCTAATCCATCGACCAATTCACTAGACTCCGAACAATGAAATAGCGATTAATTCAGAATACCGGGAACAATGGAATCTGAACCGTATCTTGCAACAAGGTACTCCGCTATTATAGACAAAACAACGCTAACAAAAGTTTCAATAAGGGCCCAGCACTCCAAGATTTACCAAAACAAAATCCTCGAAGAGAAGTATCTGTATTCGATTAATTGGATAACAATATGATAAAAAAAACATATCAATATATGAATTTAATTAGTACAAAACTAGCGTCTCTTGACAGACTATTCGAAACAATGCGGAGCAACGGCGTACTACAATTGAAACTCTTCATTAAAAAGCCCAAAAGAAGCTAACCCACGATTCAAAACCGTCGCCTGGCAACACTGAAAAATGCATTCGGGAGACAAAAGCAGGCTATTACGGCCCCAGGATTAGCCCTATTGACACTACGTTACCAATTAAAAAGGGAGGGGTGCTTTTTCGTCTCGGTTTTTTCAGCAGACACTTTTTCAGGCCGCGGGCGAGCTCCCAACCCCCCTCGACGCTGTAGAGAAAAATCAATAACGCAGCACTTTTTTCCGCGCGTAAAGCATGCACCGACACGGCCGTTGCCGATGTGTGTGTGCCCCACGCACACACAGCCGCGCTGCATTGGATTGTCAGTGTTTTTTCTTTTAGCATTAAAATTTGTTGCGCCGCTCTTCCTAACGTTACGTACCTTTGATTAGGATGCACCTGAAGAGTTCACGCAATACGGGAGGCTGTGTTCATGTTCGGGGGCTTAGAGTGGATGTGACATTGCTTTTAGGGTTGGCGCAATTTGCCCAAAAAACAATCGAAAAATGTTTTCCAACGTTGCTGTGTAACTAGAATTGACAAAAAGTCAGCAGAGTAGAAAGATTTAATTGGTAGTGGTGGCAGGCATATTGTATTTTAAATAATAGTGCATTTTAACCTTGAAGTTCACCCTCATTACAATCTCTTAAAATATGCTTTCAACATTATTGCAGAAACTTAAGTAATGTAAGAAGTTTCTCGAATTTTTATTTAATTTTAAGTCTTTCGTCGAAAAGTAGAAACAATACCCTCATTACGTTTAAAGCATAGCCATACTAAAATTTTACAAAATGAAACAATTTAAAACATTTTATCGCGAGCCTTTTGTTCAGATTCGTTTCAGAGATCGCCATAACTCGTTCTGCTAAAAGGATTGCGGTAAAATGAGGAACAGATTGTTAACAGAGCGCAGACATTATTATCTATAAGTGATATTGGGCCAATTCAATTCTCTCGCTAAAGAGCTGAGCCGACCTTGGTCTCGCTTCCGCAATCCTTTGAGCCTGTTGAATAAACATCGTACAAAAGCTTTTGGAGCCCTAACGAATTTCTGTAGTACTTTATTTGCATATATTCCTAATGCTCAATACGCGACAACCGCACATCACTAATTGCGAACGCAGACTAACGTAAAAAAGCATCACATCTAAAAAAGAAACGCTTTGCACATTTTTATTTCACATCGGCCCTGTCAGAAGTGGTTCCGTCCCGCTTGCACCCTATTGTTACTCGGTATACGAGCTCGGATCTCGTCATCAGTCCATCTTTGTCTGCCGTACTTTTTTTGAATGTGCAAAAATATAAAAACGCCGAATCGGGTGGGGGTGGTCCCATGCCACACGCTGCAGTTGTGTGCGTCGTAATGCTTGCTTTAGAGTTGCCCGATCATAAGTCAATAAAGGTATTAAAATGTTAAAATTATATTTTTTTTATAAACAGGAGCATACATTATTGGTAAATAAGACGAATGTACATGATACTTTGCATTAATTAAAAACTCCTTTCACAAATAAATAGTCAAGCGTAGTAAATGTCAGTGCTGAACAAAAAGAAGTTTCATGTTCCTTGGAGATAAATCCACCACGTCTAAACATTCATTCGCATCAACACGGATTATTCTAAAATTCCAAGACTGGACAAAAAAAGACCCAAAAAAATGAAAGTGCACTAACAAAACGACACCAAAATAATATAATCTAGACTAGCGACAGACGCCTTTCTCTGCTTTCACTCGTCTGCATTAGCGCTCTGTTAATCATAGAGTAACAGGTGGCTTCTTTTTGTTAATCCAAATTGGTAGTCAGGAGATCAATGCACTTACAACTGATACGAGATAAAATATTAAAGTCATTTCGTAACTTTGCCTTTATCTTTAAATTCACACATCATATATTTCTTTTGAAAGAATAGTTACATAGCACTCTGCACTATTCATCATACAAATACTTTAAATGTAAACCCAATGATAACTATTTCGTATTATATAGAATAATTATGAATATTTTATTATAATTTTTTTCGTATCGTTTATAACCATTAATTCACTTATACAAATATAGCAAAACATACAATATATAGATGATTATATTTAAACGAAGTTTACTGTAATCTTATGTATACATACATAAATACATAAATCAACAAAAGACTCAATAGTAATTGTTTTACGAATTAAAGTTCATGTATTGATTGTTTAAAATGTATTGCATAATTACTGGAATAAAATTAAGACGTAGTACAAAAAGTTAAACATAAAAAAATGTTACAATATAAATTTATTATAAACTTATTCATATGTCAAGTATATTTGATGGTTTGTTTACTAAAACTAGAATATCATGTATATTCTTTATAGTTATATATGTATATCAGCGATCTATTTGCTAGATCGCGGCCGTCGGTAAAACTAAGTTACACAAGTTTCCGATTGAGATAGGTCAGGGGTGCTGTGTAATACTCTGTAGTGAAGAAATATTGTCAAAGTTTGAGATAAACATTAACACACGTTATATTGTTGAATAAATTAAAACGGCCAATTAAAATGTCGAAAACAACTAATATAATAAGTTCATTTCTTATAATTCTCAATGGGATTAGGAAAATCATTTTGATAATATATCTTAAAGGTTGATTTATTAAAATGATTTCTAATATTTCTTTCAACTTTTTTTTTCTTTTAATCTTATATTATTGTTATAATGCGATATGGGATATGAAGCGATTACATATACAATATTTTTTCATATAATTTCCAAGTCTTGTCCCAATATATTCTAATAAGATTTGTACACTACTTAATTTTATTGTATATATCAAGCTTATACATATGTTTATTATGACTTTAAGTTCTTATTATATTCTTGTCATTAATCGTATCAACGATGCCTTCTAACTAAAACTGTTCAAAGAGTACATTTTTATTTAAGTAAAATTAAATTATCTTGAATATACGTCTATATAAATGTCTAATTTATAAATGTTAATAAAAGTTGTAAAAAGATATGATTGTACTAATAAAATTAAAAGTCACATCTCATAAGCAAACTCAAGAAATTTTTCTTCCGTACGCTTACCCAGTATATAGAAAAAAAGCGTCCATAAAAAGTTCCGGTCTCCGACGCCGACCTTACGCAGTATCGTTTTATTGCGATCGTGCCTTGGCCTCACTCCTTCTTACCTCATAACACAGTTTCTCTTGCCTCCTTTTCTTTCTTTTTTTACACTTTTTTTTTGTTTCATCTCCTTCCAGCCGTGTATACCAAACTTTTCCCGCTCTTCTCAAGATCGTTGCAAGGAAACTTCTCGAACGTACAAACAAACCGTAGACAATCGGAAAACTATGATTAAAAACTTTTTGGTCAATTAAACAAATTATAAGTAAATACGTACGTCCACTCATTCTGTCTTAAGGAAAACCAGCAATTCATTAAATTGCTGTAAAAAAGGAATTTCTTTTGAGCATTATAATTACGGCTTCGTTAAATTCTATACTTTGCTGAGTAAAGTAAAAGGCGCTTTGAAAGGACGGTTTTAAAATTGAAAACGGAGCTTAAAAATACGTTTCTTAATTGACTTTCAGAATATAGTATAATACCCACTGAATGGAATTTTAAAAAGTGAACTCCTACATGATTCTTTCACGGGTACACAATTTGTATGGCTGCCTCAGGAGGAAAATCTGATCCTCTTGTATTTGTAGCCATCATTGCTAGCGAGCATAACATTCGGATTCTTGTAAAGTGTAAAAAATGTCATTCTATTCGGATCATACTTATTTCAAATTAATAAATACTATTCAATAATTATACTGCATCAATCAATTAAACTTACGACATTTGAGAAATATTAAATAAAATAAAAGATAACAATACAAAACATTATATTATTCCAATTTTAAATCTTGATGGTATTCAAAACAATCATGCAGATAATTCGTAATTTAAATCTACATGACACATAAAAGGGGACTGTGTTGCTCCCTATCCGCCCTGACCAATATAGAGTGGTCTGTACATAAAACAAAAGTTCCTCCGAAAGATCTATTTGTTTAAAGGCAGGGGCGGGTGGGGAGGTCATAGATAGTGGTGTCTATGTACAATGCACATTTTTGCATGGCGTTTTGCACGCGATGAGGCTCAGCCCGAGCTCGATTCTGCAGGCACGCACACATTTACACTTCTGTACTCACAATACACTCACACGCGCAACGGGTTTGTGTAAATGTTAAAATAACCGATCATTCTTTATCATTTTTTGAAGCACCGTATACTGCACTGTATAAAGTATATTATGTAATAGAATTTTATTATTCTGTATTGTTTTTCTATGTAGTAATTTGATATGCTAATAAAATAATTATTTTAAAAGTCTCTATAGCACTTGTTTAATTTAACTTTAACAAAAGAACTGAGGCATACAAAAATCTTACACTGTTATACTATATGTATAACGCAAGTTAATTAGTATTTGTAGTATTTTAACTTTACTATCTTAAATAGTTGAAAATCTTTTGCTTCGCGTAGAGATGTAGACCGCAGCTACATTCATCGTAGCACTCACGCATAGCTACAGAATAGTTAACTTGTGTCTTGATTTTCCAGATTACGTGAAAGATATCATTTTTTTTTGTTATAACCTCCTACGCCAAAGTATAAATATATTATGTTAATTTAAAAATAGTGTAAATCAAGAGTCTTTTTATATTTGATAGGTATGTATGTAGTAATTAAAATATTCGCTAAAATAAATAAAGATGGATTCAGCAAATTTATAACAATTGAATAAATGAATTTTTTAGTGAACGAAAATAACGAATACTCGTATTTTAAAACGTAACACCGTTCATCAGTGAATTACATCAGTAAAATCCAGTACATATGAGAACTGCGATCATTATAATAATAGGTACCGACAGTGCGATGGGGGTGACGCTCGAAAAAAAATCACATCTCCCCGAACCGGGGGAGGGATGCAGGTGGGGTTGCCAGTGTTTTTATTTTTCGATTGGCGGATTGCAGGGAGTAATGATCGATGGAATTAACGTGCGCCACTGGCCACCTAGACGATCTGAATTTCGAATGCTGTTTTCATTTTTTCTTAATTTTTTAAATTGAACTTCGATTCTCGGAAAAGGTTTTGATGGAAATTGTAGTTTATTTACATTATTCAGTCTTGCGTCATATTGCGTTGAAGGTTCGTGGGTTTTTATAAAATGATGTATATATGTACGTTTTATAAATCATACTCTCTTGTACATGGTTTAAATTGTGTTTTCGCAATCATATTTTTGCATCGGTTTTCAAATTAGTATTACACTGAAAAAACAACGATTGGATTAATAAAGTAAACAAGTATATAATAATAATAATGTAGGTACACCTACATTATTTCATGTTTCATTTAAAAGCAACATTTTTTTTGAAAATCCAATTCATTTAATGTAAGGTATGACTGTTTTATTGTGAATGCCATAAATTATTTTTCTATTGGGAGTAACTTTTCTTTTTAACACGTTTAACTAATTAGCTATGTTTGTGATGAACAACGCGAAACATTAATACTTAGTATTGTTGTGTTCCGGTTTGTAGAGACAGTTGCACCGAAGATATAACATCTTTGTATCCAAGGTTGGTGCATTGGCGATTTAAGAATGGTTTATTTTCCAATGCACCAATGTCTTAGGTGATGGTGACCACTTCTTATTAAGTGCTCCATTTATCCATGTAAATATATAGTATGCCCATTTCCAACAATTACAACGTGCTTTTATAAGCTCACTTGAATAAAGACTATTTTCATTTTTTATTTTATCCTTGAAGCACCAAGATAAATATTATTTTAACAAAATTGTGATTCTTATTAAAACGTCAAATATTCATGAGCATTTTTAAGATTGGACCAATCGAAATGATAAATGCATAATATATTTGAAAACTTTCCAAGGACGAAGCCACGGTAGGTATGGCTAGTTACAAACACGAGTTTTTGTCTGCATTTCCGTCGAATGTAAATTTTATATGGAAATACAGTTGTTTGACATTGAACTCTTTCATTTCCTTGACAAGCGACATTAGACAACAATATTTATTATATATATGTACTAGCTGTGCCCGCGACCATATAAGCGTTAGAATTTAACAAAAAAAATTGTAGCCTAAGTTACTCCTTATTATATCAGTTATCTGCCAGTGAAAGTCACGTCAAAATCCGCCCTGACGTTCCAGAGATTAGCCGAAACAAACACACAGGCAGACAGACAATAATTTTTAAAAATGTTATTTTGCTATATGTACCGTGTATACATACATATGCATTGAGTAAAAAGTGCTATTTTAATGTTACAAAAAAAGACGTTCCAGTTTTATTATATGTATAGAAAATAAAATCAGTGACTGGTAACCAGTTGCGACAAAAATTGTTTCAACGGTACTACTTATTAAATTACCTTACCTTAATGATAAAACCCGAGCCCTAAAATACATAAGATAGCTTCAAAAACCAATAAAAATATTACCATGCTGTTGATACGAAAATAATACCAGTCAATCTATTTGCTGCAACCGCTATGCAATATGTTGTATCAAACAAACTTCAAACGCAATCTGAAAATACCTATTTCATAAAACGATGTTGCCATATAAAAAAAATCTCGCATAAATTCTTTTCAAAGTCCGCATATTATTTTTTGATGCACCCCCGTCCAGACTGATATTGGATAAGCTATCGTAAATGTTTCGATCCATTTTCCGTTTACAAATTAAACACACCCCGTTCGTACATGGCCGCCCTCCCTCACGCAGGTACATATGTGAGGAACATGATTTATATACGCCATACACATTTGGCATAATTGAAAAATGGCCGAGTGAGTTAATGGCGCAGCATCGTCGGACAAAGCAAATAGCGTTTTTCGTCCGTTACGGCCTGTCGTATGAATATGGATGTTGCCACTTCAATAAATTTGTCATACTCTTAATGATAATGCAGTACAAATTAAAATATATTACATTTGCGTTGTTTCTGTTGAGGACTTTTAGAGTTGTGGCGTATGGTAACTAAATAATAATAATAAAATATCATAAGTCTAACTTTAAGCAAGCATTAAGCTGTTTTTTTTTTAACCTTTTTAAAATCATACGTAATGTATCATGTAATAGGATATTTGACTGGTTTTTAAAATCCATTTTATATTATTTAGTAGAGGTTAAGGAACCCAGTCAAAGTTGTTTTTATTTATTTCTAGTACATATATGCCGACAAATGTCATATTAAAAATTCCATATTTAAATAACACGCGAAAATGCTACTTGGACAATATGGCGCTGCAATGGGGTCGGTGACGTCACTTTGCTGTATTTTAATCTGTGGTACATATAGTAGAAAAGCAAGGTTTACAAGAAAGTGACTTCATCATAAGCCCGGCCAATCAGGAGCGTTTTGAGTCACGTGACAAAGTTTGAAAAAATACATTTTTATTTATTGATTTTTGAATAAATTAAGTATTATTTCCAAGTTTCTTTAGTAAATAACCATTTCTAAACTCATAATATCCATTGATTACAATAATTCACAATTTATTTTTCGCATTGTCAATTAGCCTATTGTACTATATTCAAAAATCAAACCACATTGTATTAAAGCTTTGTTGTATTATTTTGATTCTATTAATTAATGAAATTATGTGTAAGTCACAAATAAATTCAATTTGATTAATATTTTAATATTCGTTGTTCATAATGCACCTATAACTTCTTGAGAAACTTGTATTTCTCAAAAGCACATTACTGAACGTATTTAAAAAATAAACACGAGCAAGTTCACATGATGATTGCCGTCAAGCTGTCAAATCTGACAGCTGATGATGTATTTAACTTGAAAGCTGAAACGTCTTAATATATTAACATTCTGCTTAACACCGAAAAAAAAACAATCCCAACATTTTCTTAAAATATTCGAAATTTAAATGTTAATTATATTAAAAAAAACAATAAATGAAATTTTAAATAGAGAACACCAAGTTAATATAAAAAAATAAAAGACTGTTGAAATTAGTACACGTGACAGAACTACAAATTAATTCGCGTACAAACATTTCTGCCAAAACGAAACCTTGAATTTTTTTGTTCCAAATATTAATTATTAGACCTCAAATCAATATTTAAAAAAAAAACATGATGTTGTTCTAAGCTAAGATTTGATTCTGATCCAGTGGACTTTGAATGCGTTGTAATAGTGCTAGTGACATAGTATAAGTGACATTGTTTCACAACTCGAGTTTGCATCCTGAAAACGAAAGTTACAAGTGTTCCAAAACATCAACTTTGAGGTAGGGTTGCTGCCTCAGTTTCGAAATTGCGAATGTTGTTCATAATAGTTTATTTAATTGATTACAATTATTAATTTAATTCAATTAAATATTATATTTATTGTGAACCCTAATTTATTCATATACTACGATCTAAAATTAATGTAAATGAATATAACAGCTAGTTATCTCGAATAATTTATTTTATAAAGAAATAAAGGTTATTTAAATAGAAGCTTACAAAAATATTCACTGAAATTGCACAATACCACTCATAAATTACACAAGAGGTCACAGCATACCTTCGTCCTTACTCCAAATAAAAGTACGTTGAAAGTATAAAACAAAATTCTAGCACTGAGAGCTTCAGGAAGTGATGGCGTGTCTCAAACTTCTGAAACGCGCGCTTTCAGGGTTCATTCACCCGTCCAGACATCTTACAAACCCAAACCGTACACGGAACATATGCTTTATTTCTATAGTCATAAAGCTTATAATATTCTAAATAAACCGCGTCTAAACTTTGTACAAGTACACAAACCTCATTCATTTCTTTCTTACCTAAACAAAGGTAAGTAAGGTTCATTTTCACATAACATTTCTTCGGCGTCAAGGAAATCGCCTCGGTTTTCTTTTGACGGATTTCTTTTGAAAATACTGAATGTATATTCGAAAAGAAAGAAAATGTTCGAACCCCTTTGTTTTAATTGTAACGGATTTTTAAAACGAGAAACGCGAATGGTAGACGACAGATTAAAAGTTTATTTTTTAACTTTTTAACCTAAACAATGCTATTCCCGCCATGCGAAGCACCTGAAAATAATGAAGCAATATATACATACATACTACATGTTCGTATTACGTATGTACGCTTCTCGTATTGTTTTGAGTATAACTTTATTTTGGCAAGAGTAATTGATACGATTCTGCACAAAAATAACTCACGTTTTATTATAAAAATAGTAAGTGAATTTTATTACCTGTTATTTATTTACGTTATTTAGTAATTCGTATAGAGAAAAGATGAGCTTGTTGTTGTAAAAGTATCCCCAGCAATGAAACATTAACGATTAATATCTTTTAGATAACTAAAATGGATAAATTACGTTATTCCTCTATAGTAGGCAATGTATCGGCTGATAGTCTATCAAAGCACAGCTTCAACTAACTTAAGACACGTAGGCTTACAGTTTGGAGGGAACTTTCAATGGTGATCGGTTGTTACGAAATTTTATTGGAGTCAACTTTATCCAACCGATCCATTTAATATTATTTTGATCATGTAATAATACAATTTCGGTATGGGACAATGGTTTAGCGCCAAATATATTTGACCGAATCTACGCCCATATTAGTCTTTTTAGGTACCTATTTAATAATCCCTACTGATTGGACCGAGGGTTTGGGGGAATCCAAATATTTCATGTAAAAAAATATAAATGTATAAAATACTTTGCATGCAAGCACTTCACTCTTTGTTTATTAAATTTCATCTCGAGCTCCGCAGTGATGGAAATCATTCAACGAACTGCAGTTGAATCATTATTCATAGATAATGATAGATACTCTAAATCATTTTTCTAAACTGAGTAGGGACAGTGAGTAGTTTATAGGAACAGTTAGAATTAATATTTTTCTTTATAGTGATTGCTAAACTAATATATATTTTATAAAACATGCCACAAAAGATCAACTTAAAAATCTTATAAGCAATAAATCTTTTCGTACAACGCGTTAGACCACCCTTCTCTTATAAGGCACATAATTGATCCTTGTATCCGAACCGATGCACGGAAGGTTCGCGTGTGAGGCGCCAACCGAATTCGTTCGTTGATCCCGCCATATTTATTACTTTTACTTTTTAATTTATTGCCGGTAGGACATGCAATGGCACCGCGGAGTTCGCCCAAGTTTACCCTGCAATGCAGTTTGTCTGTGGATATCCGGTCTATATGTTGCTAAACTACGAGCGCCTAGTTTCGAGTCTTACCGTTTCACATTCATCAATCTTATTTGACACATGACACAAATGAATGCCCAATGGACGAAGAATATAATGTTCGACAAAAATGACATTTCAAAAGTAACCGTTTCAGCCGTCTAAAAACTTAAACATTGAGTAAGCAATACATTAAATTAAAATGAAATTTTACAACTTGCGATTCGTTTTGCCAACTGGACACTATAGATGAGAGTAACCTAAATTAGTCTTGTTCCAACAAATAAGTCGAGCACACAAAAAAAACTTGTAGGCATTGTGACCAGCGAATCTTCAGCACGCTTCGTCAGCGCGTCCCGTGCATAATCTGTTAAAAATAGAGCCCCTTGTCTCTGCTCAAGAGCCGTTGTCTACGGCACCACATGTTGACATATACTCCAATGCATTGTAACCCTTATTCCGAGAGGTATAAGAACCATCGTCCGTGTAAGCCTCGCTAAGGCTGCAGGCTTTTTTTATTTTTGTCTCAATGATACTTTATTATACAGCCATGATAACTAATACAATGATGCAGCTAGTTTTTATGTTAGGAATTTTCCCATATTGAAACAATCTCAACAAATATGAAAAAAATTATAACGTTTCAAGAGGCGCTTCAAAAATTAAAACTGAATACAATGTTTTGAACCGTCAATGACATTAAATTACTATCAATATTTTTAATAGCATGATCAATGCACGTACAAATATATTATATTTATTAATAACAGTGGTAGCTGATTACCTAGGAACAATACATTGATGCATTTCAATTCGTAATTAACTTTTATCTGATTTGAAAATTATCTTTTTACAAAATAACATTTAAATTTTTGACCTATTGACATTTCTTACCTTAAAAATAATCCCGTTCACGAACTAAAATAATGTATTGGTGATAAAGCTACGTCCGCTATGGTGCGTTCTTCTCATAATTAGCCCAAAATAAACCTGTCCCTCTCCTGCGAGGAACTCTTGCATCGCTCCTATCCTCTCGCACCTCATAACGTCTAATTATATACCAAAAAGTAGCATTAGTCATAAGGTACCAATTCAGTATTCGATTATATGAATTGACGTTCGTCTTCATTATTTTTTTTACTTTCTCCTTTCTTTAGTAGAAGAGGAAGAATGTAGTTAACGACAGCATATGTATATGGATGCAAATCACTACATAGTATAAAACAAAGCAGTTTCCTCTGTCCCTATATCCCTATGTATCCTTAAATCTTTAAAACTACGAGATACGGTTTTTTTTTTAAATAGATAGAGTGATTCGAGAGAATATAGTAAATAAACACTGATTATTTTAGAAGTTTGTAATGTGATGTCGTTAATAAGCAAATTCTTTAGTATATTTAGTTTCACTATTGGACCCGTGCGAAGCCCGGTCGGGTCGCTAGTCAAGAATAATTAAAAGTTATATCTCAAAATCATAATTAGCTGCGAATAGTCAATTACCTTTAGACCTTAATATAATTAAAAATTGATTTTATAGTAGTCATTACTTCTGATAAGTATGTTATTTTTTTCTGTCATATTGGTGTGTCAAAAATGTTTAATTTAATAAAAAATGAAAGAATTATATGCGAAAATGAAAATATTGCAACCACGGAGCGGAGTTTAGGTTTCACTGCAAACAAAATCGAAATAGGTACTTCATTCGAGGAGGCTCTTGGAGGCAATTATAAATGTTCATTTAACAAGCTTAATTAAACGTAAAGCTATTAAAGAAACTGAGTAACTCTTTTGTACTAATTATAATATTTATTAAAAAAATCTTTGAAAGAAAATTGGAACATTTTGCACCGCGCTTCTACAATGAGGGTTGGTAGATTCACTATTGGCAGAATTTCATTCGATTAATTCATATATACTTATCAGAATATTTTTTCAAAGCGAAGCACGAGATGTATAATTTCGAACATATGCATAAATATATATTGAGTATTACTTTTTTACACATGATAAATCAACAAAATCGAAATCAACATAAACTCTATTCAAGTGGGCTTTTACAAGCACTTTTGAATCGTCATTTAACAATTAAGTGAAGCTACCACCGGTTCGGAAAATAGATTCTAAGGAGAAGAACCGGCAAGAAACTCAGTAGTTACACTTTTTCGACATTTAAAAAAAAAAACAATCATAATAGTTAAATATAATTATATATGTATGTAATGTATCCTGCTTGGAAGTCAACGATTGTTATTCAACGTAATATTAGAAATAAACTGCAAAATATACTGCGGCTATTTAAGTTTGACGAAATAATTAATACAAATCGACTGGCTTAAATTATTCCAATTTTAAAAACATTAATAATCAAATTATCCTTCTAAGAAATAACTGAGTCAGCGCGCTTTGTCCTAAGTAGATCTGATAGGAAGGAGCATGGACAGACCTTGAAGATATTGTTTTCATTCACTTCACATTGAACTTTTAAGAGGGAGAAATAAAGGTCGTTAAATTTGTATTAACATCGTTGAAGATTATATTATATATACTATTCAAATATAATAGTTTTATACTTATATATATACCCTGACTGACTATGAACGCACGGCTAAAACAAATGAATCTGTCAATTAGCTAAATGTTAAATTGTCGTAATCAATATAATATTATGAAATTGGTTCCTGGATTTATTTCGTGAGATATATTTCGCACAAACAGACAAAATAATTTTATTTTTTGGTAGTTAAAAATAGAATGAGAATATATGATTTACATTAAGGTGTAAATTAAAAAAGAAATCGAAAATGTTTTTTATTATCGTTTACATATAGATTAATATGTATTAGGCATATGCGGAACTAATATCTAAATAACACACAAAACTACGTATTGATTATATATTATACTTTGATAGTAAATCAATAGTTATTCTATTTTTAAAACTTAATTTAATATTTCTTCGAATTTTAAATTAAGCCTACCTGTTTGTAATTATCCGTGGTTCAAATCTCTCCACAAAATTTTAAACCAGTTCCAACCAATTCTGATAGTATGCAGACACTAAGTGCTGGAGACGATACAATAATACTAGAATTATTTAATTTCCAAACGTAAATTGAATAAAAAAACTTATTATAGAACTCATTTATACATCGTAAAGTGTTTGAAAGTGAAACAGTAATACTAATGTTAAATTATATTTACAAGCCAGTGTTTTATAAGAGCTTTATCATAGGAGCTTGCGATTCTCGCGTTAACAAACCGTTTCAAATCTAACTACTGAAAGCGATCACCTCTCTCACACTCGTAATAAACGGCCAGTCGTTAACTTTACGACGAGTATCATTACATATATTACTAAAACATACATGTATAATAAAGATGTTGAGTTCCAAGGGAATTTTCATCCCTTTTCTTTTACTAGGTACATTTTTTTAAGCGTCTATATTTGTAACTTCTACATTATAAACACATTGGTATGAAAACCTTTTTTTTAATATATTTTATGTAACAAAGGTAACCTAATAGTGTTCTGTTGTCTGTGTAATGTATAAAATTTAGATCGTAATAATATTTGAAATAAAATATCCGCTAAAAATTTAAAGTTAATCATGCATCATAAATAAAAAAACGCCGGCAATTTTATCGGTCGTTTTAATCAAACAAAGCTTTCCAGGAGAATTTCATTTTAATCTTTCATCATATATAAAAAAATATTTGATTACACATTTTTACAATAAACTAGATATATTTTAAAATCCAAATAAACAGTAGTTCGTTTATTAATGTAATTGTTATAGTCATCAAATAGTTATTCCAATGACATAGTTACTATCGCATTATCATAAATATTCATAGGAAAGTAATTTATAATCGAAAAGCAATCATGACATCAACGGTACCGCTGGAGAGTCCTAGAGGACATTAGCATTTGTCGAGGGGCGTCGCGGACGGAAATAGCCGGCCGCGTCACCAATGCATCGTTTGCTTTATGCCCAGTTATTGCAAGCCTCTCGGTTTAATTGCACCCAAACGCCATTTCGAAGATTTGTGCGACGTCACATTTGGCGCGAAACATGACAAATCACCTGTCACGCGCGCACAGACTATACACACACAAGTTGTTTTTTTATAGATTTTATAACGCTGTCCGAAAAATTGCGACGTATATTGAACGCTTTTAATTAGCATGTGTTAAATTGCTTTTCCGTGTCGCAGTACGATTTAGGGCGCTCGGAGGCCGGTCCATTTATTTCAGGAATAACAAAGTGCATCCATGTTACATCGGCTGTATTAAACTTTTATTGCCTTCAGTGCCATTCTTTAGTCGCCGCGAGTGCGAACACGCCGTTAATTACGCCCAAAACCATTTAAAAAGATTTATTATATTTATTTTTAAAATGCGGTACTGCGCCTATGGAAAATTATTTTCTCGCTTATATACGACATAAATATCCGACCAACTGCTCTTTATGTACTGTAAGATCTGATAGGCATACACTTTACTGTGACGTTAGTCGCACATTTGTGATCTACGGACAGTCTCACCATAGCATAAAATATTAAGAGATATCGTAAATCAAACAGCGCCATACATACTAAAACGGTTTGCGGAGCAAGACAACTTCACTTTCAGTTCAAAAGTGCGCGCAGTCCGTCCGTGTCAACTAATTTTAATAGCCTTGATTTGTTGTTTTTTTCTTCCACCGTTTCATGTTTACTCTCGTTTATTCGCCACGATCTCAGGGCTGCGTGCGAAGTGCATTGCCCCGTACCGAAATAAATTGTCGCGACGCAGTGTCGTGCAACGTGCGTACAACCGGTACCGATGTCGATTGGATAAGGATTTGGGGATGTGTCACAAAGGCACATTCGGTGATTTCATTCCGATTTAGATAAGGTATCTCTGTATCATAATAAATTACAATTTTTTAGTAATTAATTTTTACGTGTTGTTCTTAAAAATGTATTGCATGTTGCCAATACCATAAAAAATAATTTAATAAGGGAAATATAAAATAAAAGATAACTAAATGTATTAACGAATTACAAAAGTGGTTCGCACAAAAAAACCCAATGCCAGCCATACGTTATAACTTGCGTACACATTCCCGCCAAAACGAGATGTCACTTTCGCTTCACGGCGCTATGTGTAGTTCCAGAGCCGTATTTGTTGATACTAATACATTCTGACTCCAAGTTAATACGGCAATGTAACTTGAAGCATTTTTATTTTCACTTGATCGTACGTATGGCCGTTTACACGTATGTTCCACTTTTTATGCGTTGTTGACACTTGACTTTTTTACAAAACATCTTCATTTCATTCAACGTTTACGCACATCTTTAGTGTATTCATTTTGAATTTCGAATGAGATTGTTTGCTTGTGAAACTGAGACGGTTCAAATAAAGTAATTAAAATAACATTTAGAATGTTTTATAAGTATATGAACATTACAGACGAGGTAAATATGTACACTTTTTTTTTTTAATTCTTTGTTAATAAAATGTCAATGACTCAAAATTTAGATTCCTAATATTGTTTTACACAAAATATATAAAAAAGGCAATGTGTTATCTTACATATTAATTTATTTGTCACGTTTGTTATAATAAACATACCTACTTCTTACTTTAATAATCCATATAGACTTCAATTTTGACTTATACACGTAGACATTATTTACGAAAGCTATTTATGAGTATTTTTTTTGTAGGAAGTTTTAAACCTGTATCTAAAATTTAGTACATCGTGATTCATCTATAGTCAAAATAATTAGACAAACGTAACACAAATAGATATATAGCATTATGTTATCAAGCATTTAACTATGCATTCTTCTATATGAAGAATTCCTACAAACGTTGGTGCTCCGCTCACAAAGCGTGAGTCAGCGACTTCCAAGCATCCTGCTCTTATTGTTGATCGGCAGCAAGTTAACAAGTTTTATGAATCACCAGCTAAAATACCCACTGGTCATGAACTAACAAATAGAACATCGCGTACGTCTTGTTACTTGTATTATCGCCAACATTACGAGCTACCTGAATGTGCAGCTTGTAACATCGCATCGAATGTATCGCATATACAATACTGGTCCTTCCCGGCTTATTTTTGCTTACTGAATTTGTATTTACCAATAGAATATATTACTTACATTCCCTATTGTTTAACGTACAATGCAACACACCTCGCGATTTTTACTTCTATTTCGATTACTAGTAGTTTCAGCGTCGTATGACAGCTGGTTCGAATTTCAAAATTTAAAAAATAGTATTTATTGAGATTATAACTTTAATCTGTTTATATGTATATTATTTTAATAATACTCTGTGGCAATAAATCTGATTTTTATAGGTATTTTGGAGACCTACAAAAGTCTTATACAAAGTTTTTGTATGTGTTATAGTTTTGGTAACGTTCGCTTTTAAAGCGCCTGGATTGACAATTTCGTCGATATATAAAGCGGTGTCTCAAATTATATATAATTAACTGTCGCCCGTGGCTCTGCTCGCGTTTAAGGGTCGTAAGGTGTTAGGCATAAAAGGTAACCATAAAATATAACATAAAACTGTCTTGGAGTTCAAGCTTGCTAAATTCTTTTTATTAAATTCAGTTCAATAGTATGGTCGTGAAGGAGAAACGTACAGATATATACAGAGTTACTAGTTAACGTATAACGAAAGTTCGACCTCAAACTATAGTAATATAATATCAAGAAACATTAATGAGATTAAGACATTAATCTCATTAATGTTTCTTGATATTTTTTTATTCTTGATATTGATTATTATTAATCGACAAAATAATTACAAACATTTTCGCTAAAAAACGGAAAACTTACAAGCAAATTTTCCCTCTTTATATCATTTATATGACAACTGATATGACGACTGAATATGAATATATATATATAAGGAATTTCAAAAAGGCACGTAAGTTTATTAAGTTTATGTTTAATTTTAGTTGTTTTTAATATATTGAATAATCAATACATTCATTCAAAGCTTAGATACAACCATATTATAATGATTTATTTTCCCTTAGATCTATTCAAAGACAATATTTTCTTTCAAATTAAAAATAATAAAATAAAATCAAAGGGACTTAAGTAAAAAGAATGATGAATCGTTTAAAAATTATACGTAATTTTATTACAAATTAAAAACAAAGATGTAATCTTGTACAATCAGTTAACCGGTGACAAGAAGGTTACACAAATAATATAAAAAGGACGTCTAAAATCGACCGCAACTCATGAAATACCGATCATCACTTCAACCGTTCGTTCGTAATCAAAAATAATTGTCCAAAAACCGACGGACAAACCACAAAAACTCGTGTAGATTATGTTATTTCACCCGTTCGATTCTCGATCTCGATGACTTAGTGTAATAAAACATTTTCCTAATAACATTTGACGCTTATGTCATTGATAATAAGAGTCGATTTCGAGTTTTCGGCAAACGAGAGTAAATTTGTCGGTGTTTAATCCAGTGAGCAGTCGTTGTTCGTCGGGTGACGGGTTCGACCATCCGTGAACCTAAGTACAGTCCGCATATGAATTTAACCTTAGAATAGTTTTAACTTCCCCAAGAAAAAAAAGTATTTTTGTCGTCCCTTATCTAATATTCTTATATATTTTTTAGTTTAAATTTTGGACGCAGTATGTTCTTTACTTCAAACGTCGTTTCAATCGTACTACTCAATATTTTCAAACCTGTATGATATACATTTATTTAAAAATCTGTCCGTACTCAATATTACATGACGTAAAACGTATAATTTATTCTTAAAGTTAAAATCTTGTTGCCAGTAAAATACAGAATAGAATGAAACTTTTTTTCTATCTCTACTTCGTAGTAGGATCAAACGCAGGAAGGGGCGGTTCGTCTCAGACCAGTTTGGGCCGCACGGCTCCACGGCTCGCCACTCGATCAACTCTCCTACCTTACGACATTCATGTAGTTTTTATGCCAATTATAAATATTTTAAGCGTTATGAATAACAATAAAAACTATCATGATTAACTTACCATTTATCGAATTTATTGTTACAATAATTACACTTCAAAATTAGTTTAATAAGGACGAAAGCTTGAAACAACAACAACAGCCTGTAAATTCACACTGCTGGGCTAAAGGCCTCCTCTCCCTTTGAGGAGAAGGTTTGGAACATATTCCACCACGCTGTTCCAATGCGGGTTGGTGGAATACACATGTGGCATTAAGCACATGAATCAACGGTGCTTGCCTGGTTAAGATTCACGCGCCACTGGGCCATCTCGACTCCACGAAAGCTTAGCTCACATATTATTAATATTTGATAAGTTAATCATAAAGGTTCCGTGAGATTCAATGTTCATACGATACGCCCCCAGTAGGATGTGAAATGTCATTTTCGAACACGAAAACGTCGCGTCTACATATTTAATATAAGACAAAACAAAAACGTAAAACGCAAACGAGTTACGATCGTGGAAAGGGGTGCTTCATTCCCATAGCATTCTACGTCATTCGAACGCTATAATTTAAAAAGGGTTAAGACAAAAAAATCTTAATTCGAAGTGACACCCCACATGTGCAACCATCCGGTCGAAGATACCAAGATTTAAAGCCGTTCTACACACGTCATTAAAACATCGCTGTCAAGTGAAGAAATCATTTGGATGCTCTCCCGTTTCCTCCCGTATTATTTATCCGAGAGATTATAAACAGATGTTATTCGACTATAAATCTTTGTCTCATGGCACATGAAAAGACGTATGTACTGTAATGTACTCGCAGCGGAGCTTTCTGCGTCAGTTTCGCTATCATAAATATCTCGAGCATTGAGTTTTAAACTAGGATTAATTCTTAACATTTAAAAGGTTTCCAATTTGAAACTATACGTATGTACATCGATCGATGGCCTTGTTGATCAAGTGAGTAACTAATAGCAGTTGGTCCTGCGATTGAACATTCTTGTCGGGTCTGATTTGCCGTCCCATCGAATTACAAGATTGAATGAATATAGGTGCACTTGTTTACGCACACACTTGTCTATACCACTATATATTAAAGAGAGGAAAAATTTGTATTTTGTGTGTGTGTGTGTGTTAATGTTTGTAATAAATAAACTCAAAAACTACTGCGCCGATTTCAAAAATTATTTCACCAATGAAGCCTATATTTGCCCTGATTAACATTATAGTTATAGGCTTATAGTTATAGGATTATCCTTATTAAATCTTAAGTGACCTTTTTGTCGCATGTTCTGCGACAAAAAAGAAAAATATATAAAATAAAAGTCCACCCGTGCGAAGCCCGGACGGGCCACTAGTGCACTATAAAAATAAAGCAAGACTTAATTAGGTAGATATTAGTATCGTGTAAAGTTTTTATATTGTTATTGCCTGTTTCATAAACTTTGTTTGACTTTGAATACTATTAATAATTTATCAGACTATTGTTCGATCGCACATACGAATGTATCATACAAAAACAAATATACTTTCTTGTAGTAGTAGGCTTTCAAAAGTACCAATAGTTCTTGAAACCGAAGAGATATTAAGTAACTATTCCCACTCCTTGATTCACTTACATTAATTAATTTTTTTATTTCATATTACAATGTAATATGAAATAAAAAAAATAGAAAATTTTAAAAGAAATAGTAAAATGTGTTATTTGTCGATATAAACATTTGTTTGGCATAAGATAAGAACGAAGACCTAAAATGAAATAGAGCTTCCAAACTAATTGGATATTTTATACATCCAAAGGAGTTAGGTCACGATCATCTCGAATCAAGATATCGACAAATCGATTGTGGCCGAGATATGAGTATAGTGGCACGATTTTATCTCGTTTAGCCCATCCGAGAAGTTATTAACGGACACCCGGCCGAGATTGATGGAGTGGCATTTTTTCAGTGTAACCGAGAATCGTGTTAGCGTTCTTTAAAAAATAATGTGTAGCCGTTTTACTGTAATTAATTATGTTAAGTTTTATATAAATTGAGACTGTCTTCTTGTCAAAAGACTGATATTTGATAGCTTCTGTTCTATAACTTACAGAATGACAATATTATTTCCAGTCCAGAATACTTTAGAAGTAGCTGAAAATGTTTATAGAATTAAAAAGAAATTCTTGATTACTTTATTTTTTTATATGAAGCTCACTAGATTCATATAAAAATATAGAGTAACAAAGGTACTGTATTTAATTCTTTTCGGATAACAAGGGTTAAAAAAACATTACGTCACAGATTCACTAATATAAAATAAAGACTTACTCGCTTATTAAACATCTAAAGTAAATAAAGAGGCTAATAAAATTTTATTATCTCTGGCAAAGCGAAAAGCTACATCAATTAACTAATTATCTCACTTTTGTATATGTTATCTGAGAAACACTTCGAAATGATATAAAACACTTCATAATATCTTCAATTTAATCGAGTATACACTTCATAATGACCGAAACACGAATACGTTGAGTTTTTTATTGTTTTTTCTTTGGGCGGGAAAAGAAAATAGACGTCTTAGTCGGAGTTTTTATATAATCTCAATCTATTGAGAAAGTAAATCATTAGAAATCTCGCTTATTTTACACTATTTCCTTTCATTTAAAGTGCTTTTCGCTTATGCAACGATCATGACCGTTCATTGTAGGAAAATTGTGTTACGTTATACGCGTAAGTAACGCGTATATAAACGAAATATTATGATCTGTAAGTGATTTGAAGTTTAGCCTTATGTCAAAGATTCTATATTAACTTTTCACGTTAGGTTTTCAGTCTCGCTGGTATACCATAAACGATGTAACTATCAAAAATGTCTCACCCAGGGTGGAATGTGACATTTTATTAAATTCTTATTTGGCAGCTAGTGTTGCAGCCGCGTGGCACGCGACGTCGCGACGACTGCACGCTACCGCTCGCGATACATCGTCGATTTATACCGACATTCTTTTGATTTACTACGATCTATAGTTTTATTTTAATGTCAGTAAGTTATTATACAGACATATATTCTAACTGTATTTTTTATTGTTTACAGATACGACAGCGCCTTATGTGCTATATAAGGATGGAGTGGAACGCGCTCCGCCTGGTACGCAATGGGGTGGCGCTGTTTTGGACGGAGGCTACCAAGCCATGCAACATCAGAGCCCTGGTGGACCCTCACCACAGCCCGAGCCACAGCTCGCTTCTCCAGCCCCTTCACCCTATCCTCCCGCACCACCGCCTCCGGATCAATCGGCGGATGAAGCTGCTCAACAACTTGCCCAGCAACAAGCTCAACAACAGGCCCAACAACAGGCTCAGCAACAACAAACATCACCAGATCATTTGCAAGTCGATCAACAGTTGCAAAATCAGCCACAACCTACGGCGCAAGATCATCTCGACAGAACTCCTTGCTTCGTTCCACAGCCGGACTTACAACAACAATACGCCACGCCCTACTTCAAAGAAACGAGGCCAACTAGTCACATGCTTGGCACCGGTGGATTCCCGTTGCATTACTTAAAACAAAATGGCGGAGTTCTTTCACTAGAGGGCCCGCTGGATCAGTATGCAACGCCAGACCTACGACATTTACCAGACATCGTACAACCGGAGCCACCCAAGCCTCGGAAACACAACCCCAACTCTGAACTTCGTCTTTTCAAGTGCCTGACCTGCGGCAAAGACTTCAAGCAAAAATCAACATTGCTACAGCACGAGCGGATCCACACGGACTCGAGGCCTTACGGATGCCCGGAGTGCGGCAAGCGGTTTCGCCAGCAGTCCCACCTGACGCAGCACCTGCGCATCCACGCGAACGAGAAACCGTACGCGTGTGTGTACTGCCCACGCTCGTTCCGGCAGCGCGCCATCCTCAACCAGCACCTGCGCATCCATTCCGGTGAGAAGCCATATACGTGCGGCGAGTGCGGCAAACATTTCCGCCAGAAGGCCATCCTGAACCAGCACGTCCGCACACACCAAGGCGAGCGCTATTCACAGATATATGCCCCGCCCCGGTCCCCGCACGCGCTGCCCGCACTGACCCGATGCGTTCGCGTCACTGCTGGCGCCGCCTGCGATCCCCGCCGCCCCTCACCCGTTCGATTCGGTCTCGCATCCATTGGCCTTCCTATCAGACAAATTCTCGGTCCCCTCGTCGCCCGCTTAACGGAGGGTGCTCGCGAGACGCGGAACCGATCGCCGGACGCTCCTGTAACCGTCCTCAGTTCGATTAACCCACTCGTCGATATTCCTTTCGTGGACGAATCGGACTCGTAACTGACCAAAATGTTCAATTTTTGCAGACGTTTCACCGCACCTAATCTTCAAGAACGGGACGACGCCGACGTTGTGGCCTCAAGATGTACCGTTCCCTCCCGATGAGAACAAGGAGGAAGTGCAGTCGACCTATGGAGACACGGATGGGCAGAATGGTGAACAACGAGGATCTTGCTTCTCGCCAGGTGATACGGCACAGTACCCCGCTTACTTCAAAGATACTAAGGGCCTTAACCATGCCGTCTTCGGTTCCAGTCTTTCACTCCAATATCTGAAAGGTGGAAAACTGCCGGACGTGTTAGGTGGTCGAGCAATGCCTCTTTATGTGCGCTGTCCAATTTGCCAAAAGGAATTCAAACAAAAGTCAACGCTGCTTCAACACGGCTGCATACATATAGAATCGCGGCCGTATCCGTGTCCGGAGTGTGGTAAGCGTTTCCGTCAGCAGTCACATCTTACACAACATCTGCGCATTCACACAAATGAAAAACCATATGGGTGTGTGTATTGTCCTCGATTTTTCCGACAACGGACAATACTGAATCAGCATCTCCGCATACATACAGGAGAGAAGCCGTACAAGTGTACACAGTGTGGAAAAGATTTCAGGCAAAAGGCGATACTCGATCAGCACACACGCACCCACCAGGGTGATCGACCATTCTGTTGCCCGATGCCCAATTGCCGGCGACGGTTCGCTACGGAACCGGAAGTCAAGAAGCACATCGATAACCACATGAACCCGCATGCGGCGAAGGCGCGACGGGCCGACGCAAAGACTCCGAGGCCGCTGCCACCCGCGGCGGCCGTCGTGAAGCCGGAGTTGTACTTCCCGCAGTGCTACGCGCCGCCGTTCCAGCAGTTCCCTGCGACGAGCGCGACCGAGTTCAAGCCGGCCGTAGGGCCGGGCTCGGCCGTGGCGTGCCTGCCCGCGCAGTGACCCGCGCCGCCGCGGTGGCCGCCCGCGCCCCCGCCGCCGCACACGCCGCACGCGCCGCACACTCCGCACCACGACCTCTACATCGCCGACCGCCTCTACAACTAGGCGGCGGCCTCGACCGGCGGCACGTGACGCGCGTCCCGTTCGGTTGCGGAAACTTAAGTATACGACTCGCCCGTGCGAGCTTATGAGATTGAAATGTAATCGTTATCGGATCGCTGTAAAACACGCTTCGATCTGTAAATAACCGATATCTTTATACTCTATCGAAGGTCTGTCGTGAATGTACAGTTAAAGAGTATGCACACCATTAATAGTGTTACCGTTCAAAAAAGCGAGTATAGATAGCATTTTTGCCCCGTAATATTAAGTTACCACGTAAGAGTTAGGTTTCTCGGTGATTCTTCTGTCGATACGGTCGAAACGTCCGTCAATATCTAAGCGGATCGAACCAGAGATTAGATTTAAAAAGTCTTCGTTGAAATATAAAGAAATAAGATTTGCTCTTTTACCACATTACAACAAGTATTTCGCGATGAATGCTTCGGTACATAGTTGTGCCTATTCGTAATAAATATATGTATACATATTTTTTTAGATATTATGTTAACTTTATTTAGGATTGTTAGGGTAAAATATCTGGCAGAGGTGTGGAAATTGTAAAAAAAGATGCTCAAAATTTCATTTAAGTTATATAATCTAGTTAATAAATTTTCGCGTAAAAATTTGAGCCAAAATTAAATAAAATTTCTTGCAGAGAAAATGTTTGAAATTAACGACAGCTAAGAAGCAAGAATACGAACCAAAAACATAGGTTACCTTTTGCCATCAATACATATTTGTTTATTAGTACTTACAAAATATTCTGTTACTTTTAATAGATGCATTTACTGTTGAGGTGATGAGTTTAAATGTACGTATCTCGTGACATTGTAGGTGCCAAATAACGTAACTTTTGAATTTTTTTTCCATCAGCATATTTAATAGGCCTAGTATAGGTTGTTACCAGTTTTTTCAACGATATGACAATTTGAGATGCATTTACGTGGAAGTGGAAAGGGTCAGACTGAGAAAGGACTGTGATAGCTAGGTAGGATAGGCGTCTATGTCGCTCACTTAGCATATAATTCGTGTACTTTGACGAAACGTGATTGTGAATCCCTTTTTGAGTCGATCGATTGTTTTCGATTAGAGTTTTCGTTCCTGTTCGTTTCTATGTTTTTAAATTAAAATCGACTCAAATTGCCAAACCTTTTTATTCCTCGATTAATCGAAATTTTTAAACTTGTTTACAGCCGACCGTGCGCCTGCGCCGGTACGTGCTTGACTGATTCGATAAAGTAATCACAAGAGTGAGATTAGCGAATTTTACCATTTAGGTAATGTGTGTGATGTGGAAAAATGATGATGATGACGATGGCTTCGGAAGGATGGTATGCCAGAGAAACGTTTTACTTAATTTTAGCTTAGACTACTGTCTTTCGAATTACCAAGCAATTCGACCATTCATCGCGAAATAAACTTAATATTTAAGAAGATTAAAGATATATATGAATTTGTAAAGCCGTCGAAGTATCCTGGCGCCGACCGAGAGCTCGGTCTTGTCGCGTCCACAATAGATACAGTTAGACTTAGAACTCAGCGTTTATTTCATTGCAGGTGACAGTATGATATTATAAGTTTTGATCGAAGTGGTGATATATCTAATATATCAGCTTTGTTATGGTACTTGATAACGTCGTTGTTAATCACTCCTTCGAGTCTCAGTGACTATAAACTGTGATACGGTGCTAGGATATTTCGACGGACCTTTAAACGTTTTATCATCTCTGTTTGTATCTATAGACGACTTATATAGCTTATTTTATGATATTATTGTGATGGTTTCGTTTTCCTACCGCATAAGGAATGTTACGTATTAACTAGTAGTGTAATATAGTGCAAGTGGGATTATTGGAGTCACACTCGGAAAAATTATGATTTGTCACTAAACAAAGTGATCAACGCAATATTATTTTAAGTGGATTCTGTGAATTAAATTCTTGACAAATTATCGCATTGGACAGTTATGAAAAATTTTGACGCTGGACAGTTTTGAACGCCAACTTTTTCACCGCCTACCACATTTTTAACTTTAGCTAATCGATTTAATATTCATTGATTATGATTTATTACTTAGAAAGTTGAGTAACAAATGTGAAATACTTTTACTAGAATTAACGTTTTAGTTTTATTTCATTTTAAAATATCTGAGGATCTAAATATTTGATTTCAGCTTATCGGATGATTATATCGATATAAAAAGTTGGCTTTAAAACTGATCAGCGATACCGTCATACTTTTGTTTCTGATTGATTTTCCTATCAAACTTTTGGAGGTTTACAAATGAAAAAAACACCACTCTCGAAGAAAATTTGAAACAGTTATCTTCCGTGACTAGAATTTTCCACAGCATTGAATGTGATCCTCCTAAGGACCCGTGTACCGCTCCCGAGGTGTACACATACAATAGTCTAGGATGAGTTCTAAAAGGTAGATTTTATTCTCTGACCGCGTACAACTTGTATTCGACGAAGGTCATCTTTATAAAAAGTTTCCAGCTTATAAAAATAACTGATTTATAAATAATCTGTGACAAAAAACATCATAACTTCGACGATTACAACCGCCAATTTACGACGCGGTCAGATAAAAAAAATTGAACCTTAAATATTTTAATTATACCTACCACAATACAGCAGCCTTAACAATAATAGCTATAAGTATTTTTATACAGTTTACGGTTAATATTTCTGTTATAACCGTCGGGAGCGGCGCTCGGGCCGTAGCAAGTTTGAATACAAACATACAATACAGTGCCATAGCCGTGAAATAACCTCAAATTTATACTTATTAGATTTTTATACCGATACAAATGGATTTAATTTTTAAATATAAACAAAAGTGATTAAGTATACAGAGATTAAAGATGATATTTTATACATTTATTACAAACAATATTATTAAAGGTAAATGTGGAATAGACTTAAATTATAGTGTCGTATTGCAACGTGCTAAGTACCTAAGTATCTTGAGAAACAGGTTTTTATAAGTTACGAGAGACGAGGGGTGGAAAATTGATTTAAACAATATTAAGATATGGTCAATTTTTCGCAACTTTTCGTGTGTCTCAGAAAATAGGGTACGTTGATTTAATGGTTCTAGTGACGTTAATTTTTTCAGCGTGGTTATTGTAAATACATATCACAAAACAGGCAGTGTTGCTAGCTCAAATAATCTTATTCTGGTTTCTAACAAAAATATGACTTGTAACGGGCAATTGTCATTATCGAATCATTACATTGACCTTAAAAACCAGAATAGGTATTTAAGAATGAATGTCACGACTTTTATGAAAATTCTTAATCCAAACTGTTCTGTTAATATTGCTCACTGTTTCGTTACGTTTTGCTCAATTACTCGTGTATGTATACCTACCGTTATTTGCCTTAGTTTATATGTCATTTATGTATCATTAATTTTTTTGTATAATACGTATTAGAGAGCACGGTTTTGCTTTTCTTATAATACTACTTGTTAAGAGCTTGAGTTATTCCTGTCAGTGACAGTCTTATTCTGTAGCAGAATCTTGAATTGTATTTTTTTAAATCGATAAAAACAGAATCAAAAAAATAGTTGGCAGTTGACGTCAGTCAAAGACTGCATTCGAGAAAATAAAATTTGCTGTGTTGAATTACGTATCTGCCGTCCGATATTTTTTTGTCGAGAGCTCGATCATTTTTCATTTGCTTTAAAATTAGCTTATCTTATATTATGCTACAGCCGATTCCACTGACGTTTAGTTAGGTTCGTACCATGTTCCTAGCGTTAAAGTACGTATTGTTTATTTATAACTTAAAACGCCTAATTTAATAGGCGTACAAGTTTGAATACAGCGATTCTGTTATATCGTATTTTCATCGCTAATCTGTTTATTTAACAAGGAATTAAATTCCATTTATTTTCTATATATACCTGCTTAATGAAATGTAATATTTTAAAAACTTCTTCGAACTTTACGCAATTTAACATTTTAATATAGTCGAGTGATACCCAATTATTTGTATACTTATTTTAAGTTGTTAACGATAAAAAGGAGAGAATAAGATTGCATTGTGAAATTATACTTTGCATAAATACTTATTATATTATCAAGAGAGCGTCAATTGTATTAAATACAATGTTTAAGTAAAAATAACCAGTGCTAAGCTTAATTTAGTTAAGTATATATGACTTGGAACGCATTAGTAGCGAGATGTTGTTTTAAAACTAGTTGGCCGCCATAATATTAATGATGATATTTATTAATTAAATAATAAGAAAAGGTCATAAAATTCAATCAAATTAAAATATAGTTTCGAGTGATCTTTAATATTTTCATTCAAAAAAATAATATAATGTAAGATATGATATGGTGGCCGGCTAGTTGAATTTCCTTCGAAATAATTAAAATGCATTTATTAGTGATCTCAGGCATTGAAAATCTATAACTGTAAGATTTGGCAAATGTAAAATTAAGAATTTGTTTCCGAAGTTTTTGTAGCGTTTATTTTTTAATAGTAAAAAATATTTAAAGTGCCGCTGCTGATACATCTTAGTACCAATCTTTCGGATAACGAAATATTATATGAAACTGTAACAAAAGCAGCCTAATAATAAGGATTGGTTTCCATCGAATGCAGCCATTTTAAACACTGCATTTAGAAATTTAATATTCAATCACTCATCTTATTCGATATAATTTTTATTTTCAATAATTATATTTGTATATAAAACTGCATGCAGATATAAAAATGGTTTATGTCATTAACATCAGCAATAACAAATATATAGAATAAGGTTTAATTTTTACCCACCCTTTCATCGAGAGAGTCTATTTTGCGAGTTTGGGTATTTCAACATGGCGGAATATTTTTAAATTAAGCACATTTTATCACGTGGTTTTGTCGATTATTAAATCGAATGTAATTTCAATTATATATGATATTATATTATATAATTGTACCAACCACGCGTAGTGAAATATATGGAATGTATTATTATTTTTGATAGTTGGCTACGAATTATTTAATCGTCTTCCATTTTTAAAGTAGTTTTATGTATTATAGCGTTTTATAATCTGTTTCGCTTGTTTATCGATTATAGTTTGGACTTCTGGTTATCTGCACAGCATAGTTTTAAAAGGAATTATTCCGGATTAGTGCAATACACGTTTATTTCAGCGTTATTTTGTGTATTTAAAAAAAAAAACTTTTATTATTATTTGCGTAGATGTAAATGTAGGTCCACAAATAATTGGTAGCCAACATGGATGGCCTATAATTTTATAAATCGGGTGCAACCTGCGTCAAGCTTACACTGCCACACTCGCCAACCGCTGTCACATACATATATTATTAAAAATAATTAATTTCTATCACAATAGAGACTTGTTGAAACAGTTCCACGATAAAATAAGAGTTGTTGAATTTTTTATAAAAGATAAAACATATTAGATATATGATCTTGTAGTCTGGATTGAGTTTTTTTAACAGATTTTATTAGATTCGACATTCGTAAGATACGTCGCCTATTTAGCTTATTTTTGCTACAATACTTATTTAATACAATAAATGTTTACTTATACCGAATAGTACAATAGATATACAGATTTTACAAAATATACAATACATTTTTATACAATAAAGCCGTGATATATTACAAAGATTTTTTTTATAAAAAGCGTAATAGGCGGCGTAGCTCAACGATATATGGTTTCAGTGAAATGGGTGCTGTTATATTATTACTTGTACATATTTATTATAATATACAACAATAGACTGGTAATTTTACAATGTTGTTAGGTTTCTACAGATGTATCCAATGGGGCTGGCGAGATTTGATTTGATCTCACGAACGAATACGAACATAATCAGTCACACGATGATTGTCTTCCATTCGTATTACTTATCCTTTACTTTGCGTTAGTGTTGCCTTTTTATGATCACAGATTAACAAATAAATCGCAAATTAAATTCATTAATTTGTCGTAGCAAATTGTAATATATTTTGTTGTACGTCATAAGGAGCATACAAACTACGCGAGTTTTTAATTCAGCTCTCCGAAGGCCTAAAAATCATCTCTCCTCAGTCCCTCCACATGTTACAATAGAGTATATTTTCTTACATACAAATACACCGAAATAGACTATATAAAATTGATTTTAGACAATCCCAGAATACAAGATCGAACTTTTTACACACAACAGTTCAAAACAATTTCTAATTGATTTATCCATAATTTAAGTTGTTTAAAACAGTTGGTTGCGACATGGTCACAGAGATCCAGGCGAAAAATTTTACCGTTGGCATTTAAAATTAAAATTGTAAATATTTTTTCTAGTTCTTCCAAAATGATATCAGTATTAAATACAAAATTCGACTTTGGTTAGATCAAAAATGTATGTGTGATCTATAGGGAATTTTGCATTGTATCTTATCGATGTAATTTTCGTAATAGTTATTTTTTAATTATATATATTTTTTTTCATTAAGATATTTTTTAAATGAATTGTAACGATCTTGCCTAGATTTGCATTTATGTTAGTTACGTATTATACGTTTGAAGTTGATACCATCGTATTTATGTATATTATTATTATTGTATTAAGGGTTTTGTTTGTTTTTTTGTCATTAATAGAAGTAAAATGTTGTAAAAAGTAAGCTCGTTGTATTTTATCAAATAAACACTTTTTAGTCCAACTGAAGCAATATATGGCAGTTTTATTTATAATCTCAATCATTCATAAAAAAAATACAATTTTTAAAAATGGAACATTTACTAGTTGTTTTATTTAGTTTTGCATTTACATATGGATTGGTTTGGTTTTTATGTAACCATCGCACTCATCGCAGTAACTGGTTAGTAGGCCATAAATATTACCAGAGCTATAAACCTTCTTCTAATATCTACAATATAAACCATTAAAATCAATCAATATTCTTTATTCAAATTGACTTGGGTATTACTTCCGTCATTTCACTAGATTACAATAATGGAGAGCAACCTAAGACTAACCCAGACTCCGATATCCTAAAATACTGTAAAGGAACTCAGTAGTTTCTAACTAATACTAATTATATTATTTTACGATATAAACTATAATTGTTTGTCATAAAAACTGAAAATAAATAGCAAAGACAGTGAATATAAATTTTGATAGTTAAATTGTATAGTTAAGTGGTAAATTGTTAAATGCCAAGGTAAGGATTCTAGACAAAGCTGGATAACGTCCTACAATATAATAAAATATAATAAAATATACAATTCCAAAAAACATACTAAACAAACATATAGCAAGCCATTTCACATTTTGTAAGTTATTTCTGTCTGTGTGTCAGTTAATTATACGGTATTTATCATTACGATAGGTTGAAAAATATATGTGTACAAATACATATACATAAATTAATTCGATGAGAAGGTATTGGTACGTGGTTGTAGAGCTTTAGGGGGTAGATAACACGAGTTCGTCACATATTCTACTACCGCAAGCAATACTCAGTAGCGTTTTGTTCCGTTTTAAAGGTCCAGTGAGCCACTTTGTGAAAATGTTTTTTTTTATGGTATAAGTTGGCGGACGAGTAGATGGGCCACCTGATGGTAAGTGTCACAATCACCCATAGACAATGACGCTGTAAGAAACTAACTAATCCTTACATCGTCAATGCGCCACCAACCTTGGGAACTAAGTTGTTATGTCCCTTGTGCCTGTAGTTACACTGGCTCACTCACCCTTCAAACCGGAACACAACAATACTGAGTACTGTTGTTTGGCGTTAGAATAACTGATGAGTGGGTGGTACCTACCCAGACGGGCTTGCACTAAGCCCTACCACCAAGTAGTAGTGTATTGGAATATCTTAAATATTCCAATGGATTATAAATGCCGGATGGCGAGCCCAACGATATGCTCTGGAAAAGGCTTGTCAGTAATGGGTGAACACGGGCTGATGATGATGATGATGATAAGAATTGTTAGTTAACAGCTTCCTGTTAGTTTTATAAGTTAAACAAAAAACAATACAAAAGAGTCACTATATGTAACTGTTGTATTGTTTTAAATTCTAGTGCAGATGTCACTGTCCTAGTGCTCCTAGATACAAGCGCCATCTTGCGGCTTCTTGACTAACTATAACGATATTCAAATACCCATTTTCGTGGGTAATCAAATATTTATGAATTAATAAGGTTATTTAATCAATTAGCAAAGTAAAATTTTGCATTCGTCATTTGTTTATAAAAGTTTCGTGATATATATTTTTAAAATAAATGGACTTCAAACGAAAGCAAACACAAAAGATCAAGCAGATTGGAAATTCTGTCTATTGCTGAGCACACTCATCTTTCAATTCGGTTTTGCCTTCCAGTTGACTTAGAAACTGAATGAGGCTAGCAACAAGTGTTTGGAATGGACTATATGTACACATTTTAGCAAAAAGGGAAATAAGACAAGTGTATTACAAACTAATTTTATTAACATTAATAACTGAATTATTCGCCACGTTTTAACAGTTTTGTTATACTTTCTTTGTTGAGATAAACACAAACATCCATAAAAGTAAGCGCCAACAACAAACAGTGGCCCAGCATGTCTTTGCTTAAATCTTTTTGATTTCTAAACATCGTAACTAGCTTTTCAGGAACTTTAACGTGAGATGTGATTCGGTCTTGACTCGCATCTTGCAATAAATTTTCAACTGTCTGCTCAGTTGAAACATGTTCATTACCAACTAATGTACCATATAACCTAAAATAATTAAAAAACATATTTAGTAAAATATTTCGCTGTAATTTAAAAACGAAAAGTTTATTTTCTTTTCAATTTCATTTCAGACTGTTAGTGTAAAGATAACATTGTTTAAATATCTACTTTTTTATGCCAAGTTAAATTGAAACAGACGAATGTCAACTTGGCATTATAGCGCCATCTTGTTTGTCACACAGTAAACAAGTATTTAATTCTTTTAATAGATGGCGTTACCAGGAGCAACTCAAATATATATTTACTTATAAAATCATTGACTCTGTCTTTACTCTAGTAGCTAGATACGAGGTCTTGGATTTAAACACCAAGTTTGGCCGATAAAATGTAATGGACTTCCTATAGACAAATGAACAGTTTAGTCTGAAGTTAGAAGTATGTACACTTCCATGCCTCGGAAAGCACGGATTATGGGAGTGCCACGTTCCCTTTTATAATGCGGACCATGTTTGCGTACACACTTGTGTTGTATAATATTATGTTCTGCGTAGTTAGTTGGTCTTGAGATTGCCACCGTGGTCGAAATCAATCAGAACAAAATCATTTACAACCATAAATAATTATAAATTTACTAATACATACAAAACTTAACATACCTATACGGAAGAGTCGGTCTCAGGAAATAGACTTTCTGTTTAAAATCTTGAGATGTTTCTTCACTATTACTGAAAAAAAAAAAAACAATATTATTTTAGTATGAATTATGTTATAACATCTGCTATAGCTTAGTTCATCTTAACTGTGCCACACTATTGGCTTTGTCTCCTCATACTTTCTTGATGACAACTATTTATTAAGACCTAATACTACTACTTTAGTTGTTGTTTATTTTTTATTTTATTTTTTTAAGTCAACAACAGTTATTTTTTGCACTATGTTTATTTTATTGCCAAGATAAGATAATAATAGTCAAATTAAATGTAGATTTGACTGTATACATTTGTATCTCTTCACATCTTTAGACCTTAAAACATCCCATGATCCTAATAGTAGAATACTTATCAATAAACAGAGAAACTCTTCAACTGATATTTTGCTAACAGCTCTTAAACGACACATTATTAAAATATATATTATAGTTAATCACAATATTACACTTGGACTTAGCTACTTATAAATAAACAGTTTTATTTAAAAAAAAACTAATTATAATGTCTCCAAATATCAAAATCAAATTATCATTCATGTCATATCAATTGCAGATCAAAGTTGTTTATATATCTTTACTGTTTCTGCTGTTAAAATAGTATATAAATAAATTTACCATTGACAGATACAATATGTATAATATGCCTTGTTTTGATACATACCTACTTAATTTATCATCATTACTCTTAGCATTAATGAGTGCAACAATCATTGCTACCAGTTGTGCTTTCTGTAAATTGACACCTAGAACTTTTGGATTATTTGGATCACTTCCAGATGCTCGGAGGGTTGTCGCCTCCGCCTTCATGACATATACATCGGCAACTGGAAGACTCTTGGTTATATCCCAGGCCTTGAAAATAAATACAAAACTATAAAGTAAATATCGAGATACTCAAAATAAGTTCTGATAATATAAAAAATAAAACAATAAATATACTCACAATATCCAGTATATCTGTAATTTGCAACTTCTTCGAATTTGGATATTCTATGTTGTAATATTTCCATTCATTTACTTCATACTTTTCTCTATCTATCAGAACCCAACAAACTGAATTGACAGCTATGTACACTGCTAACACAGATTTGCAAGACTACAGACAATGATGAAAATAATATTAATCATGTTTTTTCTATATATTATTATAAGCAGGCAAAGACAAACAACCTTTTTCTCAAAAGTTTTTTGTCAAGTACTCCGCAAATAAAGAAAGGAAAAAAAAACTTAAGGAATTTACATGCTATTTTTATTTCAACGTCTATTAATAAGGCTTTTATTATTAGACAAATAGGAATATGATGATTGTTTTTACATGTTACATCCATTATAAATTTTACCACTTCATATGCCAAGGTCCGAGGGTTTAAATTTCAGGTCAAGCTGTCAATAAAAGAAAGCTGTTTGTCCTACATCTGAAATCTTTCCAGCTGGGCAAATATTAGCAGCTTGCTATCCCATTGAATTATGGATATACTGCCGTGGCCAAAGTCATTTGATACAAGTTTTTAGGTTTTTAAGAGTTAAACACAAGACTACAGCAGAAGTTAAACTATTTAATATTTTAGAAGTATATCTAATACTTTCAATACCTGTCTTATATTTTCACTTAAAGATGGTTGAAGTATTTGTCCTTTTATCTTTTTACTTAAGTTATTGTTTTCTTTCTTTGGTCCCTCTAATATACTATTACATAACTTCATAGCTAGTTTCTCTGTGAAGGTATCTACAGTTTTTATTTCTGATATTGTTTGTATGTGTCCATTCTTCCCAAGCCAATCTGTAAGCTTTTTTAACCTAGCTTTACTAATTTCATACCTGTAATTAAAAAAGCATAAGCTAAATTATGATCACATATTAATAAGTTTTTTTTTATATCAAGCAACATTTAGGAATCCTACTCTTCTGGTTTGGTACAAATAATTTTCAAGCCTTTTTCTGAACTGAATTAGCTTTTGTTATAACTATCTATAAATGCAATTCTTATGTGTTTAAGAAAAAGATATAATAGACATAGATTAGCCATTAAAAACAATACCAACTTTACTATTGACATTTGCTTCAGGATATATTCTATGGGGAATGTTAACAAACACGAAAAAAAATTTTTTTTTTAATTTAGTACGTAACATTGATACTTTTTAATTTACTAACCTGGACAAGGAAGGAATATCCTCATTTATAACCTGCAATATTTTTTCTTTTTGAGATTCAGTAAACTTCTTTTCAATCTCATTACTGTAAAACCGCTGCACTAATGGAATTACTCGACATCGTGGAAACTAGAAAACAGAGATTCATAAGTTTTTATAGTACTTCTGAAATTTTATTTACAAATTAAAAACCTAACCTAAGTAAATAAGGAAATATTTATAGTACCATTAAATATGTTCTATAATTTAAAACTCCAATCATTTTCATCTATTCCCTCCAGAACTTTACTATATTTAATTTACTATACAGAGTTTTCTCTCAAGTTAATAAAAAGCCCATTGTTTACATTTGCATTTGAATTAATGTCATACAAAAAAATGTCATACTTCAAAGTACATTATTGACATTTGTCAAATGATAACAAATTATAGATAGAAAATTTTCACGCACGTGACAGTGGCGAAACAATCTGTGCCCTCTTGGTTCAAATAAAAACCATAGTAAAATAAATAGATGGGAAATTTAATTTTCTGGAAATTTTTTTTATATCAAGCTCGTCACGACACGTAAGAAATAAACATATCTATAATTTTTTTATATGTTCTGAACAGCAGTCTTACAAATTTCCCTCTATTATGACCGCTATACATACCATACTCAAAAATATCGTGACCGAAAGTCTAAATTCACAATTCACTACGCGTTTCTGGACACAGTAAAGTAAAAAAGTAAAATAACAGCCTGTAAATTTTCCACTGCTAGGATAAGGTCTCCTCTTACGTCAAGGAGAGGGTTTGGAACATATTCCACCACGCTGTTCCAATGCGGGTTGGTGGTATTTACATGTGGCAGAATTTCAATGAAATTAGACACATGCAGGTTTCTTCACGATGTTTTCCTTCACCACCGAGCACGAGATGAATTATAAACACAAATTAGGCACATATACATAGTGGTGCTTGCCTGGGTTTGAACCCGAAATCATCGGTTAAGATGCACACGTTCTAACCACTGGGTCATCTCAGCTCTTCTGGACACAGGCATTGAGCTATGGTGGCTACGTCAGCTCTGGTTCTACCAGTTTTCTTGTCCTCTGGTAACAGTTTTATCAATCTCGTCAGTCAAATATTATCCTTTTCCAGTTCGACTAATGTTTTAGTGAAGGATCGCGGAGGATAGGGGAGAAAAAGACAATTTGGAGTGTTATGTATTGTCTGATGAAGTTGCCTAACCCTCAGACACCGATGGTCTGGGACTATGGGATTTAGCTTTAGCTAGAATTACACACGAACTTCTTCTGCCTCAGTGTACCTCAAATAAGGACCGTGGATATATTTCGTCGTGTTTTGGACACAGCATCAATACCTGCCACTTTAGGACCAAACGGTTCATACAGAGATGATGGCGATGATACCTTTTATTTGAGTCAAATAAAAATAATGTAAATTGCAAATGTTTAGATTTTTGTTTACCCCAACCTGATAAGAGTCACACACGTTATACAAAATGTATGTGGAAATCATGATTTACCTCGGTGCCCCACAGGAAATCCAAAAGAAACTAAACAGTATGTGTAATGAATGTTGTGAAATTTCGACGATGACATATAAAAGTTAATTCTCCACAAACATAACATAAGCTGTCGGAGTTGTTAGAACACTTTCGTGGCATCTACGATGTAATTAACTTTAATAAGATGTAAGTATGTTAAATGCAATGGGCAAACAGTCACCTAAACAAAACATATAAGATCAGAAATAAGTATGTAGCTGTCACAAAAAAGTAGATGTGATAGAAAAAAATAATTTATATATGTATTTTATCTGGGTATACTAACATAAATAAAGTTCGTCTAACTTAAACAGTACCAGTGCTATCTGGGAGTGAAGCTACGGTCAACAATTACGCTAAATTAATTTTTAAATCACACGACGCAGTGCGTAGATAATAGAGTACACCGTTAAAATAAAAACTACTATGACTCCCTCTATACAATGCGCCCAGCACTCCTTACTTTAGCTTGATCTTAAATTTCATAATAGTGTAAATAAATAAAGACAGATGGCGTTACGTGAGTTCTTATGTTATTAATAGCAAATGTCAAATGCGTTAGCAAATTTCATATTCACAAACCAAATATCAATCGGCCCCCATATGAATAATAGGATCTTAATTACTTAAGTTTTGCATTGAAAAATAATTAATTGATATTTCCAAAAACCCATTATTTAAATAATAAATCCACCGTTTGTAAAAGAGCATTATACTCGTCGCCATCGATTTTGACATGAATAGGTACTTATATAGGCAATGTACCTAGTAGTTTTTATAATATTGCAAGTCAATTTGAATTTATTTTTCTTTTTAAAATCTCCTCTAATGATTCAATTCTCTAGAATAATGTTGACGATAGGTGGATACTGTCAAATGTTACTGCACCAAATCATTTTGTTTAGAAATCCCACTGACAGATAAAATTAGAGACAAAGAAGAGAAGTAGCAATACATAGGAGTAAGTAGAACAAACAAATAATTGCTGATTTTATATTCGAATAGAGCGAGAGGTTCGTATCTCTGATCTACTCTAGCTCATGAAACAAGCGACGACAAAATGGCGAATTCTGCCAACCGCGCCGAAGCCCGAAACGGCGCACGACTGTACATTCGATCACCCTCACTCCTTCGAGATACTTCGATCGAGGTTTTCAGATGAAAATTCTGGCTTCTTCTGTACTTCAAAAAGACAGGACTCTACAGATGCTGACCTCTCTAAAGTCTTCCACGTCTGGGTAAGCGCTAATCATTGTGATCTTTTTATTTCAGGACTTTGGAGTATTCACCTTAGCTGTTACTATTTTGCTGTTGTTATGGTACAGAATTGTCTACATGTCTACCCACTTTATATAGTTGTTTTGCCTTTGGATTCACTAGATCTTCACCATTTATGATTTTGGTACAATTAGTAATCGCTGTCTTTGTAAAATACCTATGATGTCATTTTAGTAATTTCAATGGATTACTTAAAATTTTTACTTTAAATGCGAATATTCGTAATAATCTGACAATCTTTGGGAACAGTTTATTGACCTGAGAATTAACTCAAATGTCATATTGTTCTCCATGGCTTGTTATACTTTGTAGTTATTTTCTATTTTAAGAGGTTCCTGAAAAATATTGACTATTCCCAATATTTTATGACAGGTTGTCATTATCACATGTCACAACCTATATAACCTAACGAGTTAACAACAATCGACGTTCCTATATCTGACTCTCGAAACGAAAGTGCGGCAACGTCGCATTTGGTTTCCAACTCGGTAAAGGCGATGTTGCTGGGGCAAGTGGCATATGATTACGTGCCCGGTTGGTCACACACAATTTTATTGTGCTGTGCCAATAAAGATGGAGAATTTCCTTATGAATATGGACAATTTAATCTAAAAATGCAATCTATATTTTGTCCAGTACATTCTGATGTCATTGACACCCCATTCATTGATAGTTTCTAAAAATATATAGTTATTGTCCACCATTTCCCAGGTCTCTTTGCTGAATTAAATATGTTCTTGTATTTATCAAAAAGCCATATTTTTTATAATAATAATATATACAATAAAATTTAAAATTTCTTCTTAATGCCTACACATGGCGATATCATATATACTTTTAATGTGAATATATAATACTTAAAAAAAATAAGTTGTCCATTAATTATGAGTACCTACCTATAAATATAAGACTAATAAGCTTAAAGCAATTAATATTTATATTATGTCCCTCAGCTACACTCCATACTTACTCTAAAGTACTTATTTGAGTTTATTTTAGCGGAAAAACTTAACCTTCATTATATCACCCGCCATTTTGATTTCTAGTGAGCTAAGTCTACGTTCGGAGCACTGACGTATTTTGTTCCTTCCCTTTCTCTTGAGCCAATTTTTTTTAATATAAGTTTATTAGGTAACGTTTTTATTTCATTTAATATTTATAATATCTAGCACCAATTTTCATTCTTTTAGTACACTAATAATTCTTTTAGTATATAAATATTCAAAATTAAAAAAAAAATCGATTTAACAATAAACTTTCCCTATCTTCTTTTTGAGAACTCTGACTACTTCTCTTAAGACTGAAACATCAATGACGCTCTTCAGTGCTGAATTACAGAGTGGTTTAATTTAAACGCAGTAGCATAATGCGGCGATGTATAGCATCCGTATTGTTAGTGATATTGAAAATACTAACTACGATAACATAAACATTTTTTTACATATTCATTAAATTATTATTATTAGTTTCCATTTTATATCGCCTTTTCGTGAAAACAACTTTTAGGGGGACAGAGGCAAATGTGTCTATCTCCTTATATTTGATTGAATGTTGGTATAGCAACATTTATCTTATCTAAATTTTTAAACAAAATGAATTTGTAATTCTTCCAGCATTATCATTATTTTTGATCGGTTTATTCTGTATTTTTTTTTCATTTTCGCTTTATTTTCCATTTAAATTGTTTCGTCATGACCTGTAGGTGTAGCAGAGTGTTCCAAGTCACATCTGCAATCATCAATAAGTATGCTATATACTGATTTTTAGGTTGCTATTTGACTTACTCCTCGTAGATATTATTATAGTTTGAATCAATTTCTTTTAAATTAATCGTTATTGTGAACCTTAATTTCATAGCAGATAAAATATGTCTATTTTTGTGATGACGATCGCATCTGACCTGACTAGGTGGAGCCTCGGCAGCGATCGGCTTTGTTCGTTCACTTTCGGATACGAGTCAGGCAGCCCACACGACACGACGTGCGCTGTTCTGTGCAGAACGGCAACGCCGCATGATCTTAATAAATTATAAAACTTATAACTTCTGTAGTTATTTTTGTATAAATATATAAACAATTTAAATTTAATAGCTTTTTCATTATTTAATATTTCTACATTTTGCAACTTAAAACCAAAAAAAAAAACAATACATTTTTTCTATGTAAAATAAATATAATATTTTGTAAAAGTCTATTTTTAAATAATGATAGAAAATCCATTTTAAAAATAGTAGAATACAAGAGAATGAGATCACGGTAACATGTGAATGTAGATATCACCTGAGTCGGTATCTGCTTAGTGGTTATAACATAGAGTAGTTTACACGCCAAATACGTCAATTGGAGCTACGTAATCGACCATTCGTTGGCTCTTTCTGTTACGTTGGAGAACGATATGAGTGTCTCGCTTCCGTGGGGATTATAATATTTACGAACGCTAGCACTGCTGCCTCTATACAATCTTTGCACTGTATTTATTAGTTCCTATTCTCGCCACGAGTTGTGTCGCCACATTGTCGGCCGCCATTTTCTTCTCTCTCCTTCTGCTCGTTAGTGCCGTTCAAGTCGCGATTCAGTGCGCTTGTATTTCGCGATTATTGAATCTTCTTGTTCGTTCTTCTTTTTTCTGGATTCTCTGTTTTACTTATTAGGTGGGTTATTGCTATTAGGAATACATTATTGCTATTATGTAACAAACAGTGAAGGAAATATTATATTATTTATAATTCTTTTTATATTCATGTTTATATTTATTTTGTTTTTTTTTTTTTATTAAAATTATTTTCCTTTTTTTACATAATTTGTTTAAGTATGAGTTTTTTTTATAATTTAAGAATGACTTTCCTTATTATTTATTTTATTTTTACTTTAAAAGAAAATAACAATTTTTTTGAATAAAAAAAAATTAAACTATAACGTTAACCTATAAAAATTTAGATGTTTTGTAAACAGACTGAAATTTTTTGAATAATAATGCGGTATTTTGATGAATTTATTATTGTTATTTAATTATGTTCGTCTTTTCTACTTTTGTTATTGAAACCGTACCGGTCTTGTGTGGAATAGACCTTGTTTTTTATGCTTGTTGTCTCTTTCACTCATGCTAATTTTTATCTTGTGGATATGAAATGCCAAGCTCTATCAGTTACGTTGCCGAAAGATTGACGATCAGAATACAGCTGTAGACTAGTGGATACGGAATTTATTCTTGTACTCGCTGCATTTTCTGCCAGGTGGCCGCCATCTTGATTTTGATAAAGACATACTAATATGGATTTTTAATACGATTTTATTATGTAAATCAGTCTAGATTTTTATTAGTATCTTAACAACGATTTGTAAATTATTAATATCATATTTACACCGCTTGAGTATTCCCACTTACGAAATATAAAGTAAATGTTATTATTCATTAGTTATACTCTGTGTGAGATTTGTCGTAAACTGATTATAATAAATAGGTTACTTATCAAAGAAGCTAAATTAGCAAGTTAGGTTAGGTTAATAAGTACACATAAGAGATATATTTGATGTCGAGTGATTTATTGTTATGAATTACAACACGTGAAATCCATAAGATTTGTTTAAAAAACAACAACTTTGGTGTTTTTTTTAGACTATGACGGAAGAGACTGTATAAATTTAGTTTCATCAAAATTCACGGCGCCGCGCGAAGTTTGACTGAATTTGCATTGCACATATTATGTATCTGTATTTTATAATGTGTTTACAGATAAAGTAATCGAATACACAAGCGTTCGCTTAAAAATTGATATATTTTTTATTTTTGTAATTGACACTACTTTGTTATTAATTGTGCCTTATTATTCATAATTATAATCTTTACAAATTACTAGGAGCGTGTAACGGATTGAACATCAATCGTCTTGAAGTATATAAACTTTTATAATATTCTTTTACATTTTTTTCTTATTTTAATGTGAAATCATTTTATAAATAAAAAATATTTGACATAGTATATTTCTCTTAATGTGTATGTTTATTAATTCGATGAATGATATTATTGCCATACCATTCCTAGTTTAGTTCACTCTACTCACTACTGCAACTGAAATTAAAGCCTTAGTTCGAACTGAGATCAGACATTTAAAAAGTTAATAACGTTTGACGTTTAAAAATTCATATTAAATGTTACAAATTTATAATTCTAAAGTTTATGAAATAAGATTTGGTTTAATAAAAAAGTAGATAGACAGTTCATCAACTTCAAAGTTTATGTAGGTGCAGATGAAATCGAAGTATAGTATTGTAAACTTATTACATTAAAGCTTCATGTGAATATACAAAATAGGAAAGTATCTATTATGAAGATATTAAAACCTAGGAAAGAAAATGTTAGAATTTTTATATACTTTGTATGCTATAGCAATATAATCAATATACCTTCATTAAAAATCTTTATAAATATTTAAATTTCTAATAATGTTACCTTTCTCGTTTCAGATTATACGGATAATTTCCACAATTAAGAGTTGGGAAATGCTGAACAATGCAATTAATTTTAAACACTAAAACAGATATAGGCATTCAAAGGAAGATGTCAGCTATTGAACAAGAATCCTTTGATGAAAAATTTAGTAACAAGACTTTAGCAGAGAAAGTTGATGATGAAATTCCTAATATAAATGAAGATTGTGTTAAGGAAAATGTTGTAGAAGAGTTAAACGAAAATGAAGATTTTAAAACCAATGATGACACAATTAATGATAGTGAAAATATTCCTAGCGAATGCCTTAATGAATCAAGTAACAATGATTGTATAGAAAATACTAATGCCATTGACTTACCTGAAGAATGCTGTGAACAGAAACAAAATGATGATAAAATCTCTAATATTATAATAGAAGATGAAGAACCAGATAACAGTGACGACGTGATGGTGAAACAGGACGAAGAGAAAGAGACTGATCTAAAATTAAGTGAAGAGGAATGTAATAATGTTAATGGAAAGAATCACGAGGAGGAAGAAAATGTAACAAGTGATGTCTCAGAGAATATAGCAGAGGAGTTGGACAAAACATTGGAAGAAACCAATGAGGTACTTGATGATGATGTAGAAGTTCCAAGTGAAAAGGAATCTGATAATAATAAAGAAGTAAAAGATGATTCTGTCTTAAATGGAGAAGTTATCAGTATTTCAGATGAGAAAGAGGAAGAATGTATTACATTGACAGAACATGTCGTCACCGGTGAAGAAGAAAAATCAAATACATCACCAAATGCAGAAAGTAATAATATTGCTACACAACATACTGATAATGAGTCTGATGATGACCACAGCAGTCGTGACTGTATTTCAAAAGATGATATCATTGATGTACCAGACGCAACTTCTGGTTCATCAAGTGTTAAACCCACTACAGAAAACAATGAAGTAGAACAATCTAAGGAAATAATTGAGGATGCAAAGGATACAAATATAAGTAGTACTAAGGCTAATGAATATGAAGAAACAGAAAATAAAAACACCAATAATAATATTAAAAGTACAAAAAAGCTTCCACTTATATGTAAATTGTCAAACACTTTAGATATATTATCGGATGAAGAGGAAGAACCTGTAGAAAAAGAATCTCAAAATAAACCCTCAAGTCCTGATGAAAAACAATGTATTAATATAGAAGATGATGATGATATCATGTTGATCGATGAAGAAACTAATGGTAAGGATGAAAAGCAGAATCCAGAAAATGCAGATGAAACCAAGATTGATGTAAAAGAGTCAGGTGAGACACCTAAAACAGAAGTAATGGACATGGAAACTATAGAAAATAAAGGTAAAGTACACCATTTGTATTTTATAATTAAGAATATTTTATTCTGTTATTAAAAATTCATTGTTTCTCTGGCTTCGCTCACATTTTATAAGTTGGTCCTTTAGTCTTTATCATAAAAAAAAGAAGCCTGTCACCTTCCCTAGGGTATAAGCTTATTTCTTACTAAACTTATTCAAATTTATTTGTTGAATCACTGGGTTTGGCTGTGAATAACAGTGCAGCAGTTATAATATTAATATAAATTTCGTAATAGTATATTCCATTGTATTTATATTTAAAAGTATGTTTTTTTTTTACAGAAACATTGAACTTGAATCAAGACAATGCAAATATTGCAGAGTCTGATTTAAATAAAACGAAAGAAGAAGAGAAACCCTTAGAAAGCAAACCAACACAAAAACCACTATTATCTGTTAATTTTCTTAAAACATGCAAGAAGAACTTGGCTGATATGACAAGAGATGAACTTGAGGAATTTTGTATATTAAAAATTGTAGAAAGTGTTGTAGATAGGAGTAATTTAAGTGAAATAAAAATGCAACTAAAAACATTGGGCCAAAATATTGAAGAATATAAGAAGAAAGCTATGCTGCTCACAAAGCAAAATAGAGACCTACAAGTAGTTTTAAAATCTGTCCAAGAAGAACAGAAGAAAAAATCAGATGTTCCAATTACTCCACTTAAGATAACAAGATCTGTTGGTATGCAGGTGTTTATGACGGATAAAATAGCTGTACGGAGAAAATCTGCATTAACGTCTAATGCTGCACAAAACAATGCAATTTGTAATAACAATACAAACAGAGTTAAGAACCAATTAAATCAAAGCCCTAAAACTCCTAAAACACAAACAAATGCTAATAATACTCAACAAATTCCCGTGCCTAGACTAGTTCCTGCAGTAAATAATGCAAGTAATAACAAACTTCAGACACCTATTGCAATTAATTCAGCAAAATCTCCAGCAACTACAGCTTTGCCTAATGGTGTAAGGAATTCACCCCCAACACCGAAACCAGAAAAGAGACCTCATAGTAAAATGCAACAGGGCAACTCAGTAACAGTTGATTTAACAGATGATGAGCCACCGTCTAAAGTACTGCAACGGAATGTGAATCCTCCAGTAAGATTAGTATCTCCACAAAACTTACTGGCTCCACAGAGACAACCATTTGGTACAAATATTAGTAGTCCCCGAAAAGTATATATTCCTATTAGTGGTTCACAAAATCAAGTTAGACCCGGTCAGACAATCATGCTCAAACCCATTGCACCTCAAGGTAAGAATTTTGTAACCTAATGTATTTAGTATATAATTATGAACATACTCTTTCTACAAAGATCTGTAGTTATGTGCAGTGTGTTTTTTGAAGCAAAAATTATCTTTGTCTTTTCTTCTTTTAGGCCCTCGACACAGAGTTCCAAATATTCTGCCAAAACCAAGTCCAAATACAAATGCAGTGAGAATGTCAAGAATAACAAGGCACCCTGCACCTTTACCAGACTCCATGAAGCAGTATCAACCTCCAAATTGGAAAGCTTTACCACCAGCACCAGAACTAAAACTGTCCAAAGTAGAAAATGGAATTGTAATATCATGGAAAATAGATGGATATCAAGAAGAGAACCAAGAAGAAATAGCTAGCTATCAGTTATACGCTTATCAAGAAACGTCATCACCCCCTAGCACAGCTTTGTGGAAAAAAATTGGTGATGTCAAAGCCCTACCTCTGCCTATGGCATGCACATTGACTCAGTTTATGGCAGGATATAAATATTATTTTGCAGTTAGAGCTGTTGATATTAGATCACGACTAGGACCTTTTAGTGCTCCAGGAAGTATACTTCTTTTGAATAAAATGTAAGACTGACAATTACCTTTTTATCATCTCTTTGCAATGTCATACATTGTAAATAGTTTTTGTAAATATTTGAATAATAGGTGTTTTAATTTATTAAACTGACTGTACTCTGGATTTCATTGGAATTCAAAATGTTTATGTTAGAATTAAATCTCTTTGTATTGTCACTAAATGTAACCAACAGAAAATTTATAGATAAAATAACTAGTTATTGTTTTATCGTTGAGTTTGCTAGAAGTAAGTAGCAAATTATCAAGAATAAAAGTCATAGAGAAGAATTTGTGCTGTCTGATTTAATAGTTCCATTGAAAACATAAAAAAAATCCTGATTTTTAAATATTGCATCTACCAGTACACATTCTTAGTATGGTGCTACATTATAAGAAGAAGCATTGGTTACACCTTTTACTTTTGTCGTAGGAGATTTATTTCAATACAGTAAAAAACTCAGAAGAAAATAATTAGTATTCTGATGTAGTCACTGACATGAAAAAACTGAAGACATATGATCACTCATTAGAAAATTACATTTGATTATCTATATATATTATTTGCATGAATGAAAAACCGAATGAATTATACCGTGGTACTATAGATTATAGGTCCTAAATATTATAAATAGTTAAGTTTTGTTTGCTTTTTCCACGTTCTCGCAAAAACTACTACAGTTGATATGATCATCATCACCATCATCATATCAGCCGTAAGACGTCCACTGGTCATACGTGGCCTCTTCCAATGACCTGCACCTTGACCTGTGAGTAGCAGCCTGCATACAGCGATACCCCGCGGACTTGACCAAATCGTCCGTCCATCTAGCATCAATATAAAAATCTATTTATTCTACATACTACAAATTCTACATCGTACAATTAATATAGAACTTAAATATTATTTATGTTAAAGGTTTTAGTTTGGGCAGAAACTATATTTGCATATTTATTGTTTGTTTAGATAATTTTAATATGATTTGTATTAGATATGTAATAATTGTAGTGGATAAATCGTTGTTTTACTCATGAGTTTGATTGGTAGTTATTAGTTTAGTAGTTATTAATCCACTTATACGAACATTTCATACATTAAAATTTTATTAAGGTTACACTGTAGTCTATCAAATCTATCAAAACTTATATTAAATTCCTATAATGATACATTTAATTTAAGATAAAAAAAGCAATTTTAATGTGTATTATATGAAAATATATATTTTGTAATAGTGAACTGTACATGTAGCTTTTTAATTTTTATGTAATATAATTTGGTTAATACTTTATGGTATATTCATATATGGTAACATTGTAACTGTCATTTGTCAATTTGTCACTTCATGACAGTGATGGTAAATTTTTTTTGGTTGGTAAAATTGGTTTATGGTTTAGTTTCCAGTTGTCGATAGAATCGTGTCGTAGTTGTTGCCTATTCGGGTCTGGTTGTAAAAGTACTTATTTCATCGAAAAGCGATGATATTAGCAAAATAAAATAAATTCACTAATAACAAGCTTAATAAGCTCATGTCTATTCTAGTTACGTAAATAGTTAATATTTTGCTGTATACATTGTCGATAATTTGACGTCGATTGACATATTATCGTTTCGCAAGTAGTTTCCACGGAGGTGTTTTATTTGTGTTCGCTTATTGGAAAACATCCGCCAGGTGTAATATTTGTGATAATTGTGTAGTGTTTGTGATTTTAGAGAAATTCTTTCCTTTTACTGCCTATTCTCGTAAGTCGCGGAGGCTCTTGTGTTATAATTGTGAAAGTAAATTGTGGGGTATTGAATGTTGTTTGCTATTCTTACGTCGTGTGAAAAATGCTAGGACGTCGATTGTGCCACAACAATACTTCCATGAAGGTATGCTACCGTTAAATAAGTATAATTTATTCCATCGCGATTATATGAATAGATAATGATTCAATTAATGGTAGAAATATCTTAAATATACTTGTCTATAGAATTATTTTGGTATTTTTCAATACTATAGATATGCTTTTTGCTCAAAAATTTAATTACTTACAAAAATAAATCACATGTAATTTTCAAAGTACAAATTTCCTAATTCATTTGCCAATTAAACCAGCAGTATATTTATGCATATTTTAATGAAGTGGGTATGTTTTCATCATAAATACTAATCTTGACTTTGATGATTCTGTGACCTTGGTTTAGGAACATATAATAATTACATTACATTTTAAATAAATAATGTAGTTCAAATTAATTTTAATAACCATACAAAACTTAATCAATTTGAAAAGTATTTTGTGCCTATTTAACAAAGTTATATAAGATGTAAATAGAAAGATTTATGTTGCGAGTTATCTTTGCAGATAATGCCGTCACTGCTATCAATGACATTGCACTTTATCTAGAAAGACCATGTTTTGCATAATTATAAGCTATATTTGATGAGAGATGGAAAAATTCCCTTCTTATTAATTTTATTTCTGTCAAGAAGAGAGCTCCTACAAAATTAAAACATATACCGTAAAATACAATAACAATAGTCATTTCTTTGGTTATAGAAAGTTAAACTTGTTTAACACGATAATTCAAATAATTTATTTAAACCCAATATAAATCACCCATTCACTCAGTAAACCAGAGCCATTGTATGCATGACAAAGATGTCACTTAAATAAATAGATGCTAGTTATAATTTGAAATAGAACTTATAATTTATTGCTTCCTATGTCACATTATATATAACATAGTATATCTCATCATAGACATAGAAAAAAACAACTATTATCAAAAGGATATACATATATTTATATACTAATTTAAAATAAGCTTTATTACAATTATAATCAACTCGCTTATTAAAATATAAATTTTTGTTAATTTTGTATTTTGCAGTTGTTTTTGTAGCCAAACATAAAGAAGGTATTACAAAATTCTCTTGAAAGTTGCAAGAACCAATATAGAAAGAGTTTGGTATATTCTTGATGCTTATTCATATAAGCTTGAGTACGAGACCTAATGGTCTCGTAATGTGTTCTGTCTTGTCTATTGTACCTCTGTACTTAGACAAGCATAATGACAGTTAGTTATATTGTTGAAACAATTGAATAAAAATTTGATAGAGTACTAAGATAATAGGTAGTAATAAGGATAAGATCTTCTGTAAAGTTCTATGTAAAAGTGGGATCTTCTTTCCTATTAATTTTGGAATATGAACCATAAATTGATTTTCATAGAACAATTGTCTTGTGTAACCATCTCTACATCATTGCAGTGTTTATCTTATGGCGACATAATTATCTGAATGTTCATCTCAAAGCACTGCATATATTTAGTTTAAATACAACAAAAATAATATGATGATTTTTTTATTTATATCTAAGATCCTTAAACAAAATCATAGATAAACAGAGTTTCAGTAACAATAAAACCTGTATACTTATATCCTCTTTAATTTTATGTAATAATTAAATCTTAATTTAAATGTTTTAATAGATTTGTAAATAAAAAAATAATTAACTTAAAACCGGAACATTATTAGATGCATTTTTTCACTCGGAAGATTTCTTCCGAAAAATAAAACGTCTTTTCATAATACAGACATTTATTAAGTAGCTAAAATGTATGAGAAGTAATATGTATACCTAATTTCTCAGATTTTTTTTATGACAACATTTGTGTAAAAATGTTTCACATTTCGAATTATATTTTTTTCTCTTTAAACTCGTCGTACAAACCAGGACTTCGAGTAAGGGTACAAAGCAGTCGTTCCACCGGTTACATTCGATAACTTTCACCCATTCGCTCCTTACAACTTTCGCCGTTCGCTAAACGCGTCCAACGGAAGCACATCCAAAGCGGCTTTATAAAATACATTATTGATTTTACGTACAGTATAATCCCTTCTTAAAATTATATTTAATTGCTTTAACGTGTTAAATGTATGTTACAGTTATAGTTCGTTTACATTGTGTACATAACTCAAAAAATATATGAATATTAAATATTCGTATGAAAAAAAAACAATGTTGATTTCATTGAAAATATAATGTTTCTATTGAAATGTACGCATTGTATTGTTGCTTTGTTTAACATTTCTAAAGAAAATGTTTATGAACAAAACATCCTTTTAGATGAACAATTATTATAAATACAATATTAGTAGAACTCGTTTTGAATAAATATCTGTGGTCGTTATTTTGCTGCATTTTAACTATAAATAAAAATTGATTTAGATATATAATTTTAATTTATTGGTTGTGTAATAATATAAAAAAATATACGTCTGTAATAGTATAAACAAGTTAAAATGATTTCGTAATTTAATCTCAGCGGGACATCAGGCGCCTTGTAATAAAAGAGAATGACAAAAATACCTTTCATCGCCATGTCTTCTTTCACCACAAAACGCGAAATTAAATTAAAAAGTTAAACAAACTCGGAAGATTTTGATTTAAACACGCGATATATTTACATCTTTTGAGCAACATAATATTTTTATTTTTTACTAGCTACCCGTCTTGGCTTTGCACGGGCAAAATCTACATGAGAGCTTTATTATATCATTATTATTTATTAATTATTACATTGTATAAAACAAAGTCTATTACCGCTGTCTGTCCCTAAGTATGCTTGGATCGTGAAAATTACGCAATGGATTTTGATCCGTTATATTTTGATAGTTAGAGTGACTCAAGAGGAATTTTTCTATATATAATATATGGTAAAGTTGTAAAGAAACACTGATAATTTTAGATGTTTCAAATGTGATGGCGTAAATAAACAATTTCTGTAGAATGTTTTATATCAATATTGCACCCGTGCGAAGTCGTTGCTCGTTGAAGAATAAATAAAAAAAGGACTCCATTGTGTCATGGGACCACGAATCTTCTTTGTACGTAAAACAGCTGATCATAGTTTCATCTCAATCGGATGAATATTTTAGGAAGGTATAGAGAATTAACATAAAAACATTCATATATAGATGGGTGGAAAAAGATTTTAATCAATTTTCTTGAATACGTCATAAATACATAACGTCATTTCACTGATAATGCGTTTAATCTTACCCAGATAAGTTATCGTTCGACCTTGTCACGCTTCTAACTGTGAATTGTAATGGTTGCAAAACAGAAACCAAACAATATTTTTAAGACGGTAGCTTTATTTGTTATCACGGATGAAATCATCCCATAAGATCCTAAGAGTAGGTTAAATATTTGTTCATTGTTAATACTATCAAAAGTATTTTCTTTAGTTGTAAGTGTATACATATACAAAATCAGTAATATTACTACATCTATGCTATCTATCTATGTGTATGCTTATATCTTTAAAAATACGCAACGGATTTTGATGGTTTTTTTTTTAATAGAAAGATAGATATATATCTAATGTTATGTCATAAATAAAGGCATTTTTTGCGCTTTCATCGCAAACGCTGGATGAACTCTACTAGATAGATCAAAATAAAATTGACTAAGTACGTATACGTATACGTATATAAGTATACACCTTAAAAAGTCCTCGATAGTGTGTCTTAGGGATAACCCAGATAGTGTAATTCTATATTTTAGGGTTACACAATAACCATTGTTAACCTTTACTTTTTACGAGAAATAATGGCAATAAAGCATTGTACATGAATACATTTTGTAGTCTATTTAGTATCAGCATTGCACCCGTGCGAAGCCGGGTCGCTAGTGGAATTACTTATAAACGCAATTATTACAAATAAATGTTCCTGTTAATTTTATAATGACATGTTATGCGTTTCGTATGGTATTAGACAACTACGTTCAACCGACCCTAAGCACCCTTCATTTTGACATTTTTTTTTCTAAGACGAATTTATATCACGCATGTTACTTTTTGTCGATTCTGAGCGCTCACGAGCACTGTTTGCTTCTGAGGCAAAGTACAATACCGTTGAAAAAGCATCTTTTTTTCTTTGTTCTTTTTTTTTTTTCAGTTGAATATTTTTAAACATCTGACACGTCCTAGTTTTTAAACGAAGTATTTATGTAACTTTTTAATTTTTGACGGATAGAAATTGATGTGTTTTAATAAGAAAGAACATTCTTTAATAAAAAACTCTGTACCATATTAACATAATTTAGTCTAAATAATGCCTTGCAGTTATGGCGGCTATCTCTCGGCTGATTATGAGATATTTTACACAGGTTCACTTTTTATACCCGCGAGGGGTTCTTCCATATAAACAACATGGCCAAGTTATTAAACGTAAGGCTACTGGGTTAGCCTTGATGGAAAATCCGAATATATTTTTCACCGCACCGACCGGAAACGAATCTAAGACCTCGCAAAAAAATTGCACAAGTGCAGTTTATTATTAACTAGCGACCCGCCCCGATTTCGATAAATGCGACTAATTTTAACGTCCTAAGTCATTAAAGTCTAAAGAAACACTTTTCCTATTCCAATGGAAGTAGGACCAAGGATAAAAATGCTTATATAGATTTATAGATAACCCAGGTATAGCCTCCATAACTAACTATTTATGATATAATATCGTTATTTATTTTCACTTCCAAAATCCGATGCCAGTTTCATCGCGTTCACAATGGCATTTTTTGGCAAATCCATAGATTAATCAAGCTTTCGACAATTATATCGCATCAATTTGCTGTCAAATATTGTTTATTTGGCTTTTTTCCTGTTATGGTTGACATAGAGTTTATTGATATAGACTCTTTTTAAGTTCCATCAGACATCGTTTTAGCCGTAAAATCGTACGAAAAAGGTTTTAAATTTGAAAATAAAACACCGTTAGTATTTCAGTCATTTTGTCATGAAATACTTGCAAATTATACATTCAAATCTTACTCGCTTATTGCTCTTTGTATTGTGAAAACAGCATCAAAATCTGACGAATGGTTTTTACCATTTAAATGAAGTGAGCAGAGCCACCTATAAACAGAAAGTGACTTTGTTTTATTTATTTATAGGTTATTTTAACAAAGAACTCCTTCGTGGAATAGATTAACAAATTGTTGAATTCATTTCCCAGTTATGTTGAACTTCACTGGAATGTAGGTTAAAATCTATTTATATGATTTCGTATCGGTCATTGCCTCCTTGTTTTGTTTATAATTGCAATGTTTTATTATATTATCTTGTTCTCGGTACGCACTTTTGAACAATACAAAACATGACCATATTTTTCAAAATACCCTCAACAACAACAGCCTGTAAATTCCCACTGCTGGGCTAAAGGCCTCCTCTCCCTTTGAGGAGAAGGTTTGGAACATATTCCACCACGCTGTTCCAATGCGGGTTGGTGGAATACACATGTGGCAGAATTTCTATGAAATTTGTCACATGCAGGTTTCCTCACGATGTTTTCTTTCACCGCTGAGCACGAGATGAATTATAAAGACAAATTAAGCACATGAATCAGCGGTGCTTGCCTGGATTTGAAGCCGCAATCATCGGTTAAGATGCACGCGTTCTAACCACTGGGCTCGACTCTAACTCGAAAATACCCTATTTTGTATATAATCATTCGAATATTATGGATTACAAATATTGTTTATTTCAAAGGTTTTTGTATGGTAGACTATGAGTTATTGGGTTGGAATAATTTGGGCCATATTTTGTGTACTATATTCTGGTTTGACTCGTCTGGCGTCAGTGTAAAAGCGATAGACAACATATTAGATGTCTTTGGAGGCGTAGAAACAAAGTATGATGTTTTTTTTTGGTAAATAGCATTAGCCAGTGTTTACAGGGGAGGTGATTACAATCGAGTTGTCCGATTACATTTGTGATATCTTACTTAAGTAGAATTTTAAAATGACTGATTCAAAACGTACAGCCTAAATTGACGAATCGAGCTGCATCAAATTTTGCTCAGGAATTCCTTACGGATCAAAATTAAGCGCTTAGAGAGGATTTTTAAATTTTTTTTTATTTGAAAGTAGATTTTTTGTTTAAAAAAATATGGTAATCGTTGTTTAGGCATTTGTCTCTGACTTCAACTTATCTGACTTTATCTTTTAAAGTAGATATGTTGTTTGTGGTTTCAAAAATATATGTTTTTTTATAGAATATCCCCACAGGTACACGGCTAGTCCTAATTTAAATTAAAGAAAACGTTCTTTAATGTTTGTACTTCAAAAACGTTCATATTGTTCTGATTTTAATAAAGAATTATTTATTTTTTTATATTTAATTTCAATAACAATTAAATGATTTCGCCTTTTAATTTATAACATTTTAAGCATATTATATTCTTACTAATTGAATAGAATAGATACAATAATGTATTTTAATTGTACGATAATTACAAATAAATGAAGCTATTAATTAATGGAATAGTTGAGCATAATCTATACATTTTTAAAATGCCAACTATTTTAGTTTTTATATTGCTATTATAATGTAAAAGGTTGCCAGCCTTTTAATATCCCACATGTGGGTAATGAACTCTCGTGATAAGAAACAAATATTTAAATGAAATCCATGTACATGTACATCTTCGAAATGATGTACATTGAAGGTTACAAATAAATGTACATGTACCTTCTCCGTAGAGTTGCAATGATTTGCAAATATGTTGAGCAAAACTGTGATTGAGTTGTTCGATTTTTAAACAACGACCTTCGGTTTAAATTTATATATTCAATCAACTGTGCCGCAGCTTACATAATAAAAAGTATGTAACGTGCCGACGTCGATAGATACTAACTACCTAGACTTTGTACAATTCATTTTAACATTTTTAAGTTTAATCATTTGCGCGATTTTAAAAAAAATGAACATTTTTTTTTAAATCGAGTGTCATTCGGATGTACTTTTTGTTACTGGTATTAAAATATTTTACATTATGCACTGGTAATGGTAGGTAACCAGTAGATCAACGAAATGAAATATAGTTAAAATATTACGAACAGAGCTTCATACTAGAAAATAGATACAGGTAAAAGTTGGTGGTTTGATCCCGTCTTACCGACATAGTATCATGTAAATGCAAATTGACTTTAAACCTCTAAATAATAAAATGGAATGAAAGTGCGTTCGTAATAAAAAAATATATTGCTCAATTACCGCTTAATGGTTCGTTAATTTGCCGCCAAATTAATTCAGTAGAGACTTCTGTTTAAATTTTCTAACAGCAGTCCCGAATATCAAGCTTATTTTTATGTCAATGAATTCGAAATTCAAATTACGCAGCTGTTCCTTGCAACGGTAGAATTTATATCTTGATCACGTAAAACGATAGTGCTGAGTGGCGTCGTCTTTAGTTGTGTTAGCTTGCTGATTATCAGGATTCAGCTGTTCGCTTACCTATCACCTGTGGTACCAGCTCTGTTAGTTCTAACTAGTCTCGCCATGAAATCGGTCAGGATATGTTAAATGTATATACGTTGCCGTTATATTTTGTCTTGTCATACTTGTGTGTTGTGCCGCGTGTTTCGGCCGAAGTAGAATAGAGCTTTATTCTTTCTTTCTACGTCACAGGGGAAATCTTTGAAACATAACCAGGCCATGTGGGGATTGGATTATGCGAGATTTTAACCGGGAAAAATCCTGCTATGACTGTCTTCGACGCGAATCATATTTGACGCGGAAAGTCTTACAAATAAAAAACATTCATATACTATGAACTTTTTTTTATTGAATGTCATACAAAATGTTCCCTCAACATTAGATTTTGCAAAATATTCTTTTTCTCTTAATTCACGTAATTGGTACTTCAAAATATAAAACTAATACAGATTACAAATAATTATATATAATACTAGTAATCGCCTGCGGCTTTGCTCGTATTTCAGGTGTTGGTTGTCATGTGTCAGGCAAGTAGCCTATTACCTTTCTTGGAGCTTGCTTCATACCAAATTTCATCAAATTCGGTTGACTGGTTTGGTCTTGAAAGAGCGAAATACAGACAGACAGAGCTACTTTCACATTAATAAATAATATAGATTTAAAAACGGTTCCTATGCCACATTTATAACATCGTGTATACGTGGTATGTTTTTACAACTAAAATACCACATTCCAGAACTCTAGTGTGTTTATATTTATGTTTTATTTTTGCCAGCGTTCGCTACGAAAGCGGCCGGACCGGTAGTTTTCACTCCAACCTCCAACTATATTGACGTAATTAACTATAACATAAAATATACTATGTAGGTATTTATTAAAAATCATAAACAGTACATCACACCTTAAAGCGTTTGTTTGTTTATTATATTAATTATTATAAAGATTTTTCTTGGTGGGCTTTGTGCAAGTCCGTCTGGGTAGATACCACCCACTCCTCAGATATTCTACGAATTTTTAATATGATATTTTTCGGCTAATATGTATTAGAAATAAAAAACACAACTTTTACTTTCTACTAAATAATATCAACTTTCCTAAACTTCTACTAAATAATATAAAATGAATTTCAAAAACTAGTCAAATAGCCTGTTCTTAGTATTGCAGTACAGGCACAAGTTAATGACATTTCTTGAAGCGTCAATCTCTATAAGCAGTGGTGACCATCACGCGGTCCGTTTGACCGTCTGCTTATATGATCTCTAAAATACAAACACCTTAAAGCCTCTCCCAAGTGTTTTTAGATACGATCAATCTTATTATGTTATACTATATTTGATCGTCTTATCATCTCAGCACGCTGTAAAGGTTGAATTATTATCACAGCTTTTCTCAATTTGCTATCAACGAGCCATTGAACTAGCAAATACACAAACATAATTTACTGTGACCTTATTAAGGACGTTGATATAAGTAATATATATAGCATTATTTATAATGGAATTTTAGAAGTAAACGTTGATTAATTCCTTATTTTGGCTCCATCTAATTTTGTTCTTCAAGGCCTATTTCTATCTCTCATCGATCCAATATATTTTTGTCGTATCCATATGGGTATGATCTCTGTGAAAGATTTATTTTATCACTGTCCACGTTTCGTTTCAGTGAATAGTTTAATTAAGTGCGAAGATTGGTCTATAACAAAGATTTGTTTCTACTAGTATTTGGCGGTCAATTGTTAATGACTGATTTCGTAAGAGTACCAAAATAAATGTTAAAACTTTTATTATATATGTATAAATGTTCGATCTTTTCAACTTGGAACTTTGGCCTACCAGTTGTTCTACTACGAAATAGGAACAGGTAATGCTGTGTTTTGGTCTTAAGACCGAACTGAATTATATATACATCAAGTGAAGCCATGACATAAGCCGAATAAAGCATAACATAATACAAAAAGAGCAGCATGTTTAATCGCAGATGAAAGTATCATCCTTACAAATATCGATATCACTAAAACGGTTTATCATGGAGAAAGGTGCAGTTCTAAAAGATATTTTAAAACACACTTAGATTCATTCGGTTATCAGGTATCGAAATTAATTTATTAAATAAATAGTCGTTTGATATGGTTCCAAATCTTAGTAATCTGTTATTTCTGTTGAAGAAAGTATTGGAAAGAACATAATTGAATGTAAAAACGACTTTGATAACATTTTTATATCAATCATACTTCAGGTTTCGAAACGCTGATAAGGCGCAGTAATTTGAATTTTCATTGGTCGGTAGGTGTCGATGACGTGATACGCGACCAATGAACATTCAGATAAAAATCTCAATGTTTCAGAAACTAATAGAGATTTAATGTAAAGTCAAAATTTGTTCCATCATGCTTATTGCTGGGAGGTAGAATCAAATCGAATCATAAATTACTGTACTAGGTTAATCTTTAACAACTTTTATTTTTTATTAATATTATTTTATTTTTATTTTAAACCCTGGATAGTAATACAAATTAAGAAAAACATATATTTATTATATGCTATTTAATATACACGTTGCCATTATACAGGTAATTTTAAACAATAAAAAAAAACTGACTTTTGTTGTCTTATGGGGAAATACGTCCATTTTGCATATTTGGGTTTTCCATTGATCCTAATTTTATGAATACATGTATGTTGTATATAGATAGATACATCGTTAAGCATATTAATTGAAGCGAGTAATATCGTAATAATATAATAGTTTGGCTTCATAAAAACTTAATAACACGTGAGTATAACCGAAGGTCGTATGTCTAAATCCGTGCCAACAACACCGGGTGCGTTTCATGTGCTTAATTAATGGCTTCTATCCTATATGCGGTGAAGGAAAACATCGTGGGTAAATTTGCACGTGTCGGAAGAAATTTTATCGAGGCAAATAGGCCGTTTCATCTACATCCTTGGTAGGAGGGCTATGTCTTTGTCAAGCAGCAATGATCTGTATTATTTTGTTCCGGTTTGAAGTGTGAGTTAGCCAGTGTAACTACAGGCTCGAGATTAATGGCACTTTGACTATGTAAGGAACAGTTAATGTTTATTACAACGCCGAATTATATGGGCAGTCGTGACCACTTATCATCAGGTGGCTCAATTGCAAGTACGCCTACCTATACAATAAACAATCACATTCGTAAATAAAACAAATATAGACTATTCTATATATCACAGATACAAATGTACACCTAGTTGGTATATTATAATTGTATGCATACATCAAAATATGACACTTTCTTATCAGCCAGCGTAAAAAACAAAACGATTACATCAATGACTTATACGTATAATTATTTATTAGTATTATATATCCATGTTTTTATTATAGATTTGTTTATTGATTGCTCGACCTTATCGTCGCTATCGATATGGAAAATTGATTTGCAGTGCAAATCTAATATTGAATTATTTTTCAAGGTCACGTTTTGTTGTCTTTGTTTTTCTTAATTGTTAATTATTATAAAAAAAATCACTAGGATAACAATGTTAATTATGTGTTTAATTTTTATTTTTTCTTTTCAGGAGGATGAACCAACGGCGTTTCAGGACATCACTTCATAATGGTATGTTTCCGAATAATTAATATTCAGAATATCGTAAATATTATTAATAGATAAAATTAAACAGACATATGTATAGATCTCATATAGTATTTTATATTTCGTATATGTATAGGTATTATATAGAAGGTAAATTGAAATTTTAATTAAATATTTATGAGGATGTGTTTTCCGATCTTGCGATCGTAAAAAACCTTTGCAATCGACAGGACAAAAGTTTAACATCAGGGAATTCCGTCGTGTTATAATAATTATTATTAATGTTAACGAAACATGTATGTGGATATATGTGGATAAAACATGAATATGATGAGGTGATATAAAATGTTATAGACTCGATTACCCAATGTAAAGCGTAGACAGGTTACACATTTGCATACGATAGACCTAACCCAAGAATTGCTTGTATATCTCCCATTGCATCAAGTTTACTAGGGCTTTTTGCAAGCTCATCATTATAGCCCTTCATATATTCTACCGCCAAACAGCAATACTTAACAATAGATGTGTTACGGTCTGAAGGGTATATGCTTGAGAGACATCTTATCTTAGTTCCTAATTTCGATGGTACATTAGCGATGTTTTCTAACGGCGCCAATGTCTATTGGAATTGGTGATCATTTGCCATCAGGTAAGCAATTTATGCGTCCGTCTGCAAATGCCATAAAAAAGTAGATCTATTAAAGTCTGAAAAAACAGGTTTGATGAATATGAAACGATGCTGACTGTCTTATTATGTGTGTAATAATCTCGGTACATGTATTTGCCATTGAATGTTTGCATACACGAAAATCTGATATATATATGTAGAAATATGATATGTGGTTGTTATGTACCTTATTCAACAACGCTACCTCACTCGGTGCGAATATGTGTGGCAGAATTTCCTCGAACCCAACTTAGGGCCTAAGATATATGTATCAGTAAAGTATACCTACCAAGTGAACGTTTTACTTAGTAATATTGGGGATATTTTAACAAATAGTCATCTCCACGGCCGTTTCGTAAAATGCCTGTGGCGTATATTTTATATGTTTTGGATTAACTTTACTAAGGACAAACATAATTCGTCGCTCTGATTCTATTTATATATTTAAACCTCGTGTGAAAACTCACTATCTTTCCTTACAATAAGTAATGTATGTACGTTTATTGAATATGTATTAATATATAAAAATGATATATGTGTGTATGTATATATATTTATATGTAACGTATGTAGGTTATATATATTTTACATTAGTATGTATATTAGTCATTATTTTCTTTTAGCTTGAATATTATTTTATTTTTATTTTTTGCACTATCCTGTTTCTGCTTTTTCATATCCTTTCACCAAAGGTTAGAGATTGCTTAAGCAATAAGACCGCCATTGCAAGCTCTTATTTTCTTGTCTTTGTTGTAATTGTTCTCTTTATTTGTATGCCCTTTCATTGTGTGTGCAATAAAGTATTAAATAAATAAATAAACAAATAAGTCTCAGGCCGCAATTTAATTTAATTTCGTGGATCGTAATATCAAGGTTAAACCATAACAAGTCAGCAGCATTTATTCTTTTACGTTATGTCAAAATTGATGATCTATGTATTTCTCGCGTGCGTTTGGTTCTCGTGGACAGCCTCGCGTGGATTAGTGGCTTTAGTGTAATTGTGTAGACTCATCAACGATTATGACACGATGTGTCATACATCATAGGTAGTTCAGTGATATTACATGATAGGGCAATTAAAACAATTATCGTCATATTGAAGTGTAACGTACGTATGAATAGCAAATGTCCAAGTTTTTCCGATAAAGTATGTTTTCAAAGGAGCGTCAGACTATGTGACATTAAATGCTGCAACGTTATTTTTCTATTATTAAGAACTCAGAAAGTATATTTAAAGTATAAATAAATACAAGAAAAAAGATCGTCATTTGTTTTTAGTTAAAGAGAAAAGTAAGGAATATGTTTTGTTATGCTATATTTTTGGATACGTTTATTTACGTTTTTTAATGGCGATAACTACAAAGACCCGAGTTCTCGCTTACATAAACATAGAATGAAACACAGTTGTACGATTAATGATGGCTATTATGATACAATTATGTTATATATAAAGCTTAGATTATAGAATATACATTTTTCAAAAACAAGCTAGATAAGGTTTTCAGCTGGACAGACGTCTTTCTTTACTCATAGTGGGGGTTATGTGGTGTCAGTGCCAAATGTACCGGAATTCCCAACTATAAAACCAGCGGTACCCACTCCGTCGGAAGGCGTCAAGGGATCCCTTAAGAATACTACCATGTCGCTTGGACTAATTAGTATATGAGGTAGTACCGACTTTTTACTAAATCTTCTTTCTAAGTTTAGATGTTATAACTATAATTATTTTCCGGAAATTAATACAAATTGGATTGGATCGCATTATTGCGCAATGAGTCACGGGGTTTAATTATTATTAAGGGAAAGCTATGTATGTCGATAAACGCTTTCGATTAACATATTACAATATATATAAATATAGCAGACTATTGAAATGGGCTTAACATGTAATATAGATCTATGCAATCACGAAGCGGTGTGGTTGTCAGTTTTTTCATTATAATAGGTATGTATATAAGTCTACTCTAAGTCGTCACATTGATAATATGTAATTCAACATATATATATATCATATATATTGGAATGTAAAAGGATCAATCTAGCGTTGAGGATTTGTTTGTTTCCTTTCCATGTGATGGATCGCGCTCCGTGGTAATATATTCATCGTATAATGCTAGTGGAAATGAGAAAAATGTTTTCGCTACGTCTTCGCTCCGAAAAGAAACATATAGTTAGATTTTCTTACAACAACAGCCTGTAAATTCCCACTGCTGGGCTTAAGGCCTCCTCTCCCTTTGAGGAGAAGGTTTGGAACATATTCCACCACGCTTTTCCAATGCGGGTTGGTGGAATGCACATGTGGTGTCACATGCAGTTTTCCTCACGATGTTTTCCTTCACCGCTGAGCACGAGATGAATTATAAAGACAAATTAAGCACATTATACTGCGGTGCTTGCCTGGGTTTGAACCTGCAGTCATCGGTTAAGATGCACGCGTTCTAACCACTGGGCCATCTCGACTCAGATTTTCTTAACTGTCTATAATACGTAAACGAAAATAAAAACATATAAAGTTATTTTTATAGGTTTGCTATAAGAACTTGTTGCTTAATTCATAATATACATTCGATACATATAGTAAAAATGAATTGTCTGTTAGTAATATTTAAATAAGCACTTTCCACTAAATGCATATGTATTTAGTATAAAGCGGTGTTTACATGTTACATATACCAAAAATAACATTTTATTACAATTATTGTTGTTCTGTTTATTTGTTTCGGTTAATCTTTTGAACGACTAAACTGATTTTGACGCAAATTTTAAGGGCAGGTAGCTGTTGAAATAACAAGTAACTTAGGTTGCTTATATTTTCGCATTATGTATAAAGTCCCGCGGAAATACTGTGTAACACCGCGCGCAGCCTTCGTGCATGCCACCAACCTACCATAATGCCAACAACTTAATATAACTAAAGCTACAGATTAAATAATTTATGTTAAAGCGAGGCTCAGCTAGCATATTATATTTATAGTGTGAGATTTTATTTTTTTTATTAAAAACCAGAAACGAATTCCTGCTTTCGCATTTGTAATATAATCAGAATATTTCGAAGTTACATTGCTTTCAAACTGTGTTGTTTTTTATTGGTACGATATGAATATCTTATAAGATCATGTTCGCGTGTTTTTTCAAAATTTATAGACCTTGATTTATATGGCGTTTTTTTTTATAAAATACTTGCATTCCATCTCGACTTAATTATAAGACTTTAAATGTAATAAGACGAAAATAAACATAATTCATTCTGAATTGGGCCAAGACACAAGAGCCTAATAATCTATGCAGTTGAACCCCCCCCACCGTTGTCGCCGTCTATAATATAAACCTGTAATACTGTGTAAAAAACTTTTACATTTTATTACTATTAAAATTGGACAATGACATCATTATGATCTATACAATAGAAATGCTGCGTATTATTCCGTAGAAAAAAAATATATAAATGGCATGTATATTTTTTTATAGTAGGTAATAACTTTTACTTAGATGTTCTCGCGCGAATCAATTTTATCGTCTACAATGACAAATAGGTTATAAGGCTTTGTCCATTGAAACCTATCAAAATATATAAGTTCCTAATACATCTATATTAATAATATAAGTGCATAATTGTTCCTGTTGCGCTTTCACGACTAAATAAATCACTGAACCGGATCTGATTAGATTTGTTATGAAGCTTGAACCCTAATGAAGGACATCAGATGTTTATAGTACGACACAACTGAGATTTAACATCAGCAAAATACGTGAAACCGATTACTGTCGATCTACACAACCAATGGGAATAGCTCCCTATCGCGCCATTCGACGCTATTCATCACTATAGATTCTCGCGTCAGTTTAACCCAAAAAAGCAAGTCCATGTAAATCGACGTGTCAAATTGACGAATATATTAGGGCATATGATATTCCAAGTTATTACGTTTGTGTAAAGATCATATTCATATAATAAATAAATATTGATAATTCGGGATGGCGTACTTAAGTGGGCTGTAATCGGTTTTACGAATTTTGCCGATGCTACATCTAACTTGTGTCGTACTATACATACTTCTTTTACGTAAAGCCTACGAGGCGCTGTCGAATCTAGTAATTAAAATAAGTATAATGTTTTTTCAAAACAAAGAGTATAGTAGTTTACTTAAATGCGCTGATATCAAAGGGTTCTAACATTTTCCGGTTACATAGTGTATAAATACATTACGTATACCCAATACGGAAGGTAATAAAGATTAATCAAGGTTTTCTATTACGTCCTCTAGCTGTTCAACATTAGCATATTGCTATAACAAACAGAACTATGTTCTAGAACTTTCACGAGATCCAGTCGTCAGTGTAACGGGCACGAGGAATGTGATTATGTCGCGATCGGCGGTACATTGGCAGTAAATTGCTTTTTTATGCTTCTTACAGGTATTTGCTCATCTGCCTTCCTTACACAAGCTTTAATATATACTTTAGATTAAATATCACTGTAAGAAAAGCTAGTTACGTTGCTAGTTCCTTTGAATAAAATATTAGACGGTCTTCTATTAAACGTACTTTGATTATTCTACTTTTATATTTCAGGATCATTGAACTTTGATGCATACATTATTGATATTAAATCTAGGATGTATTTCAGTTTCTGAAAAGAAAATAAATAGTTTCTGCTGACCGTACAGTAAAACGGCAGGCTTAGACGGATGCATTCGATGTGAGTTGAAACGATATAAGTACACAAGATGTATCTCAATATTAACATTTATTATAAATATTGGTCTTCTTCGATATCAGAATTTAAATTGTCTAGTACGATTCGTGTCTTTGTATCGTCCATATTGATTTGATTTGATAATCAATTCTGTTAGTATCCAGGCTTCGAAATTATGATGAAAAAAAAATATTTAAATACTAAACTTTTCCTAGACAAATAAAAATTGTCTCTTTGAAGCTTTTAAAAAGTTATATTTTGTGATAACATTTTAATTTAAAGAAAAAGATTGGTTCAATTCCTTTAAATAAAATGAAATAAACATATTATTTAGACGAAAAGGATAAAATGTTCATTTAGATGTATTCAGAAAGGTTTATGTGTTTTTAATGGCAGAAAAATAAAAACCGTTGGTATTAATGCTTTTAAAAAAATATACGAGTAGGTATATAGACTTCGAAATTTGAATTTATAAATACACGTATATTTACAATATAATGTGAATATATATTTTTAAAAACCGAACTACTTTTTTTGCCTGGCGTTTCGATAAAGTGGTATGTCTACCTGATTACACTTTTATTGACTTTATTTCTCTCGTAATTAATTTAAAAATTTTATACCCTAAACACAATAGGGTAATATGTATGTTATAGTGTATAAAAGCTTTTTTCTTCGTAAGATTAAAACTAAATAAGCACTTAAAACTAAGTAAGTTAAACCTATGTTACGAGTACTTAAATAATTTAGTAGGCGACTACATATTCCACGCGGTTTCAACCGACCTAGGTATCGTTTATTCAATGCCTGATTTATGTGTAATGTCATATTGATTGACATTTATAGTTACAGTTCCGCTGCCATGTAACGTTCTGTCAAGAAATATGGCCCATAACCTACCGCAATAAACATACTATTGTTAGAATCTGTGATTATTTCGTTTGTATATCTGTAGGTTTTTTTATAATATAGCAAGCGGACGAGCAAGTAGTCTAATTAACTAATAGTTACCACTGCCTATGGACGCTGGCGCTGTATGAACTTTCAACCCTTCGTTACATAGCTAATGCGCCAACAAAACCCTTGTGCGTCTAGTTAAACCAGCTCATTCACCCTTCAAACCGGAACGCAATAGTACTAAGCTTTGTTGTGTAGCGGTAGAGTAGTGAACTTGCACAAATACCTACTACAAAGTAAATCTATAGGAACCTCACAAAGATGGCGGCGTCTAATTTAATAGAAAGTGTATTGATTAAAATTTGGCTTGAAGATAGAAATCTCTCAGATGTGATCAATGCTTGATTAGAATGCTTAGAGCTTATTCCACACAGCATGTACCAATGGTTAGGCGGTGCACACAATTAAAAGGAAGTCATTTAATAACTACAGTTTTATTGATGCGGATGAATTATTAAACAAAAAAATAAGCTCATGAAATTAATGGTGCTTACTCGGGATTGAACCTACAATCTTCGGTTAAGATAAACGTAAACTAACCATCTAAGGTCGTAGTTTAATTTTATATTAATTGTAACGTATACGTGAAAAATTTGCGATTACCGTTTACTTTCGTCTGGGCTATATCAGCTCGATATGTATAATTTATGTATGTGTAATTATTATTAATGTGTTTTGTATGAAGATTCATTCCGTACTTCTAACCGTGACAGGCTTTCACGAAATTGCAATGTTGTAAACTATATGTATGGAGATATATGTAGCTATAACTTATATGTAACGGGAATGGATTTTGAAAATGGAATGGATATATAATTTTTTTTACCTTTATTTCTTTTTTAATTGGAGTGGACGAAAAGTTTTTTTCTGTTACATTGTATGGATTATTTCTAAGAACTATTAAAAGCATATTTTTATTAATTTCAGTGTGAAATTTCACGATGAAACAAATCTGAAACAAAAAATGTAATGTTAGTAATATATCATATTACATGTAAATAAAATATTTAGCAACTCTCAAGGTCATCTTGCCTGGCAGTTGGACTTTCACAAATCGTTACTCTACTATTTAATATTTATTTCTTAAAATAAAAAAATAATATTTGTTTAAAAACAAGTGAATAAAAACTCTTGAAAATCAAACAGCTGCTTTATAACTTCACGACAGTTACAATAAGAGTAATTTGTAAACAATTTATTTTTGTCTTTTTCATATCGTAGCCAAAAAACTTTAGCACGCCACTGCTAATAATAGACTGCGGGACAATTAGGTAGGCGTCCATATGATAATATTATTTTTACGACATCACATTAAAACGTTAACGAATTAACAAACAAAACAATGCTTTTTTTGTAAATTTTTCAGTACATGGACAATTTAGATAATTTCTGTCAATCGGTGGACTAAGGAAGTTTTCTTATACTATTATATTTTATTAATTAATTAATTTTTATCTTCAACAGTTGTACATAACATAACATATGTCCAACACGTCTATTTATATATTAAACATGTACTGCGAATAGCAGGAAAACAAGTTCAAGTGGTAGTGCCACGCTGTATACCTTCGGGTTACAGCCGAATGGGCCGGCACGCCCGGGGAAGTACCACTCTCTCACTTAAAATCGGCGTAAAGTGGTAGTTATGCTACCGCGTTTCGTCCGGTAAGTGAGAGTTCCGGAGGCCCAATCCCCCCCCCCCCAAAACTTGATGGTTGTGCAGAATTTGGTTAAATTACCCCAGGAGGGTACCATCAGCGACAGCGGTGGAGAATCCCTCTCTGGGCATCCATGCTCAGGACATACACCACCTGAGCAGGGATGCCCAGGCTGCCCTCCGAATTCTGGGGGGGGCAATTTTGCGCTCGCCACTGTTCGGGGCAAGCGGAGCAGGCATCATAAGGCAACCCCTACCACCCTCGCTGTGGACTTCTGCAACATAAGGGGACTCAACTCCAACCTCAACGCCGTTCACTACCATCTGGAAACGGCGAAGCCGGCCTTGCTCTTTCTAACCGAGACCCAGATATCTTCTCCTGCCGATACGACTTTTCTCTCGTACCCTGGGTACAAATTGGAACATTCCTTTATACCACGAGCTGGGGTATGCGTTTACGTCAGAGATGATATCTGTTCTCGACGCCTCGGCAGCCTTGAAGGACAGGACCTATCGATTATCTGGCTGCGTGTAGACTGCGATGACCATCCGCGAATCTATGCGTGCCTTTATAGGTCCCATAGCGGTAATGCCGAAACCGACCGACTGGTTGAGCACGTCCAAATGGCTACAGATTCCGTGCTTCAGCAGATTCCATCCGCAGAGATCATTATTCTGGGTGACTTTAATGCTCACCACGCAGAATGGCTCGGCTCACGCACCACCGATCATGCGGGTAGATCTGTTCTGGACTTCGCTCTAGCATATGATCTGACACAACTGGTCAACTCGCCAACGCGAATACCGGATGTGGAGGATCATACACCTTCCCTGTTGGACCTTCTGCTGACTTCACATCCGGGTGGCTATCAGGTTATCGTCGATCCCCCTCTGGGCTCGTCTGACCACTGTCTCGTCCGGAGTACAGTGCCGGTTGTGCGGTACTCACGGCCTCGCTTTGTTGGGTGCCGCCGAGTATGGCACTACAAGTCAGCAGATTGGGATGGGATGCGGTCTTTTTTTGCATCTTACCCATGGGGGCAGATTTGTTTCTCGCCGGATGATCCGAACGCTGCTGCTGACTCTGTTGCCGATGTGGTGCTTCAGGGTATGGAACTATTCATTCCTTACTCTGCAGTACCCATCGGTGGCAAGTCCCAGCCTTGGTTTGGTCGCTTCTGCAAAACGGCATCACGCCGAAAGTGGGAACGCTATCAAACCTGGGCTAATGCATCTGCGTCTCGTGATGTAAATACCAGCGCATTTAAAAAGGAATACAACTCTGCCTCTAGGTCCCTCAAAAACGTGATTGCTAGGGCGAAGACGGAGTACATTGGCAGAATTGGCGAGAGACTGGTGCGTCTCCCTTCAGGAACACGAGCGTTCTGGTCTCTCGCTAAGGCTGTCTTAGGGAATTTCTGTCAGCCATCTTTTCCATCTCTGCACAGAGACGGTGAGTCATTGGCCCATACCGCGAAAGAGAAAGCTGATCTTTTAGGCTCTCTCTTCGCGTCGAACTCGACTCTGGATGACCAAGGAAAATCTCCACCAACAATTCCGCGATGTGATACCACGATGCCGGAGGTTAAATTCCGGCAAAGTGCAGTTCGTAAAGCACTTCTTTCCTTGGACATTCATAAGTCGAGCGGACCCGATGGTATCCCTCCAATCGTGCTACGGACATGTGCTCCCGAGTTGGCACCGGTCTTAACGCGTCTTTTCCGGTAATCCTACACATTAGGCGTCGTCCCGAATTCCTGGAAGACAGCTTTGGTGCATCCGATCCCTAGAAAAGGCAACCGCTCAGACCCGTCCAATTATAGGCCTATAGCCATCACCTCCTTGCTCTCCAAGATAATGGAGTCCCTTATAAACTGCCAGCTCCTGCGGTATCTAGAGGAGAACCAGCTGATTAGCGACCGCCAGTACGGTTTCCGTCGGGGTCGGTCAGCCGGTGATCTTCTAGTTTACCTTACTCACAGGTGGGCTGAAGCAGTTGAGAGCAAGGGGGAGGCATTAGCAGCCAGCTTGGACATAGCGAAGGCCTTCGATCGTGTATGGCACAAAGCGCTTCTTTCGAAGCTTCCTTCCTATGGGCTTCCCGGGAAATTATGCAATTGGATTACCAGCTTTTTGGCAGATCGGAGCATCAAGGTCGTTGTCGACGGTGCATGCTCTGACTTAAAATTCGTCAATGCTGGTGTTCCACAAGGCTGCGTTCTATCACCCACTCTGTTTCTTCTGCATATCAATGATTTGTTGCAAATCGGGAACATTCATTGCTATGCAGACGACAGTACCGTTGACACCTTATACACCGGCCGCGCTAATATTTCTCGGGAAAACGTCGAAGAGAACCGGAACAAACTTGTGTCTGAAATCGAGTCTTCATTAAACGAAGTCTCGAATTGGGGCCGGCTAAATCTAGTCCATTTCAACCCCAAAAAGACGCAAGTTTGCGCGTTAACCGCTAAAAAAACACCATTTGTCGTATCTCCACGATTTGAGAACATTCCGATAGCCGCTACGGGTAGTATCGGAATACTTGGCGTTGATATTTCGAGCCTCGTTCAGTTCCGCGGTCAATTGGAAGGCAAAGCCAAATTGGCTTCAAAAAAGCTGGGCGTGCTCAGCAAGGCGAGACAGTATTTCACGTCGGCCCATCGCCTTAAACTTTACAAGGCGCAAATTCGGCCTCACATGGAGTACTGCTCTCACCTCTGGGCGGGTGCTCCCCAGTACCAGCTCCTTCCATTTGACCGCATCCAACGTAGAGCGGCTCGAGTTATCGACGATCAAGCTCTTTCCGATCTCCTTGATCCTTTGGCTTTGCGTAGAGATGTCGGATCACTCTGCATCTTCTACCGAATTTTTCACGGGGAATGTTCCGAGGAATTGTTCGGATTAATCCCGGCTGCTGAATTTCACCTTCGGACATCTCGCCAAAATTCTAAGTTTCACCCGCACCACCTTGATGTCCGAAAATCCACAACAGCGCGATTTCTCAGACATTTTCTGCCTCGCACAACCACTTTGTGGAACCAGCTTTCGCCGGCGGTTTTTCCGAACCGATACGACATGGGAACCTTTAAGAAAAGAGCCTACTCCTTTTTGAAAGGCCGGCAACGCACCTGCAAGTCCCCTGGTGTTGCAGGTGTCCATGGGCGGTGGTAGTCACTTTCCATCAGGTGAGCCTCCTGCTCGTTTGCCTCCTATGCCATAAAAAAAAAAAAAAAAAAATGTCGGCTATAATAAGCCAGTCTTTAATTGTTTTAGTTTTTTAATATATAGGGACTATTAGCTAAAATAACAGAGGTAGCAAAATTAATGTAAAATATAAAAAAAAAATTAAACCCAAATTAATTTCCTAAAATACGTAAGGAACTTAATTTTGGAATGTTAACAAATAAAGTACTATTCTATTACCCTTATTTATTTATTTTAGTAATTTTTAGTAAAGTATTTATTTAAGTATTTGTTTTATTTTAAATATGCGTAGATGTGTCTAATAGACTAAGAAGTGTTGAACTCATTGATTGCTGTACAATTTTAATTGATACCTTCTACTGATTAAGTAATGAGTTAATTTGATTGATTGAATGAGTTAATCTCATTTGGTCATTTGATATTTAATTTTTGCCTTTCCCTGATAAGGTTACGCGTCAAATTGCTTTGTAAGAATTAGTGGCGTCGTTTAACGTATCAATTAAGTGGATTAAATTAATGAGTTTTGTAGGAACAAAATTTCTTAAAAAAATATTTACCCTACATATTTTAAATATATTACTACTTATACTAATATTTTAAATGCTAACTGTCTGTCGGTCTGTATTTTACGCTTCCACGGTCAATACAAATATTTGGTGAGACAACCCAGAATCTAAGGGACTGACAATGTCTACTGATTTTCAAAAAATCTTTAGTGAGTAAAATCTCCTATAAATATAATTATAAGCCCATTATCTCAATTTTAAAGACGAAATATTTTAGAAAATAAGTTAAATGCTTAAATAAGACCTTGGCAATGGATTCAACGCGGGTGTATCTGCGGTTTCAGCTAGTTGGCTTATTCGCAAACAATAGGACTGCTGATAAATATAATTGTATACTAGCGTGATTCAGCCAGACAAATAACAGGCACATATATCATAGTATTTCGATTAGAAAAACGAAAATTACTATTAAAATCATTCGAGAAATATCAGAAATTGAATAATGATACTTTCTCACACACTCTGTATGTTATCTCTCCACACTTCAAAGCGCTGGACCGAATTCGATGAAACTTGTTATGTTATAGTTTGAATTCCGGCGAAGAACATACTTTTACATATGTGTTACAACTTTCTTTTAAAATTTTAGATAGTTTTTTTAACACACGCTTTGGAAGGGCTGACTGTTGGTTATAGTAAAGTTATATTCACTTGCATCAAAATAGCTTATAATCATTGTGAAGTCGTTTTCTTGAATCCTTTTGATACCGAGTGATTTATTTATACAATAGCATTGCTGTTCCTATGGTCTGCGTATTACTTTCCATTAATTGTAATTGTATGTAACGATGACGCGTTAGTTTATTCTTTGCTTGCGGCCCCCAGATAATTTCCTGTTTTTGTTTACGGTATTAAATCATGAATTTCATTGTAATTTCGTTAATTCATGAATCCGAAAATGATAGTTGGAATTAATTACGTAATTATACGTGTTTAAAGCTCACGTTTCAAAATGTTAATTGTACAGGATTATTTTAAATGGTAAACGATCATGGAATTAGTTTTCATTGTTTATTTCAAAGGATATAAAATGCATATCATGTCAAGATCAATCATCAATACGGATAATAATTACTGGTTTCTTAACTGTTCTTTTATGTAGAGCTTACCTTCCGAACGCGTGGTACCATTTACAACAACAGCCTGTAAATTCCCACTGCTGGACTAAAGGCCTCCTCTCCCTTTGAAGAAAGGGTTTGGAACATGTTCCACCACGCTGTTCCAATGCGGGTTGGTGGAATACACATGTGGCAGAATTTCTATGAAATTTGTCATATGCAGGTTTCCTCACGATGTTTTCCTTCACCGCTGAGCACGAAATGAATTATAAAGATAAATTAAGCACATAGATCAGCGGTGCTTGCCTGGGTTCGAACCCGCAATCATCGGTTACGATGCACGCGTTCTAACCACTGGGCCATCTCGACTCTTCTACCATTAAATTTGATTTATATTGTGACAACGTGAAATGTGTCGTATCAATAGCCTATACGAATGACCTTTTTATATACAAAGAAAACATAATTTAAAAAATGTATATTAGTATTACGAATGTGAAAATAACTCTGTACAAGATGTAATAATTCTATACAAGATTTTGTAGATGTTAAAAAGGCGTAGAATGAATACCTGTTGACTTCCAGGCAGGATATATTAATTTAAATAATTGTTGTCACACATGACTACTTTTTTGCCCGCATCATTAAAAATGCGTGCGAAGCCGCGGGCGACTACTAGTAAAGAATAGATGGTGATTTGACTTTTCAGACGATGTACTCGTATGACGTCATCTTAAAGTGACGTATGTTACACATACATACGTACGCAAATGTGAAATAAAGCAGATGTCGTCTGTTTTTTCATTTCGTCTCGCGGCTGACGACGAGTGTTTGATATTTTTGAATCCATATGTAAATTTTATCATACTCTTGGTAATGACTAATTGTAATTTTGTTAACATTAGTAATCCGTAACTAATTGTTGCCTTTATACTTGGCATTTGAACTATTTGGTACGTGGCTTATCTATCCTTTCGAATAAAGGTATACTATTGTTGTAGTATCCGGTCGTTGTCTATTTGTTTTAAAATAATAATTACTCGTTTCGAGAAACAGGTATATATTTTTTTATATGGCAACTAAATATTTAAGTAAACTTAGTTTTATTAAAACAATGTGATGATTGTATTGTTATTGCATGACTGACTTGTTTACTATTTTAACGTCAAACAGCTGATACCCTCTAGCCTATAATTATAGATATATAATCCGGATTAAATAGTTAATCGCGGAATGCTATGTCACATAACATTAGGTTCTATCATTGGTGCGTATTTGCACTGTAATCTACACTCGTATAATCGATTTTTTTAACTGACTTAAAATTGAACAAACTGCTGAAGGTACATTTGAGAGACCAATCATTTTCAAGCAAAGGAAATGGACCCTTCCATAGTAACTCTAGAATACTATAAATTACTATTGTTGTTAAAAGAGGTTTGTGACATGTTTAGGTGGCCCGTTTTTCTACCTTAATATACTTAAAAAGAACAAAGCGTACAATAGATATTTTTTTTATATATAAAGCTGTTTCAATGTTAAATGTTTTGCTCTTTAAAAGACAAAACTTTGACGTTACGGCGTTTACTGTGAGCTATGAACCGTGAAATTAATCCTCAAACAACGAAGTATTTTAGTACGATCGCGATACAAGTACGTAATTAAAATTCTTAACAACTTACAGTATAAGAACTGGATCGTTAATAATACAGTTGTTGTGATTCGAATGACTTGATTTACCCGTGATTCATATTTCCACTAAGCGCTTTGTATTGAAAATAAATACTTGTAACCCGGTGGGACGTGTGAATCTTTACTGAAGATTGATCGAGTTTAAATCCTGACTAGTATTACAGAATTTTCACGAGCTTGTAGGTGATGTAGGAAAATATCCTCAGAATTTCTACCATTTGTGTGTGTGTGGCTTGGTACTAATGGTAGATTTTGGTGCAATATCAAACCTTCTCAACAGAGGCGATGTCTAAGTCCACATGTCATTTAACGGCTGTTACTTACTGTACTTTTGTAACCTCAACTTAGCCGTTTCCTATTTTCTGGATATAAAAATAAAATGTAGAAGCATTATTGTTTATTCCATAATTTATATTAAGAAAGAATTACGTCTATTCTTGATATGTTGATGCGTGAAAAATGTGTTATCACAAATATATTATTTATAATATAAGTAGGGGTGATTAAACACGTCTTGTTTACTATTGCTATCAATATACCAGTGTTTGTTAATTAACATTTTATTAACTGTGTATTTACTGATTGTAAATAATGGTGTGACATATTTAGTCGGACAGATAAAGCACATTTCTCTATATATGAATGTGTACTGGAATATTTTCTTAAGTTGTTAGATAAGAGTTAATATAGTATTCAATGTAATAAAGCGCTTTCTGCTTTGGGAAATAATGTTCAAATATCACATTACTTGTAAGCGGCTAAGCTCCTGTTTTCGTATTGTTGGAATAAATTTTACCGTTTCTTGTTTTTCTTAATCAGATACCATTATTATTATACACTCAGCGGCACAGAATGTGGCCCAAACACATAATGTGGTTAAACATCAAAATTAAACACGAAATAGGGGTATTTTTTTTTGTACATAAAATTTAAAGGTATTAAAGTGGATATTTAGTAAAAAAAAAGTAATACCTCAATTAATTAATTTTTTATCTTAAAAATAACAAAAAACTCTAAAATTGGAAAAAAATAAACAAAAGAAAGTTTTAAAAAAAAATTACAAAAACTTACGGGACTTAAAATTAATACCGGGTATTGCCTCCTCTAGCCTTGATGACTGCCTGCATGCGATCAGGCATGGATTTAATAATGTTTTTTATGTCAACCTGGGGTATTTCTTCCCAGGCGGTTATCAAGGCGGTTTTTAAATCACTGATAGACTCTGGAGGGTTGATGCTGGATCTGATGCGTCTTTTAAGCATGTCCCATACATGTTCTATTGGATTTAAATCCGGACTTCGTGCTGGCCAGTCCAATTTTGAAATTCCTACCTCCGATATGTAGCTATTCACGCAAAATGCTGTGTGAGGTCGCGCATTATCGTGCATTAAAAGAAATTCCTGGCTTCCAATAAATTCCATGTATGGTAGAACATGTTCTTGGAGGACCTCTTCGATGTATCGCACTGCTGTTAAGCGACCTTCGATTATTGTTAACTCCGTACGTGCGTCTGAACTTATTCCTGCCCAGACCATAACAGAGCCACCATAAAAACTTACTGTTTGCCAGGTAGTGGTGGGTAAAAACCTTTCTCCTCGCCTTCTCCACACACGTTCGCGACCATCTGGATGCCTTAAGGCTACTCTGCATTCATCGGTCCACAGAACCTTAGCCCACTGCTCGTGAGTCCAATTAGCGTGTTCGCGAGCGAATTGAAGTCGAGCTACACGATGGTGTCGGAGCAGTTCTGGACCTCGTGCTGGTCTTCGGGAACGCAAGTTTTGTTCCTCCATTCTTCTTCTTATTGTTCGCTCACTTACACGGACGCCTCTTGTCGTTTGTAGACGCTGCATTATTTCACCCGCAGTAAGGAAACGATTTCTCAATATTGCGAGGATGATAAATCGGTCATCTCGAGCTGATGTGCATCTGATATTGCCACTTCCTGGTCTCCTCGTGTATAGGCCGGTCTCATCGTATCTTTTTAGGGCATATCTTAGAGTTGTACGTGGTACATTTAAAGATACAGCGATTTCACGCTGCGTTAAACCTTGACTCCGAAGTAACACAGCTTGAGCGATTTGTGCTGAACTTAAGGCCATAGTTTTCAGTTTTTAGTAAGAAAAATGACTAAAGATTAAATTAAAAATAAAACAATAAGGGTTAAATGCACGACCGTTTGAATATCGAACTTTAACTCAACTGAGTTTTGGGCGTTTTTACACTTAATAACGTTAAGTGTGACTTACGTTAAACAAATAACCTTTTTTTATAACTTTGAAACTCATAAATTAACAAAAACTAACGCTACGATACGCTGCCACTTAAAATTCTCATACGCAACATCAAAATTGCATGTTATAAGAATTTTAGAGTTTGGGCCACATTTTCTGCCGCTGAGTGTAGTTATTTTACTTGGTGGTAGGGCTTTGTGCAAGCCCGTCTGGGTAGGTACCACCCACTCATCAGTTATTCTACCGCCAAACAACAGTACTCAGTATTGTTGTGTTCCGGTCTGAAGGGTGAGTGAGCCAGTGTAACTACAGGCACAAAGGACATAACATCTTAGTTCCCAAGGTTGGTGGCACATTGACGATGTAAGGAATAGTTAATAATTTTTACAGCGTTAATGTCTATGGGCGATGGTGACCACTTGCCATCAGGTGGCCTATATGCTCGTCCGCCAACCTATACCATAAAAAGAAAAAATTATTAACTGTACGAAAAGCTGAACACTAGCATCTGTTTTTGAGTCTATTAAAGTAACAATTGTTGTTTTTTATTGTTTCAGGCTAGTTCTGATCAGCGGCAGTGTTACATCGCCGCCAACCATGTTGCGACCGGAATCGCCTCTCGCTGATCACCGCAGCCTGCTGCCGCGGCGGCTGCTGCCTGTTAAAGCTCAAATCGCTCCAGCCGATAAGAAAAAGAACCGCAGATCTCTCGAACTGAACCCTCCGTCCAACGATCATGCGCCATACGACTATCCAAAACTACTTATTTCCAAAACAACCGACTCTCTCAACACGGAATGTCCACGAAAACTTATCAATAAACAAGATTCATCGGACAGTTTGAAAAGAGCGCTCCTGTCTAAAGATGATAAGAAGTGCCCCGCCAAGGAAACGGATAAAAAGGCGGTCGTGAAACAGGATTCCAGTGAAAGCTTAAAAAAATCATTGCTGTGCCGACAAGACTCAAATGATAGTACAAAGAGAAGAGACTCCGATCCGAAATGGATGCAAAGACAGGAAGAGAGTAAAAAGAGTTTGGAAGTCAAACGCGGTGGGGATAAGAAAGGCCTACTAGAGACTGACATAGATGAGCCCTGTAAAAGGATATACGAGAGGAGAACAGGATGCGCCAGGCCCACTTTGCCCCCTGTCGCCGAGAAGGGGGTCTCGCCAAAATCTCCGAATGGGAGTCCCCAAACCCCAGGAGTTGCGGCTGTAGCCGAAGGAGTGGTTCGATGGGGAAGTGGTCTCTTATCCCCGAAAGAGGAACCCAGGTTAAGGCCTGCTAGGAGCTGGTATGGCTACGGGACGCTTCCAACAGACAGTGATAAGGTAATTAAACATAATTCATATTTAATTTTTTAATTTCAAAATTAGGATACCATTTTTTTTTACTAACTCAAAAAGATCTGAATATATATACATTAAATTATTACCAGAAGACGTGGCCTTATTTGTATTGTAGTATAATTAAGGGCCATTTTGTTTTATCTAAATTTACTCTTACATTTCTCAGAACAATTCAACTGGTGTTTCCACAAATTCTTCAACAAACACAAAATATTTAAGTTTCTGTTTAATCTAAATATTAAGCTCATTAAGAAATGTCGTTACGTTAACAGATTCTAATGTAGAAAAATATCGACATTTCATTCGTTAGAGATAGTTAAAACGTTTTATTTGAATTAAATATTTTGTTTATTACTTGAATAACTTGTTTTGTAAAATTATTTTGTACACTAAAGACATTAAACACTCGATCAATATACAAATTTTTGGCATATAAATGGCAAAAGTCGTATTTAAAAGTCGAGAACAAGGAAAAAATATTTAGTCCAAAATGTCTGGTTCGCTGCTAAAAGTTTTTCAATTAATTCGTTAAATAATTAATGTTAAAACATCTTTGGATATGTCAATTGGAATTTGGGTTATTCTGTGATAAAATATCAATTACAATTCGATCTGATCAATAGCAGGTGAGGATATACAGAAAAAATACATATATTTATCCTTGAAACCATGACTTACAATAATTCATATTAATTGATTTATACATCATTCAATGCATAGGAGGTATTATCATTTTGATTTATTCGAAAAAATCTAAGCGTACATACCCGGGTCATATCAGCAAAAAGTATCAAGCTGGTACTAATAATAAACTAACTTCTTTTCTATTAATTAATAGTCATTTAATATGTATACATATTAAATGACTATTATGATGATAATCATATATTAAACTAGCGACCAGTCCCGGTTTCGCACGGGTGCAAGTTTATTTAAGACATCACATTAGAAACTTCAAAAATTATCACCGTTTCTTTACTATATTGTCTATGCATTATGTACAAAAACCGTCTCTCGAATCACTCTATCTATTAAAATAACCGCATCAAAATCAGTTGCGTAGTTTTAAAGATTTAAGCATACAAAAAGACATAGGGACGGAGAAAGCGACTTTGTTTTATACTATGAAATGAAGGGACTTCAAATTCCCGATCAATTTATCTTTAATAAGTAATTTAATTCATTTTAGAAGCACTTGTATTAAACAGTACTTTTGTTAATGGCGTATAAAATTGTAGAAAAGAAAAATGTTTAAGTGTTGACACATGTTTCTCGCAAAACCTTGACAATTATTTTGTAATGGCACGAAAATGTATTTATAATCTACAACATGACTTCATCGTACATAGAATGGGTATAAAAAGTAAACAAAATGTAGCTGCTTAGAATATTTTTAATACTTGACTATATAAACTGCTCATATGCTATATCCATTAACTTACTATGTACTCATCGGTCTAGTGATTTGCTCATAAAGATTGCGATCTTCAGTTACCGAATCCGGCGAATGGGATTATTAAGAATATCAGCTCGAAATTAGGAATTGTTGTTTGCCTTATACCTTGAAGAGCATGCCTTTGGCCTCTATCGATGAGGATATATCATTGTTATTATACTAATTAAATTAAAAAGGAACATCTCAATAAGTGTTAAGTATAATATACACACTACACTTCTAAAGAAACGTTGTTTAAACTTTCTTCTTCTGAGGAAACGAGACCTTCCCTTAAGACATTTATTGGCTCTTTCTTGGTATATTGCTTTAATTTTTAAAATAAGTGTATATTATTTATAAACAAAAATGAAACTTTGTCAAATGAACTTAATTAACACGAGATTAATATTTTAAGAGATTATAAACATTTTTATAGCAAACGATATCTCACTTTTAGATTAGTAAAAAATTATTCTTACTAAAGTTTTTTTCCGTACTAATAGTCTCATTTCAATTTTCAATCACAATTTCAATCACTGGCTGATTGAGTCTATCGATATTTTCAATCAAGTTTCGATAATATTCCTGGGCTTCTCGAAACCCTTGAGGATATTTGTGAATAATTATATAAAACAGTATTTGAAAACATTTATTGTTCTAGCTTATATTCAAAGTGGTTAGTCAACAGTATCAGTGACTCTCAAATTCTCAATGACCAGGAACTAAATCTTTTATTACACAGTTGAATTATTGCTAATTCGGTAGATATTTCGCATTTCGATATGCAACCCAAAAATATATATCTTGAAATCTAATCAAAACGGAAATTACTCTATACAGACTATTCGAGTTAAAGTAACGAACGTATGGACAAGTTGCTAAGAAAGGCACTCAGATGTCTATGTTAGTCTATGTTAGATAGTCTATGTTCGTACACAAGATAAGCAAAGGCTGCACTTACTATTTTAAATGACTACTGGTCAACGTGTTATTACCGTGTATTTAATATATGTAAAACGTTGAAATAAACAATGAAACTGAAACCAAACTACTTGTTTAAAATCAATACATAGTACATAAATTTGAATAAGTATTATAATATTGCTGGTAACGAATGGTTACAGCTTCATAGAATCGTATTAAGTTTTCCTCGGTATTCAAAAGCGATAACAAACGAATTGGCATTCGACACCCACGACACATGTGGAGCAACTGTTCACATAATGAATAACAATATTTTCTGTCCTATTCTAGCACAAGAGTGTATTACTAAAGACAAACAAAGATATTTCAATGAGCTATTGGTTTGATTTCTTACAGGTTTTGCTTTTGTTTATTACCTCGTGAAATTAATATATATGATGTTCCTTCAAGTTTAATATAAAGTCACGAGTAGTTTTTAAAAATATCAAACCTCTTGCTTCTATTGAAAGTAGGTGTTCCACAGGGGTCAATTTTAGTTATTTTTCTTTAATTCATATAAGTCGATGACACTTATATATATTGTATAGTATATTAATTAGAATATTAAATCTTAATAGGTTTTTAATACGAAGTTTTGAATACGAATTAAAGATAAACTTGTCAAACTGACTTTCTGATTACGCAAAAACATTATATTTTATTTTTTATAATTACAATAGACAAATATTGGCACGCATATTAAAATCGTCGTTTTTATTAAATGCATCTAAAACATACATTTTCGAAATGTTCCTTAACGATCAGACTAAGAAAGATAAAATAATATTAATGGTCATATGTCATCAGTATAGAAATAGATTCAGACAATGTTAGAAAAAATCGTACTGTATAAAGTTTTCATAGTTTAATATACTACAAACTGATTACCAATTTTGTGATCGTTATGTAATAATTTATTCGAATGGTCTAATAATATATTAATAATTATATATTAATCTTTTCCTTCCTTATTAATAAAGATAACGTTGAGATTGGTAGTTCAACGTACTTTTAATTTTTTTAGTTATATTATACAGGCTGTGTTTACTTATTCATATTAATATATAATTATAGTCTTAGTCATCGAGTACTTTTTAATAAAAATCACCTGTACTTGATATAACCGGTACGACTTAATTATATTGGGTGTGTGGTATGAATACTAATTTAATTACAATTAACCAAGGTTAATACGATATCGTAGCGCTGTGCTCCTCCCACGAACTCTATGTGGGTCAGTCACCATTGTTCGCGAACAGATAAATTAACTGAGGTCACTTGCCTCGCATTTAACCCGCTTCTTACTCGTAGCTCCGTTATTTGAGCCATTTCAATCACCTAAAGGTTCCTTGTTGTTCATTTACTTTGAACGAAGACCTTTTAAGCGGCTAACAATAAAGCGAACTGGGTAAAATCATCACGTAAAAAGAGTTATGCCCTCTCTCTTTCTCTTTCTCTCTGCCTCTTTGTTTTACAACCCGTTTAATATAAAATATATTTAATTTTTTTTTTACGGAATTTTTAGTAATAATTTTATTTTTTGTAATGTTATTATTCTCAAAATATAATGTGTAACAAAAGTAAATTCGTTCCAAACGCAGTTTCAAAGACACATCTCTTCTTTGTAAAAATATGTTATGAATTTTAATTCAATAGCACTTACAACTCAAGGCCGATAATAGGGCTTTTTGTAGTCATTATTCTACGGTAACAACAATAATGTTGATTGTTGTTCCGTGTTTGGTGGTTATTAAGACTGGTACAGTCCGCAAAATTAAAATATTTGTTTAATGTTTACTATCTTCATATTCAATATGTATTTAATTAATTTGACAAAAAAAGACCTGCTGAGTTTCTTTCGCCGCTTCTTCTCAGACCAGGGTGTTTCTTTTCGAACTGGTGGTAATTTGACCATCAATAAGTAAAGAGTATAGAGTAAGAAATTTAAGTTTAAGAAAAAGTCATTGAAGTGTATCTGACTTTAGTTTTTCTAACATTTACAGTGGTGTTCAGTTTTAAGATATGTGTGTTTGTGTGCGTGCAAATTTTTTATTTACGTTTCTCATGTTACGTCATAATCGTCGTGTAACAGCTCAATCAAATTAATAGTGACTTCATGGGCGTCAAATAGAAAGTCTGTTGTGAGAGATTGAATTACAACGATGTAATCATTTTGAATTTTATATGAACGAATACTGTCAAGAGTCGAGACGGCCCAGTGGTTAGAACGCGTGCATCTTAACCGATGATTGCGGGTTCAAACCCAGGCAAGCACCGCTGTTTCATGTGCTTAATTTGTCTTTATAATTCATCTCGTGCTCAGCGGTGAAGGAAAACATCGTGAGGAAACCTGCATGTGACAAATTTCATAGAAATTCTGCCACATATGCATTCCACCAACCCAATTGGAACAGCGTGGTGGAATATGTTCCAAACCTTCTCCTCAAAGGGAGAGGAGGCCTTTACCCCAGCAGTGGGAATTTACAGGCTGTAGTTGTTGCTGTTGTTGTTGAATACTGTCAATTTCATTAATGAGTATTCTATAAAGGTTCATGTTCAATTCGAAATTAGTTTAACATCTCTAAGCAAGTAAAGCGAGCGCTAAGTCTGCGTCACGGTAGACGCTACCAACCGGCGCGGCGAGAGTGTACATCTTCTCAGATTCAGGAAGTGACTTATTCACTGAATACGGACACGGAATCGCTCGGTTCGCACTTCAATTAGCAATTCCTACTTTTTGTCTTATCAAGGAAATGCCGGGAAACGACAACGAGTCGACGACATTTAACGACGCGCGTTCGACATGCGCGGACGTGCGCTGTGTCGCACGCGTTGCCGGCGCGAGTAACTTTCGATTTTCATATGACTTATCTATTAAAGTGAAAGCGTATTAGTGTTGTGTTACGAAATAGTGAAGTGGCCAGTTTAATTTTTTTTTGTTGTTAAATGTTTTTGTATTTCGAAGTGTTTGATAATGCCGAATGACGTTCGACGTACGAGGGTGAGATGTTTACTGTGTAACAGTCTTAATGCATTTTTTTATATTGATTTTATTGAATATAATAGACTATAAGGTACACATAAAAAATATATAAATCGAAAAACACGTGCAGGTACATACATATGTGTAACTAAAATGCATGAAAACTATTAATTAATTCAAATATTTGAATCATTCATAGTAAAATTGTGTCTGACCATTACAGCTGTTCACTAAAAGAACTATGATTTTTATTATAACACTAGTTATTCATCCTGACTCGCATGACTACTTGACATTTTTAAATATTGTTAAATTTTTATACTAAATAAATCAAAAAATATATACTTTACTTTCTTTTAATACTATAGAAGACTATATTTCGCATTTCTCTTAATTATTGTACTCGTACATGTCTTTCATATTCTTGAGCTATATAAAGGGACCAATTTTACTGGTTAGCACACATGAGTCTAACAGTGAAAGTAGGAAGGTACTTCCTAAATTCTCCCTTTATTTGGTAATGCTTTACCATTAATTCTTTAACTTGCCTGTGATCTGTGTGATGATTGATAGCACACCTTGGGAATGAATGAATCGATCTTCCTGGCTATTTCTATTCATATTCAATATTTCATTAATTTTACACAAAAAAAGTAACCGCTAAGTTACATTCGTCGGTTCTTCTCAGGTCAGGTATCTTTCCGAATTGATGGTAGTGTTTGATTTGACTATCAATTAGTGAGTGCAATGTTTCCCTATTGAATAAAATAATTTAAGTTTGTGTGGCTGATGTGGCTTGTGATCAATCCCTCGATCTCCAACCTCATAAGCAAGTAGACTAGCGAGTTACTATGACTTAATATAAACGTGATAATAATTTTCTAGATTATTTCATCGAATGCCAAACGAGAACAAGTAACAAGTTTATATAATAATATATTCGAAAGACGACGTTTTATCAAAGACTACAAACTTAAATTCGTCCTGATATGAATATATTTGAATAGAAATGACATGCTACACGTGTGGATTGAAAACATCTCAGCGCAAAAACAAGTTACAAAGCGTATCTGTACAGATTTTTATTTAGTAATATAATTCTGTTAAAAACAATATACAATACATTCTAAGACTCTTAAACGTATGATTAACTTTGACGACCTCCATGGTCGAGTGGTGTGTGTGCCGGATTTCATGGATACGCCACTCTGAGGTCCCGGGTTCGATTCCCGGCCGAGTCGATGTAGATTACCATTAGTTTTCTGTTGTCTTGGGTCTGGGTATTTGTGGTACCGTCGTTACTTCTGATTTTCCATAACACAAGTGCTTCAGCTACTTACATTGGGATCAGAGTAATGTGTGATGTTGTCTCATATTTATTTATTTATTATTTATAACTAGTAGGCGTCCGCAGCTTAGCTCGCGTTGTAAGGTGTTTTGTTTTCATGTGTTTGGCAAAAAAGTAGCCCATGCTCTTTCTTGGAGCTCAACTTTGCTTCGTACTAAATTTCATCAAATTCGTTTCAACGGTTTGTTGGTGAAAGAGCGACAGGCAGACAGATGAACAGAGTTGCTTTCACATTTATAATATTAATAAAGATTACAAAAAAAATTATGCAGTGTTCATGGATTTATTTCCATTTGCTGTGGCGTCATTTTAATTAATGTTTTTAAGAATTGCAATGATACGGAAATTACCATCTTTGTTAACAAGAATTTTTGATCAAACAAAAGACCAACTGTCTACACTTTTTCTGAGGTACGGAAGTGTTATACTCTTGACTTCCTTCTCTGGTTTGCTAATGTAACTTCAAATACCCAGTAACCCGAGGCGTCAGTCTCACACGCTAACCATTAGATCAAGAATTATATTATATAACTATTGAGTAACATTCTTCTCTTAAAGTAGTAAATTACAGTAAACTGTAATTTAAGCTGACTGTTTGTTGTTTTGCCATGGTGTTACGTGGTCAACTTCGTCCTTGATAACCAACGCTTTGAAAAATATTAAAAACTTCTAATACTAGCAATGACCATAGGGGTCGATTGAATCCGAGTACGATTGACGACCTCTGTGGTCGACTAGTGTGTACACCGGTTTTCATGGGTATGCCGCTCCATGGTATCGGGTTCGATTCCCAGCCAAATCGATGTAGAAAAAATTCATTAGGTTTCTATGTTGTCTTGGGTCTGGGTGATTGTTGTACCGTCGTCACATTTTCCATACAACAAAAGTGTGTTAGCTACTTACATTGGTATCAGAGTAGTGTATGTGATGTTGTTTAATATTTATTTATTATTATTTATAACCATAGGGGTATCATGTTATAACCCTTGCATAACGTTATAGGCATAACTGCACTGGTTCGCTTACTATGAATGCTTGATATGCGGGTTCCCATCTCGTCGGACATGTACCATCGGGAATGGTCATAATATTCATTCACGCAAGTATTATTTAGCACGGAATGATATGTTGAAAAATATGACTCTTGGTTTAGTAATATTTATTGTACAGTATCTTGGCAAACATCTCTTACCCAAGGAAGGATGTATTAATTGTGCAAAACTTAGTGTTATAAGTTTGTTTTCTTCGCGCTCTGATGACTTCGTAGAAGTTAGTGCTTTGTTAAATGTTGTAAAGATCTTAATGTGTCAGAATTTGATTAATTTTCTTTGGTGGTTGAGCTCCTTGTTGTGTAATTATTTTGAAAGTGTTTTTAAAATTAGCGTTAGTTCGAATTAACATTCAAAAATTGCAATATAACGGATTTTTTTTATGTTTAAGACTAACAGTGTCAGACTACTTTAGCGGTTTCAATACAAATATTTGCCCGTTCATGACAAGACAAGTGACAGCGTTATTTGGTAATTTGAGTTCTTTGCGAAAATGAAGGGGAATACAATCAAATAAGTCTTACTACTTAATTTATGCATAAAGGCAAACACGCTTCAGTAAAGTGCAGACATCAATTACTATCAAAATGTTGTAAATACAGGTTTGAATTATCTATACTAATAGTATAAGCAAGTAACTCTATCTGTCTATCTCTTTTACTCTTTGATAGACAAACCATTGAACCGAATTTAATGAAAAATGGTAGGACATATACTTCTTTCTGCTTAACTGCCGAACAACCCATTAAACGCGAACGAAGCGGCAGGCGACACCTGAAAACTAAACTAAAAAAATTGTTTAATGACAGTTCGTTATATGCCAGCGATATCTATCTATTAAAGAACGATACTGATTCTTATATAATATTATAAATGTGAAAGTGTGTTTGTAACGTCTCAACCACAATCGTTCATCACGAAATTTTCCCTACACATTAGCGGTACGAAAAAGATCATACAGTGTGTACTTAATACTTATCACTAACAAGCGGGAGAAGCCGCTGACGAAAGTAGTATAATAAGCTTCGACCCACGACACCCACCCATAAGACGCTGCTCCAATACATGCAGGCAGGTTGCATGCAGGTTTCCTCACGATGTTTTCCTTCACCGTCGATCACGAGATTAATTATGAACACAAATCAAGCACATGAAATATAAATGGTTCTTGCCCGAGTTTGAACCCACCATCATCGGTTACGCATTCTAACCACTGAGCCATCTCGGCTCTTTGTGATGTGATGTGTTAATTGATTGAAATAAAAAAAAACGAATTCGTCGAAACAAAAACATTAGTTATAAAAGGGTCAAGGATACTTGTAAAAATTCCATGAATATCAGGGGTTATCAACCATTGTTGAAGTAATTAGGATGAAACAATTCCATTCGTATGTCCTCCATCAATATGACTGTAAATAAACAATTTTTTTTTCATACGGATAACTTGTTTCGATACTGAGATAAAGATATTTGTCAGATTCATTTGAGCAGGAAAGTTTATCAAATAAATCAAATTAAATTTGCTTTAACAGTTTTTACAGAACGAAGTATAACATTTTTTATTTCAAGTTGATAATACGTACTATTGTTTTCGTTATCTTTTGCTTACAAATTGTATATTTTAGAATGATATCATGTATAATTGTGATGACGTCACTTTTTTATCTTCTATAAATCGAACATACCAGACGACATTGTATATTTAAAGCAGATATTTCGTTTGACCGCATATACTTTACTAGAGCTATATAAATATACTATACGTTAGAAATTAGTTTTCTAATGTGTGCACAACAAGCTACACAACCGAAATAGCGAGTGGTTTGAACGCACGCATCTTAACCGATGATTACGGGTTCGAACCCAAGGCAGGCAACACTGAATATACATGTGCCTAACTTGAGTTTTATAATTCATCTCGTGCTCGGCATCGTCTAAGCAACTTGATATTATCTTTCATAATATTCGTCTTTCATAACCTTTCTTTTGAATAGTTTTTTTGGCAAAAATCGCATTAAAATCCGTTGCGTAGTTGACCAAGATCTAAGTGTACAAACGGCGGTAAGCTACTTTGTTTTTTACTTTTTAGATGTTCTGCCACTGAACCCTAAAATGAAAGTAGCGCGCCAGTAATTCATTGTTATGATATCTTCTTAAATATTCCTTTTTAACAAAACAAGAGAATATTTTACTGCTAGTCTGTTTTAATGGAATGACTTAATGTGTGTATTTGAATATGTATATTTTAGAAAGGCAAATAAACCACTTAGTGATTAGTTACATTCACCCATAGACACTTCTACTACTACATTGTAAAAGCACTACCCTCTTTTGGCTTTCTCATCCTCAACAACAGCCTGTAAATTCCCACTGCTGGGCTAAAGGCCTCCTCTCCCTTTGAGGAGAAGGTTTGGAACATATTCCACCACGCTGTTCCAATGCGGGTTGGTGGAATGCACATGTGGCAGAATTTCTATAAAATTTGTCACATGTAGGTTTCCTTACGATGTTTTCCTTCACCGCTGAGCACGAGAAGAATTATAAAGACAAATTAAGCACATGAATCAGCTGTGCTTGCCTGGGTTTGAAACCGCAATTATCGGTTAAGATGCACGCGTTCTAACCACTGGGCTATCTCGACTCTCATCCTCAAAGTTAGGCAATTTTGTTGGGTGGTGTATTAAAAAAAGTATGCCCTGTACTATACAACTTCCAGCCGTAGGTCGGTTATCATCAACTTTTGAAATACTTGATATTTAAAAAAAAAAAGTTTACTATGATCTTCGCTCCCAGCCAGACACTGATTTCATATATAGAGCAAAAGGGAACCAGCCTTAGCCTCTATACATAAACACCCCTATCACCTTCCATATATCAATTTATCATGGTAATACTTCGAGTTCCCAATAACCCTGAATGTTCCCGTTCCCTTATCCTCTCTCTATTTACATTGTAAAGATGCCGACAGCGACAGGCACGATTTCGAAGGTTTTTGTTTGCTACTATAATTGCTATACCGCAGAGTATTGCATTGTTGTATCCTCCCCACCGGTAGCAGTAGATATATGGATATAGAATCTTATTTTTTCGCTGGTATAAATAACATGTTACGTGTTTCGGGGCCTTTCAGGCAGATACACTGACACGCCGGAGTCTAAGAAGCTTGGCGTGCCCTAGTAAATTGGAATACCTATTAAAAAACTAGAAGCACTTTCTCCGTTACGGATCGCTTTCGTATATTACCGTATGTATATGGGCAGATCTTCTTATATCTCAGATATCTTGAGCAGAATTAGCCGCCGCGTGTAAGCAAAAAAGATTTCTATGATCCAAAACTCGATTACTAGATATAAGGTCTCCTATCTTGTGTTGCCCGGGTTTTTTGCAAGGCTAAATCCAGGATTAAAACTGGTCTATGTAGAATATGTAGATGTGTGAGATATCTATTCGATATGTACAGGCCTGGCACTGAAGGACACACAAAAGTGAACCCAGAAGTACCTTTAAATATTGAATTACGATCTGGTAATACATGTTTATAAATGTACTGTCTTATAACTAAAAATTACTCTGATTTATCACAATCTATGGAAAAATTATGCGTTTGATTATGATACACAGTTTTTCGACAGTTTACAATTTCGTGAGGTATTTATTTTACAATTTTTCCAATTAGGATACGTGGAGATTGGTTTGTTCGTTAATCTGCTACAGTTACTACTAAAAAAATGTCAAACAAAATATAAATCGATTTATAATGCATGTCTTTTGTGTCAACAACTGATAACACGTGCTCTTGCTATTGGTCGGCGATAAGTCGTGACGTATAGGTATGTGTGTTTAAAATGTATTTCCAACGCTTATTAGGATTTTATAGCGGACTAGCCGTGCCCCGACTTTGTGCGCGTTTGAATATAATAAAAAGTTATTGTTGTAGCCTAAGTTACTGTAGCCTAATTCTAAGTTATTACTTATTAGATCAGCTATCTGCCAGTGAATGAACCGTTAAAATCGGTCCAGCCGTTTTGAGTTAAGGCGTAACAAACAAAAAGACAAAATTAAAAAAAAAAGCATTTAGTAAAAAGCGATTCTATAATATTACAGAGTGACACTCCCAATTTTATTATACGTAGATTGAGTAAATATTTTCTTTAATTTGTACTATAAGCGTACTGACTAGCGCACCATTTGGTAGTAAGTGGTCACCAGCGTCACCCCCTTTAGTAAAAGTAATAAAATGATTTAGAAGTGACTTATGGGTTGCACCTTCCCAATAAGAGATGATCAATCATTGGTCATCCCACTTAAGCATTTGACTAGGCTATTTGACTATATATTTCTATTATAAGTATATTTTTTTTAATAAAAAAACTGTTCTTTTTTAAAAATACATGTTTGTTGCTAAGAAACTTAATTATATATTTAGTGGAATAATATAAAGTATATTTTCTCACGATATCACAAAAAACATAAGTAGGTAGATTACCTGAATCGTCTAAGATAATAACTATTCATATAGAAATTAACCGTAGGTAATAATCATACACGAAAAGAAACGTCCATTCTATTGCCGCTTTCTTGTTTCCTAATGAACAAAAGTTCTCAAGAAATGTAATACAATTGTATTCTTGAATTCATCAACTTAAGCACTATTTATACTTCGAATAAAATTCTTCTTCAGTCATTGTTTGTTCTATATTAAATAATAAAATAAATTATATGTAAATTTATTAACTGCTCGATATGCGCACGCGTCGAAATTCAGTCGCTAGAATCCGCTTTATAATGATCGGAATTCTCCATTAGGGAGTATTCCCAAAAGCGAAAAAGCTTACAATAATTTTATGAAAAACATTCGTTTAAATATTCCTTTTTTGTATATTTGGTCATTGCCCATAAAGAAGTACCAGTTTTAATTATTGATTATTAATTAAGTTAATAAATAAAATCTTAACATATCTACATATCAAACAATGATAAACCATTTATATGAATTGTAAATATACGATATACGAATATAATATACGAGAAACGACGAGAATATTTTTAATTATAAATAAAAAATGTAACAAAAAACCGACTTCAAATAAAACACTATTTATAATAGAATATGCATTAAAAAGTAATAAAAAGAATTGAGTATTCAACAAATTTTTTAGAGTCTTCCTAAGTGAAATGAAAAATATTAGAATACTTAAAAGTCGAATTACGGTTATATAACGTAGTTATAGTTATTGTTAGATTTGGAGCCAGTGTCATTAAATGGGACCACACAGAAAGCACTACTTTTCAAACAAAAAAAAACTATCAAAATCGGTCCACCCAGTGAAAAGTTATGAGGAAACAAACATAAAAAAATACAGACGAATTGATAACCTCCTCCTTTTTGAAGTCGTTTGAAAATTGCTCTTTGCATATCTTTATATTTATTAAAAAAAAGTATTATGTAAATTATGTTTCTTATTTTAGTCTATCTACTTACGCTGCCTGAAATTGTGTATTATTATAATCTAGTTTTGAGTTTGTATTTATATTGTTTTTATTGACCGAACTAGATATGTCTGCTACAAAAAATGAATAAATAAACGATTAAATTAATGGCAGTGTACGAATTTTGAACTTAATATATTCTAAACATGTTTTATAGACGATCGACCGATGTATTCGCTCACGTCAGCACTTAAATAAATAATACAATGAGTACATAAAGATTACTGACTCGGTGCACGCGTACCGTCGTTTAAATATTTTATAACAATAAAGATGTGAAGGTACAGTCCTCTTCAGATATACGTTTATTTTTAATTGTATTAAAATTGTTTCGATATAATATTTTATATATATTTTTTACAAGTCAACCGTAAACTAAACTGTAGTTGTAGTGGTATACATATAGAAGATTTTCAGCTGATACATATCGACGAATCCTGACGAAGTCTCTTCTTTATTACTAAGTTCTTAATTGGGCTCCCAACGTCCGATAGAGTATTTTAAGACACAGACGCTCTCGCAGTTTGACAGGTGGACGTGCCACTTGATGGTATGAGGTCTTCACCACCCATAGACATTACTTACTCTCTGGCTCACTTAGGTGAGTGAGACAAAACATAACAATACTGTACTGGAAATTGTTGGTAGAATATCTGACGAGTGAGTTGGCTTTCCCTGGCGGATTTGCATAAAGCCCTTCCACCACGTTAAGCTATTATCGTTTTGAAAATATAGACGGCCCCAACTCATATAATTCAACAGGACGGCAATCCATCATGACTAGATAGTGATCAGGCGCAGATCCAACAGCCTTGCATGCTTTAATTTAATCGAAAGAAAACTATACAACATACATTGCGTCTGTGTGTGAAATTACGCAACGTAACCCTCGGTTTCAGAGAGCTTTTCGACAAAAATTGTTTCTCAGGGTTATTTTAGTATGACCTTACCCTGTTGCTCACAAAGCGAATCAAATACATTTATAAGTAAGAGTTAACTTAAGTAATTCTAATTCGCTATTGAAATGGGTGCAAATTTTATTTTATAACAGTTATATTTCATACTAAATGGTATCGTTTAAGGCTCTAAAGTAAAATGCATTTGGTAATTTGAACAACGTTGACTAAATTAGTTCTGTTAATCAATATGTTACGTACCTTGTGTTTATTGACTCTTTAACAGTCCAAATTCGATCACGGCAATCAATTGTTTCGTTAGAATAACTGTTGACAGGGCGTGGGTTGAATCTGGGTCACATTAACGGGCTAAACAAAGCTTTTCCAGTAATTATTTCATCCAACATCCACGCCAACCGATTAATACCATCCCTAGGAAGTAATCGGATTCTTGTTTTGACAGTTTAAATTGTCATTATATTTGTATAGTAAAGTTTTGAAGACGACTGTACACTTTTTATCATGTGGTCGTAGTTTCACGTGCTCGAGCTATTGTTTGAGTTTTCAATTTAATTTTGTATTACAATAATTGGTACGGTATTCTGATGTATGTGAAGATTAGCCTTGAAATTTCTATTCATCTAAATATGGAATCAATATAATTTTTTTTTTATACCGTGTATTCATATTCAATAAATAAATAAATAAATATGTATTAAATATTGGACACCATCAGATACATTACACTGATTCCAATGTAAGTAGCTAAAGCACTTGTGTTATGGAATACCAGAAGTAACGACGTTACCACAAATAGCCGGACCTAAGACAACATAGAAAACTAATGTACTTTTTCTACATCGACTCGGCCGGGAATCGACCTAGAACCTTGGAGTGGCGTACCCATGAAAACAGATGTACAAACCACTCGACTACGGTAGTCAATATTTCTGCATTCGTGGTCTCCCCGCTATTGTTTCATCTTTTTCTATTATAAGAATTTACGTAATTCTGTTTCGCTTGAAATCATTTTCAATTTCATTGTTTTACCCGTTCAAATGTTTCAACGATATAGTATGTAGCTACAACTATTTATTTATAGAAACTTCTATTTATCCTTGAATTAAATAAATGTAACATAAATTTATAACAAAAGACAATTCTATACAGTTGACATCGCTTAACAAGAGAATGATATAAAGTTATAGTACGACACAACTTATATGTAGCATCGGCAAATTCAATAAAACCGATTACTGCTGATTTATACAACCAATAGAAATAGCTTCCTATCGCACCATTCGACGCTATTCGTCGCTATTGATTCTTGCGTCAGTTCAACGTGTCAAATTTACGAATATATATTAGGTCAATATTACAAGTTATTACGTATGTATAAAGATCATATTCACATCGGAAAATAAATATTGATAATTTGGGCTAGCGTACTTAATTCGGATGTGATCGGTTTTACGAATTTTGTCGATGCTACATCTAAGTTGTGTCGTACTGTACATTTATATCTTCGGTTGACTGAAGATCTTAGAACTGTCACCGGCAGAACGGTTCGTCTCATATAAACCGTAATAAGGTTTCATTGTTAATTGAAAACGTGTTTATAAAATAGAATTCGTATTTCTAATATTAAATAAACTCAAAATTAAATAAACTCAAAATTAAATAAACCTACTTTTATAAAAGTAGCTGTTTCTGATCGAGATTAATGACACAAGATGTAAGTTTCTTGTGGAAGGTTTTTATAGCACCAGTAGCACACATGACCTGGCTCGTGTACCTTTATATGTATAAATAGTATTTTAAACCGACTTTTACAAAAAGGAGTAAAAATTTAAATGTATTGCATTGTCGATAGCAACTAGTACCACATTAATTTGTAAAAGTTTATATTGTTTAAATGGTAAAAAATAAAAATACATTTATATCTAGTCTATAAATTGCAATGTTTTGTCTATGCTATTTGGTAAGCCAGTATTGCGCATAGCCTCAATTTACCTCGGTCACGGCACACTATCTGTGTAATCTAGCCCCAATTTCATCTTCCTAAATGATGAGTTTTAACGTTGTAAGAACTGTCTTTACTCCTAAACAGAAGGTACATAATATACTAATACCAATTTCCGTATTTATGACATAAAAAAATTCTGTTTGATTTTTTTCTTAATGTTGCCATTTTTGGTGATGTATTTTAAAAGTTATTTCTGTGCAGTTTCATACCTAACTGGCGCCAATTGTATGTTTTTTTTTTTAAATATGCACATCGTTTATATTCAGTCATTCAGTAAAGGTGGAACTTTATCAACTTCTTCTGCAATATTTTATGTTGCAGAAGAAGTTGATAAAGTTGATGATATTTACTAATAAAATCAAAATATACTTTATTTAAGTAAACTTTCTCAAGCTCTTTTGATCGTCATTTTACAGAATGACATAAAAAGTAAAGCTACTGAGTTCGGATTGTAGACTACCGATGAGAATGAATAAAGTCACATATAAGATATATCTATATTTTTTAATATCTATTAAAACAAATTCAATAAAGTCAGTAAGATTGATTGGTAGACAAGTCTAAGTTATTACAATAAATATATATATATAACTATATTTAAGTTTCTAATACCCATTAAAACAATGTTGTTGTAAGTAACGATTCATACGCACTTCGTAGAAGTTTGAGCTAACATTTGTTACGATAGTAACTCTGCTTTGATTCGACTGACTCATGCTCTCTGTTTGCTTTGATAACTCGAGGAAAAGCCCTGAAACTCCAATTTAAATCTGCTTTCATTCAAAATAATAACATAATGTTTAGCTGCATCTTAATTTCTGGGAATTTTTGAGTTTATAAGCCGAAGGGTCCTTTTCTAATAAACTCATCTCATACCAAAAATAAGACGTCGGTGTGTTGTTTGGTTGCTGCGCCAATAAACAGATGAACCAACATATTTAGTGGCAATTATAATATTGAAATAAGGACAAAGAATTAAATATAAATTTATATTTATAATATTCTTAGTAGACTTACTCAGACAGACTGGAGCAAACATCTACGTACTCTTTAAGTAGGTACCATTGATGAATAATAGTAATAATCTTCACTTGATGGTAGAGCTTTAATCAAGCCTTCTGGGTAGGTACCATCCACTCATCATTTTGTATTTTACTGCCAAACAGTAATAATTAATATTGGTGTGCCAGTGTAACAAGAGGTACAAATTACATTACATCTCTGCTCCCGAAGTTGGAATCGTGGATGCTTAAAATAGTTAAAATTTGATTTGTCTGGGCAGTGATGACCACTACCATACGCTGACCTAATTGTTCACTGGTGCCATAAAAAATGGAAGCTCTCAAAGAAACAATAATATTTATAAACCAATATAAAATATCGAATCTTTAAATATTTAATTCTCGGATAAAAGAATATAGGTAATGCTAAATTTTGTTAGAAGGCAACTTGCCAAAAAATAATGTTGACTTGACTCTCCAACTGACTGCCGCAATAGTTTATCTACGTAAGTATTTCGTCTATTTGTTATCAAATTATCCTACTTATTTTCGTTTATTTCTGTATTCATTTTTTGTTCTGTAAGATTAAATAGTGAACTTCCTCCTTTGGGAATCAGCGGCGGTTCATATTTCGACCAGAGGATAGGAAATGCGATTCAACGGGGAAATTCACATTCTTGTTATTGTTCCAAATATTCGTGATTTGTACAATAGTTGTTTTTGATTTGAATGTACTTATTTAAATCATCAATGTTAATTTAGAATCTTATGTCTATAAAATTTAGTAGTGACTACATTTTCCAAATTAATATAAAGGAGCCAGCAGTTCACACAATGACATATCCCAATATTAATATAATTCAGAGACACCTATTTAAAAAAAAGGAAGTTTTTATTGCTAATGTATTACCTCGAGACCCTATCTATGTGACACAGTTCCAATATCTCCTATACTCTTGAAATATTTGAGTGTCACAAATTATCAAAAATAATCAAAAAGTGTTGGGATATAAACTTCATTTTACCCGTGCGAAGCTAATGGTGACTAGTTTCAAATTACGTACCTTTTATAAATATCATTTCGAACATTTGGGAATCAAAAACAAATCTTTCCTTTTATGTAATTAATCGTTAAAATTTATTTTTTATTAAATTGATTGACCGATAAACAAATCGATAATGCTATAAATATACTTTCTTCATTGCACAGTGCGCGATATATTATCCTCAATTACTTGTATTTATTTATTATATATGTAAAATTACATTTGCAGTATACATACAAAGCATTTTCAAATTAATTAACACTGTCATGACAATAACAAAATATTTCATACGCATATCAATTATAAATGTACATAGTACCTCTAGACATATAGATTTAAAGTATCATAAATAAATTTTACAAACTATGTAAATTAATTTTTAATTAATATCACTGTCATAATAGAAGTCACTCAAGTAGTATCGAAACCTAAAACGCAAATGAATTTGCGAGCGAAAACTACATCCATATATAGATATTTATATTTTGGTAAAATTAAGGGGCATAGAACAGGAACTGGAATATATGTAGATATACAGAGATAGAGAAGTAAATGAAAGTCAAATATAAGGTGACACAAAGAAAAAAATAATCTTAATATGCCTTTAACTTAACATATAAAAATATATGTATATGTCTAGTTCTTAATGTTAAAATGTACTTAGTAACACTAGTACCATGCTAGTGTTACTAAGACGATTTGTTTATTTTTTATTTTATCACTTTAACAATTGTTAATTCAAGACGGGTTTATTCGTTAACGCGTTATTTTGTCCTCTAAAAGGAGTCGTTAGCCTTTACTTAATTACAAACATTAACAGAAGAATGATAAATATCATCCAAATTATGCCTTAAGCGTTTTACACATATCCAGTTAGAAACCATAACTAAATAATTGTACATGCATATAATGACCAGTGGTTAAAACGCGTACATCTTCGGTTTAAAGACATTTATTTCTCATAAAGAACACAAAAGTTCACTTATAATAAGAAATTATAATTATTTTTCCTGAGGGTACATTTAAAAGTCTGCCTTATGAATTATATACACTGAGGTAAAATGTTGCGGGTAGTTATAGTACACAAAAATGTTAAGGTAGGGGTTACATTAGCTTATAAATTATTTTGCACATATTCCATTACACGTTTTTTGAATATAGGAAAACTCTTGCTATTAATGATTAAATCTGATAATTTATTATAAATTTGAACTCCTTCAAATAAAATGTTTTTCTTTCCATAGTTGGTTCTGGTTTTTGGAAGTTCTAGTTTATTACGTTTCCTAGTGTGGTATGTATGTGTTTTTTTATGAAAGTGTAATTGTGAATGTGTTTTATTTGTTATTATTTTTCTAATCAACATGCAGGTTTTCAAAGTGTATAATTGATTTAAATTAAGAAATTTTGTTTTTTTGTATAATTCAGCGGATGGCGTCATATAATCATATTTGTAAAGAACTTTAATAACTTTATTTTGTAAAATTTGTAATGGCTTTACGTTAGACTTCGCAGCAGTTCCCCATATTTCAACTTAACCGATGCTTTCGGATTCAAACCCAGGCAAGGACCACTGTATATGTATATGTGCTTCATATGTGTTTATAATTCATCTCGTACTCGGCGGTGAAGGAATACATCGTGAGGATCCTGCATGTGTCTAATTTCATCGAAATTCTGCCACACGTCCATTCCACCAACCCGGCCCAGCTGTGGGAAATATTATAACTTATGAATAATACTACAATTTGTACGTACTTAACTTATTCTATGAGTACAAGCATCTGAACTAGGCCGAGCCTCTGCCTCAGATGTTAGAGCTTCCCAGTTTCATCTTTTTTTAAATTACAACTTTACATTCCATTAATTTTGTGTGTATCGATAAAGTATTCTATAATACCTTTAAGGACGCGTGGGACGTTTAAATAAAAACTGGTATAAAATAACATATCGTCGAACCCTACTAAACTGATCTTATAAAGGTGAAAATGATTATTTGTTACGCTTGTCTTAACTACTCTATTAATTATCAAAAAAATGCCAAGGGTATGGAAAATGATATAACTATGAGGATTGTAACTGTATGCTTATTTAGCTTTAAATAAATATTGAAGTCAAGTTAAGGTGATGAATTCCTATAAATAAATGTAACTGTTAAAATTTATAATACTTAATCTGTCGAATATTACTAAAAATATATTAAACAGCGTATATCAGAAAAAAATACATACAGCACGATGCCTTGGGGAACACCCTAGCTTAGAGTACTCGTATTTAAGCGAAGTTCACTCAACTGTATACACTGCGAGCGTGCACGAAGATAAGAATCGAAGCTACACTACACTAAACTACACTAAGCCCAAATAGGATTTAGTACAGTATTAAAGTTTTTTATTATTATATTAGTTGACTAAAAAGAGTGGCCCTTGCGACATAAGTGTAGCACAACCAAAGCGCCGTTAATCCGGGATATTATTGTAATGTCCCGTGTTATTGAACTGTTGTAACAGCCTGTAAATTTCCCACTGCTGGGCTAAAGCCTCGCTCTCTTCGAGGAGATGGTTAGGAGTATATTCCACCACGCTGCTCCAATGCGGGTTGGCGCATTCATATGTGAGTAAAAGCCAATGGTGCTTACCTAGGTTTGAACACAAAATTATCGGTTAAGATGCACGCTTACTTACCACTGGGCCATTTTCTCTCTGACACTTTAGCTCATTCACTCTTCAAATGGGAACGTAATGGCTTTATGTATTCCTGTTTGTAGGTAGAATATGAAAGGATGTACATACCCAGATGGCTTTCCACAAAGTCCTACCTAAAGTACCTACTAAGTTACCTAAGTAACGTTTACATTGCGTATTTAGTTAATTTTAAATTATATGCAGTTTATAAAAACTTTTAAATTCCTAAGTAACACTCGAACCTTACATAATAAATGGCCTGCTCAATGGTCATGCATTTTTATCTACATTAAAAGTTCATACATCCAAACTGTACAACGTAATACCAGACTATAGTCTGGATTTACTATGCGACCTCTATGATAGAATGTCGATGCTTAAAACAAAAGGTGTCATATTATACTGATGACATAAATCAATACTTGTATTATAAAATAAACGTATTTTACCGACGATGTGAATATAAATTACGTTAAATTAATTTAATCTTATCACTTATTTCATGACGGATGAGCGGATGGTTTCCGGTTTGCAAAAGTAAGCGCGAAATGTTTAATTATACAGAAATAATATTTGTAAACGCTTACAAGAGCAGTTCGTGTATTCGTTGCCTTGTCAAATTGGACTGCAAGGGTCTATTGATAAGGAGAGTGTGACTTAGCCATTTAGTGATGTGAGGGAAAATTAAGCAGTGAATGGTTTGCGTATTTCAGTTTATACCTTTGTAATCAACACCGTGTCTGCCAAATTTTTTCACGTCATGTTACCATAATTCGTCATTGTCTCAGGACCTTTATATAAACTGTTGAGAAAGTGAAAAATTTACGGTCCTAATTGGATTTACGGGTAAATCGCCGTTTCAACTTTTTCAATACACATCTATGCGACTAGCAAACTATTTATCACGACTGACATTACTATGATTCATTGTTGACAATAAGAAAATTACGTAACGTAATAAAGGTTTTCCAAGTGATTTTGACTGTATAACTGTAATATTCAGTGTATTAAAGTTATATTATTACACTATTTTCATATTAAATATATGTAAATGAATAGTTTGACAAAAATCTATATACATAAGACCCGCTGAGTTTATTTCGCCGTATTGTAAAGCACACCAACTCTTGTTTATTTTCCTCACGACACTGTTGTTTCTTTTTGTTTTAAATCCAGTCATTAATTTGCTTAGGACTTTATCCAAGTCCAATGCTCTTACGATGTCAAATTACGTTCGGTTTAGTTGTGACGAGGCAACTGACAGATTTAGTTACTTTCTCATTTTTAATTTTACTATAGATAAAAATTGTTATCGCCCGCGGCTTTGACGGCAAGTGAAGGCGCAGTTTTGTATTTGTTGAATGCAATTATTTTTTTGAAATACAAATACTAAATCTAGTTTAATTTTACGGATAATTTGACTTTCAGATTGTATAGTATAATTTGGTTATTAAAATATAATTCAAGTCTCTCCGTTATTATTTACGATTTTCTCGATAAAACAGATCGATCGGATTTTATAAATTGTTCTAATCATCTAAACTATGTGTTGTGTTCAGAAATAGTCTTAATACTTGGATTATTTAATTAAAACATTGCATTTACATGCAACGAATTATTTTGACGTCTTTTTATATACGTATTATAATATGATGTATGTTATATGAAAAGTAAATGATAAGCCATTAGCTGTTTAATGTTATTTACTTTACCCGAGTAACCGCCTGGCCACGAGAAATTCGCGGACTCGAATATTCGCGCGAAATTTCGCGTCGGCGAATTTCCCGTGGCCAGGCGGTAGTCTGGTTTTCATCTAGTGGTTTCGCTTGGTTGTAAGTTAACAATCTTCATTGAAATTGATATTCCAACTGAACAAATTATCTAACTGTAAACCATTCTTTACACTATTGTATATGTTATGATACATTTGAGATGAGCTCTCAAATGTTATGCCCCGGTTCACTTGCTCATACAACCGGAACTACAAGAAGTATCGGTGTATTGACCTTGAGTGAAAAAAGAGATTGTTGAAGGTTATTTTTTAATGATAATTATGTACTAATGAGTTGTCTTCTTTGTGTTTAGATGGGAGCAGGCGCGAACGGGCCTGGTGGTCGGCGAGCGCTTGAGCTCATCCTTAGCGGCGGTCTCAAGTCGTTAGCGAGACCTGCGAAGCCTGTTAGGAGAGCTGCTTCCAGAGATTCAGTGTTGTCGCAACCCCAACCACTGTTAGAAGGTACAATCAAAATTACTTATTTTATTTAAATAAAACTAGTTATTACGGATTTTAATCGCGTATATTAATTATTTTGGACATCCCGACGTTTCGATTGCGATGCGATTAAAATCCGTAATAACTAGTTTTATTTAAATGTGTAATAATCGCGAAAATTTAAGACAACATTACTTATTTTATATTATGTGAATTGAATGGTAATCTCAAGAAAGATGTTTTGGATACTATCTGACGTTTTATGTTGAATTGTCAATGCCGCCTCAAAATTTTGACCTCAGATCAGGAGCGGAGGCTGCACTGTTATCTTAAAAATTATATGTATCATAAATTTGAATTAAGTTTATATTATTTATTATGGCTAGCTGAAGAAGCAGATTCAGAGCTCATCTCTTCGAATCGAATCAAATTTGGATTAATTTCTTAAGAGGAAGTGGTAAGTGGTAAGAAGTTTGAACCGTTGATGACGTTAAACGTGATTTCCAAATACGAAAGATGTAAAAAATTGACGTCCGAACTTTGATCTTTAATGATGCAAGATTGATTGTACCGCAATACTTTGTCTTACATAAAAACACTGGTTTTTGTTTCTGTATAAATAAATAATATTGAAAATAGAAACCTATTTTATGGAACTTGACCTATGCTCAGAGCCGAGATGGCCCAGTGGTTAGAACGCGTACAGCTTTACCGATGATTGCGGGTTCATCCCGTACTCCGTACGTACGTGTCTAATTTTATAGAAATTCTACCACATGTGTATTCCACCAACCCACATTGGAAAATAGCGTAGTGGAATATGTTCCAAACCTTCTCCTCAAAGGGAGGCCTTAGCCCAGTGGGAAACCTACAGGCTGTTGTTGCTGCTGTTGTTGTTGTTGTTGTTGATGACCTATGCTTATGTTTATACGTCTGTGCATAAGACTTCTCACCGATGGCTTCCCTTCCTGTTAAGGGGAAGATTAGAAGGGTTTATGTTTTTTTTTATTTAAATAAGTCGCTAAATACGATTATTAAAACGGTTCGGGTTCAAATCACGTGTCAAGAAACCAGTTTGTTCATTAATATTACAAAACAATAAAATATTGCCGCTGACTGCTTTCTCTTTTTTTGCTTTTAACTTTCCAAAAGCAACTGATTTTTCATATATTGATACGTTATGAGTGAATAAGTCCAAGTATGACCGCATGATCATAATATTATATTTTTATTGAAAATTTTGTGTTATTTCTGGTTTACGTCGGAGAGGAGGCCTTTAGCCCAGCAGTGGGAATTTACAGGCTATTGTTGTTGTTGTTGTTGTATTAGATATGGTGACCAGTCATAGGTCAAGTTTGATAACAATCATCTTTAATTAAATTTAAAGAATAAGTAATTTAAAATGTAACGCCACTCCGAGATCCCGGGTTCGTTTCCCGACGGATTCGATGCAGAAAAAGTTCATTAATTTCCTATGTTGTCTTGGATCTGGGTGTTTGTAGTACCGTCGTTACTTCTGATTTTCCATAACACATATGCTTTAGCAATTTACATTGGAACCTATATTATGAACCTAATACTTATTGTATAATTATGTCAATACAATTTGCGCAGGTTAATATAAGTTTTGTCTTTGTCCTCCAGGTCTCAGGAAATGCTCGACAGTGCTCGCCCTGACGGACAGGGAGAAAGTTGCAGAACCGATCAGGGCTCACAACCGACTGCGCGCACCTTCAGTCTGCTCTCGATGCTCTTCGTTACTGTCACTCGCAGGCGCTGGCGGGTCCAGGTTAGTTTCATTATTATATTTCATAGTAGGCTTTTACAAGCATTTTTGAATCTTCTTTTTAAAAATCTATACTTAGTAAAGTTATCACCGATTCGGAATGTAGATGCGAGAAGAAAAAACTCAAAAAGAAATACGTCGCAACTGATAAAAAAACATCATTTAAAATTAGTTACGTTAGTTAGATACAGTTATGTATGTACATAATATATCCTGCCTAGAAGTTAACAAGAATAGTATATTTTTTATTAATGTATTTTTTTAACAAATGATTTGATTTTATAAATATGATATCATTGAATATTTGAGTGCAATGGTATTACCGAGTTACACTTAAAATCCGTACTATGCGAATTTACAGAAAAATCTAGTTATTCTTAATGAGTGATTTATGTTAATTTTAACCTTTTGACATTTAAAAATTTTATTAATAGATGAAGTTTGAAGCTCTTGCTGATACACATACTATAATTAGCCGTCTTTGGTCGTTAAACAATTATAAACCGGTTTCGAATTGATTTTGAAACGAAGTTTTTTAAATATTTGTTTATCGATATGTTCTGACTTGGCATTTTTTATGATGGAAAAACGATTCCTCCCAAATTGACGGACGGTACGCGATTCGGTCGCTAACACGTGAAAAGGCCAATGGCTCATGTACCAATAATGTGCTGCCATGAATAATTACCATTTGGGGATATAAATATTATTTTTATATAAAAATTGATGGTATTACGATTCACGATAATACTCCGATAATCTTTGACCAATAATCGTGACCAAAAACCATTTGCACACATGTCAATGTATTTTCGATTGGGGTTCTAGTCAATCCAATTCAACGATTACTCGTCTCGAGATTGTGTTACAGCACATCATTCTTTAAACCGTTGAACACCATGAGAATTTGTGGCTATAAGATCTTTCAGACCAGTACAGTCACTCGGGGTAACTTTAGCCCAGTCAGGACACTTTTTGTAGAAAATAATCGTTTTAATTTGTATACTGCTCTCCAAGTAATATAATATCAGTGGGATTGAACCATTGCTGTGTAAAATTTGCAACCGATTTTGATTTTAGTTAAATGCAGGCAAGGAAAATTTTGCGATTTTAGGCTGGGCCAAAGTTTTGCGGATACTTGGGTAACTTTGTACTATGTATGTCTGGATCTGGATTTCACTACGTATGTTTTAATTTCAGGATTATGGTTAACTTTAACCTCGTAATTTAGAGCTAGGAAGAAGCAAACTTACGCCATAGACAATAAAAACATAACAGAAAGGTTAGGGTTGCCATAAAATTAACTAAAAAATGTACATAAGTGTATTTTTTTACTGACCCTTGAGAAACAAGGTTTTTTAATAAAAAAAAAAATTGTGCTTAAATCAACCTAAATCTAAAATTAGAAATACAATATCTTAGTAACAGGAGAAAACAAATACCTTAATCAACAGGAAATAACATAAGAAAGTAGTTGTGAAAGATGCTGAAACTTATAGGTTAATTTCCCCATTCCATGTATCATGTATTTCGTAGTATCCCCTTTTCACAACTATTTGCTCATGATCTAAATACTTCACAACATCTTTTTTGTTACAATTCAGAAAATCAGGTTTAGATTGCCATTTCCACCCATCTGAAGCTTTTTGCATTACGGAAATCTTTAGGTTCTGTCCCAGGCTCTTGAAGACCTTACCAGGAAACAGACACTCTTCGTAACTCACAATACAAAAAGATTCATTGCCCTGTTGACCTGTTTGATTGGTTGTATCTTTGTGTGGGCCAATGTTTTACTGAAGGCCAAAGTTACCCAGACTGACATTAAACATAAGTGGGAAAATAGACCTAGAGTATGTCCAATGTGCTCTGTCCATTAACATAGGTATACTCTTATCCATCATTCTCATGTGATGGGACGGCAATCTGTCAAGACTGGAAAGTGTTCAGGCTCAATGCAAAGGCATGACAGCTTTAAAACTAACTACCTAGATCCTAGCTAGCATTTTTTGGCCCGAGCTTGGTTCGACCTTGAGATCTCTTTTCTCTCTCACTCTTAACCATATGAGCTAGCCACTAAACCAAGGAGACAGTTGTACACATTACTTTTGTTCTTTAATTTCTATTATTATACTCGTCCAAAAAAAAATGTAGTAACAGATGTCGGGTTTCGCTGCTTTAGTACTACTACTACTAGTAGTAGTGTAAAGTTTAGTGTTTTATTAAATTATATAGTGAGGTAATCGTATCTGTAAACTTTGGTGTCGAATGATTTTATCCTAACGACGAAGCTGAGTGGCTTCTTATGACATCCACACAACAGAATATTCTTAATGATACAAATGTCGTTTTCTTGTGCATGAAATGAATATTATTCGAGAATTGTTCCGAGAATCAACAGCGTATGTGTGTTTATCATTATTGTTCCAAGAAGGGTTTTCTTTTCTAATTAAATTTTTGTCATTATCTTGCTACTCGTATACTCCGATACCTTTACCTTACCTTGACTTAAAATAAGGTTCATTTTGATAAAAATGAAAAGTAAAATATATTTGCAGCCAGAAATCTTTGCAGATTTGTAATAAAACTCAGGAAAGTTTCATTATAATTGAAATAATGGTTTCGGAACGTATAAAAGACATTATTTTTTATTTATTATGAATCTTCTCTGTGTTTATTGGGTTTTCAAGACCTATTGTTATTGTTATCAATACGATGGATGCTATATCGGTAATTTGTGTTGAATCGTTTTGTATCTAACAATTATATTTTACTAGCTGTTACTTTTGTAAGATCGAAAAATAATGGCACGTACATCATATGCTGGCAAAGTTATTTATATCCGTCACGAAGGTTTTTGTAGAGAGCATAAAATTTTGTTAAAAATCGAAAATTTCAGTCCGACTATCAGTTTTTTTCTTGGAACTATTGGTGTATTCTTTCGTTTAAAATAAGTGATATAGTCGGTGAAGTTTTCTTTACATATGCATCTATAGAGAGTCGTCGTCGAGATGGACCAGTGGTTAGAATGCGTGCATCTTAACCGTTGATTGCGGGTTCATACCCATGCAAGCACCGTTGATCCATGTGCTTAATTTGTCTTTGTAATTCATCTCGTGCTCAGCGGTGAAGGAAAACAACATGAGGAAACCTACATGTGACAAATTTCATAGAAATTCTACCACATGTGTATTCCACCTACCCGCATTTGAACAGCGTGGTGGAATATGTTCCAAACCTTCTCCTCAAAGTGAGAGGTGGCCTTTAGCCCAGCAGAGGGAATTTACAGGCTGTTGTTGTCTATGATTATCTATTGTTGGCTCTGATTATCTATTGAAAAATAAATGGTGCTTATAAATGAATAATTGTAGTTGTTAGTTTTGTAATGTATTTGTATGTATCGTGTCTCACTTTTCTTATGTAATACATACGCGGCAGATTATATAATGTTTTGTTTGTTCATCTCTCCCCACCCCACTCCTCCCGGCTTACTGGGCTCGAGGAAGCTTCTGTTCTGGTTTCTTTGTTTGAACAATATTGTTTATATTACTAAAGTATCTTTACCACAATAATTAATGCGTACATCCTGTATATTCGTGGAAATGGGTTGAATATTTTGGATGAGATTTTTGATGTCTTTATTTAATTTCCTCTGACGTATTTTGAAAATGGAATCACGGAATATTGTCTATGATATAATTTTTAAGGCATAGAATCTTTTAGGGCAAAGATCTCACGTTGATGATTATTAAAAATATAATTAAATTTCAATATATCTTAATTAGATTTTAGAGAGATATTTATTAACCATCTAGCTTCAAAATTTAAGAATCAAGACTTATATATACATATAATAAAATTAGAGTGTCTGTTTGTAATATTAAAATAGCCCTTTTTAACTCAATGCATATGCATGTATACACTGTACATAGACCAAAATAAAATTTTATAACAATTTTTGTCCGTCTGTGTGTTTGTGCCGGCTAATCTTTGGAACGGCTCGACCGACTTTGACGGGACTTTCACTGGCAGATGACTGATATAATAAGGAGTAACTTAGGCTACAATAATATTATTAATTTGTTTAATTCAAACGCGTACAAGGTCGCGGGCACAGCTAGTTAAACATAATGTGTATTATGACGGTCATGTCCCACAGATAGAAAAATGCCTCTTCTCTTAATAAGAAATGTAATACCTAAGTTTTGTTTGGTATATGTATGTATGTATGTAGTATACGTATGGCAGAATGTGTGTTGCGCGATGTTTTCCTTCGCGGTGCATGAGAAAAATTAAAAACAAAAACCAAGCACATAAAAAAATTAACTTCAAATGTCAACCTGTTAATAATCGGAATAATAAATTCTAGACGTAATACTTTTTATGTTTCCGCACCTTAAACTAAACTTAAATGAAAACGTTTATGAATAATGACATATTTCATAATATTAATAAATTTTGTGTCATATATATTTTTAATAGAACCTTGCAAAAAGTGCTTGCATTAGTATAGTAGTAGGTAGTAATATTTAGTACTTTGTTTTTTGTTTAGCTTCATATATAATAGTCATATTTACTCTTACTTTAATTTATTTTTAAAGTTTTATAAATGTTTTATATTTTATGAAATTAATAAAAAAAATGTATAATATAATTAGTGTAAAATGATAACTACTGGGTTACTTGTCGGATGCTCTCGGTAGAATTAACATTCCGAATCGCTTCGGTACCTACTTCGAATTTAAATAATGTAAAATAAATAATCTTTTGATTGTGTACCTTATTATCATCCTTATATATAATTAAAAGCGTACGTGACCTCGATGATAAAATTTATATTATTTAAAATTTAGATACTAAAACGATATTTTGACATTGTCGTTTCACGGAACGAGTATAAAAGCAATAAGATCACGCATAACCGTTCCTGGCACAAGCGAGTCTCTATCGACTTACCGGAAGTACGTCGTTACTTTAGATTTATGTTATATATCTTTTATTTACACATACGATCCGTCACTAGATACATATTATATGAAGTCATTAAATCATTATGTATTTTTTTGTAGATAACGTGTACTAAATTGTTTTATAGATATATTAAATTGTAATGGCATTATTAATATGTATTATTTATGATTGGTTTTTCATGGTATTCTTGGTTGAATTATTTTACAACACACACACACACACACAAAAGGCTATAGTTTGTATTTTTGAGATCCGAAATGAAGGATAATTGAATTATTGTAATTGTTGGCCAATTTAAGGAATGGTTAGACGGTGCCAATGAATGAAATTTGGTAGTGCATTTGTCATCTGGTGGCCCATTTACCTTTAGCTTGTGTACAAAATAAAAAAGATGTATATCTGTGTCCCGATTTAAAGCGCAATTATAGGATCAATAAATCGCTGGAGGCACATAATCCTAAGTGCATGGATTACAACTAGGTTGCTCATTACATAAAATCTTTTTCGTGTAAAAAGAAGATAAAATTAATTAACACAAAATTACTTATTTCATTTTTGTATTTTTATACACAAAATTGAATACATGGTTGCCATTATCAATTACCACGTTCTTTATTCAAACTTGAATCGTCACGGGTTAACAAAAACAGCAATAATTCTTAATAACCTGTGAATTTTTAATATTTTATACTTGTGTTTGGTCAGTGGGACAGGAAAACAAAAGAATAACGCAACTCGGGACGGAAAATGTAATTACGACGAGATTGTGACCCCTTTCTCGCATACCCTTGTTAATAAGACTCCCTCGCTCTTTTAAAGAATATTTTCATCTAAGCGAGACGTCTATATATAAAAAAATTCGTACAAGCGAGATAAACAGTGAGGTATATGCTATTTATATAATATGTAGTTCATCTTGCATTTATAAAAGTTTAGTTTATTGAGAAATAAACCACAAGTAATAGCTTTTAAGGTTGCAATTCTATTGTATATAATTTCCGACGTAATTTGGCGGAATTAAAATAATTGACATTCCTTTTACAATAACAACAACTACAGCCTGTAATTTCCCACTGCTTCTCCTCCTAAGGCCTCCTCGGAAATTTTGGAACATATTCCACCACGCTGTTCCAATGCGGGTTGGTGGAATACACGGGTGATAGAATTTCTTTGAAATTAGACAGATGCAGGTTCTTCACGATGTTTTCTTCATCACCGAGCACGAGATATATTATAAACACATGAATATTCAGTGGTGCTTGCCTGGATTTGAACCCGCAATCATCGGTTAAGTTGTACTTGTTCTAACCATTGGGCCATCTGGTCTCTTAATAGACCAAAGAAATGTATTTAATTTATGAGGTCGAAAACTAGTATTGGATATCTTTGCTTGCATTTGATGGACAGTCGAGACGAAGGTAATACGAATGTTTTTCTATTGAGTGGTTTATCAACTGAAATCTTATCAGATCTCAAGCGCACATTAATTTAAATAAATGTGACATAATCAGTTAAACTCGATATCTGGAGACTAATTTATGTAAGCCACATTTGTACGTTGCAATAATTTATTAAGATAATGAAATCTATCTATCTTGCATTTAGATTTACCTGACAAATATAAAAGCAGTTTGGTTTATTAATTAGCCTGACCTTTATGCCCTTTGTTCTATTATCATATATTACTAAAAAAATCGTGTTTCTCAGAAAAGATATTCGAAAAATTAAAAAGATAAAAATATCGTTTTCCATTGTGTCATCAATACAAATATGTATGTAATCATACATTTTGTTAGGATAGTGACACTCGAACAGACAGTCTATATTTTGTGCTTGGTCACATAAATTACTATGTAGCTCTATACGTCTTTCTTTACAAGAAAACTGGACTAGATGCGTGATGGTCTGGATCATCTTACCCTCAAACAAGTTTAAAAGATCCCTGGCACCCGGATAGTTGACAGACAGCAGTTACTTTCACATTTATAATTAACTATCGACTTGCATCGGATTCGCTCGTCTAAAACTGACAGTGTTTCTCAACTATATTGTACATGTATTATATACAAAAACCTTCCTCTCAAATCATTCTATCTATTTAAAAAAACCGCATTAAAATCCGTTGTGTAATTTGAAAAATCTAAGCATACATAGGGACAGAGCTGTTGTGTGCAGACTTTATTTTATACTACATATATAATGATATTAATAGTATACGCTATTGTCAAATGATAAATTTATAACCATATACATATGATTATTATATTCGCTTGTTTGACCCAAAAAGTTTATAATTTACATACATATATCTTATATTTAAGTTATGCTCATTAAGTTATTTTAAATTAAGTAAAGTAATTATGAAGCGTACATTTATAACGATTAATTTACAAGTGTCAACGTTCGCTTTAACAGGAACTTAGACAAATTGCAATTAGAGTTAAAAGGGCGTTTTTAGCATATCTATATATTTAAGCTACCTATATACCATTGACTGACTAGTCGTGACATTTTCGAAACTATTAGTCCGATTTGGTTGATATTTAGCATCGTTATTCCTTCGTGACGCAGACGCTCACTCGGAAAGGATTTTTTGATAATTTCATACTTCAGATTTAACATACAATATCTTGGATCCCGTGATGTAAGGAATGGTTATTATTCGTCACTGCGTCAAAGTGTATGGGCGGTGATGATCATTTGCCATCAGGTGACCTATTTGCCTTTACTATTACTTACTGTTACATTAAAAAACCATTGCAATTATTAAACGTATCAGATTATTTTGAACCATCTACTTAAAAATATTAAAGATCTTGTAGAAGTATCAAATTGTACATCGAAATTGTCCACTCATAGACGAACGTGATCACTGTAGGTTAAGATGACAAAAAAAAAGTCTTCGAAAGTATTATTGGTGAATAGAAATCGCGTCACGTAATTAGGAATTGTAATTTTTCGCAAGTCAACATAATGTAACCTACAGCGCTAAATGTGTTAAAATATTGACCCCGTTATTTTTACTTTTTATCAACACTAATCTATTGTTATAGTTCGTTGACTTGTGCTAATTACCTCTTGAACCCTGTAACCTTATATGTAAATAGATTAGGTAAAGAAATATACTTTTGAAAATATCTAATCATAAATATTTATATGGAATACGTTAGCTATGGCTAGTGACATTGTGAAGGTCACAGCCGTCGTTTGGTTAGTGGTTGATACATGTGAACACAGGCCCTTGGTTCAAACCTCGGTTGGGGTCAGTTAGAAGTTATTTGAGTTTTTGCCGTAAGCTGCCTAGATTCCGTAAGTTAGTAATTTTTATCCACACGTGCCCAAACAAGGACAGCCGTTGTTCCTGTGTGTGTCTGGTCGTATCTAATTTGCCTTCCTAACTAGTTATACAGGTATAGAGAGTGCACTTTCTTATACCTGGCTATACTTGGTAGTAGGAATTTGCGTAAGCTTGTCTATGTACACTCATCTTCTGCTCCCAAACCCCACACATGTGGTAGGCACAAAGGACATAACATCTTACCTCCTAAGTGGCCCATTGGCGATGTAAGTAATGATCAATTTTGCTTAAAGTTCCATTGTCTATGGACGGTGGTGTTACTATTTACCATAAGATAGAATTTGTACATTGCTCATATTTTTATTTAAAAAAAAAAAAACGTTTACTATATATACCCAATTCCCGCGCAATTGGAAAGTCTTTATCATTAAACATCAATGAAAATAGTAAAAGTGATATTGCTTGGAGAAGCCCTATAAATAGAAAATAATATTGCCTTTATTATTCTTTCCGAGCCGCTGGTTTATATTTGACAACCATTAAGAAAATGTAAGGCTTCTGCGTTAAATAAAGATTTGGTATTCGAATAACGGAACTCCTTGCTTGCGTATGTAATACAGGGAACAAACATAAACTTAACACATATGTATGTTATTCGACGGCAGAGTCGTTAACACTAGTGGTGTAATATTACGGTTTCTTAACTCGATCCCGGAAAAGACCGAAATGACTCTCGGTCAATTAAAATAATATTTAAAAGAACTTTTGCGTGCAAAAGGTCATTATACAAATCAGTGAGTTCGTAGAAGGTAATCACACGTTTGTAACGAAACCGTCGACTGACTATTTTCTTTCTCGTATTGCAAATGTTACCAATTATATTTGACTAAATTAAGATCAGGTTTCTTTCAGAATTGGTGGTGGTTACTTTGACTATTAATAAGTAGTGTAATGCTTAATATATTTGTTCATCACAATTTCGAAACAGATTTGAAGATGGTTTTAGACGACATGACTAATTTCTCCAACTGTCATACATACATACGTTATATTTATTTAACAGTTCTGCTATTATCCGGTAAAATCTTGTATGAATATATTTTAATAATGGATACAACATGAAATAAAACAAGCCTTGTAATACTTACTGTAATTCAACATTAGAAAATGGCGTGGCCTAATACGCTTTATATATGGTGAACGTATGGAACGTTAACCATATATAAAGCGTAATTACCATATCAGAAACAGCAACTCCATTTAATAAAAAGTTCCAAAATTAAGTCCAGTTTTGGTTTACACTTAGGTAACGATAAAGGTGGCACGTTCCAACGTACGATTTCTAAATAATTAAGATAAAATAATCATCAGTCAACGTCAACTATCTCTAGAATTTTCTTCAATACAATCCAGTTTTGTATAACTTGTATAATTGTATATTTGAAGTGTTTGCCTTACAATATATTTACTTTAAGGAAAAGTAAACGGTTTGAGGAAATACGTATATTAATAAAGCGGTAGGAGTTATGGTAGATGTATATAATGTAATCGCTCGCGTAATATTGTACTTTCCGATTAGGTAGTTATGTCTGATGCTATACGAGCAACCGTGTCTAATTATACTTCGGAGTTTCGGTAAAGAACATTCTATATTCTAAGATCGAGATACCTATGACGTCACTCTATACTAAAATAATCCGTGAACCAGTAAACAGTTGAATGAATGTGTGAATGAATCAGCGAATGAAGGAACGTATTCTTAATTAAGATTTAAACGGCTTTGTGCTCTTTCAAGTTGAGAATGGATGCCAGCTAATTGTACTTCGTAATCCAGGCAAGTTTGATAATAGTGAATAATGAGCTAAGTTAGCTTTAACGATTAGCTTGAAACCTAATGTAAATTATAGTTCTATTCTCACGCGATTGTTTTTGTTGACACATTAGCTGATTACTTCGGCCAACTTTAATTTTTATATACCTTCACATATTCGTTTAATGTAGGATTTAAATTGGAAATTATTTTTTCGCGAACCAACCGATTGAGCTGAATTTTTCCTATTGAACATTATTTGTTTAATGTTTATTAATAATAAAAATCAGCTAAAGAAGTTTATCTTTTAGTCTTTTATATAGATTTATTTAGATACGAGGCTTGAATCTTAAGCGATGATTCCGAGCTTGAATTAACAGTATGTGTTAATTTTTATTGATTAAAATCGTACTCGACTGTGAAGGAAAACATCCCTTACCGAACTGTGTTGGAGCAACATGGTGGAATAAGCACCAAACCTTCTACTCAAAAGACAGAGGTCTTTGCTCAGCTGTGGAACAATAACGCAGTGTTACTTATATGTCTGCAGGCTATAGCTAATTTTTATAGTCTGAAAAAGTGTTGTTATCTATAATCTTAAATAGTAATGACTTGTATTTTAGAAAACTAATTAAACAATAAGGTATCATAATGCTTCATATAATGACCGAAAATTTTCCTTATTGGCAGGTATTCCCTGGACGGCGCCGGAGGAGGCTTTGTACCAGCCGCTCCTATTAATTGCAAGCTGTGCTTGGAGGACGCGACCCCGGACAAGATCACAGTAATATCTGGATGTGGCTGTACGTTCTGCACCAGGGTAAGTGTGTAGCTTTTAAATGTTTGTTTACAAGATTTATACAAAATTTGTTGATGGAAGAGAAAATATTACCTATCAGTACCGCTGATAGATATTGGTTCCAATTAATTATTCCTTATAAAACCAACACTAAACTTGGAACCTAATATGGTATGTAACTCCTGCTTGTTATTCCGGCGCACTCTCCCTTTAAACCAGAACCCATCGACACTGAATATGCCTGTTTGGCGGTATCACAAATCCCAGCCGTGAAGCACTAGAAATATCTGATTATAACTTACTAGTTAATCTGACACGCATACAAAATAAATATATTGCCTTGTTTATAAAGGTTGGTTGACATTTGGTATACGAGATTAAAAATGCCAATTGCCAATGGCCGAGTGCAGACTTCCTACCCGACAGTTCATTTGACTGCCTATCTCATATGAACAGTGACTCAAACGGAATATACGTTTTATTGATATACATATATTGTTTACATTATGTTTTGTTACGATCAGATAGGATTGAAATAACTTTTTAATGTTTACTTTAAAGAGAGTGGTTTTACCGAAACGATATCGTTTTATTAAAATTATTTTTGGATTAATACAATTCATTTTTTATTTGTAAAGTATGAACAATAAAAATTGTCTGATTTAAATCGTTCGTGTTGTAGGTACAAAGTAACGATTTAGCTAATGAGTTTTTGCATACGTATGAGAAAAAGATTATCATCGTTTGTAATTCATTATTAAGTGGGGGATTTACACATCGCTCAGAACATCATGTTTAACTCATATCGGTGTTGCAAAAAGTATTTTTTTTTTTTTATATTGTTAAAAACCTAATAGGTGTCAGTTGAGATAATAGTTGAAACACTTGAATCCGGCCAGTACTAATGATTTTTCATGTGCTCAACTAGAGTTTGGCATTGTGAGATTTTTGTGAACATGTGTCGGATATGCACCTGCCTCATGTATGTATAGTGTATATCCACCAACATGCGCATCTAGCAGTGTGGTGGGATACATCAAAATCTTCTCCTCGAATGGAGATGATGCTGACAGTCTATTACAAATACGTATCATAGACCTACTTTCTCTCCTAAACTTGGTTACCAATACACTTTATTTAAAGGGTTTTGATAAAGAAAGAACGATATAATTTGTTTTGAAAGAACATATCAAATTCGTGATACTTTTAAACTTAATCGCGTTTCTGACTATGAAATTAAAAGCGAGGTACCTATGTTATATTGATTTTATATGTAAGTCTCAAAATAGATCAATATTCGATATGTTAAAAATATAGAAAAAAGGTGTCTTATATTACAATTGAAAAGGATGATTTTTACTTTTTTTTTTACTATTTTTTACTTAGTTACAATTAACTTCTGGAACGTGTGCTATACCTAATTATAAACCCATGACATCAAGTAGGATGTAATTTTTTTTTTGAGTATTTCTACGTAATTAAACCACATTATATATTATTCAAACAATTTAAACAAATTTAATTACGCATGCCTTTATTATTTTAATTGCTGCTCGAGGATATATTGTTTTAATTTAAGAGTAACATATTAATTATATTGTTTTATTCTATATTAATTGAATACTCGCAGATTATAATTTAATCGCAAATTTCTTGTGAAATATGTACAAAACCGTCTTGTTCATATTTCACGTTTATAAAACATAGGTTTATTAATATAAGAATTATAACATTAAGTGTTGAAATATATACAAATATGGATTAAGAATAGTTACTATATAAATTTTGACCGTGTGGAATGGTGGCAAGAATGCTGGCAGCATTTCACCGCCGAATTCCGATCCTTTGGGGTAAAAACGAACCAGCCCTCGTCCTACCAGTGGAGGCAATAAGGCGAGGTGTTATACTTTTAATGAAGCTTTTTGCCCTACTACTCCAGCGGCCAAGTGTTTCGACAGCTAATGGGACAAAAAAGTAATTTGACAAATACATATATTATATTAATTTGTATAATTAATTAATTTAACGTGATCGTTTTGTTTTCTTTGATTTGATCTTGATTTACAAACGCTCTATAGACATGATATTAGCTTTTTTCGAATGTTTTACATGTGCCCAATGTAACATAGTAATATTATTCTAGAATAAATTCATTGAAAAATAAAATAATAGTACATTTATTTACATATATTAATATGACTCGTTCTGTCTCAGAAAGACCGGCTTTAGGTCGACGACCCGACGGGAATAAATATAGAATATTAACCTAGAACTTGAGACCGCGGCCGCTGTGAGGCTGGTCTAGATTATGTTGAGTTGACTAAGTTTATATACGCCTTGAAGGATATCGGTACTATTTCATTTGTAAACATTTTTCGTTATTTAAATTTGGAACGCAATCAAACCACTGCGCCTTTGAGGGCCGCAAACTTTGTTATCTGCGCCCATACAAACACAGGGAGTAGAAACCGCTCCTTACATGACCTATCCGTCAAGACTATGAGATCGATTCTTCATTTTATCTGTAATTACACCGCATTACTCACTTTTTTAACTTAGTTGCAAAGTAGTAATCTCTACTATCGTCCTAACTATCTCTCAAGTGTTCTCCAATCCAATCCATCAATCAGGTTTTTGATACATCGTTGTCAGTATAAACAAAGTATCTATAATGATATTCAATAAATAAATAAATAAATAAATACTACCGACCGTCAATGGATATACACTAATCTTTACCAACTCTCAAATTTTACACGATTCTTATTAAATATTACTTTTTATATACCACTATTATCTTAATATAATTTGGTGTTAATGAGATAATAATGTATTATAATATTATAAAGATTAATAAATAAATTTTATTATTATTATTTTTTTTTGTATGTATACATATGACTGAGTTGTCGGATTTTATGTTCCGAAGACGGTTTTTATGATCTAGGAATACAAATACAGGATATACAAAAACTCGTGAGAAAAGATAGTACTTCTACAGACATATACGTTGATAGAAGTTCAGAGAAGGTGAAGTATTTTAGTAATTTTAGCACTCGATGCTTCAGTTGTGCTTTTAATATTTACTATCTAAATATTTTAACAAATGGTTTACCAGGATTCCATAATGAACTAGGAGCTCGTTAAAATTAATTAATCATTCCGAATACAGTCAGAAATAGTAGAAAAACGAGATGATCTACGATACTCTAGATAAACAGGAGAGCTATATTTGAAACAGGAACAGATACAGTAATTTAGGTTTTAATAAAATTTTATTATCTGTGGGCGTTATGGATTTCACGTTTAGTTCGTCATACTTGAACTATATATGCTTAGATTTTATTACTTGTGTAACCCATTGGCCTCGTCTAAAAATACGCTTTTAATATGATTGAATTTACATTTATCCAGTCTCGAAAGCGATTCAGTTTGTATGCGCTGAATGCGGATGACTACAAGATTATCACAGAATGTTTTAAAAGGAGCAACTTTGTAAGAATCGTCAGCAATCGTCATGAACTCAAGAATTGATCTTAATTAAATTCTGTCACATATGTACTCTTTAATACTCATGATGGCCCAGTGGTTAGGACGCGTGCATCGTAACCGATGATTGCGGGTTCAAATCCAGGCAAGCACCACTGACTGTTCATGTGCTTAATTTGTGTTTATAATTCATCTCGTGCTCGGAAGGAAAACATCCTGAGGAAACCTGCACGTGTCTAATTTCATAGAAATTCTGCTACATGTCTTTCCACCAACCCGCATTGGAACAGCGTTGTGGAATATGTTCTAAACCTTTTCCTCTAAGGGAGAGGAGGCCTTAGGCCAGCAGTGGGAAATTTACAGGCTGATATTATTGTTTGTGTAGAGCTCGGCATTATTTGCTCCAAATCTTCTTCTTTTCAAGGGGGAACTAACCCTAACTAATTTGCCCAGCGGTATGACATATTTTAATTTTTGAAAAGAATATTTGAACATATTTGAAGAATTGGTGTAGATATTGTCCTTCGCTGTACATAATGGGATTATTTATAAATACAAATTCAATGACGCTTGCCCGGGATCAAGATTCACAAGTTCTGATGACTATAAAATATCGTTTCGTTTAATTATTATGATGCGTAAATAGTAAATTTCTCTAAATGACTTATAGTAATACATCTTGTGTACATATTTACGTAGGTACATTCCGTACGTCATTTTTATGAGCCACGTTTATTATCTAAACGAGCCTGCTTGGCGACGTGTTCTCGAGTTGTTTACTGTTAGATTATTCCAGAAATATCTTTCAAGTGCAGTAATGATAAGAGTGGTCTTGTGTGTGTCTTTGTGTTTATAAGAAATTTTCACACATAGACAAATCGATATAAACACTTCTGTTAACAATGAGTAAACAGAAGCTAAAATGTTTATATTGGATAGTTCAGTTTTAAAATGTTATGTTGACATGAACATGCTATGATAGCTAGTATGTATAATTGATAGCGCGCTCTGGGGGAGGTTTATATTCAGCAGTGGACAGCAGTGGGCTGATGATTATAATGATGATGTATAATTGATGGATACTTGGTGGTAGGGCTTTGTGCAAGTCCGTCTGGGTAGGTACCACCCACACATCAGTTATTCTACCGCCAAATAACAGTACTCAGTATTGTTGTGTTCCGGTTTGAAGGGTGAGTGAGCCACTGTAACTACAGGCACAAGGGACGTAACATCTAAATTCCCAAGGTTGGTGGCACATTGACGATGTAAAGAATAGTTAATATTTCTTACAGCCTCATTGTCTATGGGTGATGGTGACCACTTACCATCAGGTGGCCCATATGCTCGTCCGCCAACATATAACATAAAAAAAATGGTAGATTTTTGTAAAATCCCGTGGTAGTTACAGCATACTCATCACCTGTTCTATCAAACAGCTATACTTGGTAGTGCTGTGTTCTGTTGATGAGTGAGCCAAAGTAACTACTAGTATAGGAGACATAACATTTTCGTTTCGAAGTTATGTGGTGCATAGACTAAGTAATATATTACATACATTGGTAATGTATATGTCAATTACGAAGATGAATGATAAAATACCATGAAATATATAATAAAATTGGTGAATGTTGATTTCGTAAGGAGGTTGACTGATCAACAAAGTCTTAGAAAAATTGCAGTAATTACTGCTAAAATGGAAATAATTAACAGCAATGAGAATTGTGGCGAAATGTCACCTTCCACTACGAGCGATACATTATATAACAAGGAAATTATTACTGCTATGCTAGTCTTCAAAATTTAATTGAGTTTTTTTCCTCAACCAATCAATCTCTTTCGTGTCTTCTCTATCCTATGTGACATTGGTGAAATAGTCTGTGCCCTGTCACAACTAAAAGCCATTAGACCAAGAATTGAATTGAATTGAAATTGTACATATAGTTTGAAATTGTATAGTTAAAACAAAACAATTTTAGACTTTGAAATGCCTGTATTATTTATGACTTGAAAATTCATACTCATAACAAATATACTGTTTTAATTATACTTTACAATAAATGATCAAGATACTCGTAATTAAAAATTCAAATTACAACACAATAATAATGCATATAAGCAGTAAATTACTGTGATTAAATATATATCTGATTTAAGCACTATAATAAGTTTGTATATAAAGGTCCTAATGGTAATGGCTATTAATATCTCGTATATACATACATATTTTATTGTATTTTAGATATTTCTTTAAAATAATATTTTTTTAAAATTGGATCATAGAATTCATTTAAATCATATTCTTAAATGCGCTCAAGATTGATGTTCAAGAGCTATTTAAATTTTAAAATCATATTAGAAATTTCGGTCCGTTCTACGGACACGGATCTGACTAGCAGCAAAGGTGCACGCTTGGTCGAAATTTTGTTTCGTTTTTGCCATGTGCACACTGATTGGTCGAAAATTTGTTTCCTTTTTTGGAATGTTTATTTAATTTATTATGCGTAATTATTTTAATCACAGTCCGTATATCCATTGTAGACGAAAATACTCTCCTCATTGCGAAAAAAGAAGGTCGCGAATAAACAATTGCCAGAATTTTATCTGATTGGCTCAGGTTTCTTTATGATGTTTTCTTTGACCGCTGAAAACTAATTAAAATAGGACAAGGACTTTTTTTAATGTTGTTGGTAGGTTATAATTAGGTCAAAAGCATACACATTTTCCGTGTGTTTGTTGTTATTGTGTCTATAGTTACACTGGCTCACTCATTCTTCAAAGTGGAATACAACAATGCTAAGTATTGTTGCTTGGCGGTAGAATATCTGATGAGTGTAGGTAACTAACCAGAAGGGCTTGAATAAAGCCTTACCAACGAGTAAATTTGTTATAATCCCATCGATGTTGATCGTGGTTTTCTTTAAAACCGGTTGCTACCAGCTTTGTTCTAGCCGCTGGGCTGTCTCGATGAAACTATGCGTTCCAATTAGCGCACATGTGATTTTTTCCCGAATTAATTCACTCAAGTATTCGTTAAATTCGTGATCGGACTCTCCTTGGATTTGGCCGTAACTTGTATATAGCGTGTTCAATAAAAGTTTTTCACAATTACGATATTGTGTCATTCGAGACGTGGACAAATTTAAAGTTGCGTTTTTGCACAGAGAAGTTTTGAAAAGTTCACCCCAGAAGATTAATTTGTAAATTATTTAGAATATTGACATGACAAGCGTATTTATTTTTAAATCTATGGATATGATCAAATTGGAGAGTATGTTTGTAATGTTAAAATAACCGTTTTCACTCAATGCATTTGTATGTATACGCGGTACATATATAACATTTTTTTATTCTGTCTATCGTCCTCTGTCGTCTGTCTATTTGTTCCGGCTAATCTCTGGAACGGCTGGACCGATTTTGACGCGACTTTCACTTACATATAGTTCGTGTAATAAGGAGTAACTTACGCTACATTTTATAATTAATAAGTTATATTCAGTTTTGCGAACTGAACAATAATCTCTTTGTTAAATTCAAACGCGAATGAACTCACGGACACAGCTAGTTCTTACTAAAAACAGACGAAAAGCTCCTGTTTCTTTATATTCTTTATACTATTTAACCCTTGGCATTTCTATATTAAATGTTGCTCGATGTACCAATGTTTAATTCTATCTATGACCTTCAATTTTAATAATCCGTATACTTATTTTAGTTTTACGATCTTAAATTATATGTGAGATTATTATTAAATTCTATTTATGATAATCGCGAGAACTTCATTATAAAATACATATATATGTTAATTGCATAGTACGATACGATAAATTAAACGATTTCTTAATAAAATACTTTTTGTTTTGTTATAATTAAAAAGTTTATGCAATATTACAAAATGTTGATTTAATCTGTGGTGCCGTTTATGTTTAGTCACACGGTCATCTGAAAGTGTCTATATAGTATAAGTATAAGTCTCTATAAATATGAAATATATAAGATATCGTGTTTGAGTTAAGTTTCCACTTAAAACCTCATAATTTTTTATAACAAACACTTAGGTGGAGGGACTTACCCTTTGTTTAGAATACAATAATATTACTGTTTGGTGGTAACACGTATGATAAGTGCATGATAACTAGTCAGACAGGCTTGTACAGAGCTCTACTACTAAGTAAATTTTACAAAAATATAATTTTAGTATTAGTTGGGTCCTCAGTAAGGTCTTACGTTTGGAAATCGAATAATATTATTTATAATATTAGTAGGATCATCTTTAATCATTTTATGAAACACTTAGGTTAGGAAGGTCATATAGTCACCGTGTCCCATGAACACTGATTCACTCACCTTTTTTAAAACGGAACACAACAATACTGAATACTACTGTTTGGTGTTCAAGATAGGCTTGTTTAAATCCTACTACCAAGTAAATTTTCTAAAAGTATAATTTTAGTTGCATAGTTTATCTGCGTTTTTATTAAACTTTTTTTGGAAAGTCTTGCATTTAAAAATGGAACATAGTTTTATTTAAATCATTCAAGACTTGTCGATGCTAATCAGTTAACAGACGTTAATTTATAATGTAAGTGCTCTATCTATCCCGTGATCAATTATTTGTGTTCCTATGAACGTGCTTCACGACGAAATAACCATATTTAGATATGATGTAGCGTTCGTGCTAGCGACTAACACGTTTAATGTTGAGCGAGAAAGTTACATTTTCGATAAATTGAAGGAGAATATTCCATGGTAATTTATGTTTCGAAATAGTTTTTTCTTTCTAAATATTCTTATATCTATATAAAAATCCATAATAGTTTAGAAGTCAGCATCATCATCCTCCTACCCTTATCCCAATTTTATTTGGGGTCTGCGCAGCGTGTCTTATCCTTCCATACTTCTTTGTCAGACGTCATCTCACAAGTAACATTCTTTCTAACCATATCGTCTTTCACACAATCCATCTATCGTTTCTTGGGTCGTCCTTTATCTCTATATGTCAGCACTGTGTTAGATGTATATTAATATATGTTATATAAGGTTCACAATAAAGATTTAATAATTATAATTTCCAAATTATTTTCATTGATGAAAGAGAATTGGTTGATTAAATGATTATTAATTATTTCTACGACCTATATGGCCTACCTTAATTTCAAGTTTTTAATTGTTATAATTTTTGAGGTTTCGTGATTAATAATTGAGTGGTATTAGGCTTTTATATATACAGAAGATTATTTAAATAAATATTAAAATCAATTCTGAGTTAGTGTGTTCTGCAACAGAAAACATGTTTCCATATTATTTATAATTTATTGATAAATATTATTTATGCAAAGATCATCATAATTTTTATTTATTCATTTAATATTTATGAAATATTTTTGTTGTTATTTCGTAGGATGACGTATTCTAAATCACTTTTTTATTGTTTGTATTTTGATTGCCATCAAAATCAATGTGGTGTAGGTCAAGTACCAGTTTAAAATGACTGTTGCTCTTACTAGCATGCTCTTAATCTACAGTGCAAAAGAAACCTACGAGCAAATGTGAAAAATAATCTATATCTTTATTATTAATATTATAAAAGTGAAAGTAACTCTGTATGTCTGTCGCTCTTTCACAACCAAACCGCTGAACTGAATTTGATGAAATTTGGTATGAAGCAAACTTGAACTCCAAGAAAGAACATACTTTTTTTTACCTAACACATGACAACCAACACCCATAAATGGAAGCAAAACCGCGGGCGACTACTAGTGTTTATATATGAATAAAATATATCCTACTTTGAATTAAGTTTATTGTTGCGTTGTTAGTTCTAGTATGACGATCTAAGGTAGAATGTAAATAATAAACAGTTTGCACTTTATACTAGTTCCGTTTAAGCGGACTGTTGATAAATGTCGTGGAATTGTAGTAGACTGCACTTGACCCGAGTCAGTCACCCTTGATATCGAGGGGTCAGATCGTTAGTATCCCAGAAACTAGATATATGTTGTGGACTAAACATTTGTAGACTAATTTAATATTTTATACTTATATTATACGTCAAAATAATTACAGATCATCGAAATCGGTACACCTGTGGTAGCTTTGTGCAATCCCGGCTGGATAGGTACCACTCACTGATCATATTATCACATTTAATATGACTACAGATATATGTAAAATAAATATAAATAAATTTCAGTTCGCGAGTGTGTTAGCGAAATTTTGTTGATATTATGTTAATATACTTTATTTTACATTATTACATTTTTTACATATTTCTGTCGGTCTTTCTGTCTGTTTGTTCCGGCTAATCTCTGGAACGGCTGGACCAATTTTGACGGGACTTTCACTGGCAGATAACTGTTATAATAGGAAGTAACTTAAGCTACAATAATATTTCTTTTTTGTTATATTCAAAGACGTACAAAGTCTAGTACAAATTGGTAATATTTTTCACACTAATTGAAAATATACAATAGATGTATAGAATATTTTAATGAAAACCCACGATGAAGTCGATTATTCGTATATTAAGGATAATTTTAATCATTCTGACATAATAAATAATAACCTTAACTCAGATTATTTGAGTGAATATCATATTTAATAACAATATTTCATATATTTTTAAATCGACAAATGTCAAGATTTCTAAATGTCAGCCGTAAATTGTATTTCCAAGACCCAAGAATTGCGGTTTGGCTCCGTATTAAAACATCGCACTCAAATATACCTATGTTAACTAGAATTCTGCCTAAAATTGAATTTATATTAAGAGTTGAAGCCTATTCGATTAAATACTTTTACTTGGCGGTAGGGCTTTGTGCAAGCCCGTCTGGGTAGGTACCACCCACTCATCAGTTTTTCTACCGCTAAAAAACAGTACTCAGTATTGTTGTGTTCCGGTCTGAAGAGTGAGTGAGGCAGTGTAACTACGGGCACAAGGGACATAACATCTTAGTTCCCAAGGTTGGTGGTAAGGAATAGTTAAGATTTCTTACAGCGTCATTGTCTATGGGTGATGGTGACCATTTTCCATCAGGTGGCCCATATGCTCGTCCGCCAACCTATACCATAAAAAAAATAAACCAGTTATATATAAAGCCTATGTATGTACTAGTACTGGGCTATGGACTCTACATCCTATTAGGAGTAGGTTTCTTCTCCATTGAGGGCTGAAGGATACATATGTGCCAGAATTTCATTGAAATTAAACATACAACAACAACGAATCGACTTCACGTTTGATAGCTTTATTTTTATTTATTGTATGTATAAAATGGTCATAGTAAATGTTGTATATATTTTTTAAAATTTTGATATACACAACATTTTTTTTCAACAAAATATACGAGTCTCTTATACAGATTCAAGTGAGTCTTGATTATACATGAAGCAACATCCGATTACAATGACAGCAAAATTAAAAATAAACAAATATCTTTGACCTTGAAATGGCATTACATCATTGGTCGAAATCTAAAATCGTCTGCTGTATTCAACGTGGATTCGTAGAAATTTTAATGTCGGTAATTTTAGCATGACAACATTGCTAGTAAAATTAAAGTATTAAATATATAAATTGAGTGGAAAAGTGACCTATGTAAATAAAGAAATATTCATTTAGAACTGTTTGGAGAGCATTTTAAAGGCGAGATTAGTAAATCACATGGATTTTATATTCCTTTTTGATTGTTATACCTATAGATTATATGTAGGGATTGTGTTTTTTCATTCCTTTCGAACAATAATAAACTTTAGTGAATGTGGATACAATCAAAGCTTGTAATAAAGTTAACAGTTATTTATACAAACAAGTTTTAGTTAAAGTTACACCATTGTAGAAATACAACAAATGAATTGGTTTAAAATTCAGGTACGAAGTTTGATTTATACAAACTAAACTGTGGAGTTATGGCATGTATATATAAAAGTTTGATGGAATATAGTATTGTAGATTAAAAGCGGGACAAGGCACAGGAGTATGGACACTTAAGACCTCTCTCTTTGCTGATGTCGTGGTCAGCGTCGTTATATGCTAGCCACCAGATGAGCTAGATACTGTCGAATGGTATATCTGACATGTGAACTAGATATTGAAACTAGCACTATCACCGGTCTAGAGGTCAAAGTGACCGTTTCGAGGTGCATCGCTCGAGAACTGGGTCGTGTGGTTCGTGCCGGTTTACATGTTTGTGTTTAATATTAATACATCAAGATATAAGGCCTCCTCTCTCACCTCTGATGTGAAAGTCAGTTTAAATTCAGTTTCCTGCAACATTGTGTACAATCTCCTAACACATTCATATATAAGCCAGATTAAAAGGATATTCACCATGTTTTTTATTTTGTCTCGTGAACAAGACATTCGTAGGTAATGTCGAAATTTCAAGCTCCACCGAATAAAAATAAAAAATGTGGTAAATATCCCGTAATTAGTAACTGTATTAATAAATATAACCATGTTAATTAGAAATCTTATAGAGATTAAAAGGGTTAATAATAATGATGTTCTTAAAACTATAAATTTTTAATACTTTATTTATCAAAAAACCTGTGTTCGTGTGATATATATGTAACTATTTAGAATGCAATTAGCTGTGTTCCCGATGAGATAATCGATGGGAAACTGTTATATATACTTGTAAACAAAAGCCTAAACACCGATAGTCATGATTTCACCTTGAAATGACAAACTGCCTTTGTTTTAAAGGTAATTCTATCCGGAAATCAAACCAAATCTTTAAATTATTTCTCTTTCTATTAAATACACATATAAGTATACGAAAAAATTCAAACTTGTATTGTGAAAATGTGTGAAAATAATATTGTTTTTTTTTTTTTCTATATAAAGGCAGTGCTATATTAAGTTTAAATAGTAAACAAGGGAAATCTTTAATGCTGCCGAAACCGCAAATACAATAAGTTTTATTATACAGTTTTGGAGAGATAATAATATTAAAGTAATTTTAAAAATAAACTCAGTACGAGTACAGAATGACATCATATTTATTAAAATACTTTTGTAATCATCACACGAATAAATATTGAGTAACATACGATAATATAATAGCGTGACATGCAATGTTTTGAAGACAATATGAAAATAAAAGTAAATAAAATACTGCTCTTTATGTATGTCCATACGCTGGACTCAAAACGAGAATGTATCAAATTATCGTACGATTTATGCAGATTATCTAAAAATAAAGTCCATGAAATTTCAATGTTGTTTGTCTTACTGGAATAATTACTGTAAATGAAAAAAGCCATATCCCTGATTTGGCGGATACGGAATCTTGGAATTTTGGAGCAGAGATAGCCCAGTCGCTAGAACGTGTGCATCTTAAGCAAGCACATGTTCATGTGCTTAATTTATGTTTATAATTCATCTCATGCTTGGCGGTGAAGGAAACCGTCTAATTTCATAGGAATTCTGTCAGTAACCCGCATTGGAACAGCGTGTTGGAATATGTTCCACACCTCCTCAAAGAAAGAGGAGGTTTAGCAGTGAGAAATTTACAGGCTTTTGTTGTGTAGTTGTTGATACCGAATCCTTTAATATTATTAATATAATCTGTGTAAGAAAATTCACGAATATGTTACAAGTTACCTCATTAGCGTTGAACATGAACTGCTACAAAACTTGGGATAATAGTTATAGTAATAAGAGTGGCCTTGGAAATATTACGACGAATTGTTAATATATTTTGTAATACGTTATTATAAATAATTAATCAAATTATTGAAAGTATTTAAATAAATATATTTCTTTATAAAATGGATTATTATTTGTGTTATATTAATTTATATTCGCGTCGCTATAAAGAAGAGTAAAATTACTGGATAATGAAAATATTTTTAATTATAAATGCGACATCTTCTTTAATTGGATGCTTGTTACCTTAGGTTCATAGAAGAGGACAAAATCCAATTAAATTAGGTAAAGACGTAGATTGTGTCTTAGTTTAGAATATATAAGTTTCACGCTCGGCTTATCGAGAAGGCAGATGGGGGTACATTATATGGTTTAGACATCCTTAATACAAACAGGGATTAGAAGTTTGTGGTATAAAAATTACGGGTGGGTAAAGTCGCAGGTTCAGCTAGTGAGGAATTTTCAAAACTTCTTAATATATATACTAACAAAGGAGAACTATTGTACCAGTATCTCTATATCAAATTAAGACTGGAAGATGCAGCGTGTGTCGTAGAAGGTTTTAGTATATAACACTATTATGTGAGTAAGTGCGCTTCGCAGTTACACTTGCTTTAAATTTAGACTCGATGTGACAAGCGTGAATTTCATCATCTTGTTTAATTATAAAGTTATTTGGAAGAAGCTATGTGAACATATTATGGAGGAATGAGTAACATGTTGTAAGGGAGGTCTTGGGCGTGGATGTGGATGGATATAGAGGTAGGGGGTACCAAAGAAACAAAGGATGGTTTGTGTGAAAGGCGATATGGTTAGAGAGAATGTTACGTGTAAGATGACGTCCGACAGAGTAAGGAAGGAGAAGATATGCTGCGCTGTCCCCAAATAAAATTGGGATATGGGCAGGAGGATGAAGTGCAATTATAAAGAGTTAACATGTCATCGAAATATCGTCGAAATGCGTGGAGAGCGAGTCGTATCGAATAATTGATTAAGTAAGTGAACATCCCACTGTTGGGCACATGCAGTGGTGCTTGCCTGGATGAGATCTCCACATTATGAGATAAACATGAAAAAATAAATGAAATAGTCTTTGCAGCTATAGATCATATGCTCGCTTATATAATAAAAAGGATGTTGTAACGTAATCAAAACATGTCTCTGTTTTAAAGTGACAACTTTAAATTGTTGCTGAAAGCCGCACGCCCTTTTAATGTTCTTTTAAACGAGTTCTTTGTTTAAATATATATAGACAGTATATGTTACACATCCCGGCTTTACATTTATGTATAAGAGTCTAATTAAAACAATCATAAAGTATCTCAAACGATTTACAGAATGATACACGTAAACTGTACCCTTATGCATCATTCCTTCCATTGATGATAATTGATAACCATTTGAAGATTCATTCGGTAGATTTCAAGTTTATTTCAAAACAGGCAAGATAATAAAAACAGCAGTAGCTATAGTGTACACTAGTTTGAAATAGATATAATGATTATTATAAAACGAAGTTCGATTAAAAAAATAACTGAAAATAAATGTACGTATACCATTTATAATGTAAATAATGATGATGCTGCTTGTTGTTGAAGGCTTAAACTAACTCAACTTGGAATGTATGGGATGAGAAGTGATAGTACTGTACCGTCCTGTACCTGTACCCACCGTTACGCGGTCTTACTCTCTCCCTGAAGAGCGGCACACATAACATGCCTCTATTGAATGCACGAGACAGTTCAGTAACACTATATTGAATATAACAATTATGGAAAATCGAAAGAAAAATATCAATCTCGATAATTGATTATTTGTAATACATTACTATAAATAATTAACACACATTGTTTATAAATGATAATTAAGTTTACACTAAAGGTGGCGTCGTTAACAATGAGTACTTATTTCAATAATATTTTCATATCGCTATGCAAACGATGATCGTTTAATTAAATCTTGTAAGATATCCCAGTATTATAAAATTCTTTTATAATTTAATCTAACGTAACTAACTTAACTGTACAGTATATTAAAAGTTTAATATATTTTTTGTCTTATACCAACTAACTCATTCGGTGAAACTATATAGACTTCTTTTTATAAGTATAGGCTGGCGGAAAAGCATATGAGCCGCAGGATGGTAAGTGGTCACCATCAGCCATAGACAATGAAGCTGTAAGAAATATTAACTTTTCATTACATCTTCAATGTGCCACCAACCTTGGGAACTAAGATGTTATGTCCCTTGTGCCTGTAGTTACACTGGCTCACTCACTCTTCAGACCGGAACACAACAATACTGAGTACTGTTATTTGGCGGTAGAATAACTAGCCCTAACACCAAGTACTTGAGACTTGATACTTGATTATAATATAATCAAGAGAAGACAATTTTCGAATAATTTCGATTTGAAAAATATTCCGCAATCTTATATATGAATAGCGTAAGCTTTTGTACCAATGATTTTGGGACGCTGGATGCATATCAAAATCAGTTATGATCTCATTTGCAAACAAATAGAGAAGATTCTTGATTGCAACTAACTAAATTGTTACGATTTAACAAAGTTACTGGCCGATTAGAGAGTGGTAAAGAAAAATATTGATACCGTAAACAATATAACTGGACTAATGTATAGGTACTATTTAATATTAAAAATTTCATTTAAAACAGGCTTTATCATTTTGGCCCCAAATGTACATTGAGACTTACAATTTACACTGAAATAAAATTAAAAAAAAATCAATCGAAGTTTCGAAATTGTTAAAAAATGTTTTATATGAACGCGAAGTTTAGAGAGATACCCTTTACTAATTATTTAAGGTCACTACTACCGATCTTAGTCCATGGTATGTTTTAAACAAAACATACCATGGACTTGTTATGGTTGGCAAAGCAAATGCGTGTTCGTCATTCTCAGAGCTCTGAACAAGACGGAATGTGATTAACAATGCTGCACTCTCTATATGAGTGCACTGACTTAGATATTGAAATGTGCGAAATGAAAATAGTTTGATCCATTGAAACGATCACTTCCATTACAAGATGAAACAAGAAATAGAAATGGTCGTGATGATCTTAATCAATGATTCTACATCTATCCATCGTCTATTTATCTCTCCGATTTAAAATTGTTTTTGCGTTTGATTTTCCCGTTCATTGAGAGAAGATTCAAATCGACATTACATAGTGTAAAACTACGTTTACCGCTGTCTCTCCCTATGTATGCTTAGATCTTTGAAATTACGCAACGGTTTCTGATGCGGTTTTTTTTTAAATAGATAGAGCGGTTCCTGTGGATGGCTTTTGTATATAACATATGGACAATATAGAAATACTGATAATTTTAGAAGTTTCTAATGTGATGTCGTAAATAAACAAATTCTGTATTATATTTTGGTATCAGTTATTGAACCCGTGCGAAGTGGGGGCGGGTCGCTATAACATAAAGGTATGACTCATGCAGGCGGTACAGTAGTAGTACGTTTAACGTAGGTGGAATCAGGTAGAATAGTTGGTTTCTTCACAAAACAGTTCGCCTTAAACAGAAGTAGTCCTTGAGCTGAATACCAGAATGTCTTAAATAATTCCTCGTGAATTTCATTGTTCCCCGCACTTTATGACCAATTACTGCGCTCATGATTTAGGTACATTGCAGTTTATAGTTTGAAATTAGGTCATTCATCCACTGCCCGCTGACCTGGGGAGCTTGAAACGCTGGTCATGTTGTGAGCCACTAAATGGGTCGCTTTACTGGGTCGTGTCACCTGGTTTACTTAAAGAGCCCTCGGCGTCGATTTTACTTGAAAAAAGCAGTTTTTAATACTGCTCATGTTTGCGTTCGGTATTCAACGGAACGACCTTTTATCTTGAATACGAAAGTTGATGATATACTCTGAAAAAGGACGAGCTCGTGCTTTTAAAAATGTTGAAAGCAGATGTCATGTCTCTTTGGTGTAACGGAATTTATAAGTATTTCGATTCAGGAAGATTTTTTATTATGTACATCCAAGGTTTCAAAGAACTTAAACAAACGTACTCTACTGTAATGTATGAATAATTTGATTGCAAGTTTTTGTGCGTTCACGCATCGTTCATCAGATCGAGTAGAAACTCTTTTGCCATTGACTCAGGTGTTTGTTTGAAGGTAACTTGCCTTATTATTATTATATCATATTATTAAAGATCACTCAATAGCACGTATGGGCTGAGATGGCTCAGTGGTTAGAACGCGTGCATCTTAACCGAAGATTGGGGGTTCAAACCCAGGCAAGCACCACTATATATATGTGCTTAATTTGTGTTTATAATTCATCTCGTGCTAGGCTGTAAAGGAAAACATCTTGAGGTAACCTGCATGTGTCTAATTTCATCGAAATTCTGCCACATGTGCATTCCACCAACCAGCATTGGAACAGCGTGGTGGAATATGTTCCAAACACTCTCCTTAATGGAAGAGGAGGCCTTATCTCAGCAGAGTGGGAATAGTACAGGCTGTTACTTTTTACTTTTTTTAGAAACAGAGTTATGTATATCTACGAAATCTATATCTCTTTACAAATTGACGATGTAATGATCTTACCTACATATATATTTAACGACGATATATACTCACTTGTATTCAAGTAGGCTCTAGATAGCACTTTGAATCGTCATTTTAAAAGGTTAGTTTTAATATTTCATAAATCAAATAAATTACATTAATAATCATATACAATTATAACGATGTATCCTGTTAGTAAGTGTATATGTAAATAATATATTTTTACTTTAGATTTTATCAGACTTAAAATAAATTATTTAAATTGCGCAATGCAAACATAACAATGCAAAGTGCTTTGCAATTTTACATTTTTAACAACTACAACTTTTTTTTTAAATTTGTACCAAAATTAAGTATCACGGAGGTTTTATATTTTAGTTCGGAAACTAAGGCATCGTGAAAAGAAATAGATTTATAAAAAGGGATTTGATATATCAGATATGCAGGGCTTACTGCATTACCCCGGTTATTTTTCGACGCAAAAAATTTAAGTGTTGTAAATGAAAGTCCCAACGGGAGTTTACAACAAAGAAGAAAAGGTATATCAGAAATTCATACATCATTGAGCACGTTCCCTTTATACAGCACTTGGGGGACTGCATTACGCCGGACCATGCCCGTGGAAAGATTGGAAATTGAATATTTTATATATCTAACATTTTTGCAACGAAAATACGAAGTTGTGAAAGAAAATTTTCATATATATTTTTTGGAGATATTTTGTTTTGGATTATATGTACCTACATATGCATTAACTTATATTTTTTTTATATACGTATTTAAGCGTAAGATCATAGGGTTGATTTGAAACAAATACTGATTCATTAATAAGATATCTTTTAACGTGTATATTTCAATATTGTCCTAAGTTTTGTATGATGTTATTAAATAATCTATTCTATAAGACGTTAATATATATTGATATGTATACTTAAAGTCTGTTTTTCCATCTTTACTAATGATATTTAGAGTTTAGCCTTAGAGTTTTGTTTATTGTAGAGCAAACATCTTGTATTTATTATTTATTATACAAACATTACGCATAACTATATTCTCTCTATATAATTACATTTTATTTACTTAAAAAATATTGTACTTTATGTGAATCTTATTCATAATATATTTTGTTGTACCAGCAGCTTATTTTACGATACTTTCGGGGCAAGGACTGATTATTCTTAACACTGGTTAACTAAGGTAGCCAGTGTCTGATCTTTATTTTCCTCGATCAACGATGAAGTTCCTTATGAATATTTTGTGTGAAATATACATTTAATTTTATTACTCAAATAGGTACTTTAAACATTATTTCAAACGACTTAAAACTTTGTTTTGACGCTATAAAATCTTAGTACAGGCTCGTTATAGCGCCTTACAACAGTTATTTTGATATTTTCGACCACTACAGTTTATGCTATCAAGATTGCCGTATCATAAAAACATATAATAGTACAAAGCATCATAATATAAACTCGTTAATATTCATAACAAGGCTTGCAAATAGCTGTGAGATAATTTAGAAATAAATGAGTTGTAATGTGATTAATTATAATAACAAATTAGATGTGGGAGGGTTGCTTGTGAAATAATTACTTCACGCTCTGCTTCTGCGTTTCAGTGTCAAGTGATTGCGAGCGATTCGTAATAATAAGTATTTGTTCTCAACTCGTCACGTTTATCTTTCACTAGCGACTCGCCCCGACTACCCACGGGTGCAATACTGATACTAAATATACTACAGAATTTGTTTATTTCACATCACATTAGAAACTTATAAATTTATCAGTGTCCCCTTACTATATTGTCCATGTATTATGTACAAAAACCTTCCTCTCGAATCAATCTATCTTTTGAAAAAAAATACATATAGTACGACACAACTTAGATGTCGCATCGGCAAAATTCGTAAAACCGATCACATCCGAATTGAGTACGCTATCCCAAATTATCAATATTTATTTCTCATGCGAATACGATCTTTGCACAAACGTAATAACTTGTAATATCACATGACCTAATATATTCGTTAATTTGACACTTCGATTTACATGCACTTGCTTTCTCTGACGCGTGAATCTGTAGCGACGAATAGCGTCGAATGGCGCGATAGGGAGCTATTTCTATTGGTCGTGTAAATCGGCAGTAATCGGTTTTATTTTCATTCCATTGCATTTTCCGATGCTACATCTAATTTGTGTCGTACTATACAGCGGTAAGAGATTATGTTTTATGCTATTTAATGAAAATGCCTGTGAAGATAACAAAACTCACATTAATATATGTGACTTTTAATTAGAATATTCACTAAAAAGCTAGCTAGTGGTGTCCAGTGTGTCTCTATGGGACATCGGGACGTCGTATCTTTCTTGATGTCCCGTCGCTTAGACAAAGGGGTCTGCTAATAGCCTTTATTTTAAACTAAAAACAGTGCTTGAACACTAAACACTTAACTGCTTATATGCCCTTTTACTTCCAGAGATCTAATAGCGACGTTTCCGAAATTAAAAGCGTTATCAATGATAATTCAAGCTCCGAATACTTTATTTATCAATGAATAAGAAAATCTTCTTTTAACACGTGGACATTTTTATACATTCCATTTCGAAACTTGCAAGATCCTTGAATATATTTTTTCTACATGCATCTTTAAAGAAAATGTTAATCTGAAGGTTGTTTTGTATAAAAATAGATTTATACACATATACATATATATTTATACATTTATTAAATATTAAAATTATTATTTATTTATGTAGACTGTTATGAATTGTCAAGATTAATTGTCAAGTTACATATTAAATTAAATGTAAAGCAACAATCGTGTCTTAACATTTAACCGAGAAATAACTCGTTTGTTACTATGTCTTGAATTAGATGCAGAGTTAACTATATACAATGAAATTTATACACACAGAGGTCCTTTATGTAATATAGTTAATATAAACCATTGCAATTTTTTTGTTTATACTAATATTATAAATGCGAAAGTAACTCTTTTCGTCTGTCACAGCAAAACCACTTAACCGATTTTGATGAAGTTTTCTATAAAATACACTTGAACCTCTAACGACATAGGCTACTTTTTATATTATATAAGAACGCATATAAGAACTAGTTGCATGTAATCATTGATTTTTCTAATATATTTGGTAATGTTTTATGAACAAAACATGTGAGTGATTTTTCAAAAACAAGAAATTATTTACAATGAGCAATACATTAAACAACCGGTTTTACTACGATATTAAATATTTGTATGATATAAACAAATTGCAACTGAATCAATATTTGTTATTTTCATACTTTACAACGTGACTCGTGTCTATATTATATGTGCACGAGTAGGTATATACATATATACATATATTATTTTGTAAATAATAAATAAATATGAGACAACATCACATACATTACTTTGATCCCAATGTTGCTAAAGCACTTGTGTTATGGAAAATCTGAAGTAACGACAGTACCACAAACACCCAGACCCAAGACAACATAGAAAACTAATGATAATCTACATTTACTCGGCCGGGAATCGAACCCAGGACCTCGGAGTGGCGTACCCATGAAAACCGCTGTATCCACCACTCGACCACGGAGGTCGTCAAATGTCTTACCAATGGGCTAAGATCTGCCTCGTGTTACGCGATTGGCTTATATCCTCTTGGAATTATCGCCTTGAGTTTCATCGGTCTAGTGGATCTCTTAACCATGACTGTAATATATTCTTTCGAGGAAGGCTTTGCATGTCTTAATACGGCCTGTAAATTTGTTGTTTTTCTATCTATATAAATATTTCTTCATCTCCTATCATCCTGACGAACGCCTAAAGCGAAGAAAACCCGCAAGCGACAATGTAATGTATTATAATTGATCACTTCCGACAACTTGAATTATTATTAGAACCTTTAAGATATTTTCTTTGGTACGCTATATTACAGCGAAAATGCTGTAAAAGAGAAATGTTACATTTACACTGTTTAGAGCACGTGGATCTTAACCGATGGTAACGGGTTCAAATCCAAGTAACTACCTCTGTATTTTCATGTGCTTGTAATATATCTATGTCGTGCTTCGAGGTTAAAGAAACCCGTTGTATTCATTTGTCATAGGTGAATTCTATATGTCAGCCACCCTTAGCTCTTTGAGTGTGGCTCACATTGAATAAGTGCGATCGAATTAAGTTTAACGGAAGGAAAGGATTCCTCAAAATGAGGAGAAAGCCAAAATTACATAAATAATTATCGTGTTGTATATAAATCGTATAAATGAAACAATATCTTAATTATAATTATTAGATTGAAATGTATTGCTAGCAGTGAGTGTAAAATTTATTGTTATTTATTTTTTCGATAAACACCTATTAATAGTTGATTGTTATGTGTCATGCGGCTTTATCTCTCGTGACACATATAGCGTGGTTGCACCCTTCTGTATGTTGTTGTAGGCGAGCGTTGCCCTGTTATGCAATTGATGCTATCTGTGTAATCGCATGCCTCGAACGCGAACCACGGTATACCCGCCATAAAATAAAAGTCGCGTTTCGTTTACCTTTTAATTTTAAACTGTGGTTTGTTTTTGTTTGATGAGCTGAGATAGGTCAGTGGTTACAACGCATGCATCTTAACCGATGTACAGAAGCACCACTATATGTGCTTAATTTATGTTTATAATTCATCTCGTGCTCGGCGGTGAAAGAAAACATCGTGAGGAAACCTGCATGTGTCTAATTTCATCGAAATTCTGCCACATGTGCATTCCACCAACCCGCATTGGAACAGCGTGGTGGAATATGTTCCAAACCCTCTTCTCAATGGAAAAGAAGGCCATAGTTCAGCAGTGGCCAGTGGGAAATTTACGGGCTTTTTACTTTACTTTTGTTTTTAGCCCTCAGTTCAAACGCTTGTAGTCAACAGCACTTCTCTTAAAGAGATGGTTAGCGCTTTTTTCAAAACTGCTTCACTGCGATTTTTAATGTGTGTTTGTATAAATAATTTTTATTTCTTTTGGTTTTATATAATTCGCCGTGTCGCTAAATATAGTACATAATATAAAAACTAATTTAACATTTGAAATGACAATTTTGATCAACGTTTGCTATGAATTGAATGTCTCGGCTTTTATATGTATATTATAATAAAGCAAAGATACATTTAACATATAAGTGTGAATATTATTTATGTATGTGGAAAGGTATTTCTTAGTGTAAAGTATCTTGATGTAAAATTTGTCATCTAAATGCACGGGCATTACATTTCATTTGTCATGGGATAATATGCATATAAGTTCCAACAATTACAGTAATCGCTCAAACAATATCGATAACCATCAATTAATTCCTATATATGTAAGAAACGTTATATGTAAATGATCATACAATACCGAAATGACTACCTACAGAACATCAAAATGAAACATAATCATATTTAAGCTCGTCAAGATCATTTGATATTTGAGGATGATACCAATCATATTTCACGTTATTATGTTTTTTTTTAATATTAATATACAATATTTGACATTGAGAGTGATTACAACACATGCACTATCAAGCTAGGGACCTTGGCACCCGTACAAAATCGACACTCCTCTTTGATCCGTACGAAAGTGAGAGGCTCTTTGTATCGATTCCGTTGTATATGTACATATATCTGTGTGTGTGTGTATTCAATGACACGATGTTTCTTTGTTTTTTTTTATATGTGTGTTGGTTTATTTTTTATTGGAAAATATGGAAATGTTAATCGTTTAAGTATTATGTAAACTCTTTGGTTCGTTTGTAAGCTGTTTGTTTAGATGTATTATGGAGATTGTGTTTACGTACTCGCAGGATCCGTCAGATCCTGCTTGTGTACGTAGATTGATAATCATGGCAATGATGTTTATGTATACATTGATTAGTGGCTTCGATGTCTTTTAAGGGATTGTTCGTTAGGTTTTATGCATAATAAAGTAAGACTGTTAATGCAATTCGAACTTTTATCAAAATCGGTATCAAACTTGGTGGTAGGGCTTTGTGCAAGCCCGTCTGGGTAGGCACCACCCACTCATCAGTTATTCTACCGCCAAATAATAGTACTCAGTATTGCTGTGTTCCGGTTTGAAGGGTGAGTGAGCCAGTGTAACTACAGACACGAGGGACATAACATCTTAGTTCCCAAGGTTGGTGGCGCTTTGACGATGTAAGGAATAGTTAATATTTCTTACAGCTTCATTGTCTATGGGTGATGGTGACCACTTACCAACAGGTGGACCATATGCTCGTCCGCCAACCTATACCATAAAAAAGTGTAATTCGATTACTATAGCAACAGACAGACGAAAAGAGTTACTTTCGCATTTATAATATTAGTGTGTTTATCCACCAATAACCTCTGAAGTATCGTACTGGAATAAACTCAGCCTTCACCTTAAGAGATGAAGAGGACTGGACCAGCAAAGGGTAATTTTCGGGGCATTTGTAGAGACTACTATTGGTTAGTCAATATCGTGCACGGTTACTTTATACTGTAGCTTAATGAGTCACAGTTAAGTTTGCGCGAATGTTGCGGGTCTTTAACTAACTACGTTAACTGATTTACGCACTGCAGCCTATTATACTATTTCGTTTCCTTCGCCATTAAGATTAATTTGTAAATTCTGATAATTGAATTAAATCTAATTCCAAGAATCGGTAATATATTTTTTATTTAATATATCAACATCTACGCGCTCACAGTTGCCAGTGACTTTTTTTACATTCTACATTAATACATTTTAACGTTTCCAATTTTATATTTTTTTAAAGAAAATAAGCAGATTTTCGCTAAAATTCTAGTGATCCGTCTGATTGAAAGTGGAAAGAATTTTATAATATTATCGTATAATAGGCAAGGTGTTATAATTAGAAACATAGATATATAATAATTATTAATTAATAATAATTCCATAATATACTTTATTATTCCAATGTTAAAATTATTTTAGTTTTTCTTGTTATCCTTAAGCTTAAGTCCGAAGCTAAGTATAAGTAATTGTGACCGAGGTCTTATACCCTATCGTACGACATTTGTTTAATAATGCATTTTTTAAGATTTATTTATAAATAAATAATTGTCTGGGAAGAATTTTGCAATAAAAATAAAGTCTTTATAATAATTGTATTGACGTCATCACTTAATATTTCGAATTGACATTGATAAATAGCACAATTATTATAATATCACAAGAAAAATGTGTGTTTAATTCTTATTTATAATTAGACACAAGATTTATATGAAGTATATTGCTGTGCATTTTATATGAATTAATTATCAGTATTCATACAATTTTTACTCATGAAAAATATAGAAAAGTAATGTACTACTTATGTACAGTCAGAGTAAATAAACCTTCGTCAGTTTTCAAATTCTTAGTACCTTTTGAATCTAAACATCAAATCATTGCGACGCAATATGTCATTCTCAATCGGTAAAGCAGATTATCGCTCATACTGAGCACACGAAAATTGATCTTAAGGTGACGAACCTTTTCTTACGCCGACTGTACAATATTGTTATTGCTACCCTCACGATGGTTTCCTTCATCGTCGTGCAAATGATATTAAGCACATAGAAAATTAAAGATGCTTGCCAGGCCAAAGGTTCTGTCCTAACTTGCATAAAATAGTCAATAAATATTATTTTTGTTAAACAAAAAATTAAAATAATAAATAATATATCCTAATGACAATTTTATACACTCGAATAATAACATCTTATACTTTAATGTTTCTCTCGCCAAATAATTGTATGTGTGCATGTTACATAACGATGACTTAAATATATATAAATCTAGATAACCAAAATTTATTATTGTACTTTATAATTAATTACCTAGATCTTAACGTCGCAGGTTTCATATTTGGGCGAGGAAAAATTTTAAGTGTTTAATTCATATTCTATATACCTTGTATTAAGCTTCAAAATCCTCTTTCGCTAATCGGATTAAGCATCATAATTTCCTTGACAGGATAAAAGGTCCATACTAAGCAGTGGAATATTTACGGCTAATTGTTATGTCATATCACATGCACGCACACAATGAAAACCAATAAGGAGAAGGCCATAAAAGATATATCTTAGCTTCATATACTTGAATAGAAAATATCCAATCCAAGCAATGTATTGTATAATGAAGTGTCTTGGAAAATCAGCAAGAGCAGACACACTTGGTGGTTTATTGCAAGCTCGTCTGAGTAGGTTCACACATCAAATATTCTACCGTCAAATATCAAGACTTAGTGATGCTGTGTCCGGTTTGATGGCTGCACAGATAGCTGCACATAGAAAATAAGTCATGGTCTAATTTTGAAGAGCTATAGATGTGCAGAAAAATAAAGAGGATTCTCGATGATTGCAATTTACTGAATTGTTGCGATTTAACAAAGTTACTGGCCGGTTAGAGAGCGGTACTATGGCTGTATAAGAGAAAAAAAAAACGTAAACAAAATTGAAAGATTTTTTTTATCGACAAACTTTAATTCTTTTGAATAAACGCGACGTTTCGCGGACCCAGTAATACAGTTTATTAAATACGAAGCGTGCAAAGCAACGAATACTGATTCCACGCTAATTTAAGATTTATTTATAAATATATTTCGATATAAATTGATAGAAAACGTATTGAAACTCGCGCCCGTCTCAGCCGGTGTAGTCGTCTTGTTGATTGCTTGTTACCGCATTTATCCTGGGTTTATTTTTAGTCGTATTTTAATCAAAGCGTCCTCATTAATATGCACTAGATTGAGATGCGACGTGCTTATTGTTTGCGTGCGATAAATATTAAATAAATCGTTTAACCGTAATAAAACGCGAGACCTGTTAAGTAGTTATTTGAGCGTGTCGGTCTGTTGTTGTTAGTCGAGTCGACGTTTCTCGGAGGTAATTTTATTTTTGCAGAAATTTTCTTTGTGAAATGAGTGCGCTGTTCTCTTAAACGTGTCGTTTATTCTGATTTCGAATGAATAGTTTTTCTTCTTTTCAGTAGGGAAGGTTATCGATGTTACATGTCTTTCCAGCGCTAATATATCCTGATGAAATTCGAGCATAATTCAATTAATGTTCAACAGAAATGTTATATCTTCTATGTGTTCCCGTAGATCATTGAAATAGGCCGTAGATCGTGAGTACAAATTTGGAGGAGCACGAGTTAATTTTTACGTTTTTAATATTTAATCTCATTATTGTAAAGATAATAAAATAAGAATTATACGTCGACTAAAATTTTGTGACGTAGGAACATTCACATTTTGTTAAATCGCAACAATTTAAAGAGTCGAGATGGGCCATCGGTTAGAACGCGTGCATCTTTACCGATGATTGCGGGTTCAAACCCAGGCAAGCACCGCTGATTCATGTGCTTAATTTGTCTTTATAATTCATCTCGTGCTCAGCGGTGAAGGAAAACATCGTGAAGAAACCTGCATGTGACAAATTTCATAGAAATTCTGCCACATGTGTATTCCACCAACCCGCATTGGAACAGCGTGGTGGAATATGTTCCAAAAAACCTTCTCCTCAAAGGGAGAGGAGGCCTTTAACCTAGTAGTAGAAATTTACCGACTGAATGAATTGAAATGAATTTGTTGTTGTTTTACTGGGATAACATTTGGAATGTTATCCCCAAAAATATGCAGCGTTATCCCAGCAGTGGAGTATTAACAGACTGTTATTCATTGTCGAACTATGCATTGACCGGAGCAGAATGCCTTTGCATATTATTGATAATAAATGTCTGCAATTCAGAATTTATAATACGACGTTCTGTTTATAGAACAACCTTGTATCTTGTTTATTGAAAAATGTTTTTAACGCCGTAATTATCATCTACTTCATAAATGGGATTGGAAAATTAGCAAGTGATAAAGCTTGTTATAAACTAAACGACATATGCGCCATTACATTATAATAATCTTGCAGTAAAAACGCCGTCCTTTTGATAAGTTTTGTCCATTCGTACCCAAAGGATACTAGTTAGGTTATCCTACTTATCTGATAGGACGGAAATCCGACCCAATCTGACCCGATTGAGAAGAAGACGCTACACTTAACCTAGGACAGATCCACACGGGTAGTACTCGCTCTAATTTACATCTTTATCTAAGATTTGATTTTGAGCCAATCACAGTCAATAGAGTAGTTGTTTTTTTTTTATAATGTCGGAAGAAACAGCCACTTTATGTGTAATATTATTGTTATTGACATAAATAAAGCAAGAGATTGTAGTCTCAATTTATTTAGAATTGGCGAAATGTAATCTTCAATTATTGTCTCTCGCTTATGTAATGTTACAAATTTGTATCACTTATGTAATGTTTAATGTGTGTACTGTTACAATACATCGAATGCTTCCGCCAAGAGACCGCCCTTACCTAGCTCTGAGGCACGGAAGTGTAATAATGCAAACACGGATTACATATTACCTCCAGACAGCTAACGAAAACTTCTCGTATGAAAAAGTAACATTATCCTCCTATGTTGTTCTAATGTACAAGGTAGCAGTGTACAAGTAAGGAAGAAGTATATCTATATAACGTGGACCTCGTTATAAGATTCGTAATTAGATATATAAATAATTGGGTACACGAATATAGTGGTTCGCACGCGAAATTTCGTATTTAATCAACAGATTTTTTAAATTTCACCTTTGATAGGTTTTGTTTTGATTTAATTTCAATGGAAACTTACTTCGTCTATTCGCACGTTTTACTTTTTTTTTATACTGTCATTGCGCCGCTCTCTACCCGGCCAGTAACTTGTTCCCGGTCTCTAAAATTAATTCTTTGTTAAATCATAACGATTTAGTAAATTGTAATGAAGTATCCTTTTTGTGCACCATTAAGGTTGAAGCTGTTCAAAATGAGACCAAACTGATCTGATCCCATGATAACTGAGACAAAATCGCTTACGCATATGGCATACGCTTTTAATATATCTCCATTTATATTTTTATATTCCCTTATTTTCTAATTGAATCTATCTACTCCACTCAAGCGTACCTACTAAGATGATATTGTTATTCTTTTAAGTGTCTGATAAAGCAGTACATGGCATCTGTGGCATATAATATACAATTAAATACAATATAATGGTTATAACTATGTCACAATAAATATATTAGACGTATAAATAACTGATATCGTATATTAATGTTACGAGTTATTGGCAAAACATTGTACAATGTAATATGTTACAGTTAAGATAAAAGTAAATCACTCTTAATGTCATATCATATTAAAGCTATTATTGTATAAATTCAGCGCATGCGTAAACGTTTATTTTTATTTCTTATATATTTGCCCGCGGCCTCATTCGTGTTGACATTAGATGTTATAAGAAATACACCTTGATTCTTGTTAAAAGTTTAATTAAAATCACTGTAATTGTGTACCCAGTGTGATTGTAACAGTCCCCTCTCGCGTTTGTCAATAAAATCGTTCAAAGCTTACAAATTAAGTGAAAAATGTGTTGGCTTTTTCAAGCTACGTATTTCATTTAGAAAGTACCTTTAAAGTTATTTACTTTTTTTAAGTCTAAAATAACATGCTCGGGAAAGTGTTCTATGGGCCGTTTTCTAGTCAGCAGAGAATTATATGTAGTATAAAACAAAGTCGTTTACCCTGTCTGTCCCTATGTATGCTTAGATCTTTAAAACTACGCAACGGATTTTGTTGCGTTTTTTTTAATAGATAGAGTGATTCGAGGGGAAGATTTTTGTATATAATACATAGACATTACAGTGGAGAAACACTGATAATTTTAGAAGTTTTTAATGTGATTTCGTTAATAAACAAATTCTGTAGGATATTTAGTATCAGTATCGCCGTGTCAAGCCGGGCGTTTCGCTAGTATATTGATAAACAAGAAATGGCAGAAGCTTAACTTAATGCCATTAGTTGGCCCGTCCGTTTGTCACGTTGTTCGCAACGTGGGAGGCATCGCTATGCAAAATGATTCGTGTTAAGTTCACATCACTATTTACGCATTCATGGACATGACGCATGTATAATGTACTACAACCTTAACGACATTTATTTATCGAAACGATAATTATCACTACATATTATAAAACCATCTGATTGTATGTTCGCGATAAACTTCAAAACTACTGAACTGATTTTCATGCGGGTTTTACTAATACACAGAGTGATTTATTATGAAGGTTTAGGTATGTAATTTGTTAAGGTTTTTGTGTAAATAAATTGAAATAGGATAATTGTAAAACATGTCGGAAAAAGCTACAAAAAATATATAATATAAATAAAAGGTAAAAATATTTAAAAAACTTATGTCCACTTGTGCGAAGCCGGGACGGGCGGAATGTTGCTGAAAATAATAGAAAGACAATTTTGTTGAAAATAAATAAGCCTAGATAGATTTTACTGAAGGTCTTGTTCTTCAGTTAATGTTAAAAGCTCATCTCGGCCTTGAAGGAAAATACACTATTATCTGTTTGAATAGCTAAGCTAAAGGCTACAATCAAATCGCCTCTTTTTATTCTACATAATAAAATATATTAAAATAGAATTATTCAATAACATTTTCGAATGAATTAAATTATACCTAAATTTGTTTTAATGTCGGAAAGAAGCAACTGTTTACATATATACCGCGACTTGTTTAAATTACCGACGATCTTGAACGCTGAACAAACACGTTGTATCAATAAATATAGCCGTGTTTACGTAATTCATTGGCAAGTGGAACTTTAATAGAAAACCTAAGGCTTCACTGTCGAGATGAAAATCCTCCCGTCACACCGACGCATTTGATTAATCTTCGAATATAATTATTTCAACTGCGTCGTAGGCTGGATTGCCTACTTATAAATGTCTGGCTTCAACAGTCAATAAGGTTATAGTACGTACGACACAGCTTAGATGTAGCAACCGATCACATCCGAATTAAGTACGCTATCCCAAATTAACAATATTTATTTCTTATGTGAATATGATCTTTACACAAACATAATAACTTGTTTTATCATATGACCGTATATTCGTCAAATCTCGGGTTGAACTGACGCGAGAATCTATAGCGACGAATAGCGTCGAATGGTGCGTTAGGGAGCTATTTCTATTGGTTTTTTAAATTGGCAGTAATCGGTTTTATTGAATTTGCCGATGCTACATCTAAGTTGTGTCGTTACTATATACGATTCGTAATTGTGATGACGTTTAAATAAAAATGGCTGACGTGATATATCGATTGTATTGCAATTTGTTAATCGTTAATGTAAAAGACAAATATTTTCTTACGATAAACAAAACAAGATTAAGTCGCCTTAGTTTATTTACAACCGCTATAAATTATATGAATTAGTATCCTAGAAGCGTAATGTATTGTCGTCGCTTTTGTAAACATGGAGGAATACGCGTACCCAAGCGTACTCGCGCGTTTTGTTAATGTATTTTACTAGTTGTGGCTCGCGGTTTCGTTTGCGTTTTAGGAGTTTATTGTCGTTAGTCATTCCTAGGGGGTAAGCTTGCTTCGTATTAAATTAATAATCACACAAAATCCGGGTAATTTTGGACATGAAACAACAGACAGACAGACGGAATTATTTTCGTATTTTATAATACATATAAGTGTAGACTTTTATTTAAAATACCAGGATAACATAAATTTGTATGTATCATTTTTTTTTCTCGCAAAACTTCGTAAATAACTCGACCAAATAAAAAAGTAAATCGACTGATAAAGGAGAAAAAGATACTAAATTGTTTTATCTCTATTTATATATAGACAATTACTATGTGTGTGTGTGTATGTATGTATGTATTTTTATAAATCGACACGTTGTTTATGATATTAACTGGTCTTACTGGTATTACTTACGCGGTTAAGAACTCCGAACTAATTATCATCGAAAACTCGTAGTTACTCGTATTATATGTACACCCGCCCCGCCCCGGCTTCGCACGGATGCAATATTGGTACTAAATAAACTAAAAATTTTATTTATTTACGACATCACATTACAAACTTCTAAAAATATCAGCGTTTCTTTACTATATGTATTATACACAAAAACATTCCTTTCGAAACACTCTATCTACTAAAAAAACCGCATCAAAATCCGTTGCGTAGTTTTAAAGATTTAAGCATACAAAGGGGCATAGGGACAGAGAAAGCGACTTTGTTTTATACTATGTTGTGATGCTGATATCGATAACGATCGAATCAATTTTTCGCCGAAATTGGAATAACATTTGATCCACATGCGTTGTGCCAATGACATATACTTTTTATCATCTCATATTTATAAATATAGTGTGCTTTTTGTATGCGAAAACTGTATTGGCGTTTCTTGGGGGTAAAGCTATCTACCGAAACGGCAAACACTATGATGTTCTTTTATTTTTTATTAATCTCATTGGAAATGGGGTATATGGGACTCAACAATACTTGGATGTCTTGTGCGCCCTCATCAACTGCCTGTGAATTTCCCACAGCTGGGCTAAGATCTCTTCTTCCTTTGAGAAGAAGCTGTGGAATAAACATGTGACAGAATTTCTATAAAATTGCAGGAACATGCAGGTTCCCTCTCGATGTTTGCCTTCACATCTGAGCACGAGATTATAAACATAAATCAGTGCGCCCTAGTATATAGTAATATTACAAGCATAGTAAAGAAAACCAGCGGTACCCTCGCGTCTTTTCGGGGGCGTTACGGATTCCACACGCATGCTTCAGTGACGCCCTGACGGTCGGCCCGCCTATGCGCTTTGTCCAAAGTGTTCTATATACTCATGTTGTATGTGATATATATTATTATTCAATAACTGTTAATTGTGATTTTCAAAACTGACGGTTCCAGCGAGCTTTTATTCTAGTTAGATACACGAGTCAAATCTTGGATGTGAATATGTATATAATTTTCATTTTTGTATTTAAAATTTTCATAAAATAATACCTTTGTTAAGTTTTAGATTGCGAGTATGAAAGAGTTTTAATTATATAAAAAGGTTTTGAAATAGCTTTTTTTCGGAAAGTCTACTGTTGTACAACCTCCTAACCAACGAATGCTCTCATGTAAATTTTCTTTTATAAAGGAAATTATTTTTGTGAATTGTATAATTATGAATTATTTTTATTATATATTAACATAATAAAAAAAAACATAATTTAAGACATAATTCAATAGAATATATAATATTATGTGAACTACGCTACATTCGAAATATACTGATTACTAAGTATTAAAAAAAGAGAAACTCAAACTTTTCTGTTAATATTATATAATTACAGGCGTGCCTTTGTCAGTTAATTATTAGCATTAAAAATAAAAGACTGTCGTTTCCGGTCGCCTGTCTAACGCCATTCCTCCTTAATATGGAATGCCTTTGGTCAGGATCCCCGATGATCCCATCATGCTGTCATTCGCACACTCACTCACAATGCATATCAGAGATCAGGAATAATTCTATGTATTCCAATTAACACATGTAAATGAAAATCTATAGTGAGAAATATAAAAACTTCTTGGATAAAATATTGAAAATGAAATAGTTTAAAAATAAAATCCACGTTACAGTGTAGTGTAACAGATTCTTCTTTGACACACAAACAGCAAATCGATTGAACAAACTCGAAATACAAAATAAACTCGAAATGTTATCGACGTCGTAAAGGATACATCGTTCAATCATAATTCAACTTGACGCCTCTTTGTTTAGTCATCCTTTTATTTCGAGTTTATGTAAATTCAAATTGATATACTCGAGTGTTTTGTTATGTATAAACGGTTTGCGTACATGAGGAAATAATATAAATAGCGAGAAGTCGCATTTTTATTAATAATACATTTTGCACATAACATTGTCCTTTTGAGGTATGTCATAAGTAGTCAGTGTACATATTGATTGTAACTTTTAAATAAATAAATTTTCTTATCTAGCGATGTTGTAGAGTATTGAACACTTTATCAGGTCTAAGGTCTGCATTTGATGAATATACCTTGACTATCTTCAAATGACATAACGAGCTTCGTGGTCGAGTAATGTGTACACCGGTTTTTATGGGTACGCCGAGTCGATGTAGAAAAACTTCATTAGTTTTCTATACGTTACATCTGATTTTCCATACGACAAATGCTTCAGCTACTTACATTGGGATCAGAGTAATTAATAATGTATGTGATGTTGTCTAATATAATTAATTAAATTACTACCAGCGCCTTTCCCTGCCCCGTCGCGCCCTCTAGTTCTTGACCTATAATCTCTTTCTGTAACACACTTTCTCACTCTTCACCAGAATTATGTAGACGTAACTCATTATTAATACATTTTAGGAAATTAATCTACATATATATCTGTATTTGGTATTGCGATCTTGTTTAATAACATTGTGTTTATGAAGCACGATTTAATATAACCAATTTAAGTTCCGCTTAAAACCTATACCTTCTTCAGATCGAACCGTTTCGATGGTTAGGTAATACGTTATACTACCAAGCCGTTATTCAATAATTGTTACAATTATTTTAATTAGAACATCCGACACGTATTGGACACGCAATATACGACAGTAGCTCTTATTAGCAATACAAAAATAAAATAAATTTTTTGTTCTTAATAATAGCGGCTGGCATTTTCAAGTCAACGCGCGAGGCATATTATAGTCCAAGAGTGTCTGTGCAAACAAGTGCACTTTCAAATTTATCTTTATCTCCTAGTCTATTTTTTTGTCTATATTTGTACATCCGTACCGGTGCATAGCATTCGTCCTTAGAAAAATAGGTAACTCAATAACTAATACGACGAATGCTAAAATTAATATAAAAGCTAAGGGTAATCGATATAGGAATGGTTAACGATTGTGTAAATATAGCCTTTGTATCAAGCTGTACCAGTTAGTGATTTTATGCCAGCCTTTTAACTTTTAATCCAACCGGAACCGGAACACCATTTATTTATTGCAGACCTTTAAGCAATCAAGGCTCAGGAACTCAATTAACTTAATTTATAAATTAAAAAAAAATTAATCATTATATTTCGTATAATATATAATCGTAAAAATTAAAATTAATAATAATAATAATATGAATTAATAAACAGAACGTCCAACCAACCACATACTTGTCAAGCTTATTTTATATTGTTAAACTTACAAAACCGCTATTCGTAACGTTTCAAGTACCAGGAGAGCATTAAAACGCAGTGGTTTTTGCAACTGGTCTCCAATGCACACTTGTACAATTCCAGCGTATAGTGTGGCGCACACAGCATTGAAAATTACGTCAAACGTTTTATTTAGCCTTATATGTAGATCTGGGTAAGTGCGTGTGTACCGGTAAGCCACTGCCTGACTCTTACGTGATTATGCCTCCCTGGTACTAGTGTAGTTAGCAAGGATTCAAAAGGGTCTTTAAGGAGTCTAGTTGTTTTTTTATTATTGCACGATACAAACCGTTAAGTTAGTCTTTAGTATTCTGTCGCTTTTATTATATTGGATTAAAGTAAGACGACGGCTTAAATGGAACCATTTTCACTCAAAGTAAACTGACAATTATCACAAATTTAAGACTTTAAACTTGACAATCCAATTTACAAGAACATCACTAAGGAACCGTTAATTATATGTTCCGACATCTTTTGTTTTTGAAACCCGTTAGGGTCAGCTGCAATTGAGGTTACTTTTTAACCCACTTATAAAAACAAAGAGATTCTATAATTCTATATTCGACGTGCTATTTTGAATATAACCGCAGATAAATTATCTAATTTAAAAAAAAAAAAAAAACGTTGGATTTTTTTACCCTGACGTGGTTACATAAAAGTATAAAAGCAAATATTTAAAAATTCTTTTGTTAACATGAATTGTTTAAACAAAACCCCGAATCGTAAAATCTTCAAAACAACACGTCACAAACCGCAACTCCACTCGTATTACTGGTTTCAAAAGCAATTTTTCCGGTCGTTTAAAAAGACCGGTATTTCGATTTCTGACCGTAATGTCAAGTACACTGCAGGTTATTTCGAATAATGTGCCATTTTTTTTCGTTCTTCATTCGTGTCGTTTTTACATAATCCATTGTTCCGATAGGTTGCGTGTTGTTTTCGGCTGCCGTGCCCACGGCCGGTCCGTGATTTTACTTATTGATACGTCTAGCTTGTCTACCTATTCATGTTATATAATATCGATATGGTAAATTAGATCGTTATTTTTTTGGCTTTAGTTTTCATAAAAATATTTTCTGTGATTAATGCTTTAGTTAAAATGGTTTTTATTTCGCTTTGACGGAGTATTATTATTTACTAATATCTAATGGATTATTTGGAAAATGGCGATTAATGTTTGGAGCTAGGTAATATCTTACTACAGATAGATTTTCAAGACATTTCATTCAATGAAGTTGTAATCGTTTCTGTGTAAATCACTATGACCAAATTTCTACTTACTCTGTTCGAAGATTTCGTAGTCTTTAGAAGGCTAAGTCGCCTCTTAACCCTCTGAATATTTTAACGGATGTGTTGACTCAACGCGAATCGATAATACCGATATTGCGACGATTCGTTTTCACTCTTGCAAACTTGAGACAGTGTAATTATACAAATATTAAATTTTTCAAAAATTATGAGCCGAGATGGCCCAGTGGTTAGAACGCGTGCATATTAACCGATGATTTCGGGTTCAAACCCAGGCATGCACTACTATATAGATATGTGCTTAATTTGTAGGATTATAGTTAACTAGCTTTTGCCCGCGACTTCGTTCGCGTGGACTTCAGGTTCGTCCCGTCTAGTCTAGTAATCGCTTAAAATCGCTTCGTAAATAAGTCATTATTTCTCGTACAAAGTAAAGGATAAAAAATGGTTATTCTGGGTTATTCCTAAGAGATAAACATATACCATCACTTTTTTGTAGACCTTTTTAAGTTGTACAATACTGTAGTACATTGTTTTGATCTATCTTGTAGGATTCAGTCAGCGTTTGCAATGTAAGCGCAAAAAATGTGTTTTTTACGACCTCACATTAGAAACCTCAAAAATTGTAGCCTATGTGTTATTCTGATGTATAAGCTATATTGTGGTAAAGTTTCATTCAAATCCATTCAGTAGTTTTTACGTGAAAGAGTAACAAACATCCATACATCCATACATACAAACTTTCGCCTTTATAATAGTAGTAGGATATTGTATTACAGTTTTATGCTAATGGATGTTTGAATGGCTATAGCTTTCCTATTGACAAAATAATAGCCTTAACATATTTGATTACCTGGCAAATTTGTCATCATAGTATGGTCACCCCTAGACATTGACACTTTACGAAGTATTAACCAGCAACTTATTTCAATATGCAACAAACTGATGTCTGATGGGCTATACAATCGAAAATGTATATTGTGCCTGTAGTTAGACTGGATCACCATTACTGATCTCAATATTACTGATTCGCGGGTGGTTTGCAAAGCACCCCACAACCAAGTAAAGTGAACAGTTTGAAGTATAATTTGTATTTATAATTCATCTCATGCTCGGCGGTGTAGTAAATAAGTGTTTTTATTCCGAGCTAAAATTATTTTTTGTATTTAAAGGCGGCTATTTAGAATGTAATTGCATTTAACCTGCATACATTACATAAATCAGTAACTGGTTACGAAGCGGCCAACCTGTCATTAGTGTTACATTATTTTAATTATTATTTACAACGCATTCTAAAGTGTTGATAGCCGTGTCACTAAAATAAATAAAAAAAAAAAAACAATTTTTTGTTTTAAAGAATGGCAAACGACTACTTTATAAGAAGATTTCGAAATACTTGAAAACATTTGTCTGTAAATATGTCACTTGAAAATCAATACATGGAATGTCATTGAAACTAGTGAACTATGCGGTAATGATAAATTCGAAACTCACCGTCGAACGATGAAATGTCACAAAGATATATGCGAATTTACGTCACTAATTATGTATAACATTTAAAGCTTTTCAATACTTGACCAGTGAGTTACGAAATGAATTCTCGCTTTTGATATTATGGAATGAATTTATCAGTTTATAGTTACAGTTTTTCTTAGTCTTTCTGTTGAGCTGAGATGTCCCAGTGGGAACTGAGATGGCCCAGTGGAAAGAACGCGTGCATCTTAACCAAAACCAGGCAAGCACCACTATATATATGTGCTTAATTTGTGTTTATAATTAATCTCCTGCTCGGCGGTGAAGGAAAACATCGTGAGGAAACCTGCATGTGTCTAATTTCATCGAAATTCTGTCACATGTGCATTCCACCAACCCGCATTGGAACAGCGTGGTGGAATATGTTCGTTTGAACATATTCCTTCCTTAATAGAAGAGGAGGCCTTATCCCAGCAGTGGGAAATTTACAGGCTGTTACTTACTTACTTATTTACTAGTCTTTCTTTTATTTATTTCTTTAAATAAACAAATGTGTCCTAACATATACAAAGCCTTATTTATATAACAAACATGAAATATAAACACTACACGAGTATAAATTTAAATAAATTACTCATCTCACGATGAAAGCGACTTTAATACAAGATTAGCCAGACTCAACCCCATTACCGACATATTACCAGGTAATTTGAGACATTACCGCTTCCGGCTAACTGCAAGCTGCACGCGACTACAATATGCCCGAGAACGTTGTCTTTTGTGAATATTAAATTGTACAATTGCCTTTTGTAAATGCTTCGTGTATTTATAACGATACATTCGATATTTGTCTTTGGAATTGAAAAGGAAAATTTCAATAGGTATTTCGTTTCTAGTTTACATATGATATATAAATTTTTTATTAGTACATTTATAGTTTTTCAAGAATTGTGAGTGTATTATTTCCGCGAAGGATATGTTGAATTAATGATTCGGATTCAAGTATTATACTCGTATATTTAATATGTTTATGGTTATTAAAATTGTGTGTGTGTGTGTAAGTGGGTTTAAGCAATCTTGATACTTGATGTGTTATCGTTATGATTTATTTGAATTTTATAAAGTTTAAGTAAATTTGAATATATTTATTTTATTAAAGCGCGCTACATCTCGGTAATCGGTAACTCTATTATATGCTATGTTTGTATAACATATATTATGCTAATTCAACATACATGATAATACAGAGATTATATCGCGTTAGTCTCGAACTGTTGAATATTAAACAATTGATGATCTAATCTCTTAATTTGTAAGCTTAATTTGTATGCGTTTACTAATTTAGTGGTTAGTTACAATAATGTTATGTACACTAGAATTGGTGTTGATGTTCTGGTGAAAATAAATAAAAAACGATTACATAGAAAATGCAACGACGTATATAACGTTAGAATAATAGTTGTACAAACTTATATATCAATTGAAAAATATAGTTAAACTAAGAAGACGTATAATTGTCAACTACTAAAAACAAAGTAGGTTGCGCTCTTATATGCCAATAGTGGGAATGGCTGACCTGGACGATAGCTGATGTAATGTAGAGTAACTTAGGCTATATTTATTTTACAATTATATATAAAAGTTCAGATTCATTCAAACGAGCGCGAAGTCGCGGGCACAGCAAGTATTAAAAGATAATAATTATTAAAGATTTGTTCTTATGATTATTTCGGTGAGACCCCAGGACGCATAGGCAGTTTTGATAAACAATATTGTTTTTCTTACCATTTTTCGATCGCTGTTAATTTCAACAATAAGCCAACTGCACATACAAGTAAATACATAAGCGCAAAATTGCACTATAAACTCAACTGTTGAAACAAAAAAGGCCCGCTGAGTTGTTTTCGGTTTTCGTTCTCAGATGTGAAATGTGCCTTTCCGAATTATTGTTAAATTTTAATTTTATATTATTAATAAGTAATTGTAACACTTCTATATTTAATAACGATTTTTGACATCAATCATACGAGTATTGCCTCCAAGTTCCGAGTTATTGTTACCACCAACCTTGGGAACTAAGACGCTATGTGCCTTGTGCCTGTAGTTACACTGGCTCACTCACCCTTCAAACCGGAACACAACAATACTGCGTGGGTGGTACCTACCAGGCGGGCTTGCACAAAGCCCTACCACCAAGTAAAAGTAATATTATATTAATATGATTCTGATCAATTAATTATTAATATGTTTTCAACGCAGACATTTGAAGTGAGAGCATCAATTTGGCTACCTGATGTCGTTATGCAAATACTGCTTATTGTATTATTTTCATTTCGTATGTATGAAAAGGTCCAATCCTTCATTTCTCGAAACGAATAACATTCTCATGTTGACTCAGGATGAGCCGGATTTTATTAACATCCCTCTGATCCGTAGCGTTTTTGGAACTATATTCTGAATCTGATTCTTATTCTGATTCTGAAAAATATTTCAATCAATAATATATTTTATTAACATAAGAATTAATAACATTAAATGCATAAATACATACAAATATCAATTAGAAATAGTTTCACTAAAAATCTTGACTGTGTGGAATGGTGGCAAGAATATTAGCAGCATTTCCCCGTTGAATCGCATATTAATATTAAATTTAAATACATATATCTAGTCTTATAGAATTTATAAATAGCTGTACGAATTTGGATGATATTTTTTATTAATATAGTTCCACGTCGTAGTAGCAAGCCAGTATGTAAATAAAACGATGAAGTCCTTTGAATACATAACTCTAATCGAGAAGGAAAACATTATGACGTTTTGTATATGTATATAAACAGTATACGACGGTCACATGAGATAGTATGTAAGATGCAATTAGCAGACACGATTATCTGATTAATATTGTTTATGATGTGTTATGTGAAACGTGACTTACATTTATTATAGAGGTTATTAGAAAATCATGTATTTTCATTTGCAAAAAATTCTCTGTATAATATATTTCGAAGGCTTTAAATTAAATAACGAATATATCGATAATGGAATCTTGAAATTTGTATCTATGGGCACTGGTGGACTATTTACCATCAGGCCGGCCAACTAAAGCCACGAATAAAGGTGAAAATTGGTGTCTTTGAATATCTTATGTATTATGGACTATCTGCAGTTTTATAAATTTTTCACAGAAACATTGTTTTATATTGGTATATACAACCATTATTTCACCCGCTTAGGTGTAGAAATTCCAAAATTCTTTCAAAAGGTATATATTCAATAAAGATGTAATAACAATTTTCTTGGCTCCTGACACAAGTAAATTACGCGGGTCACCGCCCACGGCATCGCGATGCAAAGAGCATCGCGCACGAAATTTTGAAAAAAACAAGGGCCTTGCAAACTCTTGCCCACATTAACATTCGATCTTGCGCCGCTACTGGTTACAAACAGCCACGGCTTCGCAGTGTAAAATGCCTCACACCCGAAACTTGAAAAAGTTAAACATAACATTGGGATCAGAGTACTGAAAAAAAAAACAAGAGCCTCGTAAACTATATCTTGTCCACATTAAGATTCGATCTTTGCGCCGCCACTGTCGGTGATGATGAGTCAGTCAGTCAGGACATGTTATTTTATAATGCATAGATAAGAATATTACTGACAAAACGAGTAACATGTTGTATTTGATCTATACAATATTGAATTTTATTTTAAAGCTCAACAAATATACAATTTTTATATTTAAGTGCGTGCACTGAATGATGTTCGATGTAAATGGTATATTAAAGTTATTTTTTTTAGTTTAATATTTTATTTTGTTTCAAGTGTATTTGCAATAGCGTGCCTACTTGAATAATGATTTTTTTGTCATTTCGTTTATGAATTTGGCTCTCATGACCACAAACCGAATCTGTTTTGTTTTGTCGAGGAAAATTGTATTGTACACTGGATAGATATTAAAATTAAAACACCGGTTTTTTGTAGCACCGGTTTTATTTTCAAGTGTCTTTTTTTATTTTTTTTCAAACCGGTCGTATAATTTTTACATTCCATGGGTTTATGCTCTTTGAGTCGAGATGGCCCAGTGTTTAGAACGCGTACATCTTAACCGATGATTGCGGGTTCAAACGCAGGCAAGCACCGCTGATTCGTGTGCTTAATTTGTCTTTATAATTCATCTCATGCTCAGCGAAGGAAAACATCGTGAGGAAACCTGCATGTGACAAATTTCATAGAAATTCTGCCACATGTGTATTCCACCAACCCGCACTGGAACAGCGTGGTTGAATATGTTCCAAACTTTCTCCTCAAAGGGAGAGGAGGCCTTTAGCCCAGCAGTCAGAATTTACAGGCTGTTGTTGTATGGGCTAGTCCTTATATTAAACCTTTTGATTTTCTTTATTTTAAAGAAATATAATTATTAATGGTGTCATCTACACTTATAATCTGAGTATTTCATAACGATGGTCGATGATGATGTATTTATATGCCGACTGTTTGTAGGATAAGTGAAAGTGAACCAGCGTAATCTATACTGTACGCACAGTACGATTTTTTATTGGTTTGAATTTTTTATCCTATTGTACGGTAAAGTTGTAACGTTGTATAGAATAATTACAGCGCCATTGTCTCTCGATGCTGTTATTACCCAGCGGTAACGGCTGAACTGGCATGAAAAAAAGTCTGCCTCGTGTGTTCTCGAGGAAAGAGGCTGCCTTTTTTTGGCTACAATTTTTGTTCTATACCTTGTCTCCACATAGATGTCATTCGTGTCATTGTTAAAATAAATGTGCATGCATGTGCACTTATCATTATTTATCACAATGTAAGTTTCGCGATTAAAAAATAATTGAAAGTTGGTATTCCTAGGTGCGTTTATGCGTTCCTGGTAATCATATTGGTAACTAATAAAATGATAATCGTATTATTATATTTTAATATTGTTATAATAATGAGATATTAAGTCGATTTTTATAATAAAATACTGAAGTCATCATTGGCCAGCGAGTATCAAAAAGATTTAGGCAATAATACATAGATTGTCCAGTCCGTTTCTTAAATAATAAAAGAAAATGTTTATCTTTCATACGTAAGGCATATCATTTATAATAGTGTTATTGACCAAATTGTATCCACTTTTACTTCAGCGATACTCAAAAATGTGTATAGATGAATATGTTTTAACTTTTCTATCTATCGTTACGCACACATAAACATAGACACGTTGTATAGTTTTTCTGTTTTTCGATTCGATTACGATAGTTCGATATCGAAAGCCATTAGTTTTACGAATAAGAAGTTATAATTTTATCTCCCTCGTATTTTAATAATTATACCCTTCGATTACAATCTATCCGGCGACATTATAAGCCTTCGAAAGATCGTGAAAGTTGATTTGACAAAAATAAAAAGTATAATATTTCTATAGAATTTAAGTTTTACGTTTACATGTACCATAAGAACATGAAATTTACGCTTGTCATAAAAACAGTTCATTGTCATCTAAATTTAAAGCGATTGAAACAGCGAAGCGCAGCTTCTTATGTAGAAGCTCAAACATGCTTAATCTTCTAGTATATTAAGGAAATAATATTTTTAAAAGTTTAGTAGGATTTACAGTTAGGCCAGACAAAAAAGTCTCTTCATTCAAAGATCTGAAATTATATTTAAATTAGTGCGCCTCTATTTACAAAACATTTCGATCCTATTATATGAAAAATATTTTAATTAACGTGGTCTTGATAGAATAGCAACTACTCAAATCTCACCCAATCAACATTATTTTAAAATTCAATCTGGATACAAGAGTTTCATATAAATATTTCCTTCTCTCCACAGTGCATGAAGGCGTACGTCGAATTCGAAGTGTGTAATGGCGCGTATGAAGTGTCCTGTCCCGATGATCGGTGCTCGACCGGCGCCGCGCTGGCTCTGGACGAGATCTCATCCCTCGTCGCGTGCTCCGTCATGGAGAAACATCTCAAGTTCCGGCTCAACCATGGTATGTATGAATGATATATAAATGAGTGGTTTCTTTTTTATGTTATAGGTTGGCGGACGAGCATAATATGGGCCACCTGATGGTAAGTGGTCACCATCACCCATAGACAGTGACACTGTAAGATATATTACCTTACATCGTCAATGTGCCACCAACCTTGGGAACTAAGATGTTATGTCCCTTGTGCCTGTAGTTACACTGGCTCACTCACCCTTCAAACCGGAACACAACAATACTGAGTACTGTTATTTGGCGGTGTTAGTTGGCGGAGTGGTATCTGTAGTAATTATATGTTAATATAAAAAAAAAAAAACAATAATTGTTAGTAATGTATACATTATTTGATGCACCAACTTTATCTGCGTGAAATTGAGAAACATTACAAATATCATACAAACCGTTAACCTCCTTTTTACCCCTTCGAGAGGTGAATTAATAAAAGTAAAAAAAACCTATGTCCTTCCCGGGAATTAAAAACTATCTCCATACCAAATTTCACCTATATCGATTTAACACTTTTAGCGTGAAATAGTAACAGACAAACTTACAATCGATTGATAAAATATACATTAGTATCTATTTAATGAAACATCATAATTAAACAATTATATTTTATTAAATAAACGGCGTAATAGCACCGATATTGTGGTTTATTTAAATCGTAAAACATGATAAACATCTCGGCTTATGACTAGTAATTTAAAATTGCGGTTAGTAACCGTACCGTTAACGTATTGTATGCGTCTACGAAAATCTATTTTTACATTGACAATGTACTGCTTCTAAGTAATTACATTGTTTTGAACTACACTTAGCTCTCAGCCTTGGCCTTGTTTAACGCAAAACAAAGGAAAACTACCCTGAATGACGACATATTCTTTAGAAATGTTCAAAGTAGAGTAGGTTTTTATTCGTACAGTCAGAGTAAGAAAACCTTTGTCAGTTTTCGAATTCATTCCTTCATCAAGTTGTCAACTCTTAGTACCTTTTGAAACTAAAACAACAAACTGACAAATTAATATAAAATTAAACTTACATATTACTCTTTGGTAACTTATAATGACATTGCGATGCAATAAGTCATTCTGATCAGTAAAGCAGATTATCGCTCATACTGAGCACACAAAAATAGGTCTTAAAGTGACGAACCTTTTCTTACCCCGACTGTACATTGGAATACGAACTATACGTATGTACTGTTATTCAAAGTAGTGCTTAACTGTAAATCGGTATCAATGACGTATTCGCGTCACAATAGGTAGGTGTCTGTCTAAAGCCGTAGGTCGGATTAAAATCATCAATTGACAAATCGTATACAGTTTAATTGACGTCACAGATGTGATGTCATCCTGACCGATTTCGGGGCGGTCGTTCCAAAGGGAGACAGGTGTGCGCAAGCACAATGGCACTTATTTTCCATCACTGTCATAATACTTCTATTCCTAATATTTTCTTGGTGGTAGGGCTTTGTGCAAGCCCGTCTGGTAAGGCAGCATCCACTCATTAGATAATCTACTGGCAAATAATGTTTGTATCGTTGTATTCGAAGAGGGCCATGACATCTTAGTTCCCAGGGTGGCGCATTGGTAATGTAAGGAATATTTGAAATTTCTTACAGCACTATTGTCTATTGTCGATTGTGACCACTTACCATCAGGTGGCTTAATTGCTCGCTAGGAATGTCTACTCAGTTAAAGTCAATAAACTTTATTAATAGCCATTTTCTTCGTGATTTGGAATTGATCTTCCGATGCTAAAGGTCGCCATAGCCAATATCCATTGGCACTGAGATATAAGCAATTTCTTATCATACCATTGACGCGCTATCAACAGTCGAATCTTGACGCAATATCCCTTTTGTATTTAGAAATAGAATCGACACGTGAATCGTGTCTAAAGTTCACGATCTCATATTGGGACAAACACTCAACGTTGAGTAAATGTGCGTGTTTTAATGCGTCTCCACTTTGCCCTTTTCTTCGATATGTATCGATGAGACTACACTTGCCATTAAGATGTTGATAAAGTAAAGTAACAGCCGGGAAATGTCCAATCGTCGTCCTTCAGCCTAGTGTCGATTTTGGTAGGTGAAAGATTGTTTGTAGCCTACTCCAGCATGCTGCACAAATACGGGTAATGGACACCCATGGAGCAGAATATCATTGAAATTATGGACATGCAAGTTTTCTTGTGATATTTTTCTTCACTCCCGAATACGAGATGAATTATAAACGCAAATTACGCACATCCAAAGTCAGTGTAGCTTATCTGGGTTTGACCATATACATACATTTTTTTATAATTTATATTTGGTAGGTTTTATGCCAGTTTGAATCCCCGAAAAGACGACAAAAAAAGTTTTTATTGGCAAATAAAAACATAAATTATTATTTTAGAATAATCATTAATAAAGTGCCTTACTTATATACCATCTGTAATATTATAAAACCATAGCTTATATATACGTATTGTATAATTATTGAAAGCGGAAATTATACGAGCTAAGGCAAGCAGAGAAGTCATCAGAAGGCTAATTATAATTAACTCAACTGTCCCATTGAAAAAAGTTTATGTGATATAACATTATATCATTATAACGATATAAAAAGTATAATATATAATAGTAAATTATAATTAGCAATAAAAAATAATGTTGGCATTAGATATTTCTTATAATTGTATTAGTCTAGTAAATGTTTGATCCGGTAGAAAAATACTAGAAGCTAAGTCAGAACTGTGAGTATGATCAATGAATTTAGTTTCCTTGTCAAGAAACCACGAAAAGTACTTTAATGAACTCTTTTAGATTATTGTTTCGAGAAAAAGTTGCAGATATGGTAACAAATCTTAGTATACAAACATATCGTTGGATTCGCGCGCGGGCGCTTGTAGATAGTGGACGCGTTATTGTAGCATTGCATCGGCCGCCGCGCTCGACACTGCGTGATAACGTTGTTTACAATGTTCAGTGCATTCGCACGGAATAAGCAAGGAATATGACGACCAGTGATTCAGACGTTCGGAATGACTTGGAATGTGAGATGCAGGAGTGTTCGGAGGAAGTTGAAGAGCTTTCGAATATCGAGATAAACGACAACAATATAAGACCAAATAAGAGAACCAGGGTGACTAACAGAGAAGAAGTTTGGACCACGGTGCAAAGAAAAGGGAAAAGATTTGCTCGTGTTGGGGTGTTAAATGAGTTGGAGAGAATACCAGAGGACATGACTGAAGTCTGCATTACATCCAATGAACCACTTCCAAAGCAATTTAAATTGGCCAAAACATTAAAATCAGAAAATATTCAAAATGTCGTTCGAGTTAAATATATTAATTCATTTAAAGTGTTGATTCAGTTTGACAAAGAAGACAGTGCAGAAGAATTAATAAGTAATAAATTTTTTAATGAAAATGGATATAGAACCTATAAGACTATGGATATGGATCAGACATATGGTGTGATAAAAGATATAGATTTGGATCTCACAGATGAAGAAATTTTAGAAAGTTTATATAGTGACATATTAATTTTAGGAGTGAAGCGGTTAAAACGAAGAAATGGTTTTAATGGAAGTTGGCAGGCAAGTGAAGCTATAAGAATCTGTTTTAAGGGCTCATCTTTACCGTCACAAATAAAGATATTTGATACTACAATAACAGTAACGCCGTATGTATTTCCTGTTACGCAGTGTTCACGTTGTTGGAGATATGGACACTCAATAAAGATATGTCCATCACACAAAATTACTTGCCCAAAATGTGGTGATAACCATCAAAATTGTGAGCGTACTTTATTTGTTTGTAATAATTGTGGTGGCAATCACATGTCCACGGCAAGAATATGTCCTATTTACCTTAAAGAAAAGCGAATCCGAGAGCTTATGGCTGAATTTGGTTGCACTTATAAAAAGGCACTAACAATATATGTTCCTCCGAGCCCTCCTCCAGCGCTTCAAATTTCAAAGGAAACATTCCCAACTTCATACAAAGGTACTTATAAAGCCAAAGACTTTGGAAATAACTCGGAGATAACCTCTGTACATTTAACAAACACCTACGCTGAGGTAACTAAGGCCAAAACTAATGATAAAAGACTGTCGAAGAAGAAAGTTAGAAACAAGAGAACCATGAATCATGAAAAAGATAATAATTTGGAGGTAAATGAAACAATTAATTTGGAGATTATGGAAGAAAGTCATTCAGAATGTCATCAGAGTCATTAAGCAGTAAAGAGCATGCGGAAGATCAGAGAGAAAACAAAAAGGAAGCAAAGACGGGATTTAATAAATGGAAATTAGTTTTTATAAAATTAAAGGAGAAAATATTGGAAAAAGACTTGACGTGGGAAGAAAAAATTAAAGATTGCTTTAATATCATATATAAGGAAGTTGTATTATTGATAGTGAAATTTATATCAGATTGGCCATGTGTAAAATTCTTAAGCCAATATGGATAATAGCAATAACTTACAATCAATAAATATACTCCAGTGGAACGCCCAAAGTCTACGACCAAAACTGTCTGAATTTGAGTTACTGTTATATCAGGAAAAGATACACATTGCTATAATTAGTGAGACTTGGTTAGATCCGGACAGCAGTATTCATATTAGTGGATATAACATTTTTAGATCTGATCGGAGAGATGGATTTGGAGGAGTTGCTATTATTACACACCGATCTATACAAGCACAACAACAATACTTAAATATTTCGAACACTGAAATAGAAAATGTATATGTAAAACTATATAATTGTGGTGATATTGAAAATATAGTTTCAGTATACTGTCCTCCAAATGTTAACACTTGCTTTCAAGATTGGAACGATTTTTTTTCGATGTTTGGGCACAAATCAATAATCGCAGGAGATTTTAATGGACACCATCCTAATTGGTCCACGAAGTCTGATTTACGTGGTTCCCAGATATTCGATGCAATTTTAGAATGTAATTGTATTACTCTAAATGATGGTACTGATACTCGTATAAAACTAGTTAATGGGGTGGTCCAGAGAACGTCTCCTGATATATCGTTGGCATCTGAAGATATTGCTATCAAACTAAGTTGGAAGGTTTTAAATGAAAGTTTGGGAAGTGACCACTTAATACTCAAAATTAAACTAGATACTAACATAAATCCCGCAATTAAAAAATATAGAAATTTCAAAAAGGCTAATTGGACATTATATAGGGAAATTATAGTACATTACTTAAATGAATACAGTCTTCCTAGTGACAATCAGCTTGCATATGAAGGGTTTATTAGCATTGTAAATCTTGCCGCAGAAGAAGCCATTCCTTACATTAAAATATCTGAAAACCCTTTAAAGAATAACCAGTTTAAACCAAAACCCTATTGGTCACAAAATAAGCAAATTTTAGAAAAAACCCTACTCCTAATAATCTCGATAGTTTACGCGAAAGGATCGGAATTTCACAAAAAGATATAAGACGTGTTAGGTTTACAACTTGGCAGGATTATTGTAATAAAGTGAATGAGAAAACCACCTATTATGAAATGTGGTTCCGTATGAAGTGGATTAAGGGATACAAGTTGTCGAAATCGTGTATGGATCGCGAAATATCCGAATCTTTACTATGTAGTTTGGCACCAGATTATGTGAATCCAAACCAGCCAGTATTTAAGTCCGAGAACATAAGGCTGATATGCCCGGTTACGATACAGGAATTAAACAATTGTTTAAAACATTCAGACACGGCACCGGGAGAAGATAGTATAACCTATTCCATGATTGGTAATCTGTCGGAATCAGAAAAAAATCTACTTGTATCATTATACAATAGATTCTTGAGAGACGGTTTTGTACCAAATCAGTGGAGGCAGGTTAAGATAGTTCCTATTACCGAAACCGGGAACAAGTAATAGATCAATATCCGGTTATAGACCCATTGCACTAATATCATGTATTTGTAAAATACTACATACTATCATTAACCGTAGATTAGACTGGTACCTTGAAAAGAATAATTATTTTTCAAATGACACTATAGGATTTAGGAGATCACGTTCCTGTTATGATAATCTAGTACGATTAATAACACGAATTCAAACAGGCTTTACTAAAGGCATTTCGACAGTTGGATGCTTTATTGATGTAGATAACGCCTATAATAATATCAATATAGGAAGTTTATTAAATTCTGTCGATGATGCAGGTATAGGCGCTTTATTGTGTCGATACCTATGGGAATATCTGCATGAAAGGTTTCTGACTATTGAAATTAGCAACAATCAAAAAGTATCTCGTACTTCAGGAATGGGCTTGCCCCAAGGTGACCCATTATCACCTTTATTATTTAATGTTGCTACCAGAAACATTTGTCGAGAAATTCAGAATGTATATATTTCCCAGTATGCAGACGATTTTGTGATATACAGTTCAAATAAGGTAATAGGCTTGGCTGTTAATGATATTCAATGTGCATTAAATATTTTTTGTAATCTTATACAAGAGCTTGGGTTAAACATATCGCAAAGAAAAACCAAAATGTGTATTTTTAGTAGAGGCCAACGCAGAAGTAATACAGAATTTTCTTTAGTTAATAATAATATTAATATACAACAAGTTGATAGTGTTAAATATTTGGGAATGTGGCTTGATAGGAGTTTAAAATGGGGAAGACACATTAATGAGATTAAAGACAAAACCCTTAAATTTTTAAATCCTTTTAAAGTTTTGGCTGGTAGTCTGTGGGGGGTTCATCCGAATCACTTAAGGCGTCTGTATATATCGATTATACGTAGCCGATTAGATTATGGGAGCTTTTTGTACGACAATAGCATAAAAAGTCATCTAAGCAAATTAGACAAAGTGCAAAATCAGTCACTACGAATCATTGGCGGCTTTATTAGAACAACACCGATACATGTTATGGAGAGTGAATTGAATATTCCACCTCTTCGAATTTGAAGGCAATATCTAGCTGGTAAATTTATATTAAAGTCAAAATCTTTCGAAGATAACTGAACTGTAGATGTATTAGAGTCATTAAATAATATTTGTGATAGTTCTTATTGGAGAAACAAAAAAATACCTTTGCTTATCACAGTATATAGGTATTTAAATCAATATTCATTTAAAGTGATTAAAAAATTACAAATTTATTCTCTTCAGACTTGGATCAGTAGCCTAGATATTTCAAAAAATATAGTTTCTTTTGTTGAAGGTATTAACATGGCTAAATCATTATGTAATAGATTAGATATGCAAAATTGTTGTCGGTTTCTACTGGATAATAAATATAATTCTTTTTATAAATTATACACTGATGGATCTAAAGACAGAACTGGTTCAGGTGCAGCAATATTTGACCCTCAAGCAGATATAACAATCAAGTTTAAAATTGAAGCAGATGTGTCTATATTGCACAGTGAGTTGATAGCAATCTCAGAAGCTCTCTCTTATGTTTTATCTTGTACCGCAAATAAGTTTGTCATATTGTCGGACTCAAAGAGTGCTCTTTTACACTTGGCTCGATTGACCTCGACTATTCGAGGACATTCGAAAGCCTATGATATTTTGGAGTCAATATATAATATTGAACGCACGAATAAAATAATTGTTATCTAGTGGATGCCGTCACATATTGGAATCATGGGCAACGAGGAAGCAGATAAGGCAGCAAAACAGGCAGTATATGATGGAATTCCTTATAATTGTACACCTTTATCTACTGAAATTTTAAAGAAAGTCAAACAAACATGTAAAAATAATTGGCAAGAGTACTTTGATGAAAGATCACGACAAAAAGGTATATGGTACAAAACTATAGTTTGTGAACTTCCTTCTTGTCCATGGTTCCAAAATTTAAAAATGTGTAGGAAAAATATTGTAAAATTTTTAAGACTTCGTTCCGGTCACATTCCATCAAATATGTTTAATTATATGATGGGCAAGTCAAACACAAACAAATGTTTACAATGTAATCGCATAGATGATGTTTATCACCGGCTAATGGAATGTGTGCGGAACGAGCCGCTACGGCCGCGTTTATTAAAATCTTATAATGTGGGTATATGTAATAGTATACTTGCTGCACCGTCGACAAATGACGCTAAGAATTTACTAAAATTGTATACATAAACGGAAGGTATGATTTTTAAATGTAATAATTAATATATTAGTTGTTTAGCATTGTAAGAAATAATGTAATTTTGCGTCTTTCCTGTACGGGGGTGACATAGTCAAATTTGTGACTAAACTCCCAGGTTAAATAAAAAGATTAAAAAAAAAAAAAAATATCGTTTTATAAAGATAACAACATAATTACTTCTATGTATAGAGAGGTTTAAGCATTTGCGTCATGCGTTGGTTTACTGATTAACCGTATATATTAAATAAAACATTAGAATTTAAATGAAACATTATGTGGTAATTATTAGTCTAATTGATTATTTTTTATAGAAACATAAGTTTGTATAAAGATACGATTCATACGACTTTTATTATTTGCTTAAATGTATCATGGTTTTTTATATATGTATATGAATGCTCATAGGGTAGAAGGTTAGAGAAGACTTTTGAGGTCCTAAAATGTATGAAATAATTCTGTAATGGCTCTTCCGTGACTTTGTAAGAAAACACTTCGAATCGAGCGAATAAAAAACCTTTTGATGCTTTGAAGGAGAATCAAGAAAATGGCGTAAAATTCCAAAGAAATTATTGGACATGTAAGCCAATCCTCTTTGACACAGCTCGGTCGGTTGACTTCTGAATAATTCTTAACGAGGCCGTCTTCCCGCCGCAGTTTGTGTTCCGTTATAATTCTTTTCATTTGAAGATTTCCTCTTGAAATATTTGATATTTTTCAGAATAGTTGCCGTAATGAAAGACCTTTTTTATTTAGCGTCGGTAATCGCTTGTATGTATAGAATGTAAGCGGGACTTCTGGCCGAGTGCCAGAATACCTACCGAAAAGCAGCGGTAACCCGGGGCTTAATTATAAACCTCCATTTAACATTTAAAAGGCGAATATTTATGTTCTATCAACGTTAATACATACTTCAGCTATTTTTAATTGAACTGGGCGCTTGTTTTCCTCTATCTAATAATACATTTAGAAAGGAGACTCCTTTGTGTATACAAATTGCTGAAGCAATAGTATTTATGTTATATCTTAGATCCCTTGAGTACAGGATTCTTCCGGAGTGTCCAAAAAGTGGGGTTTTACCTCATTGCCCACGCTTCTCCTTACTTGTAGACGCAGCTAATGCGTTAATACATTTTACAAAGCCAGGATTCAACTTATCCTTGTGATAATGACATTAAAAAATACTTCATTTAGTGAAGTGAGAGGTATCATAAGTATTAATAATGCATCAAAAAAAATTAAAAAGCATTTTCAAATGCAAAAAAAGGCAGGACAGTGAAGCCGTTAGGTAATAGTACGATTAAAAACTTTCGTAAAGATATATATAGTTCTCTTTAAGAAAAGAGTCTTAATTAAGATAGAATTACAGCGCTTGTCTTTTTTATTTTTCTTGTAACTGTTTTTATAGCTTCGTCTGTAATGAAAATAAAAATACTTAAATTGATTAAACAGCGGGTTTATGATGGTAATTACTGTAATAAATAATATGATTATATGTAGGTATATGAAGTGAAATCACAGCGGTTTGAAAATTAATTGGTATATATATTTGTATTTATTGTTAGTTATGTCGTGATATGGTTAGTAAAGCTACCGTAACCTAAGGTCGTATGATCATAGTTGTGCATTGAGTTTTCAGACTTTTTTATTTCTGTCAATATTTCATCTCATTCTAAAACAAAACTACGTAAATCAAGACACGTGTAACATGTACACCCTCACCATCATACCTCTTTCAGAGGAGAGGTCAATGTATTTTTCCTAATAGAAAAAAATAATTGCTTCATTGTATTCAATGTAATCTTAATCTATTAGTTAAATAAAAAAAATATATAATTAATATAAATAATTATAATTATTTTTTTTAATTAACCAAATCCAGTCTAAATGTAAGTAAGTAATTACAATAAGGAGGTGGACTGCCATTCGGGCTATCTGATGGAAAGTGGTCACCACTTCCAGTAATTGGTACTATAAAAAATAGTCTTCCACCAATGCCCCGCTAAATTTGAGTACTGAGATATCTGTCTTGTGTATATGTAATTTCACTTGCTGATTCACCGTTCAAACTGGAACGCAAAAATACTAAATATGATTGTTTAGCAGTAGAATATATAAGTGAAGTGGCCGTTACTCAACCAGACTGACTTGCACAAAGCCCAAACGACAAGTCTTCATTTTATTCATTCCATATTTAAAGTCGGTTAAAAAACATCTCAATTTTCCCTCGTAATGTCCAAAAAACGATACTGGAATAAGTAGGTAATAGGACGTGCTGTGTTTGCATGCAGAAGACCTCATTCCATAATGCAGTGGTTCTCAAAGTGTTTTAAGTAGGGGGGAAAACAAAATTTTGATATTTCGGTACTCAGTACACGTTATATGTGTGAATAATGTCTGAGATTATATGTCTATATGAGATGATTAGATTATATGTATGTATTTAAGGAAACTTGTTATATTAATATTAATCGTAATGGTTTTTGCTAGCGTCTAAGTTAAAATTGTATGTAATAATAATAATTAGAAGTGTATCACTATATGACAAAACAGGTATAGTAATATAAATAAAATAGAATAATAATATAATAACGGCAAAGAAAGTTGTGATGAGACAAATTTATTTACGTGGTAATTGAACATTTGTCATACATCACTTATTAAGCGTATCCTTTATTCAATATATAAGCGTTGCAATTTAAATTTTCATTGCAAACTAAAACAAAAGTCATATCGTATTATGGGCACAGAAGTGCCATCTTTATTTCAAACTACCTTCGAACCCATTTTATATAAAACTAATCGATTTCGACTTCCTCAGCGTTTGATTGGTTAGTCGTCAGATGTTATGCACAAAGTTGTAGCCTTTGACCTTCCTGGTGTTCGAGTTTCATCAAATTCGGTTCAGTGGTTTGGCCGTCAAAGAGCACATATGCATTAAAAAAAAGTATAAAATAACTACAATTACTTTTTGTATCGATTTCATTCTATAAAGTAATCCATTTAATATGTTTTATATTATTTTTAAACGACTTCAAAAAAGGAGGAGGTTATAAATTTGAATGTATTTCTTTTGTTTTTTTTTTTAAATGCGTATTTAATTTAATCGCGAATCACGAGTTGCGAATCGCTGGTAAATCACACAGTGACTGCACATCAATAATCTCACCCTCGCTTCGAACACAAACGCATGGCTATGCAACGCCCTGATTGCTTCTCGTATGAGTTTAAAGCTATGTGTACATGATACAATTTTAATAATATAATAGTAATAAATATTGGACAACATCACATACATGACTCTGAACCCAATGTCAGTAGCAAAACGCTTGTGTTGTGGATAATCAGGAGTAACCGCGGTACCACAAGCACCCACACCCAAGATAGAAAACTAATGAATTTTTTCTACATCGACTCGGCCGGGAATCGAACCCGGCAGTGGCGTACCCATAAAAACCGATGTACACAGTACTCCACCCCGGAGGTTGTCAATATATTCAAATTAATTATTTCTAGAGTATTCGCAGTTTTTTATTGTAGACTTTTAATTAACTTAGTTGACTTACATCGATAGAACTCGTATATAGATCTTTGGTTTTAATTTCATTCATTCATTCATTTCGTTCTCAATGACGAATAAGAATATCGTAAGATGAAGTTAAACATATTGTATCGTAATTAACTCTGCAACAATTTTAATATACTCGAACTTATAATGCTTATAAGAACTTATAATACTTTAAAAGAAACGGCTGACCGGTTGCCCAGCATTGGGAACTACACGAGTTATTATTACATATTTTATTACCGTTAATAATAGTCGTTTATACTCGTATTAATAACCGAAACATAATTAATTACTCAATAAACTCGAAGGTTACATTTTATTTTCTAAACATTACAAATGATTGCTGCCTATTTCACCATACATCGTTTGCGATACGATTTTAAACTAAAACTACAGCTAATTAATTTATATGAAATTTTTTTTGAACGAATTTCTTTTTTGATAGCAGAATTAACAGGTTGATATTGTCACTTACTTAAAAAGCGTTATGCTTCCATAAGCATAAGAAATGTCACATTATTAATATTAATATAAATAATTGTATTAACTAACATGACTGTATTTTTTTAAATGTTGAAAAAGAGTAACTACTGAGTTTCTTGCCGGTTCTTCTCGGTAGAATCTACTTTCCGAACCGGTGGTAGCTTCACTTAATTGTTAAACGAGTGCTTGTAAAAGCCCACTTGAATAAAGTTTATTTTGATTGATTGATTGATTGACTGTAGAGAAGAGATTAACAACGTAGTTTTCACGCGCAGCTTTTCCCGCTTTTTTATCGATCGTAGGTTTTGGGTAACAATTTTTTTTTATGTTCTTCTTTGGGATTCAAGTTTATTTTATTGTTGTGGTTTTAGTTCGCAATGAAATCGGTTACTTAGCAGTTACTTTGCATCTATAGTATTATTATAGATTTTGAAATTCATAAGGTCACTATTTAGTTTCATTGTCTTTGCACTGACGCTAAAACTGCCACCTGTTCGCAGTATAGATTCCACTAAAAGTAACCGACTAGGAATTCTATTCGTCATCCGCCATTTTGAATAATATCAACTATTGAAATTACTATGTATTTTACTAACATTTTCCCGAACGGTTGTATAATGATAGAAATGAAATTGTAATCAGTGTGTCTTCGCTTTATTTATACGTGATGGATAACAGACATAGGAGCGTTGCAATTAACATGAAACGCTTCATTAAATTAGTATAAAAGATACATTTTTAACGAGCACGTTGCCACTACGTTTGAATAATATTTTATATTGAAAATATATAGAATGTTTTCTATAATTCATTATAATAGTTCTTATGTATAAATAAGTGGTTGTTTCTCGCGGCTTCGCTTTAGAGGTTGGTCGTCAAATATTAATAAGTAGCATAAATCTTTGGCGATGAACTTTGTTTCGAAAGAAATTTCATCAAATTCGATACAGGAGATTGGCCGTGAAAGAAACAAATTGACAGACAGCAGAGGTATTTTAGGTATTTTTATGATTTTAATAATAAATATATACAAAATCGTTTCAAAACCGAAATGAAAAGTTTGTTAATGTTATATTTTTGCTCTGGATCTCTTGACTTAAACACTTTAAATGGTAAAAAAAATAATTAAATATATACAAATTAAAGATAACCAAAGGCAAGGAACACATATATGTGCATTTTTAGATTGCCTTACAGCGATGTTAAGTATGCAATCATTACTTTACTTTGCTTTGAGCAACAAACTTTTTAATAATCTATTCTTAGTAGATTGTTCTTAAAACTAAAAAGCAAGGCTACAATTAGATGAGCAATCTTAGATTAAAGATATAGTACAATGTAGTCACTATTGCTGCAATTATGTGCACAGAATATAAAGTAACAGTAACAGCCTGTAAATTTCCCACTGCTAGGCTAAGGAAGGTTGGCAGTGCATTCCACCGCGCTGCTCTAATGCAGTTTGATGGATCACATGTAGCAGGATTTCGTTGAAATTAGACACGTACAGATTTCCTTTCGATGCTTTCCTTCGCCGCCGAGCTCGAGATAATTTATAGTAAGTAAACACAAATTAAAGTAAAGTAAAATAACAGCCTGTAAATTTCCCACTGCTGGGCTACAGCCTCCTCTACCATTAAGGAGAGAGTTTGGAACATATTCACAATTTAAGCAAATGATAATTCAGTGAGTGCTTATATGGGTTTGAACCCGTAATTATCGTTTAAGATGCACGCGTTCTAACCATTGAGCCATCTCAGTTCTTTGATTTTAACGCTTCTGCGAAAATATTTTCTTTTTAAGCCTTCTACGCGAACACCGTACTGCCTTCCTGAATTTGTATTATCTGATACCACCTCGTGGTTTAGTGGCTACACGATCTCTTCTGTACATTCGTCTGGTCCTTGGGTTCGCCCGCGGTGACCGAGATACGGTCAAGACTTCATTATCTAAAATTAATTCTTATAATTATTTTATTTTATAGCATTTTTATGACTCTGTTCCGGTAACTATTACACATATATTTCCCTTATGAACAGTATTTTATATACTTTGTAGCGAACTATTATAAATTCAAGGTAATTTTTTTGCAGTTAAATAGATTAATTGCATGTATTTTCTTATGACAGTTGATTTTTTTTTTTTTCGAGATTCTTAATTATAAAACATTTTGGTAAGTATATATGAAGGTGATTAATTTTATTTGTATTTAATTAAAACATTATTTTAATGACTGCTGTTTTTTTACAACAATTATTTTAACCGTTTGTTTTTATTATACTATAATTAGTATTTAATCCGCTTGCACCAAGCATTATAAAATAATTAAAGTTTATAAAAGTATTTTTAAATTAATAAAATTAATTTATTAAAGTATGTTAAGTATATATTGTTCACACATAAAATAGTTTTAATTTAATAAGCATACATAACCGTTGATAAATTTAAATTAAAAATATATATAATTTTATTTATTAAAAAAAAAGTTACAAGAACCGTTAATAGTCAATAATATTTAACATCATTATATAAAATGACGTTTTACAACATAAATCAATCGTTGATTAAGTTGTTATTTATCATACTAATGATCGCAAAAACTAAACAATAGCACATATTTAACATGATACGTCGATCTGCGTACAATTATGATTTATTGACGTCACAGTTTGCCTTTAAAATCTAGATTATTATATGAGGATTTTTTTAAACAAACTTCTTCTACTTTTTCTTCCGATTTCGATGTAATAAGCGTTTTATATTCTTATCGATGAGTAAATATTTTAATTGATACATTGTTTTGCGAGCGTTCGCAATGAAAGCGTTCGAGCCGACGATTTTCTCTTGCGTTGACACAATTTGTTATCTATCTATCTATCTCTATAAATTGATCGTATCTTTCTATCACGTAAGATTTATATGAATATGCATGTATATGAAATCTTGTATTTTTAATTATTTAATTTGAAGAGTTATGTATAATGATCGATGATCATAAACATTTTTTTTTAACAGATCTATAATGTTTTCTAATAATTTATTTAAGTTTCGGGTCAAATCAATGTCAAAGTATTTGCTTCCTCAAAATGGAATAGGCTTTCCTTTCTCATTGAGGAGAAGACTAAGAGCATATTCCACCACGGCTGCTACAAGTTGTTAGTTGGTGGATTCACACGTGGCAGAAATTCTTTGTAATTAGATTTGTAAAATTAATATCAATTTTAGAAAAAAATAAAATCTGGAAATTTTTAGCTCGGCTTGTAAATTTCCCACTGCTAGGCTTAAGGCATCCACTCGCCGAGCACAAGATGAATTCATAAATTATACACATGAATGTTAAGTGGTCCTTGTCTAGGTTTGCAATCATCGGTTAAGATGCATGCGGTCTAACCACTGGGCCATATCTGCTCTAGCTCAGTCGATTTGGCTTAAATTTCTGTTATAAGACCTAGACATAACAAGCAAAGAATAAGAGTCAAAATCAATTAATAATTAATCTGAGTCATACTCATGGTTATCTTAGCGATTTTTTTAGTTAAAGCCAAATACTCTAAGTTATATCTTGTAGAGTAAAAACAAATGGCATTAAACAGAACAAAAATAAATGTTCGTTCATCCTTAAAATAGAGATAAGAAAATTGGATTTATAAATTCAATTACTTAGAGATCGAATGGATAATCTGCCAGGATTTGTGCTAGGTGTCTGACCTTTAATAGGGATTGGCAATCGTGGAACTATCGATAATCGAGATTATTAGCATAGAAAACTATAATGTCGATTTAATAGAGCTGTATCGGTCGCTTAATATTGCGATCTCGCGTTTCATTCCGACTGACTGATCCTTAATCTATTCTTGTATCTGTGAGCGTAATGCTATTAGATTAAGAAAACATTGGAAATAATAACATGATATATTATCCACAAAATTATAATTATTGTATTTATAAAATGTCATGACCCCTAGTGTTGTATTTTCGCTATCGATATTATCGATAACTTTGAGTCGTTATTTTATAATAAAATATATTTACATAACTGTACTTGAAATGAGTAAATTATATCAAACTAGTTATCGCCCGTGGCTCCGCTCGCGTTTTACGAGCTGGACGTCTATACTTCGCCTGTACTTTTTTGGCGTTCCAGTTTTATCAATACCAAATTTCATCTAATTCGATCCAGGGGTTTCGTCGTGACAAACATACAAACAGAGCTGCTTTCGTATTTACCTATAATATTAGCATAGATTACTACTAAGTATCACATTATTAAACGGCATTATATGTCGTTTGCATACAATTTACCATTTTTCTGTGACCTTCCATCGTATCGCAGAAGAACGATACATGAATTACCTATATTGTATGTAAGTGCATATTATTAACGTAATGACACAAATTCTAGACTTCAACAATGCGACGCAGTGCTGCACAGCACGTTTAACTTATTACTTTGAGGTTTAAATATCTGCCTATTGTTCGTTTTCATTTGTTGCCAACAGCTCGCAGCCGATAGCGTTAATACTTTGGTAATGAGATGAAGTTTTGATCTTCGAATGTTTTTTTATAGGATATACAATATAAAGTAACTTTATTGTTTTGTATATAAGTTTGCATATTGTTAGGTATTGTCAATATTATTAATAAAAGGCTTAATGGTTTTCTGTTTGATCTAAAGGTTTACTGGCAGAGAATGCCTTCAGGCATTAAGACCGCCCTTTATTATACCGCCTTTGAAATAAATAAATATTTTCAACTATCATTATGCCAAGTTATATTAAAATGGAACCGCGATTTATGTTCGATACTAAAGTATCGATATACATATATCATTATAGAGTAGAACTCAAGTTTATGTCTGTAGTAACAGCCTGTACATTTTTATAATTCCACCACGCTGCTCCAATGCGGTTTGGTGGATGAGTATATGACAACGTGTATGATAAACATATTGTACTTTATTAAAACGTATTATTCTTATTATTAATTTTTAATAAATTCTGACAATTGTTTTTAGCGTTGCGTGTTATAATATTTAGTCACAGTAGTTATTATTATACATTTACCAAGTTATTCGCCTTTTTAAGCGTAACATAATATACGTCTCGACAAGGTTACGTCGAATTCATTTTAATTTTAGGTAGGTAAATCGAATAATATAAAAGCGATCGATTGTTACTATGCGCACTCGTCGTTTGTTGAATTATTTTGTAGAATACGATACAATTAATACCTATAAAAAAACGGCTCTGTGAAATATATGTAAATATTATAGGAATTTACTTTTGCTACAAAATATATTCTTACGTAACCGCATACATTTTAATTCGATATATTTAGTTATACATCAGGAGTTATACTGAAAGAATTCGCTTCGTAACGTTCGTGTAATGTTGTAAACCGACTTATACTTATTGATATGAAATTTTGAAGTGTGTGTCTTTTAAAATGTTATGATAATTGTAGCCAATCTCGTATACATGTTCTGCGGAGATATCCGAGTTGTATAGATGTCTACACCATCTCCCGGCATCCTCTGTCATTTAGCATTTTTATATTATGTCCGATGTCCGATACATCTTATGTGTTATAAGTTGGTTTCATGTGGATAAACTTCACGTCAACAACCGTTGGAATCTTTAACCCAATAGGTAGGCAAATGTGTTAACGAATAGCAAATAAAAATGTGGTGGTTTTTTTTTTGGAAGCTCGTCTGAGTAGAAGAACCTAATCATGCGGGTTTCTATATGGGAATAGATATTTACACAGTATGATTGTTTCGGTTTGAAGAATGAGACGCCAGGTTGATTAGCACTTTGGCGAAGACGGTTATATGTACATAGGTGGTACTTACCAGTTAGCCAGTTACAAATCAAGCACTCATTGTTTCCAAGTCTCCCGATTGTTATGCTACTAAAGATAACTCACTTATGAGAATCCAAGGTAATTTTAATCGACGTGATATGAATTCGTTTACATTTGTTAAAACAGCGTTCAAGTTTTTCTTGGATTGATTTGATTTATTAAACTATTTGTAAGCTTTGATGCGTATATATTTCACGTATAAATAATGTTTCGTGCATTAAATTTTGATGCGAGAATTCAAATAAACTCGTTTCAAATGCAATTTCAAATGACACGATGTATAAATAAACGCGAAAACCCTGTATAAAGTAGAATAAATAACTTTATTTCTGATTCGTTTGGATCTTCGGATTTGCTTATTATTAGCATAATAGTTGTATACAAATATTATCAAAATATGTATATAGATTTTCATGATTTTTAATGAAACATTTAAAGTAAATTAACAGCTTGTTAATGTCCCACTGTTGGGCTTAGGGCTCCCGGTCTCTAGAACTGAAGGTTTGAAAAAAATGGTACTGGTTACTTTAGTCTCTAAAAAGTCGGTGGATACCCATATAACCCAATGGCGAAGAGGTACGTTTGTGAAGGTGAAATTATTTCGAAAAATTACAAAACAAAGAGTACGTAAAGATACGGTTTTCCGATACCTTATAATAGGAAGATGTCAAGCACAACACTCAACAAATATATTTATTTCAGTCCATCCTCCCCTAAATAATATTTCCATCACCAATAATAATAACCTCTTCTTATTTTAACTTAAACTAGTAAATCATTCTTGCTATCTTTGAGTCGGGTATTCCAGTACTGAACTCAAAAACTGATAGTGTTTCATCAGAGGTCACAAACTGTTGTCGATATTTTAATTTTATGGTGTTGACTACGTGTTCTTTCGAGCCACTCGTCCACTTGTAATGTTAATAAATAGTGCATGGCTATTTCACAAAGTGTAATCATACGTTCTAATCAGCATAAATTATAATGAAACACCTCTGTGATTTTCGCTATTAATTTTTCACGATTGCTTAATTTTAAATTAAATTTTTAGATGATTAAATTACTAACATATTAAATATCCCGAAGGATCTGAATAAGGTATTATTATGGAAAGTCCCGAACGTGACATATATACTAAATAAACTTCAGTTTACCTAATAACTATGGTATAATATATGTAACTTCAGACTTACCATAGATACAAAAATATTTTTGAAATTTTGAATAAAAATATCGGTATGTATAAACGAGTACTAGTTCGGAACTCTTAAATTCTAACCCTTTGTTACTGTTATTCGCCGATAGAAATTCCTATAAAAAGTAAATGAACTGTATTTATTAAAATGACATAGTACTTCCCGTTTCCGATATATTTGCAGTCATATAAACGCGATGAAATGAATCCATACACAATGCTGCTGTTATTCAATCTGTTTATAAAATATATACTAATATTATAAATGTGAAAGTGATTTTGTTTTATTATCATTATTTATTATTTCTATCAGTCTGTCCTGTACTGCAAAAATCAAGCTTGAATCAAATGATTTCGAACCAAAGGTTTTATACATCTATAACGTCGCTATTATTTACAGTTCGTGTCATTTGTAAGTGGCGACCGTGTATAGTGTCGTCGAAAGATTTATCATTCCAATTACTTAGTGTCGCGAGAACGTGCGGTGAAAAGTTTACATGTTTTCCCTCCGTTCGTTCTTTATCGGATCTCACTTGTACTTACTGCGGACGCAATCAACATAATTGTTTATTTGAAATGCTAATACTTTTAACCTTTAGTAACCTTCGTAATGGATTATTTTTTTGTAATTATAATACAACGGCAACTTAATTGAAAATAAAAATATATTTTGGAATTTTTTATCTTTGCCTATGACTTCGTTATCTAAATAGTAATGACTAGGACCGTGAATGCTTCGTGCAAAATGTCACTGTGGTTTAAAACCACATAACCAAATAGCGAAGGGTTACTTGAAGGTGAAATTATTAAGAAAATTTACAAAACAAAGACTTCGTAAAGATTCGGCTTTCCTACTAAACAGATTTTATAATATCAATATCATTCTATTGTAATGTTATCAACTTAATAGGACATCTGATATTAATGATATCGGATGTTACTAGCCAGACTATTTTTTACAGTCGCATAACAAAGCCACTAGACCAGTAAGGCATTTGAACATTCCAGTACTAGAACTTATCGGACCGAAAAGATCGTATTCTGTTGTTATTTTAATCTGTCTCACATACATGTTTACCTAGTACAATAATCCTTGTAGCATATACTACACACACATGTATATAATCCACTTCAATATTCTAGCCTCGTAATACTTCCGCATACTGCAGCAGGACTGCAGATAACATCTCTCGATCAACTCAAAGTCAAACGCCGGAACCTTATTTGTATTATACTATTAGTTCATCACTTACAATATAATGAGCCTGTTGTCTATTGAATTTAACTTTATCGTTTGTTCCACTTGACTGAGTTAAAATTTGCACTCACTCTTTTTGCTGGAACACATTCTAAAATATTAGGGTTATCACGGTGTGAAATATTAAAGATTTTTTTATAAATCAGAATTGTTTAGTGAAATTAATCGAAACAGTTTGGAGTATCGTTAATCTATTAGTATATTTTTCTTATGATTACTAGCTGGCTTTACTAGGCTTTACCAAATTTATAGAGTTTTACGTATAGCATACAAACCGTCACCCCCAATTTTAATACCCTCGAGGGGTACATACCAGATATCTCAGATATTTAGATGTTTGAGAGCAGATCTTTGTTTTAGTTCTTTACGTACAGGGTACGTTATATACGTAGAAGCGCACTAAAAAAAATGGAATACAATACACTAAAAATAAAAAATAAAAAACATCTATAATTTGTAAAACAAACGTTCAAATCAAGTTTAGAACAAGGAACGTGTGTAAAATATAAGTAAAGCCATTAATGTCTAAACCGTACATTGTATATTAGTTACAATAAAATAGTATTACGTCTTCTGACCTGTAAACTATGTCTTTGTAATAAATCATGTCTGTCGGCTGGTATGTTGCTATTCGCTGTGTGTAAGAAGGACTCCTTACACGAGCGTCCTAGACACTTTCATATTTTATAATACAAGAAAAACTGTCAGACTTTATCATGTATTTTATACTAAAACCTCCTTGCTAGTGTATTGCATCTTCTGGTACACATTTTACGTGTATGTATTTATTTTTAAATATAGAATGTTTTTATGAAATAATATTGGAATCTTTTGAAGCCGATATGGCCCATGTTTTACATTTTAATTTGTATTTTTATTTGACGGGCGGTGCAAAAAGTACCGTTAGGAAACTTGTCCGTTAAAGATCTACCCCAACTATCCCACCAGTATTAGATCAGTGTATTGTATTAGGTTGGGGAAAAAGTCTTTTCGCATATAGTATGTATGAACTTGTAATAAAATCTCTTTGGCTATACCATTTGTATCTGGCTGGTTTTGGTATCATTAAAAAGTTTTAATTTTAAAGAAGGCACTTCCAAATTCAAATTAGGAATTTGTGTGATTTTCGTTTGTTTTTGTTGTTGTTAAAATGAATGAATCTAAAGAAGAAATTCGATACATTTTAAAATTTTACTATAAAAAAGGTAAAAATGCAACTCAAGCCGCGAAAAAAAATTGTGATGTTTATGGACCTAATGCAGTATCTGTGAGAGAAGCGCAAGTTTGGTTTAAGCGTTTTCAAGCCGGAAATTTTGATATCAAAGATGCATCTCGCTCTGGTCGCCCTGTTACGGACAAAATTGATACCATTTTTGAAAAAGTGGAGCAAGATCGGCATATTAGTAGTTACGATGTAGCTGAAGAACTGGCAATTGACCACAAAACGTTTTTGACTCATTTGAATAAAGCTGGGTACACAAAAAAGCTCGATATATGGGTGCCTCATGAACTCACTGAAAGAAACCTAATGAACCGTGTACTCATTTGCGATTCTTTATTACGACGTAATGAAACCGAACCATTTTTGAAGAAGCTGATAACTGGTGATGAAAAGTGGATCACATACGACAAGAACGTGCGAAAAAGATCGTGGTCAAAGGCCGGTCAAGCTTCACAGACTGTGGCAAAACCCGGATTAACTCGCAACAAGGTAATGCTGTGTGTATGGTGGGATTGGAAGGGCATCATTCATTATGAGCTGTTACCGTCCGGCAGGAACATCGATTCAGAACTGTATTGCGAACAATTGATGAGATTGAAGCAAGAAATTGAGAGAAAGCGGCCAGAATTGCTCAACAGAAGGGGTGTGGTTTTTCACCATGACAACGCTAGACCTCACACATCTTTAGCCACTCAACAAAAATTACGAGAGTTTGGCTGGGAGGTATTAATGCATCCGCCGTATAGTCCTGACCTTGCACCTTCAGATTTTCATCTGTTTCGGTCTCTGCAGAATTCCTTAGGCAGTGTCAGGTTAACATCACGAGAGGACTGCCAAAACCACTTGCCGCAGTTTTTCGATCAGAAGCCCCAAAATTTTTACAGCAATGGGATCATGTCACTACCAACAAGATGGCAAAAAGTTATGGAACAAAATGGCACCTACATACTTTAGTCAAATGTAAATAAACTATAAAAAAAACTTTTTGAATTTTCATATAAAATACGAAGAAACTTTTTCCCCAACCTATTATAAGCCTTATTCTCTAGACGAGATGTGGCCTCTTGACTACCTACCTTTATAAGGTAATATCATCCTGGTTTAACACTTCATTATACTATTACTATAATTATTAAAGTATTTCTTAAGTGCTATTAAGTATTTGTATCGTAATCAAGCTACTGTTAATAGAACAAAAAAATGTAATCAATTAGAGATAATTGGTTACATTTTTTTCTTCTTCAGATTTAGATATGAGAATACCTTCGGACCGTATTTTCTTATAAAGTACAATCATGATATTAAGAACTTCTTAACTGCCACAATTGAAATAAACGTTTACTTTTTCTGGGTAGGTACCATCCCCTAAAATATACCTTCAAACAGTAATACTTTGAATTCTTGTGTTCCGGTTTGAAGGGCGATTGTAGTTACAAGTACAACTTAGTTCCCAAGGTTGGTGATGCAATGGAGTGCTAAGTAATGATTGAATTTTATTGCGGCGCCAATATATATGGACGGTGGTGAACACTAACCATCAGGTAGCCCAAATTTCCACCTGCTTATTCAATAAAAAAACAACCTTCAATACTTTATACTGAATCATTCTTCCATTGCTTTGAAAATAAACTTTTAAACCAATTTCCCTGATGTGTATAATTTGTTAAATTCAAGTGCCATTAAAATACCGCTTATTAAAAGTATTCGAATTCGGTAACGTGGCGTCATTATTGCCACTTAGTTTTGGGTTAATTGATAAGGAAACCCGTTCTCTGTATTTTATATACGTTTCCAAGATTCCGCTACGAATCTATGTACATTTTATGTTAATTCCCCCATTCCGTACATACTTAAATTATAAGCGTTCGGTTACTTTCTGCGATTTATATATATGATAACATTTTCCCGCGACTTCATTTATTATTACTTTTTTTGTCTTTATAAATGCTGTACCTAATTTGATTTTATCAACGGCCACGGTTATGAGTTTGTTTGATATCATTTTTTATCATGATTAGTTCAGTTGTTTAGTCTTGATCATAGAGCAAATAGACTTATGGATTTTCTATCGTATTTATAATAAAAATCTGATCAGTGAATTGGTTGTAATTGTGATCAGGTACAATGGATGATTTTCCTCGTAACCATTTTATGACTTTCCAGGGCTTCCTTATTTTTTTCTATAACCATTTTCTTATTTCCCTTGTATACCTACTGCTACTTAGATACACATATTTATTTTAGATATAATAGTTTTGTATATTTCTCGATACATATAGTTTGATAAATCTTATTATATCGTGGTAATTGAAGAGAAAACTACATAACAGTCCCTTCTGGTTAATACCAAGACAGGCTTGTGAGTTTTGACATAACCTTAAAACGAAAAATACGTTTGTATAAATATATAATACATATACTTAAAATTAACGGATTTAACACTGCTGCTTTTTAAGTATCTATATGCAGTATTGGGCCAAAAATGCTTTTCCATAATATTTTTTTATACTTAATTTGACTCAACATAACTTAAACTTTTTTTTCACCTGTTGTGGCCTTTTAGTTGGAAAAACAAATAGTACCGTACTTCAGTATTCATATGTGCGAAAAATTGTCATTATAATGTAATATTATGGACGTTACGATTTAAAATGTTCTGATAGGTAAATCCGTTTCAATTCACAATTTAATGTCAGCCTATTATTTTTGATAAACTCGTAAGTTAACCAGGTTTCCTTAAAAGGTCATATCCTGCTTTTTCTTTTGTTTTGATTTTGCATCATACGACCCTGATACAACAACATTGCATTAATTCAATGCGTATCGAGAAACGAACGCTATGCATGTGTCATTTAATTTGTCGATTACATTTAAAAAAAAAATCCAATGACAGGTCATTGCACGACCGTGATTTTGCGACTATAAATTTTTTTTTTATTAATCTTGTGCAATCTTTCTGTTGATTTCCAGAAGGAATTTATAGCAACATTTAATTTAGACTCCTATATTGTCACATTATATTTCAGATTCCAGTTATATAGAAAGTCGTATCATTCGTAAATAAATGTTCCTGCGGAGCTGGTTGTTGTTGAAAGACCTTTTGTACGAAAAACAGGAATAATTACTTCCGTGTTCTCCTATTGTATTAAGCCTTTTGTTCGCAGAGGTGGCGATGGATGCGATGCGTGCGTTCTGCCCGCGGCCTGGCTGCGACACGGTGGTACAAGTTCGCGCCGCCAGTCCCGCACATTGCCCTACATGCAGACACGACTTTTGTTCGCAATGCAACCAAGAGGTAACTCACATCTCCTATAACTTATGCTACCCTGGTACTCGCGAACTGAAATAGTTTTGTTATGATATATCGACACACAACCACGAAGACTAGCGAAGATCTTGCATCTCATATTACCCTAGTACTATGTACGACTAGTGCCAAAACTCAGTTTCTTGAACCTCCATTTTCCGACCGAAATAGGAAAAATTTAACATTGAATATGTTTTAATATCTCAGGTTCTGTATATAATAAAAATAATAGAATACTTTTTCATTTTATTCAATAATGTACGCTTCAATGATAATTTGAATGACTGATGTCGTACATTTTAAACAATATTTAAAAAATGTACCATGTAGTGCATGCAATAAACACAGGTTTTCTAATAAAACGTTTTTGTACGTATATTCTGAAACCGTGCGAAGCATTGTCCGATGCGAAAGGCGACCGCTTTCCACCGGCGCATTGTCTTGTTTCGTTAGGCATCGGCGGCTGCGAACGAGGGCCATTCTTTGTTCTCTGTGAAAATGTTTGAAAAGCCCCTACAGCTCTGGACGTGCTTGAGGATAAGCGTGAAATATGCATGCTCGTCGTGTAACATGTCGCGCATTCATATTATAAGTATTCACTTGTTTCACTGTACGGAAATTTAGCAAACGTTAAAAACATTTCTAACTTACTGTTCAGGCTAAGTTACGACAGTTTGGTAGTTACATGCCTTATATCCGATGTTTGGCTGACAAGTATCACACAGATTCATAGTACACACATACATAAATATACTACAGAATTTGTTTATTTACGACATTATATTAGAAACTTCTAAAGTTCAGTGTTTCTTTTAGTAAAGATACAATATAGTAATTGTCCATGTATTATATACAAAAACCTTCCTCTCGATCACTCTATCTGTTAATAAAAATCGCATCAAAATCCGTTGCGTAATTTTAAAGATCTAAGCATACATAGAAACAGACGGCGGTAAGCGACTTTGTTTTACACTATATAATCATGGAGTATTTAGTGCCCGCAAGACTGAAACAGCTGAAGCAGAACAATATAGTTTTTTTCGTTTCTCATGCTCCGAATGCTACCATTTTATCTATCTAGGTCTTCTTTAGTGGGAATAAGAACGTCTTATCGGCTAAAGTACTAAAGTTAATTCGTCTGGCCTTTTGCCAGTATACGCTGCATGGTTCTGAAATATGAAGAACCATCGCAATGAGTCCAACTTAATCCTTGTTTGTAGTTATCGAAAAGCCGAGCTAATCGAGGATTATTCCAGGGATTTGAGCTTGTAGTTATACTATGTAAGTTTTAATGGACTAATAGAAGAATATTGTATACACATACGTGCATTGCATACGTGTGTTGCATGCACACATTCAAAACAATACAAGAATGATTTCCAACTATAAACAGCGAAGGAAATAGTAGTATTGATAGAAGGCCCTTGTTAATCAATATCCTACGGTTTATTATGTATTATAAATATTACGTACTGTATATTATGTATGTACTAACTTTTAGTAATGTTTTCACATAAAATAGAAAAATACTTTCAAAAATAACATAATGAGTACAATTAAAGATTAAGGCTCAATTAAAGAACGATATTAAGAAGCAAAGCACTTTTTTTTTTCTTAAGATAAAATAGAAACTCAAAAGGCTTTCAGAGCATTAGCGAAACAATGCAGCTGTCGTCTAGGGCGAGGGCGGATCGCTTCACGCCACCAGTGAATGTAGGTCGAGCACAATGTTCTAGTGCCTTGCGTCGCGCGCCGTTGGCAACATTCCTGCGGTCGCACTCCATTAGCCTTCTGAGCGCCTGGTACTTGCCAACAACAACATGTTATACACACGTCACGATCGTTTTCTACTTAATTTTAAGATATAAGAAAAATTGTCAAAATATGGCACTGCTAGTTAATAATACTATTATTAACTTTCTCTCTATCTATGAGTAATCTATTATATAAGAGATTTAGCATTAGCACCTATTAATTTATAGTTTATGTCCTATAATTTGAAAATAATTATAATTTATAGACGTACAAACTTACGAGTGTGTGCAAAACATGAAACGAAAAACAACTTATATTGGTTTAATCTTTGCTATTTGGACAATAGTAGCCTTAATCACGTGTTATTATTAATAAGATAATAAAATAAAGATTTGGATCGGTTTTAAAAACGGTCATAACGACTTCGTCGTTGAATAATAAACAAGCATATTTTCTAAAGTAATTTAAAGTCATCGAAAACTACTTTATTGTCCCTTAATGTGAAGAGAAATAACGTAAAGCATACTTAATTCATTGCTTAGTTAAAGTCTAAAGAATCATTGAGACAAAAGTCATACATTATTTATAACAGAAGAAATGACATTCATTTCCTTAGTTTTCCGAGGTAACTCAATAGCTAAGTAAATATGGAACTAGCTTTATGAATTCAAGTAGCGCACACAGCGCTAGCAACCTTCTAGTTGACGTACCCTGTTTGTATTCTGAGCGCCTAGTACATAGCTCGCTCGTAAACCTACATTACAGAATCTTATAAAAAAAGAACTCAAATAAATAATCGAAGATCTGATTAATTAGGCCATAATTAAGTAATTAGACCTCAACATTATACATATATGCAAAGGCTATATTTGAATAAAAGCAATATATTATATAAAGTAATTTTTGTTTGTAGTAATAAGTCTTATGTGAGACAAGATTTAATTGATTTAGATAATCTTATGTACAAGAACCGGTACTTTGGTCCGGTTTTTCAAGAAATGTAAATAAAAATTTCTCTTTAGATAATCAGTTTTCTATAGTATTTTAATTGATTTTAATAATATCTTTGCCCGCGGTTTTACTCGCGTTAACGATATATTTTATGCACACCGAATTGTTAGTAAATAATCCTATTCTGATACATATATGTCAGTATATAGTCCCATAATATATTTCATCTCGAATGTAATATCGTATATAAACAGGGCAAGTTCAGGTTAATTTATTACCAGTGATTGATTACTTGACAATTTAATCAGCTACGTTTAAACGAGAAAATGTAAACGGCACAATTTGGTTTGCTTATTTTTTTAATTAACGCGTTTTTTAATAAATCAAACGTTATATAAAAATTATTTGTGTCGTGCTTGATTCTGAGAATTACTTATCGTCTTAAATCAAAATCATGTTCGAATTTAAAATTATTTTTATCCCGATAAAAATATTATGGATTAATTTACGAGTATTTTTATGTTTTTACTAGATGAAAACCCGGCTTAGGTCGGTTCTAATAAATAAAAATAAACACAAAATTGTTTATCGTTTATTATTAATTTTATTTTCAGATAAGTTTCCTAGGAATTTACGCTACCCCTGCATGAAATTATAGCTCAAATAATATCTGGAAATTAGAATTTTACTCAATAATATACAAATATGGATGTTATAATGTTCTACCGAGAAGAACATTTGAGCCACCAATTGAATAACATAGATATGTTAGGTAAATACATATAAATTATTATACATTGTAAGAAAGTCAAAAAACTGTTGAAGCAGCACTAAATAATACATTCGCTTCGTAATCAAAAAAAAAATTAAAAAAAAGTAATTGTTTTTTTAAGGGTATTGGAATTATTTGTGATTAGGCAAAGGTTGCGTTGAAAATACATTAACCTTTTTTAATCTGTGATTTACCCATAACACATATTCCAAGAACTCAAAATACGCGATCTTATATCGAACCACTAAAGCGACAAGGCGGTCGATAAATTGTATTATAGTTGTAACATAGCAGAGCAAATATTATATTGGAATTATTGGAATTATTTGTGATCAGGCAAAGGTTGCGTTGAAAATACATTAACCTTTTTTAATCTGTGATTTACCCATAACACATATTCCAAGAACTCAAAATACGCGATCTTATATCGAACCACTAAAGCGACAAGGCGGTCGATAAATTGTATTATAGTTGTAACATAGCAGAGCAAATATTATATTGGAATTATTGGAATTATTTGTGATCAGGCAAAGGTTGCGTTGAAAATACATTAACCTTTTTTAATCTGTGATTTACCCATAACACATATTCCAAGAACTCAAAATACGCGATCTTATATCGAACCACTAAAGCGACAAGGCGGTCGATAAATTGTATTATAGTTGTAACATAGCAGAGCAAATATTATATTTAACAAAATAGAATTAACAAATACTGTGTAAAAATTTCTCGCTTATTACAAGCTTAAAACATTTGATAGACTTAAAAAAAAACAGACGCGTAAAGCCGCTGTAAAGATAGTATATAAATAATTTGACACTGATTTATATTTCGTATCATTTGAAAGATCGATTCGAATATATTATAGTAAAGTAGAAAATTATACTAATGATGTAGCGATTAATCATTTTCATGGTCATATCATGTGTTAATACAATGGATTTTAATGTACTGGACATGAAAGGGAAAGGATTTCGAAACTGTTAGTTACATACAATAACTATTTCAAAATTTATTTATCTATACCGATTTTATAAATGCGAAAGTAACACTATCTGTCTGTATGAAATTTGGTATAAAAAAAGCTTGAACCAACAACTAATAAAATTCAAATAAAACCGTGGGCTACAACTATTTAATATCTGCTTTAGTTGATCACATCGAAAAATAATAATTATTAATAAATAAAGTTCGCGTAACTATGCAATTAATTACGATTAGAATCAAATGTCAGAAGAAAAACAATATAACATCAGAACCAATCAAGTTTCAATTTCCACTGAATATAATATTTATAGAATTGCATTCAGTATTATTTCTATGAACTTATAAAGTATTAAACTTCATTGGCGACTGAATTAGCTGGAAAATATACACGATATTTTGATGCTAGATGTTTTAGTAGCTAACTTATAGGATCGTAGATCCTAAGAAGGACCTCGGGATATGGTCTGAACTTTATCATCCGAGCTGTTTTGGGTCTACAGAATCTTTCGAGATTAAACGTCATCGTTCAAGAAATCGGACGTCATTTATAATTTGATATTTTCATCACCGCTATTTTGTGTTTCGAAACTTTCTAATATAGGTATCGCTTAAGCAGTAAATTTAGATGTATTTAAATTTCGATAAACATATGTATATATCGATCCCTCACGAGGAAAAAATTAAAAAAACCTCGTTTTCCGTCTCCCATTTTTAAATTTGGGCTGATAATGATTGTTTGAATATTGATAAATATCTAGTGTTTATCTTTTTTTATAAATCAGAAGAAAAAAAAGAGTTTTTTATTGATATTTTTTTCTAAATAAATTTTTGAAGTTTTGCAACTTTGACAAATTTTGAAAAAAGCTAAAAAATATGATAACTCAAAAATGGTTTACTTTTGGATTATGCATATGGGGGTTAAAATTATTGCAAATAGTCACCCCGATCACCTCCTAACGAATGTACGTCGAGTTACCAATAACCCTGTATACATATATATAAATGGAGTGCATGCTCGTGAACTCATTATACCTAATATACTAAATATTATACTTATCCTGTCAAATATAAAATTGTACCTTCCCAGAGGCGTAAGACAGAAAGCCTTAATACCAAGTAAAGTTTTAAAGATTCACAAAGGATTTTCACTTCAATTATAAGACCGCGCTACAAACGGAATAATCTTAAACGTTTTTAATTAAATCACATATATAATCAAATAAATACGTCACGGACGCCGTTCGGTCGGATTATAACAAATGTCAGTTTAATTAAGAGTCATCTGCTTGATTAACTCCGACCAACTGAGATTAACGAATCGTACATTGAATTACTCGAGTTATATATTAATATGTAAACGTGCGTTAAGACATACATTTGTGTGCAATTGTCTATTTATATTTAAAAAATATACTTTATTATGTATATACCTTTATATTTATTCGCTTAAGAATTAATAATATTAAGTGTTTAAATATATACAAATATGAATTTAATAGTTACTGTGTAAATCTTGACCGCGTGGAATGGTGGCGTTGGCTGAGCTGAGATTGCCCAGTGGTTAGAACGCGTGCATCTTAACCGATGATTGCGGGTTCAAACTCAAGCAAGCACCACTATGACGGAAAACATCTAGAGGAAACCTGCATGTATCCAATTTCATCGAAATTCTGCCACATGTGCGTTCCACCAACGCATTGGAACAGCGTGGTGGAATATGTTCCAAACCCTCTCCTTAATGTTACTCTACTTCTTTTTTACTTACACAACTAGTAGAATAATAAGTGTGAGTCGTCGCTAGTATTAGAAATTAGACCGAATTTGATTGCGAATAAATGATACTTAACATTTATTTAAGCATAGGCACTTTTTTACAAGACTACCTGACACCATTTCAGTTAGGAAAAAATTGTTTGATAGATTATCAGCTACAATACTTTTAGTTGTTTTAATATATTTTTATGAGACATTTAGAGTAATTTTAAAACTATGAACGGTAAGAAGTCTATAAACATAGATGTACATCGAACATATATGTACATCGAACATATATTCCAGGTGGCACTTTCTACGTCACGGTAGCATGCGTAAGCGATCCCGTGGCGTCCGCCCTGGTTTTTTAGTGGGTAAACCCCGTGTCGGGCGCGCTCGGCATCCGGGGCTCCCGGGAGTGCCACCCCCCCCCCACTTGGGGGAAGCGCGTAATGCGTTTTTCCAGCGAGAGAAAAAAAAGGTGGCACTTCCTGAAGTCAGTCCACACCGGATTTCTGCTTCGACTTTCTACACGGAATTTTTCCCTATCTAGTTACTTTTTATCTATAAGTTTGCGGTCTATGAAGCCCAAAGTATTAACTAATTCTTTATAAAACGTTTAAGAAATTAATTTACTGTATATTTTTTTCAGTGGCATGGTGGATTATCCTGCGAAGCGGCCGCCGCATCGTCGTCGATGGCAGGTGTGGGAGCGCCTTTGCTGCCAGACTCCGAGCTAATAAAGCTGTGCCCGATGTGTCGCGTGCCCATTGAAAAGGATGAGGGTTGTGCTCAAATGATGTGTAAACGCTGCAAGCATGTGTTCTGCTGGTACTGCTTAGCCTCTTTAGACGTAAGTATACCATTACTCTACATAAGTTTAAGGCTTAGTCTCTGAATGTTCGCCTGCTTGAATAAAGCTGCTCTCACCTTGGGAAGGAAGATAGGATCTTAGCCTTGCACTCTTTTTAATAAAATTATTTAAAAAAAGAATACCTAATTAAGTTTTCTTTAAACAAATTTTAATATTATGTAATAAATAATTTTGTTGTGAAATATTTCAAAATTTAATTGAAACGTTACAAATTGGTGCACGTACAATCGAGTCGGATTTTTTGTGTTTTTTTGTGTCATTCCGCGCTCATGTGTGTTTGTTAAATAATATTAAAATAATTTACAAAGTAGTTGAGTGAATACTATTTCCAACTATAATTTGTAATTATAAAACGATTGTTTATTTGTTTTAACGCATTCACGTTTTAACAACTCATCGTTAAATATACTTGTCAAAAAAACATAGGATATTTAACACAAGCACTCCTCAAGTCCCAGTACGCACAGGCGAGCCGCGGGCGTAATTTAGTGACTTTATGAACTGAACTCCCGTATAGCATAATATCAATCATCGTCCCAGCACGTGTAATCTCAGCAAACCCGAAACGTTCACTTTACATCGTATAAAGCTTTCATGAGCCACTCGTATCCTCTAAATCAGGCCGGGGACGGACCGCAGTGTTATAATTAGACTGGAAGCTGGATCATTTCCCTTGACCCCTTATAATGGACTTGATTTATGAATGAACCAGTTGAGCAACTTTTAGAAGCTTGTGTTAGCGGAGTTTGCGTGAAAACCGGACATTGGTCGGTTACAATTAAATTTATGATAACATCTGATAAGTAGTGCTTTAATGGCGTCATTGCTTCCATATTATTTTATACCAGTTCTATCTAACACTTGGCTAAACGCAAACATTTAGTGAGGTGATGAGTTAACAATACGATCTACACTATGGTTAAAAGTTTGTATTTCATGCCCGAAAAAAACTTTTCCGATTTCGAAAATTTCTCCTTAAACTGCTCCCAAACGCCTTTTTTCGCATGCACTGCAGAAACTATTGATGATAGAACAAAGTATGTTCCAGATTATTAAGAACATATCAAAATCTACATAAACACCCGTTCTACCCCCTCATGGGTTGAGGTCTTATAAAATTCGTTGTTAGCGTATGTCTGCATTCTAGTAGGAATCTACCAGCCAAATGTCATGTTTGTAGGTGTTATAGTTTTCGAGATTTCGTAATTAATCAGAGACTGGTTTTTCGCTTTATATAAAATTATTATTATTATTAATCATTACATATATAAATTACGAAGGGATTTCAGTTCAGTGACGTCGAAAAAATAGTTGTTTTTTTAATCTATAGGTTTAGGTGAGAACTTAAACCATTTACAACAACAAACAACAACAACAGCCTGTAAATTCCTACTGCTGGGCTAAAGGCCTCCTCTCCCTTTGAGGGGAAGGTTTGGAACATATTCCACCACGCTGTTCCAATGCGGGTTGGTGAAATGCATATGTGGCAGAATTTCTATGAAATTTGTCACATGCAGGTTTCCTCACGATGTTTTCCTTCACCGCTGAGCACGAGATGAATTATGAAGACAAATTAAGCACATGAATCAGCGGTGCTTGCCTGGGTTTGAACCCGCACTCATCGGTTAAGATGCACGCGTTCTAACCGCTGGGCCATCTCGACTCTTAAACCATCTTAAACTTTACATCTTAAACCATTTGCCTGTCCTCTAATAATACCAATTACTTGAGGCATAGAGGCAGGGTAGTTGGCATATTATTTAAATACATAAATCTTTAAATATTTTTTTCTTTTAATTCCAGGATGATTTCTTGCTCCGTCACTACGATAAAGGCCCCTGCAAGAACAAGCTAGGACATTCGCGAGCTTCAGTGCTTTGGCATCGCGCACAGGTAATTATATCTATACGTCGTCTTCCTCAAATACGTGGCCCACACTTACTTTAAATACATTTTCATGCCAAATAGATTACAATAGATAGATAATAGTGAATATTATTGTGTGCCGGTTAGAAGGGCGAATAAGCCATTTTAAATACCAGCACAAGGGACATCACATCAGATGTCAAGTGTGGTAAATCATAGTATAAAACAAAGTCGCTTACCCTATGTATGCTTAGCTCTTTAAAATGACGCATCGGATTTTGATGTGGTTTTTTAAATAGATTGATTGATTCGAGAGATTTTTGTATATAATGGACAATATGGTAAAGGAACATGAACAATGATTATTTACACCCGTGCGAAGCCGGAGCGAATTGCTAGTGATATATATTTCATTAATTCTAATCCCTGTGGTGTGGTGTGTGGTGACCACTTATCAATTGACTAATTTGTCAGTATTTAGGTTAAGTTTAAAATTACATTCTTACTCTGGCTGCGGTACATCTCGCTTATAATATGATTTTGGTAGATTTTCTAGTGTTTTTTAATGGTGTTTGTCGATGTTTCCAGGTGGTGGGAATTTTCGCGGGCTTTGGTCTCCTGTTGCTCGTCGCGAGCCCGCTACTGCTCCTTGCTGCGCCTTGCATCGTCTGTTGTAAATGCAGGTAATGTCGATATAGAAGTGGCTCAAATATTTTTTTAGTTGTATATGTTTTTTTTTTTAATTCCGCATATTTTTAGTACATTCCAACTGGTTGCTCTAAGCCTATTAAATTCTTTATTTACATTTCGTTTGGTACAATATTATATCGTAGATATTAACAATGCTGTTTAAATTTATTATTTTGCCTGTACCTACATATTACAGTGATGTAGACAATTTAAAACAAGTATTTCTCTAACTTTAAAGCAGTAATTTATACAACGAATTTTTTATGAGATTTTGCCACATTTTCTTCTTATCTAACAACTGTACCAACTGTAGCATATATAATGCTAAATTCTGTCTGCCTGTCTATCCATTTATTGCTCTTTCACGGTCTAACTATTGAATCGATTTAATTAAATTTGTTATGAAGTAAGCTCGAACTTCAAGGAACGCCAAATACATAGCGAGCGAAGGCGCGACCGACTTTCATTAATCAAAATTTTCATTTATTTATGAAATAAAATGTATTTTATAATAATACTACGGCATTTCCCTAACTTTTCAGACTCTGCAACCCGAACACCAAGAATCTTGAAGAAGTCGACGAGATTGAAAGCATAAGTCCGGGAAGAGAGGACGACGGAGACGAGATAACCCGAGCGAGGTATCTCTCCGACTGACGGCGCCGTTACTAAGTCGGGACGTTTCAGAATGTACCCTATGTGCAGGTAATACGTGCCACTGTCGTGTGTCAACATTTGAGATGTTACGAAGAATTCGATTGGTTGTTGGGGATCGTGGAGGTTAATTGAAGGTCACTTTTCCATTAATATGCAATGTGATAATGACGGCTTAAGATCGATATTAATATTTTTCAATAATGAGACTATTTATTTAGTACGGACGTGACATTTAAATTATAGTTAAATAAAACAAAGGGAATTCCATTCACGCGTCAACTGTTCAATGGTGGGCGTGGTGTGTTCGTAAAGATATATTGTTCAAAGTAGTGTGACGTCGATACACGAGTACAAAGTGGAAGGTCTAAATTAGCTGATATGTTCAGGCCCGTTGGTTCCGTAAATAGGGAATATCTGGCAATAGGAGAGCCCTTAACGGCTTTAATATAAAAATCGAACACGTGAATGAACTTGATTGGTAAAATTCAAGGACAAATGTCGCTTATTTTGACTCAAAAAGTACGGAAGATTTTGTAAGTACAGTTGTGTCATTCTGTAAGAGCAAACTCGAAACTCACCGCAGAACACGATTATAAATGTTGAAATGATACGAAATATTGAAATGTTACGTACTTCAAAATATTGTATTCGAAGTGAGTTTTTACAGAATAACACTTCTGATGAGTGATGAGTTCATTGCTATATGTCCTGTAAACGAACTGTCAATGTGTGTGTGGGCCCTACAGGTACGTGTAAGGCGGGTCTGGATGTACTTTGTTGTATTAGCGAGTTTTAGTGACGTATATATGTTTCAAATAGACGCAAAAATGAGACATAGTGTTAATGACTAACATAATATAGTAAACGACCTCAAAGACTAATAACTGTAGATTTCATACATCTAAGATTGTCGTACAAATTGTCAACTCGTTTTTGAATATCGAATACTTGAAAAAAAAATATGCCAAATATGTCCTCAATAATTATTAAAAATCGTTGTAATTTTGACTTTTCAATATATATTTTAAAATGTGTTGCCAAAACGCTTGTATACGTTTTCCATAGAGAACTATTTGTAATACTAAAGTTAATAAAGTTTTTGCATGGAATGCCTGGGAAGAGCAGATAGTAGATTGGTAAGGACTAAAAATTTATATATCATATCCACAATAAAGCTACAGTAACTAATACTTCATTATATAAATATTTAGTCCAATCATATATCTGCTTTGACTGGCCTTTCCATTGCGTTTCCATACTTATTCATCATTATCAAACTTTTTTTTAACAAACATTGTTCCGAACGGTGTATATGTAGCGCCGGCTTTAATTTGAATAGACACAGATGTTTTATGCTTGAAGCTTGATTTCATACATTTTTAAACGTGCGCTATTAATGTCCGGTAAAAATGTTTCGTAAGCTTTGAAGCCGCGTGTACTTATGTGACGTATAAGCGACTTTGACGGCTCGTAACTCGTAACAAAAACGATCGGTTGCTGATGAGATTCGTTTAATACATTAACCGGGCCTTAAGCTTGTATTATTTCTATTTTATTTTTTTAATTTAAATGCAATCAAATTATCACGAGGCATTAATGTAAACATACGAAAATAATGTAATGAGTTTAGATAGAAACGGGTATAGAATATTTGTATCCATAGACAACATCAAGAAGAATGATATAGAATTAGCTTGTCTATGCTGAGATATCTAATTAGACAGTATTTTTGAAAGTTATTAAATGACGTCGACGAAACAAACTGTTATTTTGCATATAAATATTAAAAGTACTCTAATTCAATAATAAATATTCATATATACATGTATAATATATTTGTGTCATTTTAAAGTATAAATCTCAAATATTTTCGATAGATTCACAAGTAATTATTGAACAAGTAAATGTAGATGGCATTATCGTTATTCGAGAATAAGTATGTGTAACTTAAATACGAGTACGTGTCGAAGACAATCGTAACATCGATTCATTGATTTTTTAAATGTTAGTGATTTAGCTCAATAAAATATTATTGCTTCATTTATTTTTTTTATATAGCAACTTATCGTGTAAAAAGTTGACTGATATTTTGTTGTAAGGAAACGAGACTGATGAATGAAAAACGTCGAATGATCGCCACTGTTCATTTTTATTTATTATCACAAGTAATAGCAACATTCTTTAATAATAAACAAAACAAAGGAAACCATAAATTATAGATCTAATTTTTTAATTCGTATTAAAAATATTAAGATTATAATTTGACTAGAAACTGTTTTGTTTAATTCTGTTAAATATGGGCTTATTATTCTTTTTTATTTTGACTTTTTCTATTAACTATTCTACGAATATTACGCCAATAAAATAAACTTAATTTAGGTACTTCTTAAGTTAGGGATTCGCGCGAAAAGTTAATGTAAAATGGCGGATAGTTTGTATATATTTTTGTAAAAAAAAAAGTTAGTGCGCTTAGCGTGCATTTTAGTTGCGTAGTTTAATTATAAAAAATGAATGAGTATACTGTAAGAAATACAGTGAACAGTAAAGTTATGACATTATTTACATCGACAACAAGCACAAAACAGTTTAAACGAAACGTTATTTTTATAATATTGTCTTGAATACGAAAAATACTATTTACAATGATTTTGATATGATTTCGATATAACAAGTTCATAACTCTATTGGATGCTGTATAGATAAGATTGAATGCGAAACAAAGTCTAAAAGTGTTAAGTGTAACTGCAATGCAGTGAGAGACAATGCATATTATATTTATAATCTATAGTTTATTTTTTCATTAACCTGTGATTGGCTAAATGTCAAGTCAGCTGTATATTGTTCTAGAAACATTCAAATATGCACTGCTTTTCCTGTGTGCCCTCACACGGAGCCTTAACTCGTAATTATATGGTAGACATTTTAAAAATATTAATTTATTGTAAATAAGGATTAATATTGTACTTAAATAAGAGGATCGATGGATGAGATGACATGATAAAATCAAATAATTTTAAAGAATTTGAATACATTGGCAGTTGGCAAGCCTCTTTTATGATAGGGATTATCTATTATCTGCGAGAAGAAACTGTCCATCGACAAAATAAAAGAAATGGTTGTGTGTTTAATTTACAAGTAAATATAACCACAGACTCCATTGGTCCTCGATAGCTTGTTGTAGCAAGCTAGTTGAAGCATTTGTAGACTTAAATGGAAATCATCTGTAGATTAGATTAACTCATAAGAAATCAATAGTTCTATTAGCTTATTATTTGTCTATGGTATATATTTTGAAGATTAATTGTTGTTTTAATGGAATAATTAGACACAAATTTTTGTAACTGATATTCTTTTTTCAATGTTTTAGATAGAAATGTTATGAAAAAATTGAATGTTTTTTTCATCGAATTCCAGAAAAAAATATTATATTAACAGTTATATAAAATCTTACTAATTTTTTTGTCTGTTTTGAAAGCAGAATTGTAAATATGAAGAAAAACTTTATTTTTGTTATAAATTGTACTTCTCGTTTATTTTGTGTTGAATCAAACTTTTGTTTCTATTAATTTAATTATGAAATAATAAAGAATTTTTGAATAAATCTTAAGGTATATTTCATTACCCCTTTTCCAAATAAACACATTTTAAATAGAATTATTCATAAACATTCATATAACTTTACTACTATAAGCATAAAGTAAAGTAGTAAAGTAAAAGCCTTTAAATTTCTCACTGCTGGGATAAGGCCTCCTCTGCCATTAAGGAGTGGGTTTGGAACATATTCCATCACGCTGTACCAATGCGGGTTGGTGGGATGCACATGAGGCAGAATTTCAATGAAATTATACACATGCAGGTTTCCTCACGATGTTTTCCTTCACCGCTGAGCACGAGATGAATTATAAACACAAATTAAGCACATATATATATATAGTGGTGCTTGCCTGGGTTTGAACCCCCAATCATCGGTTCAGATGCACGCGTTCTAACCGCTGGGCCATCTCAGCTATCGGCTATCTCACTATACAATAAGCATATAACTTTTGAACTTCATTGTCTTGTATTGAAAAAAGCTCTTTTTCTATTTGTTATGTGGTTGAGACGCATATGTCCGACTGCTGGCTTATTGTCCATTGGCCTATAATCAGATCAAATCATGGGATGTAGTTAGATATCCTCACTATATTTTTCATCACTAAAATAATTATAAATACATAATTATTCATTCTTGTCATATACTTAGTATATTGTATATTTTATTGGATTCCTTCTTTCTTCATCCATACATAATTTGATATTCGGAAAAAAAAAGACCAAGCATGGTCAAGTATTCTATTATACATTTCCTTTGAAGAATTTATTCCATCACACTTCTTCATTATGGGTTTATAGAGCTACATAGTAGAAATTCATTCAAGTCACAGTATACAGCATGAATCATGAGCACAACTCTTTGGATACATGTTGTTTCATACAATGGTTATATTTTTTTGGATTCTCACTTGTTATTCGGCTACTATAATTTCGCCTCAAGTGTATGTGCGAATTTGCATCCTACTGCCCATCTCTTACTGGCTATTATACTGATTTCTAGTATGTTCGATCAACAGAAACATAAACACAAACAATGAGAATCGAGAGCTGTTGAATTGACCTGTGATCCCTTGGTTTAAAAACATGTTCTATCTTGAGTCATCTAGAGGTGCCTAAAATATGAAGGTCTAGCAACATACATTTTTTTTAAATTTTCGTTCCCAATACTACAGGAAGTATACACTAAAAGCTCCCTCAAAAATCACTTGGCAATAATTTGGCAGAGTTTATCACAGCACATTTTTTTTCTCTAAATCAATATTTATAGTAATAGGAGGTAGCTTAGACTGGTAAGTTATATCAGTATGAAAGGTCAGGTAAGGTTTTAGTTTAAAACAAAATAATAATTTAAAAATAACTTTATTTACAAGTTGTTTATTAACTAAAGACTAAATCTTTTTACAAACACTTAAATACATTCACCTTTTTACACACTGTCATTACCAAATCCTTTTTAAACCAGCTGTGCAGTCAAATAATAAAGGATTTTTGAATTCTCCTCTCATATCGAGCATATAATGCATGAAAGTATTTTTAACCTTAAGCGGTAGTTGTACCCTTGCGGACTTCCGATTATCTTTACAACATACAAATTCAATAGGCACTTTCATAATTCTGTTAGTACCAAAAGGTGCATAGGTAACAAATGTTAGATGTCGTCCACCCTTGTTAAGAATTAATAACCTTACTGATTTGAGTGTGTACATCCATATCATTGACAGAGATCCAGTTCCTGCAAAAACAGATGTAAATATAGCATTAATGGGTATAATCTAATTATACATTACACGAATTATAATATTTACCGATTATTATTGATATTGCCCCCAATGTATTTCTATATTTATTTTCGCCTAAATTAATTTTTCGATACCAAGGAGTATCGTCTGTTATCTTGGATTTGTCAACGGGAGCATCTCTCAAATTTTGTAATGCAAATAAACCCAGATATGTCCAAAACATATATTGAACGACGGCGAATATATTCATGTACATATAAAATTTTGGATTTTCATATTTAAATAATATAACGTCCTTCACTACATTTGTGTTAACATCATGAATTGTTTTTGTAACTACCGAACTATATGGTTTATCATTTTTTAGTTTACTGAATGTGCTGTTAATAGGATAACGCAGCTTAGCGACTCGTTTTAAAATTACTGGAGCATAAGATAGAAAAGACATATTACAACGTCTTCTAAGACTAGTAATTAAATAATCAAGATTATTTAAAACATAACCTAACTTCCTAAGTTCTATCTTGTGTCAATGTCAGTTTCTTAAATGTCAGCACAGAATATATTATTATTTATTTCAAAATCACTTCTTTAACTACTGTAATTTCATATAGATCGTTAAATAATAAATTATATAAGAAAATACAACACCACTGTACATTTTTTGATTAAATAGTATTTAAAATGTATCAAGCTCGATCAGTATAAATAAAATAATACTTCCTGAATTGCTTGAATTTGTATTTATATTAATTAATAATGATAAATGATAAATCCATAATCTATCACTACTTTACGCAATTTATATTTCAAAATATTGTGCTTGTGAAACATATTTTTTGTCGCGTAAGCTTTATAGAATGTCAAATATCCATAAACAACAAAAAGGAAATTTATAGTCTATAGATATTCACGGCGTCTTTGTCAATTTCGTTATTTCGTCGCGGCTGTGCTAATTGTAAATTACAGCAATAAAAATGTTGATTTTCAAAAGCCAATAATATTAAACGCTGTATTGTCTTGTTTTCAAGACAAATCGTCCAACGCGTTGATCGCAGACGTTTTATTAGCACGACTCTCAAGATGGCTGATATTAAGGTAAGGACTCCGATCTTGGCGGCATTTTGATCGGTAACGGTCAAAATTGGAATTGTTTATTTGGGTTCATATGTTTATGCTTTCAGTATTTATGTTATTATTTTAAATACATTACTACTATGCAATCAAGCTAACCAATACATAATTAAATATCATATACCTACTATGTTTGCTTGTATGTCATTCGAAGCATAATATTTTATAAATGTGCATAATTCATTAAAATAAATATTTATATTTTGAAGTAATCGAAAAAGTGTTAATAACATTAGCCTGGTATGAATGTACAGTTAAATCTTGAATACTCTCGGTATTCTGCAACTACCGCCATTTATATCCAATATTTTCATATTAAAAAAAAAGGAAATTATTGTAGCCAAAGTTTTGTGTATTGAAATAATAAACTTGAATACAATATATGCTTATTACATGCATGCATTTATTTTGTAATATCTTGGTTTTCAAAATGGTTACCAACAATAGTGACTAATGTTTTCAAATTATGACTGTTTGAAGTAACCCTCAGCAATTTGGGATGAATGTCACATATTACACATATAAAGAGTGTTGTCTGCGTCCTCTGTTTGTTATTGTTTCACACAAAAACAACTGTTTTTAGAAATTTGACACTTAACATTAATATGGCAAATGTTAGTTAAACCATAATATTTTCCATGTGCTAACATTGATTTAACAAAATGAAAATTCAGCGGTATTGTTGTTGAGTCCCCATTCATTGGTAAAAACCATCTAAAGTTGATTCCTTGGGCTATATCATCATAAATCTCGTTGGTAGATTTTTATCTTTCATCTAAGTTGTGTTTACATAATTTCTTACTAAAAGAATATTGTATAAACATATCCAATTTGTCAACAAACTGGTGATAAGTTTAGTTGTGACTAACATGATAATTATTAAGATTGCAACAGAATTACCAAGATACTATTATGATGCACTTGAGTATATTTTGAAGTAACATCTATTAATTACGTATTATTCATATAACACTTGGGTGTTTATATTTCGAAAAACAAAATGAAGATAGATCTGTAATCAAAAATGCTTTTATTAGTCAGTGGTAAAAATAGATTAGATTATAAGAAGTATATCTGTACTCCTGTATTAATGTTTTAAAATTGAGAGTTTATCTTACCTATATATAAAACATGTGTAAATCCATGACCTATAACTATTATATTATAGAACTGGGGATGAAGTTATCTACTATACGTACATATATATAAGTAAATTGTATAAAATTTTCTGTACTGAGTTCCTTAATATCTTTAAAAGTAATAAATGGCAAAGTTAACTTAGGTTTAATAAAACCTAAAACTTTTATATATTCTTGTGTGTAAAAAATTTTGTAACAAAATATTTCTTAATAATACTTTCTTATTTTATTTCAGTCAATGCTCGCTAAAATGAGCAATGGTACCCAGAATGGCACTGCGCCGGCTGCGCCTGCCAAGGGTCAGAAGGGTAGCATTGAAAAGATATATCAAAAGAAATCTCAGCTGGAGCACATTCTTCTCCGTCCTGATACCTACATTGGGTCCGTTGAACGGGCCACAGAAACTATGTGGGTCTTTGACAAGACTAAGGAGTGTATGGTTCAGCGGGAACTGACCTTTGTACCAGGTACTCATTTTTAAATCAATTAGTTGTTTCCAAAGACCTCATTGTTGTATTTAGCAAAGCTCACGTTAAATTGAAAAAAAAAAATTTGTATATAAATGCAGAACTGTTGCATATATAAATTTTTTTAGTATATTATAAATTTGAGTGTCTTTTCTGGATATCTTCAAATATTTATAATCCATTAAATTAATATTTTTCAGGTTTGTACAAAATATATGACGAAATATTAGTTAACGCAGCTGATAATAAGCAAAGGGACCCCAAAATGGATGTAATAAGAGTTGAAATTAATCAGGAACAGAATACAATATCCGTTTATAACAATGGATGTGGTATTCCAGTTGTAATGCATAAGGAGGAGAAAATGTATGTACCAACCATGATCTTTGGCCACCTTTTGACGTCTTCCAATTACAATGACGAGGAAGAGAAAGTGACTGGTGGCAGAAACGGTTATGGTGCCAAGTTGTGTAACATTTTCTCAACTAAATTTACAGTGGAAACTGCTTCCAAACAGTATAAAAAACATTTCAAACAGACATGGGGCGCAAACATGACAAAGGCATCCGAACCTAAAATTAAGGAATCTGGTAAAGATGATGATTTTACAAAAGTGACTTTTAGCCCAGATTTGGCTAAATTTAAAATGGAAAAGTTAGAAGACGATATTGTTGCATTGATGTCGCGCAGAGCCTACGATGTCGCGGCGTCCTCACAGGGCGTGAAAGTATATCTTAATGGAGAAAGATTAAAAATAAATAAGTTTAAAGACTATATTGATTTGTATATAAAAGGTAAAGAGGATGAAAACGGACAACCCTTGAAGGTTGTTTATGAAAAAGTTAATGATCGCTGGGAAGTAGCACTTACGCTCTCTGATAGGGGTTTCCAGCAAGTTTCTTTTGTGAACTCAATTGCTACAACAAAAGGTGGAAAACATGTCGACTCAGTAGCAGATAGCGTTGTTAAGAATGTCCTTGAAGTTTTAAAAAAGAAAAATAAGGGTGGCGTTAATATCAAACCATTCCAAGTTAAAAACCACATGTGGGTATTTATCAACTGTCTCATTGTAAACCCAACCTTTGATTCTCAGACAAAAGAAAACATGACTCTCCAAGCTAAGAGCTTTGGTTCGAAATGTAATTTTTCTGAAAAGTTTATTACTGCAGTTTCCAAGTCTGGCTTAGTTGAATCAGTATTGACTTGGGCCAAATTTAAGGCACAAACGGAACTCGTTAAAGCATCAGGTAAAAAACAGAGTAAATTAAAAGGTATACCGAAATTAGAAGATGCTAATGATGCTGGAACAAAGAATGCACATCTCTGTACACTAATTCTCACTGAGGGAGACTCAGCCAAAACATTAGCCGTGTCTGGACTTAGTGTCGTCGGCAGAGATCACTATGGTGTTTTCCCCTTGAAGGGTAAACCGCTTAACGTCAGAGACGCGTCACATAAACAAGTTCTGGAAAATGTAGAGATCAATAATTTAATTAAAATTCTTGGTCTACAATACAAAAAGAAATATAATACTGTTGATGATTTAAAGTCTCTAAGATATGGTAAAGTGATGATAATGGCTGATCAGGATCAGGATGGATCACATATCAAAGGGCTCATCATTAACTTTGTTCATCACAATTGGCCGGAGTTATTAAAACTGCCATTTTTAGAAGAATTTATCACGCCTATAGTAAAAGCAACTAAAAAAGACAAAGAAATTTCATTTTACTCATTACCCGAATTTGAAGAATGGAAGAAGGAAACTGACAACCATCACACATACAATATAAAATACTACAAAGGTTTGGGTACCTCCACATCTAAGGAGGCTAAAGAATACTTCCAGAATATGGACAGACACAGGATCAGATTCCGGTATGGTGGCCAGACCGATGACCATCATATAGAACTGGCTTTTTCAAAGAAAGGTGCTGATCAGCGTAAGGAATGGTTGACTAATCACATGGACGAAGTGAAGAGGAGAAAGGAGATTGGCCTTCCAGAGAGATATTTGTACACAAAAGATACTAAAGCTGTCTCATATTCCGATTTCGTTAATTTGGAGCTGGTTCTCTTCTCAAATGGTGATAATATAAGGTACGATTGGTATTATTACCTAATATTATTACAAAGATGAGTATAATACATAGTTTTTGGATTTCAATTAATATATTTTCGAAAATTCTAGATCAATACCTTCAATGATGGATGGCTTAAAACCTGGACAACGTAAGGTTATCTTCACATGCATAAAACGTAACGATAAGAGGGAAGTCAAGGTTGCACAATTGGCTGGATCAGTTGCAGAACACTCCGCATATCATCACGGTAAGATCATCTTATAGATGCTGGCTTTGATTGATATATTTGAAATTAATCATATGAGGTTACATTTGTCGTATTTAGTAACAAAAACAACAGCCTGTAAATTCCCACTGCTGGGCTAAAGGCCTCCTCTCCCTTTGAGGCGAAGGTTTGGAACATATTCCACCACGCTGTTCCAATGGGGGTTGGTGGAATACACATGTGGCAGAATTTCTATTAAATTTGTCACATGCAGGTTTCCTCACGATGTTTTCCTTCACCGCTGAGCACGAGATGAATTATAAAGACAAATTAAGCACAAGAATCAGCGGTGCTTGCCAGGGTTTGAACCCGCAATCATCGGTTAAGATGCACGCGTTCTAACCACTGGGCCATCTCGACTCTTGATTGATATATTTGAAATTAATCATATGAGGTTAGGTTAAGTTAGTAGGTAGTTAGGTTAGGTTTGTTGTATTTAGTAACAACAACAACAGCCTGTAAATTCCCACTGCTGGGCTAAAGACCTCCTCTCCCTTTGAGGAGAAGGTTTGGAACATATTCCACCACGCTGTTCCAATGCGGGTTGGTGGAATACACATGTGGCAGAATTCCTATGAAATTTGTCACATGCAGGTTTCCTCACGATGTTTTCCTTCACCGCTGAACACGAGATGAATTATAAAGACAAATTAAGCACATGAATCAGTGGTGCTTGCCATGGTTTGAACCCGCAATCATCGGTTAAGATGCACGCGTTCTATCGTATTAAGTAAAAAATCTTCAAAAAATTTTAAAAACAGGCGGTTGGATAAACCTTTTTTGGTGAGGTATGTAAACTCTATTCCGTTACCCACAGGCGAGCAGTCCCTGGCGATGACGATAGTGAATCTCGCGCAGAACTATGTGGGCTCGAACAACATTAACCTGTTGGAGCCTCGTGGTCAGTTCGGTACGCGTCTGTGTGGCGGCAAGGACTCGGCCAGTCCCAGATACATCTTCACACTCATGTCGCCCCTTACCAGGCTCGTGTTTCACCCTCACGACGACCCTTTGCTTGTGGTCAGTTACCTTATCAGCACTCAAATATCTTCTTGATTTCAGTTATATTATTACTTTACATGATTTTTTACAACCATACTGCTCTTGGAGATGTGTTCAGGAGAACCACACGCATGACACGACCCTCAATAATGAGGAAATGACTGGGAAGAAGAAGAAACTGCTCTTGAGATGATATTTGTTGGAGAATTTTATTTGTTAGAGTTTTTATCATGTAACTTAACTGACGAATACAAAAATAGTTCGACGAGTAGTTAATAGCAAAAAGTTGTAGACAATATGAAGTTAATGTCCAATATAAATTAATAATATGCCAACTAAATGTGTCTGTGTGTAAATAATAAAACATTTTTTTATGTAAATTACAGCATGAATTTGAAGATAATCAAAAGATTGAGCCAATCCACTATCTTCCTATTCTGCCTATGGTACTGGTGAACGGAGCTGAGGGCATTGGCACGGGCTGGTCAACCAAAATACCCAATTACAACCCAAGGGATATTGTCGCTAACATTCGGTAAGTACCTACTACTTAGTATTATTGGATACATTAGCAGACTTTAATAAAGCATGTATGTCATATATTAAAGCTTTCTTTATTCATATTTTACTGATAATAGCAGATACGCCAAATGAACTTGATTACTATTTGCGAAAATATAGCTTTTGTTTGAGTAACAGATTATATTATGTTCAAATACTTTTTTCCATATAATTCTAGCAGCAGGCAAGTATTTTATTTTAATGTGTTACTTTATTTCGAAATGTTATTACTATATTTTGTATTAAGAAGGACAATTTCAATATCGTTCATATTGTTTACTTGTGTAATTTTAAGTGGCATGATTATAATTTTAGACGCATGCTCGATGGCGAAGAACCTCTACCCATGCATCCATGGTACAAGAACTTCCGCGGTACAATTGAAGGTTTCGGTGATAAATACGTTATATCGGGCGAGGCGGCCATCTTGCCCAATGAGAAGATCGAAATCACAGAACTCCCTGTGGGCGTATGGACACAGAATTACAAGGAGAACGTTCTAGAACCTATGCTTGGTACAGATAAAGTGAAACCACTTATATCTGAATATAGGGTGAGTTATTTTTTTAATGCAAAAAAAAATTGTCGCCAAGATATCAACAATATAAGATATGTATCATTAATTTATTCTCTACTATAAAACTAAATATATATTTTTATGTAATGTTTTTATTTGACGAATGTTGGGCACATACTATAGACAGATTTTATTATTGTATCTGTACTTTTATGTAAACAATATCTTGTGTTTCAGGAATACAATACAGACACGACGGTACGATTTGTTGTTAGTTTATTGCCTGGAAAACTGGCTGAAGTAGAAGCAGAAGGTATTCATAAGGTGTTCAAACTGCAAACCACAATATCTATGACTTGCATGAATGCTTTCGACCATAACACCTGTCTTAAGAAGTGAGTATGCATGATGTTGACCTCGTCTGTTTTATAGACGAGTCAGTATGTGATTAAAAATTTTATATTCAATTACATAATCATACGACAACTTATTAACTGCTATCTTTTTAAGATTTAAAGACTATTGTTTGTTTAACTACATAAATGATTTGTAAACAAAATATAAATGTCTAGATTCCTGTATTACTAAAACTCGAGTGATTTAACTAATTATTTGATTGTTAGGTATGACAAAGTAGAGGAAATTCTCCGTGAATTCTACGAAATAAGGTTAAAGTACTACACTAGACGAAAGGAGTATTTAGAAGGGCAATTACAAGCTGAAGCAGACAAACTGACCAATCAAGCGAGGTTCATTGTTGAGAAGTGTGACAAAGGATTAGTGGTTGAGAACAAGAAAAGGAAGGCTATGGTTGAAGAACTTATTAAAAGAGGTTTGATTTGATCTTTTGCAATATTTTATTATCTCATTTGCATTAGCATTAAGCATCTTGTACATTTTGTATTGTGATATCTTTAAAAAAAAATCGACTCAATGTTAGTTGGTGGAACTTCTAAGTATTCATTTACAATTCATTTTAGATCAACTACATTTCAGCAAATATAATTTACTGTCTAATATTCAAATAACACTTTATTTATGACAAAATATAATAAATAAAACATTTAACAACAAGATTTGTATACAAATATGATTACTAATGATTAGTAACTAATTTATTACTTTTCTGGTTGTTTTAAGGCTATGCTCCCGATCCCATTGCTGAGTGGAAGAAGAGGGCGAGCAAGATGCAGGGACTCACTGCTCTTGAAGAGGAAGAAACACCAGAGTCTGAGGATGAAATTGAACCGGAAGACACAAAAGGAAAACCTGTTGATCCTGGTATGTAAAGAATTTTCTTACTTCCACTAATGACTCAGAATGTTTCGCTTGGTTGTTGTAATTGTCGTTAAACTATTTTTTGAGTTAATGTACTCCATTAATACCACAAGCTCTGTGGAAAGAAAATTATGAGGAAAACGAACCTCATAGGAATTATAGTTTTGATGCTTTGAACATCGTCTGAGTACAATATTATTTTATTAATTTGTAGTTGTACATATATAAAAACTATGATAATTTTAAGTTACATAAGTTGGTCTATAAAATATAGCATAAAATGCAAATGAACCAAAATTAATTTTATTATGATAATTATTATTTATGATGATAATGATACTCAATCATTAAACAGCTAAAATCAAACATTTTACCTAGAATGTGAAATTTAAAAATATTTGATAGTTTTACACTCTATACTGCATATCAAATAAATACATGTGTGAATACATAGATATTTTCGTATTTTAACTAATATTTTTGTTTATTCCATCAGAGAAAGCATTCCAGCAACTTAAAGAGGTGAAAAAGTTCAACTACCTTCTGGGTATGTCCATGTGGATGCTCACTAAGGAGAAGAAAGATGAGCTGCTCAAGCAAAGGGACCAAAAACTATCCGAGCTCAACATTCTCAAGTAATTTTTGATTTTAAAATAATAGTTATAGTAAGACACAACTTAGATGTCGCATCGGAAAATGCAATGGAACGAAAATAAAACCGATTACTGCCGATTTACACAACCAATAGAAATAGCTCCCTATCGCGCCATTCGACGCTATTCACCGCTATAGATTCACGCGTCAGAGAAAGCAAGTGCTACATGCACTTAAAATTAACGCGTCAAATTGATGAATTATTGACCTATTTCTATAGGTTGTTTAAATCGGCAGTAATCGGGTTTTATTATCATTCCATTGCATTTTCCGATGATACATCTAATTTGTGTCGTACTATAAGTAAATTTTATCATGAAATATATTTATACTGTAATGTACTTGGTCATATGGCTCCAGCAAATTATTAATAATATAATGAATAATTATTTATATTTTAAGAGGTTGAAAAAGAATTATACCTACCAAATTAATATTTATTTAAAATAACGAAAAAATCACTTCGTTATTTTTTTTTAACATTTGATATACTACATATTAAATATATTTCTTTAGAGCGAAAACTCCTTCGTTGTTGTGGCGAGAAGACCTCGACGTTTTCCTGATCCGGCTTGACGATCTTGAAGAGAAGGAGAGACAGGAGGAATCCAGTACCAATAAGAAGAGTTCAAAGGCTTTCGTATGTTCTCATTATTCATTTCTTCATTCCTTACAGGAAAATAGTATATTTGTCTAAAGTTATATACATATCGGTAACTTAGTACATTAATTGAAAAAATATATCTATATTTTTACAAACAAAAAGTTATTTTAGTAAGCTGGTAGTATGTTATTTAAAACAAACTCTTTTATTGTTTATGCTATACATAAAGATGGACAGGATGAAGGTAATATTTAAATATATTTTTTACTGTCTCTTTTAGCAGCTTGCATGCTTTATGATTAGCCTTTTGTAGTAAATCTTTAAGACTGTGCAATATAGAGTATTATAATAAAAAAAATAAAATTTTACAGGCGGCCAACAAAAAGAATCGCAAGTCATTACTAGATATAGCTCCGTCGGATAACGGCCGTCGAGTCGAACCGAAGATATCCGAGGACCTCATCAAGAGGATACAGGCGGCTGAGAAAGCGAAGATTAAGAAGGAAGTTAAAAAAGAATATGATCCTGTGAGTATACAATTTTTGAATCACCATATATTAAATTCTGTTTTTTTACTTCTTTTTGAATATACTCTGTCCACTAGGATAATAGTTTTTGGTGGTTAAAACTAGTTATTTAACAATGTTATATTTCGGTTATGGAGAGAGAAGGGAGATGTTCAGAATTGGAAAGTTTTTGGTCTGTTGTTTATATTACTTGTTGTTTTAGGATGATCCAACGGGCGTCAGTCCGGCGGCAAGTGCAGAGAAGAAACCGAAGTCTCGTGTTAAGAAGGAGAAACCTGAAAAGCCTGAGAAGCCCGAGAAGGCTGAGAAAGAGAAATCAGATGGACTCAAACAAACTAAGCTCACATTTAAGAAGGATGCAAAGAAGGTATGGGATGCAAATACTTTAATTTTTTTTACATATGAATAATATATATAATGGTGGGGTGATGAATGCTATTCCAATAACATTTGTGAAAAATCACATTCAAAGTAGTCAAATAGTATTCGATAGGAATAACATGATTCCAAACATGTCTTTAAAAAAATATCAAGCTTTATTTTACAACATTGTTGCAAAGTACACAAAACAGCTTACCAAAAAATTGTAAATATGATATTTTCTGTAGTTAATTATATACATTGATCATATGATATTTTATTCATGTACTTTTATCGGTAACAGAAGAAGATGACATTCAGCGGTAGCAGTTCAGGCGAGATGTCCGGTTCTGATGTTGAAATGGTCGAACCTCCCGCGCCCAGAGAGAGGCAAAGTGCTAGAAGGGCTGCTACGAAGGTAAGAGAAAACTCTTTTTGCTAGAGGATTAAGATAAAAATTACATAATTATGTTAAAAAGATTATGAGAAATTATAAATAATTATAAAATGAAGATAATATAGTCATAATTCTAAAACACTGTTAGCCTTCTGATTATTAAAACAAACAATAATTCCATCAATATTCTATAGCATCGATTCAGAGTAAACTTTTTAGATGTAAAAATTGCTTGACCATTCAATTTCATTTTACACTGGCTTTCATGATCTATAATGATTATATAAAAGTTTTAATTATATAAAGGTCTATATTGTATGTAGCTATACAATGTAACAAGTTAATATCTGTTCTCCAGGTACAAAAATACAAAGACGGTTCTGACGACTCAAACTCAGACTCTGAAGTTGAGTTATTGGACAACAAGGTGGAGTCTGACACGGAAGCGCCTCTAGCCATGTCCATCAGCGACGATGACGATTTCAATATCAAGAAAAGCGATGCCAAGAAGAAGCCTGCTGATATGGACTCTGGTAACTAGATTAGTCATCAAATCTAACTTAATCAAATACTTTCAGTTAAATAAGTTCATAATATAACTGTTTTCCATTAAAATAAGACTGGCAATATAAAAATGTTTTAGGAAGAAAGTACTAATGATTTATATAAATTTAATAGTTGACTAAAAAATTAAGATGAACTGCGTCCCATAAAATGTGTTACCATTTTTTTCTTTTAGATTGTCTTTTCGACTCGCTCATAGAGGAATCGAAGAAAGAATCACAAAATGCCAATAATTTGAACACGACACTCATATCGAGCGACGAAGAAAAAGCTCCACCCGAAGAGTCCCCGCCGAAGAAGAAACCGGCACCGAAGAGGAAACTCATGGCCGTTGACAAGGAAAAGGAGAAACCCAAGAAGAGGCCGGCTAAAGTGATGCTCAGTCAGGACAGCGATGATGACAGCATATTCGATAGTAAAAAGGTATGGCATCAATAGTTATTATATAATTTATTTATTTATTTAATGCCACACTGTATACATATCATTACAGGATTCTGCCCCAATTCGATATTACAGCAATTAAAAAAAAAAACAAATTTAAAACATCTATCCATGTTATAATAATATACATAATACTAAATTGTATATGATATATTCCAAGCAGCAAATATTGTGAGTTCACTCATACTGCAACAAAACAAATCCACTTTGTCTGCTATATTATATAATATTTATATAATTTATTTTCTAAGTTTTTTAATAGAGTAAGGAATATCTAAATTAATGTGATATATAAAAGATACTTCTTATCTAGTGCAAGTGGATTCTTATCAAATGCATTCACATAAAATGAAATATACTTTATATGCCTTAAATAGATATTATTTTATTTTGCAAATATTTATTAGTAACGAAAGTCATTAGTACGACACAACTTAGATGTCGCATCGGCAAAATTCGTAATACCGATCACATCCGAATTGAGTACGCTATCCCAAATTATCAATATTTATTTTCTCACACGAATATGATCTTTGCAACAAACGTAATAACTTGTAATATCATATGATCTAATATATTCGTCAATTTGACGCGTGGATTTACATGCGCTTGTTTTCTCTGACGCGTGACTCTATAGCGACGAATAGCGTCGAATGGCGCGATAGGGAGCTATTTCTATTGGTTGTGTAAATCGGCAGTAATCGGTTTTATTTTCATTCCATTGCATTTTCCGATGCTACATCTAATGTGTGTCCTACTATAATTTAGACGTTCTAAATATAAATGTGATATATACAAGATATTTCTTATCTATTGCAAGTGGATGGCTGATATAAAATTTAATATGGACATACAATGAAATTTATATTTTATGTTGTCATTACTATTAATTTTATTAAAGAATTCATAATTTTGTTATGTGCAGGACAAAAAGAAGGCGAATCCAAAGAAAAAGGTGAAGAAAATGAGTAGCGGCAGCGACAGCGAGGAGGAGAGCGCGCCCGTCGCGCCCGTCGCGCCGCGGGCCAACGCGCGAGCGCGCCCCGCCAAGAAGTACCACTACAGCGACGGAGGCGACTCCGACTCCGACTGAAGGCACACACACACACTGATATTCTGTTCCATTTGTTTTTATAACAAAAATAGGCTATTTGACTGGTTTTTAAAATCCATTCTATATTATTTAGTAGAGGTTAAGGAAAGTAAAAGTTGATTTTTTTTATTTCTAGTAAATATTTGCCGAAAAATATCATATTAAAAATTCCATATATAAATAACGCGCGAAAACGATGCTTGGACAATATGGCGCTGCAATCGGGTCGGTGACGTCACTTTGCTGTATTTTAATCTGTGGTACATATAGTAGAAAAGCAAGGTTTACAAGAAAGTGACTTCATCATAAGCCCGGTTTATTGATTTTTGAATATATTAAGTATTATTTTCAACTTTTGTTAGTAAATAACAAATTATAAACTCATAATATACACTGATTACAATAATTCACAATTTATTTTTTGCATTGTCAAATAGCCTATTGTCCGTCTGTAAGTGGTTACCACCGCCCAAATACCTTGGCGCTTTAAAAAAATATTGACCATAAACGGAATGAGGCGATAAGATATATCTTGTGCCTGGTACATTGGCTCACTCGCCTTTCAAACCGAAAAATAACAATATTACTGTTTGCGAAAGAAAACCTTAATATCTGGATGGTACATACCCAAATGGGCTCTATCACCAAGTAAATGATGTTCGTGTCAAGCTGAATCTTAAATAATTACGCTGGAAAATTGACTGGGCCGTTGCTGTACAATAGGGCTAATTTTATACGGCGCCAAAGAAGCGCCAATGTTCGCGACGATGATGTTTCATAGTTTAAGAAATAATCTAATTTTAAAATAATATTTGTTTCAGAGGCCAACTGTACATTGCAGCAAATGGTTAAATAAATTAAAGAAACCCCGTGAGTGTGAAACACAGAGTTGACGTTTTATGAGATTCATATTGAGTCTTTGACTGTTCGATTATTTTCGTATTACTTATAAAGAATAAGTATTGTGTCGGTTTTATTTTAGTTAATTACGAATAGGCACAATTATATTAATTAATATTAATATAGAAGTATCTAACTATTTTAATGTTAGTTTCGTCTGGAACGTTACGATAAGATGACATTTTGACTATTTTATTCAACGTTTTTACTCCAAAATTTATCTAAATTTTTACAAAACTTTGTATAACTTCTAAATTTTTTGTACATTTTCCTTTCTTTCTTAAAACAACTCTCTTCTTGTGTTCGTTTTTTGACATTTATCCTAATTTAGATGATTGAATCATTTTAAAAATTGTAATAGTTTATAAAGAATGTCCTATATTTTTAATAAAATAACGTATTATCTTTTATTTGTATGACATCTTTAAGAAATCTCATTCCATATTTTATCCTAAGATAATGAAATGTTTAGTTGTCAATTACTATGAAAGTATTGTCGAGATGGAATAAAAATACATATTACCTAGTACATTTGTTATTACGTATCATTTTTAATGTTTTTGAATAACAATGTCTCGATTGTTAACTTAATTTGTAAATAAAGGATAATTTTATAAGTACACAATCTTTTATTTCTATATACCTAATTTACATGATTTTATTACGCGCTCACGTCTTATCTACTAAACCTATTACAATAACAATTGGAGTGAGTATACTCTATTCCAATCATAACAGCGAGAAGGCAAAAAACAATACGTCAATAGCCAATTGACACGATATTGGTCGAGAGTTTGATTAATCTATGATATTCACTATGGATTTGAAAAAATGGCTATTATGAACGTCGCGTCGACGAAACTGTCGAAATTTTGGAGGTAAAATTAAAGTGTAAATACGTACTTCAGTACGATAGTGTGGTGTTATAAAAAGTATATATTAATTTTGAACTCTTAGTATTGTACAATGTAGTTAAGGTTATTAGGAAACGCATGAAATACGTAAATCTAAGGTTTGTTCTCTTTTTTTCCTACTCTCATGGGAATAGGCTATTAGGCTATAAATATAATCAGAAGTACAAAAATGGGACCTATGCTCCTGCAGTCCGCCCTCCACGGCTAGAAGTAGTATAATTGTAATCATAATATTTGTATCTGTGAAGGTTCACATAAGTTAAAACTTTGGTTTTCGCTGAAAGTTTAAAATCAGGAATTCGTAATCTGCAACCTCGTAGTCACAAATGTTATAATCGTTGATTTGTTATAATATAATAAATTAAAACAATTTGTAGTAATAAAATCGTTTATTAGCAATATTTGACATAATATGTATTACATTCCTTAATTTACATGAAATTCATAATAAACTCCCAACTATCGAGTTACTAAAAAAATATATATACCATTATTGGAGTTGTCTCTAGTTTAAATATTTATTACTTTTTAAATAACAGGTAAATTAATATGGCATTTTATTTCAGAGATTCATATTATAATATTTACAATTTATAAATAAACTAATTACTTACTTAAAATATTAAGTACAGAATAATAATTTTCTCGTAATGATTTTTTTTATTTCAGAATTATGTTGTATTTTATAGATTTAATAATAAAAGCTTAAACTTAAACGTTAATGGAAGCGCACGTTTATTTTCATGACATAAATAAATATAATATGGTAAATAGTGTTGATTGAACACTAATCTGAGTTAATACTTAAATATCTACTAGAATATCATAATGATTTATTTATAAACTAAAAATATTTATATTTCCATTAACGGTCAAAAACCTGTATGATTTATATTTTAGGCCTTAATTAGTAAAGCTGTTCTAAAATTTCTTTATTAATTTCACAAATCTGTCAAACGTTCGAAATGTGACAGCGCGGTTTGGCGCCAATTTTATATTCGTTATAATCAATACCTGCTTAATTTACTCTCTCTGTCTGAATATCCCTTAGCACTTTCCCTATCAGAATATTTACCTCCGTTGTATTTATTGTATCTATCGTGTCCATTTTGTCTGTATGGTTTTTCACTAGCACTGTAGTGGATTTCCGATGGTCCAATGGTTTTAGACCAGTGGTGGGTCCAGTAGAAGTCGTCCGGGTAGCGGGGGTACGGGTTCTCTCGACAGAGCACTACGCAGTATATGAGGCTGCCCACGAGTGTGATGAAACCGAATATAAGGAAGACTATACCCAGGATCCTGAAGAAGAAAAATGGTTTTAGCAAATCGACAACTATACAGAAATATTTGTACACAGTTGAAAAATATTCAAAAGAGTCAAAGAAAAAAATCTATCGCAGAAACAACTAGTGTAACTGTTTTATTGGCATTAGTGTATCACAAAAAGAATCTTATAAGCTGGATGGTCTATATTTGCTATGATTGAATTACATTGTTATTTATTTGGAGCTCATTGTTTGAAAATATTGTCTACAAATTAAAAATCGTATGATTCTAGACCCGTCTATTGATTATTGAGTATAACTATTTCATACGATAACAGTATACGGTATAATATGTATTGTAACTTTGTTTTCATACGCATTCGAATTCATGGTTGGCTGACCTTTAATCATAAAACTTTATCACACTAAAGAAAGACGAATATCAGGAGGAAATAATCACAATAGAAATTAATGATAGTCATTACATTTTTTCTGTTTTTTTTTCCTGACCGTCTGAGATCTCGTGAGAAGCGTTCTAAAATCAAAAACGCCCGTACAAATGTCATATTGTTGTCGCAAATTGCATTTACCGTTGTACGCGAACTATTTTAAAATGTAAATTGATTTTTAATGTTCTATAGAGAATGATCGCGCTTTGCGTCGTTGGGAAGAGGTGTATGGATGTAAGCCGCATTATGATCTGGTTTTCGAAACAGTTTACCCACTTTTGTAACGTGGGAACACATTATTGATAAATTCTTTGACGTTTTTTGTACCATTTTCTTAGTTGTGAATGTGTAAAGCTGGGATTAGATTTATAAGCGCGGCGCTACGCTACGTCTTGATTGGAATTCATCGACATAGATAATGTGTTTTTTATTATTATTGCATATATTTTTATATAAAAATAAGTATAATTTGAAATTATATATTGCAGGGATTAATAGACCAATGCAAAGCAACCGAACGAAACATGTAGATATTACACTAGGAATAAACGAGTAGATACTATGAGCAATGTTCATTTCTTTCTTCTTTCCCTGCCCTTGAAAGTCTTTTACTTCTATTTTTCTCTATTCATCGTCATTTGATCGTACACATCCGTCTCTCTTATTCACACGCACTCCATCCATGTCTTCTTCCTCTCCCTCTACGCTCATGCTCATCTCTTTTAGTTAGTAACACTTTTAGTATGAATACTTTTATCCCCATAATAGTCAGTTCTTATATAGATTTCATTTAAGAGCCGAGATGGCTCAGTGGTGGGAACGCGTGCATCTTAACCGATGATTTCGGGTTGAAACCCAAGGAAGCACCACTATATATGTGTATGTGCTTAATTTGTATAATATCATAAAATTAATCTCGTGCTCAGCGGTGAAGGAAAACATCGTGAGGAAATCTGCATGTGTCTAATTTCATCGAAATTCTGCCACCAACCATTGGAGAGGAGTATGTTATTAATGGGAGAGAAGGCCTTTGCCCAGCAGTGGGAAATTTACGGGCTGTTACTTTACTTTACTTTTAGATATATAGATTTTATATCCAACAGAGATGTTTTGTCAGCTTCCGTTATCTTGGAACAATCTAGGTCGACAATTTCTCGGTAAGCTTAGTTAAGCCCTCCCTACACACAATAACTATCTATCAAATTGTATTTTCCTTAAGAACAGAATTATCAAAACCTTACTAGATGTGGATATACGAAATGGTCATACCTGCGACTTTCACATCTGCACAGCTGAGCTATTAAGGTCAAGTGATGATTATGACATGACTTGATTATAAGTTAATAAAAAGCGCGCGCTTCGCTTCTCTTCGCTTCGCTTCTCCTCCAGCTGTAATCGTCGCAGGGAGTAGAGATGTTTTCTGTAGCCCGGGAACTCCTCTAGCTTGGAAGCCCAACCGTCGGGACGTCACGGTAGAATGCGTAAGCGATCCCGGGATGCCCCCCCGTAGAGACGGAGTCGGTACCGCTGGTTTTTTACATCATGTGGGGGAAATGCGTAATGATGCTTACCAAACGAAGAGCGGTTCAAAGAACTGCAGCACGATGACAAAGCCGAGTGTGACGAGGATAAGGCCGAGATTCAGCAGCAGCATGAGGCAGCACATGCCTTTTACGTTCGGGCAGAATGGGTTCGGGGCCGCCATCGCGTCCACTTTCACTCCAGCCTGGAAACATTGCGTTCATAATGATTTGGCGATAATTTTATCAGATTCAATTAATTTTCAAAGTATTCTATCAATTTTAATAATATACGTACAGATATGCATTTGTTTTTTATGTTTGTATTCGTTACAGGTTTTAAATGCGGGTGATATTTTATATTTCCAGTAACTTTTGTACTTAATTATATAACTTTTTTCTATAACAAAAAAAATGTTTTGGATGATTTTGAGATCTTTGATGATATTGGTTTATATAATTTTATAACTTGAGGTATAAACGACTAAAATAAATAATGATACACATGTATTTTCATTTAGAACAAAGAAAGAAAGTGTTTGTTATAACTGTTTTTGAATAAACAAGAATAAATATATAAATATTTTTGTTAATAAAATGAAATGATAAAAAAAAAATTAAATGTACCTTTCTGGAAACTTTGGAGCGATGTGTGGAGGCAACAGATGGCGCCACGGCACTTCTGTATGAGTAAACACTACGCGGTGCTCTCGACTGTCGGCTGAGAATCAATTAATTATTTTATTAATAATAAACATTAAATTCCACTTCATTTATATTTTGTGAGACTCAAAAATGGAAATAACATTTTATAAATGTACAAATTAAGAAATAAAAATAAGAGTTCATTTACAAAGAAAATATTTAAATAATACATGGAAATTAAAAAAAAGCAGTATATGTTCATACAATAAATAATTCAAAACCATTTCTGTAATAAATAAAAGAAAACTAAACGTAGTATAAATGCAATTAATTGCTAAATTTTTTACTTGACTATAAAAATATATCTATTTTTTTTTATTATAAAAATATACGAACAGTTCTATTCAAATTTAAATATTTAATCTGTGATATAAATGTTTTTAAATTTTAAACTTGCATTAGTTCTGTTTTCAACAAAATAAACCATAGACAAGTCATAGTGTCTTGTGCCTTGTACATTACTATTGAAATGATGAAACAACATAACAAACTAGGTTAATGATTCTATATCAACATCAATAATGACAGATGAAGTTATTGAGGTCTTTAAATCTAAAGACGAATGAAGAAATTCAATATACAAATATATGTTCACGTCACGAAGTAGATACACATTGAATGTTTAAATATGTCTTAATATTGTGTATGACATTTGGAATTATTTCCAAGCTTCAGTTTCTTATTGTTAATTTCTTTTAGAAAATTACAAAAGAAATGAAAATGACAATACATTGAATCGATTGCAGCAAAATTCAAAATGCGTCTATTGTTTTTTTTTATATATGTATTAAATATTTAATGTATTAGCAATCTAATTAGGTACAAAATAACTAAATTGTATTTATTTCGAAACCACTTCGAACATTGTCTAAGTATACACATTGTTTAAGCCTATGTTCATATTATATCATTTACATGTAAGTAACATCTATACTAACTAACATTATAAATAGGAAAGTCACTCTGTCCATTGCATTTTCACGGCTAAATCACTGGCCTGATACGTTCAAATTTAGTATGGCTTAAATTTGAAATCCAAGGAAGGCTACTTTTTATGCTTAACGCCTAATGACCAATAGCTTAATCGCTAGTAAAGCTGTGGGCGACAACTACTATTATAATAAAGATATACGACCTACTACTACGATCTGTACTAATTATGCTCAGAATCCATTTGCAACTTGCAATTTGGGTGTATATGTTGATACGACAGCTGATTGTTAAGCCTGGAAGTGAATAATTTGATTCTCAATGCCTGCTCTCATACAGCAACTGTAAATTCCCACTGCTGGGCCTCCTCTCCCTTTCAGGAGAAGGTTTGGAACATATTCCATCACGCTGTTCCAATGCGGGTTGGTGGAATGCACATGTGGCAGAATTTCTATGAAATTTGTCACATGCAGGTTTCCTCACGATGTTTTCCTTCACCGCTGAGCACGAGATGAATTATAAAGACAAATTAAGCACATGAAACAGCGATGCTTGGCTGGGTTCGACTTGCAATCATTGGTTAAGATGCACGTGTTCTAACCACTGGGCCATCTCGACTCTAGACGACTGCTCTCATAAGTATGGGTTTATTAATTAAAAGTGACAGGGTGTTTTTTCAAATATGTATATCTTTTTTGTACATTAAAATTTTTCAACAATTTGCTGTCTGTGTCGTAGTGGTTAATTTAAAAAGTTAAAGTGGAAATCATGTCATATCGAGTTCGAACGTCACTAAAATTAAAAGGATTTTCAATCCTTCAAGAAATTCTCAGTATCAGTCCGAAATATGGCAGTTTAGTTTCTAGGACTATAACTGAATATCAAGGAATTAGTTTTAAGCTCAACTAATGTTTACATTAACCCAAGCCTACTTACTATTTTTTTTGTTACGTAAACCGTCATAGTATAAAGCAAAGGAATGACCCCAAGAATCCTTTTTAATTTAGCTAACAATTGGTGTTCAGTTTAACATCAACATATTATAAATCAAACGAAAAACCGTATCTGTATTGATTATAAATTATGCTCGCTAATAAAATAAATACTATTTGACCATCGAATGTTGTTACGAATCGAGTCACGATTCCGAACGATTAGTTCCGAGACAAGGTCGAATTGGGATGTCACGATCGTGTGACATAACGTTATTTAACGTTCGACCGTGTCGCGTATTTGAGGTACAGGTGTTAATGTATACAGCCTACGATGAACGGTCACTTATTTTAGTAAACGAGTGACACCAGGCTTTGTTTGTCTGATAGCTTAATTGGATTTTGATGAAAAGTTTGAATATCGAACATCATTATAATAAAAGAATGTATATTATTATATTTATTACTATTAAGCGAAAATTCTCCCAGAATTTTTAGAATTGTAATCTCGATCTGCCAGTACGCCCCCGCTACGACCAACCCATCTATTTGCAATATATATATTCTTGCATTATATTGGTTCATTATTTTCTAGGCTTTTTTTTTTAAATTTAATCATCAAATCAAAGACCATTAATCAAAAACCTGCCTAAGCATTATATTAAACCTCTGCATTGGAAATTTAAATTGACTGGTATTTAATTGGTTGTATTTAGAAACAAAACAAAATGTTATCACAAGTAAAACTATAAAACGTTTATGCCGACGTGTACCTACAGAGCTTTGTCCTGTTCAAGGCCATTTTATATTTCTTATTCTATTTGTGTTTCATACAATGGCTCGTATAAACGATGATTCTTTTTCAAACGATTAACTGAAGAATGTCAACACTACGGCCCATTAGAGAACATAAGCATAGAAAAAAGTAACGTCTTGATAGATTTCTTGATTGGTCCCTTTGTGTAGGGTGGACAGTCCGGGACTTTAAAGAGAAAGTTCGATATAATTAGAAAAAAAAAAAAAAACAGGAACGTTAAAGAAAATCCTTAGTCATGCGAAGACCTATAAATGTTTATAAATAAGATGTCAAGATATGGACAAAGAACGTCCAGAAAAAAAGAATTCGACCAAAGTGCGTTCGAAGTATTTATAATACTCGGAGATTGTTTAAAAGAACCCAAGGAGGCTTACTTTCGGCTTGGACATAAAGCGACATCATTATTTTTCATGAAAATAGACAAACAAATAGATATTAGATAAACGTATAGCCTTAATAATAATCTCTATAGACTATAAAGCACTGTCGCTTCCCGCAGTCTGTACGTTTAGATCTTTTTAAACTACACAACGGAGTTTAATGCGGCTTTCATAAAAAAAAAGTGACTCAAGAAAACGATTCATATGTAAAATCCATGCATACTATTGCATTGGCAAGCAGATAATTATCAACTCTCCTAACTGAAAAAGCAAGAATTAAAAAAATATTTCTATGTATATTCTTCAATATATAACTATATCTACATCTACGGGTACAAATAAGATGTAATCTTTTTCTATCTAGTTTTACAAAGTCTGTAAATCGATTTATTCCAAGTTATTATTATTATTATATTATATTATTATATTAGTATTTTTTAGGTTGTTTAATAATGATATTAGAATATACTACCCACGTGTAATAGTCATTACCAGTAGTTACTGTTGTTTTTCTAATTATAAACCTTATCAAATGAAGTGATTTATTCCGTTAATATTACATGTAAGTATTAAAGTTAATCTGTAGCTTATGATCATTATTATCGCTGCAATTAGGAACGATCGAGTCACCAGTGTCGTCGGCGTTCCTCAAAGAAATTATTGTGCCGTCAAAACGAAATGAAAAAAAGTCACTGTAGTTTTTCTGGGAGCCAAAATTACTTAATGGTACCGTCTACCGTCATGCTTTGACATAAAGGACCCGTAAAGAAAGTAAAAGAAATACATAATTATGGGAATTTACATCGAAAAACTCATCGTGTAAAGATTAAGGATGGGAATTTTTCAATTTTTATATTTTTAATGTTGTTGAAATCAAAATAGTAACGCAATGGGTTTTGAAATAATATTCTAATCGAAGTACGAAGACAATCAAACCACAGATATCTAAATAATAAGGTAAATTATTTAGATTTCTGTGAATCAAACCTTAGATTTATATGTTGTATGCGATTTCTTAATAGACATATTGTCTACTAGCTGTGCCCGCGATCTTGTACGCGATTGAATTTAACAAAAAGATAATTATTATTTTAGCCTAAGTTACTCCTTATTATATCAGTTGAAAGTCTCGTCGAAATCGGTCCAGCCGTTCCAGATATTAGCCAGAACAAACAGACAGACAGATAAAAATTGTAAAAAATGTTATTTTGGTATATGTACCGTGTATATATAGATATGCATTCCAAAATGGGCTATTTTAACATTAATACAGACACTCAAATTTTATTATATGTATAGATAAGTAACAGTTCTTGATTCCTATATTTATAATACTATATAATTCCCCTTTACGCAAACGATATCGCATTAATTAGACGTCAAATATTGTTTATTTGGCTTTTGTCTTGTGATTGGAAGATACTATAGATATGAGACGTTAAATGTATGATATGAAAGCTCACGTAGATGGTGCTGTATATCAAGTTTAATACCGTTTGATTTACACGTTAATCTTATATACAGACAGTTTTCTGGTATATATGTATGTATATAAAAAAAATAACCGAATAAAGATCTTTTCCCTTAAGATCCTCTCACTATAAAAAATAAAAGCATCGATAAATAATCTATACATATATAATATAATTGGAGTGTCTGTTTGTAACGTTAAAATAGCTATTTTTAACTCAATCCATATGTATACGTATACACGGTACATATACCAAAATATCATATTTTTACTACGTTTGTCTGTCTGTCTGTTTGTTCCGGGTAATCTCTGGAACGGCTGGACCGATTTTGACGGGATATGCACTGGCAGATAACTAATATAATAAGGAGTAACTGGGCTAAAATATTATTATTTTTTTGTTAAATTCGAACGCATACAAGGTCGCGGGCACAGCCGTTATATATAATAAATATTGGACAACATGACATTCATTACTCTGATCCCAATGCAAATAGCTAAAGCACTTGCTCTATGGAGAATCAGAAATATTTAACGACGGTACCACAAACACCCAGACCCGAGACGACATAGAAAACTAATGAACTTGTTCTTCATCGACTCGAACGGGAATCGAACCCAATACACACTACTCGACCTCATAGGTCGTCTAAAAATACTCAATGCATTCAATGAAATTCGCCTCACAATTTATTGTAAAAAATCACAAGCCTTGATACTTTCGTAATGATTTTATTATGACTTATTTACATACAATTATATGCAAAATATTGAGAATAGTATTAGATGCAACGTAGGATACGTCTTCTGAGCTATAATACGTAGAGATGTATCTCTGCGACACAATACAAGTACCGTTCGACCTACAATCTCGGTATCCAGATTATAGATAGATACATTTGAGTTATAAATTGTATTATAGGGTACGGTGATAAATCAAACGTTCAAATGCATTGGACTTTGTACGTTATACTGTATTTACAATCAATGGGAAATTAAATTGTGTTTTTTTTTATGTTTCTATTTTTTTTATGTAATCGAAGTCGTGTGTAATAAAATTTCATGGTCATTTTTACTTGGCCTATTTATTAAATGAATAACATTTATAACGCAATTCATGCGTATATAGTTATAGTTAGCAATAATGATATTACATAAACTATATAATTTGTTTATTTATGACAAAACATAACTTCTAAAATTATCAGTGTTCCTTTACTATATTGTCCATAAATTATATAGAAAAACCTACATCTCGAATTACTCTATCTATTAAAAAAACCGCATCAAAATCCATTGCGTAATTTTATAGATCTAGCAGGTATCTATATCTATATCGGGACAGACAGTGGTAAGCGACTGTATTTTATACCATTTAACGATAATGATGATTAAACAGCGAACGAATTACTTGATTTTCGTAAAGGATATATTTTATTTAAATAACGTACCAACGTGAATTGTTAGAAATAGAAAAGAGTATTTTCTTAAAAATCCTTCTTGGTAGAATGCACATACTGGTGGTAATTATTATGAGATAACTAGATATCACGACGATTCCAAAGATTCTCTATGAAGATATGCAAATAATTAATATTTTGATTTTGATTTAATGAATTCTTTGATAAGTCTATTGGTTAATATAGTCTTAGGAAAAGCCTTAATATTGAAACAAGATGGTTGAATAATCTATCATAATACTACATACATAAAACTTAAGTTATATCTGAACGCTTCTATGTGCAATATCGTGGCTACAAATAGCTAATAGTGATATTAGTAGATGTTTCGCTAAACATCCGTTACACCGACAATATCGGTAATTGAGTCGAATCTATGGAGATTACACCATGAGCCTGTATGTGGTGTGGATGAGCCGTACACCGTTGCAGCGATTGCGCTTTCTATGGGTAATTTACCATCAATCTTGGCGTTTAATGTAATGGTTTTGTTTCGCGGTTATCGAAGCAGACCGACGTTTTAAACGCTGCGTTTCAATATAACAACAATAACAGCCTGTTTATTTCCCACTGCTGGGTTAAGGCCTCCTCTCCCTTTGATGATAAGGTTTGGAATGGTGGAAAATACGCTGTTCCAATGCGGGTTCAATATAAATGACGAAAATTCGTATAGGTAGGTATATTCAATTTTTTTACACGAATATTTACACTTTTGCGTTATTTAGTACTGATATTGAGTCAATTAATGAAAAACAACGTAATTTACAATAATGCTCAATTTTTGTTTGTCGGATAGTCAAATGAGTGATTGTAAGTGATCTATACTGCTCACTAAAGTCTTTACATCCGCGATATACTACCAACACATGGAACTGAGATGTTATGTATCTTGTGCTTGTAACTGCAGGTACATTGACTTATTGTTCAAACCGAAATACAATAATACATATTTGTACATGAAGGTAGAATATCTGATGAATGATGAGTCTACTCGAGTTAAGTCTGTTTGGGAAACAAAGCCTTACCACCGATTTAAATAAATAATAAATAAATATGAGACAACATCACATCCATTACTCTGATCCCAATGTTAGTAGCTAAACCACTTTTGTTATGCAGAATTAGAAGTAACTACGGTACCACAAATAACCAGACCCAACCCAGCATAGAAAAGTAATGATTATTTTCTATATCAGTCAGCCGGGAATCGAACCCGGGACCTCGGAGTGGCGTACCCAAGAAAACCGATGTACACACTACTCGACCATGGAGGTTGTCGAATATTTTGATTGAACGTTTTCAAAAACGTTTTTCTTATATAAACGCTAACTTGCGTTGAACGTTTGACGGGTGTATTTCCATAACTCGACGTGTTACGTGATCTTTCGGCTTGACTACGAGGAATCGTTTAAGAAATTACCACATGATAACATAGCGGTATTATAATACGTCATCTTTGATTTATAAAATAATTGATTTTGATTAAATAAAACATTGAAGCTACCACAAACACATGTTAAGTAATTTCCTTATCAGACCAAGTCAGAAATAGTAATTAAAAAGGTGTAGCCTTTATAATCTATATTATGTTTTAAGTCTTTTGTAGTGCCTCCTATCAGTAATGTACATAAAACTTATAGCTAAAGAGTTAGTGAGTTGCGGAAAAGGATTTAATCAGTGACGGATTTACAAATTTACTGCGAGTAGGTTATTCAATTTTGCCGCCCCTGCTCACTTTTGATATTCAATACGTTAGTTTTGTTCACAATCAGATTGATTACATTTTTCCGAAATTGCAACTTTATGATTTGTGTTCTATCGACCTCATAACATCGGCTTTTTTCCGTTATTAGTACGATTATGAACTAGGTGATATTTCTGTCAGTAGCGGCTATGTAGTGACTAGTATACGGATTACGAACGTAGTATGCCTAATGCCTATACATAATTTGGGACTGGATTTAGTATCTCATCTTAATATATAAAAATCCAGTGTCACAATGTATGTTCCCAGTGAACTCTTCACCAACTCAACCGATATTGATGAAATTTGGCATTTATGTGTAATTTGGTCCAACTTAAGAGATAGGATAGTTTTCATTTCGATTAATGGCCTCAATGATTTATAAATAACAATAAACTGATTATCAAAGTTGATTGTTGTTATTAATTGTAAGTTACGAAAATTTCGAACAGATGGCGCCTCACATAGGATTTTTTACAGAAATCTGTCAGACCTTTTATCATTAACTTATCATAGATGGCGCTACCGTTGAATTTTAGATTTCATTTTCCACTACACGTGGTGCTGGCCCTTTTTTGATCGATACTCTCTGTGACATCTGGATCTTGGACTTTTTCTGGATCATTTTTCATTTTATTTTCATTTGTTGTATATTATTTTGGATATCTATATAGCTACTAATTTACAGTTACATAATGCAGTGAAATATAAGAACAACAAAATAATAGTACAAGGAATTTATTCACATAAAAATTTCAGTAAAATGCCACCAAAAAAATCTAACCTCAACAATGCTCGTAGCAAAAAAGCTCGACAACGGCGTCTTGAAAGAGCTCACGAATCAGTCGAACAAAGAGCAGAAAGAAATGAAGCTCAAAGAATTCGCATAGCTGATATTCGTGCGCATGAATCAAGAGAACAGCGTGATAATCGTCTCCAAGAATATTTATCGAGAACAAGAGCTGCACGTGGACAACACATAGATTCAATTAGAGAACGAGACCGAGAAAGGCAGCGAACCAGTCGTGCATTAACACGTGAATCATTTGTTCGTCTTGGGTTTAATTATGCACCAGACATTAATTACTCAGCTGATCCCAAAGTTACTACGGGTGCGATGAACAAAATATGCAAACATTGTCAGGCGTTAAAATTTCGGAATGAATCACCTGGCATGTGTTGTGCCTCAGGGAAAGTTGTATTATTACCACTCCCTACTCCGCCTGAACCTTTGAAATCTCTTCTTTCTGGCATTTCAAATGATTCAAAATTATTTTTGCGTAAGACACGAAAGTTTAATTCTTGCTTTCAAACATTTAAAATGAGAATGTCAAATTCTACCGAATTAAAAATTGACAATCAATGGGTGGTACCATACTCACCACTGCTCTCAAAAACGTACAAGGCTCATATTAATGTTGAGCTTTGTAGTTCCATTAAATACATCAAGTACATTTGTAAGTACGTCAACAAGGGCAGTGATTTGGCCATGTTTGGAGTACAAAATATACATGAAAATGACGAAATAGCACGATATCAATTAGGAAGATACATTAGTAGCAATGAAGCTATCTGGCGTATACTTAGTTTTCCCATACACCAAAGAGAACCTTCTGTACAACATCTTGCAGTGCATCTTGAAAATGGTCAACGTGTATATTTCACTGAAGAGAATGTTGTCCAAAGAGCACTTGAACCACCAAAAACGACGTTAACTGAATTTTTCTCACTTTGTCAAAAAACTGATGTATTTGGGCAATTCGCAAAAACATTTTTATATTCCGATATTCCATGCTATTTTACATGGAATACGTCCGCTAAAAAATGGGAGCCACATAAAAAAGGAGAACCACATCCTTCGATAGCAGGTATATTTAAAGCTAAGACACTGGGAAGACTTTATACAGTACATCCAAAACAACGTGAGTGCTTCTTTCTGCGTTTGTTGTTGGTAATTGTCCCTGGACCGATATCTTTCCATTTTTTACGAATAGTTAATGGTCAAGTATTCAGTACGTATCAAGATGCATGTCGCGAGTGCAACTTTTAGAAGATGACAATCACTGGGATTTAACACTTGCTGATGCTGCTTTAACGTCCTCGCCGAGTTGTATTCGTCAACTATTTGCCATTATTTTGACGACATGTTTTCTAACACAGTCTTCTTTACTGTGGGAAAAATATAAAAACTACATGACTGAGGATATACTGTACCGACTTAAACAAACAAACCAATGTCCAAATCTAGATTTCACCCCATATATGTATAATGAAGCATTGATATTGATTGAAGACTTATGTATTATGATCTCAAATTCATCACTTAATCATTATGGTATGCCATCACCTAATCGCCCAGCTACAGAAATTGTAAACAGTGATTTGCAGCGAGAAGAACAATTTAATAATCTTGATTTAACTACAATTGTTGCTAACAATGAACCATTATTAACTGACGAACAAAAAAGTATATACAATCGGATTATGTTGGCTGTTGATGCTAAACAAGGCAGTTTTTTCTTCTTGGATGCACCAGGATGCCTTGGTGGAAACGGTAAAACATTTTTGATATCGTTGATCCTTGCGAAAGTACGTTCACACAAAAAAATTGCATTAGCAATTGCATCATCAGGCATAGCTGCTACTTTGCTAGATGGTGGGCGAACAGCACATTCTGCTTTTAAGCTACCACTAGATATCCATAATAATTCAAATGCAATGTGTAACATTAAGAAAGGGAGCGGAATGGCTGCAGTATTACGGAAGAGTTCAATCATAATTTGGGATGAGTGTACCATGGCTCATAAACATTCGCTCGAAGCATTAAATAGAACTTTGCAGGATTTAAACAGTAATAACAGACTTTTTGGTGGTGCTATTTTACTATTATCTGGTGATTTCCGGCAAACATTGCCTGTCATTCCTCGCTCTACTTTTGCCGATGAAATCAATGCATGTCTAAAACAATCATTTTTATGGAGAAACGTCAAAACTCTAAGATTGACAAAAAACATGCGAGTACAACTCCAAAATGATCCGGCAGCACAAGTATTTTCTCAGCAATTATTAGATATTGGAAACGGTGAAGTACGATTTTATCAAGATACCCAATGCATAAGATTACCAGAACATTTCTGTACTGTTGTTCAAACTAAAAATGAACTGATCGAAAGTGTATTCCCAGATATAATAAATAACTATCTAAATCATAATTGGCTTAGTAATCGTGCTATTATGGCAACGAAAAATGTTGATGTAGATCTAATTAACTACCAGATACAACAACTATTACCAGGTGATTTGATGTCGTTCAAGTCAATCGACACTACTGTTGATGAAAATGAAGCAGTGAATTTTCCAATTGAATTTTTAAATTCTTTAGACATAACAGGAATACCTCCACACAATCTTCGAATCAAAATTGGATCACCGATTATTCTTCTGCGTAATTTGAACCCCCCTAAACTATGCAACGGTACACGTTTGGTAATAAAAAAAGTCACCGGAAATGTTCTCGAAGCAACTATTTTGACAGGAAAGTTTAAAGGAGAAATCGTTCTGTTACCACGCATTCCAATGATACCATCAGATTCTCCAATACCATTTAAAAGACTGCAATTTTCTATTCGTTTAGCTTTCGCGATGACTATAAATAAGTCACAAGGCCAAACAATGTCTATTTGCGGCTTACATTTAGAGAATCCATGTTTCTCCCATGGGCAATTATACGTGGCCTGTTCACGTGTAGGAAGACCATCAAGTTTATTTGTGCTAACAAAAGACAGGTTGACCAAAAATATTGTACATCGACTGGCGCTTCAGTAAACTTTAATGTGATAAACTGTGATTTATTTTAATTAAAGGTTATCAGAGTATTTATAAATAAAATGAAATTAAAAATGCTATGTTAATTTGTGTTAAATTTTGTCTTTTAAATCCTTCCTTAATCACTCAGCCACAGCAACGCGTGGCCGGGTCTGCTAGTATTTTTTATATAAGTTGCTGTTCTCAATTTCCATTGCGTTTTATATTTATTTACGTTATTTTAGTAGTTGGTCGTTTAGTGTGAGATATAAAAATAGCCTACGTCCTTCAGTGGAGTTCAAGCTTGCTCCATACCTAATTTTATCAAATTCGGTCCAGTGGTTTGACCTTGAAAAAGCATTATACCGACAGAGTTACTTTCGCATTTATAATTTTATGGCAAGCCCACACGACACGGACTCGGCACGGACGTCTTACAATTCTGAGTAAGAAAGTCTATCCCAAGAATGTCTGAACGGAATTTTCATTACCTCCGACTTTTTGTTTCGAGGATGCAGAGTATATCAAATAATTTTCTTAGCAGTGTCCCTGCAAAGCTCGGTTCGAATACTTATAACTAGAGACGGGGAAAATGTTATAAAAGGTAAGACTTCAATTATTTTCGACTTTTTCATACAAAGTTCAGACTTTTCCAATAAACCTACTTTTGTAAACGTCGCTAAGTTGCAAAGACAAATTCAATAGAATTCTGTGTCAAGTCTGTGTCGTGTGGACCTACCATTAGTATAGATTACTTGGGCAGAGTTATTGGAACCAGGACATGAGGGCTTTTAAATCGGACATTGTGCTGGTTTCATAATTATCCGTATAATTAGGTCGTTCTTACCTAATTTCAGAGGGCGGTCGGTAGGCGGCGCTAGTGACGTAGACCTCTGAGCCGGAGTCCCGTGGTGATCCATTGGTGGGATGCCGTCGACCATTCCTATGCTCACCACCGGAGGGGGAACGTGTCCTCTCGTCTATCATCTAAAAATTAAGAATAATAAGCATCAGCATAATGGCTATTTTAATTTCAAAACCTAATGGCGCTAATAATAGGGGTCATTTTGCTTAAGCAATGACTTCAGTTCCAAAGGTTCTATAAAATAAACAGTACCATAATTACACGGTACATAATGGTGAAAAACAAAATAAAATGTTATTGTAGTAATATAGGACTTTAAATGTGTAAGAATATTCAATTAAAATCGTGAATTTTGCGAAAGCGACCGGCTCGTAATAGAACGGGTTATGACCGCTTAATTTGCAATAAACGTTGTTACGACGTCGAAATAGGAGCGACTCGAACAACAATACAAACATCGGCGTGTAAAGGTTGTTGATTTTATGATTGGTGTATAACATACGCGAATGTATTTTACGTTCAAAACCGAATATTATTTCATTACATTAATTCCATAAACCGTGGACATTTGACATTTACGTTTACGTTTTAGTTACGTTTGGAAATTTTACGACAAGTTATTATTTTTGCTAAAATAATTCGTTGAAATGTGATGGTGCTTCTGAAATCCGGTCTAGTTCTGACGAATTTTATAAATAACGTCACTTTTTAATTTGTTTAGTTTCGCGATTTAGTTTTGTACTTACTATGTTTATCATGAAATTTTATATCTTATATAGCTCCACCACCGCCAGAACTTCCCCACCCCCTGCGCGCTACAAATACGAGCGAAGCCGCGACTAGAGACTATATATTTCTCTGTTATTCTTTTACATTAAAAAATAATCTTTTGTGCAGAGATTTATCCACGTATATATTAAAAAACTTAAAGACATATTTATGTAGATTTGACAGAAAGGCAGATGTGTACAAAGACCTTTTGGTGATTTGGGATTTGTGTTGCCAATTTGAAATAAACATAAGCTTGTAAGCTAAGCTTGTGTGTATTTAAGGTAAATAAGTAAAATATTAACATAAAAATGCAACAATTTATTGATAAATGAAAAGCGCGCTGATGTGGTATATAAATTCATTTTGATGATGAAGTTCCTCAGACTGATAAGGGCATGATAGCTATTTTCAATGGACAGTTCCCAAATATGCAGAAAAGTTACTACATACATACGTACATACATACTACATACATACTACATACAGTGCACAACACAGCACTTACAATGTTTACTATCGAAGTTATTAAATGACAGGAAGGCAATCTTACATTATCATAAATATCAGGCGAAGTAATCCGTTTCGTTATTTCTGACGGGATTGTAAAATTACCAACTACATATTCATATCAGGGTGTTCCTACTAATTTGTTGTGAGTTGAACCCAGCTATCCCTATCAAAGTAATAGAGTTTGAACATATTTATACATGTTTTACTCATTTAGGCGACGAAGGGCCCCGGTGCATAGAAAAAGAATCGGGCCCTCATCCCTCTTTTCTATAATTACTCTTTCAAATTATAGATAACAAATAAGAAATCTTGTGCACAGGGTAGGGTTTTTTAGCTTCAGAAGCTTAAGGTTGAACCCCTTGAACTCCGGGGCCCTGGTGCACTGCACCACCTGGCCCTACGATAGCTACGCTACTGTTTCATTGCAACTATAGAATGCGCCTAAATAATATTTTAAATAATAGATTTTCTTATTAGCGCTATTAGAGAATTTAATATACAAAACAATTTAAATGATTCTCTTATTTTCCGACATCATTTAATGCCTTATATGTGAGACTTCTTAATGAAATCCTTGAAGCTAAATTATGAGTCTAGACGTATCGAATAGTTAAGAGTATTTTCGTTACGGTAGAAGGAGACATATATATAAAGATTTAATATTCATGTAATGAACATATCATATACAAGCTGTGCCCGCGACCTTGTACGCCGTTGAATTTACCAAAAAATTTTAACCTAAGTTACTCCCCATTATACCAGTTATCTGCCAGTGAAAGTCCCGTCAAAATTGGTCCAGCCGTTCCAGAGATTAGCCGGATCAAACAGATAGACAGTGTACCGTGTATAAATACATATGCATCGAGTAAAACAGGGCTATTTGAATATTACAAACAGACACTCTACTTTTATTATATGTATAATATTAAAGGAATAAGGATAAATAAAAGTATTCTAAAGATTTTGATTTTTGAAAAGTAAAGGATAGGTTAGAGTCAACGTTACTACGTTGTAATATAAGTTACCAAGAGACGTTTTGTTTTGTCAGAAAGGACTTTTGAGTTATTTCACAGGATAACTATTAGTTGTAAAGTGTGCTAGCTATTTTTTACTGAATAGTTTGAATTGTACAGATATTGATAGGGTTTGCTTACTTCGCAAATGGGATCAAATAAGGTAAAACAAGGTGCGTTTCGCGACGTCTGCTATGTGACGCGTTACGTAACAAAGCGGTTTACTCTCATAGTAAAAACAGTAATAACAACAACAGCCTGTAAATTCCCACTGCTGGGCTAAAGGCCTCCTCTCCCTTTGAGGAGAAGGTTTGGAACATATTCCACCACGCTGTTCCAATGCGGGTAAACAGTAATAATAAAGGACAAAATTATGAGACAATTTGATTAGTGAAATCGCTGGCGTCTATTTCTTAGATTGTTATGGAATCGTCACGTGTCAATACGAGCCCAGCGTTCCAGCTGCGTTGTATGTTTTCATGCCATTTTAATCGGTTCCAAATGCGTTTGATGTGCGCCCGTGTTTGATTCTGTGTATAGATTTGTGGCGTTTGCTATTTCCTTAGTTACGTATTTCAACGTGATTTTGTTTGTAAAATAAGACGGATTAAATACTAATAGGCTGTTTTTGGTTTAAATTCTAACAAGGTTGTAAATTTAAATATTGTATTCAGGCAAAGATTATTATAAAATTTATTTTGGATTCATGAATAAGTTTATATAACAAATAAAAGTGTTTCTTTAAGGATCTAAATTTTGTATTGTTTCAGTTATATATTTTTTTATGGTATAGGTTGGCATATGGGCTACCTGATGGTAAGTGGTCACCATCACCCAAGACAATGAAGCTGTAAGAAATATTAACTATTCCTTACATCTTCAATGTGCTACCAACCTCGGAAACTAAGATGTTATGCACCTTGTGCCTGTAGTTACACTGGCTCACTCACCCTTCTTAATAAAGTATCATATTATTTTAACACTAATCATTAATATGATTGTTTATCTTGAAATTTTTTCTCACGAGTATTTGGATGACAAGATACTAAAAAGAGGTTGATAATGTTTAACAAAGGAATAGTTTCTATAAACGTATATGGATTTAATTTAATTGTGTGTCGGATTGCGGACGTATTGATTATGTAAAGTAAATCGCTTTGCGTCAACGCGACGGAACGCAAATGGAATTATCATAAGATGTGATGCGTTCATTGTCAAACTAGCTTTCGTTTAGTAATTAGACGTACTTATCGCATTTTTAATGAAATACTGACCGAAATAAGAATCATTAACTTTTGTTATTTGACGTTTTTTTTAAATTGCTGAACCATTGCACCTAAAAATTTTAAAACAAAATTAAAAAAAAGTAAAAAGTCCATCACATCACATCCATACTAAACAACAGAAAAAAGCGTACCGCGCCGGGGACCGTTTATTTTAGTTTATATTTACATTTCGTTAAAAGTAAAAATAATAGCTTGATGAAAACAATAAGTGAAAGGGATAACTAGATGTTTTAATAACGCAAAACGTATTACTACATAATTATGATATCACGTATTACTGGCATAATTAGGATGAAAACGACTGATGAAGGCAAACGTCCCAATTAGGACGTTTTCTAGTCTTCACTTTTTGCGCGTTAATGACATATCTGTTTACTAGAACATCATTGATATAACCATTTCGTACTTGAATTTAAAATTGAGCCATTATTTTACAGGCAACCTTATAAATTATCTCTATTCCAAATTTAATTTAAACCGTATTTACGTGACTCGGTAAAAAACATACAATATTTCACATTCATAAAAGTGTGGTACTTTCTTCGTGTTAATTAAATACAAGTTTACTATTTAAGCGTCGATTTCAAGGCGTTATTGGTAGTTAATTATAATTGATTCGTGTTTTGTTCTGAATTGTTTTCGCGTGCTTCGTCGAGCATGTTATACATGCGTAAAATTAACGAGTGCTGTGTTTTGTTATTGTTTCTTTTGTTTTAATAGTTGTTTTCGTGGAATTTATACAAATATAACATTTGTGAAGTTTTTATTAAATGAGTGTAAGGTTTTATATTAATAATGAAATAATTTGTCACGATTGATTTATCTTCTTAATTTCTTAATGATTTTTAGTTATAAAAAATTTCGAAGTTTTTCTTACACTGTTAATGAAACGCTTACTATATAATAAGAATTGAGAAGTTCTGTATATAATGCCTGCAATCTCAGTGGCAGAAAGTATTGCTGTTTAAATTGTTATTAGGGCGTTTTTTTTTTAACTGCTAGATCTATTTGAAAATGACATTAAAATGTTTACTTTAATATTTTTGCTAATTGTAGGTTTATTTGTGAGATAAATTTAATATATTTTTCTAGAAATGTATTTATTTTACATTATAACCCATATTTTAAATAATATAAAAAGAAATAGTAACTTAGGTACGATTTTTGGTCATGACCGTAACCGAAGAATAAACTGCTCCAGAAATAAAATTGAATTTATGATCGGGCTTCAAATGATGTGTATTTGTTGTTAATATGCCTATCAATAAAACCCAAAATTTCAGTTAAATGTATGAAAGATTTGCATTAGTTATTGGAAAAAAAACTGTCATAACCGTTACCTTTTACTAAAATGCGGACGTATCTTTTTTAAATCATTAACAACTAGTGATCGATCTAGAATACCATACCAACATTAAACTAAAAATGTATTTGTTTTAAAAGTGTTTAAATAATATATTCAAATTATTTTAAGAAAGTATAGAAAAATCGTAAAAAACTATTTTACTTTTCGAGGGACAGTCACGTATACCAGACTAACCAGTAACGGTCCTGACATAGTAAAGTTGAGGGCACACCGGTTTAGAAAAAGACATTTTTTCAATATCAAATTTTAATTATTAATTGAAAGTACTTAAGTTTTCTAAGACACATAAGTTTACCACAGATCATATACCTAATCAACATCTTGACATTTCAGTGAACAATCTTATACAATTGGCCTAATTAGAACAAAAAAACAATATAACACAGTTTTTCAACATAAACAGAAGAACAAAAATAAATCTACTGTAGCAAATCTTCTACAAAAATAATTATTTACACAAAGGAACTTTCTTTTCGATTTCTTCAAGCGAACAAATTGCTACTAAAAATATTGTTTACGTATACCTATGTTATTATAGAAAGTAGCACATAATTCTAATAAGGTACTTTGAAATGGCACAATAATTGTTTGTACTTATTATCTATAAAACAACAGTCTTCCCTAATACCTATTAAACAACAGTTTCAAATCTTTAAAACAATAAGTCTTTTAATACCTGTTTTCATTATTAAATCAGATAATCTTATCAATAAAATATATTAACTAGTCTTACAACAACAACATCAACAAGTAAGTAGCTTTAATAAAAAATATCCAAGTTTGAATGCTATACCTTAAATTTCACTAGTTGAGAATAATATATAGGTATATCCATTTTTTATAGGTAGGCTAGGCAATGTTTAGCATTACCTATCACTCATACAATATTCACATTCATCTGTGACATAATGATCATATATAGAAGAATCACAATTATAACACCAAAAATTTACTTCTTGTAGCAGTACCTTAATATCTTTCTTGGTCATTGGTAGGCAAAAATGGTATGGTCTGTACCCTTGTATAACATATTCATCACAGTTGCGACACTTATTGGTAATAATAAAATGTGTTTCGTCCCATGGCCACCTTAATCCATAGTTATAATATTGCAGTAGATCCTCCTTCGTTAATATTTTGTCGATATCCACTACAATAACCATTTTTGGGAGTTTACTACTAACAGCAATCAACTCTCAACAGAACCCTGATTCCTGACAAGAGTAGCTCGTTCAACCTGCAAAAGTAAAAACATATATAGAGTTAATGAAAACATTTTACCCTTAACAAAACAGTATGAAAGTAAGCCTAACTACCTTAATCGCTGTCTCCTAAGCACTTATCACACAAGTAATCAATAGTTAAAACCCCACCAACGCACTCGTCGCAGAAAAAATGATTGCAGGCCATACATTTTGCCTTTTTGCTCAGTATTGAACAATCACAGCCACTACAAGTTAGGAATTTGATATTCTTTTTTGGTACAGTTGCATTACTCTTTGTGATTTTTTTTGGTACACGTTTGTCCTCCTTTTTGCTACTTAATATATCGTGCTTCGTAGAATTTGGTACTGGATAATATGGTTTATAGGTATTATCTGGCAAAACAGCCACAGTCTTGATTATTTCTGGAGAATTTGACTTTGGGTCAGGTAAAATATGTATAGGCATTAAATTAACGTCTATCAAATCTAAATCTGCATCAAAAGGCAAATTCAGGTTTTCTGACGCAATACCCATTGTATCAACTTCATTTAATAACCGGGTGGCTGGTGTAATATCCGAGGAGACGTCTTCTACAGGCAAATCCAAGGTTCTTGCTGTAATTTTCGGTGAGGATACTTCGTTATCAGGTAAGTTCGAGGTTACTGGTTGTAAAATGTCTTTAATTTCGGTAATCGATCTGACGCAGTGAGTTTTCAAGCCAAAGCAGCTGCATACGCCTTTAAGTTCTGAGCAGAAACAACTAATATCCCTGTAGTACAAGATACCGTCTCCTTTTGTAATTACTTGATGAATTTGCATGGTTCCCACCAATGTCGTGATATTATTTGGTATTATCGAAACAATGTTATTTATTACCTTGTCCTCGATTAACCAGACTTTCACAGTTTTCATACAGGCCTTTAAAATATGGTAAGCATCGGAAGCGTCTCTAATATCTTTTCCAAAGCAAACTTGTCGATCTAAAGCTCTTTTTACCGATCCACCTATCCCATCGGCAACTCCTTTACCATGGCCACTTTCGAAGAATGACCATGTCACATACTCGAGTTCCATCGTTTGAGTGAACAGATCAATCAAATAGAAGTTATTTTTTTGCCTGTACTGTGACGTGGGGCCATCAGAAAAGAAATGTATAATTGTTACTTGAAACTCATCCCTTATCATCTTTAGTACAGGCAGTAAATGTGCCCAAATAGCTGGTGGTTGGTGCATGTTGTTATGGGATATAGTACAAAATGATTGTGACATCTCGTGAAGGTATACCATTCCGGTGTGTAGCGTTATCTGGCCTTTGGAGGCACCAAAATGCATACTTTGTATTTCTTCGCTTAATTTGGTCTCATAATTCTCTGAGAAATCACATATTACCACCGCTTCGTTCTTTTTCAGATTATTTATTATATGTTGGTATTTTTCTTGTTGGTGAATATTATTGAAATAATGTTTCTTGAAAGGTTTGAGGTCGTTTTCAAAGTCTTGTAATAACTTATTAATGGTTCCGTTTTTCTCTGCTTTCACTGTTTTCTTTGTCATCTTTTCTGTAGTTACTGATCCTTCTGTTTTGGAGTACTTATGATTAATTGTCTCCCATTGATACCAGGTAGCATTTTGATTTAATTGCACATTCACATCATATATAACAGGAATATTTTTGCATTTCGTGCATTTTCCATGCATGCATTCAAAAGATTTCAAGTCACATGTTTGTGTTGCAAGTATTTCTTTTAAATTGGTGTTTTCAAGTACACAATTTTTTTTTAAACATGATAACTTCAGTTCTATATTATTATGCTTAACACATACGCATGTATTTCTGGATCCTAAGTGTGGTATCAAAACATAAAATGGTTTGTACTTATAGAAAGTGGTAAATTTATATTTTCCACCTTCGTTCTTATACTTCTCATAGAGGTTCTGTATGGTGTTCAGTAAATACCTTATCTGCTGTTTGTCTTTGTTATATGTGCGACATTCTTTTTTCCCAGCCGTACAGCGGCTAACATCGTCCCTGACGTAAAATTTGACTATTTCCTCAGGTACAAGACTAGCATTCTTCGGCTTCGGTTTCTTGATTTTTCCTTTTAAGCCGATTAATTTGGCTACGTAAGATTTTACTTTGGCATTTGTAATTAATCTTTTTAGTATTGCTTTTTGGGAGCGTTGTTCACATAGGTTGTAAGTTTTTTTCATTGTATCTTCTAGAATTTCTTCTCGTGCTATCATTTTTTGGATTATACTCTCTCGCTTTTTGATCTGTTTTTCTGCATCTAATTTTAATCTATAGTTTCTTTTTTTCAGTTTTTCGCATAAAGTTTGAAGTTTTTTTATCCGTTCTTCTTTTTTCTTAGACTCACTGCTTAATTTAGAGCACTTGGATCTTAAATATTTCACTTTGGAAATTACGGCCTTGTTATCATTTTTATTTAATTCTTTAGTCTCGTCTTCTTTTAATTTGATTTCCGTTGCAGTCGGTTTTTGTTTTTTAGCACGTTGCTTACGTTTCTGTTCTGCCCACTGATCTCTCTGACTTTTTTTTTCCGTAGCATTTAATTCCGAAATCTTTTTTCGCTTACGTTTAAGTCTTTCTATATCCTTCTTACGATACTCTTCATATTTTTGAGGATCACTTTTTATGCGTGCTCTGTACCGTTGCATTTTTTCTGCGGCGGTAAGTGCCATTCTGATACCTAAACATAAAATCCATTCTCTAAATAACATTAAGGAATAGTCAAATTTTATTAGTAATTTCAGTAAGAATTTATCTCAGTGTACCCACATACCAATACTGTCCTGCCCGTTACTATTTTGGTCTGGCTATACGTTACCAGCCATTTGGTAATGGACAGGACGTAACGGTACCACACCTTAGCTTCTTAAGATTAATTTTCATACCTCAAAAACATTTTGATAACTGAATTGTTCTTGTTTACCAAAATCTACAAATAATTTCGTCACGTGAAACTATCATTGCCTTAACATAACATTACAAAAAATCATTTTAGAAACGTAAAACACTTACCGGACAATGATGGAAAAAGCTCTGCAAAAAGTCCGTTACCGGTCCAAACGTGCACTCTCAAGACTGACACAACAAATACTGACATTCAAAATGGCTGCTAATGTTACCAGTTCGATTTGGGGTTGCTATTTAGATAAAAAGTCGGAGAGTGGTAGAAAAAAGTCAGTACAAAATTAAATATCATTTAAAGTCACGGTGCATGGACATGTCCAGTTGACAAAAACGAGGGGACATGATATAAACATTAAAATATTAAAATATTGTATTTAAGTGTATAAAGTGTTAGCATTACGTTAAAACTAAATCTGATCTTACATTATCTAAAATGTTTGAAATATGTTATAAGTAGCAAAATCCCAAAGAAAAAGTGTATACTAGGCCGACTTTCTAAAAGGGGACAGTACTGGGAGACATAGGATGTCACATTTCTGAGTTTAGTTTTATTACTTTGTTGTAAGTTTCTCACCAAACAACATAATAAAAAAGAAAACTTTAGTAATTTGAAACCATTTAATAATAACACGACACTTACAAAGTCATAAAAAACGTTAGTTTTTTGGACCTATTGCACGGGACATCCCATTGAGTGGGTTGGTAGACATTTTGGCGAAAATGCCCATTAACTAACTTACTTTAATAGATAGCTTAGAGGTCCTGGGTTCAAAGCGTGCGAAGAAAAATTGTGGCTTTACCTAAAAATATTTTTTAAAGCACTTATTTCTATGGTCACCAAGAAAATCAAAAATCAAAATAAACTTTATTCAAGTGGGCTTTTACAAGCACTTTTGAATCGTCATTTAACAATTAAGTGAAGCTACCACGAGCATATAAATTAGTGCTGTAAAAAATATTAACTATTACATCACGTCAAAGCGCTAATAACCTTGACAGTTAAGCTTTTATGTCTCTTTGCAGTATTTACATTCTTGTATCATGGAAAGTGTTTTGGTAAAGCATTTGGTTCTCCTGGACTCTCCAAGCGCTAGGGCTCCTATTGGATCATGAGAATTAAGGAATAGGGATTGTATCTTTGCTTATTCATACTATTTTGGCTCCATCATCTTTTGTAGTATCATTTCGGTTGTCGTGTCCGAAGTTTAGTACGACATAAACGTTTAGATCTGAATATTGAAATAGACGTGTACTTACCGTATATTCTGAAAGCGTCCTCTCAGAGGGCGCTCGGTGGCTGTCGTTTTCATCCCTCGAAGAACGATGCAAGTAACCCCCCGACGAGGGAGAATCGATCCCCGAACGGTGCGTCGCCACGTAGTGGTTGTTTTTTACTTTATTTGCCATTTTTGATTTGTCACACACACAGGAACATTTTTTAATTCAACTGCGCGGCATCTTGCACATCATAACCCAACTTCATGTCATATTCGTCGAACCACCATAAGATTTGTAGGTCGACCTGCAACAAAGGAATGGATTGTATAATATTATTGACCTTTTGTGATAACCTTGAGCAAGTAATTTGCGGTTTGGTAGCGATATTGACCTATACAGTCCACTGTTTTGATAGGAATTCGATTGTCGATATTGCATACGTTTAAGCAATAAAAGAATCGATTACCGGTTCACACGTTTTTGTCGAATCTAATTCATTTCGATTGATACGATAAGAAAATTTATGAATCTGTGGTATTTAATTAATATTATATTACAGATAGTAATCTTTTTAATTACATGATGTTGAATAAAAGTTAGATGTCGATAAATTATCATCGATAAGTTCACATCACTCAGGCTGTTAACCTTAAAACCTAGTGATCGAATAATCGGTTGATGTTGTTATCGAGTGACCCATCGACAAGATAATATGCAATTTTGTATCGAATCATCCTGATCGTGAATGAGATCACTCTCGCTAGACATTCGCCGACACGATGTTCTATCATTTTTTTGTTATAGGGCTGTCAATTTTATAAAAAAATAAACAACATACAAAAAGTTAAAAAAATCATATATAATTAAATTGTTTTATTTGTTCTTAATATCTTTTGTACTTTGAAATTATTGCTTAATTTTTTAATACGGAATAGTTTTAAAATTATCGAAATTTAATGTTAAAAAATGTGAAATATATAGTTACCTCTCTTTTTTTGTATTTTATTAATTTTGAGTTGCTTTTTTTTTGTTTTTTGTTTGTGGTGTGCAATAAAGTATAATTCCTTCATTCATTCATTCATTATCACTTAGTACTTCAGTAAATGAAGATGTTCTGATATACTATAATATATAGTCTCGGCAGTCAACTGAGGGAGTTCTTTTGACAGCCCTGATATAATTCATTCCTAACCACTGATCAATTTCGATTCAGATTAATTAGATTCAGGTCAAGAAGTTAATACAAAAAATAACTGACACTACGCTTGATAATAATGAGAAGCACTGTTTTTGTTGCTCGTTTCATGTGAAATTGTGTTAGAATTCATAATGACGATAGCGTTGCTTATAGTCGTGTAATTTCATTTAACATAGATAATACAAAAATATTGAGTTGAAATTATAGATTTATTCCGTAATCTCGTAATTAGATCGTAAACTCGATCGTGATATAGGACACAATATATGTAATAGTGATAACAGTAATATTGAGTGCGGTTGGAATCCAATCATTTCTTGTACGCAATCTGTCAATATGTGATATTTTGTGCATATTTATAACACGGTACATAGCTTTCTTTCAAGTAATTTTTATACCCGGTGGTAGATATTTTGACGTATAATGAAATTTAAAATTTGACATTTCGAATTGTACGATTTTCGAGGATAATAAATACGCATGAAAGTGCAGAATGTTTTATTATACACGAGAGGACACGCATTGAATTATCGTTTTTTATTGGTTTCCAATATAACACAATCGAGCTGAGCGTCAAGTGTCTTTGTTACATAGCTTTAAAGTGTTTCTTTAGCTGACGTTGACAAAAATGATTTTTATATGGAACAGCCAGCAAGCGCAGTTCAGTAAGTATCGTCGCCCATCGAAGTTTTCAAGGGTTTTGCTGTGTGGCTGCTCATAAGAAGACTATAGACCTTATTTTTGAAGAGCTTTTGCTCATTTGTTGATCAAGTGGTACACAGAATATGTGATAGTTTGATTTGGACGAGGGACTATCTTTTAATTTTTTCTGTTTTAAAAACTTACATATAACAAAGAAATTTACTTGAATGTATTTTTTATTTTTAATGCCAGCCAGTGTGTAAGGTCTTTTGATTTTTTTATATAAAAAACTATTGTAGTACAAGTTACACTTAAATTCTATGTAAAGCCCTGGCAAGCACCATTTAATTTACAAGTGCTTAATTCGTGTTCATAAGTAATGTCATACTCAGTGAACATAATGAGGATACTTGGTTATATCGGATGAAATGACACGAAAGGAGTGACTTTTGCTCAACATTAAGACATTCAGTGGCTTTTAATCTGACGCGTCTTTAACCGAGCTCATATGTTTAAGTGGTATCGTCAGCTGTTCTACTGTCAAACACATTACATATTAATATAAAATGTTGCTGTAAAGGGTGAATGACCGAGTGAAATTGCGAGCACAAGAGACAGAGCATCTAAGATTTCATGGTTAGAAGCGCGTTGACGTTTTAAAAGGCTTTAATTTTCTACAGCGCTGGGTAAACAACGAATCATCAAACGATCCTGTATCTCTTTCTTACAATATTATTATAAGTACAGGAAGATAAGGATAAAGAATAATTACAACTAGAGCAAATTCGTCTTAGTCTTATATGCATTTAAAATTATGTTACAGTTTTAATTATCTATTTTATTCGTCTTCTATATATTTCTATGGTTTCCTTTAGTTTCTAGTTATTCTGTTGTTGAGTTACAAAACGTTTGAACAAACTTTCGTATTTATAATTTTATTTAGAAGAAATAAAATCTGAAACGGAAACCGATGTTTGTTTAACTTGTACATTTTATTCCTAACGGATTAAATAAACTCATAAAAACACGCTGAAATATAAATCCTCCCAATAAAATTGTGTTAAAATAGAATAGGTATTTCATACAGACCGTATTGCACAATTCCAATATTTTACATACTTTACAAAATCAAAATCAAAATATAATTTATTGAAGTACACCTTTTGAATGTTTTAACAAACTTAATTAAGTGAAGCTACCACCGGTTCGGAATGTAGATTCTACAGAGAATAACCAGTAAGAAAGTCAGTAGCTACAATTCAATTCGGTTTATCTTGTTAGATATACTTTCCAGTAATGTTTTTTAGTCAATCAATATGCTGACCCAGCAAATGCCGTTCAGCATAAACTTAATTAAGAAATTCACTAAAATCGACCACCTTTAAGTGTGAAGGAAATGTGATTATCCTTCAATTTCCTCTCTTTATAGCTCATCTGAGAGCTGATATGGCCCAGTGGTTAGAACGCGTGCATCTTAATTGACGATTTCGGGTTCAAACCCAGGCAAGCACCACAATATATATGTGCTTAATTTGTGTTTATAATACATCTCGTACTCGGCGGTGAAGGAAAACATCGTGAGGAAATCTGCATACGTCTAATTTTGCATTGGAACAGCGTGTAAGAATATGTTAATGGGAGAGAAGGCCTTAGCTTAGAAGTGGGTAATTTTCAGGCTGTTACTTTACTTTACTTTACATCAAGACAAACAAGGATTGACCTTACTAATACAAAGTCCTTAAAACAAATATATGCTATATTAAGAATTGTATTCTCATCATCGAAATATATAAACATTTCGATAACAAAGCGAGTCTATCGAATAGCAATTCAAATGCACTTTCCATTGAAGAAATCGCGGCTCGCATACGATTGTATTCGCTGATGTTTGTTTAATTTGTATGCAAGTCTAATTGATCAGTTGCTTGGCGATTACATGAATAATGATGTCTCGCGTTACCGGGATCGAGTGTTGCGTGTTCAACACTAAGTCAATTAGCCATTTACAAGCGCTTTCGATTCAAATAAGGCCGGCTGTAAACATCAATTGTAATAAAGAAATAACTTTAACCATCCGTCATCTAGTTAGGTACCACTTATACACTCGGTTCAATAAACAGTCAAAAGCTGTAATTTCAATACTATCTGGAAATTTGATAAACAACTTTTCTGAAGTAAAATAAATATATTTTTTTTTAATAAAAAAAGTTTTCATATAATGTTGTACGCCAAGTATTACCGCCAAGCAGTAAATCTTTGTACAGTTGTGTTTTTGAGCCAGTGTAAAAAAAAACACAAGGAATGGTTAGCTTTATGAACTTGTTATCTAGTGCAAAAAAACAACGGTATTCGATTTTTAAATTTTGGGGTAAATAAGATAGAACATATAAAAGTAGGGACGACACTTACGTTTCTATTTCATTTATTATTTATCACATATTTTTGGCTATCGACTTTTTGTCTTTTATTTATAAAATTTTCTGCCCTATTAATGACATAAAACTTTTTTTTTCCCTTAATGCAAAGTATGACTAGAAAAGTAGAACTTTGGTGCTCCAAAGTTCTACTTTTCTATGTAAGATTTTAATTTGATTCTGAAAATTTATGTATGTAACTTTTGAATTCGATGACTTGTTTCTTATATCTATCTGTACATATACGTATGTATATGGTAGTGTATATCTTTGAGATTTATATATTTTGACGCGAAATTAGCACAAATGTGTGTTTTTGTGTTTGTCTTGAAGTAGGAATTTATATAACCCACTTCGTTCTGATTCGAGGCTCAACGGCGTAAGCATCAATTGCTATACCATTCAACCGTTATAACAATTGGTATTTATATACAGACAAACAACGTCTACCAGGTTGTACAGTTTGGGTAAGAAAAGGCTCGTCACCTTAAGATCTATTTTCGTGTGCTCAGTATGAGCGATAATGTGCTTTACCGATCGAGAATGACATATTGCGTCGCAATGATTTGATGTTCAGATTCAAAAGGTACTAAGAGTTTAAGATTTGATAAAAGAATGAATTTGAAAACTTGTGAAGGTTTTCTTAGTCTGACTGTACATTATATAGGCATACAAAACACAGTGGTTAAGATTCAAAACATCGATTATTAATACGAAATAATTCCAATTATAGTAGGTATCGATTACATCAACAATCCGCCAAATTACATGTAACATTGCGATATAGTTTTTGTAATGTATATTATCATTGTATACCATCGAATTTAAAATAGCAAACAATATTTATTAATCAGATTAAATATATATTCAATGCAATAAGAAAAGCTTAAGTGCCAAAATAGTATTGGTGGAAATTGAGGCTTAAAGTTAAGTTAGTAAACCTCATTTTCCAAATGGACAAATTTACTGCTTTGGCGTTTCTTCCTATCGTCTGTTATGTTATCTATTTGACTGCTGAGCCTACTGATCCTGAGGCCATAAATAGTTATTGGGTTTTTCTACTGAGTTTGGAACTTGGAAGGTTATCCCGTGTTTCGGAAAACAGGTCTGAACTCTTTCTGATCATGTCTGATTTACATGGTAGTAACTAAGACTTCGACTTGGTGGTATGTGCAAATTAAATTATTAAATAAAATTTGCTAATTAGAATCAACAAAACGATATACGACCTGACCTGTTGGTCAGAGTCTGAAAGTTGGGAGTGCTTTTCCATTGCTGGGTCCCTTAGAACTCTCTTAGAGAGCACACTGTCCAAACGCGCGTTGGAGACACAAGTGACATTTTCATTCAACTAATGTTTTTCCTCACGATGTATTCCTTCACTACCGAACATGAGACGAATTATATGCACAAATTAAGCATACGAGAATTCAATGCTTGCTAAGGTAACTGGGCAATCCGGCTCTAGTTAGTTAGTACTAGAAGTTAGTTAATTAATAAATCATTCTTACTGACAGCTTCAGCTATTTCTCATGTCCTAGCTTTGAAATTTCAAAATGGCCATCAGAACCACACCTACGCTGTCCAGAGCGCAGCTTTCTAAGTTTCTAAGACATAGTATTATGTACGAAGAGAATATATTATGTGAAAGTGTTCACTTAACGGGGACTTACAATTTACTTCATCCGTGTCGTGAAATAAACGATGCGAGGGAATCAGGCTTTTAAACACATTTTACGTACAACCTTATATGAAAATTTTATATTAAAAAATATATATTTATTTATCTTAAGAAAAGTTGTTTATCGAATTGCCAGATGATATTGCAACAACAGCCTGCAAATTCCCACTGCTGGGCTAAAGGCCTCCATTCCCTTTGAGGAGAAGGTTTGGAACATATTCCACCACGCTGTTCCAATGCGTGTTGGCGGAATACACGTCTGGCAGAATTACTACGAAATTTGTCACATGCAGGTTTCCTCACGATGTTTTCCTTCACCGCTGAGCACGAGATGAATTATAAAAACAAATTAAGCACATGAAACAGCGGTGCTTGCCTGGGTTTGAACTCGCGATCATCGGTTAATATGCACGCGATATTGAAATGACAGTTTTTGCCTAACACTCTTATTGAACCGAATTTGATAACGTTCTTTATAAAGGAATATTCAGCCCCAAGGAAAGACGAAAGACAACTATAACTAAAAATTACGACTTTTCATTTTAGTATACAAATATTAATGCGCTTTTATGACTCCAAATCAAAATATTTAAGTGTACTTCTTATACATACGTATACTGTAACATTTATTTAATTTTCATAATTATTTTTCACTAACGAAAATGACAACATGACATACATACGAGTGAGAATAGATTTTTACAGAATTGCGCTACTGTACTGCTTACCTGATGAAGTCTATTTACTTTAAAACTTGCATTTCTTTATCTTGAGAGAAATATAAAAAAATATGATTAATATTATTAATGAAGGTAAAATATTATATTATACAATTTTTTAATATATGTACGTTATTAATACTATTAATAAAGGTTCAAATACTGACGATGCTTTTTAATATTCTATGAATAGTAACTATTGCATTATATTTAAAGTTTATAATAATTAGTAATACTTGACTATTATTGCCATATAACCTTGACTTCACAAAAGATTGATCATAAATTGAGCAAACTATTAATTAATTGAGCATTTTAAAACTATACAATCTCTCAGTCATATTACACAACAAATTTGAAGGGTTTCACTAAGGTTGCACAAAATGATTTTAACAGTAAAATTTTGATGAGACTCAACTTTGAAAGTTAAGATTTCACTAATAATTCATTTTATATTTTTTCTATTTTTTAATTATCATTACTTTATCCTGCTTGTGGCTTATCTATTATATTATAAACGTGAAAGTATCTGTCTGCCTATCGTTCTTTCACGACCAAACCGCTAAACCGAATTGGATGAAATTTGCATACGAAGCAAACTTGATGTCCAAGAAAGGACATTAACTATTTTGCTTAACACATGACACATAACATTCTAAAACGCTAGCGAAGCCGCGGGCGACTATTAGTATAGTATATATTAACAAGGAGGTTTTATATCACAAAATATTTCAGTTAAAGGATGACAATAAATCAGAGGATGGAAACTATATTAGGTCAAATACCTTTAACGAAAATTAGATATTCGATCAGAGTAAATTCTCATTTTGGTTATAAAAAATAATCAGATGAAGTAAATGGTCGTTTTAAAGGGCAGTCAAACTCGTACCAGTATTGACTTTAGTCAAGGAATTTCTTGCTTCGTAATAAAAATGGAGAATGTAGAAAAAAATAATTGAGTCACGTTACGAGTACGCTTGTCTTTTAAGCTACGCGACGGATTTTGATGTGGCTTTCATCAATTAACAGAGCAATTCAAGGGAAAGGTTTAAATGTAAAAATAAATTGATATTATATTACAGAAAAGTTTAAAGAAATAAGACTATCTGTGACGACCCGAGACGCGTAGTTCATTTCTAAATTTCGACAACCCTAGATTAGAATTAGACAATGTGTATTGTATCTGATCGCTAATCAGATTTGATGGATGGATGATTTCGCTACAAACTATTAATTGCGTTGTTTTAAAAGTAATATGTTATTGTATTTAGCGTTGCGTTGTCTCGCACCAGAGAGACAGCGGTATCAAATTATAGTGATCAGTTTAATTTGTTGCGCAAGCGAGCATGAGAAGTTGCATAGTATACGACTTTATTTGAGTCAGTTTAGTGTTTGCCCATACCCACGTTTTAGGGGATTTCTAAATTTTATGCATTAAACCCTTGTACCCTTACGTCCTTCCTTGTGGTTCAATCTTTATGCCAAATGCCAAATGTCATAAAATTCGTTTCAATAGACCGACTGATAGGCAGACAGTTATACTTTCGTATTTATGATATTAGTACATAGCTGGTTATTATATAGATATTTCCAAGTACACATAGTATTTATTGTGGTATAGCTAGGTATTATATAGCTATTATGTACACAGAACAGCAGTTTGAATAGAATTAGGAACGCATAGAAGATAGAAACACAAATATGTTTATTATGTATATAAATATAAAAGTTTTAGAAATGATATCCGTCATGTCAGATTTGACGTTTGATAGGAATAATATGTCCAACAGTGAATGAGTGTACTCATAAGGAAAAGGTCGACAAAATCTTAATTTAAATATCAGATAAAAACCATTAAATAAATACGACACGATACACAAATCGATGTTTCCGCACGTCCCTAGTCAGTCTTGGAGCGTGGCGTAGCGTAAGTCTATTCTTTTTTATTTATTTTTTATAATTGTTATTTGTTAGTTGGCAATGGAGCAGAAGGCTCGCCTTATGGAAAGTGACTACCACCGTCCATGAACATCTGCAACACAGAATGGTCTTTTCGAAACGTTTTTTGAAGGGCAGTGTGTATTTTAATTTATTCTTGCAAGAAACCTTCTTAGTACTCAATATAGTACGTACAGTAAGTTTGGGTACACATTTCAATTATAATCCAACGCATTTGTGTAGTCGCCGTTAAATGGCTGCGTGGGCGGAAAGCTCAGAAGGGCGTCATTATTTTAAGTTGCTATGAGAATATAGAATGTAAATTTTTCGTAAAATAAATTTATTACAAGCTGATGATAGAAATGTATATGTTATAATTATCACTTTTGTTTTTTTTTATGTTATAGGTTGGCGGACGAGCATTTGGGCCACCTGATGGTAAGTGGTCACCATCACCAATAGACAATGACGCTGAAAGAAATATTAACTATTGCTTACATCGTCAATGTGCCACCAACCTTGGGAACTAAGATGGTATGTCCCTTGTGCCTGTAGTTACACTGGCTCACTCACCCTTCAAACCGAAGCACAACAATACTGAGTACTGTTATTTGGCGGTAGAATAACTGATGAGTGGGTGGTACCTACTCAGACGGGCTAGCACAAAGCCCTACCACCAAGTAAAGTTAAGTTAGTAAGTTTGTTCTTGATGATTTTTAAAATATGTAATTTTTCACCTAAAGTCAGTATTTAACCTGGTTTTTTCAATCTGAACCTCACACAGAATTTCTCACAAATTTGTTGTTGGAAGTCGTGAAATGTAGAAGCCTTAGAAATAACGAATTCAACAGCCTATTGTTGGCATGTCATGAATTCCTTTAAATTGCAAGATTCAAGTGTCAGGAAAACAGCGATCAAAACATATTTTTCTTTTGTAAATATGATGTATAATATAATTCTTGTATCTATTATAAATAAACTTTATCAGTAAGCATTAAACAATTTTTATAGATGAAAATATATGTTTGTATACCTATTTCAGAATAGGAGTCGTTTGACTGATTACCATGAAATGTTAATTTTCACGAAAAAGATATTCCTTCTTGGATTTTGATGGCATAAATATTACTATGAGGTATAACTATGAACCAGGCTTAAGCTTGTTATGTACGAGTTCTATGGATGTCATGGTATGTCCAAGAGTAATATTGGATCAAGCACCAATGAGTTTTAATGGTAAGGAATCATACATAAGTATATACAAATTATTGCTAATTATTGCAAAAACCCGGCTTCGTTTGGATGAAATAAATAAAACAAAACAATTTATCATCTAATTTTTCTATAAATGCTGTGATTATCAAACATATATAGTTTCTTTTTAGTTTGTGACAACTATCAACAAAATTCTTCATCATCTTTCTGAGCGTAACGACAAACATTAAAATTACCGCTCGCCGTTAAAATGTCATATCATTTAATTTCATAGATTTAATATCGAAATATCTCGATTATACGAATTTTACTTAATAATTGATGTTGTCGACTAAAAATCATTGCGTTGTATAAGTTTCGATCAGGTCGTAGACGTGCACGAAACTATAAATATTATTATCAAAGAGCTGAGATGGCCCCGTGGTTAGAACGCGTGCATCTTAACCGATGATTGCGGGTTCAAACCCAGGCAAGCACCACTATATATATGTGCTTAATTTGTGGTTATAATTCATCACGTGCTCGGCGGTGAAGGAAAATATCGTGAGGAAACCTGCATGTGTCTATTTTCATCGAAATTCTGCCACATGTGCATTACACCAACCCGCATTGGAACAGCGTGGTGGAATGTGTTCCAAACCCTCTCCTTAATGGAAGAGGAGGCCTTATCTCAGCAGTGGGAAATTTACTTTACTTTTTTTACTTTACTTTTTATCAAAAAGATTTTCATTTAAAAAATCAAATTTTAAATATTCATAATATCTTTCATGTACAGTTAATTTATACCCAACAGTTATATAATTACGTATTATTAAAGAAAGATTATATACCTAAGTTAAACGCTGTCGCTTAAAGTTGCAAAGGCAAGAAGCTTATATTTTCAAACGACCCATTGTTTTTCCGTCTTATTGTTTTTGCGGTCTTTTCATTCAAAATGAAAATGTTGTTTTTATGCGATTGTTTTAAACCATTGTATAGAAAATGTTTCATTAGGTAAGTTCATTACGGCGTTCTCGCTGTAATAGAATAATATTAAGGAATTCATGAATTATTTTCTTTTTGTTTTCTATTCTACAGAATTGATTTTAATGAAATTTATCACAAAGATAGATTAAAGTCAGGAAAAGCAACATTACTATGTGTATGCACCCTTCTCAGTCGAGGGTAAAGCAGCGGGCGGAAATTAGCAATATATTAATATTTTCTATCCTTCGTTCTGCTTCAAGTTTGCTTCATGCCTTAAAAACATAACAGACGTACAGATAAATAGAGTTTCTTTCGCATTTATAACAATCTTAATTACTATATAATATAATATAAAACAAAGTCCCTTTCTAAGCAGTCAAAGCAAAGATCTTTAAAATTACGATACGGTATTTAATGCTTTTTTTTTAATAAATAGAGTGTTTCAAGAGGAAGGCTTTATTATACAATATGTAGAATAGTATAGTTAACAAACAATGAGAATTTTAGAAAATTAAATAAAAAGATTCAGTAGTATATTTAGTATAAGTATTGCACAGTATTACTATATATTACATAAGTATACGATAAGTGCTGTATAGTATTAGCGATTCATACAGACAATATATTGTATTGATAGATTACATATTGTATCTGTATTATAATTGAAGGTATTTTATGAGGGATGCCCTAAGCCCTAAGGGTTGTTTCTCATTACAGCAACCGCGGTAAGGCTGGGCTTTATTGCAGTAATGCATACGAGTATATAATGTGGCCACGCCTATAATCTGTCATGGAACCCGGTAGTGATATATGGAAGATGTAGCGTGGTTTTCATATAGTTTAAAATTATAGTCTTTAAAATTAGTAGTAGTCGATATAAGGTTTTGGATTCTGAGAAGTATAAATCTAGTAGTAAAATTATATGTATATGATTATGTTATTCTTTTTGGTAGAAGCTAAATTCTAAATTGTTGGTAGTTTTACATAAATTTTATTTTTAAGAATGAAAACAGGTTTTTTTTCTTTAAATTTATATTTAATTGATTAAATATATATTAATATTAATTTTTATTACAACGCATTAACAATAAAACGGCAATGGATTGAAAAATGCTTTGCAATTGCAAAAAAAAAGTTTGTTTTAAAGGGATTTAATGGTTTTCCCAAAATAAATATCGTATCATGACTGATAAGGTCTATTAACTGCATCAATATTAAAAATTATTTAGTTTTATTGCCAACAATAACAACAACAAAAAATGTCAGTAAAACAAAAATATACCATTTATAAATAAAAAATAAACAGAAGTGACGTCACAAATAGGATAGCCTCTAGCCAGCTCTCGCCGTGTAGTTTAACGCACTGTATAAACAATCTAAGTAGCGAATACTAAAATCTGACTCAACTGTGACCTTACGTTAAAGCAGTGGCATGTTTGAATTTCCCATTTTATAACCTAAACATATCGTTTGCATAAGTACTTGGAGAATTTATAACGCTCTTGAACAACTAAATGGAATGGAAAATTTGAATACAGTGCAAATTCTGCAGCTCGAATGCGTTAGCGCAGCGTTATTGAAATAATTCGAAGCAATTAATTCTGTTATCGTTTCCCACGATTCAATGGGTATTCAGCCATGGGTTCGAACTTTCTAATATGAAAATGGTAATGCACTCCTAAGTATCCGTTTAAGATCTTGGCTTATAATATCATGTGGTTTTGGTCCATATTCAGATAGTTCGCCGATATCGTCGTGTGGGTTAGCACACATGGATCTGAATAGAAGATAGCGAGTTCAATTCTACTCCTGAGTTTTCATCTGAATTTTTATTTGCTGCTTAAATTGTGAAAACATTGCGATGAAATCAACATTTGTCAGATACAACAACAACAGCCTGTTAATTTCTCACTGCTGGGCCAAAGTCTCCTACTACTAAGGAATACAAATGTGGCAGATTTCCATGAAATTAGATACATGCAGGTTTTTTTACGATGTTTTCCTTCAGCGCCGAGCACGAGATTAATTATAAACACAAATTAAGCACATGAATTTTCACATCGGTTAAGATGCACGTGTTCTAACCACTGGGCCATCTCGGCTCTCGATTTGTGGGATGAAATGGAGGAATGTGAGCCTGATAGCTGTGGCATCACAACCAACTGTTACTTTATAAAATAAGATAGAAGTTTGCATTTTTTTTAATTCTTTGATTGCATATTCCATTCTCTCTTTCTCGTAATGCAAAGGAAATCCGGTTTGATTGGTTAAGGCTATGTTTAGGACAGACGATTTTACATTATTTCCGATACAAGAAACGATGGGCATCAGGCTGCTAATTCAAATTTATTTTCAAGAAAACTTAAAAACTTTTTGAATTTTGAACGTTGGACTTTGGAATTTGCTATCGAATATACAAGCCACTAGACCGACAGATTAGTTCAAAAACTCAGCAAGTTCGCACATAAATTCACAAGCAAATAACGCTGTATAAAGTGAACGAAACCGTAATTAGTCCACAGTCACATTTTGATGATAAGATCTAGACGAACATTCCAGCAAAGTGGTCCAAAACTGATTACTTAATACTACGTAACCGTTAATTCTAATAAGCCTCAAGGCAGCCTATGGATTACATGAAAATAATATTTAAAACTGACAGGATAATTAAAGCAATATCTAATCCGAACGAAATGTGAACGAACGGACCTTATAATATCCACTTCAGAACCTTGTTGATACAAAACTAATACGCTGATCGAACAAAGGATATAATTATTGGGTATTTGACAGCTCCCATTGATGATTTATTTATCAGCTGATAGTTAGTCGTTAGATATTTCTTATCTGTTAAGGTATGTTTTAGTTCTAATTTGATTTGTTGTGAATAGTTCGATTTTCAAAAGTTTAAATTGTGACATATCGTACCGAGTTATTTTCTTGAGGTACTTTTGAGCAATTTAAAATTTTATTTTATTTATTTATTTATGGTCCACAAAACAGATTATAACTAAATACACATTTAATATATAAGTAAACATTATAGCAAGCTAAGTTATAACCCAACAACTATGTGAACACAGATTGTAGACGAAATATTTCACTTATAAAAATCAAATAACATCAGCACTTAAGAATATATTGTATACATTACAAAAAACAATAAATGAAATGAAAAAATTATACAGAAAAATATGAACAAGTTATGACAATGAAAAATAAAATGAAATTATGAAATGGTGAAATGAGGACCTAAATAGTGAATAAGAAAATAGATTTAAACACTATTATTACTTGTTAATTTCCGCGTCCTTTTCGAGAAAAATTTTGTTATATGCGCGACACATACATATAATAAAATAATATTTTATCAAATTAAATAATTTAAGTATCCTTAAAATTAAGTATATACATATAATAATATTAACTAAGACAGTAACTGTCAATTAGCTATGCTTCTATTGTGTGCCTGTATTTTTATGATTTATTTGTATATTTGACAATAGTCTTTTACGCGGCTTAGTAGAGTGAACTGACGAAAACTGTCATAGGTGACTTTCCCCTCTCTATCCATTACTCTCTATCTTCATTGTGTTGTACGTCTTAATGAAATAATATTGACAACTCACAACAATATCATTTTTAATTCCTTTTTAAATTAAGAACTTTTTTTGTATAAGTTTATTTAAAACATAATATCACACAGCTCTCGTTTTTAATTACAAATAGAAGTATGTAAAAAGAACGATCGCTGGAAATAAACTTACGATATATACTTTTATTACTTCGCTTGTGTTTTCAAACAAAGTTGCAACTGAATTAATTCATCCTCGTAACATCTTAACGCCTTAACTATCTGTTTTGACATCTACGATTCACATCCGATTCGCTACGCACGCAACCTCGCCGACCTTGACTTCAAGCTCTTCGACAAACTTGCATTTACCGCCACGTATTCAAATAGATACTTTAAATCAAGACATTAAAGTCTATTTTCAAGTATGTTTTGTAATTATGTGCAAAAGTATTTATTTCTTAAACAAACCTATCTTGATCTCTTTATTCGTTATGGCTGTAGGTAAACTGAGGTTTTATAAAGTGGTTTTTTAACTTGAAGCAATGATGCATTAGACCATAAATTGCTTTTAACGATGTTGATAGCAATAAATCGATGGGAACAAAATGTTTCATTGCTCGTAAATTTTGTTAATAAAGGCTTTCTACATCGAATAATTTCTCTTTGCTTGAGATATTTAATTGCTTTCTGATTTATTGCTGAAAAACAAAATATTTACACTGTGATGCATCAAATCGTTCTATTAATATGTAACTGCACATAATGACCTGTTTACACTTAAAAAGTAGTCTCTACTTTTGAGTCTAAATGATTTCTAATAATTTGATTGATTGATCACGTGATTCAGGAAAGGTTGCTGGTTCAAACCAGGACAAGCAACCAGGACACCGTTGATATTTTTACTCGCTTTGTATTTTATTTATCAAATGAAATTCTACTACAATCATATAATTAGCTTATATCCGCGCTTTGAAGCCGCGTGGTGGGATTAGCTTCTTCATAAAAGTGGCAGCGCTTTGCCCATCAGTGGGATGTTGAAATCTGTTGCCAAAACTATTAGGTTCTAGTACAATTATACCTTATTGAATGTACGGATACAGCTTCAGATGGAACGCGTCAGCAAGATGCGAGTTTATTCCCGCTGTTAAAGATATCTGGATTTTATGTACATAGACGCCAAAAAAACTTTCCACACATTGAATCCAAATTATGATATCTTATTATATATTTAAAACGTCCTATGTATTGAGATAATTCTATAATATACTAAAACCTCATTGAATTCATGCATCGACCATTTTTGAAAATGATTACAATTTTAAAGTAAAGTAAGGTGTATTAAAATTTATTTTGCAATACTTGGTTGTTTCTGGGATCCGTATTCATTTCTAACTACATATATCGACATGAGAAGAGAAATAAATACTACAATATCAATAACAAATCATTAATTAAACTTCTTCTTCCTCTCCTCTTTTTAAGCCAACTTATATCGATGATTATTATGATGTTATTGGTTACTACGGAACCTATTAATTTGTTATTTTGGCTCTAAGATGCTAAAGAAATACTCCTCCAAAGTCCATGCCAAAATACCTATCATAATGGTAAATAATTCATTAATTTCGTCTTTAAAATGTATTAGTCTGTATTCATGGACATTATATATACGTATAGCAAGTGAATGATAACACTTATATCGATTAAGGTCTGGTCTTGAGAAATGCAGCACTTAAGGCGTGTTTGGGTAATAAATAACACTTAACGTAACCTTTAGGATTAAATTATTTCGTCGGAGTCATTATGCTGTCTTTGACTCGTTTCTAAAAACAAGTTTAATCAGATCTTGTAACGTCTTACTTCTTTTGTTTCTCTTTTTTCGTTTTATTTGCTGTTGATAAGTTTTACATGTGTGGACATGTCTTTACGGCGTATTGTTATGTGTGTTAATATATTAAAATAGACAAACTTAAAAGGTACGTTACTTATAAGTTCTATTCATTTACTTTATCATTAAATGAAATCAAATTTTTAATCGAAATTGTTCGACTAGGAAATGGCTAATCTGATGGTAAGTATTGGCCATTGATCATAGAGAATGTCGTTGTAAAATATATTAAGTAACTTCTAAAACCTTATTGTGCCACCTATCTTGAGAACTAAGACCTCTATCACTCTTTAAGCCGGAACATAAGTAAATTATTATCATTATTTGAAAACAGAAGAGCTAACTATATGAGTTTCTTTCCGTTTCTTCTCGTTGGAAGTGCTTTCCGAAACTGTTTTATTTTAAATATTAACAATTCATAAAATGACTTATTGTAAACTTTACTTGCGTATGTTAAAATGTATGTACGAAAGTCTTACTAAAAAGTAATATTGTTTTGCAACTGTGAAAGATAACAGCAACGAAAAACTTATTCACATTAACTCACTTTAGTAGAAAAAACATATGTTTTGTCATAGCATGGCCACATTATAGAAAAAAGCAAATACAAAATCAAAAGCGATTACAAATTACCGGTAGTGTTGTTAAGAGTGAAAAATGTATTAATATAAATGCGAAAGTAACTTTATATATCTGTCTGTTAAATTAAAAAAAATTAAAACGCAAGCGAAGCCACAGATAAAAACTAGTACGTCGCACATACGTAAATAAATAAATAAATAAAATGGCAACACTTGAATTATGAACAAAAAGTCCCAACATTTCGCAAGGAATTTAAATATAGAAAACCTTTTCCTTGTAATAATTAGTTGCATGTTTTCACTTGTACGATCGGAGCGTACCGCACGTAATATCTGTAGACTGTAGTACAATATATAGGAATATTTTACCACCATACTCGATAATTACTTGATTCTTATCTCTGCTTCCATATTGTACGTGCAAGACTTACACAGAAATTGTTTTCGCAGAGAATTTAAATACAATAAAATAAGTTTTTATATATATTTTTTACGTTTGAATTCAGAAAAAAAATTGTTCAGTTCGCAGATTTTACTATAACTCTTTGATTGTATGTTTCGCGTTAAGAAGTATCTATATAGAAGAAATGGAGTGTTTTTTTCTTCTGAGTAATAGAATAATTCAAAGTTTTTTTTAAAGTTATATGATTGCAGTCATATTATATGTGATTATTTATTTTACTTTAAGACGCCAGTGTGCTGGAACCCTAACGAGCTGTACCTTACGCTTTACGAGCTCAGCTTATGAGTTCCTGGTTCGATACCTACTGATGAAAATTCGCCTCAAGATCTAAACTTGCTAGATTACAAATTTTATCATATAATGAAGATTGTAAGTTATTGTATAATATTTAACGGCACACTGAGATTTCTTTAGAATGTACTTCTTCAATATTTCTAATAGGTATACCTAATATGTTCCACGCTCTCATCAAACAATTACCTTCAAACAACAGTACTTGGTATTGTTGTGTTCCGGTTTAAAGGGTGAGTGAGCCAGTGTAACTACAGGCACAAGGGACATACCTTAGTTACCAAGGTAGATAGCGTTTTTTTATGATATAGATTGGCGGACGAGCATATGGGCCACCTAATGGTAAGGATTGAGTTTTCTTTTTAATTATATTTTGTCTGTATAGTTTTAATGTATTTATTTTTTTGCTATGTTATTTTTCATTGTATATTATTTAAGTCCTTTCTATAACTTTTCATAATACTATGATTTAAATCGATATCACGAATCGATTTAATTTATGTGTTGTATGTTTCAACTGTCTACATACTTTCCGTCTACATTTGTTTTCCTTGGTATTTATACACGACTTATTATTAATTTATTCCTTTATGACATTATAATGCTTTTTAAGTTTCATTACTTTTTGCGAATATTTTATCCGTTTTTTAAACGTATAATAAAGTGTTGAATATTTTTAACGATAAAATCGCTATTAATGTAAATAATAATCTAAACAATGTAATAAAGGCCTTCTAAAATTTGATAAAAATTAGTTTGTTCTAATTTTACCTTTTACATATTTGAAATATCCAACTTTATTAATGTTGTTATATTATGCACCTAAAATAATTGACGCAATATTAATTGCGTTAACGATATTTTTGAAACATTTGAGTCATACAAGGTAATATAATTATCATTAGATAGTATCAAACAAAGTCGCTTACCGCTGTCTGTCCCTATGTATGCTTGGGTCTTTAAAATTACGCAACGGATTTTGATGCGGTTTTTAATAATAGATAGAGTGATTCGAGAGGAAGGTTTAATACATGGACAATATACTAAATAATCACTGATGAATTTAGAAGTTTCTGACAGTTTACTTTACAGTATTTCTTTACTATATTAGTAAAGAAAAGAAAAGTAAAAGTTTGTAATGTGATGTCGTAAATAAACAAATTCTGTAGTATATTTAGTAGCAGTATTGCACCCGTGCGAAGCGGGGCGGGTCGTTAGTTAATGATATATTGTAAGTGGAAGCGACTCCACGGCGTCTATCGTATATAAGGGTGTGTCCCAACGGTACCGTGGCCTTTAGTTTTATTGACGGTGCCATGATTTTCAGTCTAATGGCCGCTTTCAGGCACACGCTACTGATATCCCAGGCTCGAGTTATAAGCCACTGATAAGATTGGAACGAACGTTGTAATTTCAAGCAATATAATGCTATCAATATGAATAGTTCTGAAGCATACGTGATCGGAATATGTACAGGTTTGTTATAAACTAACTAAACCTGCGTCTTTGCTCGTGAAATTTATAAAAAAATACCTATAATACACAAAACATCCCCCCAATTTTACCCCTTTTAAGGGGTAGATTTAATAATAATAGCCTATGTTCTTATGACTCAAAAACAGTGGAGATATATATGCCATTTTACTTCTAAATCCAGACAGGCAAATAGAGTTCCTTTTGGCGTTTATATTATTAGTATATATTGAAGTCATATCTAATATGTTGTCTTAGGTCTGGGTGTCTGTGGTACCGTCGTTACTTCTGATTTTCCATAACACAAGTGCTTTAGCTACTTACGTTGAAATCAGAGTAATGTATGTGCTGTTGTCTAATATTCATTTATTTATTTTATATTAATATATAAAAAGTATTATTTGAAAAATCCCATTCTCACAATCAAATCAATAGTACTTAATTGAACAAATTACATGGATTGAAATTAGGACGGGCTCTCGAATTATAAATTCTTGATATCGATTATTTTAATAACGAATGATCGATCGATCGATGTTTCACTTCCGAACGTCATATAACGGCCTTATTTTTTATCTGTGATCTATGGAAGATAAAACTAGATGATCTATTAAATAGCATACGTCAATCAGAAGAAAAGATCGCTCTTTGAAATTCGTGCAAGCGCCTCTTAGTTTTTATTATGTTTATATTTAATATTATATACAGCGCTATCAAGCCGCTTTATTTAGTAGTATACTTAGTACCGTTAATGGGCCTCACATTGTCATATCTTCTAGCATATATGTAAATCTATCTCGTATGAAAATCAGCGCGCCAGTGTGTATGAACCCTGAGTATTTACCGATATTCAAGCCCAGACGACAAGGCGATTCTAATTAGTGTGACCCTGTATCACACGGTGCTTCAGGAGCAAGGCACGGACAGGTGTCGGTCTTAATTGGTAGCCATGTACCTATCGGATGTATCTCTTAGATAACGACGAATAAGCCAAATAACCTAGTGGGTAAAATACGAGGACCTTACCTTGGGTCGTGGGCTTGAAATTTAACAAATATTGATTTGTTGTTATGCAAAAGTTTAATTACAATTGTTAAGATACGTTGAGCCAAGATGGCCCAGTGGCTAGAACGCGTGCATTTTAACCGATAATTTCGAGTTCGATGACAATTGAAAGATAATTGTCAGTTTATCTTCCATTCTATGATCAAAGTCAGATTAACTACTGAACTCCTATTGGTCATCGGCTTCCAAAGACCAATGATCATACAGCTCAAATTAAAAAAAAAAAATAGTAGCATCCGACATTAATCAAAGTTTTATAATCTGAAGATTATTGTAGAAGTTAATTTTATAGGTTATTGTTCGATTATATATAAATCTTATCATTTAAATGAAAGCCGTTAACTGTTTCCACAGTAAGAAACTTGATGGCTTAACATTAAGGAAATAGCTCTGTAGATACTCTGTATCAACTCACTTCGAGCCTCACTCGTGATATGATGAAAACCTACGATGATACGCTATAATGATTAGTATCGTTTAAATGATATATGTAATTATTATAATAACGTCGCATGTTACTTTCTGTAATTTTACAATAAAATTCTGTAGTGAGTTTCCAGTTTATTTATACCTATCATCATCATCATCATTATCATCATACTCTACAGGTCTAGTTAAGAAACTAAACTTATTAACTCGTGTGATAAATTAAATATTATTAGGCATAAAACAGAGTTACTTGAAACAAATTAAAAAAAAAGAAATTCAAATGAAAAAGTTTATATTTTTTATATTTATTTTTAAGTCAAGTCGATATTCTATATTTAAAAAAAAGTGTAATCTATTATCTTGGACTCCTGGATAATTGCCAGTATTTTCTAAAGTAAATTCCATGCTAGTTTAAGATCTTCCCGAATGTAGTAGTGTTCGAATAAGTCATTAGCAGGTTGTCGGTCGTTTTAATTGGGGCCATGTTTTCATATCGATTTTGTATCGATGTTACTATCGGAATCGGCGTCGTTCGAGATGCTCAGCCAATTTGCATTATTATAAATTGTAGCTTCCATGGCTCAGTGATTAGAGTACGTGAATTATAGCCGAAGATTACTAGTTCAAAATCGAATAAAAAGCTCAATCAAATAAAAGTTTTTATTTTATCTCGTGCAATAGAAACGACTCGTGAAGTTTCACCTGCTTAGGGGCAGTGCAGTTTTAAACATTTTCTACCAAAAAGAGGGGTAGTTTTAGCCCAGCTGTGGGATATTTAAAAAGCACTACGAAAATGCGATAAGGAGTTACTAATATACTTTATTTTTGTGATTACGTAATACTTTTTAGGAGTAAGATTTTAATTTTAGTTTATTCCAGCAACTATTTATTTTAATTATCTTCTAATTCAATTTTAAATTTTGTCTTTTTTACTACAAACATAATTAAAATGCATGTCATTTTCACCCATTAAGCATAAGATTAACGACGAAGCCAACCATTTAGCCAAATTTGCAATTTTATTGTGTAGTCTATATTCATTAACAATCGTTTTTATTTATTATAGAAAAACCAGGACCCGTTAAACATAAATAACATATTAACAGTAATATCGATACTGTAGGTTTGTGACATGCAATAAAATTTTATTATAATAATATCTATTATGCCTCGCGGCTTTTCGTGTCAAAATTATTATTTATGTTATTAAAAGATCTATAGGAGTTTTATTGGTTATTTTAAATTGTACGTAAACTTTGAGCATAACTTTGGTAAATTTAAATCAAATAAAGATGTTTTTATTGTATCTGGAAATATGTCCTTTAATAACTAAAAACCAAATTTGTAAATTTTGTATCAAACTAAAATAACTTTATTCAATATAGAAGTATTACACTTTCTTATTGATGGTCAATTGAAACCGGTTCGGAAAAGAAAATACCCTGACCTGAGAAGAACCGGCGAAAGAAACTCAGCGGGTTATTCTTTTTTTGTATTTTTTGAATATTGAAAATCATAGTTGGGTTGGTTTTGAAAGCTTAAAAAATCATTTTGGAATCACAGACGGACATTTTGATTATTTATATATATATTTTACTAATTTAATTATCTCTGTTATTGGAATTTTTTAACGAATTGCGATTTTAGCGTCAGATGGTGAACATTAGACGTATTCAACAAATGACAACATTTCCATTAATTTTAACGATGTTTATTCATATGTAAATTAAAAATTTATGTTGCAATAAAATATATAGTTTTATTGTTTATATATATTCTCATGTTTTTTAAATATTACAGTTGCTTAAAGCTATTTTTTTGCACTTATATGTCATAGGTATCTATTACTGGTATTGACTGGAGAATTGTCCACTTGATCGTAAGTGGTCACCACTGCACTTCTGTTACATATTTCATACTTGTACACGTAAGATCAATTTACCAATTAGATTAAATAGATATTATATTTAAATATCAGCTCGCTTTGCATACACACCGTCTTCACCGCGCGGCCATTTTTATACATTCTATTTTCCCGCGCTTTTGCGATATGTGTCACTCGATGACAGATGCATGATAACACAGATAAGGGGTTGTCCATTAATCACGTGATCTTTTTTTAGCATTTTTTGACCCCCCCTCCCCCATTGGTGATACGTAGTGAGGTTTAAGACCATCCCCCCTCCCCCTTCTCAACATCACGTGTATTTTTAGTACCTACAACGAATCTTAAAATTTTCTGAATATTATCTTAATTTAAATACAGGTATAAACTATAATCTTATTTTATTCTGAAATTAAGGACCATATTTGTTTAAAAATCGCGCATTGTACGAAAAAATAAATACACGAGATATCTTACTACACCCCCCCTTCCCCTTGTGTTATTTTCGCGATTTTTATCAAACCCCTCCCCCCCCTTTCAAGCCTCACGTGATTAATGGACAACCCCTAATATATATTTACACAAAATATAAATCTAATATTCATTAATATGTTATCATAGATCTGTGTACTCTACAATACCTATATACTCTCAATATAGAGAACGATATGTTATGTCTTGTGCCTGGAGTTACATTGGATCACTCACCCTTCAAACCGGAATACAACAATACTTATTCTTGGTTTAATAATGAACTAACAACATAACATATAACAGATTAATTAAGATAATAAGCCGGCTAAAGTTAAGGATATAACAAATACAATTATGTACCGTTTGTTAAATCACTAGCAATCATTTTTCGTTTGCATACATTTGATTTTTTTATATCAAACAAGCATGCTACTTAAATTGTTAAGCGCAATTTTTTGGGTACTTCAATTATTCGCCATTACTCTTGGGTGATTATTATCTCTTGGAATTTTAGATACTGTATTTTAGTATATTGACCATTCACATGATTAGTCGTGAAGAAATCGGATTGTGAGTTACAGTGGTAAGAGCTAGATAGCATTAAATTTATTGATATCAGTAAAAGTACTATAAGATTCAAATTAGAGGTGTAACATCAAATTTTGACATTAAATTCGACATAATATAATTAGTCAGATCTTGAATAATCTGTGGTATTTATTGGAAGTATTGTAGTTCTAAAATTAATGGTGAATGCACGATAGAAGAAATAAATCGTCTTCTTTGACCATGATATTCATATATACACCCTTCTTGAGCATAAAATAATTAATTTTTAATCGTTTTAAAAGTTCAAATATTTATATAAATTTTTGATTTAATCTGTGTTCATTCTAGAAATCTTTGTTACATTGTTAAAATAACTTTGTTGTAATCTAAAGATACAAAAAATGAATTTAGTGAACGTTTTCAGCCTTGACCAATAAAGGTAAATTACCAGGGCAGCATAAGTAGTTAGGAATCTTTAGAACGTTTCGGCCAATGCCCTCAAATCCGCAAGGGCAAGCTGCGAACTAAACAACGGACTAAACGAAGCGGATAGCAGTAGATAACGGTCAGATATGATAAACTGCCTATGATCGCCTAGTACCAAGGAATTGGGTCGGAACCGGACCTGCTACTACGGCGGTGTAATGCTTTCTTTACATTCGGCAAGTATTTGAACGAGCCGGCACGCACTTGCCTTTGTCGGAACTTGAAAGCGTAACGGAATATATTATTGGGTGATTATTTAATACTGAGACGTGTGAGGCAAATATTTGAATATAGAATTCCAAGTAGCCATTATTAGTCTTGATTGCTTATTCAATTATTTATATTACTGGTTGATCATTGATCGATTTGTACTCTCATTCCTCATATACGTTATTACTATACGCACAATACTTCGTGACGTATTCATATTTTGATGTATACCACAATTATTAAATACACAATGTTTGTTCGAGCCAAGATGGCCCATGGGTTAGAACCAGTGCATCTTAACTGACGATCGCGGGTTCAAACCCAGGCAAGCACCACTGATTGATTGTTCATGCGCTTAGTTTGCATTTATAATTCATCTCGTGCTCGGCAGTGTGGGAAAACATCGTGAGGAAATCTTCTTGTATCTAATTTCATGGAAATTCTGCCAGATGTGTATTCCACCAAGCCGCATTGGAACAGCGTGGTGGAATATGTTCCAAACCTTCTCCTCAAAGGGAGAGGAGGCCTTAGCTCAGCAGTGGTAAATTTACAGGCTGTTTTTGTTGTACAATGTTTGTTTAGTAGGTCGAGTTACTATCTTACTCAACACATACAAACGAAGCATTAATATCGAATGCGATTGTAATCGTCATAATAAATTGCGAAATTCTTATTGTTAGAAGAACTGTTGTTCCCATATTTTACGATATTATGGCGTATACAATTCCACCCTGGAATTTCTATGGGATAGCCAGGGCAGACGTGGAGATATAGCTTCAAGATAATGTTGCCTTAAATTTATAATGTAGTTGGAGTTGTTTATTGTTGTAGTTTTAGTTCGATGAATGAAAGAAATGTTCTAAGCGAAGTATTTTATTTCAATACTGTAACGGATATTTTTTCTTAATGTATACTAGCGCCGGCCCTGGTTTCGCTCGGCTACAAAGGTGATGCTTTATGTACTACAGAATTTGTTTATTTACGACATCACATTAGAAACTTCTAAAATGATCAGTGTTTCTTTTCTATATTGGCCATGTATTATATACAAAAACTTCCACTGGAAATACTCTATCTATTAAAAAAAACCGCATTAAAATCCGTTGCATAGTTTTAAAGATTTAAGCATACATAGGAATATAGGGACAGAGAAAGCGACTTTGTTTTATACTATGTAGTGATTAAATTGGTAAATGAGAACAGCTTAATATTATTAATCTTTACAGACCAATAAAACGTGAACAAATTAAAAAAAATATTATTATTAACCATTAGCATTGAAAAAGTAAACAGGGTTATCTTTACACATAGACTAATACAACTAACGCGATATCGTTATCAGTGTACATTGTTTGAAAACAAAGTGACATGTTCATGAATATTTTCATTCGAAGCTTGAGTGAATACTTTTTAATTATTTATCTACTTAGTGTGAAAATACCTTTATATACGACGTGGGAACTTTAGTGATTCTAAAGGCTTACACAAACAGAAGCCTTAACTTTATCATTAATGTTTATATTTTATCGATTTTAAATAAAATGTATTTACAAGGGATGTATACGGATTTAATAAAGTAAAATTCTTAAAGTGTAGTATTTTAATTTATTTTAAATATTATGCATGCATGCATATTATTGGATATTTATTACTGTTATTTATTTTTGTATGTGTTTAGGTTGTATAAGGCCGCCTTTTGTTTCAACATTAGTTTATTAGTTTGTATATTTTGTAATTGTTTGTGATTGTAATTGTGGTGTACAAAAAAGTGTTAAATAATAATAAATAATAAATGACAATTAAAATAGCATCTATTTAAAACAAATATAAAAATATAAGGAAAAGTATCAAAAACACTTAGTTCAATGTATCGTAAGACGATCCCAAAACACCTCATTTCAATTCCCTGAATGGAGTAATTTATCTCCAAGACCAAAAAAACACTCATTCACGTGACTTAATGCCCTATTGAATTAAAAGTATGAAACATTTAAACAACTGACAATATAAATTACTGGTAATATTATTAACGGTATTATAAGTACTGCATACAGTTTACGTAGTACGGAGGGTAATAACTCGAACTTGATTTGTTTAGCTTTGTTTTTTACATTTTTAATAATTTAGAATTACATTTACTTGGTGGTAGGGCTTTGTGCTAGCCCGTCTGGGTAGGTACTAACCACTCATCAGTTATTCTTCCGCAAAATAGCAATACTCAGTATTGTTGTATTCCGGTTTGAAGGGTGAGTGAGCCAGTGTAACTACAGGCACAAGGGAAATAACATCTTAGTTCCCAAGGTGGGTGGCACATTGACGATGTAAGGAATAGTTAATATTTCTTACAGCGTCATTGTCTATGGCCACTTACCATCAGGTGGTTCATATGCTCGTCCGTTAATAAAAAAAAAATGATAGTATGAGCGGATTTCACGTATGCAAAGAAGCAAGTAATTGTAAACAACATTGATTAAGAGTAAAAAAAAAAGGAATCTGAACAAGACCGTGAAAATGGTGAATAAAAATAAAGATTAGACGTAAAGACTTAATAATATTGTATTCAGATATGCATATTAATTTAAGATTAATGTGCAAAAAATAATTGTCTATCGTTTATTGACTTCAATGAGGAAATAATTTGTGAACAACTCAAAAACTTGATGATATTGTATTTTTAATGTCTTATTTAAAATGCAAATGTTTTTTTTTTTAGTAATAATGTTTTTATTGGTTTACGATATGATACGATATATTATATATATTACAGACCTTTATTAGGATACACTGTATCTTAGGGGCGATACTTCCTCATATTTGTTAAACTCATTAAATTATATTTTATGTTTAGAAAATTATTTAAAGTAAATAAATTAGAAGAAAAAGATAATAACAGTATGCCGATGTATTGAGGTAAGGAATTGTTTGATAATAAAGTCATTTGCCAATAAGGAATAAAAAAACAACACTAAACAAATCGCCTTACTTTACCCGCTTTCACATTTTCATTTCCGAAAAAAGAAAACACAAATAAATAATTAGATTATTACGAGGCGACCTGATTTTTACTTTTATTTTTGTTTTTACTTTTCAAAGCATCGGACAACTTTTTCTCAAACATTGGGCAGATTCTTATAAGCCATTGTTCGTTACTGTTTAAAAAAATATCATCGTATAATAGCAAGATAACAAAAGATAAACAAGAAATAAACGACTGACGACCTGCGTGGTCGAGTAGTGTGTACACCGGTTACGACACTCCGAGGTCCCGGGTTCGATTCCCGAGTCGATGTAGAAAAAAAGTTCATTAGCTTTCTATCTTGTCTTGGGTCTGGGTTTTTATGAACCGTCGTTACTTTTGATTTTCCATAACACAAGTGCTTTAGCTACTTACGTTGGGATCAGAGTAATGTGTGTGATATTGTCCAATATTTATTTATTTATTATAAAACTCAATTTAATATCCATCCAGTAGATATTAGATTGTTCCATAATTGAAAGCGCGAACAGCGACGCTCTCGCAGATTTATTTTTATTAAATCTAATACAGCTAACTTACTTTATGAAGCTCGTGATCGGAGTATACGGAACCTTATCTTATATTCGCGAGCTTCAATTTACAGCTGCAAATTTTTATATTTCCGCGTTATATTACGATAGAATAACTTTTAATTGTCATTTATGAAGACTGTTTACTTGTTTTTGGATTTTACTGCCAAGAAACAATACTTTGTATTGTTGAGTTGGTTTTGGTTTGCTAGGTGAGTAAGCCAGTTTAACAGGCACAAGAGTTGGTGGCGCATGGGAGATGTAAGGAATGATTATAATTTCTTACGGCGCTAATGTCTACGGGCGGTGATGGCCACTAACCATCCGTTAACCCATTGGTAGTCCACCAGTCGATACCCTAAAAAATAAATCTGTAATATAAGGCAGTATTAGTTTTGACTATATTTAGTATTCACTTGATGGTATGATTTGATAAAAGTAGGTCTTACGCATCTATATGTTATTCTATTGATAAACGGCAATCCTGACTATTGAACGAATGAATGAATGAATTAATAATACTTTATTACACACCACAAACAAAAAAAAAGAAAGCAACACAAAATTAATAAAATGCAAAAATAGAATATAAAAAAAGAAGTAGGATAAAAGTATTGTACAACTATTGTATTAATACATATATAATTGTATATAACTGACATGACTTTGTATTTTTAAACGTTGGAGAAGAATAACTACTAAGTTTCTTGTCAGTTTCACTCGGTAGAATCTGCATTCGGCACCGGGAATTTCACTTAATATAGTTGTTAAATGACAATGTACTAATGTGAGTATGTACTACTAGTTACCGCCCACGACGTGTATCGTGTTTGATTATTGCTCATCAGGTATAAAGCATAAAAACTAAGCCTATATCCTTGCGTGAAACCCAAGCTTGCTTTATACTAATTTTACTAAAATCAGTTCAGTCGCTAAAGAGCTTAACGAGCAGATATTAAAATATTACTAAAGCAAAACGTTGATTTTAATGAACATGACTACTCTATCTTTAACGTATTTCAATCTATCTTTCTATTACCTATCTATAGATTACTGAGATAAATTTATAGAGTTGCGTTAAAGCGGTTACAATATCAAGTTTTCCATTGAATATAAAAGACGATTTAAGAAAAGTAAATTTTGATTTTGCCCTTCTTCTTTGATGATTAATTAATTTAACAATAAAACAATTATAAATTGATAACACATTTGCATTTAATTCGTGTTTAATTATAAAACGGCCCATCTATTTGAGGAATGTATAATTTGCGGTACTTAATTTACACAAGTGATTTATTTTAAACGTTATTTATTAAGTACTAAAGTTCAAAATGGAATAAAATTTCAAATAGAAAGTCACCGTTCAACAAATCTTTCGTTGAGGTAGGTCTTATTATCAAATAGAATAAATTAGCAATAAATATACAAAGTTTAATCGCGTTACGGATTAGTTGTCTCGAAAAGGTATTAGGATCATTATTTTTATTTAAAAGGTCGAGCTGAAGCTACGGGATATTGATATTAATCAGAAGAATTTTGGAATTAAATGAATACTTTTAATCATTAAATTTAACATAAAAAATATAATCCACACTATCAGTACTAATATTATAATACTGTATGTCTGTCTAGCTTTCATGCCAAACTACTGGACCTATTTGAATGAAATTTGTTTCAAAAATAGTCTACAGCCTAAAGACAAAGGCATTTTTAGGAAGAGGTAAGACCTCGTTGTATGCCAATGATCAACGTAAAATTTTAAGTTAATTTGTAAATATGTATATTCCACGCGAGCACAGCCGCGGGTAACAGCTAGTCAATAAATATCTTTTATCCCAGGAACGAATTGTCAGTTTCTCATTGGCGTTCAGAGTCCTATTCTGTAAACCCATTTGAAATTGGGTCGGAATGGGTCGCATATTTACTGTCATTAGTAGAATTACCCCCAGTGTAGTTGCATTCTATTATTCTAACAGCAATAGCTTTACAGTAATGGCCTGTAAGTTTCCCACCGCTGGGCTAAGGCCTCTTCTGCGGACGCTGCTCCAATTTGGGTTGGTGGATTCACATATAGGAGAATTCAATGAAATAAGGCACACGCTTTACGATGTTTTCTTCACCGTGGAGAAATAAGATGAATTTATAAGCGCATGTGCTTAATGCATTTGGAAATTCATTGGCTTGCCTGGGTTTGAACCCGCAATCATCGGTTAAGATGTACGGGCCATTTGGGCAATTTCAGCTCTATTATTTATTGTATATACATTTAATAGAATATTTGTTAGTAAATGTATTTTAACCGCTTGATAATTGCGGATAGTTTTCTTGGTTCTCCATAGAATATACTTTCCGAGGTATTTACATTTAAATGATTATTTTATTATAAAATATTGATAGGGCTTTAGGCTACTGGTTATGTATACCCGACGTAATACTAAATACAATAATACATAGTATTGTTGCATTTCGGTTTGAAAGGTGAATGAACCTGTGTAATTACAGGCAAAAGGGTCAGAACAAGTTAATTCTCAAGGTTACGATGTAAGGGACAATTATACCCAATGCGCCAATATTTCTCACATCACCAATGTCTATTCAGTGCTGTACTGACCACCACGTGACCCGTTTGCACTTCCCCTTTTTTATATGATATATAATGATGAGATCGAATTAATTGTAGTCTATTTGTAGCACCATTAGATATTCTGTTAAATTTGCAACATGGATTCAAACAAATTGATATTGCTTCAAAAGTTGGTTAAGCTTAAATAGTTGGCTAGCTTAATTGGTAGCTTAATTCACCTGACCAACATGGGAACGCTATCTGAGTGGGTGTCAATTCAGTGAGGTTTAAATTATCAATTTCGTTCAAATCTCGCCCATAAATACTTCTTTGCCTGCAATCAAGGTATCTATTGTAGGAGTGTAATATCCGTTATACTTTTTTTTACTATTCAGATGGACCTTATAATCTAATGAAATTAAGCAACAGACATTATCTCATACATCGCATTCACGTGTTAATTGCGTTGAAATAAATTAACTTTTTTATTCACATCAACGTTGATATAAAATAAAAGCAATAAGAGCATAGTCGCACGCGCATTGCCCTATACTGAGTGACGTTTCAATTAAAAATAATTTATTTATAAAATCGAAGCCACCCGCGCTTCGACATCGATCTTTTGTTAGGCGGCACATCTCTAAGGGTCTCTTGCCTTTTGTGTGGATAGTGTTGTTACATATTTCTCTTTTGTTCGTGGTAATTATCGATGAATCGATCCCACGTACAAAGGGGAATGTGTTATTTTGAAAATCATTCAATTATTTTTTAATGAACCTTCTGTTAGTTTAGTTTTAATTTAAGTTTGAGTGTTATTACATACATTTTGATTATATCGATATCATACATAACATTTTTTTTAAATGAGAATTTTCTTTCAAGAAATTTTCTCTGCGGTTTTTTTTCGCACGCATGTAAAAACTCAGTGGGTTGACCTGTTTGGTTAAGATGTGTATCTTGTGTATTGTATCCACTTGGCTATTTAGGCTGCGATAATCTGAGTTATAAGAATAACTTGCGACTTTAACATTGCTCGAAGGCATACCATTCAGCAGCTAAGTAAATTTTAAGCAAATATTTTAAATTTCGAAATCAAATGTCATTCGTAAATGTTTTTGATTTTAAAGAACTCATGTTCTTCGCCACGGGTCAAGCTATATTCATAAGAATGTCATAAAAATTTGTTTAACGGTTTATCAGTAAATTAATGCCTTCACCGAAGCGATATTTCGTAACTTGACAATTGTAATTATACCAAATTAATACTAAAAAATATTTAACTGTCCAGTCGTTAGAAAGAGCGAGTATCAATCAACACGACTTTTTACAATTTTTCTTTTTTTTATGTTATAGGGCAAACGATTTTGGTGGCTTGTAGAAAAAAGAACACCTTATATTAAAGTCAAAACTATACCCAAACACACACGTATAATACTTCAACGATTCCTTTTAGATAATACTTTTACTATTTGTTTATATTGTTTTGTATAACAAAGTTTTGACCATTTATGTCTTCACGTCGGTTCATCACGTGACAATTTGCTTCAATTATTCAACTCAACATATTATATCGGTAATACTATTTGAAGTGAGAGTATCCAAATTGCGATTCAACGGGGAAATGTTGCTAGCATTCTTGCCACCATTCCACTCGGTCAAAATTTATACACCAACTATTTGGTTCATATTTGTATATATTTAAGCACTTAATGTTATTAATTCTTACGGTAATCAAGATATAGACATATTACGATACAGTTGTACTTGTTCAAAGTAAAACCCACGAGTTTCTCATGGCTACAATTATTCAATCGACCGCGCCATCTCAGCTCCGAACTTAATCAGCGATCCTCAGATCGTTACGATGGCAATTCTGACTAGATATATATCTATCATTGATATGTATGCATCTTAATTCACATTAACTTACCCCGCAGTAAACCGAAGGGCTGAGCCGATAATATCTTCTCGTCACATTGAAATATAGCCAGCAAGGCGTATAGTTAGAGATCCTAGATATCTAGGTCTCGCTTACTTATCTAGCCATCTAGATAACTTACCTATCTGGGTCATATCTTTAGTCTTGAGCTGTTTCTATGAGTTTATAATGAGAAGATTTAAATCACAAAATGTGTTTTAATTTTTGCTTTTTTCATTATTGGTCTCTAACCAAGATGGCCCAGTGGTTAGAACGCGTGCATCTTAACCGATGATAGTAGGTTCAAATCCAGGCAAGCACCATTGAATTTTCATGTGCCTAATTTGTGTTTATCGTTCATTTCGAGCTCGGCGATGAAGGAAAACATCGTGAGAAAGCTTGCATCTGAAATTTGAAATTGTGCCAGATGTCCACCAATCCGCATTGGAGGGGCGTGGTGTAATAAACTCCAGAACATTCTCCTTAAAGCGAGAAGAAACCTTAGCCCAGTAGTGGAACATTAACAGGCTGTTACTTTATTAATAGATGTTTTTCTAATACTAAATTTGCCGATTTTAAATAGGGATCAATATAGGTTACCCTAAATCGTCAATGCTCGATATGTTCCCTGGTTCTGTAACAAAGACGTAAAATAATTAGTATGAAATACAGAAAAAATAATGTACATATATAATTATATATTGTTTGGCTGTGTGTCATATTTCAACCATTCCCATACTTAATTGCCTAATTCTGTTCCGCAATATTGACAATGAATTAATTTTATGAATGCCAATTATTGAGCCCGGTCACGATGGCTATTCTCAATGAAGACTTAGTAAAACAGTTTGTGCGAAAACTCAGGTGCATTATTTACATCCTTTTCATCACCTGATGAAACGACGAATCGATGCGATACGAGAGTATGAGAATTAACAGCGTTTGAAACTTTCCGAAATACCAATACCAATCTACTAATGACCAAAACTTTACCCCTTAGCCCTTATTGGTTTATTCTTAATTTTGGAACTTATCGAGATGCTGCAGCTAGCCACGAGATCAATAAGGTAGTCTTCAAAGTGAAGTAACAAAGAATAATTATGTCCCTTGTTATATTTGAGTTCCCAAGGTTGATGGAACCTTGGAGATGAAAAAAATGGTTAATTATTTATCAACAAAACTATTTGCCCCTCCACCTACTGTGAGAATAATAATAATAAAATAAACAAGTACTGTTTGGTTTGTAAATCGACCAAAGGTCAATCAAGATCAACCATTGTCCACACGGACATAGATTTTGAATGTTCAAGCAAATAGTTTAATGGACGTTGTCCTTGTCGCTTGTCTATTTGTTTCCACAGACACGGAAGCCTCGGGGAATTTAAATCTCAAACAGTGATTACAGATCGGATAATGGAAATGGGGAATATTATTTTAATGAAGGACTGGTATTTATAGGACGTGCGAGGTTAAAATGGAGACGCGCAAGCGGTTTGATGATTGTACAAAATATTTTATTTCAAAACGCTATTTATGTTATATAAATTGCGCAGTTACAGTCAACGATTTAAGTAAAATTTGCAGGAACGTTAATTACTCAGAACAAAGATCTAAACCTAATCTGTGATTTAATATAATTCAGCAATAAAACCATTTTATTTATATATTACTCAGATATACATTTAACTGTTAATCGAATCGGTTTGCATTAAGACTCCTATGTAAGAGATGATTCCACGAAATATATGTCAAAAGTGACAGCTAAACAAAATGACGTCACAATGTTAGTTCTTGTAGCCGCCATCTTGGACCACACACCAATATGACGTGAACAGGACAGACACGCACACAGGTTAACAAGATGACAGTGACGATATGTCAATGTTGTCGGATTATAATGAACTGCACATCTTGGATTTACGTTACGAGGTTTATACTGTTACAGCCTTGTACAGAGCGACTGTTATGTCCAGAAATGGTCTGTGTCTACTTAAATCGCCCTATCTTAGTAACAACATAACGGTCACCATTGTTTTATTTGAGATTATCTGAACCCTAATGGCAGGTTTTAACCTTTTGAAGGGATATATAGGGTTTTGATTTAATTGTGTAAAGTAATCGCATCCATTTGTATGACATACGTATTATTTGACTGTTTATATAACGCATTAGTTTGTTGCTTGGAGATTTGTATTGTTAAATATTAAGTATTTTGTGGTCAAATTAGGCTCTTAAAGATTTTTTGCAAGTAAGTATGACGAGTTCAAAAAATGAAATGACAAATTATTTAGTAATAATTGTGCTTATAATAATAAAGATTTGTAGGCATATCATTTGTTTGTTAGAAGCTTGGTAGGGGGGAATCCAAAGTATCAGCGACCACTAACCTAACCATTTTTTGCTTACTGGCATCCAAAATGATGATGACGTAAATGATAATATAAAAAACTGGTAATTATTGTAGAACGAAAACTGTGTGCCCTGGTCAAGGAAGTGACGTCACCATTCAGATTCATGGCAGATTTATTTTAAATGTATTGTATGCACATATACATTTTATTAAGCGATTTTACTGTGCCATATGTAATTTATTTTGGGTATTTAATTTCATAATTTCATCTCGGGTATTTAATATAAAACGTTTAATTAATATTACGAGAAATACTCGAACTTAATTACTAACATATTGGCAATAATATTCTATTTCTAGGGTATGATAGAGATGTGATAATTAGAAAAAAAACAGTGATAGCTTTAGTTCTCAGAATGACTACTTAAATGCTGAACAATAAATCTAAAAATGAATCTTATGACGTATAAAATAAAGTAGAAAAAAAATTGTCAAACCAAGTGAGCTTATTACGTTTAGTCAACACTGTGCGCAGGCGCAACGAATCGTGCAAAAACGCAATGAGATCATCGTTTGAGTGTCATTTGAACGTGACGTGTTGATCTATGGTGTAGATCGTGATCCATGGTGTAGATAATGCGATGACAGACAACCTCGTGGCTCAATGAAAGGTTCTCATACTACGCATGGGTTATTTAATTCGCTGGCATTATTTGTCAAATGAAGTATCTACAATTTTCTTGCCTGGCTATTAAACTACTGCAAATTTATTTAGACAAAAAAAGTAATGAGTAGTTTTTTTTATAACGACTTCTTAAGTTGTGAGTGAATTGAGAAGAAATTTTCCTTGGTGGTAGGTCAATTAGGTAGGTGTAAGCCCTTTTGGGTAGATTTTATTAATATTACTTGGTATTAATATAATATATTTTGACAATACGTCATTGATTAAAAAAATGGTTTTATTTCGTTTGCATGATAAATAAAGATTGTATTGTGATTGAGTGTGAGTGAGTATATCAGATCTTATTTATTGAAACTAACAAAAACTCAATTTGTAATTTAATGTTCTTTGATTGTGTCATAATTTCGATTAATCAGAAAAAAAATAATAAAGAGTCACTAACTAAAGAAATACTTTTTAAAAATAAAGGTTCGGGACGTACGAAATAACTGGAACTGATAGTTACCTCCGATAAATAATTGTTATAATTGTGCGCAATCAGAAACTCGTTACAAACTATTTAATTAAATAATAATTTATTGATAGCAATAGAACACACTATTGATAATTAAAGTATCAAAGACTTCATTCGTTAGCGATGAATTACAAGCGTAGTTAATCTCGGATTACTTGGAAATTTCACAACTGGCTCAGAATATTTTTATCTATAAATAGATATGTATCTATGTGATCATAGATACTGAGATATATATTTTACTTTATGTATATTGGATGGAGATTCACTTAATCCATATTGCTGATATTTTACTTTTTTATTTTTATTTTTAAATTCATCTTATATAGTTATTAATCACAACCGAAAAAAATCGTTATTCTTTAAAATAAATATAATTTAAATAAAGAATCATTAGTAAGAGACTACCCGACACTCAGATTAACTGATTCGAATATAATCCCATAGTGTTATGAAAAGTGAATATGAAAAGTCCTAGAATTAATACAATCATTATACCGTTCTACATTACATAGTGACAATGTTCATAGTCCCTCAATAGTCAGATAATGTTGCTAGTGAAATTAAACTAGCTATAACGGATTTAAATCGCGTATAATAATTATTTTTAACATCCCAACGTTTCGAGCACTTTACAGCGTTCGTGGTCACGGGTAGACTCTACCCGGGTAGAGTAATAGCTAGTTTTATTTCAATGTGTAATCGCGAATATTTAAGACAACATAATTTTGCTAGTGTTCATGACGTTTTTGTTAAATCGTACTTGGCCCTTTTTTTCTTTTTTATTTTAAATCTTCATAGATAGCCGACTCCTGGGGAGGATGTCGAGTTATGTGAGATTGTACTCACCAAAAACCCTGCGATGGTCGCCATCAGTACGGAAACGGGGAGGCTGCGGGATCTCTTTCGCAGCACGTCCGCTGCCCCTCCCGAAATCATACGTGGGCTAACCTCATAATATTTATACTAACAAACGCTATCTATGGATCAGGTTGACGTTCCTCATATTCGTTAGTTTCGACATGGCGATAATATCTAATTCATGTTTTTATATAGATCTTGTCACAGCCACACTGGTTTCAAGGTGAGATACGACTTTGTATTGACAATCGAATAAAATAGAAAAAATAGGTAATATGATTAGGTTTTAGTTGTTTGGTTTTTGTTCGATAGTACAAATTTTTGGGTCGATATCAATAACAGAATTTTCGAGTTCAAGGCTATTTTAATACCAAGCTAGCTAGCAAGGGAGACGTTACTATCTCATAGACATAAAGTATTAATTTTATTTTAAAATATCATTGGCATATATATCTTATTGAAAAACACTATGCATGTATGAAAAGTAACATCAGCCACCCGATAGTAATAGATAGTAAGGCTACTATCAGCACTGCCTATATACATTATCAACTTTGGGGACTAAGATGTTATGTACGTTAAACACAACAATACCAAGTACTGCTATTTGGTGGTAAAATATATCGTAAGTAAATGGTACCAACTCAGACGGGCTTGCTCACAGAAAATAAGTTAATTCCTATAACAATATATTTTTTCTTAAAGCGAGACAGTAGTGAGATGTAAACAAGTCGTTAAACAAAAAAAAATTAATGTTGTAATTCGTAACAAATTATTATTTTTTTTAGTATTCGTTTTTTATGCGTTGATTGGACTGTTAAACCGGATGTTCGAATGCACGCCGGAATTTCTATTAACTGTATATTTATGTGGGAGATTCGAAAGCATTTAACTTAATTGTTTAAAAATCGCCCAAGTACAAGTTGATCTCACACACCGATGCTTTTGTTCGATATGGGAAAAAAATTATGAATAGTTTCCCTTTTGCAAATAAGTAAGTAGATGTCACACTGTTGGGCAAATTGACATCTTATGCTAATAATAAGATGAGATGAAGGGATTGCTCGATGACAGTTTTTTAAGGATTTGTGGATATAAGTGCTTCAGAAGTGGTTCTAACACATGCAACTCATTCACCATAATCATCATCCCAGCCAGATATCGACCCCTACTGGATAAAGGCCTCCCTGAAGAATCTCTACAACGATAGCTATTGCGCTAACCGCAACCCCTAACAAATCGTCAATATTCAGTCCATCTTGTTGAAAACAACTGATAACGTACATGAAAAACCACTGCCCATGAGATGTGCTGATTTGGTTGCGACTATTGGTTAGGATTCCCATTTCTGTCTTAATCATTTATCGTAAAAATATTGTTTCATTGGTGGGTTTTCATTCCATTTCCACTTATAAATAAATTAAAATAAACTCTATTCAAAAGAGTCTTAGCCTTGAAAATCATTAGAAACATTTCATTGTACTAAGTAGTTTCAAAGTTGAATTTCTAAGAACATAAACCAATTCGTGTTCACCTATCTCACAGCCTCATATAGACATAAAATACTAGATAGAGTCATTGACCTTAAGCACATGACAAACAGTGGTCGGTTGTGTCAGAGGAAACACACGATACCACGAGGATGCGGTTTTCTCTGTTATTCAAGCCGAAAGGTAGTTTCGCGGATAGGATATCATTAAGTCGGAAGTGCGATTGATATTTCGTCTAGACTAGTTATAAAATATATGTCTGTACTAGCTGACACCGCAAGTTTTTTTGCCATATAAATTATTGCTAGTCAAATAAGAAATAAGAACCTTATCATGACGATGCCTTATATGTATCCAAGGGGCCAACTAGCCCATTATATATGATTTAGATTGAATATAAAAAAAGAGTAACTATTGAGTTTCTTGCCGGTTCTTCTCGGTAGAATCTACTTTCCGAACCGGTGGTAGCTTCACTTACTTGTTAAATGATGATTCAAAGGTGCTCGTGAAAGCCTAATTGAATAAAGTTTTTTTTATTTTAATTGACAACCACAATGGCACCAACAGTCTGTAAATTTCCCACTACTGGGCTAAGACCTCCTCTCCCTTTGAGGAGAAGGCTTAGAACATGATTCACCACGCTGTTCCAATGCGAGTTGGTGGAATACACTTGTGGCCGGATTTCAATGAAATTAGACACATGCCGGTTTCCTTACGATGTTTTCCTTCACCGCCGAGCACAAGATGAATTATAAACACAAATTAAGCACTTGAATATTCAGTGGTGCTTGCCTGATTTTGAACCCGTAATCATCGGTTAAGATGCACGCATTCTAACCACTGAGCCATCTCGCCTCTGATTTAGATTTAGATTTGATATAATATCTTATATATATGTAAGGAAGATATACAATATACATGTTAAAAATCTGTCATAAGAGTAATACCTCTTAATGTAATATCAAATATAAACACCGGAAGTGACCTCACAACCAGTCCCAACTCCAGTAATTTAATTATCATACCTTCTAACAGTTCTGTGATAATGTTATATGACGTATACGTTAATGGTCTAGCAATATAAGCGATATAATACTTCTGAAGGTATAGTTCAAGGTAATTTCATTATAAGTAAATTAAATGCAATGTTTTTTTTACTATTTTTTGCATAAATACTAGCGGTTTTTTAAGCACAATAGTTCCGGTTATAGATGGTTTTTTTATGGTATAAGTTGGCGGACGAGCATATGGGCCACCTGATGGTAAGTGGTCACAATCGCCCATTGACAATGACGCTGTAAGAAATATTAACTAATCCTTACATCGTGAATGCGCCACCAACCTTGGGAACTAAGTTGTTATGGCTGCATTTAGTTAAACTGGCTCACTCACCCTTCAAACGGAACACAACAATACTGAGCACTGTTGTTTGGCGGTGGAATAAATAATCGTACAATTTTTAAAACCTGATTGTAGTTTTATAGCGCTACTATCATTACACCATATATTAGGTAGGTATATATGTATTACAAATACCAAGTAAACTAAGTAACTCTTGCCACCATTCCACGCGGTCGAGATTTATACATTTTAAATTCATAGTAAATAAAAAAGGTTGTCTGTATTTAAATTGAAATAAAAAAAAAACAATAATTGGAATATTGAATTTAGATAGAAATTGAAAGTTAGAGAAGCAACAATGAAAGTGAAATAAAAATGCAAGTTTAATCAAAATCGTGTCCCAAACGCACGTGACAGTAGAAAACGGAGTTATATGACTGAGTTAACTTCGAAACTTCTCAAACGTTTACAAAGATACGAAGAAAGTATTATTCAATTTAAATATTAATTGTATGCTTGATATTTTTGCCTATTTATATGGGTTTGGGCATAGAAATATAGTATATATACATTTCATCGTAAATAAATGAAACTTAATTAATAATTAGTTATATAATTGATAAAGAGTAATTAGTGAGTATCATTTAGGTTATTTTCTCTGGTATCTATAAAAAGGATTTTTTTTAAAGACAACTGAAAAGTGCTTTTATGAACAGAGATGAGAAGGCCCAGTGGTTAGCAGGCGTGCATCTTAACCGATGATCGCATGTTCAAACAAAGGCAAGCACCACTGAATATTCATGTGCTTAATTTGTATTTATACTTCATCTCGTTAAAAATACACATGTGTCTAATTTCATCGAAATTCTGCCACATTTGTATTCCATCAACCCGCATTGGAACAGCGTGTTGAAATGTGTTTCAAGCCTTCACCTCAAAGGGAGAAGAGACCTTAGCCTTAGTTGTTGTTTTATGAATCTGCTCTTTTTGTCATCGTAATGGACTCACGATATAAAAATATCAATATAAAATATCGGGAGTCCATTACAATGGAAAGAGGAAGAACAATACATAAATAAGTTTGACCTTGAATTTACATTATGTTCAAGCTTAACTAGTTAGGAGATGAGTACTAAACAGCAGAACAGATAAATGAGTTATCTAACTCAATAGCTATTAATACCTGTTGACTGCCAAGCAGGATATATTACATACATATGTAATTGTATTTAACTAACATGGCTGTATTTTTTAAAAGTTGAAAAAGAGTAACTACTGAGTTTCTTGCCGGTTCTTCTCGGTAGAATCTACTTTTCGAACCGGTGGTAGCTTCACTTAGTTGTAAAAGACGATTCAAAAGTTTAATTTGATTTCATTCGATTAGGTTTTTATATTGTTTCTCTTTTAATGATTTGATTTATAAATATTGCAATACTTAATTCAGCCATTGTTGAAATGCAAATATAGTAACAATGGTTTGATGAATGAGTTCAGTGTGAAAGTTGAGGGTCAAAGGTTCAAAAGAAACTCATTTTTGACTGACGTACAAACAACACTCATTATCCATACATTATTTGTATTTCGATTTTTTATTGTTATTGTATTTTGAAATTTAAAAGTAAAGTAACAGCTAGTGACTATACTATGTTTGTTAAGGTATTTGAGCTGAGATGGCCCAGTGATTAGAACGCGTGCAACTTAATCGATGATTTCGGGTTTAAACCCAGGCAAGCACCACTTATATATATATATATATATATATGTACTTAATTGGTGTTTATAATTCATCTCGTGCTCGGCGGTGAAGGAAAACATCGTGAGGAAACCTGCATGTTTCTAATTTTATCGAAACTCTACCACATGTGCATTCCACCAATCCGCATTGGAACAGCGTGGTGGAATATGTTCCAAACTCTCCCCTTAATGTAAGAGGAGGCCTTATCCCAGCAGTAGGAAATGTTCTCATATAAGATTTTTGATATATGTATAAAGACCTGAGATAATTCTAGTTCAAAAGGTGGGACAGCTAAACTATGTGCTGACGTTTGATTCGAAATTCAACTGCGGAAACCGCATTACTGGTTAACATCGCTGAATATATGGACGGGACGTTAGTACAAGGTTCAAGGGTTAATCAAAATATAGCGTGTTAACTTTGAATGATGTATATCCTTTGGAAACTCCAGTTAATGTTAGCTAACGGTGTGTAGATAGAACTCAGATTCGAAATCTCAATAACTCAGCAATTAATATATAACTTCAAGATGTGAAAGTAGCAAGTTCAATCCTGATTTTTAAGCTATTGACGTTCCTTTAAATATGCTGAAAATGTAGTGGGAGGTCAAGTAGGTATTTGCGAGCTCTTTTGAATCAATCATCATTCATTTCACAATAATAAATTTAAAGCTACCACCGGTCAAGAATGTAGATCCCATTGAGAAGAACTCGCAAGAACCTCAGTAGTTACTCTTTTCCGACAATCATTTACATAGATATTATTAACATGGTTGTAGGCTTTACGCAAAACTGTCTGGGTAGTTACCACCTACCCATCATATATCATATCACCAAACAGTAACACTATACAGTGTTACTGTTTGGTGATTACTGATTGGTTGTGTTTCAGTTTGATGGGAGAGTGTGCCAGTGAAATAGTACAGGTACATAATAATTTAGTTTCACATATCTTCAGACCCCGCTTAGCACGAGTGCTGATACAAAATGCAGTTAATTTTTTTTAATTATCAGTGTTTCTTCAATATATTGTCCATGTATTATATGTACTTAAGACTTTTCTCTCCAATCACTCTTCTATTTAAATAAGCACATCAAAATCCTTTGCCTAATTTTAAAGATCTAAGCATACATAGAGTCAGACAGCGGTAAGCGACTTTGCTTTATACTATGTATAACCAATAATGTAATAGGTATGCAGATGACACTACTGGCGTTTAATATATGGTGGTAGGGCTTTGTGCAAGCCCGTCTGGGTAGGTACCACCCACTCATCAGTTTTTCTATCGCCAAATAACAGTAGTCGGTATTGTTGTGTTCCGTTTGAAGGGTGAGTGAGCCAATGTAACTACAGGCACAAGAGACATAACATCTTAGTTCCCAAGGTTGGTGGCGCATTGGCGATGAAAGGAATAGTTAATATTTCTTACAGCTTCATTGTCTATGGGTGATGGTGACCACTTACCATCAGGTGGCCTATATGCTCGTCCGCGTATACCATAAAAAAATCACATTTCACTATTTACCTACATTACTTTCCTCAACTAATTAGGTTTTTTGCAAAGTAGCCATTAGGTAAACATTGCATTTGAGAGAGGAGTAATATAATGTGGTAAACAAGTCAGTGTACCCTCGTTAAACATATGTCGGTAATCAGCATCTTAATGAAGTACCTTCTTCGAAGATCTAAAAAATAACTCAGCTGAGTGAATGAAGACCTCAGAACAGTTATAGAAATGGCATTGAGTAAATTGATTACAATTATATTTATAGATAATGGAAAAAATATACATATTATTTAATGGATTACATCAAAATTGATACTTAAAATTTTAAATAAAGTTGAATATTTTATATTTATTTATATGTATGTTTTTATATTGGTAATAACAATGTTGTATGCATGTATATGGTAGTAACAATAAAAATTAAACTCATGACCAAGAGTTTAATTTTTATTATCCCTTTCCTCTGTGCTTGTTATCATATATGATTAAACATCTCATTAGTAAAAGCGGCATCGCCGTTCTCATCAGATGTATAGATATACTAAAGAAAGCGCGCCCCTCCACTTTGATTAATTGTCACTCATTGAGGAGGACGAGCGTCACTCAATGAATGCACCCTGCATTCAATGAGTGACGCTCGTCCTTAAAAGACGTTTTAATTTTCGTGGAACGACTAAGTTGTACAAATCACAAAATATACAATAGATTAAATTATTTGTTTTCTTAAAAAAATATTAATTTAATGGCAACGCGCCTTAACATATATAGTACAAAGAAATTAAATAATAATTTGTATCAATATATATTTCTTCAAAAATATAAGTGATATTTTACTCATTTAACTTAAATTTTTCGCATAGTTTCACTGATTATGGGTGATGTTAAATATAACCAAGGTATTTTCGAATTGAAAGAGTTAAAATAAACAAACTTCACATTTACATATTCCGTGCGATATGCAAATATATCTCTTATATTATGAACTACAAATAGCTCTTGATTTATATATCTCTATTTATAATACGACACTTTTACACTTTATTTATTATTTCAAAGATACGACAACATTAATGACCTTTAAAAGCCTTCTTGAATGAATGATTGAACGATTGAATTGAATGATTTAAGCTCTCGACCAATGACGACGCGTTAATTCAATGTCAAAGTTGTTTGTCTTTTTATCAATGTGGTCGGAATAAGTTTGTAACCTTAGAGAAAGGTCATCGTCATCATTTTTATATTAAAATGTTTTTGTTGACGCAACTCATGATTATTTCATTTAACACGTTATTTTAAAATCTGACTTCCTAGATCGCCTTCAAACAAACCATGAAATTTCCACTTTGTATAATATGCTAGATATTTTTTTAATATGTAATATGTATTAATAGAATTTACTTGATGGCTAGCTTTGGGTGACTCATCTGGTAGGTGGTAGAATGTAAAATTCCGGCTAATTTCTGGAACGGCTGGACCAATTTGGACGGGACTTTGACTGCTAGATAGCTGATGTAAGAAGGAGTATATAAGGCTATAATAACTTTAACACTCACAGCGAGTATTATATAACCATATACAACAGAAACAGAAATAATAGAGAGACAAAGATCGCTTGGAGGAAGCAATAACACTTTAACCTTATGTACCATTTTCAGTTCATTCTACTGTAAGCCGTGTAAAAGAATATCATTTCAAATATCCATCTGCGTATATATAAGATTTTTTCCATGCCACTTCTATATTCCTAGTCTATGCGAATTCAAATCAAGGCAACATTTTAGCGCCCTTAGTACGCATTAAAATATCTTAAACAGAATTAAGTGGATATAAGTGATGTAAAAAGCATTTTTACGCGGCTTCATACTTCATTATAAGGGATTTTGCACTATGTAACACGTTTTTAGGGTTCCCGAGAAAATGACGGGAATCCAAAATATTTGTATTCGTGTTTGTCGCTTGAGAAACAGATTGCGAGACTGGGGAGTTAAAGTTGCAAATTCATAATTACATTAGCGGCACTTATGTTAAGTGTTCACTAGATGTGTCCTACGATTCCATTCGCGTTAAATATATTTTTATAATTAATTAAATAAATGGATACGCTGTGAGTTATTTTTGACTTGGTTTATTAAAAAATGTGAGGCCAGTGTCATAAAATCATTGATAAATAAAGCATGTTACTTAACAAACGATTTAAGTATTTATTGATTTAAAGGCACGATACATAAAAGTGAGTACTTCTGACGTATTCTGTAATAAAAATACTGGATATAATTAACTATTGATTTTCTTTCCGGTTCTTCTCGGTAGAATATATTTATCGAATTGATGGTAACTTTATATTTGATTCGACTTTCTACCTTCTTGAATAAAGAATATTTCCATTTTTATTTTGATTCAAAAATAAAAATAATGTATATATCGAGTTTAAGGCTTACCAGTGTCTAGCCCATTAATTGAATTTCTTATATCCTTATACATATAATAATTATTCTTTAGTTATAATAACAATATAACATATAATTTATAGTTAATATTCATAAGATTTTCCTTATAGCATGTAAATAGTCTTAAAATGATTTAATTTATTAACAAATGACATAAAACAATTCAAACTGCGGCATTAGATAAGAATCTACGTAACCCGGTTCCATCCAGGATTTTTTTACAAAAGGTGTGTTTATACGGAACCAAAGTTATTGATTCAAAATTCAAATCGCGTCGCCTAAAATAGTATTTGACTATTCAAGAAAACATCAGTGGTGATTTTAGGAGTGTTACACTTCCTTACGTTGGAAGCACGTATGCTCTGATCCTGCAAATGAACGCGTAGATAGATTGATAATAGATGATATATGTAATAATATATAGTATCAAGACTATATGAAAACTCTATTTAATGGTTGATTTGGCGCTGTGTTGATTTCTCCCACACTTCTAGTCTTCGTTGAAGTTGATAACCGTGCTCGAAATCAGTGAGGACAATAACAATATTATCATAATTATAAGAAATTACAATAATTAATTGTAGTTACTTGCCATTTGTCAACAACCCAAAATCAATACATAGTTTTGTTGTTCACTTTGAGGGCTAAGTGAACCAGTACAAACACAAGGTATGATCTTAGTCTCCAAGCTTGACTGGACATTAGATATATGAGGAATGATTACAATATCTTAAGATACCAATGTCTATAGGAAATGGTGACTATTTACCATCAGGAGGTCCCTAAGCCCTACCTATTATATATATATATATATATATATATATATGGCTGGATACTCAAATCTCTAGAACAACGCCCGTTTTTTAACACTACAATTCGTTAACATTTCGGTGTTAATGTTATCTCATTTAAATTAACTTAATACACTTGAATGACTTTTAAACATGACTTGGCATAAAATATTAATCGTTATCGATATAACGGGATCCATTTGCATAAATTATATTTAATAATTTATACTGACGCTTAATTTACACTGCAAAAAATAGCAGCAGAACTGATTGATTCAGACGTCATAAAAACCGACATGTCTTCCTACTTCGTACTAAAATTGCCGACGCTAACCGGAGTTAACGTTATTCTTAGAAATATTTATTGAATTTAACAAAAATTACACACACACATGCATAAGTTATACACATATGTCTCAAAAAGAATAATATAGTTAGTAGCAGCAGTAAAACGAAGTCGCTTACTGCTGTCCTTTGTACGTTTAGATCTTTAAAACTATGCAACGGATTTTGATGAGGTTTTTTTTGAAGTTCCTAATGTGATGTCGTAAATAAACAAATTCTGCAGTATTTAGTATCAGTATTACACCCGTGCGAGCCGGGGCGGGTCTCTAGTTTACTAATATAATGAATACTATTTCTTATGCTTGCCGATGTTAGCTACGGAAGCCATCAGGGGAGCTATTGTGCCTTCTTAAAACGGAAAGAGTTTAGCCGTTACCTGTTTGGGACTCAGACTCAGGCTGTTAAGAACATTGATACGTACGTTTTCACTAAAAATATCACTAAACATACAGACTATATATATATACACAATTGTATTATGATATATCTATATTAATATTATAAATGTGAAAGTAACTCTGTATGTCTGTCGCTCTTTCACGACCAAACCGCAAATTTGAACTCCAAAGAAGGACAAAGGCTACTTTTTTGACACATGATACATGACTCCTGACACATGACAACTAACACTAGTAATATTATAAATGTAATATTATATTTTTGTCTGTCTGTTGATACTTCACCACAGAAGCGAAATTGTTGAAATTTGTTAGGAAGGATACAGCCTAGTTTTTATCCTTAACACCGAAGGCGAGTGAAGCCGCGGGCGTTTTGAGGTATCGCGATATAAAAAAAGCATTTGCAACATATCAATGGAAACAGACCTAGACTTACGCAAGACCAAACGGACGGACGGACAAATTGCACGCATTTTTCAACGTCGCTGACAGTGTTTGTGTTTCAACAATACGGTTTGTGACATACATTAGCTTTCTCGTGCCGACTCGGATGTCGTAAAGCGATACCGTGGAACAATGCGACCGCTAATTGATGGCTGATGGCTGATGCTTTAACGCGTTAAGCAGATTTGCGAACATCCGTAGAAAAACCTTAAAGCACAAATAAAGCGCTTGAAGGGCTTAAAGATATTACATATGCTTTTTATTTGTAGTATTGTGTAATTGTTTATTTCCATTTTGACATGTTTTTACGTTTTGTATGTATGTGTGTGTTTACTTTTAAGTATCACATGTGCTATGTTTTTTTTTTATATTGGTATTTGGTAAAGGGGTGCTATATAATGGATGACATTGTAAGGAGATAAATTACAGTAGTGATAGAGATGATTATATTGTTCTGATCTGTTTGGGCCAAACTGGCTGATTTCAAGGGAGATCAGAAAACTATGTAGGAAATATAGTATACAAATGTGTGTGAAGATACAGATAAATAATAATCCGAATGAAGTGTAAACATAGCAACTCTGAATGGCTCTGGGTTATAACTGAGAAATTTTTTGAAAGGAAAACTCCAATAACTTTTGTTCAATTCACGTTGGGGCTTAAACCCAAATCTTTTGAATCGATATCCTTACTATCCTCTATGCCAACGGAGTAGTCATCTATGAACATAAAATTAACCTAGCTAACCTCATACCAGGTTTGATCCTCTCATCATAAGATAGGTTTGATCGGGAAGTTTTCTAACTGTAATTGATATGTATATTTTGTTATGTATAACTTGAATATTAATACTATTAAAGGTTATTTATTTAATGTAATTGTTTTTTGTATTAAATATATATGTTGGGTTGTAACTTTTGAGGTAATTTATAATATACACGTATATATTTTTATTGTGTTTAATTTTATTTCATCATAATTTTCAAATACCTATTAATTTAACCTGTCATTGTTGGAATAAAAGTTCACATTTAAATAGCTTATTCATTAATCCTCATCTGTATTATTAAATCGAAACTGGTTATGACGAAATTAACATATTAACATTATCATAGCCTCGCAAGAAGGATAAAAAAATATATAAATAAATATATGTATATTGGAGATTAGTATAATTTAATTTTAAGTCTATATCACTATGTGGTGTAATAATTTGATCTGAAATAAATGATGAAATTGTTATTTTTAATTAATATAATTCGTGCATCGAACTTTAGTTTTTAAAATTAGGTTAGAGTTTTTAGAGATTTTTTTTATATATGGAACATATATTAAAATAACAGTTATGCCAATACGTGACTTGACATTGATCGCGAATTTAACGAAAATTTATATTTCGAATACATTCTCATTTCGATTAAAGACTATTTTTAACAAACTCATTACATTGTATATAACAAAGTCGCTTATTTGTCCCTATGTATGCACAGATCTTCAAAATTACGAAACGGATTTTGATGCGGGTTTTTTTAATAGATAGAGTGATTCGGGACGAAGGTTTTTATATATAATATATAGACAATATAGAAAAGGAACAAGAAAATATCTGTAGTATATTTAGTATCAGTGTTGCACCTGTGCGAAGCCGGGGCGGTTTGCTAGTATGTAATAAATTCGAATCAGCGAATTTAGGATCTATGCCTTCGATTCACGGAACTATAAATTATAAAGAATAGTTGAGAAAAAATCTTGAAACTAGTTTGTTGTTAGGAATATATAAGGCTTTGACATAACGCGCGTCGTACGGTTACAGTGGCCGGTAACATACCGGTTCGTCCGAGCACCGGCGCGGGCGCAATCATTGCGATCACTTTCACTAGCCGGTTGCTTTGTTTGTTTTATGCGTACAATCGCATAAAAAATTCCAAAAATTACTTTTAAAAAAATGTCACTGACTTTGATAGTCATTTAAATTTGTGATACATAGTTCAATGGATAACAGGTGGAGTTCTAACGATGCATGAATGAGTTTTTTTTTATAATAATATACTTTCACAAAATATCACCAACCATAAGTGGCTATAATCATTATAAATTAATATATTCAAATATAATACATTGATAAATAAAACAAACGGGGTGAGTTAAATAAAACCGTTTAATATGAAACGCTGTTTACGTAATTCTATTTTTGATTTTGTCAACCTTCGATAATTTTATCGTTTAATGATAAAATAAAATTAGTTTCAAAATTTTTCATGTTTGTCAAAGTATCAGTACCAAACCTTAAAAAGTCGAACATTTTAAGGTTTCTTATTCATACAAGGGTAAAGCCGGGAAAGTAGTAAAATAATAAGTCTGCTTGATAGCAATATATACAATATGTAACTCCAAATAAATTCAAATGTAAATAAACGGCACCCACGCTATAACTACCTCACGCTCACTGTTTGCTATTATTTGCTATATCGACTGAGTTATGCAAAGTGGCGCTTTACACGCCTCGAGCCTTATGAGAGAATTCCTTAAAAGGGGCAGTACATTCACGTGATAAATTTATTATAGTTAAATAAATAACAGTGGGGTTTTTTAATGTTTAATCAATTTAACTCAAATTCATTCATAATATTGAAATTGTTCTATAAATCAGGCTGAGTGTTTAAAATGACTGTGGAGTCTGATGCATATTTACTAGTTTACTTTTCTATTTAACCGGATATAATAGATTGTGATCGTCGCGTGGAATTGGAAACACACGTAAAAGGACTATAATTTTAATACATATAATCGTTAATAATTCAAGTAATAATACTTTATTATATTTTACAAATTTAGGGAGAATTAGTTAGTTAGGTGGCTTTGCGGTGAAGCGGTCACCAGCACTCATAAAATTTACAGTGTAAGAAATATCAATCACTCGTTCTAAATTCAAACATCGACGCCACAGACAATTAAAACCAAGTTTTGTCGATACACTAATTGAGGGTGGGTGGTATTGACAAGCTTGCACAGATTATTAATACGAAGTAAAATTACTTCTCAGTCTTGCTCTTCATGCTTCACTGGTTAGATATATATCTGTCTCTTTTGTTCATGCTAGCAGAAGATAGAACAAGTCGTGCAGTTGACAAGGACGTCAATATTATGCGTTGTATGAATTGGAGATACTGTTGTAAGTTCTGACTGTCCGCTTACAAAATAATATTCCTTCTTGACAAAGAATCAGCTATGAACGGGCTTATGTTATCTTAGTCAATACAACATTATATTTATTACTATAGTTCTCTTTTTACATAGTACAGGTTTGATGGCGGCCAAACCTGTGTATGTGTGTGTAGATCGCCAATGTGTCACCAACTTAAGTAATCAGGATGTGATGTTCCTTGTTACTGTATAACTAGCTCACTTATCCTTCAAACTGGAATACAGCACTGAGTATTGGTGTTTGGCGTCTCGCTAAAAAATCCCACTCAAATGAACACAAATAATACAATGAATTATTTGATTACAGCTAAAAGCTATTACGAGCGTGCGTGCGCAGATAAAATTAAAGTACATTTGGATCATTCCTCTCGTCCACTGACGTAAATCGAACGTAACGAGGCAATACAAACAAAGGCACAATCGTGTATCACAATGAGATATTGGGCTATCATTTTTGACTATGACATTTGGATACAAAAATGGCAACCGGTGATGAATTAACGGTTAATGAAGACCGTGGTCGAGTGGTGTGTACATTGGTTTTCATGGGTACGCCACTCCGAGATCCTGGATTCGATTCTCGGCTGAGTCGATGTAGATTATCTTTAGTTTTCTATATTGTCTTGGGTCTGGGTGTTTTTGGTACCGTCGTTACTTCTGATTTTCCATAACACAAGTGCTTCAGCTACTTACATTGGGATCAGAGTAATGTATGTGATGTTGTCTCATATTTATTTATTTTATTTTATTTAAATTAATTAATTAAATTAATTAATGAGACGTATAATTACTAGACACAGTGTATTTTTTTGAATTACAACGATTAATACGAATTTAATAATAGTCGGTTGTGTAGTTCATACTTTAAAACGTTACAAAGAAACAAATAAACGAAGTCATTCATAAATATAATAACTAAAATTATATTCCAGCTTAATGTAATATCACGATCACATTTTTTTTTTAATTTTAAATGAAGTATGAACATTTTAATGACTTTTTTCACTAACTGTACACATTGCCGGCTTCATGTATAGTACTTTCGATTTTCAAACTACGCAACTTGATACCATATCGCGTTATGAGAGCTGATTGCTTTTACAACAGACTTCGACTCATAATATATTATTAGCTTTGTATGTACGTACCACACAGACTTAAGTGTATCAGTGTGAGTAAATTTGTATTAGTGTGCTCTATACAGATATGAAACACACTTGCAAACGCTTTCCATGTGTGCGTCGTCCTTGCAGTTTTCGTTTGTATTTGGCGTTGTTTACAAATGTAAATTTGCATGTGTGTCTTTTTGCCTATTAAGAAATTCGACCTTTATAAGTTGACTTCGTTTAAATATATCTTTTTTTTTTAGTATTTCATATGAATTTTGGAACTTATTCGTTTTTTAAAATATCCAATAAGCCGTGTCTTCAGCGTGACATAAGACGGAAATATTGCTTTATTATTTCTGAGATACTATTTAATTTGACGGCATTATAAACAATGCTTTAATTGACAAATAGTCATAATACACAAATAGTTTTCTCAGTCGTCCACAGACAGATACGTCTCGCCTTTAAAGAAGTAGGTTTGGTATTTATTTAGGTACATCGACATCAAACATACTAAAAATTTACAACTATGTTATACTTAAAACAAATCCTTAGATCTGATAAGAGTGACCAGTATCGATATATATACCAATTGCTTAAAAACTTGTGTGCTATCTTTTTAATTAACTAAACAATTCAAACAAAGCTTAACATATATTGCAGTAGACTAATTGTTTAGTGGGCGGTATGCCCACTCTTAGCTTGGATTCGTGTAAGCCTATGTAGGTACCATCCACTTATCAGATTTTCTACCGCTAAATAGCAATACTTAATATTGCTCTATTCTGATTTGAATTGTCATTCATTGTGGCCAAGTACATGAGACTGAGACATGAGCTGAGTTGGCCCAGTGGTTAAAACGCATGCATCTTAATCGATGATTTCGGGTTCAAACCCGGGCAAGCACCAATATATTGTATATATTATATATTTGCTTAATTTGTGTTTATAATTCATCTCGTGCTCGACGGTGAAGGAAAATATCGCGAGGAAACCTGCATGTGTCTAATTTCATCGAAATTCTGCCACATGAGCCCGCATTGGAACAGAATGTGTTCCAAACCCTCTCCTTAATGGAAGAGGAAGCCTTAGCCCAGCAGTGGGTAATTTACAGGCTACTTTACTTTTTACATTACATTTACATGAGACATAGCATCTTAGTTTTCAAGATCAGTGAGGCATTAATGATTAGAGGATTGATCTTGAAGTGCCGATATCTGTCACCATTATTTACCATCAGGTCCAATTGCCAGATTACCTATCTTATTTATAAGATATACTGTATTTAATTATCTCAGTATCATAGCAATGTTGTTCGGATGCTGCAAATTAAATCGTTTTAAATTAATGTCCATATGGAGCTAGATAATTGCTCGAATCCTAGTTTGCATATAAAGTAACATATTTCTCGATCGAGAAATATGTCGTTTCTTACGGAAACGCGTTTTCAAGCAAAACTATTTAGTATAAGATCGTAGGCGACATTTAGGAATGTAATGTAAATAGCATATATTTTTTTTTTATAATTTAATTTAAAAACTCGTGTTAGGTTATTGGTATTTGATTGTTAACTAGCTGTTTTACGCGTGAACGTTGAATATATTTACAGATTGCCACATCAGTGTGTATTACTCTCCTTAAGATTGAATATTCAGAAATGCTTAACTACGTATCTACTCGTTTTAAGCCAGTAGTTTAGCAAAAAAATATCATGCTCCCATATTCAATAATGAAAATACAAACTGTCAATCCTTAATCCACCCTTATAGGTGTTGAATTTTCAAAATTAATTCCTTAGTCATTCTACTTAATAAAACAATACTACTCACTAAGTTTCATGGCCATAACTTGATTAGTTTACACTCAGTGATAAAGAATTAGTCAGACAGGGCATGTTATTTTATAAGCATAGATTTAATAAATTTCCAATTGCCTTGGGAAAGCCGAGGGCAGAGTGGTGTCGAGGAAGCTAGTCAAGGATTTATCGGTGAAAGCATTTCAGTACAGACGCAACCTTCAAAGAAACACACGAAGAGAAAAATTAAGGAGTTAAATATCAATAACAAAATTTTTAATTTTTTTTTCTCTGTACTGATAACATATTGAATTGTTTTCTTTTATTAACGTATTAAAAAAATAATTGAAAAATTAAACCTAGCAAATTAAAAAGTCTGTGTTTCTTTAAATAACATAATTTAAAGCAGTGCTTTTAATTCTAATTGGTTTATACGTTGCCAATATATATAGCCACTGTAAGCGTGGCTTACTCAAAATGACAGTATACACACCGATACGACTTTCGACCCTATTGTGAGTTGACTGTACTTCAGATACTTTCACACGAGCGTCATCAACTGTACCAAGATTGAACTCACATGAATGACATAGAAACGCATACTGGTTACTTTAGCGTAATAATAAGTTATTAAAATCAATAAAATATTAGTTACAATTACTAAAATCGGTTATTTATTAATCGAATATGTATGTTATAGTTTAAAGTCGAATGATGTTATAGTGTATGTTCGTTAATCAAAATCAAAATATACTTTATTCAAGCAGGCTTTAACAAGCACTTTTGAATTGTCATTTAACAGCGATATTATGTGAAGGTACCACCGGTTCGGAAAGTAGATTCTACCGAGAAGAACCGGCAATAAACTCAATGATTTGTTATTCGCTACATTACAAAAATTTATATGTTTTTTTTTTCATTTTATAGTCTAGTAGTCAAAATCAACCCGAAGCATCACTTAAAAGTGGAAAATTTATAAATTAGTTTGTTTTCATTGGTTTCTTTTTTTATTATTACTTTTTTTTCCAATGACACTTAAGATTCGCTGAACTAATGACAAATCAAGATAAATAATACGTAATCGATTCACAAATAGAGGCCATAATGATACTCAGTATATACATACGCACTTCACGTCTCATTTTTTACAAATACATTACCTTAGTACCAAATTGAAATAAATTATGTAAGCATTAAGTTAACTACTTAGAAAAGTTTATTTAGTATGCGTGTGTGTTACTTATTATGATTATTCAAATGTTTGTAAATTTGAAATATTTTCCACAATTTTTTATTGACTTTGTTAAAGTATTTAAGGCTAAATTTGCACGATGGTTATAAATAAGCACGTGATTTATAAGTAAAGGTTATGGGTTCACATCAATGCTGAGCTTTCGTTTCATGCTCTGCGGTTAAGGAAAAGTCGTGAGTAAGCCTGCATGTTTCGGAAGAAATTCTTAGACCATGTACATACCTCAACCTGCAAAAGCACAGTTGTGGTAATCCTCTCTTTAATAGCAGAGCTTTTGCCCAAAAGTGTATATTTAACAGGCTATTAATATCATAACCACACTATATTCATATAATACCAGTAACTTGCCTCGATTTTGCATGGGTACAAAAAATATATATAAATATCTATTTTTACCCTTGATAATGTAACATATTATCAGCGACTCTTTAATTACATCACTAGCATCACTAGTTTCCGAGATTGCCTCTACAAACAAACAAATTTTACCTACTTGAGCTAGGTAACTATAGTAAATATTCAATATTTGAGTAGGATGTCTAGAGTTATATAAACTGGAAGTTTGTTGGTGTCACTCTTATCTAAATAAGGCTTGGAGGTCCCGCCAACACACAAGAAGCTTGACATGTATACATCCAACACGAGTATTATATAGTATTAGTATATAAATCGTTTGCTTTCATCGCTTAGTAGAAGATAAATTGTAGAGCATAGACGAGACGAATAATGTCTTGCATAATATATTGCAAAAAATATTGCAAAATTTAAACATCCGGCTTGAAATAAAGTAATTTCAAGCTATTTTTGAACATCCTACATCTAATTTCAATGAAGCCTTGCCATGTGGGGCATCGATTGAATCAGCGTGGTGAAATAAGCTCCAAACTCCAAAGCAACAATCTTATTAATAGGCGCCCTAAGCCCAGCGGACTGTTAGTAATATAAAAAATATATACAAATTTTCTCAATGAAATGGGACCAAACAGATAATCTGGACCAAGCATACAATACCGTTACCACCTATCCTTTCCCAAATGATTGATAAATGTAATAAAAGTATATATCACAATCCAATTTGTACTTATCCTTTTCGAAGTCGGTTTGAAACATAAAATACAAAATTTTATTTAATTTTTCTGTCATTATATTACTGAGAACAGTTACAATATTATCATTACGCTGTATTTAAAATTACAAACAGTTATTTTCGATCGACATAATTATGTCAACAGCTGACATTTATTTTAATGTAAGCAAACTAATATTCGTTCGTATACCGCTAATACAATTGATTAAATTTAATTTAGGTCATTGTCTGTATAATTTAGACAACAATCACAATCGAACTACTTTCAGTTATTTTCTGCTGAAATCAAAACAAGTCGATCTCGCTGGTCTACTTTAGGTGATCGGTACTTAGCTGTACTTGCATAATTCGTTAAATTAAAAGCTTAACATGTTGTAGCTACTCCATTATTTCTTTATTATCTATTATACATATATCATCGTTATAAAAAAAAGAGTTAATAAGTTCTCATTTTGAATGTCTGTGTATAATGTTTTTTGTATTTTTAAACATAACTCTATATAGGATTTTAATTGTTTTATTTTAGCAAGAGATTGTGTTTTGTTTTTATTTTCTTTTTATATTTTGTGAAATTGTCCCATTTAAATTTCATAAAGATCTGATATTCAGTTTATAAAAAAAACAACGGGACTCTTTAATAAATGGAACCGATGAAAACGCATCTGCTGCGACATTATTGCTACAATTAAATCCGCATATTTTTTCGGCAAACATATTTTTTTCTTTAATGCGAACATAGTGTGTTTGCTTAGATATTTAACGTAAAATTTTAATTTATTTGCGGTCAAGTTTAACCAAAGTTATTTCAGACGATCAAATTACACAACCTTTTGAACAAAGCCTCAGGCTCCAGTACCACTGCCCCCGGTATATCTACGCAGGCATACTATAAGTTGTCTATCTGCTAAGAAAATATTTTAATAGGAAATATTTAATACAATGAATTCAAAATTAACTATTTCCCTTAGCTTAAGAGATGTATCTAATGGTGCTATTCGGTGGGTGTTACTCGTAATAACAAACGATAAATTCAGTATAATAAGGCAGTTGGTATTGACAGTGTTAGGAAGATCTAACTCTCATCGCCTCACGATGTGACCCGTACGGTCCTCGAGCGTGGGCGACTCGTCTTAATAGATGAGTTTAAAGGAATTCGTCGATTTTTTCTAAATTATTTGCTTTAAAATCGAAATTCGGAATTACAAAATCGATATCAAAATATTCTCGATTAAAATATGCTCATGATAACACTTTTGTACTGATTCAAAACAAAAAAAGTAATTCGTCTATTTTTCAATATTTTCTTTTTGCTTTAAAATATCGATTCATATTATGTCAATTTAATTTATATGCAAATTTCTGCCTGGAAATCAAACACCTGCTATCTTGAGGCTTTTTGTGCATTGATTTGTTGTGACAAGGGATGGTCGTAAAGTGTAGGCATAAAAAGTAGCCTATATTCTTCCTTGGAGTTTAGGCTTGTGCGTACCGAATTTTATCAAATGCAGTTCAGTGGTTTAACCGTGAAACCGCAGCAGACTGATAGACAGACTATCGCACGTATAATATAAGTATAGATAAGGCAAGAATTTATAGTACATTTGTATAAAAATGTTGGTTTTCAAGCAGGATTTAAAGCTATCTATGCACTGAAATGAGTCCTAAATAATTTTTAAATTTCTTAATTTAATATATGATTTTTCATTGACGATTCCACGTTTTGGGTTGGCAACTGATTCAAAAGTAATATTGTATCTTTTTTATATTATAAATTGCTCGATCATTGCATTTAATTCGTATATAATTGAATATTAAGAATTATAATTGTAAATTTACTTACGGTAACTCGTATAATTACTCCAATAATGATAAAAATACCTGAAACCAAAAGTAACACAATCAAAACCATATTAAGTAACATATATAAATATTTTGCAGTAATTTTTAACAATAAAATGCGAATTTCATTGACATCGCTGTTAAGGGTTGCCAGTTTACATTATGAAATTAAAAATTTAAAAATGATTATTTTATTTTTAATTCCAATTAACTGTTTACATATTTTTTTTTAAATCCATTAATTTAGTACATATTCAAAGTCAAAAATCTTTAGTCACTTGCTTATTAATAGTCAAATATCAACAACTAGTTCGGACCTGAGAAGAACAGGCGTAAGAATCTCCGCGGTTTCTTTAATGTTAATTTTCTTAAATATTTAATTTATATATTATTTCTAGTAATTTCGTTTTTATTGCCGCCAATATTATTCAAATTGAGTTATTGTTCCTTGGATACATTATACCTATTTATTTTAAAACCCTACTGCGACATACTGTTCTCCATTTCTGAGAAGAGCCTTAGAGCTTATTCCGCCACGCTAAAAGCATAACAAATATTTGGATTGTTATTTTCTTATCCCTTTTAGTAAAGTAAAGTTTCAATCTAGTCAAACCAACAAGTTATAATTTTTTTTTTAATTAGTATGGCGAATGAATGTTTCTTCTCCGCTTTAATGGAATGTGATTTAAGAAATAAGACCAAAATAGCCACTTCATATGACTCAGATATATTATATGTATATTTTTAGAACAACAACAAAACTTGAGCTAAATGCCATTTATACACGTTTGTTTTTTAACATAATGAGAAGTCATGTGATTGAATATTTATATACATAATACTCATATATTTATAGTTCTTTAACAACAACGACAACATGGCTCTTCGGTTGAATATATTTGAATGAAGCATTCTCTATGCTTTGATGTTTTACCAACTCTAGCTCTAGCAAGCTTTCATGTAAGGTTTCTCTGTGGCCAAAATTATTATACTCTTTATTCAAGTAGGTTTTTACAAGAACATTTGAATCGTTATTTAACAAAATTGTTTCAACCGTTTACTTACTAGCAGTTCCAAATGCAGATTCTATAGAGAAAATCGGCAAAAACTCAGCAGTTATTCCTATTCTATCAAATGATAAAGTAAGTTATTTTATATACATCACTCTACGATTCATTGTTGTATGTATACTATTGTGTTGAATAATACCTAATTTATTAATATGTTACTAACAAATCATCTGAATATATGAATCGGCAAAGATAAAACAATCTGCTAAATTTCCATTACTAATAGATAAATCACATAGTCCATTTTGTTTATATGAATAGATAAGTTGGCAACCCTGCCTGCCCACGCGTTTCGAATCATTGGCCAATTATTAAATGACACGAATGCGCTTGACCATGAGTGAGTGAATACATCGCCTAGGATCATATAGTTAATTGTTTAACTTTATTTACGTGATAGCGCTAAATATACTACATAATAAACTAAACTTACTAATTATAATAATAGAAAGCAACCAATACGGAAAACTCAAACTCAAATTCCTTTATTCAATATCAGAAGCACTTACTTATCGATAGTCAAATTAAACACTACCACCGGTTTGGAAAAGGAAACACCCTGACCTGAGAAGTACCTGCGAAAGAAACCCACCGGTTCTTTATTTTTTGTCAAAGTAATCAAATACATATATTCAATATGAATAGAAATAGCCAGGATCGTTTCATTCCCAAGGTGTGCTATCAATCATAAACTCACTATTTGTTTAGTAACCTTTCACACGTTCGTTCCTTAACATTTTTTTTTATAATTTGGCAAAAGAAGCATCTACATGTACATTCGAAGTAAAGGCCTTTTTAAGTAATTACTATCGGTACATTTTTTTCAAAGTCAGAGGCGATATCTTGTCTTTTAATAAATACGTCAAATTATGAATGAATCCATTTTTGCACTCAATGCTGACTTAAGTGTCATTATGACTAGAATTAGCTCTGTGATTAAATTAAGCTCTATCGTCTGTATTGACTAATGTAATTAAATAAGTTTTAAATATGTTCTGGCTGAGCTGAGATGGCCCAGTGGTTAGAACGCATGCATTAACGCACTTAACCGATGATTTCGGGTTCAAACCCAGGCAAGCACCTTTATATATGTGCTTAATTTGTGTTTATAATTCATCTCGTGCTCTGCGGTGAAGGAAAACATTAGGAAACCTACATGTGTCTAATTTCATCGAAATTCTGCCACATTTTTTTTTATGGTATAAGTTGGCGGACGAGCAGATGGGCCACCTGATGGAATGTGGTCACCATTACCCATAGACAATGACACTGTAAGAAATATTAACTATTCCTTACATCGTCTATGTGCCACCAACCTTGGGAACTAAGATGTTATGTCCCTTGTGCCTGTAGTTACACTGGCTCACTCACCCTTCAAACCGGAACACAACAATACTGAGTAATGTTATTTGGCGGTAGAATAACTGATGAGTGGGTGGTACCTACCCAGACGGGCTTGCACATAGCCCTACCACCAAGTAAACCACATATGCATTCCACCAACCAGCATTGGAATAGCGTGATGGAAATTGTTCCAAACCCTGTCCTTAATGGGAGAGCAGGTCTTCTTACAGGCTGTTACTATCACTGTTAAATATATTCTACCGTAATTTGTTAACGCGTGAATATTAATTTGACAAATGCTATTATTATAAAGTTTATTTCAAAGGTGCGACGACAAATTACAGTTCTTTGTAACCTGTCAGTTTTAAATTAGTTTATAGTAATGGCGACTGTTATATATTGTAGTTGTTAAAATGTTAATACACTCGTAGTATTAATGCAATTGTAATTCTGCCTGTCTGTTGTGTCGTTTGAAACATTAGAAATTAAGACAAATCTTAAATCAACTTTTATGAGATGGGACTTAGTTTTTAATTAACTTTATGACTAATTTCCGTTTTAAATATATTCCAAAATATATTTGGCTAGTTGTTTTCCGCGGGTTTGCATTTTAGGGATTGATCGTCAGGCTTAAAATAGCCTATGTCATTTGGAGTTCAAGCTTCATATAATGTGTTTCTGCTTCTCCTTTCCTACACAAATCTACGCTTGCTCACGATATCACCGCGTAATTGTGACATATATCCTATCGAATATATTTGGCAACTCTCGCCAAAACATGGAACTCTCTTCCAGCAGACGTGTACTCCTCTTATAACCTGGGTGCCTTCAAACGAGGCGTCTTGCAGGCCGGTATGGCGAAGACGATTGGTGCACATTCTTGCTGACTGTACCTACTGGTTGCCTTCGCGTTTGGAGTTTCGTTCTACTTACCATCAAGTGGATTCGAGACTACCCGTACAGTATAAACATGAAGTTATGTATGTATGTATGTATGTATGTACGTATGTATGTATGTATGTATGTATGTATGTATGTATGTATGTATGTATGTATGTATGTATGTATGTATGTATGTATGTATGTATGTATGTATGTATGTATGTATGAATGTATGTATGAATGTATGTATGACTAAATTCGTTTCAGTGGTTTTTCCAACAGACAGACAGTTAGACATTCTTGTGCATATATAATATTTGTATTGATTATATATAGATTAAATGGCAAAACAGAAGCATTAATTATAATAACAATTTTATTGATAACACTAGTGCGATTCTGTAAGAATTCACTTCGCTTTATCGTGAAATATTGACAGTCAGTTAATAATTATAGTCAAAGTCGCTTACCACGTGACATTTCACGCTAGTGATCTATGGTGAGTTTCGAATATGTGCTTACAGAATACTCTACAAAGTAAAACCACTAATGACGGTCATTATATAGTATACATTGTGCCACCTAATGGTAAGTGGTTACCACTGTCCACTGCCTATAGATATTAAAACTGGAATACAATAATACAAAGTACTGCTTGGTGGTAAAGTTAGGTGGTACCTGCCAAGTAAGGCTTGTGCTACTTTTAAGTAACAAAAAAAAAAGTTGTGTTTATATGGTAGGTATTCTAAGTATTTGTTAAATATTTATCGACTATTTGCAATAGATAGTCATTGAATAATGACCTCTACTACCTACACAATAGGATTCATAAATCAATGAATGGCAACTCATGAATGAACACACGTCATACACCATACACGGCGAAGGCTGTGTATATGTGTCGAGGTTGGGCGCAGCTTAGCATATAAATGTTTGTTATAAATTCGATTGTTCTTTGTTCGTATGTATAGGTTTTTAGAACTAAAAAGAGGTTTTATATGTAGAAACAATGTGATTATACACACATAGAAAATATATCGATATCGTTTTATATGTGTGATATATAAGTGTGTATATTGTTTTGCACATGTGTGAGTAGGAAATGGATATTTTTTATTGGAATTCAAAGGTTTTACAACGTGATATACAATGTTTCCGTGAATGTAAGTCCTTATATAGGAAAATATTAATCGTGTTTCCACTTATAGGCAATAGATATCGTGATTTTATATCGCATATTTTTATGTTATGAAGTTATCGGTGTTTATTTAAAAATAGCTAGTATATCCTACATACAAACACACATACAAGCAAAAAAAACAAAAACGTACGGATGTATTATTATTACTATATTATTTTTTAAATAACTAACTGCCGCACAATATTTTGCCTAAAACTATACAGTCTGATATAATGCAACTTGTGTTGAAGGAATTCCTTATGGAATGTTTGCACATAAATACACAATACACATACAAACTTACACAGAAAACGGACCGTTTTCTTAAAAAAATGACAAATATTATGCGTCATAATAGAAAAGTCGCCGATTTTATATCGATTTCAAAGAACGCGTGCACCAGTTTCAATGAGAAGGTAATAATTTAGTTTCTTAGGACGCGGCTAATTGAAAGCAAGTGCCGTTCAAGGAAGGTTCCGTTTTTACAGGCTATCATTACAACTAACTGTGAACGAATTAACGATTGTATTGAAGGGTCACCGTTATTCACGCTTTGCACGTTCCTTTATTTTATTAGTTATTATTATCTTTGTGGAGCATTCGATTATTTGAATTGTTTTTTTTTTTTATAATTTATACTTGTACTAAATTCTTGTACGTGATATGTATCGTTATATTATGATCAAATTAGTGTATTGTTATTATTACTCCTAATACAAATTAATTCAATGAAATGTTGTAATCTAGAGAAATATAAATATTAATGTTAATTTTTGTTTAGATGGTTAATGCTTTTATATTTATTTTCTAATTATTAATTAATAATATTTCTTGATTAATTAATAGTTTAGTGGAATTGTTATATGTATTTGTTTTCACTTAAAAATATTTTATAAAATATGTGTATTGTAATGTTATAAGTGCATGCCGAGACTATCTGTAATTAGTAGAACATTTTCCTTGATTCAAGTTGTTATATTGTACGTATACAATGTGTTATTGTATCTACTGTTGGTTGTCCTAAGTAAATAAATAAATAAATTAGCTGTCGTCAGCGGCTCTGATCGCGTTTTAGTGGTTGACCTGTTGACTTCCAAGCAGGATATATTAATTTAAGTAATTGTATTTAACTAACATGACTTTGTATTTTTTAAATGTTAAAAAAGAGTAACTACTGAGTTTCTTGCCGGTTCTTCTCGGTAGAATCTACTTTCCGAACCGGTAGTAGCTTCACTTAATTAATTTAAATTGGTTTAATGGCTTGTGAAATATATTAATGTATATGTTTTATTATAAAAAGAAATAAATAAATAAATAAAAATAATTGTAAAATGACGATTCAAAAGTTCTTATAAAGGCCTACTTGAGTAAAGTTTATTTTGATTTGATTTGATTATCATATGTAAGGCAAAAATATACACACAGCAGCAATGTCTTTGATGGCGGTCGTAACTAATAATCAGGCTCATTTTCTAATTCATTGGGTTCAGATAAAGAAACTGAATAAAACTATATCATGAACAGAACCAATCCAATGGAACAGCGTTGTGCAATATGTTCCAAAACTTTCTCCTTAAAGGTAGGGCCTTAGTCTAGCAGTGGGTAATTTACAGGCTGTTGTTGTTTTGCATAAACAGAAATCGATAAGATGGCATCTCTATGACACACAATAGTTGTTCTTTTCCGACGACGTAGGAGAATTGATTCATAGTGATTGGTGATTCATTGGAGAACTATGTTGAATCAAATATCCCATTAAATTTGAGTGACTGCTGAAAGAGGCGTATTTGTTTTGATATTTTGTAACGATATTACAATTCTTTGCATGTGGATTTTCTTATAGCGCACTAGAAACATAAAACTTCATTCAGATTGTGTCGTATTATATAAGGCTTGTAAATGTATATACTTAATCTTATTGATATTATTACTCATAAAACTAAAATTAACATTATGCTTACACAAACATGAGCTGAGATGGCCCAGCGATTAGAAGGCGTGCATCTTAACCGATGATTTCGGGTTCAAACCCAGGTAAGAACTACTCTATATATATGTGGTTAATTTGTGTATATAATTAATCTCATGCACGGCGATGAAGGAGATCGTGAGGAAACCTGCATGTGTCTAATTTCATCGATATTCTGCCGCATGTGCATTCCATCATTCATTCCATCCCGCATTGGAACAGCGTGGTGGAATATGTTCCAAACCCTCTTCTCAATGGGAAAGGAGGCCCCAGTCCAGCAATAGGAAATTTATAGGCTGTTAATTTACACAAACATATAATAATTGTAAAATATGTAAATAAGCTATTCGACAAAGTTCTAACGTCAATAACAATTATACCATCATAAAATGTGAAACAAACAGACAAGCTGAAATAATTAAAACTTGTCTTAAAGATAATAAAATATTAAATATAACCGTTATTATAATCCTTATATTTCCTGTTCTATTACATAGCTATCGATTTTAAAATCGATTTTATGTAAAAATATTCAAAGTCACGTAAAACTATTATATATTAATAGTACAAATAGCAAACGGACAATGAGCACGTCTTTAAGCGGATCTGTTAAGGTTGTGTAACTCAGTTTATTTGGAATGCAATGCAAATAAGAACGTTTACTCTGTACGGTACTTTCTCTAAAAGCCTAATTTCTCTTTTTACTGTAACATGCACTTTTGTTTGTTTTTTTTTTGATTGATTGATTTTGTTTTACAATTTCAGAATATAAACCTATAAGTTTGAATGATCAAATATTTTTGTTATAATCATTCAATAATTATAAAAATTACAACAATCTATACATATAATAAAATTGGATTGTCTGTTTGTAATATTAAAAAAGCCCTTTTTAGTCAATGCACATGTATGTACACGATACGTTTACCGAAATAAAATTTTTTACAATTTTTTCTGCCTGTTTGTTTCTGCTAATCTCCGGAACGGCTGGACCAATTTTGACGGTTCCACTGGCAGATAACTGATATAATAAGGAGTAACTTAGACTACAATTAAATTTATTTCTTGTTAAATTCAAACGTAGAAGGTCGCGAGCACAGCTAGTTTACAATAAAAATACAACCCTTATCCAATTAAGTACCTTAAATACATTGTGCATTTAATATAGATCAATATGGGTGTTACAGCATCTAAATTATATATGAACATTTTCGAAGATTTTACAGATCTAAAAAGCAAATATAATGGCTTGTATTGTCTTATTACAAAAAAGCTGAAAACGTTGAAAGACATTCTGTATGTATATTTAGTATCACTATTGCACCCGTGCAAAGCCGGGGCGGGTTGCTAGTTACGTTATATAAGTTATTGGTTCTCAATTATTTAATGTAAGCAAGTGACATTCGATCATTTCCGATTCTCAAGGCGAGTCGGCAGCTCCCACGTAAATCGGTAAATGACAAAAATGTAGTCCACAGTATGCGAAGGTTGTGTTATAAAGAATTTAAAGAAAATTTAAAGTTTTTTTTTATTACAAAGGCAAGAGAGGCTTTATTTTCATATGCATTTGTGTTTTTAGTTCATCCTCATGTGCTATAAGTTTTCTTCCAGAACTGTCTCAAGTTATGCGAAGGGACTTAGGCCAGTGGCGGATTTACAAATCTGCCGCTAGTAGGCTAGTAGGCTATTCAATTTTTGCCGCCCCTACAATTTTTTTGCAGCATTATGATTTGTGTTTTATCGTCCTCATTACATCGGTTTTTTCCCGTTATTAGTATGATTATAAACAAGGTGATATTTCTGTCAATTACTAGATTATTTTTCTAACCCGCTATGTAGTGACGAGTATACGGATTACGGACGTAATTTGTATACATATAAGTATAAGATTTTTTTTTAATTTCTGTAAGATAATAACAAATTCCCCTCTAAATCTGCCGCCCTAGGCTCCAGCCTAATTAGCCTATTTGTAAACCCGCCACTGAGTCTTAGGTACACATGAATTTTGCGCCCTATTGCTAGCTAGATATTTATTAAAATTAAAAAATAAGATTAAAATTTAATACAGATATAACTAGTTTCATAGAAATATTTTATATATATAGTTTACTAGGTACTAATTTTGAAGTCGGTTTAATCTTTTATACATTATTATAGAAGACGGATTAATCGGATATTATAAAATGAATACATAATCATGAGCAATACTTGCTTACGTGTATTATGTACAGCTCAATTAAACTCTTAAGACGCACCATTTACGGCGTCAAGGTACTATGCCGAATAAGCAATGCACATGAATAATAAGGCGAAACGCTGGGTCAATCTTGAATGACCTTGACTCATTATATTATACACGGTTATTTAAATATATATGTATAAATAAGCTATTGGATCTATAATGTATTAACCAACCACGCGATCGTATAAATTAAGGACTGTCAAATTGTCTAGCAACTAATGTCTGTATAATTACTATGAAGTCTTCGTAGTTATAATAATTGTCTCTTCATGTAACATTATATTTCATAGATACGGAATTCAGAACATCTATGCTAATGTTATATATGCAAAAGTAACTCTGTCAATTTATATGTTTCGCTTTCGAGGCTATACTGAAATGAATTAAATGAAATTTTGTACCAAGTAAGGTTGATGCTTAAGAAAGGACAACTATAATTTTCTTATCAAACGACACTGGTAATATCCGGGCTTAATCTTACTTAAAACTGTATTTACAGGTGTTACTTATGGTTCACACAATGCTACGTCTTATTCTCTCGAATGTCAAATCAAATATACTAAAAAGAGAGAATACATTTTTGACTAAACAACCGCTTAAAAGAAAGTCCTTAGTGAGTAAGTTATAAATTTTAAAGTAACTTATGTATGTTATAAAGCTGTAAGATAATATTAAAATAGCATATGAGTCATAATCTACTTGAACTGTCCGAGAGTCGAGTGCCACGTGTTACGACATTTCGAACAACAGGTATATGACGTCACGGTTGCCTGCGACGACTTGAGAAATCGGTGACGTCACTTCCATACAGGATCTTTGAAATGTCCTGCTGATCTTATAATACAACGAGATTAATGTCTTTATATTTATGTTTATGAAATTGTAAGTTAAAAAATTTAATAATTTTTAGAAACTAAAATACATAGTTCATAAATGTTACTGGCACAAATAAAGGTCAAAACGAAAAATAAATAAATAAACGTTATGACCTTCTTAAATCGAATGAATTTTTACATACATTTCCGATTACTATAACCAAGAATTTATAGAGATTCGTAAGTTTTCGTAAGTAATAAAGTTATAGGAAAGACCTTAACTTTAATTGCAAATAAGCAAACATTGGTTACTAACAGCTCCGCCTGTACAATAAGGACCATATAGCGTTTAGTGTTATTTCTCTCCTACATAAGAATAAATAAATTTAAGAATGGGCCTGGGTATCATTTTTGGTCCAACGTTTAATAAGTTGTCACACCTGCACTATAAATAAGTAATTGTAAACACTTCTTCTTTTTTTGTGGCTTTTATTGTGCCAAAAAGGGACAGATTATTTCGCCAATGTCACGTGCGATGTAAACACTTCAATTCAATTCTTAGTTTATTGGTTTTTAGTTGTGCCGGCAGGGCACAGATTATTTCGCCAATGTCACGTAGGATGGAGAAGACACGAATGAGATTGATCGGTACTGTTGAAACACTAAATACAATTGAATTTTAAAGCCAAAATAGTAGTATTAATTTCCTGTAAACACTTCTATATTGAATAAATATTTTTGACTTTGACTTTGACATTAGTGTATTGTCAGTGGTGACCACTTAGCATCAAATAGCCCATTCGACCATCAGCCTACCGATGCCATAAAATTACGAAAACACAAGCATTCTCTCATAATTCGACAAAAAGTTTATTCTTGTAGAAAGTGGAAGTGTCTTTGTGGAAAGGTAAACAATGCAAATTTCTGACTCCAGAGTTGCTAATGAGAATCCCTTGAAATTCCAATAGCCTTTCACTGGCCTGATCAGGCCTTTGAAAAATGACCTTGAGCTAAAACCTACGATCGGATAATTTCTCCCACATATTTTTTACATATATCATTCAACGAACAAAGAAACTATTTTTAAATGAATCATCGTAATTAATTTAATGACGTCATATTTCGGATGTTATATGTACAGTACGACATATGGTAGCTTCACTTAATTGTAAAATGACGATTCAATCGTGCTTATAAAAGCTTACTTGAATAAAGTTTATTTTGATTTTGACACAACTTAGATGTAGCATCGGAAAATTCAATAAAACCGATTACTGCCGATTTATACAACCAATAGAAACAGCTCCATATCGCGCCATTCGACGCTATTCGTTGCTATAGATTCTCGCGTCAGATCAACCAGACGTGCAAATCAACGTGTCAAATTGACGAAAATAATAGATCATATGATATTACAAGTTATTATGTTTGTGTAAAGATCACATTTACATAAGAAGTAAATATTGATGATTTGGGATAGCATACTTAATTCGGACAAGACCGGTTTTACGAATTTTGCCGATGCTACATCTAAGTTGTGTCGTACTATGTACATATATTAATGTTCTTTTTACAATTTAATCATAATATATGCATTGTTTATCTGTGTGTATAATCAAAATCAGATACAAAACCAGTTCACATTCGACACTAGACATTGTACACAATGTGTCAAGTACTATTAATCATAAGTCAAAACATAATGGACCATTTGCGGCGCTTTGTTTGCAATGTGCCTGCGCACGTTGTAACGAGCAGAAGATATTCGCACACGAATATACAATGTAAATAAGAACATGTTACAAATTAAATTCCTTCCTCACGTTCGTATATGTTTGTTTATTTAATCTTAGCTATTAGTGTGTGGATTTTTATATATTTTTTTTCAAGAATAGATATATAGATTCGTGAGCATTTTTGGTACATAATTTGTTCCAATTAACCAATTCTCACTCTTCATTTCATTCATCACTCTATCTATTAAAAAAACCGCATCAAATTCCGTTGCGTAGTTTTAAAGATTTGGCAACGTGCTGTCGGGCACGGAGGGCCTACGTCCGCTGTCGAAGACGCAACGGCCTCGACACGGATTTGGAGGGACAGTTGCTGGACGCCTATCGCCAGCTGAAAAAAGAGCTGCAACTGGCGATACGCAAGGCCAAGGAGAAGGCCAGGGAGGAACTTCTGGCGGGCCTCAATCGAGACCCGTGGGGCGCTCGTACCGCGGTGTACGCGGGAAGTTCCGCACCCAAGGCGCCCCCGTCATCGAGACGATGCCACCGGAACTCCTCCTTCGCCTGGTTGGGGAACTCTTCCCCCATCCAGGCGAGCACGTCCCTCCGCAGATGGCGCCCCGCTCCGTGATCGAAGACCCAGTGGTTTCACCACTGATTACGGAGCGGGAGATGGAGATGGCCCTCGGTCGCTTGAGGGCCAGGAAGACGGCGCCGGGTCCGGACGGGGTTCCAGGGCGTATTCTGTGCGACGCCCTGGAATACCTAGGTGCAAGGCTTCGGGAGCTATTCGACGAGTGTCTGTGCAGCGGGCAGTTTCCGAAGCCTTGGAAAGAAGGGAAGTTGGTCCTGTTGCCGAAGGAAGGTCGGCCGTTGGATTCCCCTTCGGCATACAGGCCAATTGTGCTGCTGAACGAGACGGGAAAACGGAGGAAGGAGGTCGGTCCGGGTCTCTCGGAGGCGCAGTACGGATTCAGGGCGGGCCGATCGACAGTCGACGCCCTGAATGCCCTGAAGACTCGGACGACGGAAGCGGTGGCCCGGGGGCAGGTCGTCCTGGCTGTGTCGCTTGACGTGGCGAACGCCTTCAACAGTCTCCCTTTCGAGACGATACGGGAGGCACTCCGATACCATGGGGTGCCGACCTATCTGAGGAGACTGCTGGAGGCGTACCTCCAGGACAGGGAGATCCTCTGGGCGGGGGTCGATGGGAGGATCGTCCGGCATCGAGTGGGCTGCGGCGTTCCACAGGGGTCGGTCCTCGGCCCAATTCTATGGAACGTCGGTTTCGACTGGCTCCTGCAGGCTCCCATCCTTCCCGGGATGGGGGTGTTGTGTTATGCTGACGACACTCTCGTCACGGCGATTGGACGGGACTTCCGGGAGGCGGCTCGCCTTGCCGAAGTCGGAACGGCTCTCACCGTGGACCGCATGGGAATGCTGGGCTTGAGGGTCTCCATATCCAAAACGGAGGCCCTCCTCTTTCACGGTCCACGAAAAGGACCCCCACGAGGGGCGAGTATCACCGTCCAGGGGACGGTTATCAAGGTGCAGGCCCAGATGAAGTATCTGGGCCTGATCCTGGACGGACGATGGAGCTTCGGGCAGCATTTTGTTCATCTCGGCCCAAGGCTCATCAACGCCGCTGCCGCTCTTGGTCGCCTCCTTCCGAATGTGGGAGGGCCGGGGTCGCTATGCCGGCGTCTTTATTCCGGCGTAGTGAGGTCGATGGCGCTGTACGGTGCCCCGATCTGGATAGACGCCCTCACCGCTAAAAATCGGGCTCTGCTGCGAAAGCCGCAGAGGGTCATAGCGGTGAGAGGCATCCGAGGTTACCGTACGGTGTCGTGGACTGCGGCGACACTTCTCGCGGGCGATCCGCCCTGGGAGCTCCAGGCGGAGGTGCTCGCGGAAGTGTACCGGTTCCGGGTCGAGGCGAGGGACCGCGGCGACCGTCCAGGGTCGGCGGAGATCGGGCGGATCAGGGCTCTAGCCCAGCAAGCCCTGATCGCCCGATGGCAGGAGGATCTGGGGACTCCCACGGCGGGCCTAGCGACAGTGGAGGCGATCCGTCCCCACTTGAGTCGCTGGGTCGAGAGGAAGCACGGCACACTGTCGTATAGAATGACGCAGGTACTTACCGGACACGGATGCTTCGGTAAGTACCTGCACGGGATAGCGCGGCGGGAGGAGTCACCCTCCTGTCACGAGTGTGGTGCGCCAGTGGACACGGCGTACCACACCCTGTACGAGTGTGCTGCGTGGGGGCCCCAGAGGCACATCCTTGCGGCGACTATGGGCGGAGACCTCTCGCTACCGAGCGTTATCAACACCATGCTCGGTAGCGAGGTGTGCTGGTCAGAGATGCGCTCCTTCTGCGAAAGTGTCATGCCGCAGAAGACGACCGGGGAGAAGGAAAAGGCGCTACGCGCATCTTCTCCCTCCGCCTCAATAGGCGCCGTAGGGACCAGGGGGGGTCCCAGTACCCTGGGAATCCCCCCTAGCTGTTGAAGGCCCGTATAAGCGGGCCGACCGTCAGGGCGTCACGGTAGCATGCGTAAGCGATCCCGTGGCGTCCGCCGAAAGACGGAGAGGGTACCGCTGGTTTTTTAGTGGGTAAACCCGGTGTGCTTGGGCGCACTCGGCGTTCAGGGCTCCGGGGAGTCCCACACACCCCCCCACTTTCCATCACGTGGGGGAAGCGCGCAAAGCGTTTTTCCAGCGTAATAAAAAAAAAAAAAAAAGTTTTAAAGATTTAACCATACATAGGGATATAGGGACAGAGAAACTGACTTCGTTTTATTTGTAGGCGATTGAAGAGCTGACTCTTTTAAACCTTAATGATAAAGAATGCATCAAGAATACATGCTTTCAATAAGTAAAATGTAATTATTATAATAATATATTTGTTTAAATGTAATTAAGAAATAAACTTGGAACAATTTTCAACTCAAGAGTCTAAAAAAAGTGTTAAATAAATAGTCATTATTCGAAGTCGTTTAAACGATAAACCAGTTTACATGCATTTCTTAGGCTAATTATTTATAGAAGCTTTTAACTTTTTACCCATGCCTGCGTTCGGAGCGCATATTAAATTATGCGTAGATCTTCCTAATAGCCACTCTGCACTTGACATGTTAAAGGATTCTCGTATAAAAAAGGTTTTATATCTTTTTTTTTAAATACAAATTGTAAGAACGTTTTCTAAATCAATTAAAATTTTAATCGTTAGTTTGTTTGCTTCTATGAAAGATTCTATTCTATTAGGAAGTTCAGGACCTTTTGTTAAGTTTTTTTACCCTAAATATTTGTATGATCTATAAATTACTTTTAATAACGTTAAAGTGCTGTCAAATATGGAATCGAAAAGTCAAGACATATCCATATCACATATATCTATAGCTACCCAATCATTAGACACTCACAAAAAACCCTCCACAATATTAACCGCAAAGAAGGTTTGTTATTAACTGAACTACATAGTTCGTTTAAAAACATTGCACATTACTATATAATACTATATTTAAAATTAGAATAGATTCCCGATTTCATTTGAATTAAATCACAACTGAAATTATCGCTTCGAAATTTTGTTTCGTATATTTAAATTTGGAACATTTTTTTTTTAAATTATCGATGTTAATACATTACTGATTTTTTTTATAAACATTTGAATTGGTCCGAACGTGTGGACGCCGTTTTACCTGTCATAGATTATGACAAGCGTGCGGCCGCGCTTGAGTTGTCGAGGCTAGTCAGTGAACTTCATGGGTGGTAGGTGATAGTTACGAGGCAAAATAAATAAAAGTATAATAGATGTTTCAAATATAATTACCGTGTTTGTTTTATTTGTATTTTTTGTGATCTCTTATATTTGTTTTCTATGGCACTGGTTTTTGGACGCGGCATTTCTCGCGTGTACGTAGGAGAGAGGGTTCGGTAATGTCTAGGTTTATTTGACATTAAAATCATATAAGTTTACATTATTTATAATATTCGTATGGATATTAAATGTGTGTAAGAAGAATGCATATTTGTATAAGTTTTTAAATTTTAAAGTATAAGGACTAAATATATAATCAATACAAATAATATAAAATGTGTAACATAATGTCTACATACAGTAAAACTTTTGTCGTTATATTTATTTGATTCGAAATGTTTAAGCCGATTAAGGTAAGACTTCCACTGATCGGTAGGTAACATTTTAAAAGGTAACTTTGGCTTTCATTTTAAAAGTCTTTTTTGTATTTTTTAAATATGATACAACATCACAAACATTACTTTGATCTCAATGTAAGTAACTAAAGCACTTGTGTTATGGAAATCAGAAGTAACGACGGTACCACAAACACCCAGACCCAAGACAACATAGAAAACTACTGATAATCTACACTGACTCGGCCGGGAATCGAACCCGGGACCTCGAAGTTGCGTACCCATGAAAACCGGTGTACACACCACTCGACCACGGAGGTCGTCAAATAGTGAATAGTGGATATATATAATGGTATTAAAAAAAAACAACATCATAAAGTCATGACAAACCTATAGTATTATTATAAATGTGAAAGTAACTGTCTGTCAGTCGATCGTTCACTACCAAACTATTGAAACGAATTTGTTGAAATTTTGTGAAGCAAATTTGAACTTTAAGGACGCGAGCGAAGCCACTGGCGGCAACTAGTATTTGTATAAACGAGATTCTGAACCCCTAGACCTTTAGCGCGTACAAACAGCTATAACCATTGCGCTAATTGAACAATTTTCGACATAGCAGTGATATGTTAATCGATGTAACTATGTATGATGATGTAGTGTAACTACAGACACAAGGGACATAACATCTTAGTTCCCAAGGTTGGTGGTGCATTGGCGATAGAAATGGTTAATGTTTCTTACAGAACCATTGTCTATGGGCGGTGGTAACCACTAACCATCCGGTGGCCCATATGCTCGTTCGCCAACCAATAGCATAAAAATAAATGTTTTCGTTTATGTATATACATTTTGTATATAATATAAATTGTCTGTGCCTGATAATATAATAAACACTGACACTAGAATGTACAATGAGGCTAATAGGGATATCATATCTGATGTTATCAGACTAATTCAGCCTCAATCACCATGATTATAAGGATCTTTATTGCATGCGTTTATTTTAGGGTTACTTACTTAATTTGTATGGTCACGGTCCAGATACTAACGGAGCCGGAGATCAAGATAAACGGAACAGTTAAGTTAATGTATGGGGTTATGTTAAGTTTTGTTTTGATACTTTAATGAAAAAAAATGATTTGAAGTTTTTATACAAAGCTTCTTTTTTAATTGTTTTAATCGACTGTTATAAAACATATAATTATTAAGATCTATACTTAGTGCACCTTAAATTTAAATCTATAATACCATTTTAAACGTTAATGCTGTTGTTCATATCACTGCTGAGTTTTAGTATTCGCTATGAGCTGAGTAATTAAGAGCGAAGATACAATAGATATATAAAGGAATTGTACAAATTCTAACTGACGATACTAGTTGCTTTTTTTGTTAGTATCAAATATATTTTTAAAATTAACATAAATATGTCAGTCAAAGTAATTAATGTGAAAAAGGTGAACGTATAAAATTGTAAAAAAAGAGTGCAGTTTATGCGACTAGTACCATCAGACTATTATCAATTACCAAAGTACAACAGCTGTTATGGCAGCAGCACTTGGTAATATACTTTTAAGGGATCTAAATAGCTTACTTGAAATAACGAAAAGTATTAATAGTATTAAAGAAATTAATAATTCGTTTGAATTTGAGGTAAATAATTAACATGACGATATATTACGTGTATTAAGTCTGGGGTTTAATTGGTTGAGTTGATTGGGCCTAATGCTTTTTCTTTGTCAATAAAAAATTTTAAAAAAAGACAGATAATTGATTTTCGTTCAAGATTTTTTTTTATTTTTTATTTCTAACACTAAAGATGTTTGTCAAGGAGTTTCTGAAAGAATACTAATTGACAATTAATCCGAGTTTAATTTCTAAGAGGTATCATAGTATTAAAGCGGTCAAGAGTTTATAGGCTTTGAAATAATTAATTCTCTAACGAAGTACGCGGCTAACGTTTATATAACGGTATAAATTTGTCGTAAAATTATGTAGATTAAATACTCGGTAGTATAGCTGTTGTCTCCTTAGAATAATTAACAACATTGTAACTGTTTGAATATTGAGAAATATAATTGAATGCTATTGGTCGATTATACGTCACTTGTATTGAACTGAGATAACTGCAGCTTAGAAGTTGATAGGAATATCGCTGCGTCGTTGGAATGTGTCCGATTAGAGTACGGACTATGGCGAATTGATGGCCATCGTCATTATCCCCATAGACAGTAACGCCGTGAGAATTATTAACCAAAATATAAAAAAGGCCAAAATCAATTTTTAAAAGCTCTTTTGTGTCATCATATTACAGAATTAAAAGTTAAGCTACCGCCATTTCGGATTGTAGATTCCAAGAACAATCGGTAAAAAGCTTAGTAATTATTATCGTTATTATAGAAACTATTATAAAGAATTTAATACAAAATTTGGGTACTATTGTGTTACGTTTCTTGTGTCGATCGTTACACTGGTTAATTTACCCTTTAATTGGGATCACTGGCATACTTACTAATTTGCGCTTTTCAAGATAGGATATATAATTAGTGTCTGGTACGACTTTAAGCTGCACAGGAGATATACTAAAAATTAAAATGTCTGTATAAACACAGATGTACTTTGTTCTTTCACTAATTGTTTGATAGAACAATCCCTAAAGATAGTAATATATACATATATTTAAATATACTAAACCAATTTACATTAAACTTATACCAGAAGTAGGAACGTGTTTCAGATTCGTATTTTTTTGTACATATGAACAAGTAAGACAATGTCGCATAGTTAGCTAGTATACTTTCAATAAATAATTGTCAATTTTTAATTGAGTACAGCAATTTTAAGTACCTTCATATTGTTTTAAATAAAAGTAGTGAAAGGATATTTTCGATGTTTTGAGAAATCTTTAACAAAATACGTAAAGGTCATAATTTCGTTCTTACGATCGTTTTCGTGGGAGAAACTCCACCAGAGGCGATCGAAAGCGGCAAGGATGCTGCGTGATCCCACTGACACAGATACGGCGACCCGTTACTAAGTATAGTGTTTAGGATAAATTATTTATAATCATTAAAAGAGAAATCTGTACCAGTTTGTTTTAACTTCAGTTCTTTGAACCGTTCATTTGTTTTTTTTTTTAAATTGCAATATGCAAAATATTTGTATTTATATATACGATAATTGCTTATTGCAATATTAGGTGTTTTTTTGGTTTGACGAATGAATGATCTGTGGTAAAATAAAACATTGTGAGAAAGCCTGCATGTATCACACGATTATTCCACACGTATTACAACCAATCCGCATTAGAGTTACAGAGTGATATATAACATTCGAGTCTTCTCATTGGACGAGACGGAGACATCGCCAAGCTGTAAGGCATTTAGTTTTATTATTTTGAAATAATTTCCTAATCATTGACAATAATATACCTATTAAAATTCTGTTTAAAAATATAGTAATATTTATCATAAAATATTCGCCCACGTATTCACACAGACACAGAAAGTATTTCGTATTAGCTTGTGATTTCGAACTAACAGATTTCGTCTGACTTTCGTCTTTATAACATAAGTATAGAACACTTTTCCACTTGTCATTACTATTACTGACATCATCAACATATTTTATTTCGAAATACGAATTATATGCCATTTCTATAAAGCACTTGTCTCTTCGATATTACTGAAGATATAGCCATAAAGAATATATAGCATGGTTGACACAAATCTAAATAATGTTACATGTTAATAGCTACTATGAAACTTCAATCACTGGTTTGTACGACCGTTACTTTGTCAAGTATACATGCAGAATGACATACATATATATTATTAAATTAGTTTCCTGCAACGTATAGGGGTGGACTAATTATTAGGTATATTTTGCAGAAAAAAAAACTTATGTAGCATTCCAAATTCAAATGTTACTGTACATTGAGCCGTTTTAACATTAAATTAGTATGATTAGTACGGGATATATGTATATATTTAGCATTTTAAAAATTGATATTTTGTTTTTTTTTTTATAATGTCAATGACGTTTTATGCATATTATTGATAAGAGAGTAACAAACTATATATTTTTTTTAGTTATATATTAAATAAAAAAAATTATTTATTAAATATAATTGTACTATCTGTGTTTATGTCTGTCCGTATGTGTATAGGCACACTTTTATTACTGAGTTTTGAACAGGATGAGATGAGTATCGATGCCACATTCAATTTAAAATTAAATTACAAAATCAAAAGATTCTCACTCAAAATCGAAAGCTCTCGTCAAAACTTCAAATGTAAGCGTTAGTACCAAAGCTCTAGCAAAAGTTATGGTTTCGGTTAGGTTATGATATGTGGTCTATCAAAATCAAAATCAAATATTACTTATTCAAGATAGCTCATTTCATTGTCATTAATCGTCATGTTTTTTTTTTATGGAATAGGTGGCAAACGAGCAGGAGGCTTATCTGATGGAAAGTGACTACCATCGCCCATGGACATCTGCAACACCAGGGGGCTTGCAAGTGCGTTGCCGACCTTCGAGGAAAGAGTTCGCTCTTTTCTTGAAGGTTTGTCGTATCGGTTCAGAAAAACCGCCGGCGAAAGCTTGTTCCACAAAGTGATTGTGCGAAATGTTACAGTTGAATTAAAGGTAAAGCTGCAACCGATTTTTTTTAGACAGACATAAAGATTAGATATAGAATATATGTAACAATTTCTAAAACAATGCGCGTATTTACAAAATGAAATTTATAATAAAAATAGGTAAGTACATATATTAATATCAAAAGCTGACAGATATGTAGGTGCATACACGTCACGCTTGTCACGTCTACAGTCAAAAAGGGGGTCAAACTGCGAAGCATAGCTACTTATCACTGTATATAAAAGCGTAATACCAATCTCAGAAGCTATAACACATACAAACTTCAAATTTGCGAAGTAGATTCTTCATAAGGTGTAGACATCCACTATGAATAAATTTTGACGAAACTAAGGAGATAAAAGTGAAGGTTGGAAATGTTTTATAAATTTAGCGCAGTTATTTTTTTATGGTATATGGGCCACCTGATGGTAAGTGGTCAACATCACCCATAGACAATGACGCTGTAAGAAATATTAACTATTCTTTACATCGTCAATGTGCCACCAACCTTGGGAACTAAGATGTTATGTCCCTCGTGCTTTTATTTACACTGGCTCACTCACCCTTCAAACCGGAATACAACAATACTGTGTATTGCTATTTTGCGGAAGAATAACTGATGAGTGGTTAGTACCTACCCAGACGGGCTAGCACAAAGCTCTACGACTAAGCTAGTTATATAATTAAATTACGCACTAAACCTTCAAAGCGATGCATACTAGTATAAGTTTTATATCCACCGGTTCAGTAGTACCAAACATAGTCTCGTAATCATTTTATCATTACATAGTATAAAACAAAGTCGCTTACCGCTGTCTGTCCTTATGTATGCTTAGATATTTAAAATTACGCAACGGATTTTGATGCAGTTTTTTTCAATAGGGAGATATAAATTTATTCAAGATAAAGGTTCATATATATAATACATGCACAATATAGTACACTGATTTTTGACCTTACAATGCAAACTCTGACTGAACCGTACGATATAAATCAAAATAATGTACTACATTATTGGCCATCTTATCTTCAAAGAAGTCCAGAACAGTAGACTGTCGAAAGACATTCTGTATTTCATGTATTTAGTATCATCACTGCATCCGTGCGAAGTCAGGGCGGTCGCTAGTTTATTAATATAGACTATTACTGACAAGTTATGTTAGACGGATAATTAATAGTGAGAATATTATCTGACGAGATGATGAGAGGTTGATAACGATATCGAAATCGTGCACTTTGATATTAAATTGATAAGACATTCGGCTATTTTAAAGGCTCTATCTGATTGAAAAACTATCGTAATTAAAATATATTTTCAGGGATGCAAGCTAAAAGTATCTATATTATTTTAATATTATAAATGTGAAAGTAACTCTGTCGCTCTTTCATAATCAAACCGAAGAACCGTATTTGATGAAATCTTGTAACACCTGTACATTTCCCACTGCTGAGATAAGGCCTCCTCTTCCATTAACGAGAGGCTTTGGAACATATTCCACCCCGCTGTTCCAACGCGGTTGGTGGAATGCACGTGGAGAATTTCGATGAAATTAGATACATGCAGGTTTCCTCACGATAATGAAATTTGGTATGACGCAACCTTGAGCTACAAGGAAGGACATAGGCTACTTTTTTGCCAAACACACGACAAACAAATTCCTAAAATGCAAGCGAAGCCGCGGGCGACTACTAGTGTTAAATATATATGGTTTTAACTCACTTTTAGTTAATGTGATAACTATAATTGAATCTGTGAACGAGAGCTCATTGTCAGCTATCTAGTTGACATTTAAAGAAATTACTAATATTCCTGTTTACCAATCCAATTATATGGTAGGCTTGTGAGGGGGGATGATATTATCCCAAAACGTTTGGATTACGCTTCAAAGTATCAATATAATAATATTGAAAATTGTTATTTTTAATTCTGCTGCTGCTACATTTTCTTTTCTTAGATAGCTTTAGTTACTCCAATAAATTACAAAAGTCTGAAAAATATCTAGTTGCACTTTTGACTCTTATGAGTTTTGCGAAGCGTGCAATATTCATCTATAACGTCATCTCTATCACGTACTAGATTGCGCTTGAACATCAAAAACCTCTCATACAAGTTGAAAAAAAAGCGATTACATTAAATCTGCCTTATCATAAATTGGATATAGTGAAACGTCCAGCGCATTAAGCGCATAGATACTTATTTATTATTTCCATAAATATTTTTAAAATGTAACACGATTGTTGATAACACGAAATAACCTAGTCTGAATTAAACTTAAAACATTATTTATTCAAGTATTATCATAAAAACGCTGAATCATAGACCATCGGTTCTAGGAAAACATCCCTGAGATTTCAAGTGCTTTATTTGGTTACATGTACATATATCCTCGGTTCGGAAGTGATTCTATTATATCTTTTTTTCTTTAACCACAGCGTTAAGTGTGCTTTTAAATGACGCCGTGCGATATTTTAACCATTTCTTACATAACCACGATGCCATCAAACTTGTGATGTCCATGTCACTTGTGTCTGTTCACTGGCTCACTCATACTTTAAATGGGAACACAACAATACCATTACTATTTAGCGTTAGAATATACAACGCGTGCTTGGTCTACCGCGTAGAAATTGCACAGAGCTCCAAGTGAACGATTAGTAAAGATTCACCAACGATCTGTGTGTGAGGTGGTGAAGTATGCTCCAAGCGATCTTAATAGAAGAGGAGGCCTTCCGTTTCCGCAATCACCTATAATTTACACCACGTATCTTGTTATCCCGTGTTTACAGTAAGCGTCATAGCGTGTTAAGCTAATAACAGCACGCGACTCCATCGACGCTCCGTTACTTATGATACACTAACTGTATATATGTAGATGGTTGACATATTCAGATCATGACTTTACATATAATACCCTCGTTACTGACTAGTTTATATATACTGTGTTATTATATCATGACAACCATTAAATTTGAAGATAAAAGTTGTTATTTTCACAAGCGGAATAGTGTAGTGTTAGCAACAATAATTATGAATTTTCATTTATTGTAAAATTGAATAGGTCAGGATTTCATTATATTCTTGTATAAAGTGTTTCTTTTTTATGACGACCTCCGTGGTTGAGTAGTGTGTTCACCGGTTTCTGATGGGTACGACACTCTGTGGTCCCAGGTTTGATTCCAATCGTCGATGTAGAAAAAGTTCATTAGTTTTCTATATTGTCTTGGGTCTGGGTGTTTGTGATACCGTCGTTACTTCTGATTCTCCATAACACAAATGCTTTAGCTACTTACAATGCGACCAGAGTAATGTGTGTGATGTTTACCAATATTTATATTTAATTATTTATTCTTTATTATGAAGTCGGGTTGGAGTTGAAAAAAATGTATTGACTTTATCTTTTGGGAAATTTGAATCAGTTCAGAATGAGATGAGACAAATCGCATTCCATTTATATAAAACCACTGAATTATGTTTAATAAGCAATAACATACGCTGAGCTACTAAGATATTTATTGCGATGTCCTTATTTTTTCATACATTTCATCAAAATTTTTCAGTCACCCCGGCTTCGCACGGGATTAATACTGATGCTAAATATACTACAGAATTTGTTTATTTACGAAATCACATTACAGACTTCTAAAATCATCAGTGTTTCTTTACCATTATGTCCATGTATTACATACAAAAATCTTCCCCTCAAATCACTCTATTTATTAAAACAGCCGCATCAAAATCCGTTGCGTAGTTTCATCGATTTAAGCATTCCTAGGGATATAGGTAAAGAGAAAGCGACTTTGTTTTATTCTTTGTAGTGATAGTGACTAGTGAATGCTGCAATTGGACTTCGAATAGGTCTAAATATTTGCCCAATAGTATAAATGTTTGTCGCTAATGGCCTCGGAACTAGCATTACGTTCGTTTAACACTTCAAATCCGCGTGTGGGCTTCGTCGTGGGTGACTTGGACATACAAGTTTGTTAATAAATATGAGCAATTGAATCTAAGGTAATTGAAGAATTATTTATTGAGATTTTAATATGAGTATTATATATTTATATAGTGGCGACTTTAGAATCGTCATTTAACAACTAAATTAAGTGAAGTTACCACCGGTTCGGAAAGTAGATACCGAGAGGAACCGGCAAGAAACACATTAGTTACTCATTATCAACATTTAAAAATACAGTCATGTTGTCATGTAATATATCTTGCCTGGATTGCAACAAGTATTAATTCCACGCATTTTATCGTCTGTATAATCCTGTATTGAATAATATTCCTTTCTTAATAATCGGAGTAGAATTGTATAGTATACTAATCGTCAACTAACAAAAGTAAAAACGTCAAGAAAACGTACTAATTTATGTTTATAGTTACGATATAACTAAACGTCAGCCGAGTTTGCCAGTGGATATAATACAATACAGGTTCAAATTGGGCAAAAATCAAATTTTCGTATCCTAAATTTGTTTTATCATTCATCTCGTGCTCGGCAGTTATGGGAAAGATCGCGAAAAAATCTGCTTGAGTAAGAAGATAGTTTGTTACATGTGTGTGTGTGTGTGTCTACATTTGACCGGATTTGTACCCTAAAGCCCAATCCTTCTTCTTAAGGAGGAGATCTTGACCAGTCAGTAAGATATTGAATAAAAGTGTCTTACTATAAGGCAGTTTGACAACTGACCTAACGGTAAATGGTCGTCACCGACCATAGAATTGCCACTAATCAATTTAAACAATTAACACCACTAATACGTAACGCCATACGAGTTTACTACAAAGACGTAATATGTCTTGTTCTGTGATTAGTAGAGGTCATTCAACCTTTCGACCGGAACCATGCAAATTATACAAAAGGTTTAATTATGATATTCGAATACAATGTATTTTAAAATTAAAATGTAGTAATTATCCAGATTGTCTTATCAAATCTATATAACCAAGTCAACAGCCTTTTTAAATTAATTCTGCTTAAAGACTCAATATAATGTAAATAAATTTTATTTTGAAGACATCCTCGTCTTCCTAGAAGTTTGGATAAAAAAAAAATACAAAACTCAAATGATGTCAATCGTGAACAAAATTCTTAATTGATAAAAAAAAAATGTGAATTGAAAACAAACTTTCGTAATGTGTGAATGCCCTCGAACCTGTCGTGAATATTAAGAGGCTTGTGTCAAATTCGTTTGTTTTCAATGATCCGTCAGACAATACACATATTTTGAAATGACTTCAAAAAAGCAGAGCTTCTTAATCATTGGTCTTCTTTGTTTTTGAAGCAATTTTGATGATATATATTGTGTTGAATTCGGTATAATTTCAAAGTCACATCTTATTTTGATTATTACTGGATATTTTTAAGTTTTTGTAAAGTGTTTTTAGACAAACTATAAATTGCATTAATTTCGTTTCGCTGAATCGATACATTAATGTACTATTACTAAAACGAATTGATCGTTCAAAAAATAAACCACACTCTTCTTTATAGACATTTAATTTTTAATTTAAGAAGAATATTTGTAAATTAATGTTATCATAAGTCGTATTTACATAAGACAAGTTAAGTCACTAAAAGAGTGTTAATCAAATCAAATCAAAATAAACTTTATTCAAGTAGGCTATTACAAGCACTTTTGAATCGTCATTTTACAATTAAGTGAATCTACCACCGGTTCGGAAAGTAGATTCTACCGAGAAGAACCGGCAAGAAACTCAGTAGTTACTCTTTTTATCTTAGTCCTCATACCTAATAATAATCATTGTTAGTAAAATACTAAGTTGGTATATTTATTATGTTTAAAAATAAATTATTTAAATTTAATTTTGGTTAAATAAGCTAGCCGGACACGTGAGATAACGTTTCATAACATTTTTTTTGCGTCTAATACTCGATACGATCTTGTCGACGTGAGAATTTCGAATTACCTTTTACGTTAATAAAAGTTCCACTAAACTATAACTTTAACTAATTATCATAAAACATGTTCTAAAATATAACTTTAGATAATGATTAAGTAACTCATGCAATAAGTGTGTTATTAATAGGTTGGGGAAAAAGTTTCTTCGTATTTTATATGAAAATTCAAAAAGTTTTTTTTTATAGTTTATTCACATTTGACTAAAGTATGTAGGTGCCATTTTATTCCATAACTTTTTGCCATCTTGTTGGTAGTGACAAGATCCCATTGCTGTAAAAATTTTGGGGCTTATGATCGAAAATCTGCGACAAGTGGTTTTGGCAGTCCTCTCGTGATGTTAACCTGACACTGCCTAAGGAATTCTGCAGAGACCGAAACAGATGAAAATCTGAAGGTGCAAGGTCAGGACTATACGGCGGATGCATTAATACCTCCCAGCCAAACTCTCGTAATTTTTGTTGAGTGGCTAAAGATGTGTGAGGTCTAGCGTTGTCATGGTGAAAAACCACACCCCTTCTGTTGATAAATTCTGGCCGCTTTCTCTCAATTTCTTGCTTCAATCTCATCAATTGTTCGCAATACAGTTCTGAATTGATGGTCCTGCCGGGCGGTAGCAGCTCATAATGAATGATGCCCTTCCAATCCCACCATACACACAGCATTACCTTGTTGCGAGTTAATCCGGCTTTTGCCACAGTCTGTGAAGCTTGACCGGCCTTTGACCACGATCTTTTTCGCACGTTCTTGTCGTATGTGATCCACTTTTCATCACCAGTTATCAGCTTCTTCAAAAATGGTTCGGTTTCATTACGTCGTAATAAAGAATCACAAATGAGTACACGGTTCATTAGGTTTCTCTCAGTGAGTTCATGAGGCACCCATATATCGAGCTTTTTTGTGTACCCAGCTTTATTCAAATGAGTCAAAACCGTTTTGTGGTCAATTGCCAGTTCTTCAGCTACATCGTAACTACTAATATGCCGATCTTGCTCCACTTTTTCAAAAATGGCATCAATTTTGTCCCTAACAGGGCGACCAGAGCGAGATGCATCTTTGATATCAAAATTTCCGGCTTGAAAACGCTTAAACCAAACTTGCGCTACTCTCACAGATACTGCATTAGGTCCATAAACATCACAAATTTTTTTCGCGGGTTGAGTGCATTTTTACCTTTTTTATAGTAAAATTTTAAAATGTATCGAATTTCTTCTTTAGATTCACTCATTTTAACAACAACAAAAACAAATGAAAATCACACAAATTCCTAATTTGAATTTGGAAGTGCCTTCTTTAAAATTAAAACTTTTTAATGATACCAAAACCAGCCAGATACAAATGGTATAGCCAAAGAGATTTTATTACAAGTTCATACATACTATATGCGAAAAGACTTTTTCCCCAACCTAAATTTCGATAAAATACGGCTCTGGCAATAGACAATACGGATTATAAAATAACTATTTATAATTAGAACAAGTCTTCAAATAATATTATTATTTAGAACATAAATAATATAGAAAAAACGTTTTTGGTCTGTGGGCGATACTCGAGTGGATTTAGGAAATAATTAAAACATGTGAATTATCATACTGATCTATATAATAATTAATTTACACAATTCTGGAATAAATATGTATATATTTATCGCTAAAGATAAAGTTGTCATAAATCTATACTAATATTAAAAATGCTAAATCAAATTTTGTCACTCTGTGTTTGTTACGCCTAGACGGCCAAAATAAGCTAGCTTGATGATATATACTTTTAACCTGACAACTAACTCTTAAAACGCTAGCGAAACTGTTGGAAACAACTAGTATTTAAATAAATCATAACGTCGTGTGCTTGTGCGTAAAAAGTATCTAAAGGGATTGGTACCAAACCGGCTGACAAAAGTAAATATTTGACAAATCATTCTTGCAGAACTAATCAATTAACGGATTAAGAAAAACTAAATTGTAAAAGAAATATATTATCATTCAAAATATATAGCACATTTATTCCTTTATGTATAAATCAAAAATCCCTCCAGCAATAGCTGGTATATAGGATTTTGATATTCTAAATACCATTGAAGTAATATTTATTTATAACACGCTTTTGTTTTTTTTATACTTTTCAATAATGTTATTATTCTAAACACATAAGAAATTATTGTTAATATTGCTTTATTATGTTTGTATGTTTACAAAATGGCCTACAAAGCTCTAAAATTTTTTATTCACCCGCATCAAACGAGAACAAAATCCTTCGTGCCTACACAAGTAGTTTTGCATGAATAATGTGCGCCCACGCAGCCTCCGCCGCGAATAACAAAATATTATTGAATAGTACACGGAAATAGCGGGGTAAACAGATTTCTGCTCTGGATCGTTAAAACGTTAATTGCAAATGTAGCTAATATTGTATTTATGAATGACAATTGAGCCGCAATGGCCCAGTAGTTAGAAAGCGTGGATTGCAGGTTTAAACCCGAGCTAGCACAGCTGAATATTCATGCACTTAATTTGTGTTTATAATTCATATCGCGCTCGGCGGTGAAGGAAAACATCTTGAGGAAACTTGCATGTGACTAACTTCATAGAAATTCTGCCACATGTGTATTCCTCCAACCCGAATTGTTCCAAGGGAGAGGAGGTCTTAGCCCAGCAGTGGGAAATTTACAGGCTGTTGTTGTTGTTGAATGACAATTCGAAACATACGTTAATTTCGATTAAATAATACCAGGCATTCATTTGAGCCACATGATGGTAGGCTTTCACCTCATTTAAAGATACCTAACCTAACACGATACCTGTTACTATACTGACTCACTCACTATTTAAAGCCAGCCAGAAAGTTGCGCTATTTGGCAGTAGAATAACTGATCAGTGCATTGTGCTCACAAAACGGATAACCGGTCCACCTTCGAATGTCATTCTCCACAGATAATAAATATACTAATGAAACTAATCGACGTTAAAAGTTAGAAAAGAGTATTTATTACATATTAATAATTAGTGAATATTGATTATAGTTTATTTTCATCTATTTTTTTTAACTTATACATCTTGTCTTTTATTTATATCTTATATAAAATACAGTACTTACGTTATAATGTACACAACTTTGTCTAGAAACGGAAATAAATTATTTAAACAAAGAATACTAAATCTACTCTATTGTATGTATTTCAAATGGCCTTCAAGGTAGAATAGTTAGGTAATTAGTCATTGCTATAGTTATTTTGTTCGTAACTTTAAAAGAAAATTTCAAGAAATCTAAGATTTTATTTTAAAATTTAATTAATGCTAACGACACACATGTTACTATTAAACTAAAACATACATCTCCGTTGAATAAACACAGGTGTTACAGAATAAATATAACATGCGTGAGCGCAGCTTTAGCTGTGACTGACAAGCCTTGACATATTTATGGTAATGATGATCAATATCGGTATGTCACATTGGATCGTCATCGCTTGTGCCTCACGGAAACCGATCACTGTAATGATTAATCGATATAAATAACTCGAATAAACATCGAATGACTTTGAGTTCTGGACAATTTATACTACGTGTTTATTATCTTAATCGATTTTTAAATTGAATTTATTAGTTATATTTAATTTGAATGCGTGATTTTATAAGTTTTTCGGTATCTAACAATTTAGGTTGTAATTCTGGCCGGCAATAAATTACTGAAACATTCAAAAAAAAATTACTCTAATTATAAATATTATGATGTAACAACGGGATGGACAGCGATGTCTGTTACATCTATGAAGGAAATGCAATAGGTACATAAAAACCAATTGTAGTAATTGTAAGTATAAAACTTTACTATCCCATCTTATTGTCTAAAAATGTGAATTAAGATTACTGGCATTATTGTCATTTGTTTTTAAATTTTTGAAACAGTATTCTCATTAAAAAAAAAGAACTATATCCAAAATGGAATGTTTCGAACTGAAAAATATGTATGTTATACTTATACCTTTGGCCGGCGGTTTTTCAAAACCAATACGACTTAAGAACCTTCAAGATAAGAAATACACATAGAGGCCAGCACCGCAACTGCAAGGCTATATTACAGATTTCCATTGGCGGTATTAGTCATTTTTCATCAGGTGAGACTCAGGCATAAAAAAAAAGAAAAAAGTACCTGAATCGAGTTATGGTCGAATTTAGATACGACTTTTACGACCAGTATACTTCGTTAATAAACACTTGTTTGCGAAAGGTACACTACATTTAGTAAGTTTATGTTTGATAGCACACTTTGGGAATGTTACGATCGCCTCCTTGCTGTTTATATTCATATATAATATGTATTTAATGAATTTGACAGAAAAAGACCCGCTGAGTTTCTTTCGTCAGTTCTTCTCAGGTATGGGTTCCTTTTTCCGAACCGGTGGTTGTGTTTAATTTGACAACAATAAGAAAAAGTGAAGTAACAGCCTGTAAATTTCCCACTGCTGGGATAAAACCTCCTCTTCCATTAAGGAGAGGGTTTGTAACGTATTCCACGACGCTGTTCTAAAGCGGGTTAGTGGAATGCACATGTGGCAGAATTTCGATGAAATTAGACACATGCAAGTTTCTTCACGATGTTTTCCTTAACCGCCGAGGACGAGATGACTTATAAATACAAATTAAGCACATATATATAGTGGTGCTTGCCTGGGTTTGAACAATCATCATCGGTTAGGATGCACGCGTTCTAACCACTGGGCCATCTCAGCTCCTTTTATGCAAGGTTATTGTGATGCGCAAGTGTTCGAAGTGGAACCAGTACATACAGACAATGTATTTGTCACGTTTCACTTGTCGCTATTGTATTGTTTTTATACGACTCCCACTATCACTGAATCAGTAACCGTTATGGAATTATCTATAAATAGTTTTGATTTTTGTCTTTCAATTCACCGATTCAATTGCAGTTGTGTGACAAAAAATAAATAAATGATTTGCTACGACGATTAACTTAATTGTACTCATTTGAAGCGTTGTCAGAGTAGCGTCCATCGTTTCGTAGTCATAAACGAGTGAGCCAGTGTAACTACAGGCACAAGGGACATGGCATCTTAGTTCCCGAGGTTGGTGGCACATTTGACGATGTAAGGAATTGTAATATTTCTTACAGCGTCATTGTCTATTGGTGATGGTGACCACTTACCATTAGGTTATATGGGCCACCTAATGGTAAGCTCGTTCGTTTGAGCTCGTTCGTTTCCTCTAAGTCTTCATGGCTCTTAGTCTCACCACGGATGTTTTCTGTGAACAATCATTCAGTTAAATAATCGCGTATACTATCAATCATTGGACTTTTATTTGGAGTTAATTTCCTTTAGACAGATTCTTCACTTCCTCCAAAACTCAAGTCGATTCGAAGACGATTCTCTAGCGGAATAGCCAATTCGTTGTTATTCGCTTAGTGTTGCAAGAGTTCAAAATCAAAATAAAATTTATTCAAGTAGGCTTTTACAAGCACTTTTGAATCGTCATTTTACAATTAAGTGAAGCTACCACCGGTTCGGTTAGTAGATTCTAGCGGAATTTTTTTATAGAAACGGATACCATGCCCCAAGAAGGATTTATTGACTTTGCGGAGTCAGAAACTTGGCGTTATAAGCTTATCCTTACTCCTAGTGCACATACAATGATTATCACTGATTTTATCAAAGTCATCAATGTTACTGTGAATATACATAATATTGTTGTTAATATATCTAGTTTTAATATATTTTTTTAAATAGAAGCTGTGTTCTAATGTTTCTGTCAGGAACTAAGAACTACACTAATCAAATGTGGCTCCAATTCACCAAGGAATCCATCTGGTAAATTTTCATCCAATGCAAGCTCTACGTCAAATCAATCAGAAAGAATTAGGATGATAATGTTTCCCTTAATCGCTCTTCATGAATTAAAAGCAAGTGAAAAGTCATGCTCTTCTAAACGATCTTCGCTCAACATGCTTAAAACAATAAAAAAACTGTTGAATTTTTTTTAAAACTTCAACGAAGCTAAAACCGTTAAAACCAATTTTAACTTCAAACAATACAAATTAATTTATGATAAACATAATCATAATTGTTAATAAACTTTAAAAAGAACATCGTTAATCCCTTTTCAGAGTAATTAAAACACGTCAGAGAGCTGGCGAGAGTCGAGTGACCCAAATGTAACAAGAATCATTGTTTGTTCGCTTACTCAGTTTCATTATACAACCTACACTAAAATAGATTTCATATAACTCATTATAAACACGCCTTCGACAGGATTAACACTTGATTTACAACGCAATAAATTTATGTTATAATTCTCACATTCCATGTTCGACGAAATAAGCTGGGAACTATGAGTGGAATTTCACTATGAATTATGATTGATTGACAACTTTATTTATAACTAGCGCCAAGTCGCGTCTTCGTGCGCTTTTAATTCATACAAAGTACACTTTCCTACTACTAAAGTTTAGTTTTATTTACTAAAGTTAATTTCCAAAATATCTTAGTAAGTATAGTTTATTAAAGCCGAGATGGTCCAGTGGTTAGAACGCGTGCATCATACCCGATGATTTCGGGTTCAAGCCCGGGCAAGCACCACTATATGTATGTGCTTAATTTGTGTTTATAATTCATTTCGTGCTCGGCGATGAAGGAAGAGATCGTGAGGAAACATGCGTGTCTAATTTCATCGAAATTCTGCCACACGTGCATTCCAACAACCCGCATTGGAACAGCGTGGTGGAATATATTCCAAACCCTTTAATGGGAGAGGAGGTCTTAGCCCAGCAGTGGTTAATTTACAGGTTACTTTTACAGAAATGTTATTCAAATTTAGATTCCTATACACTAATATAAAGAACAAATAAAATACACTAATGGATATCATATCAATTGAAATAGTTTTTCTCTTTCAATTCTATCTATAATAATCCAACATACTTTTATTTAGTTTTGGCGACATAATTAATATTTATTATGGCGTTTTTTTACGAGTATATTGAGCCTAAAATGTGTGACAACGCCACTGTTTGACTGTACCTTCCATACTGCTTTTATCATCATGTCAATTTTTTTGACACTTTTTTTGACGATTATGCTCAATAGCCAAGGTTTCTGAGTTATGTCTTAAATTCCAGTACAACATTTTAATATAATAAATTAAGGGAATCAATTATAATCGCCGACGTGATTAATTAATTAATACATATTATATATCAGTCTTGGTCATCAACTTGCCAGTATATAGTTGTCTTCTTTTTCAAGAAGAATTTCCCAGTAACAACTTAGGGTAAGGTAGTTGTAAGTGTTACATTGTCGTGCTACTCAAAGTTCATTAAAGCCATTGGTCCTGCATATTACCTCTCTTTGGTCGTGTCGGATTGTTGTCTCTACCAATTAAGAGGGAGATAGAGCACCTATATGAAAACACTTGTGAACTTGGCTGACGTGACCAAATTTCGACAAGAACTAAAAAAGCATAGGATGTACGACTAACTGACAATTTGACAATTAATTCTTGATTATAATCCGTTCGAAATTCAAATATCAATACAATAACGTACATTGTTCGTTCACATTCTTATACGCACTAGAACAGAATTAATTTGATTTTTAAGTAGTTAGCGTTTGCTAGCTGCGTGTGAATTGTTCGTAAAGTACAAGCAAATCCGGGAGCATTGGTCGCCATATCTTTGTTGAGATTAATGTTTTATGTTGCACGGTAGAGCATGCGCCAAGTTTAGTGTTAAATATTTGAGATATAAAAGCATTTATTTAAATTATGATATTCATTTTGATTTGAATATTTCGTATTCTTTTTTCTTTTGGAAATAAAACAAAACTTAGTGAGTGGTTTTGCAAGCACCCACACATATAACTTACTGCTTAGGAATATTACTTTGTTGTTTACGATTGAGTAACAGATTAAAGGGTGAGTGAGTTAGTGTAACTAAAAACAAAAGCAACGCAACATCTTAGTTTCAAGTTGATTTAATATTTACCACGATTTGCAAGGCTGCCTACATATTTTGAATGAATTAAAAACGCTATAATAAAACTATACGTACAGTCAAAGTTTAAAGTGAGTTTTCTGTTTCGTTTTTATTTTACTCGGAAACATAGATTGGGATCGGAAATATGTACTATGTGAGTTTTTGTGACATACTTCATTTCTGAAACTAGTACTACTATGATATTATTAAAATATTGATTAAACTTTAGGTCATTCATTTTACTTATGATGAACTGTTCTGTTTATCACTTTAATGTTTCAACGATTGTTCATACGTTTAACAAGTAATTCGCGAATTTACGATGATCTTTAAAGATATTTTTAGACGTAAATGCAGATTATGCTGCGGAGGCGTTTTATAGTTAACTCTGGAATTTAGAAGCGTTTTTGTTGTGTATAAACACTTTTATGCTGTTATTCTTCCGTTTTTAATACGTACATATTTTATGTTAAACGTGTACGTACTTTCAAATTTTATGAGAACATATTTGATTTTATTATATTGAAATAAAGAAAATAAACTTACATGAGAAATATGTTAAATGAAATTGAACTTTATTGCCACACCTTTGTGCACATACAAAATATACTTTGATGAAAAATATTTGGTAAACATTAAGTGTGAATATGATGTGAGTTTAGTATGTAGAGTACTAGAAGAACATAGTATATCTCCTTTGTCTTATTATAAATAGCCATAACGATGCAATTGTATGAAGTTTATGTATGTTCTCCAGTTTTATTAAGACGTTTCATTTTGGTTCATAAACACCTCCAGTTTTTCGAACTGCGCAATATTACACTAACTAATGTGGCTGTATCTGAAAGCTCATTGGTCGCCTAGTCTCTACGTCATTGCTGCTATCGACCAATGAACATTCAGAAAATTAGGAAAGTATAAACATTATTGAGCTTTGCTGATACATGTGTTGCCAAATTTAATATTAATTTATACATGACTAGCTAAAGCCATGTGTTGCAAGGCCTCATAAAATTAGTTTTTATATTATGTTTTACCATTTCATTTGTCCTTAAATGTATATTAATTGTCGTAACAATTGTTTTGACAGCATAGAATTCATGTCAAACTCTATTTACAAAAGTCTTATAAAAAGTGGATAGTATTAAAATATCAATAATAATAATTACAAGTAGGCATTTGTTCAAAAAATGTTAAATCTAGTACTACTGCATTTTACTGTACTAGGAAAAATGGTCCAGTTTTCATGCAAATCAATGAAACAGTGCCCAAATATTTTAATCACAAACAGATGAATCGATACGATAATAGAGGCTGGGTCGCCGCAATAACAAAGTTTACGCGAATTAACTGTACGTTTATATCTAACATAATGTGTAAAATTAGTTTTATATGCATATGCATGTACCAAGTTCGATTAGCCGTAAACTTGAAAATAATATTTTACAAACAATATTTGCTAATAAAACGCAAGCACCATTATAAGATGGCCCACGCGTCGTTTGATACTGAATTCGATATCAGTGATGTCATCGTAATGACCTTCTCAATATGGAAGGCAATGCCTTTGAAAGCTGTTGAGTGTACGTAATAGTTGATAATATTTTGAGAGATAATTTGCTGTTCAAGGAAATTGTAAGTTTGAGAAGGTATCAAGTGAAGGTAGGCTTTTTTATAGTTTAATTTTCATACCATAAAAACCACATTTCTGTTCTAGACTTAACAACTGGATTATGGTATTTATATAAGTCTATATATTATTAAATTCGACATGGTGTAACTTTAGAGTAAGATTTAGGATCTAAGTAGATATATTACCAGACTTGATTATAGATAGATAGAGACTACTTATCTTCATCTGTTTTTAGTATTTATTTATACTTAAAGTGTAATAAATTGTCGTGTATATGCAACCTGTTGAAACAGCAGAATAGGATAGAACCATCTACTGGTAAGTAGATGTCATATGAGTTTAGAGTCAAGGGATTTTTGAGTTACGGAAATTAATCAAAGATTAGCGAGTTAAGATTATTTGGGAGGAGAATTAAGCACACCAGCCCAAGCATATCCAAGGAGAGTTGACGTCACCAAGCAACCAGCGTTGCGAGTTTGCCAAAATTTGTTTTTTTCCTTGCATTGATATAAATCACACAGTCATATATATGTGGCATAAAGGCAATCTGTGTGAACCGAATATTGCGGATTCGAACCCGAGGATATTGTATATATTGTATACTGTCTTTTAGTGTGATTTTCACCCTCAAGCGTTGAAGAAAACTTATGAGTAGTAATCTGTGTAATTCGGATGAAAAACAGTCACATACATCAACCTATACAATGGGAACCTTTTTAAGATGACAGTATTGTACTGGGATTTCCACTGGGCTCTCCCTTACTTTACTTTTACATCGCAATATCTAACAAAAACTCGAAACAACAGATTTAGACCAAACCATTTAAAAACGAAATTAAAAAATAAATCTATAACACTTAATCACAACCTAAAGGTCACTGTACAATAATAAATTAGTCTTTAAGGCAAATGACCTGTTTAATCCGCTGGACACTGGTATAGTCTAATCTACCGTGGGAATTCTCCGCTTTACCTTCAACATACGACCTTAAACTTTTCTAATTGCTTGCTTATGTATTTAGACCATAGATAATAGTGTCACGTAGTTACAACGTCGTTACGACTTTTGTCATTATGAAACATCGCAGGGATCTTTACATTAATAAAAAACGTTTGGGCTTTTGATTTAACGATATGATACGAGTAGAGCCTTATCTTGTTCCTCACGATGAGTAAAGAGAATGTCATTAAATGATTTGGTAGTCAATTCACTTAATATATTTAATTGTTTAATTCTTTTGTGCATTAATATGTCACTAAATTGTTAATTTCTAAACTGATGGATCAATTTAAATTGTATGTTTGAGAGGAACTTAGTTCAAATTGAATACTGAATGAGGCACTGTGATCAGATTCCATGTTCTATTTTTGAATCAAATATATTAAATTTATTATTACACTCATGCGACGATCGAATGCGCATTTTTTCAGTAAGATTTTCTTAAGCAACCACTCTTAAAATTTTTTATTGATTATATATAGCATAAAGTTTTTACTGAATTGATAAAACGAAACACTCAGTAGAATAATATATTAAAACCACGTCACACTATTACTCGGTTTCGAAAATTTCATGAACGATTTACGAAGTGTATATTAGTGTGTATATTTACGAAGTGTAGTGTACGAAGTGTGTAAGTATGAGTTACAGCATATGCCCAAGCATTACCAAAGAGAAATGTACCTTAAAATATACATACATAATATTAATATTTACATTTCGCATGCCTTTAGACTTAAAACATATATTTATGACGTGCGTTGTAGAGATGATACTCAAGCATCAAAAATATATAGTCATGTAATAAATTCGCTACTATTGTCCCAAGATCTCTTAAAGATTTTAATAACATATATAATTCAGTAGGTTATATTGGTATTATTAAAAGTTTTAATTCCCATATTGTTAATTTATACTTGAAATTATCGCGATTAAAAAGATTATCAAAACGCTGATTGGTGAATAAATAAAAGTTGTTTAAAATAACAGTATAACGGATCCCTAGAGAGTAACTGTAACGCATACCAATAATTGTGCTTGCGATTTAGTTTACGCTAAATTAACGGTTCAAACTAAACGAAAAAACGCTTCTAGATGCTTACTTTTATTACGATATTTAATAAAGCGTAAAGCTTGGTTATATGCGACTTAGTTATAACATTGTTATTGATTTCTTTAGCTTAAACTAAAATATCTTTTGTAGTTTTATTGTTTACAACTTTGAAGATAAGGTTAGTAGTATAATCCACCATGCTGCTCCAATGTGGGTTGGTGGATTGACATGTGGCAGAATTTTGAAATTAGACTCATGCAGGTTTCCTCACGATGTTTGCCTTCACAGCTCGAAATGAATTATAAACACATATTAAGTACATGAAAATTCGGTGGTACTTATTTGGGTATGAAGACGCAATCATCGGTTAAAATGTACGCGTTCTAGCCACTGGGCCATATCGGGTCTTCGATTTTACTTGCGCGAAATTTATAAAAAAGTACCTTTTGTATACAAACCGTATCCGGCATTTTCACGTGAATTAAAAACGTGGCATGTTCTTCCCCGGGGCTCTCTATCTCAACGACAATTTTTATCCAAATCGGGTCAGCAGTTTAAGCGTGAAGAGGTAACAGACAGTTACTTGCATTTTAAATATTAGTATAGATTTAACAAAATAAAGCGTTAAGTTTGGTTATGTACGGTTTAGTTAGAATAATATTATTTTTCGATTCGTTAGCTTCTTAATACTAACTGTATACTTTAATATTTGTTTTAGTCATACTGACAACAATAAGAAATTCACGCTTGTCGTCTCAATAGTTTAAATTAAAAGCGGTTACACGGATACATAAACATATATTAATATTATAACATCAACTAAGCGCTTTGCATTTTCTGATATAAATTTTATATTGTTAACTTATTAAAGGACATCCGTATTTATGAGGATAACTTTCTATTAAAGTTTTTTTATTAACTATATTTTGCTCTTGACCCACAACTTTACAGTATGGAGTCTTTCAACATTATTTTCTGTAAAAACTTTACTTGAAAATTGAATGTAACCCGGGAACTCTCTATGAATGGAGTTCCACAAAGGACGCCGAACAGTCTGGGCGGTAAGCAAACCTGTGTTACGTTTCCAAAAGATTGGTGTTCATTGGGTTTCAATACTCCATATCCCACTTCATATAGAGAATCACGTTAATATATTCTTCCAGAGAGATAAAAAAAAGGTTTTATAACAGCTTAATGAATATTATAACTAGCTGTTGCTGGCCTATTTACTCTGTTCTACGTTTCGACGGACTTCCATGCAAAGTTTCAAGCCTTATTTTTATTACCCCCTAAGGAGTAGAATTTCGAAAATTCCTTCCTTAGTGTGTGTCTGCTCAATGAAACGATTATACTCACCAAAATCCATTGCCTTAACGACGATGATGAATCAGTCAGTCAGGCCAAGTTATTTTATGCATATAGAAGAAGATTATGTAAATAAGTATAGCGACTCCTTTTGAAGTTCAAATAAAAATCGAAGATGGCTTACGTAAGCTTGCGTAAAACGTTTTTGTGTCACAAACCGGTTATAACTGGTTGCAAAATGTCTCCATTGAATTAACTTAATTATGTTATGTATACTGATAAAGTATTTTATTATACAATTCTTAATAGCCCACAATTATTAAATTTTATGTCATGCATTTTAAAAGTCATAGGCAGGTTTTCTTACGAAATTTTCTTCATCATGTCGCATGAAATTAATTATTATAAGTGGTTAATTAAATATATGCTAAATCAGTGCAACTGATATTATGTATTCACTTTTATCGGTTACTGTTTAGGTTCATCCATTCAGTGATTACAATACTTTTAATATTAGTTTTATTGACTAGCTGTGCCTTTCTAGGTACCTAAATAAATGTGCGTATATACTTAATCAATTTGATCTTTTTATATCTACATAGACAGACGGACAATAAAAATTATTGATGCTTGTGTGAGCGCCAAGTAAAAAAGATAGTAATTTAGAAATCACAAACAGATACTTTCTTTTTATTTCTCTAAATAGATAAAAAAGATAAACAGCTAGCTAGTAAATTTATTTTATATTATAAGTTGTCCGTATCAGGATCAGTTACTCAATAAAGTATTTACAGTGTAATGAGAAGTTCTTCAAAATCGTGATTCTAGTATTTAGTTGACTGCAGCATTCCTAAAGATAAGTCTATCAGGGTCCGGTTGGGCCTCGGGCGTTTTGTATGAAAATTGATCCTGAACACGCAAACATTAGATGTTATATGAAATAGGAAACATGAAGGCGCTCCTACATTTGTCTGTACTCCTGGTACAATTTAAAACGACTCAAACAAATAACTTGGTGTTGAGTGCCACCCACAGATCGGATATTTTATAATCTACTATTTGTAAACTTAGGTACACACCGTACCCAATGTAAAGTGAGCCAGTGTAACTATCGGCTCAAGTAGCCCAGCCAATGGTTGGCATTCCTTAAAATGCTATTGTCTATGGGCAGTGCGGAGTCACCGTCTTGTAATATAGATTTATTTTAATATTGACGACAACATACTATTATAATAAATACTCATTTTACGAAGTATTTCTTCTACATCTGTCTGTATCCCTGGTACAATTTAAAACGACTCAAGTGAATAAACTTAGTGTTGAGTGCCACTCCAGTGATCAGATATGTATTTTATAATCTACTATTTGTATCGTTAGGTACATACCGTACCTAATGAAAAGTGAGCCAGTGTAATTACCGCTTCAAGTAACCAAGCCAATGGTTGGCATTTCTTAAAATGCTATTGTCTACGGACAGTGTGGAATCACCGTCTTGTAATATAGATTTTTTTTTTAATATTGATGACAATATTGTGATAAAAACTTTTTTGCAAGGTATTTTAATTCGAAAAATCGAAAATTAATAAATATAAGTAAAAAGTATAATCAATTTTGACGTTTAATTTTCTACAGTATTACATTTAACATGTAATTTATCAATACAAATTTACAGACATGATCTACTAATTAAGCGATCATCTTCATTACGTTATGAAATCCTGGTCCCTGAAGATTCATAGTCGTATAATATCCATCTATAATATATTTCCAATTAACTTAATACTATGTGGAAGCGTTTTAATCAACGCATACAGAAGTAGCAAAGATTAACATATAGATAGATTTAAATTTCAAACTTGGAATTTATGATTGCTCATAATCTTTACATATAACATAAATTACTTGTATAGTGAAATTGATTTGACCATTTTTGAATAAATATATAAAGGTCGAATTTTCGAACCTTTCTAGTAACGCTTTAAAATGCAACAATTATACACTCATTAGCATGTCTCGTTCGTAAAACAGTATGATTTAATTATTGTTTATTAAATTAAGTAAATTAACACAAATGTATAAAGTTAAATGTAAGGTATATTACGTATGGTTATAAGTTTCGTGTTAACATATAAAAACTTTTTGTTTATAAATAATATGATGAGTTGAAAATTGAGCACAATATTTTATTCCATATTTGAATGCTTTAACGAATCAACGATGATATATATGATGTATTTAAAGTTTGTGCAATACATTACATTATCATAAAATTAAAGTCAATATATTTTATAGTGACATCCGAAGTTTTGACACAAAATCCATGATTGGTAATAATGTTACTAAATATATAGCAAATTTATCGTATTTATGTTGCATATTTATTTATAGGATAAATTTTGTTTAGATACTTTAATAAAGAATCGAAGGTCATATTAGTAAATATAAGTTTTTTCGAATTTTTTGGTATTATCATTTGTGATTTTATATATTTAACAGTGAGTTTCCGAACGCGTCTGTGGGGAGGATGGGGTGTTAGGTACCCTGTGTCTAACAATGTGTATGCTAAGCACCATACTATTTTTTATTTAAGCTACATCCATTGTTTTACGTTTTATTTGCGTTTATTTTATATTGGACTTTTTCGGAGGCTAGTTTAGCATAGCGGAGCATTCCATCCTTCTCGTAAAACGTGGTCCACACAGCTTGTGTGACTTTTGATTTAACAAATATTTATATTATTTGGTTTTTAACATAACCAACTTTTAAGTAGTTAAGACGTATGTGCTTAACAAATATAAAAAAAAAACACCATCGCACTTATACCACTTAGTATATCTGATCAAATATTGTTTTTAAATATATTATATTCATCCAGCTAAGATACGAACCCACGTGTCCAATTATGATATTATTCTAAGATATATTTTTATACAACCAGTACATACGAGATTATTACTGTAGGTAAAATATGACGAATCGTTAAAAATAACCAGCACGTGTTATGACTCGGATGGTAATACGTAATATAAAGTAAACCTTAGTTGAAATGTAAATGAATTATTATTATATAAAGACAGAGAGGCAGACTACATATTTGTTGACATCAGACTGACGAACAAAAATAAATACTAGCTTATATGTTAAAAATAGATATGGAACTATATTACTGGACCATAGGTAACTATGTATTGTTGTACATATCAACTTATGCCAAGTTATTCTTTAATGGTAGGGTATGAAGGCTCATCTGGTGGTAGGGCTTTGCGCAAGCCCGTCTGGGTAACCAAGGTACCAACCACTCATCAGTTATTTTACCGCCAAATAACAGTACTCAGTATTGTTGTGTTCCAGTTTGAAGGGTGAGTGAGCCAGTGTAACTACAGGCATAAGGGACATAACATCTTACTTACCAAGCTTGGTGGCATATTGACGATGTAAGGAATAGTTAATATTTCTTACAGCATAATTGTCTATGGGTGATGGTGACCACTTACCATCAGGTGGCCTATATGCTCGTCCGCCAACCTATACCATAAAAAAGTGTGATTACCACTGCTTGGACATCTGCAACACCAAAAGCATTGCAGCCGATTAACCGGCTTTTAAAGAGTGAACACTCTTTCCTTGAAAGTTCCAAATATGTTAATAGCGCGTTATGTACTATACCCAAACATTATTTCATACATTCAAGTGATATTATTTTGCGATGATATCATCATCATTAACTGAGTTTTTTTACTCGTTTTTACTCTTTCTATTGTCTGTAATAGACTAGTTATTCTTCAATCTGCAAACCTTTACTACCAGTTCATCACCACGCAATAGAACGCTGCTGATCCAAGGTATCATCTTAAGGAAGTTCGGAGCTTCTTCTACTAAAGTATCTAAATATACATGTGTCGGAATAAGTAATACACATGGTGTAAGTTTCATGATGTTTTATTTCCAATTAGAGGATGAAAATAATTCTAATTTCTAATTATAATCATGAAAAATTACAGGCTCTTGCCGGAAATTTGAAGCTTTTATCTTCGTTTGATAAAGACGAGCTCTGGTCCTGGGCAGCTGAACTATCTCTGCCCATAAAATAATTTAACTGCAAATGAACTCACAAATATTATAAGTACGCAAACGTATTTGTGTTTGTTAAATCTAATTTACTTAACGACTTACACTTAAGTTATAATAACTTGCTTGTAATTAGAAGACTAGCTATAGTTATAAAATAAAACAAGTTGAAAACATTGTTTATAGTGTACGATACGATTTATCGTGTCTCGATTTCTTACCCTCTCAAAGACCAAATAATTTCACTGTATTTATTTATATTATAATTATTAATGTGTTTGACATATAATTAATTAAATAAAAAAATATTTTTTGTAAGAAAAAATGTACGGAATTTATTAACTTTAAGGCCTTAACTATACACAAATGAGAATTAAAAAAAAATACTGTATATATGATCAAGAATCCTAGCAGCGTTTCCCTTTTGATTCGAGGGAAAAAGTTAATGTAACAATAAATAATTATTGTTAATCTTTGAAATATCTGCTGGATTATATTATATATGTGAATGTCTTGCCCTGGAAAGATTTGTTGACTTGAGTCAGAAACCCAGCGTTATTTATGTTTGTGCTAATAAAATCTATTTACGTACTTGGATAATCATAGTTATTTGTTTTACTGCATTTACTTTGAAATTGTATTTCATTAGATATTAATGATATATAATTTAAGTCATTATTTTTAAAAGCACGTGTTTATTATGTCGTATACAGTAAATGTCATTCTTGATGTTACTCTTGGGAGGTTTTCTTAGATGAGATACGATCAACTCTTTTGTTTTTTTAGTAAATATAATTTTCAGAATACATTCGGAATACAAATGTTTTTACGCCCAAACCATATTATATTTTTTTATTTTTATCTTGATATGTGTTTGGTATTTCTTAACCGAAAAAATTAAATCCAAAACTATTTAATTTCATTGTGTTAAATGGTTATTTTTATATCGGGTTTCTTGAAGAAAATCACAAATATTTGTCTGTCCAGCAAATCTACGAATATCTTAACAGAATATTTTTAAAGAAGGTAGCAGCACAGCGAAAAACGTCCGATCAAGTACCTTATATAATGTATATTATATATCGTATTATGAAACTATAAATTATATGCTAAGGATTGACTGATTTTTAGAACGAAAGACGGTCTATGACTATTCAAAAGCTTATTGTTATTAGTACTCCATTCATAATCAAATCAAATCAAATCAAAATAAACTTTATTCAAGTAGGCTTTTACAAGCACTTTTGAATCGTCATTTTAAAATTAAGTGAAGCTACCACCGGTTCGGAAAGTAGATTCTACCTAGATAGAAGAACCGGCAAGAAACTCAGTAGTCACTCTTTTTGAACATTTAAAAAATACAAAGGCGTGTTAGTTAAATACAATTATTGAAATTAATATATCCTGCTTGGAAGTCAACAGGTATTAACTCCAAGCTTTTCTATAAAATCTTGTATAAATAATAGAAGTTTTGTTATAAAAACAGGAGAAGAGTTGCAGCATTATTATATGGGTGATATACAGTTATGTTATGGTAAATTATAATACGTTTTAAATCATTGGTATATTCAGAATCACTCGGCAGTCTCGTTAAAGGTAATAATTTGTATTTCTATCTTAGTTCATACGACTGTGTAAATTTTAATCTGACAGTCGCGTTGCAAAAACGAAATCCATTTTTTAAAACGAGACATGCACAGAAGTACAGTCAGAGTAAGAAAACCTTCGTCAGTTTTCAAATTTATTCCTTTATCGAGTTTTAAACTCTTAGTACCTTTTGTATGAAATGTAATATGTAATTCTTGATCGGTAAAGCAGATTATCGTTCATACTGAGCACACGAAAGTAGATTAATGTGACGAACCTTTTCTTACCCCGACTGTACATTTTGCATGAGATAGCATCTGTTCTGTAATGGCCAGAATTAGTCTCAGAGCCATTCATATATAACGTAATGAACTTGTGATGGAAAGATAGAAAAGTCACTAGACGACCTTCGGATTGTAATGTCAACGTGTACTTTAAAGCACCGCGCACGTTGTTACTGGATCACGTCCCACCCACTGCAATTTGCGAGATAACAAACAATATCTTCGCTACTTTATATTAATAAAGTATGTGCTGGCTAAAAAATAAAATTCCAAGAGAAAAAACAGCCAGTAATTTTTCCATAGCCGGACAAAGTATTAAAACCTCTTTTCCTTTTGGAGAGATTCAGAGTTTATTCCACAACGCTGTTTCAAAGTGGATAATATACATACACGTGACAGATTTTCATCCCAAAAACGTGATAAATTATAAAATGAATCGTAACAGTTAATTATGATTCTTTGTTCACTATTTTTAACTAAAGAGCTAACTCAGCAACAATAAATGTGGTCAAACTAAATGCATACTAATATTATAAATGCTGTCTGTTTGAATGTCTGTCTCGCTTTCACGCCATAGCTGGACAGATTTAAATGAAATTTCGTACACAAATCGGAGATTGAGAAGGCTACTTTTTAATTGAAGAAAGTGTTGTAAACAAAAAGGTCTTACAACAATGTAATATTAAGTTAATTAGTAAATATATTCATATTTTATACGCGAGCAAAGCCGCAGGTAACAGGCTTAATATACTTTAAGAGTTTCTTCAACGGAACAACTAAAAAAACCACTTGAAAAATAACCGCCTTATATTTGTTTTGTAAAGAATATATATGTATAAAACACAGATCTTTTAAAAGATTTTTATACGAAAAATGTATAAGAAAAGGAATGATAGCTGGTAGACTAGATTGTAAATTTATCAACAATTGTTGTAAGATCTCGGCTGGACCTGTTGTCTACAGCTAGTAGTTGTGATAAGGAGCATTATGCCTATTTAATATGTATTAATCTTATAATTAAATTATTTTTATAACACTAACATAGTTATTAAGAAAATTTTGTAACTAACACTATGAGTCATTGATACTTGAAATAAATTATTATTATTATTATTATTTAAAAATAGAATAAATGATTACGAGTGAAAACGCATAGTTTTCATATTTTATATAATTTTTAAACGTTTTTATAGATGTAATCAGCTCATTATACGGGTAAGGAAGTAGTTTTTCACCCGATGTCGACGGATACGTAACGATTACGCAACGATGTGCGCTCATGAGCCTACGCCTATAACATCATTATAGAAGGAAAACGTTTATACGGTGACTTCATTACAGAGATTTATGACAGATATAACTTGATTGGTATTACGTTGCGCTAAAGTAAAAGTTGATTTCGGAATTCAAAAATGGAATGCTAAAGATTTTTTTACCGCTATGTGTTGCAATTGTCAAACTTAATTTTTTTTTTAAATCTTAATTTGCTCAAATATGTGTATGCCATTTTTGGATGTTCATTATCAAAGGCTGGCAATCTGAAGGCTTTATATTGCATGAGTGTGCTCTTTATTCTCTAACTTATATAACATAGGAAGATATTACGGGATATGTCAAATCCACACAATCTTTAAGAAATCAGACGTAGTATTAGCTGTTTTTCATGCTTTCCGAGACATAGAATGTACTTACAATTAAAGTTATGTTCCTCACTTAACAATCTAATACTTTAATATATTATTAAGCTATTCTTCTAGTTAACTTCTCATTTTATCCTTCAGACTTCTTATAATCTATTTCCAATGCTGTGTTCATTAGATAAATAAAAAATTGTATACGTTTTTTAATTACGTTTCTTAATTGATCCAATAAGACCAATTTAAAGTTTTGTCACTATTACAATCAATTCTTGACTCAATATTACGATTACTCTACTTTGAGTTACAGGAGCAGAGATGGCCCAGCTGTTAGAATGCGTGCAACTAAAGCGATGGTTGCGGGTTTAAACCCAGGCAAGCACCACTATGTATCGGTGCTTAATTGGTGTTTATATTTTATCTCGTGCTCAGCGATGAAGGAAACGACATCGACAAAAAAGGACATCGTGAGGAAACCTGAATGTGTCTCATCCACCAACCCGCATTGGAACAGCGTGGTGGAATATGTTCCAAAACCCTCTCCTTAATGGAAGATGAGGCCTTATCTCAGCAGTGGGAAATTTGCAGGCTGTTACTTTAATTACTTTTTTTTAGTTTGAGTTACACTTATGATTCAAACGTATTCATTATTCGAATATAACATACGAGAGTTGAGTATGACAGAAGATCCGAAAAAAATGCGAATTTTATTAACAGGCAACACTCAAGTGATTTTATTAAATGTTATTGTTCAAAAAAATCGATGACGTAATCAGACTAATAAGTGTTGTAACTTGTAATCGAGATAGGCCATTGGCAACCAAGACTCCTTTCCGGGTCGGTGATCTCGAGGAATTAGAACCACCTGCCATTTTACTGTTAAATAATTACATGTAATAGTAAATGTTTTATATGCGGAAATAAAAGCTCATCATTACTTCTATTTGATAACACATTTTTCTTATAATTAAGAGATGATTTATATTTCACGTAAATTCGCAATATGAATGCAATCTTGTAACGAAAAAGTTTTGCATTATTGATAGACCTTTTTGCTGAATAATTTCTTATATTGAAAATAATATACATTGAAAATAATATAGTGTTGTTATAATTTTAATTTCTTAGTTTTTGAATTTTACAAGTTTAATTAAAACGTAAAATATATTTCTTTAAGTTGATCTTTAATTAAAAGCAATAACAAAATAAATGTAATAATTTAAGTCAAAAAATAAATTAGACGTCAAAAAAGATTACACTTACTTAACTTATTTTTAATATAATTTATAAAAAATAATACAATGCTCAATTATATTAATCTGTAGTCAATATTAAGTTTATTTAAAAACAATGAAAAAATATGAGTGCTTCACACAAAATTAAAACGTAACAAATATTGATTTATTTTTTGTTGTGACGCATTTTCATTTCATGGAGTTTCTAAAGAACTTTAAAAAAATACGTGTTTTTTTTATTAACGTATAGTAGTATCTTCAAAGTTTTAATAACATGTATTGATTTGTAGTCTGCAGCTGAAGATAAACGATAACCATCGAACGGTCAAAGCGGGAAATAGTAGTTCATAATTGTAGAGGTAGTTGAGACGAGTAAACAGTCACACAATGGTTACCGTTTGACGGCAACCACCGTTCCGGGTCGTTGGCGACTGTGACCATCTGCTGTTTCACCTGCTCCTTTACTGTCATTAAATATATAAATACTATGTTTGTAACGGTGTCTTAGATTTTTTTATATTTTTCTTAATCTCATACGAAGAACTATAAGTATCGTATACTATAAGTGTCATATAGTGTGTATGTATCTATCTATTTATAACAGCCTGTATATTTCCCACCTCTGGGCTAAAGTAAGCTCCCAGTCCCTTTAAGGCTTGGCATTTATTTAGAGTTATAGTGCATATTTGAAATAAGTACATGAATTGCTTAGATGTGTTCTTTCACCACTGAGCACGAGATTTGAACCAGCAATCGTCAATTTACGTGTTGTAACTACTAGTACAATTGTGTTTTAGTGTCATTTTTAACAAATTTAGGTGAAAAAAATGCATATGCACTATGAAATTTCGATCGGTAATTTTGATTTGTTGAGCTGTTACAATATTCAAATAGATGAACTAAAAAGACTTGATATAGATATTAGCACAGTATATGTCGCATGGCACAGGACTAGGCCAGCTGGTCATTTAAAGATCGGTACTATTTCAAGTTATACATTCGAAAATAAATCATATGAAAGCTATAAAGAACAATAGCGTTAATAATCGTATCGATATTAATATTTTCAATCATAATTAAAATCAAGATTTTAAATTAACATGACTTTTCTCAGCATTACAGTTATTTAATACGGGATATTTTTGTTTTTTTATTTTATTAGCTCGATATTTCGTCATTATCTACGAATGTCTAGTGAACAAGACATTCATAGATAATGTAATATGTAGCTGTAAAATAAAAATAATGGCCAGTAAGAACCCTGTTATTCTTATTTTGAAGTTAAATCGATCTGATTTAGTGTAATGTATGCACTTTCCTAATCTTAACAAACGACGCCAGTTGTGCTCGTACCTCACATGTCCTTGCGTGGAGAATGTATAGTTTTAGTTTAACTTTCGTCCGGAAAACATCAAGTTCGTGACCTGAATCGTGAGTAACTATTTTAACTTTTATTACAAACATTAAAACGCTGTATAATTCAGTCATTGTACTAAAACATATTTACGTGTAATTAAAATTGTTATGTACATGTTTTTGTATTATATCTATATTTTATATCTTCGCATCCCATTTCTGACAACATATTTTTTATACACTAGCGACCCGTCCCGGCTTCGCACGGGTGCAATGCTGACAATAAATATAGTACAGAATATTTAACTTTTTGTAGTCATAATCAGTGTTAATTTATTACATTGTCCATGTGTTATACACAAAGATCTATCTCTCGAATCACTCTATATAATCAAAAAACCGCATCAAAATCCGTTGTGTATCTTTAAAGATCTATAAGCATATATAGGAACAGACAGCGGTAAGGGACTTTGTTTTATACTAAGTAATGAAGCTTAAATTTTCGATCATGTATCTACTTTATTTACTTTTTTAAGGGTATTCGGATACTGTGACATCTTGTCAATCAATATATATGTTTATATATGTTTATGTTTTATTTGTTTGTTATATCTAGGGAAGGTAACGTCCTCATAGAGGACACGAAAGTACAAGTGAAATATTAAACAATAATAATCATGAAATATGTTAAAACATAGTTGTATCGTACTATGATGATCCCGTAACTGGTTCCAGCTTTGTACCGGCTTCGATTACCATACGTATCAAGTATTTGTTTCTGTTTGTTTCTGTTTGATTTTTTTTTTTTTGTTTGACGTTGATATTAGTATGTTTAGATTTTTTAGAACTGATCGTCAGTTTGGTAATCTCAATATGTATGTATATCATCGACGCAGTAAAGTTTCTAAATGGTCATTTCACTTTAGGTATATGTGACATTTTCTTAGGATCATACAACAACAAACAACATCAGTCTGTAAATTTCACAATGCTGCGTTAAGGCCTCCTCTCCCATTAAAGAGAGGGTTTTGGAACATATTCCACACACGTTTCAAAATTTCTATGATATTAGACACATGCAGGATTCCTCACGATGTTTTCACTAAATTTAAGCACATGAAAGTTCAATGGTGTTTGCCTGGGTTTGAACTCGCAATCATCGGTTAAGATGCGTGCATAACCACTGGGCCATTTTGACTCTTGATAGTCAGGATCATAACTGAGCCAAAATATACTACTCGTTTTATGGCACCCTACCAATACAAACCATGACTCAATTATGCTATTGATTGAATTTAGTAAGTCATTCCTTGCTACTTTGCTTACGTTTATCTATTTCCCTACTAGAATGTTCTATTTCTTTTTAAATATTAAAAAAAAATTACTACAAATAAATAAATTAAATTAAATTTGATATACAGGATAATTCTTATCGATCGGCAATTGAACTACATTTTCCCAGAATGATATTATAGCTTCTTTATTATATGAAATAATAATATGATTTATTTGGACTTAATAGGTTATATTATGTTTTTTTTTTATATAAAAAATGCAAGAAGCCCAAACCTCTCAGTGAACACTTGATCAAATGTTCAAATATAAATTCGCGAATTTGTATGAAAATATAATATATATGTATTTTGTTCGTTAAGATGTCTCGCCTGTTTAAATGATTTACATAAATAACTTATTTCACTTACTATACGAAATAGGTAAACTTTGACGCAATTACCTAATAATTTTTTTTTATATTATTTATAAAATCTCTGACAATTTATTTAAGCCGGAAGATCCTTATCGTTCAATAATTCGAGATAATAATTCCAAGTTTTCAAACAGAAAAAATACAGTCGACTTAAGAAACTCCCCCTTTTTTGAAGTCGCTAAAAAAGTACTTTTTTTTGATCAATTATATCCCTTTTTTGTCAATGTTAATCTGATGTGCCAACCAAAGCAAAATGGTAAAGTTTTTTTAATTATTTATATTTTGAAAGATATAACACAAAACTGCAAATACTTTGGACTTAACTTACCTTGATAGTATGAAAAATATTTTGACAGCTGTTTCGCGTCAACAAAGCTAACAATACACTTGTTTTGAGTTGCAATTGTATTTAAAAAAAAACAATTACGTAATCACAAAAACTGTCACTGCACAGATTAAAAATAAATCGTATTCGTTTTAAAAACTATTCGGTTATTATTTCGTTGAATCTCGTTTATTATTGGAATATCGTACGCGATCGCGGCATGCGCGTGCGCCTCGAATCGCGCGCAACACTGACACTAGTCGGCCATTTTCTCAGCTCGTGGTGGGAGCAGATATAGGAAATAAATGGTAAGAGAATTACGATAGCTTACACTGCGAGGCTGTAGCGCTCGATACGATCGGAGGCAGTTTATAATAATAGTTCGATTTGTGTTTACAAGCACTCACTGTTATGACTTCATATAATATTTAATATCTAGTTTAAATAGCTCGAATATAATTTCAAACATTAATTTGTATTATCAGTGCCTAGACGAGTTTTAAAGCGATTTTCTTATCTAAGTAACAGACGATACACATATAATATATGTATGTCTATAATATACTAACGAAATCTAAGTCTTCTTACTTAGTGACTGGAGATAGTATATGACATAATTAACTAAATATATATTCATATGATTTTATTAGCAGATGATGTGTTTAATAATTATAGTAAAAAAAAGTGAAAACAAATACAAAACCGTTTCGTTTGTTTAGTAGCTTAAAATTTAAAGCCCGAGGTCCAAACCCGAGGTGGAACCAAAAAATAAGTAATTATTTGTTTTTATCCGTAAATCAATCATTAGTAGCAACCGGAAGTTGTTAAAAGTCTAAACCATCCCGTTTTTTGTTAAGCGCGTAAAAATATATCCTGCGGAATAGGCTACACTAAGGTAAGAATGGCCATTGTGACCTAAATCTATTAAGGGAATATCACAAACGATATTTTTTTTAAATAACCCTGCGAGGTGTATGTTTATTTATAAATAATCGTAGCATTGGTTATTTACCCTACAAAATCGAACAAAATAATACTAACTTAGGTACTAGTATATTACGAGGTAAATTTGTAATATAGCTCTTTGGCTGAAGAGTGTATGACAAATAAAATAAAATAGAACCATTGTACTCCGTATGTACGTACACATGCATTTAAACATTATTACAGTAACAATTCATTAAATGACCTACTGCTGGGCTATGGACTCTTTTTTTCTTTGATAAAACGACTTATGCTGTACTGGGCTTGAACTCAAAATTATCTTTTAAGACGCACGGATTCTAATCATTGGAACATTTTACTCTCTTAAGAACTCTTAATGAACGGTGGTGATAACTTTCCATCAGGTGAGCCCGTGCTCGTTTGCCCCTTGGTTTTTATAACATAAATAAATAAAAATTTTAACAAAAAGAAAAACCGACTTCAAACAAAACACTATTTTAAAACAAATGAATATGCACGAAAAAGTAATAAAAATAATTGCGTATTCAACATATTTTTTAGAGTCTTCCTAAGTTAAAAGAAATGAAAAATATTAGACTACTTAAAAGTCGATTAACGATTATATCATGTAGTTATAGTTATTGGTATATTTGGAGCCGGTGTCAGCCACGGTGCCCTTGCCCCAACAATCAAAAGAAAGAAGCGATAGGAGCCCCTTGATTGATCCAGTATATTATTGTGTAAAAGGGAATTTGTAAAAAACATATTTGTTAAAGTATTCTCGTATTGTTTTTTTGATAGATATACTGTAGGGTTTTATTGGCTGACACCGACTCCAAATATAACAATAATTATAACTACATGATATAATCGTTAATCGACTTTTAAGTAGTCTAATATTTTTCATTTCATTTAACTTAGGAAGACTCTAAAAAATATGTTGAATACGCAATTATTTTTATTACTTTTTCGTGCATATTCATTTGTTTTAAAATAGTGTTTTGTTTGAAGTCGGTTTTTCTTTTTGTTAAAATTTTTATTTATTTTTTGATTTTAAGTGAAGCTGATGTTGACTAACTAATTTTTTTTAATATGGATAGATTAAGCGTTCCGTTTATATGAGTCAGAAACTACTTCGAGGACAATTTCAAAGGAAACTTGCGAATAAAGCAAAAATAGACTTTCGAAAATGCGGATTTAATACGTCACGCGGCGTAAACTACAAGGATCCCTCGAAAGAGCTGTAATCGAACTCAGCAAAAAAGCTTTGAAAAAGACCAACTATATTTCGTACATCATATGACATCACATCACATACACAAAATTTGATTAAAGATAGTAAGAAATTCTGCCCCATATCGCACCCTAACTGCGAGCCGTATAGGAGTTCCATCACTACATAGTATAAAACAAAGTCGCTTTCTCTGTCCCTATATCTTTAAATCTACGCAACGGATTTTGATGCGGTTTTTTTTTAAAAGATAGTGTGATTCAAGGGGAAGGTTTGTGTATATAATACATGAACAATATAGTAAAGAAACACTGATAATTTTAGAAGTTTGCGATGTGATGTCGTATATCAACAAATTCTGTAGTATATTTAGTATCAGTATTGCACCCGTGCGAAGCCGGGGTGGGTAGCTAGTTGATTATAATATTCGACTATGATAATTACATAAACATAACCACATCACGGAAGGTGACTCAAATATCCAAATAACCTATAAATAAAAGATTCGACCGAGTATCGCTAACGTGCTCCTCAGAATTGTTCCGTTCCCTTTCGTTCCGTTACTTTGTCATGGATCTTGTGCTCAGAACCTTACCAAACTTTCACCAAATTACCCTAGAAGTATATATTTTATAATAAAAAAAGAATTATCAAAATTGGTTAACGTGATTTTCAGTTATTCACCTATTTGTCGCACATATGCATAAGGCAAATTTAAGACTTATGTCGTTTTCACATAGATACCATCATCGGAAAAAAAATAAAAAAATGGGACCCCACGGGAAGCGCTACCTTTCAAACAAAAAAAAAATTATCAAAATCGGTCCACCCAGTGAAAAGTTATGAGGTAACAAACATAAAAAAAAAAAAAAAAAAAAAAAAAATACAGACGAATTGATAACCTCCTCCTTTTGGAAGTCGGTTGAAAAAGCTCACAGGCTTTATCATCTATCTATACTTTTAAAATCGTTTGACAAACAGCACAGCCTTAAATATTAAGTATTGAAAATTTCATTTTGGTCTGCGTCTACTAAGTAAGAATTTCATTTTGAGGTGTATTATTGAAAGATAATCTCTATAAGTGTTTGACCGTATAATGTCGGGATGAGCATAACTTTTACCGTCCATTCATACATTAAAATAAGTTGTTAAAAGAGCATTCATAAATAAAGTATCTTATTCGACACAAGATTATATAGATGATATTAAAACTTGGAAATAATACATGTTGACTTGTAGGTAAGTTAATTGTATGTAATTGTAATTTAACTAACATAACTTTGTACTTAAAATGTTGGCAAAGAGTAACTACTGAGTTTCTCGGCGCTCGGTAGAATAGACATTCCAAATTCATTGCATGATCATCACTAACGACCTCCGTGGTCGAGTGGTGTGTACATCGGTTTTCATGGGTACGCCAGTCCGAGGTCCTGGGTTCGATTCCCGGCTGAGTCGATGTAGATTATCATTAGTTTTCTATATTGTCTTGGGTCTGGAAGTTTGTGATACCGTCGTTACTTCTGATTTTCCATTACACACGTGCTTTAGCTACTTACATTGGGATCAGAGTAATGTATGTGATGATGTCTCATATTTATTTAAACTGGCGGTAGCTTGAATAAAGTATATTTTGATTTTGATTTTCATAAAATAGCGTCACACATTAAATTACCAAACGCTCTATCCCTCTGTGATCCGCGCTGAGGATGGTCATCACAAGGATTTTAGCCGATAAGAATCACACATTACCAGGTTTCCTCCCTAAGGTCCCAGCAATTAATTTCGTCGTTTACCGTCATACATATAAAAACAAACGAACTTGTTTCTTTTCGATTAAAGTAAAATTTATTGCATAGCTTTTCGAAAAGCATTTTTCCTACAAGGAAGATTCAAAATCAATGTAACCTCACTTTAAGTCGAACGTTTCTCGGAAGGTTCAGTTTCTCAGAATCAACTGATTGATTATACGAGTAAAGCCTAACATTATATAAAAACAGCTCGTAGCTGTGATCGAGATAAATCGATGTAAGTGCTTCTAATAAGAAAATGACTGCTTTACAGAAGTCAGTCACGTTTGGGATTATATTTATTACTAAAAGTGGACCCCTGTACCGATTGATTACATCTTTCGTTTTATTTACATCTATACAAAGTAAGATCGGATAGTCTAAGTACAGCTGAGGTAGTAATCTTTGTAAGTATAGTACGACACAACTTAGATGTAGCATCGGCAAAATTCGTAAAACCGATCACATCCGAATTAAGTACGCTATCCCAAATTATCAATACTTATTTCCAATGCGAATATGATCTTTGCACATACTTGTAATATCATATGACCTAATATATTCGTCAATTTGACACGTCGATTTACATATACTTCCTTTCTCTGACGCGAGAATCTATACCGACGAATAGCGTCGAATAGCACAATAGGTAGCTATTTCTATTGGTTGTGTAAATCGGCAGTAGTCGGTTTTATTTTCATTCCACTGCATTTTCCGATGCTACATCTAATTTGTGTCGTACTATAAGCAGCTAGTTCATATCTCACTACTAGGCGGATTCTCTTTTTATGAGGAAGGTTTGAAGTATATCTAATTATTTTCAGTTACGTCACAATTGACAGAATCGTTTTTAATATACGTTGGTTTTTTGTATTTTTTTAGACAATATATCTAAAAAAATACAATTATATATTAATAAAATATTCTGAAACATGTTTCTTGGTGACGTGTTTTGACTATTGCTACATGTTTGGTTAAAATTGAAAACGAAAAAGGCGATATATATAAAATGTAGAGATAGATGCAAAGTATTAAAATGTATTCTTATTGAAAGAATATTTCTTTAAAAAAAAGTGGAGTTTCGTTACTAAAAGAAATATTTTCTTTCATTATTTGTTTTGTAATTAATTGTATTGCCGCAATTTGGGGGTTAAATTCGTAGTCCGTCAACGGCAAACTATGTGACGCTTATGACATCATGCTCCTACGCCGCTCTTTACTTCCTTGTATACGTACCTATATTATACACTTCATTGCAATATTATATCAATAATCTTAAGTAACGCTCAACTACAACGACTTTTCAAAATTGTTATTCATGTCATTTAAAAGCAATATTTATCTGTAAGAATAAAAATGTTTATAAATTTATTCATAAACTAACGTAGAGACTGACGCTGTATGTAAAATATATATATGAACGATTTATCAGGACTCGATCTGAGCCATCTTTGCATGGAGGTTTTAATGGCGTAATCAATATTAAAATGAGTTATTTCCAATAAAGGATCCTAGCCAATCCAATGAATGTATGATATAATTTGATTCATGTAACTAATTTTAATAACGTTAAATAAAATATGAGATCTTCTGTTCTAATCTTAAGATGGTTTTGCCTCCCTCTCCATCTCACATGATATTGGTGAAGGATATTATATGTCGATACCAGTAAAAGCAGCCTTCATCCCTTGAAAGGAGCTCCGCCAAGCCACAAATAGAGCATACACCACACAGTCTCGGATGCGTTATAGGTACCTATGCTAATAGGACTCCCGAGTTATTTTTAACTTCGCATATTAACAACTTAAAGTTCATATCAAAACAACATTAGTAAATAAGACATATTAATCAATACAATATGATATTAAATAATATTTTGATTTGACAAGTAGCCTCTCTGATTCGCGCCGGAGACGGCTACCGCATTGGTTTTACAGGGTAAAAACCCTACATAACCCGATTTCCGTCTTCGAAAGACCAGAGTACCTTTGAAAAAAAAGGGTTGTAAAAGCCAGCCATTAATTCCAAATTATTTAAAATATTAAGATTGTTTCAAAAATATGTATGTGATATGTTTTTCTGTAATTAATCTGATCATATTACGTCATTATATTTACTTCATAGGTACTACTTATAATTTGTGTAGGTACGTGCTTGTCATTACAGAACAATACAACTGGGAATATATCTGATTTCCTCATCGTGTATTGTAATTTAGATTTTATAAGATTGGACATGTCTGCTTATTATTTAACTATATTTTTTCCTACTCAAGTGTCCTACTTATGTAATATTTCTCTTGTCATCTTTTTATTTAACAATGCATTACGTGTTCTAATTAAATAAAATTAATTGGTTCCAAGATAATTAATTTAATTATTGCTTCTAGTATAATCGATTAAAAATGAAATCAAAATGGCAAAATACAAAAATTGAAAAACGCCTGCAAAAATTTTATAGCAATTATGAATACCGTCAAAATAGCTATAGTACAAAACGTAGAATATTTTTTTGTAAATAGAGTCTATTTTTATCTCTTTTTTCGTTTTGTTACACAAAAAAGATAATGTTTATAGTTAATTTTGTATATGTATTCAAATTACTGTACTTATCAATGGTATGGTATTGTGTAATTATGTAAATGTATTGAAAATAAAAGCATAATGCAATGCGGGTTAGGAATATGGTTTACCCGCGACTTTACCATCGTTTGTTTTTGATTTATATTTTGCTATTATTTAAGCATATATATTTGTGATTATATATCAATGTAGTATTTTTCAACTAAATCAAGATATTAACTAGTAAGTAGTCTTTAGTAGAGCCGACGATTTAAAAGTAATTTGTTACTATATATTAGGGATTTATTATATGTTGATCTTATATTTAATGAAAAAAAAGCAATATTTAGTAATGCAGTTTTTAGTAATAAAAGTAAAATTCATATAAGTACTATACGCGTCAAATATGTACCCCCTTACCTTATTGTCGGTTAAGGTAGTAAACCAACTTCTATATAGTATATAAAAATGTTTTCCTTAAAATATGAGATTTAAATATGATTTTAGTGTTTCCTTATTATTTAAATGTTTGCAAATTCCTAGACAGCAAAATTGCCATAGTCTTATCTGGCTACTCATGGCTACTCAAAGTGTATTACAAAATTAAAACACGTATAAAATATGTCACTTTACGTCAAATATAGGATTCCATTAAAATTAGCCATTTCCATTAATTCTTTCTAGTTTATCTGTATCGACATATAACATTATATCTTCACAGAAAATAAAATTGAAAGGCGTCAAATCACAAAAACAAGTCAAGTCATATTGATATTATATTTAACGCCAGCGATTCATTTCATCTCAAAATTCAAATATCTATGCAGACAGATCAAACATATATTGAGGAATGTATGTTAATAACAAGAATATAAGTGGTTTAAATGAATACCTGGATGACGAAAATTGGCCTTCGTTAAACTGAACATAGCCAGATATTATCATCATGGATGCTTCTGACGTTTGATTTCGGTCATGGTCACGGAAAAGTCAGATACTGTCGTAAACTACTGGGTAAATGAAGTTCACGTCATAGTCTGATAAGTCGATATGACCAGTGAATATGAACGATATTTTCAAACCTTTCTTCGGGTGCTTGGTTTATTTGGTGGTAGGGCTTTGTGCTGGGACGTCTAAGTAGGTAACATCTAACCATCGTTGTTATTTATAACAATAATATTTTTGTGTTGTAGTTTTATGATAAGTGAGCCAGTGTACAAGAGGCACATGAGATATAAATCTTAGTTCCCCAAGGTTAATGGTGCATTGGCGATGTAAGGAATGGCTAAATTTTCTTATAACGTGTTTATCGATGATGGTCACTATAATGCCAAATTTCTACATCCGCCTTCATAAATCCTACTAATATGATATAAGCGAAAGTTTGTGAGGATGGATGTATATATGTTTGTTACTCCTTCACGAAAAAACTACCGAACGGATTTGCATGCAATTTTACAATAATATAGGTTATATATCAGAATAACACATACTACAATTTATAATGATTTTATGTAATTTGGTAATGATATAACGATCAATATCAATAAGATCGGCTGATAGTAATATATGTACATATATAATTATAATTGAGAACTTTTAACGCCTATTGAGGGTTTCCCAGCTAGCTATCTTTTTCTCCCTCGCAAGATAAATCGTCACCTGACTAGATTAACAAGGCTGTCAAGTTAATAAAAATATTATAGACGTCCTTTTTTATAGTAAAATTCATAATAAATTTAAAAAATTACAATCGTAAACAAACTAACAAAGCAATCTTGGTTTACTTTATTATTCAGGCGTATCGCGTTCCAAATCTATGCGAATTTTTCCTCGTATTTAAGGTAAATGATTTATTTTTTAAAAATAGATAAAAGTACATAACTTCCACAAAACTACACGATAGCGTGTGTTTGCAAAAATGATTGCACTATTCATCCTTAAAATTTTTTTAGTTGTAAACGCTGATATAATTAATCTGGATTCGAAAAACGGCAGTGACGTGAATCTTATTAACACAATTTTCGATTTATTCGGGGCTAATGAAGAATGTAAGTAGATATTTTATGTAGTATTTAGTTTCATATATCACGTGATCTTGAGGACTTCTTTATTTCATCCATAGCAATTGGCATCGTAATAAAATTTAAGTATTCCTTACATCGGCAATGCGCTAACAACCGTGGGAATTAAGACGAACATCCCTTCGTTCCATCCCTTGAGTCTGTAGTTACACATAAGTATTGCTACTTGGCAGTAAAATATATGATCACTGATCAGTGGTACCCAGACCTACAAGATCTCTACCACCAAGTATATACATATATTATGTAGAGCTCTTTTAGGGCATATTTATTTATTATTTTTTAGAATACGTCCTATTACGTAAGAAACCTCATGATTATCTATGGGATTTTAGTATTCTTTTTTTTTGGAATAGTTTGGCGGACGAGCATATGGGCCACCTGATGGTAAGTGGTCACCATCACAAATAGACAATGATGCTGTAAGAAATATTAACTATTCCTTATATCGTCATAACACAACGAACGAACACAACAATACTGCGTACTGTTGTTTAGCTGTAGAATATCTAAGATTCAACACCATGCTATATTAGTACGTGTGAAAGTCAGAACTTATAACACAGTAAAATTATTGTAAATAATAATTTGCCTGCAACGGAATATATTTTTGTTGCTATAATGATTTGTTACGATTTGCTGTTTGTTGTTGATGAGGTGTAATGATTTGTTTCATTTAAAAAAAATGTATTATATCATTTTAAAATTTTATTTTATTTACATATTTAATGTAGTTTTTATTTACCTTCACATACTTAGCTAGAATTTGAAATAATAAAAATACAATAAATAAATATTATAAATACATTGTATAAAATTACCAATAATAATTGTAATTAATTATTATTATATAATGAACTTTACTCCTGTCATTGACAAAAGAGTAATGGCGGTATGTTTTGACTTTTGACATTAATTGGCGTTTTGATTTTGCTCGATAAATTTTATGTCTGTTTGTTTATGACAATCATTATTAATTTTTATAACGTAAGAAAGTACAGTTTTATTATTTTATAATCAAGAATTAATAATAACAAAATGATCAACTGAATATGAACTGTTTTGATTACTTATACATATTGGCTTACTTATACATATCTTTATTGCTATGTTGCGCTGAGTTTCTTTCGCCGGTTCGTCTCAGGTCCGAGGTGCTATTTCCGAGGTCTGATCGGAACCGGTGGTAGATTTTTGACTTTGACTTTGTTTTTGACAAAGTTGTATCAGTTTTTTTTATTTTATTTTAATGATACTCTAATACTGATTAAATTAAACGAACTTAAGATGCAATTGTATACGGAATGAATTCAATAACTCTGATAGATAATATATCTGATAAATAGGTCTGTTCATGATAACAAAAATTCAAAACAAAAATATATTTTAGATTAATTTAAAGCAACACAAGATGTAGTACGAGTATAGAGATACATTAGAGAAAGTAATTAAATAAAATGCAATCAATTAGGTCATTTGATATAGTTATTAAAAAAATTAATGTAAAGCCATACTAGTATAAAATATACTTTTTTTGCATCTATATCTTTTATTAAATGTAAACCTATATAACTAATATAAGGCTGATTTTATTCATGACGTAATTAGCTAAAGTTAATACCTTGCCCAAGAAAGGATGAAATGACTAAGCAAACATTTGGACGGAAATTTGTCTTTACTTCTCGTGTATAAACAATTTTGTCTCCGTTGTATTTCTTCAAAGTTATCAATACTTTTGTGTATAGACATTATGCTGTTGTTAATATACTGTGACGTCACAAGTTTAACTTAGTTGATCTGGATGTGTGTCTTTTGTTTAGATATTGTAGTAACATGAACAGTTTTTTTAAGAATGAATTAAAAAGCAATACTGTTGGGCGCTTTGTCGGTCGATCTGATTCACTCAGTAGAATAACTGACATGAATTATTCTACTGAGTGAATCAGACTCACCGAGAATTGCTTTAAGTTCATTAGTATATCTATATTAATATAAATGTGAAAGTAACTCTGCCTATCTGACCGTTGCTCTTTCACGACCAAACCGTTGAACCGAATTTGATGAAATTTAGAAGAAAGAAATCTAGAACTCCGAGAAAGGACATAGCTACTTTTATTGTCTAACACATGACAACTAACACGCGTGCGAAGCTGCGGGCGAGTATATACACTAGTGTGTATAATAAAAATACTTCTTTTCTATTCAAGTGGCTAATAATCCAATTGAATTCGCACTTAGGGCATTTTAAAATACGTTCAACAATTTATCCTTACAATCTTATTTTATTCTTGCACACAGCAAAGACGCAACCAGATCGCATGTTACTTTAAAAAAAAAATAGTTTATGAGCGTACGTAGTTCACTTTATACACGAAGAACATAAATAGAACATGGTATTAATTATTACGTGATGTGACATTTCTTGCAAAATCAATTATACTCATAGTATTAGTGCCGTTGAAAATTTCCACATATTTATTTATTTCTGAATCAATAGGCTATTTGACAATGCGAAAAATAAATTGTAAATTATTGTAATCAGTGTATATTAAGTGTTAGTGTTATTAAGTGTTTAGTTTAAAAGTGGTTATTTTCTAACGAAACTTGAAAATAATACTAAATTTATTCAAAAATCAATAAATAAAAATGCATTTTTTCATTGGCCGGGCTTATTATGAAGTCACTTTGTTGTAAACCTTGCTTTTCTACTAATGTACCACAGATTAAAATACAGCAAAGTGACGTCACCGACCCCATTGCAGCACTATATTGTCCAAGTAGCGTTTTCGCGCGTTATTTAAATGCACGAGGTAGCTTCATTCGTAAGCTCCCCAAGAAGAATACAATGCTGAAAAACTAAGCTGTCTAAAATGAAGACGTATTCACTGTTTATATTTATGTATTGTCAATGTATGTACACTTTACTTTATATAACAAGTGTTTTGACGCTCCAGTTTTAAATATATTTTAGTGTTATATATTATTTAATTATTGTAATCCTAAGTCCGACGACGTGGTCGAGTAGTGTGTACACCGGTTCTCGTGGTTACACCACTGAATTGTTGTTGAACTGAATTGTTTGTAGGTACAAAGTTGTAAACTTCAAACCTATTTTATATATCAAGCTATTTATCTGTTTGTTTAATTAGTTGTGTTCTTTTTATAATCAAGATTTCATGGAAATATTAGGTAATAGTATTGAGATTGCCTTGTAAAGTGTGCGATGTCCTTTAAACAAAGGTTGTTTCTATCGCACTATAAGGTAGAACTTTATTTATTATATTTGTTCTTATAGATATATTTTAACTAGTTTGTTTTGTAGTTATAACAAAATGACAGGAAAATATGTTATTTCTTTGTATAACTATAAACATTATTAATAAGAGAATTCATGGCCTTTATTATGTAGTTAACCTGTGTGGCAAAATATAATGCCTGGCCTTGAAACAACGGGAAGAGAAAAACTGTAGCGTCACTGAGGCTTAAACGACACTTAGGGTTAGAACATAGTGCGCGTTTCCATTGTAAAAATTATTATCTAGTTATCGTTGAATACATTGTTCTTTGTTATATTATAACATGATATAAATATCGGACGAGTTTGAGGTATCCTAGAATATGACAATTAGATTGACGCATTACTTTTTTTAACGCTAAATCAACCTATATTCATAACCAAAATTGCTCAAAATGTATTATTGTATTATGTCAATCTTTCAACGGTTTTTTTCTGAATAATGGGTAATTTCACTCCATATCAAGCGACATTTATTTTTGTACATCTCTTTATCATACAGATATTGACAATATTAACAAAATCCTTATGACATATAATTAAAACTTTAAATGCCTGAAAATATTACATTATATTTAAGTATTAGTGGCGCAATAAGCCGATTAAAATAACAACAAAAGATTGAAATAAATATATATACATTTAACATTTTAATATTTAGTTATCTTTACGAAGACAATACATTCGTCGTTAGACGTCTATCTGTGGAAACGTTTTTCAGAGTAAATTTAAAGGACGATAACAGATCATAAACACTAGGACATTGACATTGTGAGGGATCAGACGTGCTCCTCTAGTGTACACGAGACCTTAATATTTTATATTGACAGTTAATTTTCCGTGAATATGATTTTTAATCTGTTGTGTGCGTTACTTTTGGCGGGTAGTTGTTTAGCTGTCAAAAGTTCGAAGGAGCTCGAGGGCTATCCAGCTGGATTTTTAGCTGATTGTAAGTTGTTTTTAATGATAAAATTTTACTCAAAAACTAATAGTATATTTTACTTTTTAGACCATGGACTCGTATTGGTTCGCCTGGTAACATTGATCAGCTGATTTAGGGTCTATTAATGGAACTTTGGATTGGTTTTTAATTTGACGTATAATAGAACCAGTCAATTACAGCAAAGCCTTTGGGTTATGTTCTATTGTTGGACTATTCACTTTCCCACTTTATAAATTTCTTACAGTGCAAAAGTTATTGATAATAGGGTAATCAATTAGTTTAGGGTATTTGCAAGTTAAAAGTGTTTATATTATAGTTTGGAAGGCTGGAATAGGAGACAATTTACCATCAGTTCCCCATTTCCCTTATCGATATTATAAAATCTACTTGCAGTAAATTTTACAGTATAATATATTTAATTTATGTCATAAACGTATTTAACTCAATTATTAGTATCTTACTTTTAAGTAATTTTTTACCCTAATATAAATTACGATGTATTTTCCTTAGTTAAAGATACGACGCGTACAGAGCGTTGGTAATAATATAATTTTTAGTCTACAACTTTCAGATATAGTTACTTTTGAGGGTATATTTTAGTACCGATGGTCCAGTAGTTACAAAATGTGAACTTAATCGATAATGCATGTGCTCAATTTGTATTTATAGTTCATATCGACGGTAATGGAAAACATCGTGAGGAAACCTGCATTGAGCGGATGAGAATCTGTCATATGTATCCACCAAGATTAAGCGCTGAAGTCTTTTCAAAATGGAGAGAAGGCCTTTTTTCTAGCACCAACAAAGTATACTGGAATGTAAAAATATTTGAAGTACAATAACTTTTGCTTCAATATATATTTTGGAGAGATTCTATGACAATAAGTTTATTCTGAGTGCGTGAGTCACCGCAGAGCACGATCACTAAATGTCAGAAAGTGACATGTTTTATCAAAATGTAGGCGTTTCTAGCATATTATACATTGTTATTATATTATTTTAAGTCATTTTTCAACACTACACGAGTGAAATAAAAAAGGAGTTACATGATTATACTGGAAATATAATAATGAGCCCGATTTTGTACATAGTGAGAAAAAGTTCGTCAGTTTTCAAATTAATTCCTTTATCAAGTCTTTAACTCTTAGTACCTTTTGAAACTAAAAATCAAATCATTGCGACGCAATATGTCATTCTCAATCGGTAAAGCAGATTACCGCTCATAATGAGCACACGAAAATCGATCTTAAGGTGACGAAACTCTTCTTACCCCGACTACACAAACAAACTTCCTATCGATGTTCAACTTATGAAACATAATTCTTATTCCACGATTAACTTATCATTTATAGAACGATAATTTTCATAATGAAAATAGGTAATTATTATGAAGTATTAAAATTATAAGGAGATTTTCCAATATAAAATTGTTTCAATTTCATTTTTGATCTTATTTATTACAAGAGCACGTTCTACGATTACTTACGTGTCAATGCTTAATCATATAAATCTTAACAAAGTCTGTGTATTTTCTTTTTCAAACGATTAGTGTCGACTGCATAGCTGTAACGCCATTGTTTGTTAACGGACAATGATGCGAAAATTACTATGTAGTTTATTTTGATGCGAATAAACAATGTATATATATGTTATCACTGTATCGAAGTTTAGAATAATATATATGTCGCAACCGGGTTAATTATTTCGGTCAACGCCATCTAGTGGAACGTATACCACTACCACGAGACTACGTTATGGAATCGTTTCCGGAACGCCAGCGCCACGTAGTGGCACTCGATGGAGTTTGTGTAAGCATGCGCCAGAGGGGAACGTCGGACATCACTACTCTCCGAGCGTTCGGCGCGTGCGGTCACAGAACCATCGCGCATTCCGGTTACCTACTTAAACTGTGTTACTGAGTGATTATACTGTGGTTGATTGTACAAGTGTGTTTTCTTGATCCTACGTCACCCACCGATAGACGCCCACAAAGGAAACCATGAATTATAACTGTGGTGATGGCCCTCCGCCGTCATCAGAAGCGGGATCAGCGTTGGATCAAAACAATGAGAACATCTGGCGTGCAATGTTCGAGCAACAAAACCAGAACATGCGAGCATTGATTGAGGCCCTGCAATCATCTAAGCCGGCCCACCATGAAGAACTACCAGCATTCGATCCTGACAAAAAGGATGCTGATGCAAGATCCTGGTGTTCGACGGCTGACTTGTGTTTCGCCAAAAATCCTCCAAGCGGCGGTCGACTTGTTTTGGCGGTCAGCAAGGCGCTAAAAGGTGAAGCATCAACTTGGTTATCTCAAATAGCCTATGAGGGTATCACGTGGGTTGAATTCAAAGCTCTCTTCGCAACACGATTTATTTCGACCGAAACATTGGCGGGTACCCTCATTAAGATGAGTGCTGAGAAACCAAGTGAAAAAGAAACACTACCCGCATTTGCAAGTCGATTAATTTCGTCGCTGACCAACCGATGGAAAGACGTAAACAAAGAAGAAATCGCCGTAGCAACAGTACTCGCTCACTTGTCACAGTTCGAGCCGCGACTTCAGCGCATGGCATTTACTACGAACATTACGTCAAGAGAAAAATTACAACAAGAACTGAGTGCTTTTTCACATCTCAAGCGCAAAATAAACACCACCAGTGAGCTGTCAAATACAACTGACATGAAGCGAGCGAGGATGACCCAAGTTCAGTGTTATAATTGTGGCAAAAGTGGTCATAAGCGAATTGAATGTAGAAGTAAAACGATTGACACGAGAGGACGGCCTACACCTACAACATCATCGAGTCAAGCATCGCAGCAGCCGGCAGCCAAGACCTTGGTTTGCTTTAAATGTGGCAAGCCGGGTCACATCGCCGCGCGGTGCAACAGCAGCAGCCACGGCGGCAGCGGGCCCGCCATCGGCGGCGCACACGGCGGCGAGCGACGCGTCGACATCTGCACGGTGCAGCCACCGTCCGGGACATTAATACACAAAGGTGAATTAATTCAGTTTACATATGATTCTGGTGCTGAATGCTCGCTAGTTAAAGACAGTTTTTCATCAAAGTTCAGTGGCAAGCGCCACTATAATGTTGTTGCTATGACTGGTATTGGTAAAACACAAGCATTCAGTACAGAGCAGATTTTATGTTGTATTGTGATTAACGGTCACCCTCTAGAAATATTATTACATGTTTTACCTGACAGCTATCTGCAAAGTAACGTTATGTTAGGCCGTGAGATTTTAAATCGTGGTTTCGCGGTAAATATGACAGCTACCGAGCTTTCGTTCACTAAGGTTTGTTGTGTAAATTCGATCAGTCAAAATAGTGATAATACATTACGATTAGATTTTATTACGACAGGTGTGTCCGGTGAACACAAATCTAAACTATTGGACGTGCTTAATCAGTTTTCTGAGTATTTTATTACCGGTTTACCTACAACGTGTGTAAACACAGGCAAGCTTAAGATTAAATTAATTGATTCGAATCGAACGGTGCAGCGGCGACCGTATAGAATGTTAACAGAAGAACGTAGTATTGTACGCGAACGTGTAAAAGAGTTATTAGAAGCTAATATCATTAGGCCTAGTTGTTCTCTATTCGCGAGTCCGGCACTGCTAGTAAAGAAACATGACGGCTCCGATCGTATGTGTATAGACTACCGCGAGCTTAACAGTAACACCGTCTCCGATCGTTACCCGCTCCCTCTTATTTCTGACCAAATTGCGCGACTTCACGGTGCCAAATATTTTTCTAAATTAGATTTACCAGTGGTTTTCATTTAATTCCGGTTAGTGAAGATTCCATAGAAATGACTGCTTTTATAACAAATGACGGACAATATGAGTTTTTAACCATGCCTTTTGGCTTAAAGAACGCTATCTCAGTATTCCAACGGGCTATTATGAACGCTCTAGGTGATCTAGCTCATGATTACGTGATTGTTTATGTCGATGACATTTTGATAGTTTCACCCGACGTAGAGTTAGGTTTACAGAGACTTTACACTGTATTGGAAGTTTTGACTAAAGCTGGTTTCTCTTTGAACCTCAAGAAGTGCTCCTTCCTCAAGACGAAGGTAGAGTTCTTGGGATTCGAAGTAGAGTCCGGTCAGATTAAACCCAATCGTAGAAAGGTAGAGGCCTTAACTGCTTTACCGCCCCCTGAAACGGTGACTCAACTACGACAGTTTATAGGTTTAGCGTCTTATTTTCGACAATTTATTAAAGATTTCTCTAAAATAATGGCTCCCTTGCACCGATTAACTTCATTGAAAGGCGAATTAAATTGGAAACCTGAACATGAAGTCATTCGTCAAAAAGTAATTTCTGTTCTAACGAGTGACCCTATATTATCGATCTATGACCCCGAGCTTCCAGTAGAGTTGCATACAGACGCGAGTAGTTTAGGTTATGGAGCAATCTTATTTCAAGTCAAAGATAATAAACGTAGTGTAGTAGCTTATTACAGTAAAAGAACATCTCCAGCAGAAAGCCAGTATCACTCGTACGATCTTGAAACTCTCGCTGTTGTAAATTCGATCAAGCATTTTAGGCAATATCTTCATGGCAAAAAGTTTACCGTCTTTACTGATTGTACTTCATTAAAATCTTCTCAAACGAAAAAGGAACTCACTCCTCGGGCGCATAGATGGTAGTCCTTTCTACAATCATTTGATTTTGATGTCGTATACAGAGAGAGAAAACGTATGTCGCATGTAGACTTCTTCTCGCGAAATCCTTTGTCACTTGATTCAAAAGCAATAGATCGTGTTAGTCCAAAATGCGTTGACGTAACAGAGCTTTCCTCTAACTGGCTCCAAGCAGAACAACAGCGCGACACTGAGATTTCAAAAATAATTACTGACTTAGAAGAAAATCGTTTAGATGAACAATTAGCGAAAACTTATGTGTTACGGTCGGGTATATTACATCGAAAAATACAGCGCAACGGTAGAACTAAGAGTTTACCATATTTACCTCGTGCTATCAGATGGTCCGTAGTTAATAACTTTCACGACGCTATTGTTCATCTTGGTGCCGAAAAGACTACTGAAAAACTATTTCATTATTATTGGTTTCCGGGAATGTCTCAGTATGTTAGAAAATTCATTGATAATTGCGTTACATGTAAAGTAGCGAAATCGCATTCTGGTAAAGTTCAAGCCGAATTGCATTCAATACCTAAAGTAACGACGCCATGGCATACGGTTCACATAGACGCGACGGGTAAACTTAGCGGCAAAAACGATAAAAAAGAATACATTTTCGTGTTAATAGATGCGTTTACGAAGTATGTATTGCTCTTTCATTCGACAAACATTGACTCTAAAAGTAGCATTCAAGCCGTAACTAAAAGTACAGCTCTATTTGGTGCTCCAAGTCGCATAATAGCTGACCAAGGACGTTGTTTTTCGAGTAAGGAATTTCGTGATTTTTGTGTTAGTAAAAATATTGACTTACATCTGATAGCGACCGGTTCATCTCGTGCCAACGGGCAAGTAGAGAGAGTTATGAGTGTTCTTAAATCAATGTTAACTGCAGTAGAAACAAGCGGTGATAAATCGTGGCAGGATACTATAGGCGAGGTTCAACTAGCAATAAATTGTACAATGAATAGAGTTACAAAAGCTTCTCCACTTGAACTTTTAATCGGGAAAGTTGCAAGACCGTTGTCATTGATGTGTAGCGAAATAGAGACCGATGTTGATTTGAACGAAATTCGCGATCGCGCGGCTGAGAATATAACACAAGGTGCGGAATATGATAAGGCTCGATTTGATAAAACAAAGGCTAAAATTAAGAATTTTGCAGTAGGTGACTTTGTATTGTTAGAAAACGAAGAACGGAACCAAACAAAGTTAGACCCGAAGTATAAAGGTCCGTTTAAGGTGATTAAGGTTTTGGATGGTGATCGTTACATGTTAAAGGCTTTAAATTCAAAGCGTACGTACAAATATGCACACGATAGGTTGAGAAAGATGCCAGCAGGTCATTTACCAGTCGATGTTGATGATAGCTGTAACGGTATAGACGAGTAAGCTTAATGTGTGTAGACGAGTAAGGGGTGCTAGCGGCCGTATTGTGTTCGACCGTACCTGTAGTTATTACGTAGTCGTAGCCCGGTAGAAGTCGGCATCTCTTGAGGCAACTCAAGTAGACCGTGGGTGCGCGGTGCGCGTTTAACTCAGGCGGAGGTCGGGGTCTAAGAGAGACCACAATGGTGTGTAGTCACGGGGTGATACACATGGGCATATGCAAGGTTTCGATCCACGCGGTGGATGCGGCAGGGCAATGTGATTGCCAGTCGGCTAGAGAGCCGTGGCGCTAGAGGTTTTTACTCGTAGAGTTTTGTAAACTTTAAAGATAATGTTGCAGTATAGTGTTAATGAGGAATAAAATGACTGTGGTATCTGGCCTGGCGTGGTGATCTTGACTGTGATTGTAATTTTGATTATTTTTAATTCCTATTGTTCGATATTGTTTTAAAGTAGAGTTGAAGCTGAGTTGTTAATAGAAATTAAACTGTAGTGGTCTAAGAGTTTCTTTATTTATCCAATGTGTATGTAATGTCAGAAGTGGCCGAGCAGAACAAGGTTTTCTGTGGTATGTTTTGTCGGCAGGTTAACAATCACACGTGGGCGTGTGCAAGCAGGATGGCCGTGTCGCAACCGGGTTAATTATTTCGGTCAACGCCATCTAGTGGAACGTATACCACTACCACGAGACTACGTTATGGAATCGTTTCCGGAACGCCAGCGCCACGTAGTGGCACTCGATGGAGTTTGTGTAAGCATGCGCCAGAGGGGAACGTCGGACATCACTACTCTCCGAGCGTTCGGCGCGTGCGGTCACAGAACCATCGCGCATTCCGGTTACCTACTTAAACTGTGTTACTGAGTGATTATACTGTGGTTGATTGTACAAGTGTGTTTTCTTGATCCTACGTCACCCACCGATAGACGCCCACAAAGGAAACCATGAATTATAACTGTGGTGATGGCCCTCCGCCGTTATATATAACAAGTAAGGCTTGTAGTCTTTATCAGATTGATGATATTGAAAATATAAGTCTAGTGGTTCACGGTCGTAATATCTTTCTCTTTATATATCGTAAAATATCACTTTTTGGACTGTCATCTCTTCCACGTCATACTCACGTCGCCAGCATCACTACATAGTTGACGACCTCTATGGTCGAGTGGTGTGTACACCGGTTTTCATGGGTACGCAAGTCTGAGGTCCCGGGTTCGATTCCCGGCCCATTCGATGTAGATTACCATTAGTTTTCTATGTTGTCTTGGGTCTAGGTGTTTGTGGTACCGTCGTTACTTCTGATTTCCACAACACAAGTACTTCAGCTACTTACATTGGGATCAGAGTAATGTATGTGATGTTGTCTCATATTTATTTATTATTTATTTATAGTATAAAACAAAGTCGCTTTCTCTGTCCCTATATCGCTATGTAAAAAATCTTTAAAACTACGAAACGGATTTTGATGCGGTGTTTTTAATAGATAGAGTGATTCGAGAGAAATGTTTTTGTTTATAATACATGGACAATGTAGTAAAGAAATACTGATAATTTTAGAAATTTGTAATGTAATGACATCCATAAACAAGTTCTGTAGTATATTTAGTATCAGTACTGCACCCGTGCGAAGCCGGGACGGGTCACTGGTATAATCATCCTAATGAAACTTGAAAGTGATCTAAGTGGTTTTACTTTAGGTCTAAATTTAAATGTCGTTTTTTATGGTATAGTCAAAAGAGCATACGGGCCAACTGATCGGTAGTGTTCATCAATGCGTATTAATATTTATACATTGAGAGAGATTAGAGATTTGTAAATCGTCAATGCGCCTTAGCTACAGGACGTTTTGTAAGCTATTCTGGGTAAGAAACATACACAGATATTCTACTATAAAACAGCAATATTTGGTTTTGTTGTCTTCCAGACAACAGTTATAAGGAACACAACATCTTAGTTCTCAGGGTTAATGATCCATTGATGCTATCAAAAGAATGGTTTTGGTGCCATTCCATAGAATGGTTAATATTTCCTACAGTGACATCGCCCATCAGGTTTTTTATTTTGCCTCTATAGACATTGTAACTTTTCGTAATGGACAATAGACTGCAGTTAAGAATGATAACAATTTTAACAATTACCCACTTTATTATGAAAATTATCGTTCTATAAATGATCTTGGAATAAGAATTTTGTTAGTCGAACGATGCAATAAGTTTATTCAAAAAGAAATTGACTATTTATAAATTTATAGAACTTGATAACGCTTTTTTTATACATACATTAAAAATAGATTATGATACGAATACCATTCCAAATAATTTTGATTATACTACTAAAAAAATTAACATAAATCTGCTATAATATGCATACTATAGCAGATATATAATGACAAACATCCTTTGCTATATTTTTTTATGTTATAAGTGATTATCGTAATACGGTGATGCGTCATGGATCTAAACAATGATATTCCAAATTTAAATCTTCATATCAAATATCATTAAACCTTTTTTGTTGTCATCTTGTTTCAAAAGAATCATCCGTCTTATTATCTTTAAATTTCAACAAGTACTACACAAAATGCAAACCAACCATTAACTAAAGTAGTGCGTATGTTAAAGTAGTCGTTGAAATAAAACCTCTGATCAGTCTATCCGTGACCACGAACGCTGTAAAGTGCTCGAAACGTCGGGATGTTAACAATAATTAATATACGCGATTCAAATCCGTTATAGCTAGTTTTATTTCAATGTGTAATAATCGCGAAAATCTAAGACAACATTAAAGTATTCGTGATATGCCATTTTGATACGTGTATCCTACAAATTTTGTAATGATTATTGTCAATATCGCATATCAGATCCAGAAATTTCACGGTCGTATTCCCGGTGATTTTCGAATTTGTTCTAAAAGAAAACCTTTGCTGATTTAAATTTTTAAGTTTTGAATTAAGAATACATAAAAAACTAGCAAATATTTGTTTTTAATTAATATCTTAGTCTTCGGGTGGAATGCGCTTGCTTGAAATAATCTTCAAAGCCAAGGAAACATAGATACTGGAATAGATTTTTCGTTAAGTTAGAAGAATTTTCTTCTATTTATTCTTTTTCGATATAGCTATATCTTTGATTGTCAATCTAGATAACCACGAGTGATAAAAAGGGGTCTTAGATATTCGAGATCAATTTGTTTTTTGCAAAAAGTAAATAATCTCATCCTCTCGTAACATTATCTGTGGAATCTGAGTCATATTATGATATGAGTAAGATTCTACAGATAGTATATATCTTAGGTTGGCGTTCACCCTTGAAACGGATTTGGTATCGCAAAATAAATAGTTTTAACCCGTTCATGGAAACGCACTTCCTTCCGACATATTCCTAAAATCAATATTTCAATTTTTATTGAAATTTGTATTGTTTTAAAAATGACCATTTTTGATGCCATAGTTACTTAAAACGGGATATTTACCATGTTTTTTGTTTTCTTTTAGTGAAGCTCGATATTTCGACATTATCTACGAATGTCTTGTTCACGAGACTGGCGCCATCAAATAAAAATAAAAAACAAAGTAAATATGTTTCAAGTAACTGTAAAAATAAAAATAGCCATGTTTATAATTATAAAATCTTATTTTTGATGTCTCCTAACCAAGTAGGGAATAAAGCTTACATCCAAGTACTCCGTGTCACCAGATTTACACTAAGACTAGAATATCTTTTGCTATAAACAGGAATATTATCTTTGCGTTCGTATAGCGTTCATACGTATCAATTTTTACCATCTGAAATGATTTAATGATTTAATGTATGATGATAATGAAGTAATTGAATATATTCTTTCAGGTCCAGGATCAACCAAAGAAGCATTTATAAGTAATAGTACTCTTAAACACCTCAGAATATTCGTACAAAATTCAAGTAGTTCTGGTCTTCGTAAGTACAACTACTTTCAGACCAATGAACTCGCTAAAGATCCAGATATAGACTTTAAGAAGAATACTATGTTGTATGTGGGGGGGTTCCTGGATAGTCCAATTTTCCCGTTGGCCTCTATCATGGGCGCGGCGTATGAAAACTCAGGCTATAATGTTCTACTATTGGACACAAACACGTTCACCACAGTGGAATACCCCCGGTAAGTTGTCTCTGCTATTTGTTTAAATAAAAATAATCAGAGGTTTTCATCTCTACCTAATAAATACCTAAAGATGGGAAAAGCGCAATATACTTTTATTGTGCTTAATTTGCCTTAGAATTTATGTCACGCGTGCGGTAATATCAAATATCTAGCAGAGACCTGCATGCTTCGTACGAAATTATAAGAATCCTTTTATCAAGTATGTTCTTATATGATAATTTATGTTTGTGTGTACATTACAATAAAAAAAGATTACTTTTAATATTTTCAGAGCTGCCAGATTTATGCGTCCCGTTGGAATGCACACAGCCAAGATGTTAGCTGATCTCACTGCACAAGGCTTGGACCCAAAGAAGTTGGAAATTGTCGGTTTAAGTCTCGGTGCACAGACGGCTAGTTTCATTGCCAAGAATTATAGAATTTTAACTGGAATGAATGTATCTAGAATAACAGCTCTCGATCCTGCTGGCCCTTGCTTCAGGAACTTGGGGCCAGAGGATAGGCTTGATAAAAGTGATGCCGATTTTGTTGAAGCAATTAATACAAATATCGACGAATTTGGCATGGCGGCTCCTGTCGGCCATGTTAATTTCTATGTAAATGGTGGAGAAAATCAACCGGGAGAGCTTTTTTGGATGCTGTGCACATCATTCTGTAGTCACGTCCGGGCTCATACGATTTGGACGATAGCGTTGAGGTATCGCGATGCCTTTGTCGCGATACAATGTGATTCGGTGCAACAAGCGAGAAACAAAAAGTGCTTCGACAGGCGACCTGTGGTGACCAATGTTTTGGGATTAAATGTAAACAAGACTAACGAAGGCATATTCTACTTGGCCACCACTAACACGCCGCCATATTTTCTAGGAAGGAAAGGTGTGAGGAAGGAACACGATTTTTATTTATCTCTTACGAATTCACTTAATGAAAAAGACGTGATAAAAATGTGATTTGATTAATTAAAATGACAGGAGTGGGTAAAGACATCTTTGACATTGAATGGACTTTGATTGATTGAAAAAACGCGAGTTTTTGAATTACAACTTAAAATTATGTAAGTTGTTAAGTGAAATGTTTGTGATAAGTGTACTTCTTTTGAATTCCAAAATAGATAATTTTGTATGTAAATATATTGTATGTTGTTTACTTATTCAGTAAACAACATACAATATAAAATTATTATCAAAATTATTTGACATACATTTTAAGTTTAAAATAAAATGTTTTCAATGATGACAGATTGAATAAATACAATATGTTAATTTATAAATCCTTGTATTTGTTATAATGTTCATATAAATTTTTGAATTGAAATAGTGCCATTTCTTGTGGAGTTACTTAACTGAAAAGAACACTCGTCTATATATGACATTCAGCAACAGCTCTTCCTGCTTGGTCTACGGATCAAGTCGGATACGCGCCTTGAGGCCCATCTTGCCTGATGATTTCCTCAATGGTACAGCTACAGTGTCAACGATTCTGACCCAATGGGTAGGGATCTAAGAAGCCAAGTTGTGTCGTTTGAGGCCCGTCAGGTTGTATGTATCAGGTCAATACCGTAGAGGTGGCCGCATAGAAGTGCGTAAGCGAACTTAGTGCGTGCAAGGTGTCTCGGTGGATGTTTTAATTTCATACATCGGAACTCCTACTATCAAAGGTAGGCATCGCATCTGATAAATCTGGATAGTTCGCCTTTGGATGCTCAGAGAATGCATTAGGCGGGGACCGCATGTGCCAGTCGCGAGCGGAGGAAGCCACTGTAAAAACTTAGTTTAGTTGCAACTTAGGGAGTCTGCCGCCACAGCATGACGCCACATCGCCTTATTGACAGTTTGAAATTTCTGCATCGATCGATCGATGTGAAAACCCAGGTAGCAAACTGAAGGCTGTCACTTTAAGTTCTGGCCTCTTAGGATAGTCTGAGGAAGCAGCCTTTCGCCGACGTTTTATTTGACATTCATTGTAATAGTGTATCGTTTATCCTAATTCTCATAGATGCCGTTGCATATCAATAGCACTAATGTATGTAATCTGTTTGTAAGTTAATGTGTTTATGCATGTAATCAATAAATATAAATACAAGAAAATAAATCATATTAATCTAGTTTTTGCGTCTTTTCGATAATTTCAAGACGAATGGCTGAGTAATATTTTATTGTAAATAGTTAAAATAATTGAATTCTTAAATTGAAATTGTCCAATGAAACTACAAGAAAACATTAAACCAATTAGAAAACCTATACTAAAAGAAGCACTAGTAGCTCTGCGCGTTGATAGATGCGTGGAATAGATTGTCTCACTCTCGCGCCTTTTCCTTCGCTTTTTATTTTAGTGACATTTTCATGTTAGGCGACAGTGCGCGTGAGATTCCAACGGAAGTGAAGATTTGAAGATAGAATTTTTAGAAGGAAAGCGTTATTGTCAGGACTTCAATTATATTACTAATGGCATCACTTGGTGCTTTCTGTTCTTGTCAGAACTATTTACTATTTGACATATGTTAATGACATCATATATAATCATTGGTACCACAACGTACTGATTGACTATATCCTGACAAACTTAGTTGAAATATAATTTAAAGTATATAATTTTTATATTAGTCCTCGGTTTAGCTCGTGATTTCATCTAAGTAGTTAGGATCCATATGAAGTATGTACAGTCAGAGTAAGAAAGCCATCGTCATTTTTCAAATTCATTCTTTAATCAAATCTTAAACTTTTGTAACTAAAGCACTAAACCAACAACTGCATATAAAATTAAACTTACATAATATGATAACTTGGTTCAAAATAGTGCAACATCTTTTTCTACGCCCAGTTTCATATCAACATGAAATCTTTTAATGGCGTAATTAGACATTCCATATTTAAATTATATGTTTATATGATATCTTCAGTCAGTGTCATACATTTTCGATCGGTAAAGCAGATCCATAATAAGTACACGAAAATAGATCTTAAGGTGACGAACCTCTTCTTACCCCGACTGTACATATGTGTGTTCCTTAAAAGTGTGACTCCTAGTACTATGTGTACATAGGAGTCACAATAAGAAAGTTAAGAAATACATATTAATATAAATGTATATTTTATATATTTGTAAAATACATTTAAATAACCAATTAACGATAAATATCAACATTTCGAGTTATAAGATATCGGTCCCTTTTCTTTTAACACCTCTTACGACAAGCTGAAGGATGTCTTCTGTCGGATCCATACATATTTAACTAATTTTTAAAAAGGTATAAAACGAGAAGGGGCTTGAATTTCTCTCCAATCGCCATAACGTTTTGTTTCTTTCAACCATTCTCGAGTATGGGGCATAAAATTTTATAATGCGCCCAAAATTGATTGAATAATATTAGAACTAAAGTGGAACTAAAGTCCGGCTAGTATTACAGCCGTAAATGAGGTGTAAGAGACTAAAGTCTCATATACCTAACTGGCCAGCACTATCGTGGCACACAAAGGAGCTTCACGTAACGGAGATGAAATGCTGAGGTGGATGTGCAACGTAATGTCGTCTGAGGTGGTATAGCAAAGTCGCGTGTAGACATAAGGACATTAAATTAAAATAAAAACATTCCTCACATTTATGCAGTCACATATGTAGTCATAATGATGTCTCAATTATTATTTACAACTACTTGTCGCCCGCGGCTGGCTATCATGTGTTAGGCAAAACTTCACACCAAATTTCATCAAATTTTCATTGTTTGTTCATTGATTTTCTAGTGAAAGAGCGACAGACAAACAGACAGACAGAACCACTTTAAAATTTATAATATTAGTATAGAAGTATAAATGACGACAATCACATCATTTAAAGAAAATCATATCTGTCCCCTAATTATCTGCAATTATGTAAACTTCTTAGGGCACTACTTACAAAACTTTCCTAGGATGTTAAATGTGATGAATGATGATGCTGCCTGCATTAGACGAAGTCACCCAAACAGACCCCAACGATAATATTACCATTTTAGACATTATTGATGGATATTTAACTTGGTATGGGCACGTGTAAATTTGCTTTTAAATATATGTTTTCAATTAATTGTTAATTTACGACCGACTCCCTTCCGTGTCACCTGGTGCGATACCGCATCACCTGGCCAAGGTCTTCGAGGCTATCAAATCATTAAACAAACATTGATGGGTATTATTATTACCCATTATTTTAGTTCAAATTCAACAAACATTGTGAAAATTCGCACATACCTGCTTACCCGTGACTCTCTTCCCGTGATCTTCCTGGCCTAAGTCAAGCTGGATAGTGGACTCGAGCTTCCGCTTCCGGTGTGTTGAGCATAGGGTTTACCTAGCGGGAGCGCATACATCGGACACTTGTAGACTTGGGTGTGGTTTCCAAGATAGGTGGGATGAGAAGAGGGTGTACAACTTTGACTCGACCGCCGCAGCAAGCTTCACCACCTCATTAATGAAGGGGACCATGCGGAACGATCAAAAAAGGCACAAAGTATTTCGCCAATGTCGCGTGCAAATCAAAATTATTACGGAATTATCTTTTTATACGTTTCTTAAAATAGTAATCTTTAAACAACATATAAAAATATTTTTAAAACTATTTCAAAATAGGTACCTACGCAAACTCAAGCGCGGAAATAACTATTAACTATAAATTAACACATATTTAAAAAATAAATAAATTGTAATAAAAGCATGAAGCTTTTAACGTTGTTCACAGTAATGGGTAAGTTTACTCCATATTGTCAAGGATATAATATGTATAACACCTGTTATATGTAAAAAAAGTTAAAATAAATATATGAATATTTACGAGCCCTTAATAATGGGCTCAATATTAATAAGGACGATAACATATCCTTGACATAGCGACATTGAAATTCTGAGGGATCAGACGTGCTCCTTTAGTGTATACGAGGTCTTAATATTTTTTTGACAGTTAATTTTCAATGATTATGATTTTTAATCTGTTGTGTGTGATACTTTTGGCGGGTAGTTGTTTCGCTATGAAAAGTTCGAAGGAGCTCGAGGGCTATCCAGCTGGGTTTTTATCAGATTGTAAGTTGTTTTCAATGATAACAAATTATCTCAAAAACTTTTTTCATAATTTTTGCCCATATAGTTCACCTGGGTAAGTAAACTGATCAGTTGTTATAGGATGGAACAATAATACTTTGGATTTGTTTCCGATTGAATGGACCAGTGCACCAGTTTCCATTAAAGCAACGTATGTTACGAGAAATCGTACAATATTGGACAATCATTTTAATATTCGACACTTGAGGAGGCAAAATCGTTTTCAACAAAGATTCAAATTAAAAACATATAAATACTAATTATGAACCTCTGCAATAGTAAAAGTAATGTAAATTAAATCACAGCCTGTAAATTTCTCTATTATTAGAAAAATTTACGAAAAGCAGTCAAAATCTGTCCGATATATCTCAAGTAGTGTCCGATTTTTATCCACCAGACTAAGAGTAAAATAAAACGCAGCTCTATATTTCGCAGCCCCATATTGTATACTTTGGATAACATCTCACACACAGCACTGTTGACAGATCTGCTCTGAAATTATCGGCAGATATGCATTAGTGTGTAGTAGCATAACTTGGGTTACACGCGATATTGACTTAACCGTTTGAAAAGTAAAAGATTAATGGAAAATAAGTAAATAATTGATTTCGATTTTAAATAATTTTTCAGGTCCAGGATCAACCAAAGAAGCATTTATAAATAATGGCACTCTCAAATACCTCAGAATATATGTGAAAAATTCAAATAGTTCAATTCGTCGTAAGTACAACTATTTTCAGACCAATGAACTCGCCAAAGATCCTAATATAGACTTTAGGAAGAATACTATGTTGTACGTTGGGGGATTTTTGGATAGTCCATTTTTCCCGTTGGCTTCTAACATGGCCGCGTCGTACGAAAACTTTGGATATAACGTGCTGCGTTTGGACACGAATACGTTCACAACAGTGGAATATCCCCAGTAAGTTGACTCGCATATATATATCATCCTCCTGCCCTTATCCCAATTTTATTTGGGGTCGGCACAGCATATCTTCTCCTTCCATACTTCTTTGTCAGACGTCATCTCACAAGTAACATTCTTTCTAGCCATATCGTCTTTCACACAATCCATCCATCGTTTCCTTGGTCGTCTTCTACCTCTATATCCATGCACATCCATGCTCAAGGCCTTCCTCACAATGTGTTCCTCATCCCTCCGCATTACATGCCCATACCATGATAGCCGCCTTCCACATAACTTCTCGGCTATCGGTGTCACTTTCAAACTTCCTCTTATGTACTCATTCCTTACTCTATCCATTCGCGTAATACCTTATATTCCTCTCAGCATTCTCATCTCCGCAACATGCAATTGTCTTTCAGTTATCACTTTTGTAGCCTACTCACTCACTGTAGTTGACTCACTGCTATTTTGTTTAATTAAAATTATGAGGACCTGTTTGTTACAACAAGTCCTTGGGATATACTACATATCCATATGAAGTTAATCTTAACTGAAATATTGTCCGCTTGTCTTAATTTGTCTTAGAATTTACATCGTGACTGCAGTAAGGGAAACTATCATGATGAAACCTGCATGCTTCGCATGAAATATATGGTGCGTGGGATGGGTTGTCTCTTTTTTCCTATTACCAACTATGTTCTATGTACTCTAATTGAATATTATAATACAAGTTTTTTTTTTTCATTTTCAGAGCTGCGAGATTCATGCGTCCCGTTGGAATGCACACAGCCAAGATGTTAGCTGATCTCACTGCACAAGGCTTGGACCCGAAGAAGTTGGAAATTCTCGGCTTAAGTCTCGGCGCCCATACGGCTAGTTTCATTGCCAAGAACTATAGACTCTTAACTGGAATGAACATATCTAGAATAACAGCACTCGACCCTGCTGGCGCTTGCTTCAGGAACCTAGGGCCAGAGGACAGGCTCGACAAAAGTGATGCTGATTTTGTGGAAACAATTAATACAAATATCGATGAATTTGGCATGGCGGCTCCTGTCGGCCATGTTAATTTTTATGTAAATGGTGGGGAAAATCAACCGGGGGAGCTCTTTTGGATGATGTGCACATCATTCTGTAGTCACGTCAGGGCTCATGCGATCTGGAAGACAGCATTGAGGTATCGTGATTCCTTTGTCGCGATACAATGTGATTCTGTGCAACAAGCGAGAAACAAAAACTGCTTCGACAGGCGACCTGTGGTGACCAATGTTTTGGGATTAAATGTAAACAAGACTAACGAAGGGATATTCTACTTGGCGACCACTAATACTTATCCATACTTTCTAGGAAAGAAAGGTGTGAAGAAGGAACACGACTTTTACCTATCACTTATGAATTCACTCAATAAAAAAAAAGTGATAAACATATGATCAATCGTGTAAATGTAAAGTCTATTCCATTCACAGGAGTCAAAACAGATGAAGATCTTTGAAATGGAATTAAATGATTATTATCTTGAAATTAGAATTTTTATATCGGCGATGTTGCTATCGGTATTTTGGAAATAAAATTTATGATATATGTCTAGTACGACACAACTTAGATGTAGCATCGTCAAATTGAATAAAACCGATTACTGCGGATTTACACAACTAAAAGAAATAGCTCCTTATCGCGGCATTCGACGCTATTCGTCGCTACAGATTATCGCGTCAGTGACGCGTCAAATTGAGGAATATATTAGTTCATATGATATTACAAGTCATTACGTTTGTGTCAAGATCATATTCACATAAGAAATAAATATTGGTAATTTAGGATAGCGTACTTAATTCGGATGTGATAGGTTTTAAGAATTTTGGCGCTGTTACATCTATGTTGTGTTGTGGTATAAGTCGTTTAGAGAAGTTTAGTATTGTATTCATTGTCTTATATGTATACGAGATGCGCTGTCCGGCACTAAGATTTTGCTCTACGGTTACGGTCAACTCATTAAGTCGAATGAGAAAAAGCCAGAGAAACAGACAGTTGTCGAGAGCAGTCTTTCAGATTCAGCAATTTATTTTTATTCTTTATAAATTCGGACATTTTTACGTTTAGTACCTATTACACAATAGATTTCTTTATATCTTGATATTGTTGTATTTATTTACATGAACCTAATCATTACTTATAGTTAGGTTACTGATTATTGTTGTATTTTCTTCTGAACAAACAAAATATATGTCGTAAATTACATGTATGACGTACTTTTATATGCCTTTTCGCTTAATATTTACTAGATTTATCTAAGATGGAGCCAAAAGCGGAAAATATAAAATAAACTACTATTTTTACAAAACTGCCGAATGGCTTTCTTTCTTCATTTACATGAACCTGATCATTACTTATGGTTAGGTTACTGATTGTTGTTGTATTTTCTTCTGAACAAAATATGTGTCGTAAATTACATGTATGACGTACTTTTATATGCCTTTTCGCTAAATCTTTACTAGATTTACCTAAGATGGAGCCAAAAGTGAAAAAGATAAAATAAAAATTTAATTTAACTAATACTATTACAGCTACTATTTTTACAAAACTGCCGAATGGCTTTCTTTAGACATAGTTTTACTGAAGACATACATTCTATCAAGTAAGTTCTAATCTTATGTAGATTATATATTCTTAATGTTTGTTCATATGCTAATTACTGTTACAATTATTCCCATTATCAAATCGATCAAAAATAACTGGTATTGTTAATTGAAGAATGAAATCAATAACCACATCATTACACTATAATCGGTGCTGACGTGAAGAAATGCGCGATGGGGCGACAGCGCAAGGTGCCAAATTTTGGGGGTGCTGAGATCTGGAGTCTCCTGTACCCGTCCGACATAACCTCAATACCATACGCCATATTAGCCATAATGTTAGAGTCGGTGTTCGATCACGTGCAATAACGCTGACTGCGTAATAGAAAAAAAGATGTCCCATGTTTTTGTTGCAAGGGGCGACTTTAATCTTTGCTGTTTGCCTCTGTTCATATCAAAGAGCGTAGAAGACATGTCCAGCCAGGAGCACATAGATGGTTAAGGCCGGCTCTGACTATAATATTCTAAAAGACAAATAGAAAATGATAAAAACTCTTGTGTCACATCTGCATGATCGTTTCAGCTTAATCCATAACTTCCCCTACTGCTTCTTTCCTTCACTGAAACATAATTTAAATTTAGAACTGCTTGTCTTGTGCAATAAATATAAGTCATTGGTTGTATTAAGATATAATAATGAAGAACTGTTTGTAGTTCGTGGTACAAGAGAGCTGTTAGCATATAGTATGGAGTGTTAAATCTAAGTTGTATGTTTTTGCTGTCGAAACGCTTGGTCCTTGGAAAAGTGGTGAAAAATGCTTCATCGAAAGTATAACACCTCGACTTATTGCCTCCACTGGTGACAGGGCTGGTTCGTTTTTGCCCAGAGGATCAGAATTGTGATTCAACGGGGCCACCAACAAATCCAATCCACGCGGTCAAGATTTATACAGTACCTAACTAGTTTTAGTTCATATTTCTATATATTTAAGCATTTCATGTTATTAATTCTTAAGTTGTACTCAAATATAATTAAAAAAGTTGTATGTATTTTATATTTTTACTCCGTCGATTCGAATAAAAACTAATGAATAAATATAATTATTTTTCTTGTTTAGTAAATAATTACCTAAAGTAAATAAACGGTGATAGTACAAAACGTCAATTAAATTTTTTTTTTAATGATTACCACTAGAATAAATAGAATATATTCGTTTAGAAGTGCTTTGTTTGGTAATAATAATATTCCATCAAAAACAATACTTGTCAAAAAAACCAAGTCTCGCAACTCAGTTGTTCTGCGGTAAAAAGTTGTGAGATCCATGTAATACCAAGTCTTATCCATGTAATACTTAAGCGACTTCCTGTCTTAATACGTCCACTCCCTAAGACCACGATCGTGGTCCATATATTGACTCGGCCATCGCATAAAAACACGTGTTAATTAAATTATTTAGTGCGATGACCAAGTCAATATATGGACCACGATCGTGGTCTTAGGGAGTGGACGTATTAAGACAGGAAGTCGCTTAAGTATTACATGGATAAGACTTGGTATTACATGGATCTCACAACTTTTTACCGCAGAACAACTGAGTTGCGAGACTTGGTTTTTTTGACAAGTATTGTTTTTGATGGAATCTCATTTCTTTTTGTATTTTGTAGACAGTTCTACTTTTTTTCTTTTCGGTACCTTCTACTTATATCTACCAGCAAAGAATTTTCTTAAAGCCCTCTCTCTGAATTATTAACTTTTCTTATTTTTGTAGGTAGCCTTCCGTTTTCTCTTTTCCGGTACTACTTCTTGAGCTTCAGCTACAGTTTTTCTAAGAGCCCACTCCCTATCTCTATGTGTTTTTCTGGGAGGCCTTGATGTTAAAATTTTTGACAAATCGGGACGGTAAATGATTCTTAGTCTGTTGTATTCACAAATTGAGGATTCCTGCGCTTTAACACTTCCAAAGTCGATGTTAATTAGATGTAAACCGCCCAGACTTGTAACTCTCGAAAGTGCCACGTAAGCTTGACCGGATGTGAATACTGCAGAACCGATATCCATATTTTATGTAATTAATACACTAAAATATTAATATGTATATTATTATTAATAATATATACTATTATTAATAATATTAATTTTATTATTAAAAATAATAATACATAATATCCAAATATTTAATAATATTATAAAATAAATTAAAAAATAATAAATAAATACAGGAAAAGCGGTCTTTGGAAATGTAAAGAAACATGGTCATAGTTTAGTCTGGTCTTGTAGTTATAAGTGTGCACTAGTTGAGAACGTAATTACACAATTAACAAACATTTTCGAAAGCTTATTAATATAATAAATTTATTATATTGTTATTATAATAATATAATAAATAATCTTCCTTTGAATTTGTAATTTTTTTTTTTTTTAATTTTGTCATTTTGTTAATTATTTTAGTTTTTCCTTGGTTCATACACTAAACACTACTTATATTCCAAATTTGAAGCTTCTAGGTCTGCTAGAAGTGCCTTAGAATTTTGATGATCGGTGAGTCAGTGAGTGAGTGACAAAATTAAGAAACTTTGACCCGTTATAATTCTTAAACTACTAGTTCAAATTGAATGAAATTTGAAATATACCGTGTCTTTACAATGCTTGCATGGTTACTGAAAATTCAGTCTTCTAGTTTTATCCACAACGAAGTTACAGGGGGTCGAAAATGGCCTGAATTGCTTCGAGAAAAGGATGGTACGGCCGTGCTGCTTTTTTGCTCGACTTGGTGGGGGCACTGCCGTGCCCCCAGATATGATTAATGATTGATATAAAAATTTGTATGAGAGCAGCGCCATCTCCTGCACAATTACGTAACTAAATAAAACACTCGTCTTCAAAGTAATATGACATTTATAATAGGGTGTAGTTTATTCTCGTGCTAATAGATGGCGCTGTAATACAGATACTTGATTTCGTTATACAATGTTCATATACAATTCTATATTATACATTTTAAATATATTAAAATAAATAATTTTACTCAGATTTTGTGCTTTTTCATTATTTTCTTTTAATACTTCGAGAATAAAAATTTTAGTTTTCGACAGATCTAAAAAATTAATGTTTAATTCATAGATATATCAGCTAAGAATGGGTTTACATAATAATTAAAACGAAGAGTCATTACAAATATGGGCTTAGAGCGTCCCTGACCGGGAGCATTCGTATATTGCTGTTACACGAATGCTTTCAGATTCGACACGAGATTTGGATTCGAACAGGACTTACGTGATTAAGAACAAAGTAAGCATTATCTTGCGCAACCTATAAATATTTGTAAGATAATAACCATGAAAAAGAAATCAACTTAGTCGCCTGCCTGGCACTACTGATCTAATCTTAGATTGTTAAATTACAGGTAATCACTAGTCAGTAAAAGAGGCGTTACTGTAATGTACTGGTAAAATTGTTAATATGAGTGTAATAAATGAGAAACAGCCCTTATAAGGCTGTAACTATGATGACTAACTCTTTTATTATTATCATCAATCAGTATCTGACTCTAGTAGGCTAGAGCCCAGGGCGGCAGATTTAGAGGGGCGGCAAATTTAGCAAAAATTTGTCTTACAGAAATTAAAAAAAAAACTTATAATTATATGTATACACATTACGTCCAAAATCCTTTTACTCGTCACTTCATAGCGGGTTGGAAAAATAATCTAGTTACTGACAGAAATATCACCTAGTTTATAATCATACTAATAACGGGAAAAAACCGATGTAATGAGGACTATAGAACACAAATCGTAAATGTTGCATAAAATGTAGGGGCGGCAAAAATTTAGTAGCCTACTAGCGGCAGATTTCTAAATTCGCCACTGCTCCTATACTAGGTTAAAGACATCGTAATTGTTTTCAAATCAGTTGTGTTGTGCCGAGGAGGACACTTATCTATGGAATTTTAATATAATAATGAATACTTTGATCCAAGAAGGATTTATAGTATTCGTCGAAAATGTCGGAAAGTCGTTATTAGCTTACCCGCGTATATACAATGATTATCACTGATTCTATTAAAGCGATCAGTATTACTGTAAATCAGTAAACATAACTTTATTGTAAACATATTGTGTCGCTGTGATTATTCTAACTTTGTTCAAAGCATCCTGACTGTCGGCGACAGAGGGAATCTCTCCAAGATTACAAATAATCCAGGCAGCTCTCTTCTGTAAGATAAAAAGAGATTCAATATCAGTTTAGTCTCATCAGATTATCGCATAAAAATAATTAAAACATACTAGACGAGCTGTATCTTTTAGTAGGCGCATGTGGTGCTGTGTTGCAGCAGAACTGTGATGGCCCAGTAGTTAGAACGAGTGCTTAATTTGTGTTTATAATTCATCTCGAGCTCGGCGGTGGTAGAAAACATCGTCAGTAAACCTGCACGTGTCTAATTTCATCGAAATTCTGCCACATGTGTATTCCACCAACCCGTATTGGAACAGCGTGGTTGAATATGTTCCAAGCCCTCTTCTTAATGGAAGAGGAGGCCTTATCCCAGCAGTGGGAAATTTACTGGCTGTTACTTTACTACTTACTTTACTATGTGTTGCAGTGTTGAGTCTTCTTGTTAGGGATGATAAATGAGGATTCTACTGAAGTTTAGAATCCAATGTTATTCCTTGAAACACCGTAACATCAGTTAAATCAAGATAACTACGGTTTAATGATATATCTTAAGTTGCTTGGTTTTCTTTAGCATTCAGCCTGGATAATATTAAGTCACCCAATGACAATATTAGCATTTATATTTAGACACTATTGATGGATATTTAATTTGATATGTCCACGTGTAAATTTGCTTTTGAATTTTATATTAGCATATTAATTGCTAATTTATGACCGATTCCCTTCAGTCACCTGGTCCAAAACCGCATCACCTGGTCTATGGTCTTTATCAAATTATTAAGTAACCATTGGTAACTATAATTTATTCTATTAGAAAACGTTTTTTAATATATGCAAGGTCAACAGACGTCCGATTAAGCCCATTGTAGAAATCCGCACACATCTGCTTACCTGCGATTCTCTTTAAACACAGAACATTATTACGCTTTGTCAATACATGGCTGTATAAAGAGGGGTCACTGCCACAATGGACTATCGGACAAACATAAGTTCATTTGCGTTCGATATTTAAAAATGTACAACGAAAATTCAATCGTAATGCCATTATAATAAGATTCAAAATCTAATGTACGATATAGTAGAAGGGTTTAATTTTTTTGACACGATGGGGTCAGTTAAGGAATTGTTCTGATAGAGTATGCTTAGTCTAATTCTATTGAAATTTTTCGAGATCTAACGGACACCTGGACGCTATTTGAATATAATTATTATTTGCATTTTTTTAAGGATTCTGCAATGGGGAGAGACAAATCTACAGTCATTATCGTTTCATCCTCATTGATATAAGGTTATATACTTATCGAGAATACGTATATAACAGTATTTAATGTATCAGTGTAAAGTAAAGTAAGAGCCGGTAAATTTTCCACTGCTGGATAAGGCCTCCTCTTCCATTATGGAGAGGGAAAGGGAGGAGAGAGAACATATACCACCATTCTGTTCCAATGCGGGTTGGTGGAATCAGTGATCATGAAATCAGTGTAACATAGTTAAAGTATATAAGGTGATTAGTAAATTTATATTAAAATTATAAATGTGAAAGTAACTCTGTCTCTGTCGCTCTTTCACGACGTTAAACCGATTTTGATGAAATTTGTTACGAAGTAAACTCGAACTTCAAGGAAGGACTAGGCTTTTATTGCCTAACACGTGACAACCAACACCCTAAAACGCGAGCAGTGGGCGACTGGTATTGCATATAGGATCCCTATATCAAATATTCGTCGTGATATAGGTAAGTAAGCATATTTGAATCAAGTTTATTTTATTTAAGAGGAGATTGATACAATCATGTTTTACGTTATAAGTCCAAATCCAGTGATCAGGCCTTCCTTAATTAAAGTCGGCCGTACAATTACAGCAAGCTACTTGGTGGTAGGGCTTTGTGCTACCGTCTGGGTAGGTACCACCCACTCATCAGTTATTCTTCCTCCAAATAACAGTACTCAGTATTGTTGTGTTGTGGTGAGTGAGCCAGTGTAACTGCAGGCACAAGGGACATAACATCTTAGTTCCCAAGGTTGGTGGCACATTGACGATGTAAGGAATAGTCAATATTTCTTACAGCGTCATTGTCTATGGGTGATGGTGACCACTTACGATCAGGTGGCTCATATGCTCGTCCGCCAAACTATACCATAAAAAAGACGGCACGTCCAAACACATTCATTAAACAATACAATAATTCACATCTGTATATGAAAAGTCCCTTTCATAATATTTCGGCACCGGAAATATTATATGGTGGCAGGAATTTGTGCGTCCGGTTGGATAGGCACCACCTTCATAACATGTATTTGTTCTTCGGTTTGAAGAGTACGTCAATGTAACTAACAAAAGGGACATAACATCTAAGTTCCCAAAGTTGTAAAGGAATGGTTTTATCTACTACAAAGCGGTGGTGACCACATACCAATCTTACTATACAATACAAAAAATTATGGCTTTGATTATCTTAACCAAGCATTTTTGTACAAGCTCCAAATTTCTATTTATTTAATTAGAGTTCACAGCTGATATCGTTTCCTACAGTTTAAAACTGCATGTGTCAAAGTAAAATCTGCGACTTTGTGTATTAATACAGCGTGGTAGTGTTCTCTCAAAAGAAGCCCTTAGCTGAGCTTACTTTCGCAATAAAGGTTGAGAAATCGTTTCTAGAATCATACAAAAATTTCTAAAGACGTATTAATGTAAATAAACAATAAATCAAACTTATCATCAGCGATTATTAAAACAATTTTTCAAAGACGAATTCTAGATCATGAATATTCAAATATTCATCGATATTATTTGAATAACATACCTCCTATAAACATTGAATAATATTTTATTAGCGTCATTTGTGCGTAATAAACAAATCTCAGATTACTTCCAAGCTAATGATATGTCCAAATCAATCGCTTTCTAAAGCAGTATTAAAATCAACCGAACGGTTCCTTAAAGGGACCGGTGGCAAAACATCTGTCGGACGTGAATTCGAATGTATGTCCCACTTTCAAGCATATCTTTCAACCCTGACATCGAAGGTGTGAAAATTGCTATTGAATTAATACAGTAAAGGCTACCGTCGCTCGTTGGGAGGTTGATCTAATCGCTGTGTCTAATCAATTCAATCGTTTACGAAGAATTTTTATAATGACAACAGTATATTTATTGATGTTTGACGAAGTTTATACGTAATTAATGCGATGTGTTTCGTCAGTTATATGGAATCGTAAACGTATCTTCGATGGAACGGGTTTTGATTTAATCGGAATACGTTTTCATGTGAATCGTATGAATGCTTAGGAACTTTAACGATTAAATAAAAATATTTTTTTTTAGAGTGACAAAATTTAAATGTGGGAACGTTAAAAGTAACCTTTTACTTTTAATAATGATTTGTAGATGATTTCTACTTAATTAAAGTAATTCATAGACATTTTAGAGCTCAGATTTCCCAGTCGTTAGAAACGTGCATCTTGACTGATAATTGCAGGTTCAAACCTGCAAGCACTGAATTTTGATGTTCTTAATTTGTGTTATAATTCATCTCGTGCTCGGCGATGAAGAAAAACATCACAAGGAAACCTGCATGCGTCTAACTTCAATGAAATTCTTGTTGTAGTATCCATCCTCTAAGGGAGAGGCCTTAGTGCAGCAGTGTGACGTCAATAAGCTGTTGTCAGCTGTCAAACTTTAATAACTAACCTCAAAGACCTTTTAATTTAATAGCTGTACTATGTTTTGAACGAATTTAATAGTCTATTAATTAGGAAATAGTAGGTACATAAATATATTCTTGATAATCGCACTTTTCGTTGTGAAAGTACATGTGGCTCCTAAAACTGAAACGAAAGAATATTCAACAAATCAAGTACAATCGCGTCGAATGTTCAATCAAATTATGAAGAAAGATTTTTATCAAAGTGAGAACTCTTAATTAGCATAAAAGATTTCTTGACAGAGATGAGGGTATTAAATGCTTAGGCGTCCAGTTTTTGATTTATTCGAGTGGTCTATTCTGATAGGACACGCAGTCATCAAGCAAATCGTTGAACCGAGGAAGGTATTTCCACACCTCCTACGCATAAGGTCGTAACATGATTTTTGGCAATAATGAGATTTTGTACCATAATGTATTAAAATATTAATACTACACATACGTGAAAACCATATTTTCTTTAAATACCGTGTTTTTCGCTTTGTCTTGTTCTTTAAATAGTCTTATCATATTTAAACTACCGCGTATATCTTCTGTCACCGGTTATCACGATTTGTGTTTATCTAATAGAGCGTGTACAAGTAAACCATGGGTCAGCTCCAATGTCATAAACTGTAAAAAGGACAATATATTGCTAAATCCGACATGAAACGTTACTATAACGTCGTAACTGTAACTTACGATTATATGCGTCGTATCATATGAAAGTAAAGATCTTATGATAACACAAATAAAGTCGTAAGGTTTTATTCTTACCGATTTACTAAAATATGATTTTTTATTTCAATAAAAAATCTTTATATGTTATAAAGACTTGCATTGCAATCTATGCTGCGTACCAAAATAATCATAAACTGTATTTGGTGGCTGAGCAATGCAAAGATGAAAGTTAAAAATAGCTCTTCTGAAAAATCAAAAAATTTGTCATACAACTCTATGCGTTGGTGGTGTCGATTTGATATTTTAAAACACCACAGGTTATTATAACACGCCAACAACGTATATAATGTATCACAATAAAGGAATATTTTAATTAACTTTGATAAAACCAAGCTGTTTCTCTGTTTGTTTATCTGTCTGTTTATCTTTGTAGTGCGTGTTTCAAATCTTGACAAATTATATGTATCTATTCATTTTGTTGTAATATATTTTTAATAATAAGGTATTCGATCGCCCCTCCAAGCGCGCTATGTATTAAAATTCTGTTTAAAGTATCAAGTTATAATGATTTAAGTGAGGAGTCCGTTTAAGCTTAAAACACTTTGTAAGTTCGATCTTAAAGCGGTCTTCTAATTATTCCAAGCGTTAGTAATAGGGTCCAGGGCGAGACGAAGATGAGTCGGATTCTGCAAGTATTAAATATCGTGAGCTGAGACCGTCTAGTCTGGTCTGGTCTTGCATGTAATGTTAGCTTAGGAATTTTACTAACTTTAAGTTATATTTAAGTTTGTTCATTAACTATCTTAAGCTTCTTCGCTTGTTCGATTAATGTTTTACATATATGTTATTATATGTTTATTTTTTCTTGAGTTGATCAGTAAGTAAGTTATGTATATTGTACCAAAAGTATGGCTTTATAATATTCAAAAAATAACGTAGCAATGTGAAATATATGTTTGCCTGTGAATTACAAAACGCAACATATTCATATTTTATGTGTATACATAAAATATTAATTATTACATTTGACAGTTGTGTGTATATCTGTATACACAGATACACACACACATATTATTTCGACAAAAACAATGAGAGAAAAACATATGTACCTAATGCCTTTTTATGCTCTTGGTACCAAAGTCAGTATTGCCCCCGGCTTCGCACGGATGCAATACTGATACTAAATATTCTACAGAATTTGTTTATTTATGACGTCACATTAGAAACGTTACAAATTATCAGTGTTTCTTTGCTATATTGTTCATGTAATAAATACAAAATACTTTTTCTCGAATCACTTTATCTATAGGTAAAAAGAAACCGCATCAAAATCTGTTGCGTTGTTTTAAAGATCAAAGCATACATAGGGCCAGACAGCGGTACGCGACTTTGTTTAATAATATGTAATGATGATGATGTATTAAGATGTAGTTTAGCCCACCTGGGTAGGTACCATCCATTCATCATATATTTTACCACCAAACAGCTAGATGTCTTTGTCTATAGGCGGTGGAGAACATTTACCACCAGGCTACCACTTGCTCATCCGCCAAATTAGTGACATGTTTATTTTATAAGTGATTTGTAATGTTTTTTTTAAATATAAGTTTGAGAAACGAATAGAGTGGAGTTAGTATGTAAAATTTAATAACAACATATATAATAATCAAGATATAAATGACGTCATAATTCGAAAGGACGCAGAGTTTATTGCAAATTATTTAATTAATCAACAAAACCGCAGCCGATGTTTTGTGAGCCACGTCGGGACATGTTATCCAATTATGTACCAGCATGTTCGGAGCAAACCTGTTTACGTCTGGCGTTTGATGTGTAAAATAACGCTGAATTTTTGTCTACTAGCTACCTATATAGGTATTTAACTTGCATCATTTTTATGTATAACTAGCAGTCGCCCGCAGCTTCGCGTTTTAGTGTGTTGGGTAAAAAAGTAGGCTGCGTCCTTTCTCGGAGTTCAAGTTTGTTTCATATTAAATTTCACCAAATTCGGTTCAGCGGTTTTTTCGTGAAAGAGCGACAGAGTTACTTTCATAATATAGATCATATATTATTTGTCAATAACGTTATATAACAGTTTATAACGTTATTTATCGAATTGTAACGTTATTTAGTTAATTTGTAGATCGATTAAAAATATAACGGACTCTATGATTACGCTTAATTTTTGTCTCGTAAAACTCTATGAACGAATGTGAATGATGAACAATCGTGAGGAGTGCCGAATAATCTCTTAAACCAAACCTACCTACCCCACCATAGGAGACATCTTTACTGATGGTTTTATTTTGTGTCCTTAAATGGATTGAAATTTATTTTGTATGAAGCAAGCTCGAACCTTCAGGAATTAATGGGTAATAATTTTTTTGCCTACCATCTAAATACTGACCAGGATAACGAAATTGAAGCCACTTTCGCCAACTAGTTCATAATAAATTAACAGTAGTCAAATAACAGTATTCATTATGGTTGTGTTCCGGTTTGAAGGGTGAGTGAGCCAGTGTAACTACAGGCACAAGGGACATAACATCTTAGTTCCCAATTTTGGTGGGACATTGACGATACGTACGGAATAGTTAATATTTCTTACAGCTTCATTGTCTATGGGTGATGGTGACCACTTACCATCAGGTGACCTATATGCTCGTCCGCCAACCTATACCGTAAAAAAAAATTAAAAAATAATGTAGAGATATATAATATCAATAGATTAAAAACATAATAAAATGTTATTGTTTTTTAAATGAACATATCCATACGAAAACTAATCAAAAAAGGATAATTAGGAATCAGAAAACTAAATTAAAAATCCTCACCTATGCCATAGGATTCCATCGGAGGCGTGGTAATATCCGGTTTGATCTGGCTACCGGAACTCGGCCCGGCACATCCGGCCGCCATAATTGTGCCCCATTACCTGGGTAATGGGTTGGTAAATCATTTAAGTGGGAGTCTAATGATATAAGTTCATAAACGATCTATCAAAGAGGTAAAGATTAGGCTATCTCTTATATAGCTTAGGTAAACGTAATTGGTCAAAATTTTTTCATGGTTGTCAGCCAAGAATGGAGTCGTATCTTAACCGAAGATTACAAATCAGGTCTGGGTGAGCCTATGATTAAATCGATTATGATATTGTATGATACGAGTATGATTCCAAATACTCTACCCCAAAGAGAAAATTAGTATTGTTGTATTCTGATGAAAAGGGTTCAATAAGCCAGTGTAACTACATCTGCAAGGGATATAATATCTTAGAGCCCAATGTTGGTGGCACATTAGCGATGTAACGAATTGCCAATGGCGGTGGTGACCATTCACCATCGGGTAGCACATTGACCCGTCCATCAAAATCAGAGCTAACACCGTTTTCGCGAAAAAAAATCTTTTAACGTTGTTTTTATTATTATTAATTACTTCTTGATTTGTACGCGGTACTTTCAGATATTAAGTGTCTATTTTATTAAATCTGTTATTTGGCTCGATGATCGTGGTCCTAGCATGACGTCATATCCTATTATTCTATAAAATTTCATCAAATCTAATTTCATCGAATCTCTTTCAAATTAGACAAATTTCTGCGATTAACGCGTTCAAACTTACATACCTACCTCCCATATAAATAAATTTATACTATAAATCCTAGCTTATGAAATCAATAAGGAAAAGAAAACCTCAATATCTTATAAAAAACAAAACATATATTTTTTCCATTTCTATTTATTTATATAATAATAATAATTTCCGTAAACCGCCACATAATTCGTTGCCCAGTTAATAGTCCATATCACTTTATACCTATTTTATTTACACATTGAATAAATCGATGCTATTCGACGTACAGGGGCAGTGCGCGTGCGTGGCAAAAATGGCGCCCGAAAAAAGTGGAAATAAGAGAAAGAAAGCGGGGTCGCCCTCCCTCGCTGCTAAGGAGGGCTCGCGGTGTGGGAGCCATGTTGACCGACTGCCAAGAGAAGTGTATCGTATTTACAAATGTATAATATAAATATGATAATAATGACGCATTATTTATTATATTAGTACTTCAATAAAATTCAATACTGAAATATATATAGCTTCTTGTTGTTATTTCCCTTTAGAATCTAGATTTTTTGGAATCGTTTTCAAAATCAAAATCGAAATAAACTTTATTCAAATGGGCTTTTACAAGCACTTTTGAATCGTTATTTAACAATTAAGTGAAGCTACCAACGGTTCGGAAAGTAGATTCTACCAAGAAGAATCGGCAAGAAACTCAGTAGTTACTCTTTTTCAACATTTAAAAAAATACAGTCAATATAATATTTAAGTTTCAATAACGGTTCAAATATACATATATTTTTTATGGTATATTTTTACACGAACATCGGCTTCTACAAATATCAATTAAAAATATATATGTAGGTATGAAAATTCAGTTGTATATCTCTTGGGATTTAAAGTTGAAATAAGGTTTATTCAGTAGGTATTTTATATGGTCCTCCATACTAACTATATATGCCATATGTTTTTTATAACATGTAATTTATATTATATGTTTCGATTTGAAGGCTTACTAGTTCAATAAAATGTTATCGGAAGGTTTTTTAAGAATATTCAGCTGTTCCGTTGTGAGTCAACGGTTAAGTTAAAATTTGTTACATTTTTAATTAATAAAGATTAAGATTTTTTTTAATTAACGGTTAATTTGTGCGTTTCGGTAAATGTTCCACCTGATGGTAAGTGGTCAACGTCACAAAAAGGCCAATACATTGCCAATACGCCAAAAATCTTAGGAGGTAAGCTGTTATGTCCCTTGTGCCTGTAGTTACACTGGCTAGCTCGTCCTTCAAACCACAACACATAAATATACCTACATGATAACAAAAAGTTATAAATTATTTTATATTTCAATTATTATATTGTTTAGCCAAGTCAGTAGGTAAAATATAATTTTAATAAAAAAATAATAATAAAATGAAGAAGAATTTGACAGAAATTCATCACCAAGCATGGCATTAATAATAAATGTAAATACATTGCATGATAGTTTTGCTTAAATGATCATTTTAATACCAATATAAAGTATATTTAAGTCACGATTCATTTAAAAAAAATAAAGTATATTTAAATATAAAAAAAATCCAATAAGAATAAACAGTAGCATGCAACCATACCGCGAGCCAGAGGGTGTGTCCCTTCGGTCGCGCCCACGAGGGTGACGTGCCCGCGCCTTAGTTGCGGACTTGTGCCCCGTTTGAATTGGGGCTGAGCCAGTAACTAGCGCACTCTACTAACATGATCATGGGAAAGTAGCTTGCATCACGAGTTAACATGAGAATAAGTAGTCTATACGTCTGTAAAGATTTGTGTCTAAATGCTGGTATTAATTTTACTTTACGTACAATTCGTTTAACCACGTAAAAAAAAAATACTTTTAGACTCTTTCTAAGTACTAGTATTGGTGTTTAGTGTTATATTTATCTTAGAAGCGATTAACCAACGACAGCTTGCTTTGGTGTAAGAAAGCAGACAATAACAAAAACAATTACGCTATAGAAGTTTCTATAATTAAACTTACATCCCAAAAGATACAATAACAGCTTAATATTTGCCTTTAGAGCAAGAAAGATTAACTATCAATATTTACAAGTAATAAAGATATTTGTTGTAGGTTAATTATATAATAATACATATTGAGTTTTTAACAGCTTATATTTTTTTATAACGTAATTAAAAAAGAGTAACTTGTTCAAGTACTATCCTAAAAGGAAGCACACACAGGAATAAAGAATCATTGACCCACACATTGATCCCGACGCCAAAGAGACCTCCAAGAAACGTCGAACTATACAACTTGTATTTAATTAACATGTTAAAGTATTTTGTTTTTTTTTTTAATGTATGAATAATAACAAACTGAATTTTAAATGTATTTGTTTTTAAAAATACAATTAATTATTCTTTTACAAATGCTTATGCATTAAATTTATAATATTTTATTAAAAATGTTGCTATTAGGAAAAATTAAAAAAAATTGCAATAATTTTAAGTGGTAACACGAAATTCGAAAACAAAGTAAAGTATTTTATTTTTATTTTTTGAGTATATACGTGAACCGTATTTCGTTGGTAAATTTATATTTTTTAAATACTTAGTTGTTATCAGATGATCGTAGGGCATAAAACAAATACATACATACATCTATGTAAAAATATTTGGATGCTTGAGATAAAATTGAAAAATAATTATCCATATTGGATAAATTTTTAAACATGATTTTATCCTGGTAACTAGGGATTAATATAAAAGAATAAAAATTGAGTTTCCATTTTAACTAATATGGGCTTATTATTGAAAGCGTCATACATATTGCTGTTATTTTTTCGTAAAGCTATTGTTTAAACATGAATACTATTGATGACTAATTTATTTTATAACAAGGCATATTGATATATTACCTTTTCTTCAAAAGCCTAAACTCTGTAGTGGGACAATTACTAGAATAGGATTTAATATCATATACTTATAAATAACATTTAATACTTTCTTTTTAATTTTATTGATAACAACACGCTAGAAAATTTTAAAATAATTACTAGGGTTATGAATGCACATTGTTTGAAACCACCATTTTACGGCGTGAAATAAAAATATATATTTAATTTATAAATACGATTGATATCTACAATTATATATTGAATCTAAAATTTATCTAATCGTGAAAACATAATAATAGGATCAGTACATTTGAGAGAATTTACAAAAACCTTATTATTATAGATAGAATAATACCAATAATATATATAAAAAATATTCTATTATGAACATAATGTTTTTTTATCATTTTCATCTTAACCTTAAATTAATTTAAATCGACAAAATTTATACGATATGAGAAATATATCTTGAACATAAAAGACAATAATTAAAGAAACATTATAGCTTATGTGCATTAATGTAGTTAAATTTAATTATAAAATATTCCAAATTGATTATGTAAAGTTCTAAGAAAAATATAGTCAAGAGCTGAATCGTAACAGGTATTAGGTTGTTTTCTACAAAAACTTTGAGGATAGTTCGTCTGTTATTGTTTGAGTTGGCTCTCAAACTTCGGTCGGCTATTTGTTCCGAAGTTTTCGTAGCCACGCTTGTTTCAAACTTGGTTCCTGCTTTAAAGCATCATAATTAGTATTTCAAGATCCATTCAACTCGTTCAGGCTGATATTATCTTTATACGTTTTATTTCATATTATATTATTTTAAAATTTATTCGTTATAATTAAAAATAATAGATCTTTTCCTAGTATTACGAATTTCCTACGAATTACGCGCTAATTACACATACATAATGATTATTCTATTTTTTACTAATAAAACATATTTTTCGAATCAGTTAACCATCTATGTTCGTGTATTTTTATACGTGTAATTAATTCATTGAAGCTACCGCGTTTATTTTTATAAAATAAATAATAATTTTGTAATGAATATTAAAAAAATGTACAAGTATCTCATTACTCAGTAGTAATTTAGTCTGTAATTAAGAAACAGAAAGAAAACACCGTAGACAAGTACGAGAGACTTTTCGCCTTGAAATGAATAAAGTTCCGCATTCAATAATACATTAATTAAAGGCGAGCCAAAACTCGACCAATTAAAAGTATACTCGCATTCGACTTAGTCAAACTAATTTTATTTTAAACCGAAATAAAACTTGGTGCACTTTTGCGAGGGGCGACAGGGTGTATGCATAAACAGAAGGCGGTGAGGGTGGAAAGAACACAAAAATAGGGTGCTAAGAGGCACGGCAGCCATCTTTAAAACCGTCGCGTCGATTTTTGCGATGGAAAAATGCTGGCTCGGTAATTTATATCCGTGGATAGATTTCGAAATTCAAATTTCGCTCATTTTAATATTATATTGCATGACTTTTTTATTATTATCTGTGTAGTACTTATTGTTACAGAGATTACTATGTGTATTGTTTTTTATCATAATAAAATGAAATCAATGCTATTAATAACATTTTATTTTTGGTACTGTTTTGTGATAACAAGCTTTAATCATAAATATTAAAATGAAAAAAAAAATGACGTTATGTTCATAAATGTAAAATAATTATTCGAAGCATTTTGAAAATAAAATGCATAACATTTATAGTATTAATTATTTGTATTTCATAGATAATTATAATGTTAAATAAAATAAAAATATTTCCGTTTACTCGAAATGTCAAATAATACAAATACAGATAATAAAAACATCCGCACCCTCTATGGAGTGTTTTTTTTTTAATTAACGCTAAAATTTTCGCTTCGTATATTTCCTTGAATATTACGTTAAATAGTTTTATAAAAAAAAAACAAAAGCAATTTCATTAATATCATTTAATATCCATTTCATTAATACTTTTGTGAACCATAGTATATATTTGTTACAATATCAATTCTACGTCTATAGTGTACTTATACGATCATAACTCAGACAAAAAGGAGGGCCCTTATCTTTACATACCCTCTTGTACCTCATAAATAAATACATAAAGACTTGACATTAGCCGTACGATTTGCCCGACGTTCCCCTATAGAAAAAGTGATGTAAAAAATTTCGGGGACCTCACCCTAAGGGTTTTTTATTTGATTCGTCACCCCACGTAATGCCTCGTTTCTGTTATTGGTATATAATAGGTATTGATTTTGGGGTCTATTTAATATTATATAACGTCTCAATTGATACTCTGGGTTATTTATCTATTGATCAGTGTTCCGTCCAATGAGAACTGTGTTCGATATTTGTGTATTTACCTTTCAATAATGATTGTATTTAGCAGTATGTTTCATTTTCATATTGATCTCTGGTAAGTTATATGTACACTATATTAGACACAAGCTGTAGTAATAGTATTTTAGTTGACCGTTATTTAAAATTACGCAATATAATATTATGACGGAGAAGATAATGAAATAATGAAATGAAATATTACTTTAGGTTTATGATGCATCATTTATAACACTTTACAGACAGATAAATATATCAGCTAGTTCCCTATATTGAAATCTAAAAAGAACATTTTTTTTTTATATTTATTTTTTATATAGTTATTTTTCATGACGACATTGGATGTTTTCCTATTTCTTCTGAAAATTTTCATTATCTTGAACTTACATTCTACTTGCAAATATAGAAAAATATTCTAGTCAATTTTGCATATCACTTGCTGTAATTGTTGTACATGATTTCTGATTTCTTCGGTAAATAACACCAGTGTTAAATTCATACTCAAAAAAAAAAAAATTAAATAACAATACCGGTTGCTTATATATTATATAATAGTAGGTACATATGATCCGAAATAATGATGCACGTATCCTCGCAACTTACGGTTGTAAATGAGATATATTTTTTTGGGATAACGATCACATTTAGATGTCATACAAAAATTATCGATACTTTTTGAGTACCTACTGCTCTTAAAAGTATTAAGGATATGAAAGCGAGAAAGATATTAATGGAAAATGAGCCACAATGATAATACAACTGCCACACATTGACGTTGTATAAAATATGAACCAATACTGACATTATTTACTTGGTGGTAGGGCTTTGTGTAAGTCGGTCTGGGTAGGTACCACCCACTCATCAGTTATTCTACCGCCAAACAACAGTACGCAGTATTGTTGTGTTCCGGTTTGAAGGGTGAGTGAGCCAGTGTAACTACAGGCACAAGGGACCTAACATCTTAGTTCCCAAGGTTGGTGGCGCATTGACGATGTAAGGAATAGTTAATATTTCTTACAGCGTCATTGTCTATGGGTGATGGTGACCACTTACCATCAGGTGGCCCATATGCTCATCCGCTAATCTATAACATAAAAAAAAACATCGCCAATGCGCCAATCTTGCGGAATAGGATGTTATGTCCCTTGTAACAATGACTCACTCACCTCAAATAGATACACAGCAATAACAAGTATTCTGTTGACAGTACAGTGTATGTTGAGAGAGCCGTACCTGTCGAAATGGACTTGAACAAACCCCATCCAGCCAAGAAAAGGTTCAAGTCTACGTGTTCTGTACATTGACACATCACAGTTTGGGTACCTGATTCCAGTCGAAAATGGAATGAAAACAAATCTTAGATTTACATATTTCCTATCAAATAGATCTCCTAATAAAAACTATGAACAGATCGTAATTAATAGATTTATAATCATAATTTAGCACTTTTCCATTTACCTACGTATATACCTACACATTCAATTTACTTCGAAAGTTACAATAACTTTGGTAAAAAAATTATTTTCATTATATCTATAATATGAAAAGATGTTTTTTTACCAAACATAACATATATTTAAGATTCAAGTTCTCAAGGTGCGTTGTATTTGCTAATCTGGGTAGTTACCAAAAACGAATGCGCTCAAGATTGAAAGACGAATTGACACTACAGGTACAAGCGTTTAAGGGCCGTCGAATGAGCCAGTGTTACTACATGAACAAGGGACATACATACATTTCTTACAGCTCTAACGTATATGACGTATACTTGCCATTAGGTGACCAATTTGTTCGGCAGCCCACTGTTACCACCAATAAAATTATCGCGACAATTTAGCCCTAAAGTTGTGTATCTCTTATTATAATAAGCTATAACATAACTCCCTATAATAAAAACAGATTATTTCATAAGATTCTCCTAACTACTGCGTATAGTAAAAGTTATAACCAAATGTAACGTCAAAACGATCAACTTACAAGCTATTGAGGGTTGATTCCGTATATAATATATCACGTATTTATACCTACATATTTATCTATGGATATTCGTAAAATAATGACAAAATTGTGGGAAGTTGTGATACTTTTATTGAATTAGAAACAAACCAAGATGACCCATAAGCTAGAACACATGAATCTGGGAACTTAATTTGTGTTTATAACTGTGCAAATGTGCGTTGTTAAGAAACATTCTAACACATAATAATGAAAGCTATCAGTATTTGAAAGTAATACATATTGCTATAGTGTCATTGATCATTGTTAAATAAAACATCATGGTGAGCGTGGAGGAAAACATCGTGAGGAAACCTTCAAGCTTGTCTGATGTCTAATGTGTATCCTTCAACCAACATCAGAGCCGCTTGTTGGAACAAGCTTCAAATCTTGGTCTTAAAATGTCTTGAGCCTTAATCCAGGGGTTATGAATCTTACTTCGTATTAAAAGTAACAATTACAAACTGATATGATCCTGTCATGGAAGACAATAATGAAACTGTTTTGTTGCTAACTGCGGCAACTTAAAAAATATATAGAATCATTACCCTGCCAAGGGTATTATTAATAATATATATTGACTACATATATTATATAGGTACCTACAGATACCTACACTTTGGGAATGATATGGTTTTATTTTCATATAAATTTCTTTTCTTTACTCGTTATTTTAAACAGATAGTTTGGCTTTGAATATCAGTAACTATCATATTGAAGTTGAATTTAATCAAAATCAAAACATTTCTCATTCAATTAGGATCAAAAAGCATTTATTTCATGTTATAGTATTAACTTACTTACATGTAAATCCTACCGAGAAGAACTAGCAAGAAACAATAGTTACACCTTTCTATCATTTTAATTGCAAAGTTTATATCAATCATGCAATATGCCTTATTTTTTTAAGATTTATTTGAAATGAGATCGAAAATTAAATTGGTCAGAGTTTACTCTGTTTTATCGGTAGAATCTTCATTCTAAAAGGTAGGCTTACTTTCTGCATTAATACGACAGATCAAAAGTACTTATGTGAGTGTGGACTGGTTAAATTTCACATAGTTAAATTAAGAATATTTTGAATTTGACAGAAACAAAGAGCTAGTTCCGAAAAAGCCTATAATCGAATGATCTTCAATTAAAAACTAACCATTGCGCCCTTATTCTTAAAATGTTTTTTTTAAATACACTTAAGTAGTTATATTTTATAATATAATAAACATAACATTTCGAACATGAATAGTATTATATTTAACTTAAAAAATAATAAATACTATTTATGTACTTAACAAAATTATTCTAAAATATTTTGTAAAAGTTTTACGTATATTGGTTTAGTACCTATTGACTAGATTCCAAACGAATTCAATTATTATTAAAGATATTAGAACGTTTCCTAAAAATCATTTTCAGCTACATCTGAAAAATTAATAGAATCAAAATTAATAAGCTAGTATTCTTGCCACCATTCCACGCGGTCAAAATTTATACTAGTTATAACTAGTTTTAGTTCATATTTGTATATATTTAAGCATTTAATGTTAATTAATTCTTATGTAAATTAATAAGCAAAATTATAAAATCATGCTTTACATGTTTTTTCATACAAAAATATACATTTTCAAATTATATACGAATATATTTTTTGCTAACACAATTAAACAATAAAATGGTATTTTCCTATCTTATCATTAATTAAAACGCGCTTCCTAATAATTATTTAATATCTAACTATATTTTTAACAAACATTAGTTTTAAAACAAGAGCGGCCATCTTCTAACATTACCTCTAATAGTTCAACTAACGCCCACGCCACACTGGCCAATCGTAATATAAACTAATTAACATTAAAGCCACGCCCACACATTGTTACTTTATTAACACGCTAGTTTATGAGAAATTGCCATGTCTTACCATAAGAATTATGCTTTTAATTATACCTACTTAAATGTAAAAATCACTATTAAATGTTTGAAATAAAATAAAAATGATAAAGTACTTTGATCGATAAGCTGAGATTTTTAAATAAGCTCTTGTAACTGAATTTATTAATTTTAAATACTATAAAGATTGGTAAGGGATTACGGATAAGTTTTTTTTTTTTAATTATAACACGAAGGTTTTATTGAAGATATTCTGCTGCAAAACCGCAGTACACAAAATTGACGTGTTTCGGTTTTAAGGGTGACTCAGTATAACTAGAGACAAGATGAAAATTTTATATCCTAGTTTGAAGATAGGTGGTTGATACATAGGCGTAGTAAGGGATGATTTCTATTTCTTACATTTTATTGCATTGGCATTAGACATTTGTCTATTAATATTAGTGACTACTTACCATCATGAGATTAATTTGGCCGACCATTTACCCATTGTATTGAAAATACCTACAAATTGTGTTTCATGATATTATTTAGACGAGCAAATGAGCCATCATGGTTAGTGGTCAGCAGTGAACTTAGTCAATGGTGCTGAAAGAAATATTAACCGTCCCTCACATCGCCAATGGGCCACCAACCTTAGGAACTAAGATTTTATGTCCTTTGTGCTTGTAGTTACACAGACTGTATTATTATAGGACTTATATTATCATTTGAAATAAGTCGTTACCGATCTATTTATCTTACGTTGAATTGTTCTGTCAGCGTGCTGCAGTGTGAGTGACGCTTGTGCTTACGAGATGTTTTTGGTGTGTTTGAGACGTCTAAAAGTAAAAAAAAAACAGCAAAAAAAATCAAATTATATTTGTTACGTTTATTTTATTATTATTTTTTATGGTATAGGTTGGCGGTCGAGCATTTGGGCCACCTGATGGTAAGTGGTCACCATTACCCATAGACAATGACGCTGTAAGAAAAATTAACTATTCCTTAAATCGTCAATGCGCCACTTACCTTGGGAACTAAGATATTATGTCCCTTGTGCCTGTAGTTACACTGGCTCACTCACCCTTCAAACCGGAACACAACAATAGTGGTACTTATCCAGATGAACTTGGACAAAGTCCTACCACAGAAGTAGGAGAAGAACCATTACAATTAATTAATAACACTATGAGGCACAGTACTCTAGACACAATAGGTAATTGCTATGACGTCTTAACGTGTTTTTCTTCAGTCGATAGTTTTTTTTTTTTCGGCTATTGTAACTAAATCGGGCAAAAGCATAAAAAAAAAACAAAACAGAAATGTAAATATCGCTACGCAAAAGAAAGAGTTATTCTCATGTTATTTAAACATAAAAAAAACATTATTATACAATTCCCAAAAACTAAAATAAATATAAAAAAACATTTTAAAAAAAGACATCCCGTCAATTTCACACGTTTTTAAACCGACAAAAACTGTTAACGAAAAAAAAAAAGAAATTGAACATCACGTTTAAAAAACGAATTCATCACAAACATTTCATTTAAATCCATCCACCGTGGTGGAGTTAAGTGGCGACAGTAAAAAAAATCCCCCAGATAATAAAAAAAACCGTCTTACCATTAATATTCGGTTCACACGTCGGATTAGAGTAGCAAAAAGTTAACAATGTAAAAAAACACTCCAAAAAAATTGTTCCTTATCCCAAGGCCATAGAGTTGAAATTAGCAAATATTTTTGACAGCTTCAAGTCATTTCTTAAAAGGATCAATTGTATTGGTTTCTCTTTATAACTTTCACATTATCGGTAGCACGAGCCATCGATTTGTAAACGATCAATGGGGTATTAGGAATATTTGTTGACAATAGTTACAGACAGGTAATAAATAAATCAAAATATAGACACTTGAGTATTGTTTGTCGAGATTTTTTTTTACCACGGGTTCGGAAAGAGACAATTCAGAGCTTGAGAAGATCTTGAAAGAAAGGCAGCATAATGATCGTTCCTTTATCAAATTGATGAAACAGGTTAATTATTTAACAATAATAATAACAGTTTCGCACGTGACGTTGGCAAAATAATCTGCGCCCTCTAAGGGCCAGTAGAAGTCACATATAAAAAAAATAATACCTGTCACAGATAACTAATCCGTCAAAGTTTACGTTAATCATACGTTCTCTTCACTTCAAAAAAAGGCTATGTAAAAATTTAATATTTAGATCTTAATGTGTTAGTTCTTGAGCTACAAGAGCATTAACATACTCAAATTATTCTCACTCAATTTTACAGACCTTATACTCTATTCCATTGGATTTGTGAAAACAAAAAAAAATGGAAAACTGTTATCGGAATGAGTAAAATTAAAGTGGAAATAAGCAGTTATGTACAATGATGTTGCATTATAAATTAATATATGTATGTTTATTATACATGAACTGTGCACAATATTGCTGAGCTTGCAAATCACATGAAATACTTATAGTCTTAGGTTTTTGTATCTTTTTTCATAGTTCTATTTTGTAGAATTAAAATTATAATTAATGATAGCAGTTATAAGTCAAAAGTTTAAATTGAAATCGATTTTCCAAAAACGTTACAAATCGAAACGCAAATATAACTCGTATTTGACTCTTGTCACGCCCAAAGAATTTTCTCTTGAAATTTTTTAATCATCATTATAAGTTTTAATTAATTAAAATGCTAATTCTGTCTCCTATTGTTTCAATAGAGAGCACAATAAAAACAAATACGTACTGGCAACTCTGAAGGTGGAATGCAATTGTATAAAAATGGACTTAAGATTTTTTTAAAACAGCGTACTTGTTTAAGGTCTATAGGGAATGATAATTACAGGCGAGCTTGCCAAGACCATACTTTGAAGTTTATATCTGCCAGCTGAGTACCAATTACGCTATGCATCTCAGACCTCAGTGCAATACTGAGGAGAAAATAAATAAAAAGTAATGGCTGAAACAAAAAGCGGTTCCAGCCGGTTTCAAAGATCTCGCAACGGGTTCTTATTCATTCAATCATTCCATTCATCTTAAAAATCACATACAAATACGGATTAAAGTCGGTAGCTAGATCCGTAACGGGTGTTCATGGGATTATGTGTCTTAAATTGTTTTCTATAATTGACAAAATTGCATCAATTTTGTGCTTGAATTAATGACATTTTTAAGTTAACGACCTTTACGGCTTTACATTTTAAGGCAGTAAATTTAAGAGTTTTTGGTATGCATAACGATTAACGACAGTTTTTATATATATACATAACCTTTTTCTGTGTTTAATTAAGATTACCTTTGAAGATTAATTAAGATATTCTTACATTAATTAAGTTCATTTAATGATAATAATTTTAGTTGTGATTTAATTCAACGTGTAAGTTTTTTTTAAAACTATGTATATGCTTTTTATGCATTATTTTTTATGTATATGCTATGATTAATAAGAAAATATATTCATTAGTCCAGTACAACAGTATTTTAAAAGCTAAATATTTTTTATAATAATCTATTTAAATAATAAAAAAACGTTTAATTTTAGCAAAGATATCCCATCCATGTTAGGTAAATATTCCAAAAATATTTTCAAGTTGTTAAACGGTTTCTGTCACAACCAATTTAGACGAGAGAAAGAACGGTCATAAAAGTGACGGCGGAGTGAATTATACCTTTCAGAGGTGAAGTAAAAATCGGATTAAGAGGTCAACGTGATAATATTACTTTAAATTAATTCTTTAGAAGATACCAACTTGTGCCGACTGTCATGAATTCATTCGTTCATGAGTTTTTTTAAAACGTAATTTATGGGATTCGAAATTTTTGAAAATAGAATGCAGATTATTTTAATTTATGTATTCAAAAGAAATCGATATAATATTATTTTTTGTGCATAAAAGAATGCTTTTTATATATACCTAAATTGTAGGATTATAAACCTTTTTTTTTTTGTTTTAAAAATATTAAAATTATACAAAAGTTAATTATCTATATTTAAAAAAAAGAACGCAGTGTATTTTTATTAAATTATTAAAAATGTATTCATACTCGCTTTTATATATTATGTGATTTATATTTATTTTACGATATCATCAATTGGTCATCATGAAGTATTAAACATACATACATTGTGTGTGAGTTATTGTAATTTTAATTAAAAAGACTCAAATTAATGAAACAGCTCCAATTTTTCCGTAATCTATTTGAATTGATCTATTCGAAAGAAATGTATCCATATATGTACATATTTGAATTGTAGACAAACGACTAAGTATTTGTAAGTAGTTTTATATAGAATTATTAAATAAATCGACGACATATCAAATTACGATTATGGATTGATAAAATAACTATTTAAATATCTGCATGAAAAACAACATAATATAAACAAACAGAGCACTAAGACTAAGTCATTTATACTGACGGCCATTTTATCACAGAGCGTACAAAAGCTCAGATTGTACGGTAGCGCTGCATTCGTGATATTATATCCGATAAATATCAAAATCAAAATGTACCAAAATCAATGTAGCCTCGTCGAAAACAAAAATAAACCCGTACACGTTTCCTCGTAATGCCCTCAAATTAAACACGGCGTCATCGACAAAAATATACGCGTTCCCTAATTAATTTTCTAGCGAAAAAAATTGAATTAAGGGGTGGAAATTTTTGTCGAAACTTAAATAAAAATGCAGATAGGTAGAAGTTTGTTAACAAGGGGTGGTCCCCTCCTTTGAAGTTCGTAAGGGTAGGTACATATACTTGGAGATGAAAAATAAGGCTCCTCTAGTATATCTGGATTGGAATCGCTGAGGCGTAATATAACGCTTGGTTGATATTTCAGACCTAAGTACCTCCGTGCTTTGTTTTGTTCATTGAACAAAAGTGAATTGAGAATTATTCTCATATCATACATTAAAAATTAAACTATATACATAGACGTGCAGACATAATTTATTTATTTATTTATTTATTTTTATTTATTTATTTATTTGGATAACCAACAAAAGTAACATTATTACATGCATTATATTATAAAGCTAATGACAATGACTTAAATGTTCTTTTAATTATAGGTTATCACATCATGCAAATATATATATTGTAGTGTATCAAAATTTAAATTAAGAAACAATAATGATTAATTTGTAACGCTTATCTGAAAGTACTTATCAAAATATTAAGCCAATAGACGATGCATTTTCGAATATGTTTACGACTCTCAGTGGTGACCATTTACCATCAGGTGGCTCAATGTTCGATTATCGCTGTAATGGATGGTTTAATTTATTTTTCTTTTACTCCTATTTTCAATATTACGTAAGAAAGGAGAAGAAAGGGATACGGAAATATTTTGGCTGATTATTTATTTACATATATGTATATTATTGATATGTATAATGGTAAATTTTGTAAAGGATTTTGTGTGCGTAAGAGGAAAGATAGTATGATGAGATATGTTTTATTAAATGTGCCGTATTGGTGAACACTCATGTTTACTGGCCTGCACCGTATATGTACTTTGCAGTTATATATACGTTTACTTCTTTAATAAACAGACTATTTAACGCGAAATTTGGCCAAAGTTTCTGAGGTATATACGCTAAAAGATTATTTATCATATATCAATTCTAACATGTAAAGATATAGTAATTATTAATATTAACTTGGTATTATATTTTTAACGCAATAAATTCAAAAATCTTCGTTCATTTTCGTTAAATTACACATTAATTATTGGTTATAAATTTAAAAAAAAACATCGACGCACGTGGGCGAAAGAGTTACGTCTATAATTCGCGAAGCAGCTTGTTAAATATAAAAAAAAAAAACATTATGTATGTACATGAAAATGTTTATATATATTTTTTGCACCTGTTTCACATCGCATCTATATATAATATATACCTATAGCATATAAATGATGCATGTGTGTCTTAATTTCTGTGTGCAATGAAGACTATAAAAAAAAAATTGATGAAGATTTTTGAATTTCGAAACAAATGATTGAATAAAAATCTCTCAATTGTGTCTAAGCTCGCGAAATGAGGGATTCACCCTTAGATAAAACGAATGTCACTCAATTCTTGAACAATGAAGGGAAGACGCAATAAACTGTTCCGAAATTGAGCAGAAAAGAAAAGCCATTAAAAACAATCTCAAACAATCATTTCCAGTCGTTTTCTCGTCTCTTTCAGATGTTTGATTAATGAGAGGGAGGGGATATATTTATATTTAGAACATACATACTTTTTCACTTTTTTTAAGTTTAGCTTAGGCAAAGGCAAATTGGTATGGAACCAAAGTATGTGGACAGTATAAGTCTATTCTACCACGAAAAGTTCCTACATTATAAATTATTTAAAATCCGCTCACAATGCGTTATTATTTACTAGCTGTGCCCGTTTAACATTAATTTAAATTTAACAAAAAAGAAATATTATTGTAGCCTAAGATACTCCCTATTATATCAGTTATCTGCCAGTGAAAGTCCCGTCAAAATCGGTCCAGCCGTTTCAGAGATTAACCGGAACAAACAGACAGACCCACAAAATTAAAAAAAAATATTATTTTGGTATATGTAGCGTGTATTACATATGCATTGAGCAAAAATATTTTTATATTATAGATTAGCTGTTTAACAATGAAATAACTAGCGAAAAGATATATTTTACAATCTAGAAAGGCTAATCAAATAGAAAAGAAAGTTTCTAGTTTTATTTGTTTGGATTATAACGGTCACAATTCATAGTTAAATATGAAAGTCTATGTGAAGTAGGGCTATATTTACTCATAAGAGAACAAAGAGTGTATTGTCTATACTATGATATAGCGTAATGTCTATGTAAATATATAAAATACATAGAAAACTACAAAAATAGATAACTATTAAAATATTAAGACAATATTTACATTTATGATTTAGACTACGAATTACTTTCCATTTGTAGGTGTTTTTAAGTATCATCATAACATAGTATAAAACAAAGTCGCTTACCGCCGTCTGTCTCTATGTACGCTTAGATCTTTAAAATTACGCAACCGATTTTGATGTGGTTTTTTGTAATAGATAGAGTGATTCGAGAGGAAAGTTTCTGTATATAATACATAGACAATGTAGTAAAGAAACACTGATAATTTTAGAAATTTCTTATGTGATGTCTTAAATAAAAAAAAAAGTATTTAGTGTTAGTATAACACCCGTGCCAAGCCGGGGTGGATCACTAGTTTATCTATATATGGATTTGGTCGACGTTTTTTCGTAAAGATTATTCATTTTGTAGCGATTTACTCGCGCTTATATTAAATTCCCAACAAAAAATCAAAGCAGTAGGTACATTGCTAGCACATAAATTATTTTATATTAGGGGTAGCATCCCCATTAGGAGGTCTTCTCCCCCACACTAACCACGTGGTCACGTGAACTCATCAAACATGGTGGTTAGAATACAAATCTAATATTATAATGACCTGACTTTAATGATTTTTATATAACATTTGTTCAATATAACGATAGTCAAATTTAAAAAAAAAAAAAAAACACAAAATATACTTATTTCAAGTACGCTTTTACAAGTACTTTTGAATCGCCATTTAACAACTGTATTAAGTGAAGCTACCACCGGTTCTTATAAAAGCCTACTTGAATAAAATATATTTTGCTTTTGATTTCACATAAAATAAAGTATATAATATATAGTAAATTCAAGATTGGGTGAAACTAGTTTACTTTCAGTTGCGGGATTTCACGCCAAAATACAAGCAAGGATATTTAAATAAGAGTAAAATTCCGTCGAACGAAGTCGCGTCAAGCGTTCCGTCTAAATAAAGGCAAAGAACAATCGTTCAATCATTCACTCTCTTATTAAAGTACAAAGACTTTATTTACATTCAAATAAGGACGTAGCTTAGTTAATGCATCGCGGAAAAATTCACCCTCGAATATTTATTAAAAATGTATCAGGGTACGGTTTCAAAGTGAAGGGAATCGTCGAAGAAAATGAACTTTTCATCCAAGCAAGTAGGGTCTTCATGAGGTACAGTCGCGGAGAAAACACCAAAAAAAATCAAAATCAAAATAAACTTTATTCAAGTAGGCTTTTACAAGCACTTTTGACTTATCATTTTATAATTAAATGAAGCTACCATCGGTTCGGAAAGTAGATTCTACCAAGAAGAACCGGCCAGAAACTCAGTAGTTACTCTTTTTCAACATTTAAAAAATACAAAGTCATGTAAGTTAATACAACTGCTTGGAAGTCAACAGGTATTAACTCCACGCTTTTTTAACATCTAACTACCATTTAAATAACTACAATAATATATTGTATGTAGTATGTATATGTCTAAATATGAATAAAGCGTTTATAATGTCAATATAAATTTATAAGCTGTTTAGTTCCATCAATAAAATAGCATATATCCACAAACCCACATTGGAGTAGCGTTTTATGCTCCATGCTTTCTCCTCAAAGGTGGAAGAGGCCTTAGCCCAGCTGTGGGATTTACTGTTAGTGTTAACCTTACTGACGACTTACGTTTTTCATGCGCTTTTCTAATGACTCAAACACATTGACTACTACTAAGAATATGTGATTGATATATCTATATTTATAATACACTATGATCATCATATTTCAATCCACTTTGATTTTACTTTTAACATACCGATAACTATTTCTTCGATATTTAAAACGTCATATACTTACGTCGAAAATCCATTGTGATGATCATATAGTAATCAAATCAGTCAATGAAGTAATAATAACGTTTATTTGCTGTCCAATGTTGTTTATTTGGCTTCTCTCCCCTAATGGTTGGAATAGAGCATAGGTAAAGTAAAAGTAAAGTAAAGTAACAGCCTGTTACATTTACCATTGCCGAGATAAGGCCTCCTCTTCCATTAAGGAGAGGCTTTGAAACATATTCCACCACGCTGTTCCAATGCTGGTTGGTGGAATGCACATGTGGCAGAATTTCTATGAAATTAGACACATGCAGGTTTCCTCACGATGTTTTCCTTCACCGCCGAGAACGAGATGAATTATGATGATGATGATGATGACGCCTGCCTGGGTTTGAACACGCAATCATCGGTTAAGATACACGCGTTCTAACCACTGGGCCATCTCAAGAGCATAGGTATATTAATAAAATAAAACAATTGAATTACATATCCTATTTTATAATTAGCCACCTTTTATTTTAGTAGGTATCGCTTTATATCATTTATATTTTAGTGATAAATGCCTTATTTATTCGTAATTTTTGACGTATTATATACAATACATACAAAAACATTAGTTCTGTACTCGCATGTACTTTATCCTTATAAGCTGCCCCTACGAGATGAAGTTTTTTCCTCTCAAATCAGATGCACTCCCTCGCTTGTTACGTAGGTATTATTGAGTTTGTTAATACGCGTCTATATACTTTAGTTTTACGGGAATATCACCCTTATATCAATAGGTATTGGTTGTTATATAAAAAAAATCGGCATGAACATCATTTCACGCATGATTTGTTCGTTTGATTACTCTGCGGAATATTTTGTTCGGCCATGTTTGGAAATAATCGCGCAATGAATCGAAATTGTAGAGATTTCTAAAAAATATGTATTTCAATTAATTTACAATTGCTTTTTTTATTTTTTATTCAAGCGATAATATTCGTATGACTTTTACTCGATTTTGTCTTGTTGGCTGTATGTATGAATACGCATTGCATCGTGTACCTAAAAAAAAAAAAATTACAAAAATGAAATTCGAAATACAAAATAATGTAACCAGATAAAATTATAATCGCGTTCATATTTCAAACAATTTAAATAACCATAAACAGCCACCGAAATATTAAAAAAAAAAGTCTGCTTAACAACCAGAACCAACAACCGGTACAGAATAAAAATAACTGCCGACTTTAAAAAAAAAACAAAAAGCGAATTACACAATGCAATACTGACGTCCGAATGAAATGGGGTCAATGATTCCCACAAATTAAAAAAACTAATTTCAATAAACCTCATCTACATACTACACCTTATTTTATAAAGACAATGAAACAGCGAAATGTAGCTACACATCTGTTTAACCCGTCACGGTTCTTTTGTTTATAGTTGCAAAGGTAAAAATACAATACAATGCAACGCGTTGACACAATTACTTAACCCTCCAAACGTCCTGATGTTAAAACAAAAAAAGTGATTGTTACAAGGAACAGGTTTTCATTATCATTAGAAAGGGTAAAGTGAGATGTAAACTAGTGAAGTGTTCCATTGAAGATTATAGGGTTGACAGACGGATGAATCGTAATCGTAATAACTTACATCTCTGTATGTGATGTTCGAAAATTGAATATTTTCTTTTACGATTTATGGCGCTTCTGCCATAGTAACTTAGTATGACATAACAATGTAATCTTAATATATTTCGCGTTGATAATGATCTAGCATAATAACATTTATATTATAAATATGATAGTAAATTCTGTCTGCCCGTTGCTCTTTCACGATCAAACCGCTGAACCGAATTTGATGAAATTTGGTATGAAACAAACTCGAACTTAAAGAAAGGACATAGGCCTAAAACGCGAGCGAACCCGCGGGCGATTACTAGTTATTAATATTTATGTAGCTTTTAAAACCAAACAATCCAAGAAAAATATCAAAGAAAATATACCTAATTCCAATTTTGAAAAATGGTTATGTCAAAAAGAGTGCTGACTGTAGCTAAAATAAATATGTTATAATGAAAGTAATTGATTTGTTTTTACATTTTCATTGAAGTGCCAACCCTAAAACATCCCGTATTTTAATTACAGCTTCCTCGTCCCCAAGCTTCTCGAAGACATTGTCCCTGCCTATAATTTATTCATACAATTCATTAGAAATTATACCGAACCAGTAACGCATGCAAATGCAACAAAATTAAAATCATAGACAATATTTTTTTTCTTTTAAAAATAATGTCATTGCCACCGTTCCCACCGAACTGGTATTCGCGATGTGTCTTTTGAATTCGAGATAAGAATAACATTTAAATAATATTTTTTTGTTACAAATAATTATCATAGTTTTAAGAAAGAAGTTTTTATGGCGTTATTATATTTTATTTTTTAATTTATTGTAATGTAAGTGGCATTGCGGGGTTGATAAAAATGTTTATTTACGATCTTTGCCGTGTTAACTTACTGTGTAACGAGTAAAAAGCACGAATTCTCGTGTTTGAACTTAGATTCGAATAATTTTATTTCAATATTAATATCACCGCGATTATAATAATAAAATAAAATATATTACACAAATAACAAAATAACAAACCACGAATGAACTTTGAAAATTATTTTTACTTAACTATACTTAAGTTACCTATAATAATTGTTCTATGATTTTTTTATAGTCTATAGCAAAGTATGCAAAGAACGGATGACATAAGTCCAATAAATATGGAACGTAATTTCCGACTACGTAAAGTCAATACGTCTTTCCTGTGGAATGACATTCGTTTTTGTAATAAGATTCCGCAGATATTTTAGCTCGTCCTATCAGCGAATTTCAATCTCATGTTAAATAAAACATCGATAAATATAGCTTACAACTCGATGAAAGGCTATTTCTATACATAAAGTAAAATAGGAGTGTCTTTTTGTATATTGAAATAACCGCTTTTTACTAAATATATATATACAAATATATAGTAAAATAATATTGGTAACAAATTTTGTCTGTTTGTCTGTTCGTTTGTTCCGGCTAATACCTGAAACGTGAAAACGACGTGTCTTTCAAGGAAAATGATCCATATAGGCTTCCAAGCACTTGTTCGTAATTTTATAAGTTTATGTATACATAAAATTTGTTTGTCCAACAATTTCTTGAAAACTAAAAGAAGATCGTATTGAGATGATCATTTTTATTCTATGGTATCCTTTAACTTTGGGAACAGTGTAAGTTTCATTAAAAGGGGTCTAGTAGTTTTCTAGATATATATTTTTATTTTTAGTACACTAGCGGTTATTAACTTTGAAGTCGGTTTAATTCTTTATAACTTATTATTTATAACAATTTGAAAGAGTTTTGGTTTACGATTACAGATTAATTAATTAAATAAATTAATTAAAATAAAAATAAAAACCTCTTAGCCGTCTTAAGTCTTCTTGATTAGACTCTAGACTTACTCACAGTACTTGTTAACAGGTACATCACCCAGTAAAAAACAACAACAACAACAGCCTGTAATTTCCCACTGCTGGGCTAAGGCCTCCTCTCCCTTTGAGGAGAAGGTTTCGAACATATTCCACCACGCTGTTCCAATGCGGGTTGGTGGAATACACATGTGGCAGAATTTCTATGAAATTTGTCACATGCAGGTTTCCTCACGATGTTTTCCTTCACCGCTGAACACGAGATGAATTATAAAGACAAATTAAGCACATGAATCAGCGGTGCTTGCCTGGGTTTGAACCCGCAATCATCGGTTAAGATGCACGCGTTCTAACCACTGGGCCATGTCGACCCAATAAACGTCCGTACTAATTTAACGTGAAAGAACGCGCCTTCATCAGCGAACGCACCCATAACGGTTTCAATCAAGCTGTCTTCATCGAATCCGCCACAAACCAATCGGAAGTCGCTCTAATTGACGATGAATGTCTGAAATATGATGGAATTTCCGCAATCCATAAAAGAACTAATTCAAATGGAGCATTCGTTTGCATCTAGAGAATTGGTATTTAAGATGAATTAAAATATAGTGATCATGACTCATATAGGTTCTATATTAGTTAACTAGCTGTTCCCTGTGTCTCTGTGTTTGAATTTGGAAAAGTTATTGTCGTAGCCTAAGTTACTCCTTTTTGCCTCAGTCTACCAGTATAAGTCTCATCAAAATCGGTCCAGCTTTTCCAGAAGATGAGTTAATAAGCAGTATGAATATGCCTCATACGATTTCACATTTGTTAACTAGCTGTACCTGCGACTTTATGCGCGTTTGAATTTAAATAAAACGTTATTGTTGTACCCTTAGTTACTTCTTGTTGCATAAGCTGTCTACCCGTAAAAGTTCCGGCAAAATCGGTACAGCCGTTACTGAGAAACAAACAGACAAACAAAATATTGTAAAAAGGTGTTATTTTTGTATATAAACCGTGTGTACATACATATGCATTGGGTGCTTAGCGGTATGTTAATATTACAAAAATACACTCCGATTCTATTGTATGTATAGATTTTTGAATTTACGTGTAACTCTTTGTCTTCTTTTATCGATAAATATATTATTTGAATTAAATTTCTTTCCGTGGAGGTTTTCTTTAAGTTGTTTGGTTACTATGTTGATTTAATAAGGAGTAACTTTGGCTACATCAATAACTTTTTTGTTAAATTCAAACGCGATGAAAGTCGCGGGCACAGGAATATCTAACACACGAAGACCAACGTATAAAACACGTACAACAATTAATATATAATATACTAGCTACTAATTTTTAGCCGATGAAATGCTTGGAACGTAAATATTCGTTTGTCATTTGTTCTGCCAGCCTGCGAGTGAGACTGGTGCCAAAATCGTAAAGCGGCTTAAATCTACTGCACTGTAATTTGTTAATTAAATAGTAATTACTCAAACTAACGAACCACATTCTGACTGACTGACTTTTAGTATTGTGCACACAAAATCTGGCCTAATAATTGACCTTTGTGAAACGCAGTTATTTAAAGATAAAGAAACAAATGTCATTACCATCGATCAAGATTCAAATTATATTTGTAAGGTCTTTTTAGCCTATAAAAATTTTTAAACGATAATTTTTTTATACAACAACAACCTGTAAATTCTGACTGCTGGGCTAAAGGCCTCCTCTCCCTTTGAGGAGAAGGTTTGGAACATATTCCACCAGGCTGTTCCAATGCGTGTTGGTGGAATACACATGTGGCACAATTTCTATGAAATTTGTCACATGCAGGTTTCCTCACGATGTTTTCCTTCACCGCTGAGCACGAGATGAATTATAAAGACAAATTAAGTACATGAATCAGCGATGCTTACCTGGGTTTGAACCCGTAATCATCGGTTAAGATGCACGCGTTCTAACCACTGGGCCATCTCGACTCGACTAGGAGATTTTTTTATGGTATCTACTACATCTTTCAAACGGTTGTCGTATTTTTTAAATATGTTTAATAAGAGATATGTAGACATTGTAATATCATAGAATAAGAAACGAGAAGCTTTCTTATTCTACTATTATATATTTCTATTATTATATTATTATTAGGAGAAAGACCACAGTGGCGTGCACTTGGAGAGGCCTATGTCCAGCAGTGGACGGAAACGGGCAGATGATGATGATGATGATGAAGCTTTCTAAACTTAAACTAACTTAAGCAAGATGGAATCAATGTTATGGACTAATTTAAAATTAATGATAACTGTATATTAATATTATATCATATGATGACCTCCGTGGTTGAGTGGTGTGTACACCGGTTTTCAAGGGTACGCCACTTCGAGGTCCCGGGTTCGATTCCCGGCCTAGTCAATGTAGATTATCATTAGTTTTCTATGTTGTCTTGGGTCTGGGTGTTTGTGGTACCGTCGTTACTTCTGATTTTCCATAACACAAGTGCTTTAGCTACTTACATTGGGATCAGAGTAATGTATGTCATGTTGTCTCATATTTATATTTATATTTATCATATCATCGGACTGGCATGAGCATCTTGGACGCGGACCTAACGGCTCCATGGTCTGCCAATATCATTTCCACAGGTATTGTTTAAACATCAACGTTAACTGACTAACATATTCGCTCTGAGTGTTGATAATGATATACCAATTTTCTCTGCCCGAGTCCTAATCTATTGGGGGGGGGGAGGTCTTCGCAACATGTCATTTGATCTTTCACATCCTTTTCTCTCTTATCCTCACCCACCCCATTCTCGTCCTCGTTGTCTTACATTCGCTTCATCTCTTTCTCACAGATACCATACTGTAAAGTTAAAGAGAGATAGAGGGAATATTATAGTTATTGTATTTTGTGTACTTTGACGTACCAGAGCGATAATCATAGTTCTTTAAATGAAAACGGTTATCGTCAACATCGAATCGATGACATCTGATGTTCCGACGACATCCCATTTTAGAATAAGGCCTCATTAAGACTCTGTATACAATATAAACAAATAAATATTGGACAACATCACATACATTACTCTGATCCCAATGTAAGTAGCTAAAGCACTTGTGCTATGGAAAATCAGAAGTAACGACGGTACAACAAACACCCAGACCCAAGACAGAATAGAAAATTAATGAATTTTCTACATCGCGTCGGCTGGGAATCGAACACAGGACCTCGGAGTGGCGTACCCATGAAATCCGGTATCCACACTACTCGACCACGGAGGTCGTCAATTGTTTAATTTCGTTATATCGGACACATGCCTACACGCTCATCAAACTTAAACTAACATAGATTATAACTTCAAAAGTAATAACAACAACAGATAAATAATAAAACATAACGAGAACGAAGCAAGCGGCTAAAGATAAGTCGTTGGTGCGCAGGCGCAATAAAAAACAAACATTTTATATCAATAAATAACTATAAAACCGGACAAGTTTATTTACTTACATGTAAAATAGGCCATATGTTATTTTAGTCACATCACTTAAGTACTTAAGTGTACTTGTAAGTATATTCTAACACATCACTAAACTAATGAACCGTGATCGACCAGGTGTACTGAATTAAGTGTAAGCGACGCTATCCGAACATCTGCATTGCATCCGCTAGGAATAGAACCTTGGTCTAAACAAAGACGCATTTGCGGACAGCTGGTGTTATTAGATAAATTACAAGTAACTCGCTCGATAAGGGTGTTATATGTTGCTAATAAATTACATATTATGCGTTAGCTGGGTTTTTATACGATGTACATAATACGTTTTTCTATGTATTTTTCAATGGCTTTTAAATGAACGACTTTATTTATTCCATTTTCAAAGGATATTTTAACAATCGATGTTTTTACTTATAGTAATATTGTAAAGATGTAAAGTTTGTTTGTTTGTCTGTAGACGGTGATCTCAGGAACTAATGATAAAAATAACGCTAGTAGGAAGGCTATATTGTTCTTAAGTGTTCGATGAAATTAACTACATATATTTAGATCATAAAAGCTGCGTTTATGTATTTTATGTATCTCCTGCGATTTTACTTTATTAACCTTAATTAATGATTTTATCGTAATTAGTTGATACTATAAAAATACATTTAAATGTGATTATGTAAATAAATTTATTTAGAAAAATAAATTTTAAAATGTCAGAACAATTTTTTTTTAGGATAAATTACTTAGGACGCAAAGCTATGACGATACAAATAATATTAAAATAATAGTAAAAATGGTAGATGTCTAGATTAGAAAGGAGGAATCTTATGAATCAGCTAACACAACGACTATCGATTCAAAATTTTAATTTAAATCGTTCGTGATAATTTCTTGGAAATTAATTCGTAATTCCGAGTCTGTGTCACAATGGGAAGTAGAACATAGTATCACAATTGAATGTGTATATAATAAATCTATCATCTCTACTATTAAAAATGGAATTCGATTCTAAATGGAACGATATTTGAAATTCGAATGGCAATATTCCGAGTAATGTCTCTTTATTTTTTTATTTATTCTAAAAAGGAATAGGCTAAGGCATCACTATTCGCTGCCGCCCGATACAGTTCTGTAAGAAAGTTTCAATCTTACTCTATCTATAACTATATAATCTATTACACAAGAGAAGATCAAAATACTATGACATTGAATTGACTCGATACCATCGATCGGGATGTTAATTATATAATATTTATGGATTCGTGAACTTTTGGAAGTAAAATTGATGTGATTATGTTAGTTGGCAAGTTGATACCTTTAGTATCGTATTATGACTAAAATATATATTAATCGAGAATTGTTTTAGTACATAATACAGAGTATTAAGCAAATCGAAATGTGTAAATCTAAGATTACTTTATCTTTACTATATTATTTGCAATATTGTATACTGTCATCTTTCTAGCCTATAACTACACTGGCTCACTAGAAAGTGACGCAGGAGATGAAATAGTCCAGTGAATAGACACGTATTCAAGTCTCGGGTGGGTACCACTAACGTTCAAGTGCTTTTTCAATTGTCCTCAAAGGAACTTGTTATTTAGTGTTAGGATTATACATTACACACTCATTATATATTCGACAACAACTATTCAGTCCAGTTTTAAGGGCGAGTGAGCTGGTGTAACTACAAACCCAAGGGACATAACATATAACTCCTGAGGTTGACACATTGTCAGTGTGAGTACCTAATGTTTATAATTTCTTACACCGCTAATATCTTTGGACTGTGGTTATCACATGCCACCAGGTCCATCTGGGCTACTATTAGCCCGTAAACCTACCTACAATAAAAAAAGTAAAACTTCCTGAATTAATCTGTACACATGTGTCCACCAACCCGCTTTGGAGCAGCATAGTTTTTCCCAGCAGTGTGACATTTACTTATACCGTTTTTTTTTGTATAGGTTGGTGGACGAGCATATGGGCCACCTGATGGTAAGTGGTCTCCATAGACCATAGAAAATGACGATAATAACTATTCCTTACATCGTCAATGTGCCACCAACCTCGGGAACCAAGATGTCCCTTGTCAGGCACAAGGTAATATTCACACTAGCTCACATACCCTTCACACCAGAACACAACAATACTGAGTACTGTTGTTTGGTAGAATAACTGATCAGTGGGTGGTACCTACCCAGACGGGCTTACACATAGCCCTACCACCAAGTAGAGTTTATGTACTTTTGAGCGTTACGGAAATATTATAATATATATATATATATATATATATATATATATATATATATATATATATATATATATATATATATATATATATATATATATATATTACCCATATAATAAAAAAAAACATTTATAAAATACAGGCATTCTTAAGATTTTTAAATTCGAACCCACCTTCATCGTTTCTCACAAAAATCGCAAATGAGTTTTCTATCCACTCGGCCTTTGACTCTTTACGACAAATATACATGGTGTTCATTAAAACGTCTGAACACCATCTGTCTAATAACGAATTGAAAAACTTATAAAATTATAAAAAGTAATAAAAAATAAATATATATATGTAATATTTTCGCTCAGCTATAAAAACGTTTAGGGTGAGAATGACCGTACCATTTGATAGGTAAATCAAACAGCTGTCCCCCACATATGCTAATATACAATATTCGCTAGCTATGTTATTAGCGGCAATAGTGCGTTGAAGACTATTCAACAGAACTGACTCATATGTTAGTTTGTTTTCCATTTAAACTGGTGGTAAGTGGTCACCACTGCTTATTGACAGTACTGTAACGTCACTAAGATGTTATGTTCAAGTTTTCAAACTTGAACATAACCATACTAAATATTTTTTTTTTTTTTATGTACCAACAGAGTATTCAGAGAATTACATAAATGAAAAATGTGTACAATATTGTTGTTTGTCGTTGAGTTGGTGGTACCTTCCCAGACGAGTCTGCTCAAAACCCTACCACCAAATTAATAAGTTGTAAAATGGTTTTCATGGGTACGCCACACCGAGGGTCGATTCACGGCCGAGTTTATGTAGAAAAAATTCATTAGTTTTGTATGTTGTCTTGGGTCTGGGTGTTTGTGGTAACGTCGTTACTTCTGAATCTCCATAACATAAGTGCTTTAGCTACTTACATTGGGATCAGAGCAAAGTATGTAAAGTTGTCCAATATCTATTTATTTATACAAATATATTCATATTTAATAAACAATTCTAAAGTAAAATTAATTACATAAAACTCTTCTTGAAATAAACAAGTAGTTCGTAAAATTTCTACTGTCGGATAATAGATAGAAATCATTTTGATTTTGTTTTCATTTCGACATCGATCGTTTTATTTTGCTAACACACATATAAAAGTAGTTTACATTTAAAAATTTAAAAGTTAAGAAACGCCTTTAAGTTGATATTATTTAATACGACATTAGCGTTTGCGAAAATCAGAATTCAACAGATTGTAAATTAATATTTATATTTGATTTTAAATAGAGATGAATCGTTTTGATAACGAGTCCTTACTTGGTGGTAGGGCTTTGTGAAAACCCCTCTGGGTAGGTCCCACTCAACATACCTATTATAATATATTTCCAAAAAGCAGTACTTATTAATATTGTTCTTCGGTTTGAAGGATAATTTAGTATAACTTGTACAGGAGACGCAACAGCTTAGTTGCCATGTTTGAAATTGCATTTGTAATTTAAAATATCTATAAAAAAATACGGCGCCATTACGGGCTGTGACCACTTTACGGTACAATATACCAGTACGCAAACCTTAAAAAAAATCCAAAATAATAATCTATAACTTTTGAGATTAGCTAACTATAATAAATATCATATTACTATTACAAAAGAAATGACGTCATAATTTTTTTTTTATTTCAATATTAGTAATCCAGTTATCTGTAGTGTGTCTGTTTTTCATATTTAATCTATGCAAGTTCTATCTTTAGATTCGCCGTTAGAAGCTATACCCTGTTTTTTTTGTGGACGTTAGAAGTTTTTTAATGCGATCAGTTCTAGTTAATTGCACACGTTCCCCTAAACACATGTTATATTATAAACATATATAATATACATATATGTTATAGTTTGTTTATTGACTCGTATGTGTAGTGGCTAGCTTGTAATGGTGTAATATTTTAAGATCATTTAACCCGGGGTAAGTAATTTTATTGTCAACTGTTCGTCTTAATTTTTTTAACTGGAATTAAATTCTACTACTACTTCAGAACTTATATATATATATATATATATATATATATATATTTTTGGTTTTCTGAGTATATTTATTTGTTTTACAATGCGACACGTTCTAAACCACCTGAAATATCAAAACCAATACCAAGTTTCGGGTACCTAACACACATTAAAGATTTATTCTATCATGAAACAGCTATGCATACTAAGTTTGGGTGAAAGTTGTGGTAGTTAGAATTACACTACTAGGATATATCTTAGTTGCTAGGTTAGAGGCGCATTGGCGATATCCTTTGGTTAAAATTTCATACTGTTTGTTCATGGGCAGTGGTGATCACTTACCACTAAGAGGCCGATTTGTCCGCCTCATTATTTAAACGAATTATTATTATTGGGACAGAATTTTGAAAATTACTATTCCAATTTATAAAATAAAACTTATTATATACTTGGAATAGTACGGATAAGTTAAATATATTGATATATAAATACATATATAGTATAACGACAGAAGATCGTATCTCGTATATATGTAATACTAGTTGCCGGCTGTGGTTTGGTTCGCTTTTAACGCTTGGTCGTCAGCAGTTACACCTAAAAATACCTAAGTTTGGTTCATACCAAATTTCAACAAAAGACGTTCCGTTTTATCCCGTACAAGAAGTAAGAACAAGATGCAGACAAAGTTACCATCGTATTAATAATATTAGTATGCATTATGTAATTTCTAAAGATTACGTTTCGTTTCACGAAAATCAATTCCATAGGTTTAAATATACACGTTAATCGAAAATAAAAAATTCCAAGACGATTAATTCGAAAACGTTCTCATGTAAAACAAATTTATTATCTGTGTAATATTTTTTAATTGTTTATTATTTGAGTAATGTTGTATTATTATTTATTAATGTGTTATGTTGTTTCAAAACCACACGAAACTACGCGTGCTTGGAATTGTTACAATAAAATGCTAATTTATGTAATATTCCCCGTGGACATTTTACACCGCACCTATGGCTATACTGACATTTATTTTTAAATGCTAGAAGTCATAGCACATTATGTTTTATACTTAATATTTTATAATTACGGAATACCATGGGGATAGTACCTAATAAACTTGTAAAAAATTCATTTATAATCATTGTTTTTTTTTTTAATTTTAATAATATAATTTATTAAAATGACATATGCCTGTAGTTTGGTCGTACGTTTTTCGTAAAAGTACAGGAATTTTGTGATTTTCAAAGTAATGTTATTTTGATTTGTTTTTAATAGCTTAATGCGTTTAGTAGTTTTGGTAGTTATACGTACGTATACTATACCAACCTAAGTATAATAAATTTTAGTGTCGGTTTGTGATATGAAAATAACCGCTTATTACTAAATGCAAGTGTATGTTTAAAATAAAAAAAAAATACAATTTTTGTCTATCTATGTATCTGTCTTTTTGTTCCAGCTATTCTCTGGATCGCCTGTGCTGATTGTGACGGGACTTTCACTGGCATGTAGTTGATGTAATGAAGAGTAACTTAAGCTACAACAATACCTTTACTGTTAAATTTAAACGCGAACGAAATCTTGGGCATAGTTATTATGTTTAAATATTTCAAATGATTTCGTAGTTTTATATCAATATGTGATAAACTATTTGTTGCAGGCGGCCTTACTCTCGTTTTAATGGTCGGTTTACAGGCTAAACCTTGGTCCTTCCTTTCAAGTTTGCTTCATATCAAATTTCATCAAATTTGGTTCCGTAGTTTTGTCATGGTTAGTTTTGCATTTATAATATAGTACCTATAGATTATGTGAAACTGTCAAAGAAAGTAAGAAATGAGATATTCATACACACAGATAATATCTGTCTAAAATAATCGTAAATTCGCTATTATATTGCTGAAACTTAAAAAAAAATTAACAAGCGTTTCACTACATAATTTCTCATTCCATATAGGAATTACAATACAATTTTACTAAATTAAATTAACAAATTATTGTTTTTAAAATATCTTGAAAATAATTTAGTATCTTAAAAACAACTTTTTCGCAAGTATACACATTCACTTAAGTGTAACGCATTAGGTCATTCCACGGGTCAGTCAGGCCCACCCCAAGTCACGCGATGTCAGACGGCCATTTTGAAAATATTATAAATGTGAGTAATATTCTGTGTCACGTTTATTAGTGCGTTATATAATTAAATAGTCACTATACATTCAGTATAAATTATACTTTTTGCAGGGATATTTGATTTTATAGTTTATAATTATAATTACATTATATACTTATTCATATAATATTCATTTATAAAACACGAATGATTATGGAGAAGTATTTATTACCTGTGTTTTAAATTTATAATTATATGAAACAATAAAAAGTTTTTACCGCTCCTAAACGCAATAAGCTGTATTTTTAATTTCATTTAAAATAAATAACTTATAAAACGTAACTTTTGAATCCAAAATATTTTTTTAAGGGAAATATTTATTGAGCCTAATATGATGTTCGATTTAATTTTTGTGAAATTTAAATTTCGAACGCTTTCGAATAGAATTTTAATTTTGGGATATACCTAATTAAATATTTGTTGAGAAATAATCGATACAGCCATATTGAATATTCGTATGATGTAGTATTTTTGATGTTATAGAATTGTTGAAAACATTGATATTTAAAATTAATTGCCTCCCTGATAACAGGAATAATGGCAATCTTTTCGCCTGGAAGATCAGAATTGCGATTAAACTGAGAAATGCTAGTATGCCATACGATCATCATTTGTACAGCAACAGTTTTTAATTTAAATCCTATATACGGATTTTCATTGAATACCTAATTATTATAACATAATAGTATGCAATTATTTATTATGAAGAAATTCATTTAAATTAAATAAATATGGAATAAAATTTTGTAAAATTATGTTATGATTGGATTATAATTAACAAAATATGTAATTAAAAACTGATAATGATGATTATATTAAATGGTAATGAAGTTAATTAAATTAATTATGTATCTATGTATGACGTCATATTTTTAATTAATTAAAGTCTAGACATAGACAAGTCGAACGCCGCTGACGTAAACGTATGAAATTATGAAATTGATATGTCTTTTACGAAGAAGTATTAATTATCTGTTCGATATTTAAATAATATCGTTAATTATATAGGCAAAGGGACGTAAATAATGATGTCCACGGTGCTCGTTATGTAGTCATTTATATAAAGCAACAATGTTAATTCTTTTTGTAACGTATTCAATGACTGTAAAATTTACATAGAAATCGTAAAGCGCCTATTTTTTTCTATTTATTCTATTTCCTATTTGGATCCTGGCGTAAGAATAAGCTAACATGTTTGCTTATATTTGTTTTGTCATTGAGAATAAGCTTATCATTTTGGAGCCAAAAAATATTTTTATTTTGTCATTGGTTACATGAATTAGTTTTCAAACTTTAGTTAGGATTTGCATTCCGACCCGATGGTAAGTTTATATATAATTTAGTTTAAATATATAGAAGTAAGTTATTGATATAAAGAAGTTACCTATATTTTATAAGAAAAATAACATTTACATTTATAAGTAAAAAATAACAAGTTCTATTTTCAAAACTATTCTTAAAAACCGACCGTGTTCGCTGTTTACAGAAATAATAATAACGAGGGATGGAACATTAAAACTTAATATTTAAGAATTATATAAAAATATTATAAATAATGAACATTTGCTCAATTAAAAAATATTCGAATGCATTCCCAAATTGAAAACTATAATATTTTTAAAAAAGGAACGCAGGGGAATATTAAATTTAATTTTTCCGAATAATTAAGTAAAAATATTGCCATATAAAAATTCCAAATGTATATCGAAGATAATTGAAATGAAAAGCATGTTATAACCAGTATAAACTGCACGAAAGTCCGATTGAAATCTGAACTATTAAAAAAAAAACAACGAAAAAAAACACTCCCAGAATGAATATATACATTTTAAACTCTGACACGTCAGCTTTAAATCAAATGTTTCAAAAGAATCTATCCGAATTTCACACCATTGTTTTATAGTGTAGGGAGAGACTTTTTATACGACCAACAATTGTCAATGTGATATTTTTTTTTTTAATTAAAAGCATAGAGTCATTTTTCATGCATCGCTTGCTATCTGATTTACCTTGCTTTTGTTTTTTTTTTTAAATGCAACTGTACACCCCTTTCGCTTGTAGTGTAAAACAATAAATTTTGTATTTTATTTCACGGTTATTGTGTCTAGTTATTTCGTATTAATTTGATAATAGAACAGCTTTATCATCGAAATGAAACTGTTATAAACTAAGCATATCTAGATTTTATAGATGACATATCGAATGTGTTTTCGAATCGAATCGAATAATATCGATTTTAATATTTTATAAATTAATATGTAATACGGCAATTTAAATGTTTTTGTATTTATTTTGAATATAACTTATTTAACATTCGTTTCGTTTAACATATATTTAAAGAAGCAACAGTTTTGAATATTTTTTATTGCGAAAAAACAATATTTATTAAAAATATCGTTGTATTTATATTTGTATAAAACATTTATTTATAATTTTAAAAATAAAATACATAGGTATTTTATTATTTAAAATAATTTGATCATATTTACGAATTGCGTTACCTTGAATAAGGTTGCGTTTTTTAATCTGTATTTAAAGATATGATTATAAGATATTTACTTATATAAAGATATGAAATGAAAGAATCAAATCTTACTTAAAATTAAATGTTTTTTTTTGTTTTATTTAAGAAATAAATTATAACGCTAATGGCTGTGTAATAAAAATCATCTAGTTCTTCAAAACATACGTGATGATGATGAAGTAAAGTTTTATTTTTTATCGTATTCCGGATCATGCTTTATTTTATATATGTTTAATATCCAGCTGCATTTTTTGTAGTATTTGTTACTAGGTGCGTTTGGTTAATTTCCGCGTGCGTTATTAATACACGACCTCCGAATTTACAGAAATACCTGCGACGAATATTTTTTACTTATATTTCATTGCGGTTTTATTTATACCGTGCTACAGTCATTTTTAATTTCCGGTCAAATGTACATGTGACCCGTAACACGGATATATTTATTTTCGATGGTAGATTATTTGGTTTAAAAAAAAGAGTAACTACTGATTTTCTTGCCGGTTCTTCTCTGTAGAATCTACTTTCCGAAACGATGGTAGATTCGCTTATTTGTAAAATGACGATTCAAAAGTGCTTGTAAAAGCATACTTGAATAAAGTTTATTTTGATTTTGATTTTAATTTGATTTGAGCGATGTTTTGTTGTATGATTGAGATAAACGTCATACAACCAAATACAAGCTGTCTAGTCTAAAGAACATTAAACTGATTCTTCAGTCAAAGTGCTGTACCGTAAGTAGTTGTAACTGGGAATCAATTTTGATGGCATAGTTAGGCGGTCATGTAAATAGGCCTTATGGTAACATACTAATGACTTTCGTGCCGTAACAAAAGTTAACCAACCCTTACATTGGGAATTAACACGTTATGTACCCTGTAGTTATATTGGCTTATTTGCCTTCTGAAACATAGTAATACTGAGAAATACCGCTATATTGGTGATGATCAAATGAGGTATACTACCTAACCAGACCGATTTACAAAAAGTCCAGCCACCAAGTGAAAACCATTAAAGCTGTAACATAGTTATGAACAAGTTTAATTGTTGTATTTTTATGAATAATTATTGCAATTGAGTTGTCTAAATTGATTTTTTTTCTGATCGTAAAATTCTCTCGAATAAACATATATAGTTAATTAACGGTAATAATGCGACGGTATTCATTAATAAGACATGAGTAATTTGAAATATTTTTATCTCGGAGATTCGAGTTATTTATTTACGTAAAAAATGAAAATGGCTGTTTATGGTACTTGGATGCTGTTCAATTTTCTGTTATTATTTAATTAATGAAATGTACTATTAATATTTAAGTTGTAGATATTAATATACTTATTCTTATTAAGGATTTTTTCCATTTTTTTACTGCAAACAATTTAGATTGTTTTTTTTATTTAAAAATAGAAATTGAACCTTTTTTTACAGTCGATTAAACATTTTTATTTTCAAAAATCGAACACTAATTTTTATTAAGACATGTAGGTGTTTATGTGTTATTATTAGTTATGTTTTAATTAAATTTGTCAAAGTTAAAGTTGAAAACAAGACTTGTAATAAGCAAAAAATATTTTAACAAGGTTTTATTTAATAAGCGCGTTCAATCTTGCAACGAAATTTTAACCCAATTTCATATGACCGATAAAATTGAAATTTTGCACACATTTTCGATACTGGTAACACTAAAACCTAGTATGTAAAATTTTATTACTTTAATTGGATTATGACGTCAAAATGGACTTAATAAAGATAGTATTTTTTTATATATGTACGATTTATTTTGTAAAATTGATGCTGCAACTTTCTTTAAACTGTAAGTATATAGTATACATATAAATAGCACTTCATAATATGTATTGTATTTAATAATACATGTAATTTTTGCTAGTGGTTCTTGAAGACATAAATAAAATAAAATTCTATTTTTAAATTGTTAACACACACATAAAATAAAATAAAAATCTGTTATTATGTGTGTTTGGTTTTCCGATAATTTCTCACGGCACGGAATTCGCACAATGTAGGTCCATTCATGTCTAAGTAGCTATTATACCATTATGAGGGCTAAGGTTCTTAGCGAGCCGACGCTTAATTCAAAACCGTGAAAGACTGAGGAATTCTCAGCAAGCCTTTATATGAAAGTCTTTGTAAATAATAAATGGAATTTGTTATATTTGAACGTCTTATAATATTACGTGTAGTAAATTATTATTAATTATATATTTGTTTCTTATTTATAACTTTTTGATGTGTTTGATTGATGAGTTGTGAATGATTGTTTTAAATTTAGAATGTGAACTATATTATATGATTACAGTATACAGGATATAGGGATATAGGGATACAGGTATATCTTAGCGATAATTTCTAGTAAATTAAATATATTTTGACCGCCTATAATTACTCAAATGAAAAAGTTGTTTATTTTTTCAAGATTTTGCTTCTAATATACATTTTAATTATGTTTAATTATGAAGTTGTCATTTATATAAATAAATAATAGAACACATGTATTACGTCTGTACTGACCATGCTTTTACTATTTAATATTAAGACAAGAAAGTAACCAAGTAAGAATTTCGATTGTATAGTATTTGAAAAACATCATTTTTAATTCCATCCATATTTTTAAATTTCACAATAAAATTCTTATAATGTTGTAAAATTTCCTGCCTCTTTCGTCGACTCTTTTGAATTTTGAGCGCCACTTTTAACTACCCACACATACACACTTTCAAGAGGGGTGGATGTGTGTCAAGAACGGTTGTAAAACAGTTCTCTAGTCTTACTATTTCACGCTAGATGGCGCTGTAACCACGACAGAAACTTAATTACGATAAATTAATAAATAACAGAAAATAAGAAACGAGGAAAATAATTATATTTATTTATTGAAATTGTACATCGATGACCACAAATATTATAATTTATATATAATATATTTCAAAAAAGTTTTCTTTCGTCCGCTCATTACTAGATGGTGCCACGTGTATCAAATCGAGTATAAAAATAAATTGCTAATACTATTTAAATATTTATAGGCAAGTGAAGGAAAATTCGCGCGTAACGCCTCCGGTACGTGACTTTTAAAGTAAACTGTCTCATTTTCCATCCAAATTGCCTCCTCACATCTTATTCTGTACGCTTTTACGCATTTATATTCATTTCTACGTGTCTTATAAAGATGTATGTTTCTTTACGAAGTCCAATAAGACGCCTTATAAGATAGGTATACCCAAGGAATAAATGCAGTCGTTTTTGATCTAATTGGAATTTAATGGAGTTGAACAAATCTATTTTATTTTCAATTAAATTAGTAACAAAATATTTTGCTTAAATGTAGCTAATATTTAAATTGTTAACGTATTTTTTCTGTCTAAATATTTAATATTTAATAAACACAATATTTAAATTTACCATTTGCGTGTTCCACTTTAAATGTTTATATATAATTAAACTTAAAACAAACAGAATTTCTCTACATTGTAATTGTACGTCTGTGTGTAAATAGCGTGCTTTTAGTTTTTAACTCATTTAAAATTGACAACACGCAATTTTTTATCTGTATCGTGAGTCAATTTCAATTATCGAATGTATAATATATATTATAATTATAATATAATATGATATTTTAAAATACCATTCATTAATAAGTTGTATTGCTTGTTAAGATTATCTGTAAACATTCGTCGATTTACATGACGAATAAATAATATTTTAATTGTATTTAATTACTTATATAATTGAATTGTTCGAGAGTAAGGAGATTAAAGTAGAATCTACATTCCGAACCGGTTCTTAATTCAATTTTGTATCATGTAATACTACGATTTCTAAAAGCTTAAATTATCAAAATATACTTAATATTTGATATTGTGGAAACATTGCTTTAGTTTTTAAAGATATTATTAGTTGTCTGTCTGTACTGGGGTTTATGTCGGAATATATATCCGTCCTTGTCTACCACCCGTTTTATTTTTTGCATATTCTATCTCTTTCACTCTTAAACATTAGATTCAACTCCACCCCATTTTGTTAAGAGTTTCCGTTTAAATTTTTTATAACGATGGAACGACAAATTGCGCAAGAGTTTAGTTTTTAATTTTAAATTAAAACAGATTATTATTATGTTTTAAGTTACTTTCTGATTACTTATTATAATATTATTAAACTATTAATATTGTAAGTTCTATGAAAATTATATAATTTTCGTTTTTTTGTGAAGTTTTAATTATTGTGCACTGAAAGGTAATTTATCATTATTCTATTTTTGAATATGGAGTCAAAATACTTACGTATTGAATTCGGCAAAACTTAACAGTGTAACAATTTTAACGCAACAGCATTATATACGCAATGATTATTATTTTATTAAGTTGCTTAAACTTAATTATGTAAAAAATATTAATAAGAATATATATGTACCTATATTATTATGTATTTTATGAGTCAATTGTTTCTAGTAATAAGAATAGCTGTAGAATTGATACCATATAGAAGTTACTATATTTGAATACAAAAATAACAATTTATTTACAGCAAGTTTCAATACATCATTAATATTTAATTACAATATAAACACATACATCAGTATTATAAAAAGCTTTTAATAAATTTTGATAAAAAAAATGTTTAATAACAATAATTATAGCATTAGATTATTCAAAACTATTAAATGAATATAAATTAAAGTAATAATATATAATATAACCAAAACTATTTTTTTTAGTTTATTTGACGTAAAGAACATTTTATGTTTTAAGTAAATAAACATATATATGTATTGAATTACAAATACCTATTACACTACATAATTTCATTTGTTTTTTATACAAATGTAGATTGTTTATAGTATTAGTGAATTTTATAGAAAATGTACTGTTTATGTACATCAGTGCTGTAAATATATACTTTATAATAAGTGAATACTTGTAACATATTTTTAAGAGATATAATATTATATTTTAAAGTAATCCGAACAAACTACACTATTTAAATTAGTAATATATCTTTAAATTATTGCGTTTTTTTTTATAACTGGTTACAACACCTAATGTTTGACAAAAAGTTGTTTCATTTTTACATGCAAATCTTCATAATGAAAAAAAAATGTTTCTTTTTTTGCATGTATGCCTTCCTTCCTACAAACAATTTACTCTATTGTGATGAATCTTTAGTTAGCTGTCAAAAGTATCTGACACTTAATAAAGGAAAAAACCCTTATTACGGCTACCATTAACATATTAAAATGCGATTTATACTTGCAATGGAAGCGTTCATAATAACGTTACATATATATTATATATTATTTTTAATTACCACAGATTAAATTAGAATTACACAATGGCTAGTTGCAACCAACCAGTACTCGCCGTTTGTTTTTCATTATACCTTTGTCCCAGCTCGCTACCATGAAGAGATTTCTATCTCCGTTCGCGTATAATTTATTTCTTAATTGTGCCTATAAATAGGCGTATGAGTAATTTAATTGTTTTTTGTGCGCCCAAGTTATCCGTTATTGAAAGTTTCGAACAATCTCGTTCGAAATTTTTAATTTAGAATTACGTTCCAAATTCAAAATTATCATTTTATACTCCAATGATATTAAGGTATAATTAAATGTGTTCGAGTATTACGTGTTATAACTTAAACGACATTATAGGAATAATATAGAATAATAAATTTAAAAAAAGAACATGAGGATTTTTATTTATTTCACTTATTTAATACACATTACTTGTAATAACTTAAACAACATTATAAAAATTATACAGAATAAATAATAAATTTGAAAAAAGAACAGATTCTTTTTTTTTAAGAATCAAATACAGTTTTATTGAAACGAGATAACATTTTAATACGAATAAAATTCTTTATTCAAATGTAATTAATATAAAAAGTATGACAAGAAATAAACATGTTGATTCACGTATTCATTTAAACTTATGTATTACATTCGTACATTCAATATTTAAATACAATATATATATTTAATGTATTAATAATAGATTCGTAAATGTTGTTCAAAATTAATAAATTCAACTGAATAATAGTTATTTAAATCGTAAATAACATTTTTATTAGCTAGAAAGTTGTAACCAGTTATATAGGCGATATCCCATCTAGCAGGAAGGCGTTCTTGTATTAATAAATCCATAAATGTATGTAAAATTATATAGCGATATTATTATTCAGGTTAAGTGTTAGGATATCTTGGGTCATCGAAATGTAACTGCTGGCTTAAAAGCATCTATCTATAAAGCATTTAAGGCGTTTTGATAGTGAGATAACAAGCTACGGTGGCATTTATTGCACAGAGTAATGATAACCCAGATAAATTATTTATTTTATAATCGTTAAACTTACTTTGTAAGCGTGATGTAAATTAGTCAGTGTAGATAAATATAACATAACTTATTTTACAGTGAGTGTAAATTGATTGTAATTATGTATTTATTTGTGTGTAAAATGTTGTCGTTGTCGTGTTACGAGAGTACTTAAATAAATTTGCTTTTTAACGAGTCATGTGCATGAATGTAATAGGTAAACAATCTGTACTAATATTATAAATGTGAAAGTAACTCTGTCTGTCTGTTTGTTGCTCTGTCACGACCAAATCGCCCAACCGATTTTGATGCAATTTGGTATGAAGCAAAGTTGATCTCTAAGAAAGGACATAGGATCTTTTTTTGTTTGACACATGACTACCAACACCGTAAAGCGCGAGCGAAGACGCGGGCGACTACTGGTCAGTAAAATTTTTTTGTCATACTTTTTTGACACGTAGACAGCTTTTATTATATGTAAATGTAGGTATGTTTTATGATTGTTTGCTTCTAATATGTGTTCTACAAAATTGTAATACTCAATTATGAGACTTCTTTGACAGCTATGGCCTTGAAATAGTAAGGTTAACGTGTCGATACTTATATATTTATTCATTTGTCATATGTATTGAGTTGCTCTCCCAAATCACTCGCCTATATTGACCTGTAACTATATTCGCATTTAATATGAAATAACATAAAATTAAAATGTTTAAAGACTAATATAAAAGAGACAACTCAATGAAAGTACAGTTCCACAATTATTTTTAATCCCGAGCTATTCCATGCTAACGAGTTAAGATCACAGATAAAAAGATTCATACTCGAGATAGTACGCTCACTGTTTGTCTCTGTGAGTTTTATTACTCTGTGCACATTTGTAATTGGTCGCACGGTAGATATCAGTTTTTATCGAAATGTACTATCTGATTAGAGGTCAGACATATACAAATATATATATTGGAAAATTCAAGAAAGGTCAAGAGTTGTGCCGGAAACACGTAAGTAACTAGTAGTTTGTATCTGTCTGACTACTTAGGGCTTCTTGGAGTTTGTTTCGCATTGTTTCTTCATTGCTTGTTGGTGGATATACGGCAGATTTTTAAACGCTATTTTTTCGAAATTCGAACAGTTGCAACAATTTACAATGTTCGATTTTCGAAATTCAAGAATGTAATCTTGACGATAGGTTACAACGTTCGATTTTCAAATTTCAAGAATGTAATCTCGATGATAGGTTACAATGTTCGATTTTCGAAATTTTAGAATATAATCACGCTTACAATGTTCGATTTTCGAAATTTTAGAATGTAACCATGTTTAAAATGTTCGATTTCCGAAATTTAAGAATGTATTTTCGATGATAGGTTGTAGCTATTTAAGATACCACACACACATACATAGTGTGTTTCGTATGTTCAGTTCACTTAATAAAATATCTTTATCGAAAGGCTTCATGTGCTAACCATTGGACCACTTCCGATACTAAGACTAAAAATAATCTAAATTAGTACAGAGTATACAAACGTTTCTATTAAAGTTATTCTTGAAGTACTCATTATTAAAATGTATTTTATTTCGGATTTAAGAAATGCTTTGTAAGTTTGAACTTAGTTTACATACAAACAATTCTTCATTTCTATACCATATTATTACGTTTTCAAAGGTTAGTTAAGGGGAGTATGAACTAAAGTATAAAATAAAGATTTGTTTTTAAATTCAAGATTGTATCGGCACAGAATTATGTGTTTTCGGCCTTGTTAATTATGAATTAGTTCTGTAAATCTACATGATATAACGCGGTTTTTTCTCGCATGACAGCATAGACACGGCGCCTTCGTTTCCATGACGCGTGGAGGTTCGAGCATAACGAGATAGAACGCAACATAATTTCCCTGCAACGCTCCTACACGTATTCGCTTTGAATTTCCAATTTCGCGTTTCGAATACACAATTCGCGTTCATTCAACCCGACGCGAAGTCAAATAAAGACGAAACTTACACGTTACACGACATCAAATCATAAGAAGTCATTAGGCATTCGAGTGAAACGGTCCCCAATACCCCCGGACGAGTTTGAACGGGCCTTTACGACGAATCCGACACGCGATTATCGACCTTATGATAAATAATTACGATCGACATTCGTCTGCGATGCGTCAGAGACAATTGTTTATATGTCAATATTGCTGGCACGCGATATTCAACTTTGTAATGTTTACATAAAGACGGTGTTTCGCGTGTGTGGGGGACAGTCAACAAAAACACACGAGAGAGAAAAAAGCGGGCATCTTTTTGCGTCATTCTCTCGTCCCCCTAAGCCGGGGGGTGTGGGGTGAAGAAAAATCCGCGTGGGGCGTAGGGAGGGAGCCTCGTAGTAGTTTTTCGTTGGAATCACGCGTTCGCGACACGCTCCGTATTGATTTTTCAGCACATGCTCGCGTTCAGGTGGTGTGCTGTTTTTTTAAAGACATACTTACGTATAATGCGGCCGGGCTTTCGGACCGCTAGCGATTGGTGATACAGCTTTATCGTCTTATTTACACAAAATACCTACTTCTAGCTTAGCGCTTGCTTGTGTATTGTATGTTTTATAAAATGCTGGCAGAGTAACATTTTTATTTATCGGCTTTTGATGAAGATGTTTTATTAAAGTGAACTGAGAATACGGAACACATTATGCATGTGTGTGGTGTCATCTTAAATAGCTGCAACCTATCATTCTTGAATTTTGAAAATCGAACATTATAAATTGTTAGACTGTTCGAATTTCGAAATATAAATAAATCAAAGGTAGCGATAGGTTCTGCCAATAAAAACATAAAAACGTTATAATTATGTGTTGATTTTGTTGAAATAATTTGTACCTAAATATAACTAAACCAGCTATAAAAATCTAGCCAAAAGCATCCGTTAAACGGATTCCGATGCGAGCAGTGACATTAAGCCGTTCGCAAATATTATGCAAATGCAAAGGTGTTGAAGATTAGCATCTTATTGTCATTCGACGATTCGTTCCGACACTCTGTTTGAACGCGATTCGATGCGGACCGGTGTGGTGAGACCCGCATTAATATGCGTGTTTTGATTATTAGACGAATAATTTTAACATTTTTTTATAATATTACTAGCGATCCGCCCCGGCTTATACTAAATGTACTACAGAATTTGTTTATTTACGACATCACATTAGAAGCTTCTAAAATTATTAGTGTTTCTTTACTATATTTATCATGTGCTATATACATAAATGTCCTCTCGTATCACTCTATCTATTAATAAAAATTGCATCAAAATCCGTTGCGTAGTTTAAAGATTTAAGCATACATGCTATGTAGTGTTAAATAAATCTATATTTCTATTCTCACTTATCAAGTTTCTTAGTATATTATTTGTATAAATTGCAGAATCCTTGGGATTGGTTAGAGTAAAATTATAATTGATTTTATGATTTTTGTTTTATATGTAAAACAATTGTTTACAGTTTATACAGAGGTACATAAATTCGCAGTAAAGATACGCTTTTAATGGTTCTCCTTTATATATTTTATAATGTAAAACTTTATTGTACGATCGTGATTAAATGGTAGTTGGGTTTTAAATCTTGGGTTACTGTGGGCTTCTTAGTTTGTTTACCATTGAACACACTAAGAGTAACTACGTAGATTTTGGTTGCATCTCCCCGGTCTCGATGCTTCGAACCGGTAGCTTCCTATTTAATTGAATCATATGTATGTGACATAGTAGAATAAAAATTTTATTTGAAAATTAACAAAGTTACGGAAAAATTTAAGCGTTTATAACACTAAACTACAGTTTTTAAACATTAATCAAAGTCAGATTAACTAATTTGGCCTTAAATTTATATCGTTATGGAAAAAATAGGTCTTTTTTAAAACTGAAATATTTAAATTAAACTTTCTTTGTTTTTGAGAAAGACCTATATTCTCATAAATTATCAATGTAATTCCTGATCAATGTTTAATCAATAGTTTAATAAAACTTTGATCAGCGTTTCTAATATTTGTCAAATCATTAATGATTCTAGTATATAATTACTGTAAAAATATACATATGCATATTTCCCAATAGCTACGCTAGTAACAAATTTCCATCGACTTATAAAAAAACCGCGAAAATTATATATTTAAATCCATCTTTATATAATACAGCAATAACATCGCTTAATTAAATTATAATGAAATTCTATTAAAACATTTTAAAGCGCTTTTCGCTATTTAACGTACCTTTAAATGTGCAAATTACTAAATACCGAATCACATTACAGTACTTTAAATCACGATGTATAATTTTCATGCTGTTATTACTAATTTTGTCATCTTATATTAGTGTACACGATACGGATACTTAATGACTTACAATAGAGGTGATTATCGCTTGAATAATACAGACACACTGGTACAAAAAGGTACGCTTATTGTTTCGACCCGACGATTTTGTTCTCAATTTAAATATTTTAAACACGTGACAATAGTCGAAAACCGGTACTTGTAACTGTAAAAAATTAAATATCAAAGTTATGACGGTTAAGTCTTTGTCGTTTAATGTATGCAAATGCATTACGGATGTGCCCTCTACGGACGGGACATATTCTTTTTTTGCACGCCTAATACAATGTTATTATTACGTTTTCTTTGTGTCTGTTCATAAAACGAGGTTTTGTTTTTGTTGTTGACTTTTTTTTCGGATACGGATTTTTTTTTCTCAATATTCTTGGTTGTCAATTGTTTATTTTTTAATTATGTAATAATAAGTCTGTTAGGTGAGATTATACTTACGTTTTGAAATGTGCCATCTATAAGTCTGGATTTAGTAATGTTGTTGGTTTATTAAAAGTCAGTCATGAGTCAGGATTATATAATTATAATTTAATTTCTATCAAAATATATATTATAATCCATTTTAAATGTTTGAGTGTATTTGATGTTTTCCTAAAAACATGTGTCACAGAAAGACACTATTGTTTATAAATTGTCTCATCCTTAGGGTACGACCCTACACACATATAACCCATAACATTTCAAAGGGGTTATCTTAAGCATTTTTGTTTCAAATTGAATCAAATATGTCAAATAAACATATTTAACTTGCTTAGAAATTCATCAATGTAAACAAAAGTTTGTTTAGTTAAATACGACGATATTTTATACTTTAAGTACGAACGATTAACTCGTACTTGGGATGTCTTGCTCGGCAAAAAATATTTTTCTTCCATTCGTCCCGTTTTATTGCTTAATATTGCGAAAACCTGGATATTTGCACGAGGTTGTATATCTCAATTGTGTTTTTATTTTATTTGTAATTGCAAACGCACTTATATTTATCATAAATAATATTTTTAAAAAACAAGGTTTGATAACTTTTAAAAAAAGAATAATGTACGAATATAATTTAAATTAAAAAATAGAACGTAAAAGGCAAAGGTGAAACTTTTTAAATCCATTCTAAATTTGAAAATATTATTACAAAAAAACAAACACCTATAAATATCAACAATCGAATTCGAATAAAGAATCGATCGTCGAATCAATTTTTTTAATTTATTCAAACCCATTTTTATGATCTGCCAACTGTTTATTTTAAATATGGAACAATAAAAATATCAATTGTTATTGTAATGCCGCAATTAATCTTGTGTTCCGATACACGCTATTATCGAGTACTCGCATGTTCGGTGATAATATTTTATTAATTTAAATTCATTTTATATTTCACGTGCATATCATTAATCGATAAACAATTGGTTTTATCTCGCTGTTACGAAATATATCAAATGAATTATTTATTTTTGACATTAATAGAGTTCGCTTAAATTTATCGATAATATTTAATATCGAATGACAATGGCTGGAATATTCTTTTGTTACCTATTTATTGTTTATAAAAATAATCATAGAAAAATAAGCTTTTTGACGACCTCCGTAGTCGAGTAGTAACATCGGTTTTGATAGGTACAGAGACGATGTAGAAAAAATTCATTAGTTTTCTATGTTGTCTTGGGTCTGGGTGTTTGTGGTACTGTGGTTACATCTGATTATCCATAACACAAGTGCTTTGCTACTTACATTGGGATCAGAGTAATGTATGTGATGTTGTCAAATATTTATTTATTTTATATAACGTATGTTTTTGTAATTTCTTCTATTTTTGTTTCCTTTTCAATTGTCTTTTAAGACAACTGCTGAATTTGCTATATAAGGTAAGTCCATTAGCGGAAATTTTAAGTATCTTTTAAATACTTAATTCGAAATTCCTTGCGTACTAAGATATTGAGCTAACTCACCCTTCAAAGGGAAAGACAATAACACTGAACAAGGAACATTGCTTTTTGACAGTGGAATGTGTTTTATGTGGGTGGTACCTAAAAAAAATGGTATTGCACAAAACCTTACCACCAATTTAAAATGATCATAAGTTGCGCAGATTTACGGTAAAACTTCAAATCTGGGTGTGCAATAATGATAGCACATATCAAAATACTACACCGTGGGAACACCGCAAAATAAACATATATCATTTCAACAATAGAAGAAAACATTACGACAGCATTAAACAACGAATTTGACAGCGAAACGAAAATATTTAATCTCATTACCCATACAATATATATTCATAAAATCAATATGGCTGACAATACTGCGCTTTGTCGTCCCTGTTACGCCGTGTGAAAAGTTAAAATATTCTTTAGCCCGTCTAAGAAAGCCCTAAAAAAGGACATAGACATGCAAAACAGATCCGCATTCGATATTCAAATGAGCCATCCTCTGCAACAGGATGCGGAAGAGCAATTTTGACACTTGGAAGAATGGTTAACCCTTTCGCTATCGTGCATTTTTATTTAAATTAAATTCATCTATGGCCAGTATTAAAGTGGAATAGTGATTTGAATAGATAAAAGATTTTTTTCTTAATAACGCGTTAATGTATTCATGGATTTCTCTAGTCGTGAGAACGGACGTGTTTTTGTACGTGAGAATTCTGTCTTTGTGAGGTAATCGATGGGGTTGAATATTGTCGGAAGCTGTGTCAACATTATCAGTAATATGCTAATTATGTCCGGGTGATCGTAAATATTAATAACAATCTCGACTTGTTATTTCGCAAGCTCACCTATATTTCGATGTTGCTAGAGTAGTAGTCGAGATGGCCCAGTGGTTAGAACGCGTGCATCTTAACCGATGATTGCGGGTTCAAACCCAGGCAAGCACCTCTGATTCATGTGCTTAATTTGTCTTTATAATTCATCTCGTGCTCAGCGGTGTAGGAAAACATCGTGAGGAAACCTGCATGTGACAAATTTCATAGAAATTCTGCCACATGTGTATTCCATCAACCCGCACAGCGTGGTGGAATATGTTCCAAAACCTTCTCCTCAAAGGGAGAGGAGGCCTTTAGCCCAGCAGTGGGAATTTACAGGTTGTTGTTGTTGTTGTTGTAGAGTAAAATATAGTAAACACTGAACATTAATTTATAATGGTAACATTTTCATACTCATAGTATAATCCGTTTCTTGGACTTTTACTAGGGTGACTTAATGAAATAAATAACGAAATTCTGTATTCCGGCTTTATGCTGAATCCTTTTGTAATTAAACACTCGACTTGCATAAGAATTAAAAAAATATGCAACAAATGATTAATTAGAATTCATAAAGGTTACAGGAAAAATGACTTTATGTCATTTGCATAAGCAATAGAATCGCTTGAAATCAAGTGGAATGTGTTCATAGTTCAAACAAAGTTCAGTACAAAAAGCGAACGTCTTAACCCTTCCGCGTCTGTATTCAAATTCAAATTCTGTCCCCCTGCGGCAGGTGGGTAGGTGATCTTTGAAAGAATTTCCGTTTCTGCCACTGTTTTACTCTATAATTTACTTTTCACATACCATATATAAATATGGAAGAAATGAAGACAAAAGATTGCATTAGGTTTTTTTTAGAAACGTTTGTAAAGCACGCAGGTTCGTCGTTTAATCATTGTCTCTGGTTTATTGTTCTTATAGCTAATATATTCAAAGAGGTTTTATATGTTGAAAAATTATTAGACAACTATAAAATTCTACAGTAATGTGTTTTAATACTTTGTTGCAATGTAATAAAAAAAGTCATAAAATTAATATATTAACATTGTAAGTAAAGTACTCCATTATTAAAATGAATAATATGAGCAACAGTTAAAATAATAACACACCTGGAAACGAGACCGGTTGTAATTTTTTCGTCACATCCGAACCTAATTTGCATGCAAAGGGTTAAGTCTTCATGATTATTTGAGTTCACGCGTATTTTTAATTATTCAAGGGTTGGCAATAATGTATTCCATTTTTGAAATGCAGATGCTGATTTAATTTTTTTGCAAAAGATTCAGTACGTCATAGAGTTTTGCCGAGAGTGGAACGTAAGTGTAGTGTAATTAAACTGGAGTGATCTTAGGCGGTAATTAGAAAAAATGCAGACTATACAGAGGAGAGATGATCAAAGGAGTTCCAGACAAAGAGGTTACATACATGCTTTAGACTAATCTTGTATTGAGTCGAGTTGAATTAAAAATGGCGTCCTTAAAGAATAGACTAAAGGTATGAACACAATAGCGTTGCTATAGTTATTTATTATTTTTATTTTTAAGACCGTGCCGCAGTATCTACTTGGCTTTTAAGCTCTGTAATTACAATTTAGTGAGACCTTAGTGTGTTATTGTTCCTTAGCCAGCTCGAAATTAAGATTATTAATTAGCACTCCGAAAAATATTATTTACTAGCGACTCGCCCCGGCTTCGCACGGATGCAATGATATGACGTCACAGTGGAAGCTTCTAAAATGATCAGTGTTTCTTTGATAAATTATCAATGTATTATATGAAAAACCTTCTTCTCGAATCACTCTATCTATTAAAAAAACCGCATCAAAATCCGTTGCGTAGTATTAAAGATTTAAGCATATGTATAAATATAAAAAGCTTTAACGAAATAACAAAAATCTTCTCCAAATTTAATAAAAAGTCTTAGCTAATTACATCAGAAAGTTAAATTTTAATTTATTTCAAATTTCGAACTAGTGATGTACCAAAGCCATGCATCACAGATAATGATTGGATTCGCCACGCCTACGTCATCAATCACCGACAACGAGGCACCATGACACCAAGTGGGTGGCGGCGAACACTATACCCTGACCCGTCTTACCGCACGGATTCGTGCGACACTAAACATATTACCCGACTTTTTTAAATTGCAATTGGTAATCTAACAAAACAATATAGGTACTGTGCTACCTTTTTAAATGTTCCTCATAATAACAGTACAGTAAACATAACTTATGTATTTTACAGGCTTTCGTGTAATACATATATTTTGTATAGGGATGATGTATATTACAAACGTATAATTTTACAATAGGAGCGTTGATCAATATGTTTATTTTTTACTCTACAAGTTATAAAGATTTTTTTTAATGAATTAGTGTACATGTTGTATTGACAAACGTTAATTTCTTTTTCTGTTCTTTATGTTAGACACGTATCATTGACAACGTTACAAATGGAAACACAAAAATGCACTATTCATAATATTTATTTAAATCGTTACCAAATATTAATATAAATTTGTTTATTAAATATTTAATTATACTTATATTTATTATAAACGATTTTTTTTAACAAATAACACATACGTTAATTATTATAGAAATCGATCCTCAATGTTTTGGAAAACTTAATTTAAACATAAAATACATTTCATACAGAAACAAAATTCAATAAATATTTTATTAGTACATATCACCTTGTAGATTCGGGGGGTCTTGTTAGGGTGGTCGTTTGGGGGGAGGTTACGGGAGCCATTGTCTTGTTAGAGCCTTAGTAATGTCTTCAATGGATATAAGTAAATTATATTTTTTTGCCATAGGGTGACTTTTCTTTGTTTTTTTTTTTAACAAACATACGCAATGTTTTAATTCTATTAGTAATAGATTGATATGGCACTGTATGTGTAGCTTTTTTTTGTATTTTAGTTTGACTGTTAAACTTAAATATTGTAATTTTGAAATTGACTTGAGTATGGTTTTGTTCTTACTTGGTAGCAGGGCTTGTGGAAACTCGTCTGGATTACCAATAATGATAAAATATTCTAACATCAACCAGCAATACTCAGTACTGTTGTGTTCCAAGCAATATTAAAAAGGCAACAAGTAAACTTACTTTCATATTAGTTTCTATTCGTTTAATGGTCGTGATGTAATAGACATACAAGGCTAGCCCAAGTGCTTTCTTGGAGTCCAAGCTTGTTTTATACCAAATCAAATTCGGATCCACTCAATCTAGTTATGCACTAAAAAAATAGGATAGAGGCAGGAGGATGAATTAAAGAAAAGGCTACATATTGAATAATTTTCTAAAATTAAAACTCTAAGGTAAATAATAAACGCAATAGGGGTAAAAATAACTTCACGTCTTACTGGGATCGCTGGGTTGTTCTATGCAATTTATGGTACCTGTGTTTACTACTACTACTGGTAGGACGGGCAAAGGTCAGAAGGGTTATCGTTGCGATATATCTGGGGTTTTCCAGCAGGATCTAAATATATGTTAAATATTTATTAGGCACGTCCTGACTTCACGCGTTTTAATAATAGGCAGTATACAACTCTCAGATTGAGGGACAAATATAAAAAGAAAAATCATTGATTCTTTTATGAATAAAAACAGAATGCATGTATTGTATAAATAAAAAGTTTGCTCTAAAATCAGTATGTTTATTTATAATACTGTAATTAAGAGAGATATAGAAGCGCAAGACGTAAGAAGCGCAAAAGTATGGAAGCGACTTTCTTATATACTATGTAGACTAAAGCAATCAAGCTGATATATTTACTAAGCTGATTAATATTTAGTATTACATATAATACATGCTTGTTTAAATTTAGCACTATCGGTTGTGTGGAAATAGCATAAAATTTAGATGCTCTTAATTTAAAATGATATTTAAAATAATATTTAATCTGAGCTCAAAAACGATTTTAATACGTATATGGTATCAATCGGTTCGATTAAACAAGGTATGTGTATAGATTATATATACGTACATATAAATTCAGTTCCTAGATTTGAACAAAGTATAGGTTAATAAACATTTTAAATAAAAGCATATTTAAAGGGTATATATGTAATTATTATTTTTTAATATTATCAATGATAAATTTTACAAAATGATCTTTATTGATTTCGTTGTATTAAATCAAAATGAAAATGAAATAAATAATTTCCCTACAATTCAACTATTGCGAGCGCGGTAATAAAGTAGGGGGGTAATCCCGGGGGGGTAGGCCGGAATTGAGAAGTGTAAGGAGATTACGGTGATGTATTACGTGATGGTTTTCAAACGGTACTTATTTTGAGATTTCACGTTTTTTGTTTAGAAATTTCTATATAATTTTGTAGCAGTAGAGTAAAACGCAATTTCGTTCAGTAATCTATTCGTATAGAATTTTAAATTAATTATAATATTCTTTAGATTTAATATTACATTACTGTACCGATTTTAATGTAATCAATTGAACATTTAGTGGAAATATATTGATGTTTTCAAAAATATATAGATTAATTAATAATCACAGTGTATATTTACTGATATTTGTTTCGATAATATTTCGATTTTCGATGTAACATATTTTTTTTTCCGAATCCGAACGAAGTCAGGAAAAGCAACTCGTGTTATATTAATTTAAACTTTTTATAAATACATGATCCCGTATTTTTAATAGATTATTTGAAAATACACAGATTGATATCCAATTTTATAGTGGCGTATTTGCTTTTAAAGTTGATTGCATATTAATTATAGCATATAACAAAATGTTATTCTAGACACTCGAATTAAATCATTATAAATCATCAATAAATAACAATACACACCTATAGACCTTTATGTGGGATATTAAATATTTTGTAGTATTGAAACTATATGGTGTAAAAGCGAATGTATTTTGTATTCATAGATTTTCTTTCGTCAAAATGTCTCACATTAACTCATAAACCTAGATCATGTGAAACTTATTCAATATATCTTCCTTAGCGAGTTTTATGTAAGACTTTTATATAAGGTAAATAGCTGGTGAGCTACAAATCTCCACGCGTAATATCTCGGAGAAAAATAAATTCGTAAAACAGAGTTTGGGAGCACCTGACGTATATTTATGTATAACACAGTCTAAGGATGCGTTCTACTGGTCTTTTTATTTTTTTTTTATTTTAACATGACAATGTATCATTTGTTTGGACCATGAAGGTTTTATATAGACTATTCGAATACTTAAAAATAATTTGGGTATATTTTGTAATTCAATGGTAGCGCTAAGCTCAACGGTGTGTGTATGTCGTTGTTTAAATCATAACATATTATTTGAATAATATTGACTGAAATCTTACACAAAACACAGGTTACAATTCATTAATTAAGAAAATTTTATCATATAAATAAAATAAATACAATAATGCTTTCTCAGTCAAAAAATAAATAAAATTTGGGTTATTAGTACCAGAGACTACTTACATACAATTGTATACAAACAAACAAATCGTACATTATAAAATAAGTATAGAAAAACATCGTCATATAAGTGAATTTATTTAAGAGGGAAGTGTTTTATGAAAAAATAAAAATAATGTATGAAAACGCGCCCCTCGCCGTCGGTCTTACAACCTATTTCCATACATATGAGGTAGACATCGTGAGATGGAAAATGTTGCCTAAACGAGGGCCCCTTTGTAGTTAGGTACTTTTTGTTCCCGTCTTCACTTTTGTCTTATCTACGTAGATAAGATACTTTGAGCTTAGATTAATGCAAGCCTGAATATTCAGATACGTTTTTTTTTTAAATCTTCAATGCGAGGTGTGGTGATGTTCTGAAACACGTAGTTGTATAGGGAAGCTTTGGAGGGATTTTGATGTTTCTTATTTTACTATTAACTGTTATAAAAGTAAACATATGATCCACAAATTATAATTTATCATTATAATGAACAAAATATTATGTTAAGTATATGTATTAAATCTAAATTTTAATTTCAATATCGATTAACTTTTATATGTATGATATTAAGTAAAAAATATCATGGTATGTGTAATATGTACTATTGATAGAAACACTCACACACAGACAGATATTATAATATCTAATCTTTGGTCTAAATAAATATTTCGTTTCGTACAACAATTTCGTGCCATACAAGTCTTAGACCATATGGCTAAAGTGCCTAAAAGTTTCTAACATTCTAACGCTAATTCTATCGAAAGAAGCCTCATCAAACTCCCTTTATAACGTAACGTATCCGCGCAATTTATTGCTTATGAAGCCTTAAAACTATTTGTCCTTAACGTACCCTTTAACGTTGTAAGGTATCTTTCTTTAAATACTTATTTTAATGGTCAATACTTATGCATACGGATAAAAGAATATTTATTATAATCACTAAGCCCATATACATAAAATTTAGACAAGAAATAGCGCTCGAAAAAGGTTTTAGTATGTAATATATGCATTGAATTTAGACGATTGAGATAAGAGTTAATGCTCTTGTTATTTTAATAAAGTCTCAAAACTGGATTAGATAAATACCCACCATGAATAAATGTAACGCATTCTCAATATTTTGATTGACAAAACAGAGGCATTAGTTTTGACTTTTGCAATTAAACGACTGTTTTGTGATGTCTTTTATGTGTTAATCTATATATTTATATAGGATTCTAGTGTATAATATATTATTGTACCATTATTATATGATATACATACATAGATATAGTAACGCAAAGAGATTAAATCGGTAAAAGAAAGTATTGAATATTTGTACTTGGTACCGAAATCAATATTGACGATTAGAAGCAAAAAACGGAAGTCATCATCAAGATTATAATGGCGCAGAAAGCCAATATATCACGTGACGTCACAGACGCATGTGCCTGACACAAAAATATTACGATGCATCACAACTGCCAAGAAAGAGTGGGAGGGAACCTCCTTTGGTGCATATTACGAGCGGTGACAGATTTTAAATATTTCGAACAGGCTGATCGAAAATTCGAAATTTAAATTATCGAATGTGTTCATTCCCATTCCATGTCTATGTGTTTTCGTACAGATAACAAAATTAAACTATTAACTCGATAGTATTAAAACCTCTTTGTGTTTTTTGTCCTCATCGAAGTAACTTAAATAATCTTGTATAATAAAACAATATTGCTTATCATAAGGACTGGACGCTCTTATTACTGAAAAAGTAAAACCCCCATAAGTATACAAAAACAGCATATGTTTTTTTTATGCTTGTTATAATATATAGATAGAAATCTGATATATGTTATTATGTTTATTTCCCGATGATCCGCCTGTGTCTCACAGATTAGACCATTTAAAAAATCTTTGAGTAACGCTAGGGGCTGTCTTGAAAAATGTTCCGCAAAACATCGTGATGGTGAAATGTTTTGGGAATAACGTAAAATATTCTCTTTTATAAACACCACGAGTATACATTCCACAAGACATTTCTTTGATAAATACTATGATAGAATGCATTTCTTCATTATTTATTATTATCAATTTGAGAACGAAAGCTTTCACCATATTTTTTTTTAAATTCATTTCAACATATTAATGCATATAATATATATATTTATATTTTTGATTTATATTCTGATGATAATCAACTATGTTCTTGAATCAGTCTGTCTTTGAACGGAATTATTATAATAATTATAAAATACGTTTCTTTTTCATTTATAAAATTCGGTTTTAATATCATTTGACACTGTAATTCACTGGCTTATAAATTTAAATATTGAAGTTATACGTTTGATTTCTGGCAGGACTTGTATATCCAGTCAGTATATTATATATGATATTACATATACAGTACATATATATTTAAGACGCTATCATTTTGAAGTACGGCTTAAAATTTGTTTAGCCCTTTAATAATAAGCCCTTCAACGCTGAGACGATTATTATGTAATATCAATAACTATAATTTTAAAATAAAAGGTGAGACAGAGCTTAGATCTTGAGCATCGTTTATAGCTAAATTGTATACCATCAAAATAAAGATGAAATGTTTATTTTTCTCTCGAGATGAAATTTTTTATTCATAAACAATCTATCGCTCGAGCACCGTTCAAAAAGCAGATTATCCCCGTCTGGACAATGTTGTGACGTCATTAAGCAACGGTACATCTTTTCTTAGCTGCATTGTCTTTTCGTATTACCTAAAACACAATTAAATTAAACTCTAATAGCTAACGTTAAGGTTTATTTTCGCGTAATTTCCTCGTCTAATTTGCTACTCCACCCTAAGTTTTCGCAATTATTTGTCAAGCCCACTAATTGCCTGTTATATTGAGTAAAAGGGACTGCATTTTGGCTTATTAGGAATCAACAAGTTGAAAGTAATCGTGTGCCTTTCACCTATTGTTGACGGTGGAAACTGTCAATCGTCAGGGTTGGCAAATAAGGGTCTTTGGAAAGATTAGGGAATCTTAAGGAATTATATAAATTTTAAAGTGAGTTAGCTTGTAATACAATGAAAACTTTTCAATAGATCGCCATTAAATTTTGCACACACATGGGCACAGAAATACCTACCCCTTACACATAGTTGAAACCATGGTATACAATGTATCTGTATCTGTTGTAATACGTATATAACAATCTTACTGGGTAACTTAGCATCACGTAAAAACTAAAGTGTTCATGTGTTAGTGTTATAGCAAGGTTAGTTTATATATATGTATCAAATAATAGTTGATTCTCATGTATAAAAATGTATGTCGGTATATTTCTTCGAGATAAACACTGTTTGACCGACAAACATGAAAGTTGAAATCTTATTGTTAATAAAGTATTTTTATGCTATTATTAACTGGCTGTTTAATATGTAGTTTATACTATAATTCATCACCATATCAATAAATATATACTTTACGTTATATGTTTTTCGAAGACTATTCGAGTATAATGTTTTAGAATTTAATTCGATAATGTAATCTCGTTGCATCATCAGCTTTCAGCACTTGTCCTCAGGAGAGCTGTGTAGATACGTGCTGGATTAGTGAGCTCCTAGGGACAGTGTGTCTTACGAGGCGATCTGGTCGATTAATTCGAAGACCATTCCGTAATATGCATAGCATAACATAATACGTCTTATGTGTATATTTTATACCTAGCGGGAGTTCAAAGGAAATATATACGAGAAACAAACATAATTAATTATACTATTATGACCTAACAGATATGTATGACTATATCTCATGGTCAAAATATTATTCTATCAACATGTTCAAGTGCTGATATATTTGTGATAATAACCGTGATGATATAAGCAATCATATTGTTTACATTAAAGTTCGTCGCAGCTTATTAAACAAAAAAGGAAAAAAAAGGTGTAGTAAAACCTCTTTTGTCTATTTCTAGATGGACTCTTTATTATACTTAACACCTATAATTTTATTGCGACTGCACGGAATGACAACGCAAAACTATTTGATATCTATAATAAAACCCATATATAAACCAATATATCCGTTATATAAACGCAAAAAAATTAAATACATTCTCTCAGTAATTGATTTTATTTTCGAGTGTCAGTATGTCCATATTTATAGTATGTTATACGTCGTTTATCTTCAGATAAAGTGTAATTTTTTAAGAAAGAGCAGCTGAGATCGGGTCAAATTAAATAATCCACATTCTATACGAATCCAATAAGTACAGACAGCGGCACACATAAAGCTATAAACATTTGCTACGCGACTGTACACATAAGACCTTAAACTCGCATAAAATACCTCCACAAAGAAGAAAAAAGTAATGCAAAGGAATCAGTACCAACTACTATCTCAAAATTGATCTGGAAATCTGCAAACGAAATTATACTCTCCAAGATTACTATTAGAGATCAAAATCAAGTAACGATAGAGATTATAAATTGGTTTTTCATTATAATCAAAATTAAACTCTATAATGTGATACGTAAAGCTCCTTTCTGGTTGACATTGTGTATCGTATACCCTCACATAAGTTAAGGCCCAAGTAATATGGATGACGATGCGAAGTTAGTGGAAAGAAAGGGGAGAAGGGAAGTGGAATAACGAGGGGGTGTAAGAGAGGGGGTGCACTCCCTGTTTTGGGTTTTCAATAGATGTTTGAGTTTCGCTCGTATGATTTAAAAACCAGACAGGTGTAGTTAAGCGTACGTGCTTTATATTTGGAAATATGCCTACTTGACATTATATTTTTAAAATATGAATCATCGGCTATTTAAAAAAAAAACTCAATCACAGAACATATCATATAAAAACATTGTCACGTGTTATTTTACTTAAATAAAGTTGTTATGAATAAATGTAAAAATCGACTTAGTAATACTTTAAGTTTGTATAACACTTTTGTCTTGTTTGTGTTTGACTTCGTTTTTATATTATGTTATTTACAAAGCAGGGATATTGTTGTCGTAAATATTTGATTTTAATTAAAGTTTTCGCTGTTTCAAATATGGTTTCGGATTTGATCTGTAAAATTTTCATCAATGTCTTTAATAAATTAACGTGTGCGATGCGTGTTCTTTTACAAGCTACTGTGGTGTTGAGTACTAAGAGCTGAGATGGCCCAGTGGTTAGAACGCGTGCATCTTAACTAATGATTGCGGGTTCAAACTCAGGCAAGCACCACTATATATATGTGCTTAATTTATGTTTATAATTCATCTCGTGCTCCGTGATGAAGGCAAACATCGTGAGGAAACCTGCAACCACCAACCCGCATTAGAACGGCGTGGTGGAATATGTTTCAAGCCCTCTCCTTAATGAGAGATGAGGCCTTATCCCAGCAGTAGCAAATTTACAGGCTGTTACTTTACTTTTTACTTTTGTGGTGCATTTATAGATAGTTAGTTTCTTGTTTTTATACATTTAAATATAACGTTTTGTCTATTTATAATAATTGTTACATTTCAAGACTATATAGATGACAAAAACGCGTGAAGTAATACGTAACACTTGTTGACTTCCATGCAGGAAATATTATATAATATGTAATTGAATTTAACTACAATATCCTTGTATTTTAAATGTTGAAAAATAGTAACTACTGAGTTTCTTGCCAGTTCTTTTCGTTAGAATCTACATTCCGAACTGGTGGTAACTTCACTTGGTATAAAATTGTAAAATGACAAAGTACATTTTTATTGTTAATTTGAATTAATTTATCAACTACATATTAAAATTAATGTAAATCTCGATATCTTTGTTTTTTTTTTTTATATGCTAATGGAATGAACGCTTCTAGAAGATTAGTCGAATAGTTTATTTCATGTGAATTGTGTAGAAACGAAAACGAAACTGTAGATCTTGTATAGCTTTATTTTTCAGATATATGTTGGACCGTACAGTACATTCTTAATATTCTATAGTATTTTATTAGAATTTAAATCTATAACAAAAAGTTTTAAATCTACTTTCAGAAGTTAACTTAAACGAGGATATTTAAATATTGGATTTGGATGAACATACGAGTATGTATTTAATATTTGATATATAGGTACATATACTAAAATCGGTAACAGCTTTTCTACAAGAAAAAGAATTTAAGAAAGCAATTGATTTTCTCGATATAATTATTTCAACGTGTTTTGTTTAGTATTCATTCAGTAATGACGACCTCCGATGGAGTTGTGTGTACACCGGTTTTCATGGGTACGCCACTCCGAGGTCCAGGGTTCGATTCCGACCGAGTTGATGTAGATAACTTTTGGTTTTCTATGTTGTCTTGGGTTTGGGTGTTTGTGGTACCTTCGTTACTTCTGATTGTCCATAACACAAGTGCTTTAGCTACTTACATTGGGAATAGAATAATGTATGTGATGTTGTCTCATATTCATTTATTTATTATTTATTGATTTATTTATAATCTATACAGAAAAATAACCTTTCTTTGAAGGAATTGGTAAGCTACCTACCACTGCCTCTAGACATTTCCGATACAAGAAATTGTAACCATTCATTAGAAAAGCATCACCAACCATTGGTATTAAGATGATAGTTCCTGTGTCTCTTTGTTATAACTCTGTATTTTTCTATCTTAAAATATCCTAGTCTATATAGTCAAAAAGACTTTTATCAATTTTTAATTCTTCATACGATAATGATATATATCTATCTCTCTCTCACTTAGAAGTTAACTTAATCTGCTAACATTTATTGCTGGGTTTGTGTAGAGGATAATGAAAGTCACTAACTGGTTCACGATTTATTAACGAGACGGTACAATTATACGGACTGTGACGCACTTGATAGACACTCTGTTTTACATATGCAATGCTTCGACTTTTATAGAATGTGTAACTTTACTAACTGTTTACTTTAATACCTATGTGCATATACGGCACACATTTCACGTTACCTATAAAACAATATTTAAATAAAATCAACGTTTATAGCCCTTGGGCTGTATCGAGTCTGTTTATTATGCCGTGTCAACTCACCTTAGTAGACTATTCGAAAATAACTAAGGAATGTTATTTGAATTCCATTTGATAATCAAATCTATCGAATTGTGATTAATGAAATATGATAATTATGAAACTTTGTTGATTGGAATGTCTCAGAAAAATATGATTTTGATGATAAGCCGATATGGCATATTGTATTAATATTAATAATTATTATGTACTTAATTTCCGTTTAGGAATCCCGTGTATGTCGAAAACCACTTTCTTTTCAAAACGTCAGAAAATATTAGGCTATAACAGTCCGATAAATCTATAACCTACTTGTAGAACAATCACAGCATTTATAATATTTTAAATTAACGTGGTTATTTTCGTTATTAAAATTAATTAATAACTTTAATAATCACAGCATACTTTCGGTTTATTAAGTTAATAATGAATAATAAGTCTCTTGATGTATTATAGTTATATTAAGTTATATTAAGTTTTGAGTCATATGTATTTAAATTAATACACATGACTCAAAACAGGATTATGTTTGTTATTTATTATGATTATGAAATATATAAATTTTATAGTACATAAATGACATACATTTAATTAAAATGGTAAAGACTAACTGGTGTCATCCTCGCTCGCTCTTCTCGGTAGAATCTACTTTCCGAGTCGATGGTAGCTTTATATACTTGAATGGTCTTAACTAATGTTAGGTTAATGCAATATCATGTTATCAATTAGGATAAGTTTCTTTAAATAAAGACGAAAGAAAGAAAGAGAGTTAAGAAAACAGAGAGACGAAAACGGTTACAAAACGCTCACACATTTTTTTAAAAGTTATTTTGACTCGGCAAGCGCCACTACGGGTTATTTTGACAGCAAGCCCCACAACGGGTTAATTTATATTTTATTCATAACTGCCTAAGATTTTCGTCATCATGTTTTTAATATTTGATTTTATGTATGTTAGTCTTTTTTTTTATTTTAATAATATGTGTCTAATGACCAGTGGAAACTTAGCTGATATATGTAATTTTGTATATTAATATCTCATAAATTTATCTTATAGTTTGTTTTCCTAAAATAAAATAAAAATATGTGATCTTCCGATATCTAATAAAGATAAAGGTAGTTAATATTTTCGAAAACAATCAATTATTTTGTTAGAATGATAGCGATTTCGATGAATCGAAGTCAGTTTATTTATTGATCGAATATAGATAACGGTTTTTTCTAATGAATTTGTCCCAAAATATTTTCGTATCTATAGATCTTATAGTGATAGGCATAGAAATGTTTTTTGATAACATCAAAGAAAGGTTTTTTATGATCGATCACGCAATATTGTATAGTTTTGTTATTTGAATTAATTAATGTGTTTGGTGTGACTTTCTTCGATAATGGATGACACGATTTTTTAAATATTTTTTTCATATCCGCGAGACACTAGAATATGCTCGTAAAAGTTTCGCCCCGCACCGGGGGTGGTTATTATTCATTTTTCTCCAGTCAAATTCAGTGTAGGGCACACTAATGTGCCACTTCAGAATCAACCCCTACGAACTTTTTCGCGACCATGTTTTTTCCTGCAAAATTTTTTGTTTGTCACCCATCTCTTTCTTATTTGCTTATTTATATATGTCCCGTCCTTGTCTCCTTATCGTGCAGGCGTGGGGTGGCGGTAGAAAATATGATACGTTCTTTTGGGGTTTAAATTGATTTTTCGAAAGTGTGTGGAAGCCATTTTATCGCGGTTTCGCGACTTCGTATTTAACGTTTTCAAAGAATATTTATCCTTCGAAAAAGCTACGTGCTTCTAATTCACATTGCATTATCACACTCTGTAATAACACCGGAAAGAACGTTTAAATCTTGTTAGAATAACTATGCGTGGCGCAAAATTCATAAATTTTTAAACGCAAAAAATTCCGCTTGTTCAATTATTACTTTCATTATTCATCAAGAACAAAAAATATATTTTATTACAGAGTAAATAAATAGTGTTGTAAATTTAAGAATTATAATTATAGAGGAAGTACGAAAAAAAAAAACAATAAAATATGAAGCCTCAAAGCGCCCCGAGAACCATTACGTAGCACGGTTAATAGTCATAATAAGCTGACAGTAATTATGATGGTAGTTAAAAAAATTTTGATTATGACGTAATTATCATAAAATTCTATTCAGAATTAACGATCTATCACAAATATAACGTGTCCCCGGAATTAATTGCTTATGAGATGCCGTTACAGGAAATAAGGACGGTCATTAACAGGATGCGAGCGATAACATGATAACTTATAGCTTTTTATTATACTTTATTGATTTATTTCTTTCTTTCTTTATGATATATTTCTTGTTCATGTTGTGTGAAATGAATATAGAACAAGAATCATAATGGTTTTAATTATATTTATTGTAGTAAAATGTTCTATTAAAAAGGTATAACACAATACCAATATAGCAATAAAAGAAATATACATATCATAACTAAAGCATTATAATTGAATCTCTTAAAATTTCTAATAGGAATTACAATTAGAAAAAAAAAGGTAATTTTATCATCTTGTCTTTTTTTGTCTTATAAAAATGTGGTATAAAAATTCTATGGCAGAATTTCGATGAAATTAGACTAACTTTATTTTTTTTTTACACAAATTCTTATTATAATATCTTCATTACTAACAAGCAAAGTCGAACACGTCTGTCGTGTTTTACAAATAAGATAAATTTCCGAAACGCATATTTATTTAGTTATTTTTTCGGTTACACAAAAACATGTTTCCGCGATGTACTAACTTAAATATTATTTAAGTCTATTTTCAAGCTATAGTCTACTATACAACGCGACTTGTTGCTATGAAATCAGGGGAGGATGATCTTAAATATGTCGGATGTAAATATTAATATAACAGTTTAATTTGCCTTTATTTAATTGGGGGTAGAGATATAACATCATTTTTATAACTAAAAGAATTTGTAAATTATAGTTATAGTAATGGAATTCTTTGTTGAAACCAGGTGATACCAACCCCCTGTTAAGACGAATGAGTATTATGTTTTTAAACGACGTATCATTTTTATTATAGAACATGATCGAATGGTTGCATGATGGTTACCTTCCGCGACTTTGCTTGGACTTCGATCATATCGATTTGGAATAAGGACTATATACTATGACTACGAGTAAATTCTCAGTAAATATGACATTGATTATTATTATATTGATTATTGATATATTGATTATTATTATTTCTTCTCGGGCACTCAGAAGAGGAAGTTAACCTTTGATATGTTATTGTACTGTCTTGTTTATTGATGAAATGAACATTTATTATTTATTATTATTTATATATATGTTTTTTATTTCATTTAATATATTAGTGTCCACGTTCCATAAGGATACCCTGTAACAGATAAGAAAATTTTATCCGTCAGTTACTAAAAAAATTTGAATTCCATCTTTAGTACCGGAGATTAACCCCTACATATACACTGAGAAATTTCATTTGAGGGTGGTCACATGGACCTGATAGTAATTGTTAATCGTGACGTTGGCAACGGATCAAATATCAACCTCCTTACACAGCCAATGCGCCACCAATCTTAGGAACTGTGATGTTATATGTTTCTGTAGTTACACCGGCTTACTCACTTAACAAGTTGAAACACAATATTAAGTATTACTGTTTAGCGGTAAAATTTGTGATGTCTTATAGGTATCTACTTTTAAGAATAATTGATAAAATATTACAAAGTTTAATTTCATCTACTATACCATATGCATTTTATAGTGTAGTAGGTGTCACGGCTCTTGAGTCATTTTTTAAAAATATTTACTACTAGAATGATTTATTGATTGATTGATGATAGATTAATATTTATTTGTTTACTATATTTAATAATACTTTTTTATTTTGTTACAGATCTGAAATACAGAAAAACGAAACAAAGAGCTTTCCTTCATATTATAATCTATAGTAATATATAAAATAATAAAAATAATTATGAATATAAGTTGCAATAAAATATATAATTAGTTAGGAAACAAATTGTTTTATTTAAAAAAAAATACCTTGTTAGAAATTAATTGCTCCTGTCACAAATATTAAGAGTCCAGAAGACAATAAGAATAAAAATGCATAGCGCGCTTGGAAATTAAGTGTCTCATTACAGAGTCTATTTTATTGATAACATATCGGGATTTAAGATAACCTATATTCTAGTCCGGACTATAAACTATCTCTATTCCAAATTTCATTGAAATCCGTTGTGGGATTCTTGAGTAACAAACATTTACACATTTAAATACAGTGTTTACACTCTCGCGTCTTGCCGTCTCATCAGACGAGAATGTATTAAACTGTGTGCACTTGTTTACGTCGTATGTCCTGTAACGGTGAATATAGTCACCGAAACTGTTATAAAATATTAATTGAATACTAATAACACATAAAGTATAACTCGCCGTAAACGATTTACATACATACGACCTTTTTGCATTAACGGGTTACGATTATCGAACGATACCATATCAGAATCTTATTAGCCATTCAAGTATTTAGATGTTAACATCGCAACTAATATTGTAAATCGGAATGTTCGTCTGTTTGTTACGACTTTTTCTGTTAACCTTATTTAATGCATGCAAGATTTCATAGGCACAAAAAATCTAGCTTAGAGGTAGACATAATTTATAGTAATATTATAAATGTGAAAGTAACTACGTCTGTCTGTCTGTTGATCTTTCGCGACCAAACCGCTAAACCGAATTTGATGAAATTTGGCATGAAGTAAATTTGAACTCCTACTCTGAAAGACTAGGTGCGCAATGAATATATAAGGGGAAGTTTCAAAGTTGCTCCCATATCCCAAAAAAAATCTGAGACTAGACTGATACTATCAGTTCAGGCCACGTTATGAAGAAGAAGACCGGATGATCACGTGGTTAAGAAGTGTCTTTCCATCGCTACAAAAAAGAGGGGTAGAGGAAGGCCCCAAACAACTAGGATGACAAATGTCCAAAGGGACATGAAGGCGCTCAAGAACGATGCAAATGACGTCACATGATTGGGAAAGCCGACCCCGCGTAACGGAATAAGGCGAGGCAGAAGAAGAAGAAGTAAATTTGAACTCCAAAGAAGGATATATGCTACTTTTTAGCCTAACATATGACAACCAAACTCCTAAAACGCAAGTGAAGCCGCGGGCGACAACAAGTAAATTATAAAAACACGAGTGACGTAACGGAAACCAGTTGATATTATTTCAACGACGTTTTAATACTTAAATTTCGTTTTCGACTGTTTAGTTTATTTATTTAGGGGCTAAAAACGAAAATCGTTGGAGTAAAGCAGATCGCGTGTAACAGCAACTATCAGATAAGTGGCGACGGTTAAACATCAGTGGTTCTCAATTAACCAAGATGGCTGATAAAGTTTAATGCAAATTGACCCACAAAACCGTGGCGCGCTTAACGTTTACGTGACGTTTTAGGATTCCGTGGGAATAATGTTGCCGAACAGATAAAATATATATTTAAAAATGGAATGGATAGAATCAGTTTTTTTTAATTTGATAAGACTATTAAATATTTAAATTAGCAATAGCAATATTTTGTTGAGTTACTTTTTTTTTAAAATAATGGCAAATGTTTAGCAATGTACATCCAAAGATTGTAGAAAGTATGATTCCATAAAAACACACCACCAACTAAAACCACAGCCAACGTTTATACTATTTGCCAGTATCTAACATCGAACCTGTAACCACATAGGCCAGTAGTATCCACATAGCCTACGATTATTTTTATTTAAAAGCTTGAATTAAAGTTAGACAGGTTTATTCGTTTTATGTTAATTAAAGAAATAAAAAACGAACATTTAATATATCATATAAACAATTAACTTCAATGTTCGTTTTATTTCACACTTACCTTCGACCAATGTAAATAAAAAAAAAACATAAAAGGCCTAATATTCCAAACCTAAGTCATAATATTAAAAAAAAAACTTTCATAGACGCAGTCCTACAGGCGAGTCAATGAAACATCGCATTACTATCGTGAATGCCATCAGCTTGTAAATCAAGCGCCTTCATAAAAGCAGGCTTGATGTTTTAAGATCTTAATCGGGGCTAATTTAGACCCAACACACTAACGTCGTAAAACCTTAGTTCACACGACCGATGCCCGCGACTTTGTTTCGTCGGTTTTAAACGCGGACACACATGTTTATTCTTAAAATATTACAACTGTTCCATTTTCAAATTTTTGACGTGAAACCATTTTAGGCGCGAAATGTGTAAAATTTTAAGATCGAACACGTGACGTCATCCTGCTCTTCTACTAAGAATTGTATTATTTAAAAGCTATATAGAGAGCTATATACACAAATTTTATATTTTTTAGCAAATATGAACACGATGTAAAGTTAACTGAGGCAAATTGTTAAGAAAATTAAAAAAGAAAGTAACTAAGTACAAAGACTTTAAACAACTCATTTAATTAACAATTAATATATTTTTATCTATAAAAAATAAAATTTTATAAATAGAATGTAATATATCTTATAATATTATTAAAATTATATTTTTCTTACCAATATAATTTATAACTTTGTAAATAAAAAAAAATAAAGTTCAAATATTAGCAAATTTACTATATATATATTTCAATGTTGCCAGCTAGGTATCAAATATAAATAAGAATTTACTCCAAGTTGGTAACATATTGTATATTTGTTAAGCTTAATAAAAATATCGTTAAATGAAACTGAACATTTGTTTACAATTACGAGATCAGGTTTTGAAACTTAACGTAAATAGCGACAATTGTCAAATAATTTTAGTATCTAATTTTTATTAAATTTGTTTTCAAATATTACTTGTTATTGATCGTTAGTATTAATTACTGGCAACATTATATTTGTGTGTAAGTACCGTATAGAGAATAACATTTATAGACAAGATACAACAGTGGTGATCGCCAGCCAGGATACATCAGTCAGCTTCCAATATTTTTAAACATGATTTAAATAATGTATAAATGCAATTTTATTACAATTAGTTTTTATATTTAAGAGGTTCTCTCTTAAGCGTTAAAAAGTGCAATCATTAATGAAATCGTTCGAAAACTTGTTACAAAAATGAACAAATTACTTAGTAGCGGCCCTCAGGTTTACAAATTAAACGGCCCCCAACGAAAACTGTTTTGACTACCAAAACGTAAAACAATCTTGTTCAATCTATCACAATGATTATCTAAGAATTGTTAAATTGCACCACCCGAATTATCGCTTTCACTCTGAATACATTAACATAAGTTCCCTATAAATATTTATAACCAAATTGTGCATGGGGAGGTTGGGGTCAGTTGACTTCACTCCTTAAAGGATACCTTAAAATATAATTACGATAATTATTGTTTTTTAAATGTGTTAATGGTAATATTGTATGGTTTTTGTTTTTCGTGATTATTGATGAGCAATACGTCAATACAATATAAAATAAATAATTTAAACAATAAAAACTATGCATGTCTTGGACACCTGTTTCAAACGTAGTTGCTTTTGCTGTACGTTGTATATCTTAAATAAAATTAAATAACAGACGTAAAGAAATAAACTAATAATGTTACAGAATAATTTACTGAAAAGTAATCAAATTGTTATTAGAAGTTCGAAAGAGCTCTCCATTTTTTTGGTATCCTGGAGGGGGTATAATCCTTATTCCTTACGAGACAATTCCTGACAGTATACTTTACTTAAAACCTCTTAAAAAAACTTCGGTCTCAAATCACTAATGATTTCAACTTCAAAGACGCTTAGAAAACAAAGTGCAACTAAACATCCAATCGTCCCCTCCCTCCCCTAATGGGCGATGGTCAAAGCTCATGTTTAGATCGCTGGGAACCCATAGTTTAATCAGTCGAGATTATATTTTCGTGTTTAATTCTAATTACGGATAGTTACACCGTTGAAAGAATTATACTATTTAAGATCAAACGATGATAATATTGTAATTTATTCTAATGTCCGTTGGATTTACGGTCGTTGCTCTAATAGCCTGTCCAATGCTACGGTTGTTTGGGGTAGGTGATATTTTTATGGCTATTTAGAGAATACTTATGTTTTGCGTTGATATGGACTTAGGGATATCATGTTGGATTTTGAATACGAAAGTGTGTGGTCTGTTGGAAATGGTTCTAAAAAACTAACGTAGATTATTTAGTCAATGATGAAATAGAATATTGGGTTATTATTTAGAAACAGGCTATTAAAGGTATAGTTTGATAGGGTCATATAATTTCAAATAAGATTATCATGCTCTAAGCCTTGACCCCTAATAGATTGTACAAGCCTGTATGTACTGGCATCAGTTACTCACTGGTGTGCTCGATTTGAAGGGTGAGGAAGCCAGTGTAACTACAGGCACAAAGGAAATAACATCCTAATTCCCAATGTCGTTACATTTACAAACATTACAACGTCTATCTGCGGTGATAACCTCTCACCATCCGATATGTAGACCATTTGCCACTTATTGTTGGTATATGATCTGACAGTTTCCGATCACGTGATCACATCTGTCATTGTCAACAAAGAGTAAAGATGTGTGAGTGCGCAGGCTATATTAGTGTTCAAGAGTGTGCGTTAACACTGGTGTGTCAATGATTGCCTCGCTCTCAAAATCCTATGGAACATTCGATAAGACAGGACAGAGTTTAAGCACAGCATCAACGCCTTTACCTGCGTTCAAGTTCGGCTGTGACTGAGAAATAATTATTTACTGAAATATCCATACTGTTATTTTAGTTTCCGGGTTTGCCTAATAAGTAAACAATTAGAAAATTATTGAGCTATAATGAGACAAAATTTTATTGCTATATTATTTTATATAAAACGCATAACATACATACATTTACATAATGTATTCGTTCTGCACGTAAATACTAAGTTTATAAAACACTTGAATAAAACAATAATACGTTTTAAAATAATCTCTCTAAGTCTTTCATAATACGTCCGTAAATGCCATAATATTTATGAAACAAAAAAATATATATTTCACACCTTCTAAGCATTTCTTCCATAAAAGAAAAAGAGTTATGAAATAGTAGATGTGGCAATTTGCAATTGAGATGCGTTCGCCAAAACATCTTGGTAATGTATATCGTAACGTATAATGTGACAGTAATTGTTCGAGAAATACCACGTCAGGTGGTACCATTCATGGCTGGTGGTCACTTGACAGTTTCTATTTATGACGTGACATTAATGTGAGAGCTAGCTGGTTATTGTATATTGGCAAGCTGAGCGCGTAGAGAAATAATTATGAATTTATTTATCGTTTCAAGGCGGTGGTACAACGTTTTCTTTATTATGAAAAAAACTGTTTATTAGTTAGTATTAATTGTATTATCCTTACGTATTTTTTTAAGTCGGTAATAACAACGAGTCCAAATCCTCTGAAGTAACTTCGAAACATGGTAACAATTTATCCAATTATAGTTAACTGTCATTGGTATATTTTAATGAACGAAAATTCATATACAATTTAAAGTTTTTATCGCATGCGCTGTCTCACAATCCATTACCGACCGATCACAATCACACGACGTATGTAAATTAAACGTGGCCATGATAAAAATAAAGATATATTTTTTAACTTTTTTTTTTCTTTAATTTTTGAATATGCCCACTTTCACATCAATTCCGTACATCCACCGGCTCCTGTCGTAGCATAACATAATTACTGCAATAAATTTTAAAAACAATATGGCGCCCGCAAGATGCTTGTCGCGATAATCAATGAAGGAGTTATAATAAACTGTTTTTAATGACGCAAAACCACCTGCGCGAATTAGTCCTACGCACATACATACAGTTTTATTCGATAAAGAAAGCGACTCGCTACATGCAAATCGTTAGGCAAGAAAATTTATAACTCTTATGTAATTTCGTATGCATTTCGTATTCATTTATTGTAATCAAATAAACTCGGTATGTTTCCATGTAAATGTATTTGTATATGTTTTTATTTTTATTTATTGATGTTATTTCAAGTATAAATAATAATGGTTTGGCTGTTCCTACATTATTTTTTTTAAATTAATCTTAACTAACATATGTAGTTTAACTTATCATTGAAACTCAAACTCAAATTCCTTTATTGAATGTGGAAGCATTACACTTACTTATGGATGGTCAAATTAAACACTATCACCGCTTCGGAAAAGAAAACACCCTGACCTGAGAAGAACCGGAGAAGTCGATTAAATAGCCCATTCTATATGAACTCCTTATTAATGCCATTGCTTTTTAGTTTTAACAAGGATTACAGTTCATGCTGTGGTCTCCTATAATTGAAGGAGCACATAACTTGTGTAACCTTCATACCGTTTTATTTTGAATGTGTAATTAGTGTGTATCCTTTGTTGGGGACTCATAAATAAATAAATAGTTATAGAAGTTATTAACACACTAGCTGTACCCGCAACCTTACGCGGTTGAATTTAACAAAAAAAAATTATTGTAACCTAAGTTACTCCCCATTATTTCAATTATCTGCCATTGAAAGTTCCGTCAAAATCGGTCCAGTCGTTCCAGAGATTAGCCGGAACAAACAGACAGACAGACAGACTGACAAAAATTGTTATTTTGGAATAAGTATGTACCGTGTATACATACATATACATTGAGTAAAAAAGGACTATTTTAATATTACAAACAGACACTCCAATTTTATTTGATGTATAGATTATTACTTCTACAATACGGATACACGTAACTCACTAAACAATTGTCGAAATACGAATCTCACTCCTAAAATGTTGAAAATTTTCAGAGTTATTTGAATGTCATTATTATAGTCAATGTCGCCTATAGCTTTTTGACATTTCACGATCGTGAATGTGAGTTACGAGTTTGTTCTTACTGAATAGCATTACTAATTCATATAAATGAATGAAAGTAGTAAAGTAGAGTTTATAATCGAATTTTAATTTGCAAAATGTACTTACTTGATACTATTTAAATAAAGAATTGTCATCCGCGTTTTTGGATGTTGGTTGTCGTGTACTAGGCAAAAGAGTAGTCCTTTCTTGGAATTCAAGTTTGCTTCAAACCAAATTTTACCAAAATCGGTTCAGCGATTTGGTCGTGAAATCAGACTACAGACAGACAGAGTTACTTTACCATTTATAATATTAATACAGATAGATCAATGTGTCATATCCACATGTTTAATTATTGTTTTAAATATTTCTATAATAAAAAATATGATCTACGTCTTGTATTACGTTGAATTCAATTATTCTGTAACATGTTCTAGTAATTACAAGTAATTGAACATGTTTAAGTAACTTAAAAAAATTCAATTGTAATAAATACGACTAAATGTAGTCACAATAAACAAGTAAAGCTTATAGAATTAAAGTCTTACTGACTCAAAGTTATGACGGGCTTATACAATGAAAAGAAAAGGTTTTAATCGAATTAACGCCTTGGCCGCACAGAAGTATTAAAACAAGATGGCGGGGCTTTTTTTTGTCATCTATGGTTCCGTATAATATTTTTCAACCGTTAAATAAAAAAAAAGAAAGTTGTCTATTATTGTTATAAAGACTCATTATTTCCTTAAGTTTCTATTTCTATTCTTTTTTTGAATAAATATTTATATTAAAAATGAATTGACATTTAACAAAAGAACTTATTATTATTAATTTACAATAAATTTCTCTGAAAGTAGCGATATCTTTTTTTATTGATACGTCCATTTTTAGACTATCGTATAAGGTACATTACTATATTCGGAATGTGGTGGTGTTTGGATTTATAAGTAAATTAAATACAAAGAAATAAATAACTTTTAATAAAGGTACTTACGTCTTTTTGTTACCGATAAGGTTACAATTTTATTACGCTATTATAGCAAAATGAATATTATAAGAGAATGCTCTTATAAATATCTGATACGATATAAAGTGAACTAAGAAATTATTTCTAAGATAAGACCGTAATCTAGATCTGACAGGTTATTAATTATTAAGTAGAGCAGTTACCGTTTGACCTTCACGATCAGCCATAAAGAGTAGAACTGTTTATAGTCGGTACATTTTCACCATTAAGTTATTTTATATATATTAAGAATATTATATAGTTATTAATTGCGAAATTATAAGTAAAAACAGATGTTGATTAATTATTTTCGGCTGTAAAATCTCGCGCAGTTTCGTTGACTCTCTCACCAATTATCCTACTGTTATATAATATAGTATTATTGGTCGTAAGATATAGCGTCGACCACTTACCATCAATCTTAAAAAAAATAGTTCAATGAACTATCCAAGTTATTATTATTATTATCATTACATAGTATAAAACAAAGTCACTTACCGCTGTCTCGGATTTTGATGCGGCTTTTTTAATATAAAGAGTGATTCGAGAAGGTTTTTGTATAACTAATAATTTTAGAAGATTCTAATGTGATGTCGTAAATAAACAAGGTCTGTTGTATATTTAGTATCAGTATTGCACTAACGCGAAGTCGGGGCGGGTCGTTAATTGTGAATATGGAATAGAGCTAGTAAGTCTATGTTGATAAAGTAATGTTATTTATAGGCACAGATAATTATACAAACAATTATTTAAAAAGTAATATCAAAACACGTTCCAATCACAGATTATATATCGCAATATAAGAAGAAAAAAAAAGTTTGTCGATCGTCTGAGACGTAAGGAACCCTGAAAGCTAAAGGTGGCGTACGAAAATTGAATTAATTAGGCCATCAACAGGTGGTTAAGATAACTCGGTTACGACTTGGAGGAGGTTTAATAATTCCATTTATACTCTCCTCCGTATACTTTTAACGATTTTTTAGTCAACGATAACTATGTTTGGATGTGGCAATTATATCTTTAATTAACATCTGTTTTGTTGTTGTCTGTAATTTTTTTATTGGCTGATAAGAATATGCATTTGTATACATGAATGTACAAGTATAATATACACGGCTGTTAATATTATCGATTTTATAAGGGTGAAATTGAGAAGCTTAGTATTTATAAAAATATAATATTTATGTATGTTTGTTTAATGGTGTCGTTTATTATTAGTATATATGTTTATAGATAAAACTGGAGAGATTAGAGTTAATTTTTTTTTGTATCTGCTTAGATCTTTGATTACCTTCAAGCAAATTACTTGACATACTTTTGGGTACAGAATTATCAAATACGCCCATGATTTTTTAAACTTTTTTGTTTTCAGAATACTACAATATAATTCCGACTGTAATATTAATTATTAAATTATTGTAACATTAAATATTGCATTTATTTTTAAAACTATGTTAAGCGTAGGAATTTAATAATAAAGGCGAAAGGGTAAGATTATAGTGGTTCAGTACTTTTCCTATATTATATAACTTTCTTTTTTTCCTTTTTAATATTCTATTTCTGGAATATACGCTACTATGCTTCAATGAACATTTTAGGATGCAGGTGTGGCAGAATTGTATTTCTCATAATATATCTATTTTTGCAGGTCCAACTCGGTAGTTTGCGATCCTGTAACGCCCACTAAACATACGCAGAAGGCACCGCTGGTGTTTAAGTGGGTATACCGGTGTACAAGGACTTACTAGGTTTCCCGACCACCAGTAGACCCACATACCAATAATACATATAAGAGACAAGCATAACGCGTTTTTCCAGCTAGAAAAAGAAGGTTTTATCAGATCTTGATTTATTTAAATTATCCATTATGCAAAGGAGTACCGCTATGTGTCAGACATTCGAACAGAAGATGTCTCTCATCTCATGCTCAATATGTGACGTTTATGGTCTTAAAACGCACTATGAATAAATAATTGGTCTTAATTATTCTCCTTACAGTCAAAAGCCGAAGTTATTTGATGATGACAGGAGTAAATATATTTAATTTGAAATAGGATGTCACATCCATCGCCAATGACATCGCGGATGTCTTGGACGCCGTTGACTTGGTTTTTTTGTCTCAATTCTCTTAAATATCGCACTCCCTCTTGTAATTAGTGATTAGTCTGTTCCTGATTACCGCTAATGGGCGAGATATCGTCTGCCGCGGACGGTAGCAATTTGTTGGAATGTTTTGTTTCTTATGTATTGGGGAAGTTTGGACTTAAATTAAAATATTGAAAAGCGGCATTGAAAACTTATTTTTTATGTTTATTGTGTCTTAAAAGTTTCGCAATATGTTTTGGAAACGTTGAATTTTTTGAATTGACACATCATTCTACGGTAGTCTTATTTTTTATCTATTGTTTACGAAACAGTATTCCCTAAAATAATACGTGGAATAATTTTATACATATTATATGTTTGTCTACCATTTTTCAACCATTTACTGTTTTATTTGCTAGTACCTCATATATTTTACCTATACATTTTAATCTTCAGCCTTAGCATCTATAGAATAGATTACCTATACATTTTAATCTTTAACTAGAATGAGAATTAGTCAGAAAATCATCAAGATTTAAAGACAAACAAGAAGTTTTTACGTAAAATATTTCTTTTTTTAGATATAGTAAGAAGACGACGAGCATTTTATGTTAAATGATAGCATAGACATTAGTGCAGTAAGAAATAAAGAATTCCTTTTAACGCCAATACGCCACCAAGCTTGGGAGCTAAATATTATATAGTGCCTATAGCTACACAGGCTCACTTTCTTCAAACCGGAATACGGGTAGTAGAATATACGATATTTAAAACAAATATTCTAAGCTTTATAATTATTGCCCTTAAATAAACTACTAACTATTTTTATTGTTTTTTTCTCTTTTATTTTTTCTCTAAAACTCATCTGTTATATCTTTTCACCATAATAAGCAATAATTGAATGTATTGTTTGAATTTGTTAATAATTAATTCTTCAACAGGTTAATTTTTATTTTTGTTTTGTTATGCATAATGTGACCATCATTGTTGAGTTCACAATAACTAATATGTACTAATAATTAAGCTATAAGAAATGATAATTGTAAACTTGTTTGTGGTTCCAATAAATAAAAAAATAAAAAAACTAATATACCTATACACCGAATTACAATGAACGAAACGAAACACGTTGAACGATAACATTATTTCCGTTAATTGTTACTACATAAAATTCGTCAGTTAAAATTCCCACCTGATAATTAAAAACTTTAAACTTTTAATAATTGCATGTCAAAAAATTCTCGATAGCATTTTATTACTCTTTTAAAAGATTTATGTAACATGTTGCAGAGCTGGGCCTTGCTTCCGGGGACGCCGTTTCCCGTTGCGGATATCCGGTGTTTTCCTCTGAAGAAAAAAGAATTCCTCCGCCATACATCCTTTTTAGATGAAAATGTCTCATTTGTTTTTCCTTTAAAAAGTGTACGGTATTATAATTTGAAATAAATAATAAACTGAGTTAGTTTTATTTATGTATTTTTTTTTTACTAACTCATATATTTTTTGTTATCTATTACATATACCTTCTATTTGTGAATTGAGACGATAAATATTACAAAATGATCTGATTAATTTTCATTCGTATTTGTGGCACTATAAGCATTTGTTGATAATTAATTATTACATACTAGCTAATTAGTAACTTACTCTCCGTCTTGACTTCATCCTTGTGTAATAACAATGTTATTTTCTTTCCAAGTGGTATTGTTTGTGTGTGTGCGTGAGATAGCTCAAATACATACACAAACAATATAATCAAAATCGATGTAATCGTACGTGTAGTTACAAACACATAGATATTTACATGTATACGTATCCTGGCCTTATTTTATTAAAAAAAATGTCAAGAAAATACTAGTCCTTTGTATCTATTATATTAACATCTAAAATATCTTAACGAAACCACAAAGTATGGTTGAGTTGTAACCTTATTTTGTACGCTACATTAGTGAGTTGACGAAATTTATGATTCGCATTTGCAAAATTTATAGCTTCGAGAAAATGACGATAGGGGATCCACCCCCCTCCCCACTCCCTGCTCCTTGAATATTGTCATTTGTAACTTTGTTGTGGATTGAAATTGTGCTAAAATACTTGTACTATGTGGGATACAGTGTACAAAGACTGTGCTTTTCTATTGTCATATATTTAATGTTAAATTGTTTAATATTAGCTCTACTGGTCTTTTAAACACTTAAATGTTACAAATGACAATATCCATAGCTTTTTTCAGACATACGTAAATTATTTCAATATTCTGAGTCATCTTTGCTTATCAACTCTATAAGAAATATCATGATATCTACTTAGTATTAATACCCACTCGTCATATACTGTACCTCTAAGAAGCAAAACTTCGTATTATTGTGTAACCACTAGCATATATCATAGTCAGTAACACCCAATAACATTGTACAGAACCAAGGTTTGAACCAGGGATGTGCAGTCTGAGAAGACCACCAATATAATTAATCAAGAAGAATTAAGGAGACTTAACTTCTCTTTATGTAGTCAATTACAAGCAAATTATATATTATATAATCATAATATGATGTTACAGGTATTGTAAATATTAAGGAATTTTAGAAAAGAACCGATTGAAAAAAATCTGTACTGCAACCGAATTCATTCTTCTATTTTACATAATTATAATAGAATAGCCTCTATATGTACAGAAATAAGACACATTATAATATTTATCATTTTGTCGTAATCATAAAGTTATGATATGATGACTAGTCCTAAACTGGTCGTGATAATTATTTATCTATAACTTTCTTATAATGAAGAAAATGGGAACTGAACCCGCTACCATTAAACCAGTAGCGAATACATTACACTCATTACGCATTAAATACCCATTAACGAGATCGTATCGAACCAATTAAAAGAATAATAATTTCAAATTGAATCTAATAAAAATTTCCATACGCTTCGTATATCAAGATAATGCTGTTTGATCAAATATTATCAAAGAATGCGTACGGAATTGGATACTGTAGTCGAAAGAAACGTTTCAATGCAATATGAGGAGGGTCCAACACAGATATCGCTGTACAAGAGAAGAAATACGATAAGGATTGTGTTCCACTGGAAGATGAGAGCTATAAAAACTTTATTTGTTCTAATATTACAAATGTGAAGGTAACTTAGTCTGTCTGAATTGATTTTTTTTAATATCCTAACATCTGATGAGCTATCTTTATAACCCGAAGCATCGGGCAACAACTACTAATCTCTAATTAGTCTCTTAATCTTTTGTAAATTGATATACAGTTTTAAACCGCACTTTAATATTAATATCGATTAGTAATTTAAATCTCTAATTAGTCTATCAGTATTTTAAAAATCGATATTCATAATTAGAACCGCATTTCAAAAGTATCGATCAATAATTTATAACATTATTTTATAAACATAATATAAAATTTAAATACGCAAGATTCGAACTCGCACCTGCTCGCGTAATTCGCTCAAGATATACCACTAACCTATCAGTCTGTCACAATGAAGCTTTATTTATAACACATTATATACAAAGTACCTAACTGTTAAGTGTTAACCTTTATCTAAATCTATATGTATAATAAAATTGGAGTGTCTTTATGAATTGTTAAAGTAGACCTTTTTACTCAATGCCTCGGTCTGTCTGTTTGTTCCAGTTAATCTCTGGAACGGCTGGACCGATTTCGAAGGGACTTTCACTGGCAGATAACTGATTTAATAGGGAGTAACTTAGGCTACAATATTTTTTTTTTTTTTTGTTAGAGCTTGTTAATTATATTATACTTTAGCTACTTTAAATAGGTGTTAAGTAAATATTTTGTCGTCATGATCTATTAAAATGTTTGGAAGGGTATTCTTTTAAAGGTTAATTGCTGCACCATTGTTACGTCCTTCTTACCGTCCATCTGTTATCTCAAACTGTGCACAGGGAATTTTGTAAAGCACAATATATTGTGTGTGTACAGATGATCACTTTATTAACCTGACCAACAATTATATTACAGGCGTAATTATCTTCAACTCTATAACGTTACGGGAATCGAACCTGGGACCTTATTGGCTTGAATGATGCACTATTGCAATGCTACTTTTTAAACTGAATTTATGAAATGTATAATTGTATATTTAAAACCTTGTCATGTCTGTATGTTTGTCTCAATATGAACTTAAAAATAGCTGTAAATATTCAGGTGATTTCCTTACCTACTTAGTTATTATAAATTATGGTTACTACTTATATAATTTATTAAACAATAATAGAAAACAACAGCTGCAGTGACAACGATCAAAAGAATCAAATAAATTAACGAATTAAATGTTAACATTTTGTAAGCATGTACTCGTGGTAAAAAGGATTTCACTACATTTAAATTTTACGGTAAACTTTCTCGCTATCATATAACAGTATGTATGAATATATAGCGCAGTATATTCTTAAATAGCATATCTTTCAGTGCAAGACGAGGTTGCTAAGAAAATGTTTCCCCATCCTTTGTTCCAAGTAAGATACAGTCGCGTTCACACACGAATGCGTCCCTTTTTAATCCGGCGTGAATTTTTCTTTGCTAAAGGAATACTCGGGAAGGTTAAGGCGAAGCTTTTATTTTGACAAAACCGCACATAAAACTGGTATGTGCTATGTCTGGTATTTAGCTATATTATATATTCAAATATAGATAAAAAATAACTAGTTGCAACCTACGCAAACTTGTCTAAAGTCTTGGACAAAAACAAATGAAAAAATTCTTTATCCAAAAAATCCTTTTACAACTTTGAATCGTCATTTTATAGAACTACACGATATGTTACCATCGGTTCGTAAAGTAGATTCTATCGAGAAGAACTGGTAAGAAACTAAATAGACTCTTTTCCAATATTTAAAATAAAAGGTCAATAAAAGATATGTTTGTCGAATACAATTAATTATATATGTATATATTACGTACTGCCTGTAAGTCAACAAGTTCAAAACCCTATACAAATACTAACATTGATATACATATTTATAAGCATCTTCTTTAAAAAGTTACATTTTCGATTTACAAAAATTTACTAAATATATGATTTAAATATCGAACACTTTCTTATGTATTTTTTTTTAAATTTCAATCGACGAACTAATATTATTCAACCAAATGAAATAAATACTTTTTGTTTTTTTTTTCGTCCGAACATCGTCACCTTAACATTTTTCCAAAGAATGAACACGTACGCTATTTATTTTGATATCTACTTAACTTGTATCATCTAGACGTTCTGTATCTGTATATTGTTGTTGTAGGAAGTAATTATATACGTATTTATATAATAACGATTGTATTTGCAATTTATAAAATACTTGGTGGTAGGGCTTTGTGCAAGCCCGTCTGGGTAGGTACCACCCACTCATCAGTTATTCTACCGCCAAATAACAGTACTCAGTACTGTCGTGTTCCGGTTTGTAGGGTGAGTGAGCCAGTGTAACTACAGGCACAAGCGACATAAAATCTTAGTCCCCAAGGTTGGTGGCACATTGACGATGTAAGGAATAGTTAATATTTCTTACAGCGTCATTGTCTATGGGTGATGGTGGCCACTTACCATCAGGTGGCCCATATGCTCGTCCGTATATATGTACACAGAATACATACATATTATCGAAGGGATATCCGTCGAAAACACCACAAAATCTTTGAAATCTTTTACTCATAAAAGCCGATAGAAAGAATTTCATGTTTCTTACTTAAAAAATATCTGCCATACAAAATTTAATTCCCAATTTCAACCTCTTTGGTGGTGCATTTTCAAAAACGCTGTATTTTCATAAGCACAACAAAATAATATTACAACAAATATTATCTACATATATATATTTTAATTAATGATAATATAAATAATTTTCAATAATGAGTATATTCCATTCCAACTTTAATCAGAGTTTCAGTTTCCAAGGTGATGAGTTCAAAATAACTTTAAGAGAGATTCTCTTGTTTATTATAATAGGTTAACCATTAAAATAGGTAATATCACTTTCTTACATTACTTATTATTAGTAATGTCGAATTACTATACAAGGCTATTTAACCATTGGGGATGAATGTTCAAAAAATCCCTATTTTGAGCTGACGTACATTCCATAAGAAATGAGTTTAAAATTTCCTCTTGTACCCACCATATTACTGGACGAGATTTGACCACCTGATGACAAGTGGACACCTCTATACAGACTATTGGTACTGGAAGATATATTTACTATCCCTTCTTAAATCGCTTATGTGCAACCAACCATGGGAACTAAGATGATTCATGTCTCTTGAGTTACACTGGCTTACACACCATTCAAAAATAAAAACTAAACTATTTTTTTAAGACTAAAAACACTGACTAAAACAATAAGTGGAATAGAAAGGCCAAGCATATCTGAGTTACTTTGTAACATACAGGTGAAAATAAACTAAGAAAAATCAATACTTATATCTCTAGCTTAAATATAACTTTATAACTGGTTCAAACCAGTTAAATTTTTTAAAGTTGGTAGCATTACAGACTTGATTAGTATTAAATAGCCTAGGGGTAAGAGGAAATCTCAACACTTATCGTAAAACAACAAATATAAAAAACGTGAGTTATACTTTCGATATTATTAATTTCTAATATTTATAAAACATCCAATATCTATTCCAAGAATTACCGTAACAGATGTAAATGATGCATTAATTAAGTAATCGTTAAGTATTAAAAGATAAATTAACGAGAATAATGGAGGTGAATCATTAAAAATGCTTCGTGAGCTACAACGCTAATTAAGGCTGATATTTTGGATATTTTAATCGTAATAAGTGTGAAAAATACTTGACGCCTAATTATGTTTACGCCTTGTTAAATACGACTTCTGCACTTTTTATTTCGATTCCTCGAAGAACTCGATCATTTATATTAAATAATTAAAAAAGATTTTTAATAACTTCACTATAATTAGTTATTAGACATAAAAATACCATAAGTTGCTTACGAAGCATCCTAAACGCACAGTACCGTCGGCAAGATCAAAGGGATGGAGCCGCCGGCTCTTTGATGTCACCCGCCGTCGGCAAATGTCTTTGATGTCTATTGGGTGGTTTTATAGAGTTTTTCTAACCCAATTATTACAAAAGTGGAACGATTATAATATCCTTTAATAGATTATATTTTATATTTATTAATTTGTAACAAGATGTTAAAGTCGATAAATTAAGTTTTACGTTCAAAACACCAGAAGATATTAAAAAAAACTTTTTCTTATTAGAATTACTTGTTTGCAAACAATTATTAATAAATAATTTTAGTGTAATATATTTTTAAACAGGAATTAGATTCTAATTTTTTCTTCCATTTACGTTAATACGAATTAAGTATACGAATATTTCTGTCCCTTTTTAACTATAATTTAGTTGTGGTGTTTGAACAACATTACTATTTTTTTTGGAGCTTTAGTCGTGTTTTTTTTAGTAATAAAGTGATCAATCACACTTTTTCTGAATAGACTCTCTGTCAAACAGAAAGAAAAAAAATCTGATATGTTTATATGGACCCACTAAGTAAAGCTAGGAAGGATTTTTATATTATAATGAAATATAAATTTGTACGTCAACTAAAAATGAGTACTAGGATATCAGAACTGGTAGAGTAGTTACGTTTATATAAATAAAGAAAATAATGTAGTGGACTTGATAGTCAGATTTGGCCTTAGCTTTGCATGTTTTTGTGTTCATTGTTTACAAAATCTTACCGAGAAACAGTTTAAAGATCGAATTACGGTGATTTACTTTAACGACTCCATTCCAAATGGTTACGATAAATAAAATTAATTGATACTTTGGCACACCAATAATAGTTATGACGTTTAAAAACATTGAACCCTTCTATTGACCTAGTTCCCAAGTACCAGGGAAACAGAACTGGGGTGAAAGTTAAGACTGGTCAAGGTGAAGGCGACGGGCATTAACGTCTCTAAGAACAACTCCGTGCCGCCATCTTAAGATTTCTAGAGCGCTTGTTAGATCTTGATATTGGAATAATTAAATATTTCTCATGATGTGATTGGAAACGATAAAACTATGCTTATTGTTGCCACTGGCATAATTACATCTGTATCAATATGTAATTTTTTGTCATTTTTAACCATAAGCGTTTATTTTTTTTCATTTACAACCCGCATTGGAACAGCGTGGTGGAGTATGTTCCAAACCTTCTTATCAACGGAAGAGGAGGCTTTAGCCCAGCGGTGGGCAATTTACAGGCTGTTGTTGTTTTTGTGTAGGCAAGTGTAAGGTTGTAAGTATAATATAGATGGTTTCACATACCTAAAATAAGTTGATTCTTCTACTATTATTTCATTAAAGGAGCATAAGAACCAAAAGTATGTCTGTCAGCAAAAGGCTCAAACAGCATCAGTCGCAGTACACAAAGTTGGCTAAGTAATAAGATAATGAAGAACAGCGGGGTCGGGATACGAATTAAAACGGGCGTAATGCGCGTTCCAACGGCAGGACACTCTTATAATTGAATAAATTATATTTATAAGATTTTTTTGAGCGATTTTTGTTAGGGAAAATTGCATGAAAATTATTATTATTGACATAACTTATCATAGTTATTATTTATGAAAGCTAATAGCTAAAATAAACAGACAAAGATTATACTAATTATCTGTAACAGAAAATATGGTCAAAAATAATAAAATTTGGAAAAAATACAACGTTGAAAGCCTTTGCACATAGGAACAATAAGATAATTTAATAGTATTTTCATTTTTTTTTTGCAGATTCATTTCATATTTTTTTTTGTTAAAAAGCATTTGAATGCTTTGCCATATAATCTCGGTAGAAATGTTTATAAATTTCAAATGTATTTTTTAAGAGACCGTGCCAGGCTTCTAGCGTTATCATCTAAAGAGTCTAGTCACTGGTTGAATTCATTACCCTTTAAAAATCTTGGGACACTTTTAGATAATGAATGTTTTCGCATATCGATTGGTCTCCGACTGGGAACACCTCTGTGTTCTGAACACAGATGCCCGTGTGGAAAGGAGGTAGACTCTTTCGGTTTACATGGTCTCTCTTGCCCAAGGAGTTCAGGTAGGCTTTTCCGCCACGGTTCTCTTAATGACATAATAAAAAGGGCTCTTGCCACCATCGACGTTCCTGCTCTTACTAAGCCTCGTGGAATTAGTCGTGATGATGGTAAGAGACCTGATGGATTAACATTGGTTCCCTGGGAAGGAGGTCGGGCCCTTGTGTGGGACGCTACATGTGTTGACACGTTGGCCCCATCTCATATCCGAGAAACAATGTTAAGAGCCGGTGCCGCTGCGGAAAAAGCTGAAGCCAAAAAAATAACTAAATATTCGTGTATTATGTCTAATTACTTTTTTGTTCCATTTGCTGTCGAAACGCTTGGCCCTTGGAGTAGTGGTGCAAAAAACTTCATCAAAAATATAACACCTCGCCTCATTGCCTCCACTGGTGACAGGAGGGCTGGTTCGTTTTTTGCCCAGAGGATCGGAATTGCGATTCAACGGGGAAATGCTGCTAGCATTCTTGCCACCTTTCCACGCGGTCAAGATTAATACAGTAACTAGTTTTATTTCATATTTGTATATATATATTTAAGCATTTAATGTTGTTAATTCTTATGTTTATAAATAATTATCAAAAAAAAAGTGCTTGTTAAATTTTTTTATTAATTATCTACAAATATCATCTTGAATTATAAACAAAACTTTCTATTTATAAAAAAATGATTGAATTTCAAGTGAACTAAAGATTTTTTATAAGCAATAACTTTATTAAGCAAACTAGTCGTGCCTGCGAAAAGGACTTTTCATTCCTTGTTTATTTAATGAGTGAATCTGAAAGACGACCTCGTTATGACGTCACTACTTCCTTCGGCAGAAAGAGACGGAATATTTTCTGATATAATATCTTATAGTTGTGAAAGAGAGGCACAAACAGCTGATTCTCAATGAATGAATTTTCTTAAGGATCGTCGACTCCCGACGCGAAGGAGGTGTGACATCATAAGTTCTTAAGAAAACATATGAAAGTGAAATTATGAAGAGAAAAATTATTTCTTAAGACTTCTGTACTAAATACAATATTTAAAGTGGATTTCCATGACATAATTTGATAAGGTCCCTGGGCAAAGTCCTCTCTTGTAGCAGAAGGTTTGGAGCTTACTCCACCACGCAAAAGTTACATCACGATGTTTTAATTACACAAATCAGTGGTACTCACCCAAGTTCGAACCCGGTTTAGATTCACGTATTAACCACTGGTCCATCTCTGCTCTTTATTTGCAAACCATGTTTCGAAACATTATCTAATAAGAGTTAATAGTATATATAGTAAAGAATTAGGTTATATGTGTTAATTAATATATTAGAGCTGCATCTAGTTAGTTATGCTTTTTACTTCTTTAATGGCAGCAAGTGTTCATACACTCATACATTTTGTAATCTGTACTTGGTAGGTGACTTGCCTGTATTTCACACAATCAGTTTTCCAATAATTATTAAATACCAAAACCAGATTCTCGCCCAAGATTCAAATTTCGATTACCCATTAACACTCCTTGGGTGTATGCGTTCCTAGTACTTATTTCTTATTAGAATACCTTTTTATGGTTTTCTTTGGCCAAAACAATAGACGATTAATGGGAATTCCATTAATCAACTGTAACCAATACCCATTCAAATGGTAAAATTACTCAGAATAATCAAAATCAAAATCTCCTAAAAATACAAACCAACGAAGGAACTCCATCGGATACTCTGATGGGTAACCCACAGAATTATCAGAAGCTTCTATTTCTTAACCATTTTAATTCATATTTTAGCACCTACTGTATTTTTATACATGTACACGAATAGTATACAATCGGAATATACCTTAAAATTACGGACTTAAACAACTTCCAACTAGATTATATTTCAAAACTTGTGAAGACGGCTTACTCTTTCCAATAATAACATAAAAGTCAGATGGTTTTTAAATATATGATAATTAATTACGACAAATTAATAAAATCCAATATTTATTACTATAAAAATATTATTATATATTAATTACTAACAGTAAACAATTCCCTATTTGTATCTGTTTAGTCAAAAGCATATAAAATGTTTGTAAATATCAATAATATATTTTACACTCAGTCTCGTAATTGCTTAGATTATTATATCTTACTTATGAGGGATTTGTACAAGCCGGTCTGGGGTGGTACCACCCACGTATCGTATATTCTACCGACAAACAGCAAAATGGGAGACTATTGTTCCAGTTAGAAAGGTTAGTTAATCTAATTTTGGCATATCTTAGTTCCCAAGTTTGGTGGCGCATTGGTGTTTTAAAGAATGGTCAATATTTCTTACAGAACCCATGTCAATTGGCGATGATGACCTAGGTTAATTATATAATCGAGGTACATATGTTTTTAGTTCCCAATGATTAGTAATAATAATGAAATAAAGTCGATTATTGACCGAATTTAAAAATAATTTCTTAAGGAAACTAACCAATAAAGTAGGACTCTCTGAAGTTCACAAGTCTGCAAACAGAAGCGTTATCAATTGCCCTTTCTCAAATAATCTGATGGGAAAGCGTCTCAGGCCTTAAATGCAGTACCTTGGGCTCTAAAGATTTATAAACTAACTCCTAGATCGTAAGTGATGTATCATAAATCCTAGATCAGTAAGGACATCCCTTCCAATATCATATACAAAATGATAATGGGTTTATGTCAGCAAAGAATACGCAATAAAGCCCCAAATATCTTAACGAACGTGACCCAATAATTTTCTAAGCCAACAGTTATACTACAATTACGTCCTGACCTCAAAAGAAGACCAGCCAACTGCGCACAGGTACACTCATAATCCAATAGCACAGCAAATCTGACATATCCGAATGAAGACCAAACTCAACGGTTTTACGTCCTTTCGGAGGTACGGGGGCATTACACACATTCAGATTTCGCGTTACTACTGAAAAACTCAAATACTTTTTCCAGACCTGTGATTTGAACCTGTGCTCCGGCCGTAGTCACAACACCAATAATTCCAAATGCAATACTTATATAATAATAGTAATAAATATTAGACATCATCACATACATTACTCTGATCCCAATGTAAGTAGCTAAAGCACTTGTGTCATGGAAAATTAGAAGTACAACGATACCACAAACATACAGACCCAAGACAACATAGAAAATCAATGAACTATTTCTACATCTCCTCGGTCGGGAATCGAACCAAGGAAGAATGACGTACCTATGAAAACCGGTGTACACACTGCTCAACCATTGTTAAGTTATTTCAGTTTTTAACTTAATGGAACAAATTCCTTGGAAATGAGGAATTCATAGTTAAACAACATAAGTTCTGTAACCAGAAGTATATTTAGAGAGTAACACATAAAATTGAATAATAACGATACACGCACACATTTTAATTTTCTTCTAAATTTATGTTGATTTCGTTACCAAAGTAAACTCATTTTAGGATTTCTTTTTTAGCATTCGCGAAGCTGAGTGCCCTATGCATAGTCGACGACTGACAATATTGCGAATACATTAAAAAAAATTCATTACTGAATCATACTACTGATAAGGCTGCACACTCCTTATATATCCTGATATATCGCATATATTTATTCTTTCAGAGAATATTTCAGAGTAAAGGGAATATATCATCTGAAATTGGCCCCAACCTTGGCCGATTGGTGATAATTATGCAATGATCTAAACTTCAGACATTGCCAATGTCGTTGTGCTTAAAAAACATGACTATATCAGACCATATGATTTCTTCGTAAAATGAAAGGACTTACAATAACAATACAAATAATCCGTCCGTGTGTTTGAGTAATAAGAAATCTATCTTATCTTTATTTCCTTTAATGATAATTCTGTTTCTTTATTCAATAAATAAGATAAAACGAAGTATTTCTGTACAAATATTCGAAAACGTAATAGTTTGGAGACAGGCATATTGACAAGCAACAGCGACTTAAGTGAAGAATCCAAAAAGTCAAAAAACGTTAATATTTATGAATGTCTTATCTATAGTATAGTGTAATTTCTACATCCATGATCATCATTTTTCATCACCTGGTTCTACCACTGCACAAATTTCACTTCTAGGAATCTCCGGTCTATTTCGCCTCAGAAGTAGATTATATTTTCTATATCAAGAGTGTTAGAAATACTATATTCTATTATTCATTTAAATTATGTCAATTGATGCTTTTCTGGAGACTACATTTGGAAAATTTAATAAAATAACTTGAAATAACTATAAATAAAACACGAGCGTTTTTCATTAGGCTACGATCACATTAGGCGGACAGACGGCAGGATTATTGGATCCGACGGACCAAGAATTCGATCCGTTGCCTTTTTCCCTTTTTTCCTTTTTCCCCTCCGCCCACCTCCCCGCGACCGTCTGGGAAGCCTTTTCCTCTTATTTATTGCTTATACGCCGGAATTGGATATTTGTGAAAGGTTGAATTTGCCAATGGGAAAATATTACATTTATATCAAATGAGTTTGAAGTCTTATTTGAAACTTTACGACATTCTTAGACGAATCTTGTGTTTATATTTTTATATCAGTAGGAATAACCTTCCTATGATAAGACGAATCATTTCGTTATTGTATAAAAATATAAACTGTTCATAATATTTCGTCTCCTATTAGTCTAGATTGTAAGACCAGTCCTAAAGTTTCAGAGTTCAAATCGAATTATCGGTTTAAAAATGCATTTAAGAGGTAAGGAGATACATTTTGGTTTGCAATTTTACTTTGATGCAATTCCATCCCTCATCACGCAAGCCATACATATATATATACACCAACGTATTCCAACGCATAGCGCTCAGTCTTTTTGTTAGGTTGTGTTTTATTGTTCTTCTATTTAAATGTGAAAATGAGAGACTAAGGAATATAAAAGTCATATATTTTGGTAGTTTAATATTATGGTAAAAACAAACTTGTTTCCATTTAGTCCAATTATTCGCGAATAGGTTACCAACATTGGTCATTTGATCTAACACATTGGTCTGTTGTAAGAGGCACAGATTAAAAATATTATTATACAGACTATTTAAACTGTATATAGTGCTTAATTTGTGTAAACAATTTCAAAGTCGAGTAAAATATGAAGATATAAGTATATTTTTTATATGACATATTAATATTACTTTTATGTCTACCTAATGAAATTCATTTATATACTAAGAAATTATACGAGTGTGTAATTGATGAAACAATTATATTTTAATTAATTCTCTGAACTGCTGCGTCCACACCTACGCTTTGACATTGGGTATTAAAATATGATTATGACAACTGACTTTGTGTAAATTTGTTTAATAATATAAAAAATATTTAATTGAAATTACTACATCCCATATCCTCATCATCATCGTTAGCCAGTGTAATTACATATAACAGGAACTAGATATGTAATATCTTATTAGTTATTTCTTTCTTCAATGCTAATTGATGGTGAACAGCTACCATCACGTCATCAAGTCTACCATTTCAGTTATTTATAATAATACCCAAAAACCCATTCATTCCATTTATTATTACGCAGGAGTGGATAAGATGTACAAAACAAACATTTTTATATATAAAAAAATTTACACACAGACGTCGTCGTGGTTTCATTATATGTACATAAGTAATTTAATAGCTTTACGGCTGAATTTATTTTTATTAAACACGACATCATGTTAGCACTAATTACATGTGTCATACTCAGCGCTAGACTCATTTACGAGTCCACAGACATTATAAGGGCTCGTCTCATTAGTGGTAGTGCATGAAAGGGTGAAAAACTGAAAAAAAAAAAAATACTCAACGCGTCTGTCAAGTGAGATTTTCGCCGTGCAAGCCTAATTAAAAGATTTTCGGTCGCTACCGCACATAATGGATTCCTCTACCTAAATATTATATTAGATTTTTTTTTTTTTGTCGAATAAGTCAGAAAACGTCTGTGTTATTATAATCATTCTAATTAGATATATTTCGTTAATTAATCGTGTTATAATGGTACATGTTGTCATTAAAAATATATATTTGCGAGTCTTATAAGAATGAGCTGATATGTCCCAGTGGTTAGAACGCGTGCATCTTAACCGATGATTTCGGGTTCAAATCCAGGCAAGCACCACTACATATATATGTGCTTAACTTGTGATTATAATTCATCTAGTGATCGGCGGTGAAGGAGAACATTTGAGGAAACCTACATGTGTCTAATTTCAATCCAAATCCGCATTGGTACAGCTTGGTGGAAAACATTTTCAAACCCTCTCTTAATGGGAGAGGAAGCCCAGCAGTGGGAAAATTTACAAGCTTATACTGTACTGTTTTACTTATAAGAATAATGGAAAATAATCTATTTCGGTAACAAGAAGCAATAAAAATATATTCACAAAAGTAATCGTCCATTAACTAATCGACCGGCTTCCTTTTATAATATACGCGCGTCATAACGCTATCAGCGCGGTTTGCAGCTAATATAAAACTCACGAAAAACATTACACGCAACGGAATTTCCCCAAAAACTTATCTGCGGAAAGCCGCCGTACAATCCATCATCATTATGCCGAACTCTCTTGCCGAAATTCAATAAAAAAAACTTTCTTATACACCCCCATCTAGCGGCGGCGGAGCGAACCTCGACGACGACCCCCACCCGCGGGGTGGTTGCCACCCCACGCCGTATCCCTTTTTTCTTCCCTCCACACCCTTATCCATACCTGAGCTTTCTTTATCCGGGGCCTGAACTTTTTCTTTCCACCCGTCCCTTTCCAACCTACCGATATCGACGATTGGATTATGACAGCCGATAACCTGTCTCTCTCTAGCGCAAAGAAAAAAATCTGTTTATAAAAATGAGAGCGCAGACCTGTTTTGGGGTAGCCCCATTGGACGTATTGTGGGGTAATGTTTCATATGCGGAGGGATGTTTTTTGTACACGCGTTCGGATTGAAAAAAAAAAAATCACCCCAACTGTCCTTTCTTTAGGTACTTACTGATATATTTCATTTCGTTTCCAATTTCTATAACAAAGCTTATTTTTTCGGTCGCGTTTTCTTTTGTTCGACTTTCTCGAAATAATTGTGAAGGATCCGTGCCTAATTTATCTGAGTTTTAATAATTATCAAAGGTGGACCGCTGTTTCTTCAGTCGCTGGATTAATATTCTCGTGTGATTCGAGATGTTCACTCCACTGGTTAACATTAAAGAACCTCCGTTATTAAAAATATTTGAACAGAGATTTCGATATTAATTTTACTACTCCAACAACACAACAGTAACCCGTACACACACACACACACACAACACTGAGCGTAAATTAAATTAAATTTATAATCAAGATCTAAATAAAAAATAATACCAGAATCATCATAAGAACGTACGTAAATAATACTAGTAGTCGCCCTCGGCTTCGCTTGCATTTATGGGTGTTCTTTGGCATGTGTTAGGCAAAGAAGCCTATGCCCTTTCTTACAGTTCAAGTTTGCTTCATAGCAAATTTCATCAAATTCGGTTCATCTGTTTGGTCGCGAAAGAGTGACAGACAGACAGAGTTCACAGAGTTTCACATTTTGAATATTAATAATATAGATTAACATGCAATATATAAATTAAAAACTAATTTTACATATGAGTTTGAATTGCTTCTTCTTATTTCTTGAAAACTAGCATCACTAAGGGTTAGAACCTAGCCAAGATTTTCGACTAACACTAAGAAGATCTTAGTACGTAAATAAAGGGTAAAATAAAAAGCGATACTGTTTGGGAAACCATGTACAGTTGACGAGTCAGAGGTTAATGTCGAGTAACCTTGGTGAAACAAGAAAGATCTCCCTTTAAGAATTCGCATTTACAAAATCAAAAATCTAAATCAAAATTTACTTTATTCAAGTTAGCTTTTACAAGCACTTTTGAATCGTCATTCAAGGAACATATTAAGTGACACTACCTTCAGTTCGGAAAATAGATTTTACCGAGAAGAAACTCAGTAGTTACTACTTATTTTCCATATTTAAAAATACAGCCATGTTAGTTAGAAACGACAAGAATCTCAGTAGTTACTCTTTTTCAAAATTTACAAATACAATCATTTTATTTAAATACAACAATATATGTATGTAATATATCCCCTATTCTTTTTTTACTAATTTTCAAAATGTAACAAACTACATGAAAGATCATGAGCAATAGTACATTATTACTTAAGGAAATGTCTTTCGAACTATCGTTAAACGTGTGTCGGAACCACAAATTTGGAGCAGGCTGGATATTCCAAGCAGATCGTACAAGCGTGCCCGAAGTTTGTCTTTAGCACAAACTTGACACACTACTAGATACTACTACTACTACATTAGTTTGTGTATGTGTAATTGTGCCATTATAAACTAAAACTCTTTTGGGGTAGTAATTGAGAGAATGGATGTATAAGCTTCCATTGGTTAGTAATTTTGTCGCTAAAATAGGTGTATTAACTTTATAAATATGTATTGTGATGGGATGAAAGGTGACGTGACGTCATTGTCGGTATAAAAATGATGACAAGCTCAGTTTTCAAATTAATTAACTTGAGTCATCTAGCCTACTTAAATCTGTGGTTTGAATTCAGAACGCAGTTTCTTCCATAATAACATGTAGTATATACATATTTTAAAATTAATTATTAAAACTTCTACTGTAGGCAATCTTGTTCATGTTGCTTATCAATAAAAATTTTGGCCGAAAAAAGAAAGAAAAAATTAAGCAATTTAAACTTATAACTTAAATCGTATTTCTCCAAAACAGACAGGCTCAAAAAATCAAAATTAAATTTTAATTAAGTATATTTGCCAAGGACCTTTTAAACGTCATCAAACAGAATTGTATTAAACGTAAAATAACCATCGATATAGATTCTATTGAGAAGAACCGGCAAGTAACTAAAATAACAATTACTAATTAAATAAGTCAGACTCTCTTGATTTGAACCTATTACCCTGAGGTGTTCTGATCTAACACAATACTATTTATATAACAATGCTTTATGCTTTTGTTTATTTTTATTCTATTTATTTTAATTTTATATATTTGTTAGGATTAACCTGTAGCATTGTACAATTTATATATTTAAAAAAAATACTTTTAAAGACAATTACATCATTGCAATGCAATCATACTTTATACATATAATAAAAATTAAATTCAGAATATATTTAAATTCAAGACACATAGAATAAAATTTTTGTTAACGATTTTCGTTTATTTCAAGATGATTAACAAAAAAATGTCTTTGAAAAATAAACAAATCTAACGATTTATCTACTCCTTCATTTATTCGAATAAATATTAAATTTATTACCGAAAGCTTAAACAGAGGTTGATGAAACTATTTCAATGAGATAGTTTATTATTTTAATGAGTTAATTACAAGTAATTATTTTTTACGTAGGAATACGTAAATATGATATTATTATTTTGGCTTACTTGTAATGGATATCTTTCTATCCTTTAAGATCACTTCGAATCTAACGCGTGCAATTAAAAAATACTTTAGATATTCTATTAAGATGCGTGTGTATATTTAATGTTATATTTTAAATATAATAATGATGAATTATTAACATTTCACGATTGAGTACTAAGGTGAATTTCGAGATTACTGTTATAGAATAGCTACTACTACAATAAAAGAAGGCTAAAAACTCCGAATCCTATTGATTTTATTTGATTTAATATTCTTTTTTAATGTTTCATTTTCTTCTTAAATACTTCTGTTATATTTCTTTTACTATATGCCACTGTTGTATCATCTTCAACACCGAAATAATTATAAGCTGACTGTAACGTAAGCCATAGTTTTTTAAATATATAATATTCTATATACAAATATATTCTTTCTTACCGTCGTTATATAAGCTCTATTTAATTAATTTCTTTATAATTTATTGTGAAACATTTAATAAATAAAATAATAAATAAAATAAAATTCTAATCAGACAGAGAAGATATCACCCCGTTGCTCTATAAACCAGAGAGAACAGGATATACATCTGCATTTATGTATATTGTCTATGATAACTCCCTCAGAGATAGTTTTGTCTTTATTATTAGAATCGAAATACTAATAAAACCTACAATAATCATCCATACTCCGATCAATTTAAAGCTCTAGTTACACCGATCAATAAAAAAAATTAACCAATTACATATGTATAATAAAATTACCCCCATTCGAACACAACAATACATCGACACTAATCGGTATATAATCGATGAAAACCACTTGATCGATTCGAATCGGTACGCCCCTAACGACTCTATTGTATCGATTTTATTCAATAGACAACAATACTGTATTGTGCATTCAATAATATGCTATATTTTGACTTGCACTTGTTGAAATTGGCATTGTCATGAAGCATTATTAGAAGCTCTTTGATTTTTTTTTATTTTTATTGTTAAATGGAAGGTTAAGGTACAATTTTTGACAGAGGAAATCAAAGTTAATAATCGTCAAAGAATTTTTTTAAATACAATTACTGAACAAGTTGTCTTTAATTTTTATGGAAGGTTTCTTCCACCCCAAACATATAAGTATGGCGAATTACTCATACAAGGTTTTGTATTAGCGTAGAAAATATCTTTAATATTTATAGCATTTTAGAAAAAAAAAATTGTTACTTCTTACACTGATAAGCGTTTGTCAAAACCGTTCATAAACCAATACATTTTTATTATACAATTATTGAGGACTCAAATTAATCTGGGCTTTTCTTCACACCGATTGCATTCATATATTTTCCAACACCATTCAGCTAAGAGCTTGGATCTATCTCATACGGGCCGTTTGGTAGGTATATTATTGGCGCTATGCTAGCCTCATTCTAAATTTAAATAAATGCTAGTACTTGATAAGAAACAGGGATGGAATACAAGAATGAGGTCTTAAATATCTATTAACAGTTTTGTTCAAAATATTTAAATAATATTATATATTATAATATTCTGTTTTGAGTTACGTGTTCCTTTTTTCTAATAGCATTAGCAAGATATGCAGACACTAGTTAGTTTTAGGAAAATGTTTCAAAAATAATTATATTCCCAATATATATAATAATTTTCAAAGAATAATTCCCAAGCTTGGTAGCGCATTGGCGAAGTAAGGGTGGTAAGTATTTCTAACCGGCCCAATTGCTGGTCCGCCCTCCTATTACATACAAAATATATAGCCATTATTCTCTACAGAAAACACTGAAAAAGTAGTGAATACTTCCAAATTCAATAGGATCCAAGGATCAAGTGATCATCATCAGCACGGCATACCTTCCAACATACCAGCAGTTTATTTATTAAATTTACTATTCCTGGGAATGAGGACGTGTTCTTGTGTTAGACGCCACATGCGTTAACATGCTGGCCCCGTCTGTATCCCAGAAACAATGTTAAGAACCGTCACCGCTTCGGAAAAAGCTGAAACAAAAAACGATCTACATAGTCGTGACTTACGTCAAATTACTTTTTTGCTGTCGAAACACTTGGCACTTGCAGTAATGTTGCGAAAAGCTTCATTAAAAGTATAGCCTCGCCTTATTGCCTCCACTGGTGACATGAGGGCTGGTTCGTATTGTGCCCAGAGGATCGGAATTGCGATTCAACAGGGAATTGCTCCTAGCATTCATGCCACCAGTATACGCGCTCAAGATTTGTACAGTAACTATTTACGATTCATATTTGTATCTATTTAAGGACTTAATGTTAATAATTGTAAAGTAAAGTAACAGCCTGGAAATTTTCAACTGCTGGGCTAAGGCCTCCTCTCCCATTAAGGAAAGGGTCTGGAACATATTCCACCACGCTGTTCCAATGCGGGTTGGTGGAATGCACATGTGGCAGAACTTCTATGAAATTAGGCAGGTTTCCTCACTATGTTTTCCTTCACCGCCGAGCACGAGATGAATTATAAACACAAATTAAGCATATGAAAATTCAGCGGTGCTCGCCTGAGTTTGAACCCGCAGTCATCAGGACTATCTCGGCTCTTAAAATAGAAATAAATAATTCTAACGTTAATAATTATAATATATGACATATAAAGTTAAATGTATCCCAGAAAATGTTCCTAAATAAATTAAAACGTGGGAAGACGAAATGCTCCAGCCAAACGAATCATTCACCCATTCACATATCTCATTCACATCGAAATTAATACAAAAATGCAAAACAGACATTAACTAGTAACGAACGCGTTTTATTAAGCAATAGTTTACAAAAAAAAATCGTTCTTGAATTACACTTCCTTATAAATATTTATTCTTTAAATGATATGCAAAATACTATAATTATGGGGCGAGTTAAGAAATGGGTTAGCTGTTTTGCATACAGACCATCGACGCAAACGATAAAATCGCAAGCTATTATCGCCCTAAATGTTTACACGTTTGAGTCTAAATTCGTACGATAGTTAAGTTTGAAGTTTTTTTATTAATTTGCAAATTTCACACCTTGTACAGGGGTTGCGACAGGTTTTCCAAGACGATTGCTTTAAAAATAATGAAATGTCGCCGTGTGACGTTTTTCGTGTTTGTAATTTTAATGTTATGCACATTGCATTACATTGCATCGCATTGCATTGCATCTTAGACAATTAATGAGCAGATGTGTTATGAAATGCATATATTCTAGTTTTATGGGAAACGGGGTCGCTTCCGACTTTATAATTTAACTGTTAATTTTTCTAATGCAATTTTTAAACATCTTTGTATTTGCATACCTTGACAAGGTATTGCATATTTAAATATTATGCACATTTTATTATAGACAACGACAACGTAGCGGCCATCTTTATCGTAATTTTAATAAGTTATCAAGTTCAATGAAAGCTTTATTAAAAGGAAATTTAATTAAACGTAGTACGTATAACTACGATATGTGTTCCCATCAGCTCCCAAATAATGGAAGGCTCTATGCAAGCTCGTCTGGATAGGTTCCATCCCATCCATATTATTCTGCCAAATCGCAATACTTATTGTCAGTTTGAAACGTGAGTGAAACAGTCTAACTACTGGCACTTAAAAAAAGAAAAGACATAACATCTTAGTTCTCAAGGTTGGTGGTGCATTGGTGAATTAAGGAATGGTGCATATTACATTTCAGCGCCAAATTTGATGCGCAGGATTTGATTATTATACTAAGTTTATATAATTATTCAAGTAAAGATAAATAAGAAAATACATTTAATTAGTAATATTGTAAAATATTTAAAAAAAACAGCTTGAAGGTTTATTTGTACATAGTTAAGGCATAAAATTCCTCAATTTTCAACGTATTTATTTTAACGATCCAAAATACCCAATTAAAATTGTAAATATTTATTTTAACAAGTATCATTAAATTATATATTATATATATTTTAAATATATATTCTTCCTTAATTAGTAAAAAATATTTTATGGCAGGTGTAACAAATATTAATACGAATATTTTTTGTGTAAAAATGCGTAATTGACTCTCACCTGGCAAAAACCGTTTTTGACTCCACAGTCAAAACGCAGTAAAAATATTCAAATCGCTAAAGCAAACATTTTTCGAACGTTCGAAAAAAAAAATTGTCGCAAAAAAACAAACCAGCTGCGTTCCAATTTCAACTACGATTAATGATTTGGTATTATTCATAGCCGGTTTTGGTTTTAAAAAAAAATTAAAGGGCACAGATAATGATATGCATGTCCTACATTCGTTTGAGACAAAAAAAAACTATCTATGAATGGCGTGCTTTTTTTAAATTTAGAACCGCTCTCAAGGATATCAGTTACAGAGGTTGCATACATTTGAATCAAACGGGGTGTTATTGTTTACCGTTTTTGAATGACGAAAGTTCGTTACTATACAAGAGATACAAAAATAAGATTATTGCTTTTATTCTTAAAAGTAAAACCATAATCCAGATAATAATATTACAAAACCCACAATATTGAAAATAAATGAAAAGACGTAACAGCAATGATGGATCCTGATGTAATACTTTATAAAATAATAATAGTATTTTAGAATACGAATGTACAATATCTTTGCCAAAAAGTACATAATTAGATTTTAATTAAAAATATAATGTTCGAATTACAAAAAACGAACGTAACACCGATCAATCTAAAAATTGTCTCTTAGCATGTTATCAAAGTGTATAACCATCATAATATATCAACTCGTTAACAAAGTACGAACGAATTTGTCAAAGAGTCATTCACACAAATTTACATCTTTTACAAGAGTTTCTCTAAACATTTATTTATACTGAAACATTTATATCATACGTGTTATAAAAATTATAGTTTTGTTTTATTGACAACTATCCTATACCTTATGTAAAGTATATTTTTAAAAATATACATTTTTTATTAGACTGGACATCGAGTACTAAAATTAAACAACATTTGTGACTGTTACATTTGAGTTTTAGACCGAGTTCTTTTACAATCACAAATAACTAATATTATTAGAGTACAATGAAAAATAAGTTCTTAATTAATATTTTTTGTTTTCAAGTGTGATATGATACATTTTTTTTATGTTTTAGTATCTATTCTAGGAAATGTTAGAATTATCAGGAAAGGAATTGCGTATAAGATTATTTTTCAGTCTTTGTTGTATCTAATTATTCAAATCTTAAAAATGATTATGGTTTCTGAGAATAGAAATTATTTTATTTTTTTTTGTAATATAATGACAAATTATTTGAATGTTTGAGTTAAATACTTTTATTTTAATTAGTTGGTCAATTTCAAATCGTAAATGATGTATATGTTATAAATGCGTTTAAATAACATAATGGTATGTATGTATGAGCCTGTCAGCTTAGCTCTTATTTTTGTTGAACATGTTTCAAGTAACACAGTAGATAAATATCATTTTTGTTAACGTAATTAAATACTTATATTAAGATTGTTTATATGGTAATATTTTATCATATCAAATGATAATATACATAAATGATATGCATACTTCTTATCTATTTTTTAAATTAATTTTAATAAAATTCTAGTTTTCTTTTATAAATATTAACTTTTTTTTTAAATATAGGCAAAGATCTGATATACAATCCATCGATACGTTTCCTCACAAGCAGCTTTCGCTTAGAAGAATTAAAAAAAAATGTGTGGCAATAATAATTATTGAACACTAGCACAGCGAAATAAAATAAAGAAACGGCGATGTTAAGCGCACCTTTTAAATCCATTTAAAACTTAACCCTTACAGCGCCGCCGGTGACTTATTTGCATACATAATTTTTTTCACTCGAAACAATATTTTTTTTTATTCGTTCTGTTCAAGAGCATTCATTACTCAGCACAATGAAGAATTATAACAGTTTGTTGAGATGTTAATAAGGTTTTTTCGTATCAACGTTACTGTATTTAAATCCTTGGAAGCAGCTGTTCTAAATATAATTTATTATGTATTGAATAAAATAGGATACTAAGGTGTTTTTTTTACACCTGTGTTTATTTTAAAACGAAAATAAGACTTATAAGGTATGATTAATAAATAAATTTGAATTGTAATAAATATTGTTGGTTTGTTAATATATTGATAATATTTACGTAAAATATTGGCTGATTTAATTTCTTTTTTATTGAATGAACATTTTTTTTAATTTTATACTAAAACCTTATATATTTAATATTATAATGTTATGTTATCTTCATAGAAATCTTTCGACCTGATCGTTGCATGAAAACATGATATTTACTCAGTGTCTGTACAACAACATATATGTAAACGTTTTGTTTATTTTATTATTATTATTAATAATTTTCTACCACTTACAACACCATATACTTCATGTCAAAGAAATAATTTGACATTACTTGTTTTAAATTCTGTGCCAAGGAATGATGTTTCTGCTTTCAAGAATATATACTTTTTAGTCACTTTCCTTGTTGTATGGCTTATTAATTGATGCATATGCATTTTTTGCCTAAATGTGCCGTAACGTAAACCGTAAAGGTGCTTTCTGGAAGTTGGTTTTTAAGACACAGACAGGTAGGAAAGATACCGGGTGACCATACGCAATATTATATATGTATGGTTTGAAGAGTGGGTAAATATAACTATAGATTATATATAACCCTTGGCAACAGATACTACTTGATGCGCGGAACTTTTGTTTTAAACTATACAGTACCATACCATAGTACCAGCGTCTATGGGACAATTTGCTTGTCTGCCTCATAAAAATAAAAAAAAATTATGTATATTCAAATTCCCTGTATCCGCAAAATTGTATAGCAGCGGTATCTATAATGCGTCTCTTATAGGGATCCTGCCTGCGAGACTGCGGGACAAAGTTGTACAAAAACAGGAATTCATTATCATAGAAATAATGCAATCGACGGGTTAAGGGCATCGCATTTAGAGGTGGGTTGTGATTTGTGTGAGACGTGCTAGTGAATTCGTTTTGATGAAGCCTTAGCTTATTGAGGAGTATTTTGTACAGTATATTATTAATATATGAACACGTGTGTCTTAACTGAAGATGATGTCAAATTTACTCAAGCACTATAGACTTTAAATGGTCTATATTAGTGCTTATTAGATATGCAAGTTACAGATTAAATCGAATCGAAATCTGAAATAAATATGAGACAACATCACATACATTACTCTGATCCCATTGTAAGTAGCTAAAGCACTTGTGTTATGGAAATCAGAAGTAACGACGTTACCACAAACACCCAGACCCAAGACAACGTAGAAAACTAATGGAAATCTACATCGACTCGGCCAGGAATCGAACCCGGGATCTCAGAGTGGCGTACCCATGAAAACCGGTGTACAAACCACTCGACCATGGAGATCGTCTATAATTCATCGCTTGTCAAAAGAAAAAGATCGTGATGAAATTTGCATGTGTTGGTAGAGCCCCCAATCGGAGTAGCGCTCTGGAACAAACTCCAAGCCTCAACGAGAGGTTCTATAGGGTAGTGAAGAATTGTAGTGTATTTAAGTTAAGGTATTATATAGTGTTTATTATTACTTGAATAATATCAATACATATGTCCTAAGTAATAGTATAAATGCTAGTGTATGTGTTTGTTTGTTTTCTTGTTACGCATATATCTGACTAGCATGCTTAATTTGAAACCCCTAATAATTATAGTTACCTAGATAGAGCTACTTTGGTTTGAAAATAGAAATCCCATTTAATCCCTATCCCGTGGGAAATTTGAAAAATACCTTCTTAGTGCACCTCTAGGCTACTCGTGTGCGTAGTACGTGTGCCAAATTTCAAGTGGAGACTTGAAATTTGGCAGTAGAGAGGTCCAGTGGTTTAGGCTGTGCGTTGTCTGTCACTCAGTCAGTCAGTAACGGAAGAGTTTTATATATATTTATTACCATAAAATTTTCAAGCATGCTATCAAGATGAAAGAGACACAGAGTAACAGACATCAAAAACAAAAAAGTGGACTTAGGCGCGAGCGGGAACTAGTGTTTATATGAATAAATAAATCAAAATAGTCACATGGCATCAAAACTTCTATTTGTGCATTGAGCAAAGAAACGCTCCGAGCTAATCCAGTAAACATTCTCGAATATAATGTGCGCGTGCCTTTTTTTAAGAGACAGCCTCGTTGTGTTTGAGTAAGGAAGCTGGTAAGGATGTGTGCAAGGAACAGAGAGTTAGTTGAAAGTGGCAAGGTACTTAAAAATATGCGTTGCTTTTTGATACGTATTACCAGAGCCCTTGAAAGTGACGATTGATATTATTATTTGTTTGTTGTGTGACCATTTTCAAACAACCTCTTAATTAATTAAAACAAACCCATGGCTTTACAGCTTACTACAAGTTTGAGCCACCACAATACTCTGATGTGGGTTGGTTGGGGTTCTTAACGAAGGTGGTCTCAATGGGAACTCCATTTAGACCATTTAAAAAATATATAATTTGCAACTTTTAAATTACGTATGTATTGATGTGAGTTATTATTTTGGTCATATTAAGGAAAATATTCCGTCTATTTTATTTTTAATATCGTATTTCATTTATGATTTAATAATAATGGTATCAAGAATCAAAACCGAAGCCATATTTATTATTTATCTGTTCTCAATGGTACACACGAAGAGGTACATAGCCCGCATATAATCGGAGGCATTTTTAGTAAACACAGGAGGGAAACGCGAGGGTCGTTATAATGGCTGCCGAATGTCGCGGACTCCCCGCCCCACGCCAACTTTGACGACGTGAGGAAATCCGAATTCGTTTCTTACATTATAATACGTATATTATAACGACTCGACTTTGTCATATTATAGAGATCTAGAAATATGTTATAGAAAAGATATTGAATATTTTAGTTGCAAGTTAACTACAATTTTATTTTTAATTTTGTAAAATCAAAATATACTTTATTCAATGATGTTGTAGTAAACAGATATGTTATTAACGCGCAAAAAACGAAGACTAGAAAACGTCCTAATTGGGACGTTTGCCTTTAGTTGTTAAACTAAAATAAACGGTCCCCGGCGCGGCACACTTTTTTATGTTGTTTAGTATGGATATAACATATCTGTTTATTAGAATATCATTGACTTTATTCAAGTGAATTACTACAAGCACTTTTGAATCCTCATTTAACAACCATATTAAATGAAGTTACCACCGGTTCGGAAAGTAGATTCTACAGAGGAACCGGCAAGAAACTCAGTAGTTACTCTTTTTCAACATAAGACAAAATACTATCTAAATAAAAGTATGCTATTTGCTTCTAAAAAGAGGATGTTGTAACAAACTTATTCATAGATATTATAACGCCTTTATCTTACAGATAATAAAAATAGTTGAGTCTAGATCATGCATATACGTTTTAAAACTGTTTAGATAAAATAAAATAACATAAATAGTGTAGTAAGTCGAAGTAACTCGGTTTAAGTAATGGCGCCAATATTTGAAACATCAAATCGCACAGATAAATAACATGTATTCAATGTATACCAAAATAGATAGAACTCATATAAAACCTTCATAGATAATAAATTAAAAAATTAACACGTGTTTAAAATTATGACGGCAGTATATTTATATTATTTATTTTTGAATCGGTTTAAAAAAAATAAGATGTACGACGATAATTTGTTAATTTCAAACTCGTTCAAATATGACAACAACGATTATCTTATAATTACGCGAAATTAAAACATCGGTAACCTGCTGTTTAACGGTCCCTAAGTTGAAAACGGATATCATTAACACCAAGGAAAAAAAAATATGACAAAGGTCTTTAATCATGGAGCCATTAAAATTAATACTCTCATTATGAAACCGAGCTGTCAAATTAAAAATACCCCGTGGCTGTGTTTTTCGTCTTATAATATTATGACATAGATGTTGCTCTGTCTAATCTATATAAATTAAGTGAGACGGAAAATACGAAATTATTTTAAGCTTATTATAAATCGATTTATATTTATTTTACTACTTACAAAGCAAATAAATTGTAAACTAACACTTTTTTATTAATCCTGTACAATGTCATATCCATTTTAAAATACATATAAGCCTGCCAAGTTCATAAAAATCATAAATTTAATTAATCATTTTACTGGTAACATTAAACGATAATTAACTACCGGTTCGGATTGTTGAATTTACAACGGTAAACCGATAGCAATATTAATAATTTATACACATAATTATATGAATAAACCGTAATTAAATTATTATTTCTTACTCAACAATCGATGAATAAAACGCGCTTTTTAAAAACCTATAACATATAGTGAATCAGCTTTTTAATTAAAGTTTTAAATTTATTAGTTGGCATATTTAACGACGCGTATTTTTAAAAATAAAATATCGAAAGGATCTTTTTATAATGTGATAATCGGAAACATACATCCGGAACCAAAACTCTCTTAGATGATCAGCAAAGTCAGGTCAAAATTAACTGACTGATGCAACCATTTCAATTTTCACTAGGGCTTTGTGCAAGCCCGTCTGGGTAGGTACCACCCACTCATCAGTTATTCTACTGCCAAATAACAGTACTCACTATTGTTGTGTTCCGGTTTGAAGTGTGTGTGAGCCAGTGTAACTACAGGCACAAGGGACATAACATCTTAGTTCCCAAGGTTGGTGGCACATTGACGATGTAAGGAATAGTTAATACTTCTTACAGCGTCATTGTCTATGGGTGATGGTGACCACTTACCTTTAGGTGGCCCATATGCTCGTCCGCCAACCTATAAAATAAAAAAATAAAAAAATAAAAAAACACGACGGGTGTACCTATCGTCATCTATTATGTCTATCATCTATACAGTCAGATTATTATTAAATTAAGTAATCAGACTTTGATTAGTGTTTTCGAAAATGAATGTGAATCGGCAAAGTCTAACCTGGCTCACGCACTTATCATAGTAGAACTCTGAATAAGGTGTGTCATAGTATACTAGCATAATAAATATCTCCTCCGATTTAAACATAGTTAGTCACATACGAACAAAAGATTTTTAATATTAAAACATGATTTAATCACTGTCGTAAATTTAAATTATTTGAGCTTTTTGAAATGATTTGATTGATTTTCGAATTGAATAAAATTAAATGCGTATATAATTGAGCTCTTTGAAACAAAACAATAAATACAATTATATTATTAAGATTATTAAAAACAAAACAAATTTAATAAAATACTCACGAATTAAAAACAACCGGCATTAACAGTCAAAATTATCAGCAATTATTTATAAACCGTGGTTTAACTCGCGTTTTAGGGGTTGTCGTCTCATAATATCATCATAAACAGTATCCTTGGAATTCAAGCTTCATTCAAACCAAACTGCAAGTCCGGTTTAATAGTTTAGTCGTGAAAGACAGACAGAATAATAGACGAGTTACTTTCACATTTATAACATTAGTAGATGAATAAAACATAACCGCCATTGTATTTAATATAAAAATTGCACGAACCATTGAACTAATGTTCTCCATCAGCTTATTAAGGTTTCCCCCGGACGATTAGACCCAATTAAAATCGGTGTAATTTTGTGTTATTGTGTAATGATAAAGTTTTCGTTAATAAAATTCTCCCTTCGGCCCTTGTTATGGTAGTGACATCTTATTAAAATTCAGCCTAGGGCCAAACTCTGATACCTTCGCGAAACGTTCCCTAGATTAATGACAAACAATTTCCTTATTCCACAGATTAAATAACATTATATTATCTGTACTAATGTAATATTAAAATGGTTTTAAGGGGAACCTTTATGGTTTAATTTAGCTATCATTAATAAAATATTTTAGTGATTATTAATTATTGAAATTAAACGTTATAATTTAAACTCACTTACTTATTTAATATATTGCACGAATAGCCAATAAAATTACATATTAGAACCAGAAATAACTGGTTATTTCGTTTGTCTCATAAAAATAATAGTATCTTTTAACGTTAGCGAAATTATTTCCATTCTTTTATTTCAATTGAACAAAACAACGTTGATAGCTATTCACTTAAAAACATTAAGTATATACAATAATGATCACTTTATCTCTGTGTTAAGGACCATTATCCTGCAAAACGTGAATTGTATTAAATATTATCCTAATAACGAGACAGGGTGGGTTGGGGCGAAATTGATTGTTATTTGAAATAAATTTTATATGAATCGAATCCCCTTATTTTGAGAGCATTTATTTGTATTTTTCTGTAACGTACGACGTATATAATATGTGTACATATTGAGATATATGTTATATAATGTATTAGTGTAATTAATGTTGATAATAACATGTGAATTTTATGTTTGATTATTGTATATCTTATAGCTATGTTTAATGTCAACTGTTATTTTCGATGTCATTATGGAGCATGTTTTTGCTAATTTAGCATGAAATTATTATTGTTATAAACGTCTTGATAACAGATTATAAATTATTGTTATAATTAAATATTAAAAATTCTATAACAATATATTTTGCATGATGAAAATTATTAATTTTCAATTACTGGTTGTAAATATTAAATAGATGATCAAAGTAACTTCTTCTTCAGAGTAAAACAAAAAAAAGTATGGTGCTAATACTTGTGGAGTAATATAATTTTGAATTCTATATGTTGAAAATAATTAGCTATGGAGTTTCTTGTCGGTTCTATCGTTAGAACCGGTGATAGGTTCACTTAATATATTTTGTAATGTGCTTGTAAATGACTACTTGAAAAAAGTATATTTTGATTTTGAGTAAATCTGTTTTATCATCTATCATAATAATATAAAATGAAAGTGTTAAAAAAAACATATCTCCGATCCTAATGCTGTAAATACAGATTTAAAGTTATCCTTTAAATGTTCGTCAGCAATTTACATAATTACGAATTCAAACAAGAAAATTATTGAATTTTATCTATTACTGTAATGTTATAAAACCTCCATCCTGAGATAAAATATAACTTTTTTTTTCACAAAATAAATACTAAGCCATGGCAGACCATTTAATGCTTATTAAATAAATAATTTATAAATACTAAAAAAAAAGTTTCACCGCTTATAATTAAATTGTCATAAATATTTGAGTAGTTTCAATTCGAACGTTTATTAAAACATTATTTATTTTAAAAAAGAAAAGTAAATTTTTGAACGTAATTCTTACCACCTGTAACAAATGTCATTAATCGAAGAAATTCTTCTGTAAGTACTCGCTTTAATGCAATTGGTTTTTAAACGTTCTAATTGATGTTCAAAAGAGCCATTTCGTGTTTCTTTCTTTTTTTTTTTGTTCGATTTATAAAAGTTACATTAATTGTACCTATACAATGCTTGTTTGTTGATTTTTTAACGCCCTCGTTAAATGATTGGCCGTTAAAATTCCAATTATATTTGAATACATAATTTTTTGAATTTCGAATAGACATTCGATATATCATTTATAATTCGAATAATATGGAATATTTATGTTTGTAAAGTTTTTTTTTTATTATATCAGATCTTTTATCCTGTGTCATAATAATATGAAAAATAGAAATATAAAAACATGTTATCGAGCGTAATGTAGGTAATATATGTTATAATTAAAAAATATATATTATGTTAATTTTTTCTGTTGTATTTATTATAAAACTAACGACATTTTAGATAATAACATACGTTGGGAACGAAACGATCGCCCTCAGGCAGTTTCAAATAAAGAATAATTATATTAATTGTAAGGAGCAATTGTTGGAAAAATTAATATAATGCAATGCAGCTGAGTTTCATACACCGGTTCTTATAACTTTGAAGTATTACATTAAGAAATAGAAAACTTTTATAGATGGTAAGCCAGTGTAAACACGTATCTTTATATAGCATAAAACAAAGTTCCTTACCGTCTATATATGCTTGCATAGATCTCTAAAAGTACCCAACGGATTTAGATTCGTTTTTTTAATAGATATAGCGTTTCGATAAGAAGGTTTTTGTATATAATACATGTACAATATAGCACAGAAACGCTAAAAATTTTAGAAGTTTGAAATGTGATGTCGTAAATTAATTCTATAGTATATTTAGTATCATCATTGCATCCGTGCGAAGCTGGGTCGCTAGTATTTAACGAAAATCTTTATTTATTAGTTTCTTATATAAATTTAAGTAAGCGACTTTTTGTTATACTGTATAATGATAATGATTATTGATATATTTTTCTCCTAACGGTATGAAAATTTCCAATAGAAATGTCAGAGCGAGCGTCTTATCGTAATTTCTCTCGAACGATGCACCGCCACATTTTGGTATACCATTAATAACGGGATTAGGGGGCAAGAAAGAATAAATTGTGGGGAAATCCCCCTTCAAAGATTTATCGTGTACTTAACATAAGTTTGACGGAGATGCGATTTTCATTAATATTTCATTGCTTTCTAAACCTATTTATTTACTATACGTGACTTGTACATAAGAAAAAAAACTGAAAAAAAAAATTAAATTAAAATTTTATATACGAATACTAAAAGTTGATTGGTCGATATATAAGTAAAAACTCTTTAGTGGACAATGTAAGCTTTATCGACAGCATAGGTACGCAAAACGCTTAAAAATGTGCAGTAAGTTATTTAATTCTATGAAAAAAAAAACATTTGTTTTGTTAAATATAAAAATATATGTAATGTTGAAAGAATTTGAAATACGTTAACGCAAATAGTTTTAAAAATAGTAATATTAACTCCTTATTTTAATAAATTGCATTTCTGAATTCGAAATTTAAATTTAGTTTTTTTCTTTTTTAATATTCATTATACAAACGGTTTATACGAATAAATACACACCCGAGCTTCGTTTTTCGTTTTCTATTAAAAAAAAAACGTTAAATCAAATTTCCTCTAGACATCTCAATCACGTACACCGCAAATTATTGGCATTAATCAAACCAATCCGAGGTCGGTTATAGATTTATATAGAGCTGATAATAACACAATAGTTAATTAAATAATTAATATTACATATGTTCTTATAACTAATTTTTCAGTTGGCCATATTTAAATTATTTTAAATAAGACAAGTTAAAAACATGATTCTCATTATTATTGATAATTATTTTGATATAACAACAACAGCCTGTAAATTTCCCACCGCTGGGATAAGGCCTCCTTTTTCATTAAGGAGAGGGTTTGGAACATATTCCACCACGCTGTTCCAATGCGGATTGGTGGAATACACATGTGGCAGAATTTCTATGAAATTTGTGACATGCAGGTTTCCTTACGATGTTTTCCTTCACCGCTGAGCACGAGATGAATTATAAAGACAAATTAAGCACATGAATCAGCGGTGCTTGCCTGGGTTTGAACCCGCAATCATCGGTTAAGATGCACGCGTTCGTAATACTGGGCCATCTCTGCCCTTTTTTCTATAACTCTGTCTGTATGTCTATTGCTATATCACGGTCAAACCACTGAAATTAAATTTGATGTGAAGCAAGTTTGATCTTCAAGGACAGCAGATAGACTACTGTTTATTCCAAACACGTGTCTACCAAATCCTGAGACGCGAGCAAAGCCACTGGCGATAACTAGCTATATAGATACTAGTAGACGCCCGCAGATTCGCTCGCATGTCCTTTTTTGGAGTTCGAGTTTGCTTCATATCAAATTTCATCAAATTCGGTTCAGAAGCGTCGTCGTGAAAGAGCGACAGACAGACAGAGTTACTTTCACATTTATAATATTAATAAAATAATAATAATTATGAAGAATGTTTTATAAAACTATTTATCGTAATAAAATCAGCTATATATGTCGACAAAGTCATATACAAAATATGGAATATATAAAATATTTATTTTAAATTGTTTAATGAATGTAAAAATATTCAATAATTACAACATTCAACTGGTTGTTAGTTAATAAAATGGTACACGTGTAACTGAATGAATCGTTCGGACCGGTTGAACGATAAACCAAATAAAAATGTTAGCAGTTATTTGGTTCAAAACTGCAACTGCGATTTAAACAAAGTTTCAAAGGTTTGTTTGGTTAAAAATCATTGACATAGCGTTAGCGCAGCGTCGGGTAGTTAGGCGAGTGCAATTATTTAAAACTAGTGTAGATTTTTTTTTTTAATTTTAGACAGTACTATTCCTGTGTGAACGGAAATCGTTCTTTGTGAACAGCACTGTTTTGTGTTGGATTGAAAAAATAAACGCTGTAAATATCCTTGATTGTTTTTTTTTTGTTTACTTTTTTCGTTCTCTACAGTGTTTTGCGTCCGTGCCTTTTTGAGTTTCCATTTTATTATATATAGATGTCTTTATGGCCATGTTACATTCTTATAATCATTGAATATAACTAATTATAAAATTTATGAATTTGTATTTATTAAATCGCATTTTTATGTTTGGAATGAAAGCATAAAAATGCCAAGATTTATAAAGAAACCTCTCTTGATTGGAAGTATTTCGGTAATAGTTTTTTAAATTATTACGCATACAATGGCAATCTTTTGTAACTTATTTTTACATATCAGACAAATCTGTATAAGCTCAAGGGATCTTACATCATTAACGATGGTTTGTTGAAAATTCACGGTGTAACATGCTAATGTAAGCAAGTGTATCCAGTGCCTTACAGCAGAAGGACTTACTATTAGAGACTCATTCGCTCGTTCGACTCACTAAATGGATAAATAATAATTATTCGATTTACGCTATAAGATACAGTGTATTATACAGAGATAGCGTATCTTATCGAGATTCTTCTTACAAGGTTCACTTAGTTTTTAAAACTTAATTGTGATTATATATCATTCATCTTGTGTTTAACCAAAAAGAGTATCCATTAAAACTTTACAGAGAAGGAGGCTTCTATTTATCATTACTACATATACAACGATTACTTTATACGATTGTAAAAATGTAACATAAATCATTACACAAAAATTACAAAACATGAAGAAAGAAAAAAACAATTTATTTTTTTTTAAATATTGCATTAAAACAGTGCACTGACAGCTCCAGATGATTCCATAGCGAAGACAAAAGAGTGCGCCAAGCTAATTGATAATTACCAAGCATTAGTTCCCTCGATTTGCTGGAACGAAGAAATTAGCATCCCCCGAGGCGAGGCTCTACTTTATTTTATACTTTATTTTACACTGTCGTTGCTAGGTAGCCGATTAGTCCACATCGGGGATTTCGTTTTGTATGAAGGTATATTTTTTTAATATAAACTAGCTCTGTGTAAATATATCGCTATTATATTATTATTATTAACTCTATATTAATATTGTAAATGTGAAATTAAGTCTATCTGTCAAGTATTCCTTCACTGTCAAACCACTGAACCGGATTTGATGAAATTTTGTATTGAGCTAGATTAAACTTCTAGGAAGGAGGTTTGTTTACCTTAACTTTCATTCCTAATACTAGTCGACTAAGCCTAGATTCGACTAAGCTATTGAGTGAAATCGCGGGTGAAAATTAGTATACAGTATATTAGATCTAGCTTAAACCTAGGATGGTGACGGAATATGGTATGGAAAGTAAGTTATAGATACAAAAAAATACTAGTAATAGCACGAAATTTTTTAATAAAATAGTGTTTGTATGTTATAGGTTTGTTTGTATAAATATATGTATATATTTTGCACAGGTTTCAAACTGAACGAACGTAAATCGACTTTCAGTCCAAACATTAATAATTTATTTTTCCCCATGCACGGACCTCGGGCCGATGGCGTGCACAAGTATTTTTTTTCCTACTCCAACCATGACGACGCTTCCCCATAGAATTTAATATGGGGGTGACATGGGGGCGGGAGGTTTTTTCATCACAAAGAATTTATATTTTTATTTAACCGAAGCTAATATCGTGGTTTTAACCGAGAGAATATTTGATATTAGCAGTTGATATTTATTGCCGCCATCTTTTATAATTACGTCTGCATTCCTATTCATAATACTTGATGGATTAAACATGAAGAGTCATAGAAAGATTTACAGACATTTTATAATATCCTAATGTAAGAAATGATAACTTTAGTAAAACTATTGCATTTGTGTTTCAGACAAATTGTTTTTTTTTTTTTTAAATGAATAACGCAAAAGCTTAACAATATCTGCCTAAAATCATAATTGACAAACATAGAAAATTTTTGTCTTTAAACAGTTTTGTCTCGATCTATTTATATATGAATAAAAATGACATTTTATTAAAAATAGCTTCTATTATTACGTTGGTTTTTAAGATGTTTTCGTAACTGTTTTCAAGTACTACATAATTATAACTTAAGGAGTATGTTTTGAAAGACGATTATTGTAATATTATTACAACAAATAAAAATAATAAGTCACTTGTAAATCTAACAATACTGTTAATAAAATAGTACTAGAAAAGAGCACTGACACTCTCGGTAGAATATACTTTTAAAAACGGTGGTAGATTTACCATTGATACCCTGTAACATGATCATTCAAGAGATTCTATGAGCCTAATAGTATAATTATAAAGATCATTTTGATTTCACGTTATACAATTGACATATTATGAACACACCTCACGAGTATATAAATATATATATTTTGCGAGATTAATTGATGTATAAAGTATACATATATTTACATTGCACTGTCTTGTTACGCATGTGCTACATGTACTTGTAAAAACACTTTTCATTAAACTAGTTATTTGTTTCGTCTACAAGCGTTACAATAATTTATATACTACTAGTTGTCTTACCGCAGCTTTATCCGTGTGTTGGGGGTTTTATTTTTGTTATAAAAATATAGCTCAAGCTTGGTGCAAACCAAATATTCAGTTTAGCGGTTTAGCCGTGAAACAGATTGAATTAATTTCGTATTTATAATAATAGCATAGATAAACAATCAAAATTTATGTCAAACTATAATAATACTATAAATTTGTCAAGTTCAATATTTCCACAGATATACTAATTTATAAACTTACTTTCTTATTTCGTGCTTTCGCCACATCAAGTTTACCACGCCACATTAAATTTGATTCAAACTTTAGTAGAATATAGACAGACAGTGGATATAAAAAAACTAATATAAAGAAATCAAAGAGACCTTTAAATACTATATTGTATATTTCATTAAAATGTACATAGAAATGCGCGTTAAGTGTAAATACGGGAAGCCTTGCAATTTATCAAACGACGCGATCACTCCCGGCCTCGTGAGGAGCCCCCTAGCCTCTCGCGACCTCCGAGAAACGCATGATTTCACAATAAAAATGCATCTTTAGGGTGATTTTATTTGATATGCCCCGAGACCTTATATTTATCGCAATAAGGGCTACATTCGCTTGCTCAAAAGTAATTGCAAACCCTATATAGGATAGGTAAATGATTCAAGTTTGCGTGAAACGTCAATTAAACTTGTTTGGTTTGATCTCTAATAAATTATATTTAAATATTATTATTAAAAGTTTTTTAGGTAAATACCTGTTTTCTAAAATTCTAGTCTTTTAATTTTTAAGATACACAAATAGTATTACGCTTGTGGAACATTACATTTCAAAATTAAAAAATAAAATAAAATTTTGCACCAGTTTCATACATCACTAAACACGATTATTATTTAAATCTAATATATTGTATTGTATTTAATCTCGTAATACAAAAAAATATTTAATTCAAAATTATATAAAACCTTAGTCATAATTAACTTCATCGAGCCTGTTGCTTGAAAGATATAATCGTATCGGTTATAAAAAGTATTTAAGTTTAAAAAAAAATCGTCTAGCCTTAATTAAGTTTCGACAGGTTAAAAAGAGAAATGTCAAAGTTGACAGTAATCAGCGCCGACTGTCATAGAGACATATTATGAGGGAGGTCTGTAATTTTCTGTAATCACTGCCGTTTCTGTAGTTTTTTTTTCTCTTTGTAGCTGTTTTTCGCTGAGGCTCAAAATTAATGGATCTATTAACTCTTTTTTTTTGTTTAAAAATATATTTCTAAACATAATTTGATGGGTAAATTATACTAATGATTAATAATAAATTACTAGCCTAATTGCTTTGCCGATCTGCGCTTAGATGTTTTTTGCTGAGCCTATTTTAATTTTTTAATTAATATTTTTTCCACAGCTAATATTACTGTTATTTTTTAATGATTCTTGTCGGTACATTTTAGAAGAAATTTTTGGTACATCGTTCTACAATAATTATATAGTAGGTAATATAAACCTTTCATTTTAATAAAAAAACATTGTTTATCAAAACAATTAATATTCAATAGGAATGTTTTGTTTCCATGCTAAGTATTTGTCGACTTGAAAATGAAAATGAAACTTTACTTTTTTATGAACTACTTTCACGAAGTATATTTAATGAAAGTTAACGTAGACTTACACAAAAAGTTTCGAATGAAAAATAATATTCTTTTAGAGCACGTCCCGAAGCATTCGGTTAACTGTTTTACCAACAGTGAAATTTTCGGGAATTTTATTTGCTACTGTCCGCTAGATGGCGTTAGAATTCAAATTTATTCTAATAAGACAGTATTTATAAAAATATAAAGGAACAAAAGGTCAAACATATAAGACATTTTGATTAAGTCCATATAATTGGGTTTGTATAAGTAGTAACAAAGGAAATCTTTAATTGACTTTATTTCACTTTAGCATAATTATTATTTCAAATGGATGAATAAATGAAAAGTAATTTATATCTCTTTTCAACTATAGTTTTATTCCAATTTTAGTATTTTCTTAAAAATAATAATAATCACAATTTGAATTTCCTTCACTTTTAGAACTTTACATTATTTAACATTTTATTTAATAATTTTTAATTGACACTAGATGTCACTAGTAGAACTTAAAATTCTTATTAGTAAAATGAGTAGGATTGAATTTCTTTATTTATTTACAATAATTAATTATTTTTAATCTAGATTATCCCATTATTCATCAACAATAATATATTTTTATAAAATACTATATAAAACTACATGCTTTTAAATATTCAGAAAATAATATTTACTAAAACTTAGAATAAAGTTACTTTAATAGGAAATATGTGTTTGAAAAACCCGAATGATAAGAAGTTATTAAAAAAAATCAGTCAAACTTATAAAATCATACTTTAAACAAAAATAATAAAGTTTCAAATAAAAAAAACAATGTAGTTTTTCATTGACATATAATAGTAACAATCTTAAGTAACAAATGAAAAAAAATACACTTAAACAAAATAATTTATACACTTTAAGCAGAAGAATATATTATGCTTATAATTTAGAAAATGATTTCTGAATTAGTGCTACAAATAATTCTAATAAGATACGAAGTTCCTACACACCCTTCGGTAGATGGCGGTAGTTACCAGTTTTTGAATCACGAAAATATTTTATATATAGATGTCGCTAGTGCGATATTTTAACATTAGTTTTAAGTAACAATCTAATTGGAATTGTTTGCAACAAGTATGCAAATAAAATTGCAACAGACGTATATTAAAGTACTCAGTGTATTTTATATATTAATTACACAACACCAATATACAATAAAGAGAGAAAAATATTCCTGATATATTATACATTATTATACGCTTTCCGAAAGTAAAAGTATACAGGCTCAAAATAAAGTCAATCAAAATAATAGAAAATTAAAACAAAGGCATGCTGTAATGAGTGTTATATTTAAGATTAAAAAGGCTTATGCTCTCTAAACATTCTACGGTTGATAGTACTTTCTTCTGTTGTAGTAAACTCGCAGTCGCTTCGTCCGCATTTTTTTGTCGCATTTTTTTGAGTTTGTCGTGTGGATTCATCAAAAAGCCAGTCCTTCCTTGAGGGTCAAACTTAAATTATGGCAAACGTCATCAAATTCGGTTTTAGTTGTATTTTTATACGAAAGAGACAGATAGTCGGACAGACACTTACTTTCCCATTTATAATATTAATTTAGATGTTCCAGAGGTAATTTATTCACACATTCTTTTCAAGAAGTTTTTCTTTAGCCCTGAGAATATATGAAATTTCTATAAAACACAAGAAAAAATGCAAATATTTATTACTATGTGCTCGGTATATTGATTTGAACCTGCGACCTTTGTAATAACAACTTAATAATGATATAGAGAATTTCTTATATAATCCACATAAAATAAATGGCAGCCTACAGCCTTCGAGTCCTTTATATAATAAAAGAAAATAATAAATTTGTTTTAATTAGAAACTGTTAAGCGTTCGCTTACAAATAGACCACTACATGGTAGGAAGTAACTAGACATAGATATTGGTACTAAAAACTTTTATATCACCATCACCAGATGTGGCCATTTGGCCCTTATTTACACTAACTAACTCACTCTTCAAACCGGAACACAAAAATACTAAATCTTCCTGTTTGGCGGTAGAATTATATATAATGTACAAACATCAACAAAACACAACAAATGTCGCATTAAAGTTAACTAAAATTTAATAAACCGATTTTGATGTAACTTTTTCCCAAAAGTTTAAGGAGAATCATATATGTATCAGAGAATCGTGTTAATCGTGCGAACTGAGCAGCTTAATATCATCAGCTGTTATTACTACAGCTCGGAATAGGCAAACCGAGCTATTGATTTTCTTATAATAATCTTGTTTAGCGTCATGCATGTTCAATCACAACGTGTATATATTGCTCTCTACATTTACATAACATTTCATTGTACGCTCACGTGCAAAAGTGTTAACAAATATATTTAATATAAATTGAACATTATACATTTCATACCTAAATAAGGATGCAGATAACATTACCCTTCTTCAGTTTCTTTACTAAATTTTCTAATCATTTTATGTATTTTAAAAGGCGAGATGGCCCAGTGATTGGAACGCGTGAATCTTAACCGATGATTGCGGGTTCATGTGCTTAATTGGCGTTTATAATTCATCTCGTGCTCGGCGGTGAAGGAAAACATCGTGAGGAAACCTACATGTGTCAAATTTCATCGTAATTCTGCCACATGTGTATTCCACCAACCAGATTGGAACAGCGTAGCGGTATATGTTCCATGCCTTCTCCTCAAAGGGAGATAAGGCCTTAACCCAGCAGTGGGACATTTACAGGCCGTTGTTGTTGTTTATGTATTAAATACTAATCAAAAAGTTCGTAAAGGTACATCTTGGTGTTTCTCTACTCGAAGACTATTCAGCTTGTTCTATTCTGATCTTACTTTAACTATTCCCTCAGCTTAATTGTAATTGAGGATGAATTCTACTTAATTAGGTACAGTCAGAGTAAGAAAACCTTCGTCAATTTTCAAATTAATTCCTCTATCAAATCTTAAACTCTTAGTACGTTTTGAATCTAAACATCAAATCATTGCGACGCAATATGTCATTCTCAATCGGTAAAGCAGATTATCGCTTATACTGAGCACACGAAAATAGATTAAGATCTATTTTCGTGTGCTCAGTATAAGCACACACCTTAAGAGGTGACGAACCTTTTCTTACCCCGACTGTACATCGATTACTAAGCGAATCCGATTTCATTTCGATGTAACTTTGACCGAACCGTTTATAGAATAGAAAAACAGACTGAAGAATACTTATAGATTATATTTCGAATCGATTGCGATAAATTGTCATTGTTAGGAGAATTATTGCGTTGGTCTATTGTTGATTGTGGACCTCGTAACAGATTACATAATAGATTCAAATTTAGTTATAATTTTTTATCATCCATATATTAATATCTATATATTACAAGCCGCAGATTACAACTGACTTAAGGTTAGTTAAATCTATCCAATATGCTTTGTGTTAAATAATTTCATTATATTTTTAACTAACTGTCAATCAATACTTATAACAATACGTCATAATGTCTGCAGTGCTATAAAAACTCATTTTACGTTAAATTTCCTTAAAATATGTATTATGTAATACTTATGTTTTACTTTAAAAAGATTGTATGAAATATTTTTGAAATAAGCGCGTCTGTCATCGCCTGTACGTTTGTAAAGAGGCAGCGTTGAATCCCAACTCCATAATGGATCGTTCGTTGCGCCATCTATATTATTATTTATGTAAATACCCGAGTTATTCGACCAATTGCAATATTATAAAACTTTATATTTATTTATAAAATTAAAAACCTTCACTTTTTTCACGAAAATGTCCAGAATCAAAAGCCTTTATTCAATTTAACAAATTTATCATCTAATCATAAAATCTTCACGGATTAATCATCAGTGTTCAAAACTTTATAAAAATATGTCAGTAACTACAAATTACTAATATAAAAGCCATCCAAATATAATACCAATATATTTGGTTAGCTTTTCTATTCAAATTCATTCACAGCTCCAATAAGTCCAGCTAAACATCAATGAATCAAACGCTAAATAAGAATTAATTAATAATTCTAATGTAAATAGTATCTATACTAAGAGATGATAGTTGGTTGGTAGATGTCTGTATACACAGACATACATACAATATTGTACTATTCCTTCACCTGTTAATAATTTGACAGTTATAAAAAAAAAAAGTTTGACCACTTATTAATAATACTTTCTGTGTAAGATGATGTAAGATGTAATTAACTAATTCTAAACAATAAATGGAATATCTATATTATTAATATTATAAATGTGATCGTAACTCTGTCTGTCTGTCCGTCTGTGGCTCACGATCAAACTACTGAACCGAATTTGATGTTATTTTGTGGTAATCAAAGTTGAACTACAAGAAAGGACGTAGACTACTTTTTTGCGTCACACACTAACACACAGTTTAGTATAATTGTTAAATTTATTATTCAATTTTAACGTAAATAACAAAATGATTGACTCATGCAGAACACAGACTAAAACAGGTAATTAAAACATTTGAATTCCAAGCGAAGTCAGATATCATAGCGAGTATCTCCGAACTAGGAAGGTAACCTCGAATTACTTTAATGATAGTTCGTGTAATAACAGCTCTGAAGATGACTCTTATCGTTTAGCACTCGCTCGCTCGTAAAACCTCTCGGCCATTTCCGCCTTCGACCCTTTTAATACACTATAAAATAGATAACTAAAAAAAAACCTGTCATGATAGCATTTAATAAAGCCTACGGTCTTAGAAAAAAACCGACACCAAATGTTATAACTAACAACCATAACACAATCGACTATCAACTCTATTCGAATTGATTACGGTCGTTTTTTAAATGAACGATAAGACAAAGAAATTTAACCCGTTGAAAGCGCATGGCGTAACTGAACTTCTGTTTTCTGAATAATTGCCTATAATGATATATTGTTTTTATCTTTACATCAGTTACGTATATATGGTCACATTATTGTATTCGATTTTGAGTCTTATCGCTATAGGAATAGGGGATAAAAAATGTATCGTAATTGTTGTAAGGTATACTGTTCTAGATACGCATCTGAGCGTTATACTCTAATTACTCAGTGCATTTGCCGTTCAGTATAAGCTCAATGTATTGCTATAAAATTAATTTAATTACAGTTCTGTATCGCAAATAGATACACGGTTAATTAAAAATATATTGGCGCCGGTATTATTATTATTTTTATTTTTTTTTTCCTAGATTTCTTTATGGGGAACGTTTTCGCACTTGCGTTAATTATCGGTTATGTATACATAATGTATATAATATACTAATGGAGTGCATTGAACTTTGCTGTTGATTTGTATTTGCCTATAAATGTTGTATCTAGTTTTATACTCAATTATAGACCTTTCGTTGTGAAATATATATTTGGCAAACGCGGTCGTACTTGGATCTCCTCGATATCTATTTATGAAAATATATATCTATATTATAGCTGACAGAAAAGATGTATACGTGTATAAATGTTTACCTATGGACTAAAATCCTTAGGTCCTATTTAAGAGTTTGAAATTTGTATGATATTCAAACACGTTGCCACTGCAACCAATTCCCACTATAAATAATAGGTGGTAATTGACCCCCCCCCACCACCACCAATTATAGTTGTCCAGGTTTGAAGCTGCGATCTTACGTAAACTATTCACGCCCCATCTTTACGGATATATTTCATCTCACACAATAAAGCTTAGAACGAAAACAATCAAAAACAAAAATATATTATATTATATATAAACACCCCGTTACTTTCAAACGTCACACATAACGTTCAAATACCTTTGAGACGTCTGATACCTCGAATAAAACGATTGAGGAAAACTTGCTATCTGTTTCTCTTCCATATAAATTTACGGTAAAAATATACAGTGATTAAAATAATTTCGAAAAGGAAAATACAAATAAGACAACCTTCCAATAGCCTTGAAATAGTTTGAGTAAAATTACTATGGAAGGTACGTACCACTCACCATATATTCAAATAGTAGTATTGTTGTGTTCCGGTTTGAAGAGTGAGCCAGTGTAACTATATGAACGATCAATGGTCAGGTGTATAATTGGTTCATTATATAATATGCTGATCACTTGCATATATGTATATATAACTAACTTGAAAAAGATTAATGAGATTCTTGTCGGTTTCGATAGAATCTGCTTACCGAACCTGTAGTAGTTTCACTTAAAATTAAATGACGATTCAAGAGTGATTGTAACAGCATACTCGAATAAAGTATATTTTGAGATTTTTGATAACATCAAAAAGACCGACAGTTATTAAAACAACATTGTAAAGCAACTCAAATAACGACCACAGTAATACCGACCAAGATCATTCATTACATAAAATAGGAAACGGAACCAGCGACAGATGTGCGTGATTCTATAAAAAGACGAAATGCAAATGTAAAAGCATTTGCATAACACTAGTTCACTTTCAAACGAGTAAATAGTTAACCCCTTACGTGCTTATGGTGTTTTTTTACATGTCAACGTCCTACGTTCCTGTAATTAGAATAATATCCATGGTTCTGTATAGTTTGTCATTTTTTTGTGACACAGATGCGTCGGATCAGGAAATGGAAAAAATCGAAAGTGAAGGGTCGATAGAAACAAAAAAAACATGCCTTTGAATTAATGTCGTTTTGTGTACTGAATGTTTGGATCTTAATTGCATATATTATTTCAATTTTCGGTTGTTTGTGTGTAAAAAAGGTTACATCATTTTTTTTAAACAAACATTTATTGTCTTTGTAATATTAAAAGTGTAATGTAATATAAGCATGTTTTCAAAATAATTTGACACATTTTTTTTTAAATGGGTAAAGAAATGAAAACGACAATCAAAAAAATATATAAGTATATTTATTCCAAATAACATTACAACTACATTCAATAAAATGATTGAACTACAAATATCACTTTACTTATTACTCTACCAAATAATTAAATAATATCACTTAATGTATAATATTGACATAGTAAATAAAAGTATATTTAAGTAAAAAAAAAATAAGAAAAACAATTGATACAATAAATTCAATCCTCATGCATGTTTAGTTTATAAAAAAAATAAAAATTGTAATTTCTATACATTTAAAAAATGTACCAGCATTGAAAGGGTTAATACAAAAATTATTATTAAAGATGTCCCAAATCTCTTTCAATGCGCTACACCTTGGGAACAGATTTGAATATGTATTGAAAATATAATTTATTCAAATCCGATAACAAAGGAGGTTGTAATTTAATAATTTCGTTCGGTTACTGCTCTTTGAGTTATTGTAACCGTGATTGAGGTAAGGGTGTGAAGAAAGCTTAAGTTATTTCTAAGTTATACAAATAGCTCAATTAATTTACTAAACTCTTAACAGAAATCAAGGTAACAATAAATCTTAATATCTTATAAGGGTCGGGTAATTTTATGTTAATTTTTCTAATCTGCTACAATTCTCAGATCTGAAAAGAAATAAAAATAATAATTAATACTGGCATAATACAATAGGATCTTGGACATACACAATAAAAAAAAAACTTAAAACATTACTGTTAATCCAAGGAGGTTAACATTTATATTGTAATATGATACACACATTTTAATGAAATACAAAACTACATTTTTTATTATTTTCAACTCAGTTTATTGTTGCTAATATCTTGTAGATTCATAAGGAAATTAGGCATTCAAATACAGTTATTAAATATTATAACAATAACACCTCGCTACCGCTTCTTATTTTCAGAAATTAACAAACTATATCTTTATTTAAACGTGTTCTACATTATTAAATATTAAAACTGTTTTTTACATTTCACATTAACAAGTAATAACAAAAAAAATTGGTACGTATCGAAACACGATTCGTTTTCAGGCTCAGGGAAAAATGGCGTGTAGCGTCAGCCATGTTGCGAATGCGCAATAAAGTTGCGCAGTGTACCGAAAACTAACAACCCCTCGGACACTATTGTTACTACGCGTGTCACCCACGCGATTTTCACGATTCTGATCCGCGTATACAAAAATAAACCTTATATTTATTAACATACGATTGTAATTGTAATGTTCTAATATCCTATTATTTGTACTTTTTATTTAAAATGTCATAAGTCACAGCTGTGCGGCAAATAAAAATAGACTCTATTATGTTAGCATTAAAGTTACTATTGAGAAAGTTAGCTAGAAGAAAATTAAAGTAAATTCGAACAAAAATGAATACTTCGTATTTGTGTTAAGGTTGAATTTGGAACTCCAGAGTGACTAATACAATTGTGTGTGTGGGTGTGTAACGTCTTTACAAAAGGAAACCTTGTTATTTATGCGTGTGTGTTTGTATTTTATAAAGAAAGGGTAACATCATATCTCGATGTTGAATTTTCACCTTTGAATCTGACATTCGACGGAATAAGCGTACATTTCCATTGCGTTTGTGTGCGTGAAATGTTGGAACATATTGTTTTTGTGTGAGTTAGTATTTAATATTATTCATTTAAATGTCACCGGTTGTCGGAATTTTTGTATTCGAGGAAATTTTACTGTCTTTTCTGAATAATAAAACACATGATATTTTATTCTTGATATTTCTTTATGTATCTACATAGATGGTTGAAATATTATTATTGTTCCAATTTTGAAATTATTTGATTTGAATAACAACAATTTAGTAATTTATTATTAAGTTTATTTCGTTTATTTACTGATGTACATTTTATTGAGATTAATTCCGAATAGTTCTTAACAGAAGTTGTTACTTTATATGTAAAAAGCTATTGTCAGTTTTATATTTTAACTACATCTTATTGTATTGATAACATTAAACGATTATGATTAGGGCATTACACGGAATATTTTTTTATCAAGCTATTACTTATATCAACACATTTTCTTATATGATATTATGGCGATCGTACAATGTAATAACCCACACTATATATTGAATCTGCTTTAAAAAAATCTACTATTTATTAATCTATAAAAAATACCACTGACTGACTCATTACGAGATCCCCTGACTAACATTGTTACTCCTTTATCGACGAAGATGATCACTACTTCATGAGAGGATAGTGGAAGAGGCACTTTGTTATGAAAATTACGTACGAACTGTTTAGTATAACATACGGACAAAATACCGATTAATGAACTACATATCACTACAATGACATAGTAGAAAACAAAGTCGCTTACTGCTGTCTTTTCTATTGTATGCTTAGATCTTTAATTACGCAAAGGATTTTGATGCGGTTTTTTTAATAGATAGAGAGATTTGAGAGATTTTTTATGAATTTTAGAGGTTTTAAAGTGATATGGTAAACTAAGACATTTTAGTAGGTATATTTAGTACATGGTAGGTAGCTATAATTATAATAATACGTATAGTTTTATGTCTGTCCGTAATCATGATTGTTTAGTGACATCGTCGATTTGTCAAAGTAACATTATAAAAATCGAAACGGGGAAATTTTGGCAGTTATACAGTAGAAATGCTTATAATATCAGCATTAATGATAGCACACGACACGCAATCAGAACCCGTTCAGGATTTAAAGCGTAGTGCACACTGTGTTCAAAGAACATAAATCATAGATATGTCATATTATGTTATACGACGCTTCGTCATATTTCTTATGTTGTTTTTAAGTGTTAGGATTAGAGCAAAATGTCATGGTTCAAGTTGAGTGCAACGTTTATTTGTAACGTTTTAGTGAAACGTTTCTGACGACAACATTGGTTTGAATTCTTATTATTTATTGAAGATATAATTTTAATTTATTAACATTGTAAGACAGATATTTCTTGTAATTATACTTCATCTCAACAGGATACAATTTTGGGATTTATGTGTGTAGGTTTCCTTACGAAGTATTTCTTATAAATAGGTAATCAATTAACTGAGAAAAACTTATTCAGAGTTGAACTCGCGTTCTATTATAATCCAAGTTCTCTGCACTTAACTACTTCGGTTCAACTACGCATTGTATACTAAATATTACATATTTAATTATATACTAAAATTTTAATTACTAAGATATTTTATCAATATATTACATCGAAGAGCAGTTGAAAATAAAACATTAACGCCAAGATAAATAATTACATACAAACCTCCATTTCACTGTTAGTTGAGTCTATGCATAATGTAGACCCTGCTTATAAAGGCTATAAATAAAAACAAACGATCCCTACTAAAGTGTTGTTACTTACGAAAAAGTAATTGATGGTAGGACGTCACTAGCAAAACTGTATACATTTATAGTACAGAAATTCCTCGCTTCAACGCGATCCGCTTCCTGGGCTAGTGTTGTAACATGTTAGATGATTATCGATGATTTAAATTTATATTTGTAATATTTTATGTTGTCATGGCAAATGTTAATTTATCGATACGATGTGTAAAAGCGAATGAAACCGTGTAACTATCGGTGGTTGCGTTATTCATGATTTAAATATTACATTGTAAAATGTGAAAGTTCATTGGGTATACAAAGTTTCTAATTTCAACCAAAGATGGCGGGTTACAATATCTATGTTTTCATATATGTGTATATAATTAATCTATATCTATATTATTTAATATTTTAAACTTTAAAGTAATTCTGTCTGTCTGCCTGTCTGTTGCTCTTTCACTACCAAACCGCTGAACCGAATTTGATGAAATTAGGTATGAAACCATTTTGGACTCCAAGGAAGGACATACTACTTTATTTGCCTGACACATGACAACCAAACCCCTAAAACGCGAGCAATGCCACAGACGAACACTAGTCTTATATATTCTATAAGAAGGTGAATAAACTTTATATGTCGAATGATTCCTTTATATGTTCCAACGTGTTTGATGAAAAAAATTAAACCCAATTATGTACTGAAATTGTAAAATTTGTATTTATTTAGACATTTTTTGTGAACAGAATAGTTCTTTTAATAGAAATACCAATTACTATTTATCTTTAATTAATATTTATCTATCATTCTCAGGAATCAGATATGCAATAGCTTTACTCACACGCGAGTTTTTTACATCAACAATAAAATTACCATGTGTAAACATTTGAATAATGAAAATCATTGAAATAATTACGATCCGCGATAAAATATACATTTGTTATACATAATTTTACTAAAGATACGTTTGTAAAAACAACAGAATCAATGACTAAGTTATGCTATCAGAATACCGTTAGCTAATTCATTAGTTGGCGTTAGTTGGTTCACATTCACGTTTACACTTTAACGTTCCGATAAATTTTATAGTTGCTTTATCGTTTTTATTTCATAAACACCGTTTACATTTTTGGGCGACGACAAATAATATCGTACACGATGTACTATACAGTTGTATATAGCACTGTTTACACGTGTCTGTCTAGGTATGGTAACATTATAATTTGTATGCCTCTGCATACAAATTATAATGTTACCATACCATACCATATGTATGCAGAGGTTCCTTGTTACAACTGCCTTTAATAGAAATGTGTTATATTCACATGACATGACACATGTTCCCCTCCTTGTATAATCTAGGTTCCTTTTAACGTGTCAGAGACAGACTACACTACATTAATTTACTGGACGTCTTCACCTGGGACTGTTCTACAACTTACCATCGGGTGGAGTGGTTATGTCTACCCAGTGTATATGTCACCGTAAAATTATAAATACCGTTAGATTATAATCTATCTCGAGAGATTGCAAACTGTCGAAAGATTGTGAACCGTAACATATTGGTTACAATTTAACGGATTATTATGTGATAGTTTATAATCTATCGAAGTTAAATTCAGTGAAATTATAAACCTAACCTAACTGAAATATTATGAACTATCGAAATTGTATATGCTTTATTGTAAGTTGAGTAAACGTACGCAATCTTTCGTCAGTCTACATTTAAGAGATAGATTATAATCGAACAGTGCTTACAATTTTACGGTGTCATATATATGACACAGGAGTTTGAACGACAAGATCGAACACAGACATTTTTAACTTTGCAGTTTCGTAAATTCAAATCGTTTATAAAATAGAATAAATAAATACATTGGTAAAAAAGGCGTATTACTCGATACAAGATTTTGTAGATGATAAAAAAGCGTGGAATTAATACCTGTTGACTTCTACGCAGGATATATTAATTTAAATAATTGTATTAACTAAAATGACTTTGCATTTTTTAAATGTTGAAAAGAGTAACTACTGAATTTCTTGCCGGTTCTTCTCTGTAGAATCTACTTTCCGAACCGGTGGTAGCTTCACTTAATTGTTAATTGGCGATTCAAAAGTGCTTGTAAAAACCCACTTGAATGAAGTTTATTTTGATTTTGAATCAATGTCGGTACGATTCCATACAAACTAGCTCTGAGACATATTTTCACACCGTACTTGTTTATTAATTAGCTTATAACTTGCGATTCGAGTCGAGGGAACTGTTTACGGCAATAGTTACTTTTCCGATGTTTTTTTTTATAGATTTATGATCCGTATCAAATTATGCACTCAGTGTTACGCGGTTTTATTGTAGCTAATAAGTATGTCGATTTGAATCTCATTTATATAAAATACTTAATTAATATGGGAAAATTGTTTGATATTAATTATCATTACTTATATAATTTATGGCTATTTGAATGTAAATACAGTGTATTATTTTTTTATATAGATATAGTAAAGTGGTTTCAATAACACTATAGAAACACTTTGCTTTGTTGTAGGGATTTGTGTAAGACAGAGCAGGTAGGTTCTACCCACTCGTCAAATGTATATTTTACTGCCATACAACAGTAGGTACTCAGTATTGTTATATACAGGGTTGAAGGGTGAGTGAGCCAGTGTAACTACATATATATATACATAACATCTTAGATACCTAGATTGGTAGTGTATTGGCGATGTAAGAAATGACTATGTCTATATTCAGTGTGACAGATTTCCATCAGGTATATTTCCTCGTCAGTCTAACCGTATTATAAAAAAAATGCATTCACGATTATCGATACGATGACATCACTAGAACGTATGAGTGCAGCGCATTTGTTTCAGTCGACACTCGATTTCACTCTTTCGGCTGGCCGAAAATACGCGTCGTGCTAAATCGACTCGCAAATTACTTTCGCTTACTACTGCCAATTGGGAAAATATTTTCCGAAAACTTACTCCTGATACTGGATAATACTATCGATTAAACGAGAAAAAAAGCTTTGTATCTAGAATACATTTTTTTTAGTCAATTAATTGTGTAAACAGTATATTAGTGTGTATTACACGTTACACACACTAATAAAATTGTGTAATATTCTGATAATCTTTATCATACACATAAAAAATTGGAGTCTGTTTGTGATCTTAAAATAATCACCTGAATGTTGTTTACTGAATGCATATACATATATATAAATGGTATATATATACCAAAATAATGATTTTTTTTGTCTGTCATCTCGGTTTGTTCCGGCTAATCCCCGGAATGACTAGATCGATTTTGATGGGTCTTTCAAGAGCTTTTTGTTAAATTCAATTTCACATAAAATCTCGGGCACAGCTTGTGCTTATATAAAGATACTAATACCCGTGACTGGGAATTTAATTATAAAAAACATATTCAAATATATATTTTTAAAGACACTATAAGTGCAAATTATATAGTAATGACTACTTATATGTATTTTGTATCTCATTAATAGCTTTATGCTTAGTGTACAACAGGCTTAAGGTTAAGGATAAGTCTGTCACATCTACATCAATAAGCAGTCCGCGTACAATTGAGCGATTAAGATTTCATCGACCTTCAGAATTAACATATTTTTCATAATTACGTCAGTCTGAAACAGCCATAACAACTTTTCGTTTCCATAAAAATATATTATTCTGAATGTTCCAACCAGTTTCAATACCCAAGCCATTGCAGCCACTGAATCCTCCAACAACAAAATATCAAAACTATTCAAGTTCTGTACAGAATTAAACGTCAAATATCAAGACCACTTACATTCATAATATAACCGAATTAATCCGATATGAAACTCAAATGATTTTAATTGCATCGAATAACCGTACAAAGTCTGGCCGTTTGAAAACGTATACCGAAGGCGGAGTGCTATTTTATTTCTATTTATTTCCTTAGGAGCCAAACTAAATTTTCTCGATAGTGAATGGTTTTCAAGATGGCCGCCGACCTCATGTGCCGTGTGTGCGTGCTTGTTATCCACAGTCACTCTTTCTCGAATATTTCCCATTCGTTTTGACAGGCCCCTCGCCCCCAGAGCGAAGGGTGGCTCGGGAAAATTTTCACAAACGTTTGAAATTTATACTATATCTTCAAATGATTTTTTTTTCAATCATATGTCTTGTTAATATATTGAATATATTTCTTAGTGGGTTGTTATTATTTAAGAGTAAAATCTTTATTAAAATAATCTATCACTATTAAGAAACGATGTAATTCCAAACTAAATCATTTAGATAATTGAATATTATTTTCGATTTTATTAGGCTTTATTTATGCAGTACAAGTGAACCATTTTCAGGTTATAAGTTATACTAAAATTGCAGTTCGAAATTTTAAGTCAATAATTAACAGATTATATAAAACTCGTTCGATAATTTCGTATTCTAAATTCAAAATAATCTTAGAAAATTTTCACAAATAACGTTTTCCACCCACGCCACGAGTAGCGTTCCCCCATCGACATCTCAAGGGTTGCTTGTTAGACGACAATATGCAGCCACCGATCGCATGTGTAGAATTATTTACTCTTCCGAATTGTACACGAACTATACACGATTATAAAAAGAGAATTTACTACCGTCAATTATTTTAATATTATTCAAAGAAAAAAAATTACATTCAAATTTCGAAGCTTTCTATATTCGAATTAAGGAGTTATCGTAAATAAAGAATAATATTATGGAAATAACGGCTGTTTTCTATTATCAAAAATAATCGAAATAAATTTTCATTCGAACGCAATAAATTTATTTTTAAATTTCGAATTATTTTAAATAAAGAATTCATCATCATTGCTATAGACAGTTTATCGTTTTAAGCTCCATAATTTGACAGTAAAATACAGCTTAGTACATATTGCAAATGTCAAATATTGAATTCGTGTATCATTAGTATAAACATATATTTATACGAGTTTGAATGACAACTGAAATTTTTAGAATGTTCGAAAAATGTGATCCGTAGCTTGAGTGAATAATGTATACGATTGAAAATATAAAGCTTTTAGGATTTACTGTAATATTTAATAAAAAAACCCTAAAATTTAATCTGTTAGTTCATGTGTTACTTCATCGAACCTGAGTTAGTAAACTTAAGTACCTGAAAAGTCTCTTCACTCCCACGTTCGAACTCGCGAATATGTCTTGTAACCGCGTAGGCATAGACTAAGTATTTTTTTTTTTCTTAAAAAATGAGTTATCATTATGAATGCTTTTTTGTTGTTATCTATTAATTTTTTGAACCGATTTGGAAAGTGATTTTTCGTTTGGTAGCTTTGAAAAAATTTAAGTCTGTTTTTTTTTTTTAATTTAGTTAGTATTAAGCGATGATCTCATCCAGCCATTCTCATCGAAGCGTAACCAATTACTCACTAGATATTTAAGTGCTTAAGTATGTACGCTAATAAATATATAACTCACTATTACAATCACTCTCATAATTTGAATTACTCGACAAGAAATCCTCACAACTTTATTATAGCTACACCAGAAATTTGAACCCAGGACTTCCAGTATCAAAATTAGCAGTTATATAAGCTTTTCCCTAGATATACAAGGCTGTAGACTTTCATTTTATACGTTGATAGCAAATTATTTTTAAATTTAGAATAGGTTAATTGTATGGACATACATACATACTTTTCCTCACTGTTATATTTATATCACTATAACAACACGCACACATACACACAAACACACATGTATAATATTTAATTAATTAATGCATTAACATTCCTCGCGATGTAATGAACTTTTGCCATCTATGTAATACGTAATCAACGAAACAAAATCATTAACGTGATTGGTCTGTTTTAAATGGTTCTTATCTGTGATTGGTAGTTATATATTGAAATAATTGTCATAGACATATGTGTAGTGTAGCTTGGTTGTCAAATATAAAGTTTTTTGTGCATCTTAGATAATTCTGTACAACTATTTTGTAAGAGCAAACTCGAAACTCTTCCAGAAAACGATCTTGAAATATCAGTATAATATGTCGTATATTATCGGCTAAAATAATCTTAATGTAAAGTCCATCAAAAGAGCTTATCACTGTAAAACCTTTTTCAGTATTTTACCGGTAGCGGTGATATTGACGCCGTGACAAATTGTAACCATTCCTTACATCGTCTTTGCGCCACCAGCCTTGTGAACTAAGATATTACAGCCCTTATGCCTGTAGTTACACTGGCTCACCCTTCAAACTGGAACAAAACAGTGAATAGTGTTGCTTGCCAGTAGAATATAATAAGTTACTAGTAACTACACAAACTGTACCTGGCTTGCACTAAGCCCTACCACCAAATAGTGTTTGCTGGCCTGTTCATATAAAAACAAATAACAAAATTTAATTATTTCTATGAAAAAGAAAAATTCGTTAATGTGAAACTTAAGTTACGCACACTTAAAATGATCAAGATCATTCAATACCATCTATACTCATAACAGTTTTAGTCTAATTTTAAGACTTCTTACATTTTTATTACGTGTAACATTCTATTTAATTCAAGGTTCATTAACCTCGTCATCATTATTCATAATCACAGTCTATCGCAAATAAACACACCCCAAGTGAACCAGTTAACCCAGTAACCGACTCTAATAAAATACCTCCGCCAATTTAACCTTGACACAGCCCTAGTTAGTATGCACAGGCTTTCTTTTAAAATCTGATGTATTAATTTGCAAAATGTACTCTCAAATAAAAGTAGATCCACTCGGAACGCAATAAGAATCAAATTCATTAAGCGACCGAAAGTAACTTCGCTCTTCGTTTTCAAAAATGGAAAATTGTTAGACAACATTACTGCATTATTATAAAACGAAATATGAAACTTGGAGCTATTGATATAAAGATCAAAATTGCAATAAAATAATTCAACACATAAGGCGTCTTAAATATAAAAAGGTTATTTAGCACGTGGTTCTCGTGACGACATTCGCAATTTGAGTATAAATTAGAACACTTATCTCGTCGCGGTCCCGTCTCCCGTCTCTTTCTAGCGCGTGTTATAGTTATAGTGCTGTTTCATTCCCGCTCTATGTCAAGGAATAGCTGTAGGGGCGTTCGCTACGTCAGCATTTTACTTTATCGATATTTCACGATAACACTCGAAGTGGTTCTAGGGTGGTAAAGATGAAGGCGGCTTATAAATTGTGAATGATAAATGTGTGCAATTCTTAGGGATAGACTTGTATCGTGCAGATCCAATATTATAAATATGAAGCGGGTGGGGCATAAGGAAAAATGATAGTTTAGAGTATTTTATGAAGCTAGACTGAATAGCGCATAAATCTTGTGTCACGACTAGTCTTGTTGCGTAAGCTGTTTCAGTTTTTCGTTCGATTTGAAATATCGATAGAGTATATTCGCGGGTCGCGTCCCCGCTCTCATATTTAATTTAGCTCCGGAAGCAACAGGTTATTAGCACGGAGCTTTCCCGCCTAACTTTCCGGGCGTTCACTTTTTAAATTCCTCTCTTTCCCTCTCTAATTGGATTGCTTTCTCCCTTGCCCGTGAATGAATGAAACTTGTTGCTTGCGGAATCATTTCGCATTTATTTAAGACACGTTCATTTTAAATATGTACCGTGTTCTTTCAAGTCTCCGAGCTGGTGCTTTATGCATCTCGGCCGTATCCTGATATCGTCGCTTTGAACTGAATTTTCCGGACCCTATCACCGTTTAACCGTGAAACCTACTTCACCGTAATATCATACATGAACGCTTGCTTTTAAGGTGTAAAAATTAGCACGTTCGATGGGTTATAATTTCCCGCTCATTAGTTCTATTGAACTTATAAACTTAATTTGTCACGGTGTCCTCACATTTCACGGCGTCGATAAACGCGAATCGAAAATATATTGTACCTCGTTATTAAATATTCAAGATACAAAAGGAAACCATGTAAACGTTGCCTCGATACCGGTTACAATATATCATTTTATGACAAATTGTTTTGCGTATCCAATCTACATATCAAAATTCACATTTTACCACGCAATACCATTTTCATTTTATACGTACACATAAAAACGAGGTTCTATAGTCACGTGAAACGAAGCCCACACCATTCCTTACTCTCGAACCTACGCGAATCTACATACATAAATATATTTCTGCTTACCACCCAATACATTTTATCTATGTTACCGTTGCCTTACTAGAAACGTTCGTTCGATAAAAGATCACATCCCTAACGAGAACGGATTTCGAATTTCGAACATACCGCGAAGGCGATAGGATTTAAATTTGGAACGCGGGGCCGGAGTCGGTTGTTACGGCGGCATTGTCGAGCCGCGATCAAGTCTCACGACGTATTCTCAAGGGGTGAGCGTAGTTCTTGCGCTTAGATATAAAGAAAGGTAGATACTTATGAAATTCGAAGGAAAAACCACCCTTCCCTATACTTATACAGCGCAGTCGATTCGGTTTTCGCTGAGGAAATTGTAGCGTAGTTTAAGCGGGACATTCGTTCGCCGTACGTCGCCTGGAGACGACGATTTTCTCGAATTTCCTTCGGGACGCGTCTCCGGTTTCCAAATTTGAATTTTATTTTCTTTTTTATCTGTGCGCTGTATGAATATGATTTGAACGTTCTGTTTTTATTGTAATAGGATTTCTTTTTATATTCAAATTGTGAATTATTTTTCTTTCTAATTCGCGCCGCGTAAATGTAACTTCTAAACTTTGTTCGAGCTGCAACTCAGGTAAGACTTAGTGACGTAAGACGCTTGCTTTTTGAAAATTAAAAAAAAAACAAAAAACAAAATATAAAAATTTGACTTTTGGGCATCTGTTTTGCATACATGAACAAAACAATTATCATACAATCGCAGATAACATTTTTAAGGATTATGAAGACGGTAAAACTAAATTTTAACTGACTTTAGAATGCAACATCTATTTAAAAATCTTATTGTTATAGGTATATAAATAAGAAAAAAACCTGTAGTGGATTATTTTCATTAGAATACAATTCTGTTTATATATATTAGGATTTCAAAGGTTTTCTTTGCCACATCCGTCTTTATAAAATAAAAAACAAACAGTTTGAAATAGCATTTTAAAAACTTTTCGAAAACTTCATATTCATTTCGTAGTTTAAGAAATCCACGTCAAAAGTAATTACGTATACAGACCGTATCCATAAATAATTTCGATTCTGTTCAACCAGTGTTTCAATTGGCTGTAGACATCTTTTTTTAATTAACGTTCGTTTACACGCAATAATTACAGCGGTATTCAGTAAGAAGCATCAAGTTCCTTTTTTTAAATATTTTCAATTAAAAAAAAATTCACGACAGTATAATAATGATCATATGCAAAGTCAATTACCATCACTACTCCATATATATAAATTGCGCATTAACATTTGTAATTATGTGTATATATAACTTATATACCTTATATATATAAGGGAAAGTGAGTAGCAGGTCATTTAAAGACCATTAATATCGATACAGAGGCACTAATTTTATTTGTCTGTCCGTGAATGACAGATGTATCTCCGCCGGGTAACAAACGCTTTCTTATAATCTAAATGTACACTATTTATTTAATTTCAATTTATTTTACGAACTATTAAGTACCTACCGAAAGATTGACAATAAGCTTATTATGTATTCTAAAAAATTGCAATTATAATCATCTACGTAATATGTATATTGGAACAAAAGGCATATTTTAGTATCAAGTAAGTGTAAGAGTAATCTTCGTTTGTAACTTTGCTTTAAAATAAATTTACTAGCGACCCGCCCCGGCTATGTACGGGTGTAATGCTGATACTAAATATACTACAGAATCTGTTTATTTACGACATCACATTAGAAACTTCTAAAATTGACAGTGTTTCTTTATTACATTGTCCATGTATTGTATACAAAAACCTTCCTCTAGAATCACTCAATCTATTAAAAAAACGTTTAAAGATCCATTGTGTAATTTTAAAAATATAAGCATACATAGGGACAGACAGCGGCAAGCGACTGCGTTTTATACTATGTAATGAAGATACCTCAATGTCAATCATTAAAACTGAGTAAATATTTTTATTGAGGTATTTTGTACGTCTTGCAAATACTGTTATAAAGTACAATTCTCAAATAGATCTTAGAAAGTAATAATTTTTGATAATGTTTTTGAACGTATTAATTTATTACTGGTTGTATATTTTAACGTTATACGGTCAAGAAAAAAAGGTCTTGTACCTCATTACTTATAATGATGTCAAGTTAAATGACCTCAGTAACTTTAGATTTGCTTACAAAGATATATTCATAATAATTTCCTTTGAAAAAACTGACTAGTTCAAATAAACCTAATAAAATCGAACTTCCATTCCATTTGATGAAACGCTCAAAATAATTTATATACCTACGTATATCACGTAATAGTTTAGTCACCCTCCTCCAACCCTCTCACATACACCGTTCTATATAAGTAGGGTTGAGGACAAATCAATAGGGTACCTCCTTTATAAGATATTGTTCGCTTTAAAAAAAAGCATGGATCAAAAATTTGAAATCACAGATTATAAAAATTACGAACATGTAAAGCCTTTTTAACTTTGGGAATTTTGTTTTTTTTTTTACGATTTACAAACAATATTTGAGGTTTTATATATTTTAGTTTAAAGCCAGTACTAAGTAGTGAATACGATTTAAGACATTATATAATATTTTTTGTACCTATTTATCACAAATATTGAAAACACTATAAAACTCTTTAATGCATTAATGTGCAATAAATTTGTCTTTGCCTTTTGATAAAAAAAAAAAAACTGTCAGACTGTGAAATAAATATACCGATAATATTTCGACTAGAATAAAGTTCAAAGCTCGATATTAAAACTGCAACCATAAAGTAAATCTTACGTGATTAAAACAAGAATTCATAATGCAATATGAAAACATTATGTCACTTAGGACTTTTTCATAATGGTTAATTATAAAGATCGAAAATACATTATTATATATATTAGTGAAATTTTGTCTTATTGATAATTAAATAATAGTGCTTTTTGCACAGTCAAGGACCACAACCTATTAGATAATTTCCTCGACCTAAATGCCACATGATATATCAAATGTATGTTTGAATGTAAGGTCTCTAAAACATTTTATACTGTATTCAATAATGTCGTATTATAATCGAGTACCCTGGTATTCATTATTTAATTTAATATATGTATAAAGATAAAATATATCGCACTCATTAGGCGTTTGAATGTATTGTGCGGCTGTAACCTAGTATAATATTAGAAATATCAAAAATTTGTTTTGAGTTCTAGCCTCATGTTATATTTTCATACAAAAATTTTATAAGAAAATAAACTAAAAAATAATTATTAACTAGACACACACAGTTCTACATTTATATCATTAGTAAAAATATTCAAATAAAGAAAGAATCATTATTAAACTTGTTGCCACACAGAACTGAACAAATATAGACAATTTAAATTTGACACATCATGTTGTGTGGCCAAATAAGTCAATATAGCATAGTAGTCGTGGTAGTACTTTACACCTGGTCCAAATATACGATTCATTTTGATTAGTAATCAAAAATTAAAACAGAAATAAACAACTTTGTTTATTGGTAGTGATTAAAGCGTATTCGAATCAAATTTCAAAAATCTGATAAAGAGTTTTCCGTCACACTAACAAATTGTCATTAACATATTCAATAGCCTACATGATCGACTTATCTAATGATAATTACTCTACATTATAAGTATAGACTTTAAAAGTTTTAGAGATCACATATAAATAAAATAATATGTACAGAATTTTATACATTAAAAAATTATATGTATTAATATAAAGTAATTAGTTTAAACGCTCAATTTTAAGCATCGAGCCTTATTAACATCTGCATAGTGCAACGATATAATCAATAAGATTTATGTATCAATTATGAATTTCATTATAAACAAGCCTTAAGGTTTCCTTCGATAACCGCCGGTAGCGATCACAGACGATTAAGCCAGTTCTTTATTAGGCATCAGTTAAATACGAACAACGAAATAAAATTTTACGATCCAACTCTTCAGCATTAAATAAATACCTGCGCCTTCGATTCTCGGTTTGGTCATGATATAAATTTACCATGCGTGCGAAAAAACTTCGATGCCGTCTTTTGAAGTTAATGTATTCTAGATTATGTATACGAAAGTAAAACAAATACATAGAATGCTTCATTTTATCTTAATCATCCTGTAGAGTAATTAGTGACGTCATTCGATTAGTCGATTTAAATATAGAACCCTATAATTGTTTTATGTTATCTGTATTGGAAAAGTTGCTGTTCTATCGGACCTTTTTAGTTTCTGGATGTCCCTTTAAAGGTAAATCTTTGATCAAAAGGATTTATAGTTCGAGTCAAGATTTATGAAATGAATTAATTTTTAATAGAATAATATACGCTTTGCTGTCTGTGGTTGGATATCTCTTTAGTTTTATTATATTTTTAATTAAAATCATTCTATTTTATTGACGGTTGTTTATGATGAATTAGTAAAATAAGTATGACAGGCAAATATATAGCTTGTTCTTGTAGCCTTTTTAAATAAAAACATATTATTAATTAAAGTTCAGACTTCAAAATATTTATATTCCAATGAACTTAAAGAATATTCTAAAGTAAATGTATTTTTATTTGCAAAATATTCATATTTATATATAACGTTATTCAATATAGATATATATGTAGTTAGTATAAGCGAAATAAACGAAATTGAACTAACGTCTCAACTATTCGGGGGTAATAACATCACAGACCCCACCCACAAGTTGTCAATCGATCAAATATGTGCAAACACTAAAGAGACAGAAGAAATTTCATAAAGACCCATCCCCAAAACGGAATACATTGTGAATTAAACTCTATTGTAACTAAATTGAGTTTAGATTAGAATGTACGCGAATTCAACATATTTTGCCTGTTTGCTGTTCGAATATATTTTGTACATAGGAGTCATAGCTCGATGGAAAATGTATTGACAAATATATTGAGTTACTCTTTTCCATTAGGTTATTGTTTATTTCAATTTAGAAGAATACGAGACTCGAAGATGTGATTATGAGTACTTGCACACAGTTTAATAACATATCGAGGTCATGATTAAATTAAAATGCGGAATCACCGACAAATACATTGCACATCACTAGGTATCACCTGCAGCGATCTAGCCGATTTCTTATCGAATTACGTTTTTGTTAAAATTTTGGTAACAAACCTAAATTTTCAAGCACTTTTCATTTTCACATCACTAGTTAGCTTATTAAAAATATGACTTAACACTAAACACGTCTGAGCGGTGTTGTTGAACTATTTTGAATGCCACTAAAAATGTCCCGTGAATTCTATCTTTCAATGTGAATAAATTATGACCATTTTTCCCCTCGCAGTCAAAGGGTTATTTCTATAGGAACTTATGGGTCGTGAATTTGCATATAATTTCTAGTTTATTATTTATTTTCGAAGGGGGCCTTTTGTGATGTTAACGTGTTTTCAGGGTTGATGAATTGGTTGTATTAATAAGGATTATGAAGGTGCGTCGTGTACGCGATTGTGATCTGTTGTCTGTTAAGTTGACGGTTTGAATGTATCTTCGTTAGAAATAAACGAACGGCTTTCGACTTTTTGTATTTGCTTAAAAAATATGTTCTAGGATATTTTTAACTGTAATATATAAAAAATAATTACGTTTTGTGATAATTTATTTTATAATATAGCACAGATTTTTTATCATACAGAAAAAAACCTTTTTTTGATTAATATGAGACTGTTGTATATTGTATAATTATTATTAATGTCAGACAATTTAAACTTCATTAAAATAGCAACTAAATAAAATATCTGCAATTTTTAATTAACATGATTTGTCTATTCTTTTATAACGCTATAGTACGTAGTTCCACAAAATAAATTACAAAACAAACTCATAGATTATAACACAACTTATAACGGTTTATTTTGTAGACATCGTAACATGAGCTTAAAATTCTTACTTGAAAAACATTTATTACTTATTACTGTGTGGTCAATTTTACGACTGGGTATAACTTCCGATTGGTATAAAATATTACTAGTTTTATGTTATCGTTTCTTTAAAAACGCAATAAAAACGTCTTGACTTTAATTTACGATGCCTTTATATAATGTTCAGAAGTGTCATAGGGAATTTTAAGTTTTTAAAATAAATGATAATTCTAATTTATGTTTCAAAATATAAAAATTATAAGGGCTTGAACACACAAATTTAGATGTTTTGGTGTATAATGACTAATTTAATTAGATAGATTACATCGTTCTTGCACTTTGAGTCTTATCTATATTTTCACATATATAATCGCCCTGACTTCTCACGGTTACGGCTTTGTTCTTTTGACACTACATGCTATTACGGTTTTTGACATTCTACAGTTAATTGTTTAAAAGTACTGATAATAATCATTTCTTAATATTAAATAATCAGTATCATTTTAAATGATCTTTCATGCCCAGCCAGCCTAATAGTGCCTACAGGTCTTCGCCTCTAGACTTTATCTATTTTTCATAAATATTTAGATAGTAATTTTTTTTCTAAATTTTTCATAAAACAAAATCATCTACAGGTTGATTTTTTTTATTCCAATTACTTCTATTTAGGCTTCATTAAACAAATTAATAATTCCATCTAATTCGACACAACCAATTGTAATTTTACATTCAATTTAAATCAACAAAATCTATACTATAATATAATATACAACTGTGAAAATATTAATATATACCTTATCCATTTTATTACTTGTGCAAAACTATTATACATCTTAATAATAGTAAATAATAATATCATTAATAATAATAAAAGATTATAATCGTAAATAAATATCTCAAAAACACAAGCTATTTCATACACAAATCAAATGAAATCGTAGTCGAAATAGCATGTTACAAAAAGTTATATGTCACACCAATGGCGCTACACAGCTACGAACGGCAGTTGAACACACATGCAAGAAATCTGTGTCACAAGTTTTGACAATGAAAATGCAAATTTAAACCAACGTTGAACAAAGATTTCAGATGAATATAAAAAGTTATTCAAATCGCAGTTTTCGGGTTCGAGAATATTCTATTATCAGAATTTCTTACTCACTCATTACATAATTATAAATACTGTCAATCGATTTTCGGGGTCGAAAAAATTCTATTATCAAAAGTTTATAAGTATTAACACTGGCAACTCACAGTTCTATTAAGTTTAAGTGAAAATGAATAATCAAAAAAGTATGTATTAATTTAAATCATATAATATAATTTTGCATATATTTTCATGGGTTTTATTTCAACGTCTATAACGTTCTATAAAATTTCATTACTATCGATAATAACAGATGTAATCTCGTTTCTTATTATCTACGCTTATTAATATTCGAGACCACAATATGTCCGACGAACCGGAAGTCTCATCTTTTGTAATAAACTCAAACCCTTCCGCTCATACGATTTCTTGTTTAGGGCCATTTGGTTAGATCTATTCACCCTCCTATCGCATATCTTTATCTTTTTTTTTTTAATATCGCTTAGGAATTTTATAGTTGGTATAATTCATAATGCCTTATCTGTTAAATCAGCCTTTTTTTAATCATCGATGAATATTTTTATGATGTCGTTAACATTATATTTTTCTTCATATTGCTGATAGTATTCTACGTAATTTGAATTTTTGTCAAAAAAGTATAATAACACGAAAAAAAAAACATTTTATTTTCTTAGTACAATATTGATAATTCGATATATTTTTTTGCAAAAAAAAAATTAAAATAACTCGAAAAAAATACATTCATAAATACAAAGAAAGCACTCGTTACAGATAAACAAAAATGTTTGCACAATAATCGAAGTATCGCTCAAATATTGGCACAGATAAAAAACGCATAAGGCACCACTACACGCACCGCTAACAAAACAAACATTTCACGGGTTTATGGTAACAAAAACTTGTCTATGCACAATGAGGGCCGTCCCATTGTACGGAATTTGACTAACCATTGTTTAAAATGCTGATTTATAGGCTATTAAACCCTTTCTATTAATGTACGCATAGATACTATATGCATTATAAAAAATGTCGGTAATAATTTATCGAAAGCGTATAATAGTAATGACAGAGGTTACAAAGCTTTGGTGTGATTATAATGCGATAAAAAAATATTTGATTACACCAAATATTAAAGATATTTTAGCAAATACCTACTTCAATATTATATGAAACTTCATGATATGATATACTTAGTTTAATTATTCCAGGTCTTTTGTTGTTAATATATTATTCTAATATATTATGTTACCTGCAACTTTAATGTACATTTTGAATTAGTAGTAGGTTTTTTTCTAAGTTTAATTGATTAATTGATGCAAACTCATCGACATAAATTGCTGAAACCAGCTAATTAATAAAATTGCTATACAGATAACTTTAGTATAATATAATTGCTTACTTTTAAGCTTATTTCATAAAAAAATACATTAAATATAGTTCAGTATTTTTTTCATATAAGCGTAACAAACGTAGAGTTATTCTCGCATTTATAATATTAGTTTTAAATCAGATCATTGACAAAATATATTCTCCAAAAAGGTTGTCAACTTCTTACACGGAAGTTTTATAACGACAAAAGTTTGAAATGTAAGTGCCATTAAATTGTTTTTTTTTCAATGCTTTAGCTTGTCCCCGCGTCTTACGATCATCTGCCAAGCAAAGGGTTACTTTTTTTTATCTATAATAAGTTTTTATGAACCGCATATTCTTTCATTTTTTTTAATAACAGACGTATTTATGTTAATATTATTACTTATTTATAAAAAAAGAATTTTATTTTTTATTTTTACAATTACATATATTATTAAAAAAATAATCTAAATTCTGGGTAAAGTAAATAAAATAGAATTCCTCGTAAAATATTCAGATAGAAAATGTATTAATAGATATAAAATATTTTACTAGAATTTAGTAGGTAGCACTGGGCAACCATGTCACCAGCGGCGAAGATACGAACTGACATTTTTTTGTCTGACATATAATTAGGCACAAGAGCGTTAAAATTTTTACTTTTTATTTTCAGATAAAATACACTTAAGAAAGAGTAAAATTTCTCAACTAACACTAACTTTCAAGTAAAACACGTCTGACGTAACCGACACCAAACAACTTTCCCCTTAAAAAATAAAAAAGCAAGACTAAACTAGGTAAATGGCGTGAGAAAAAAGTAATTTTCATTCATAAAACCATTTTCTTGGAAGCACAAGAAAGAGAAAAACTTATACAGATACATACCGCTGTCCCTCTTACACCCACTCATTTTTAATGCACTTTCCCTGAAGTGTTCCTTTTATACCTCTTTTAAGACTTGAAGCACGGATGCACGTGTTTTAAGTTTTCTTTTTAAACGCTCGTGAAATTTCACTTTTACGGTAAATGTTGATCAAAGTTTCTCTCAACTTTTATTAAGGCCATTACTCTTAACACATTATCTTAAAAAAAAAAAAAAAAAAAAACATTTAAAACGTGTTCTAAAATATGCTCGTTTATTATTTGATTTGGAAGATATCAAATTCAAATTTCGAACACGACCGTTCCATTTTTACCAGGACATTAGCTGCATCACAGGCAATAACGTCCTATTTAAATAAACCAATCAATTGTGAACAGAGAGTATCAGTATTGAACTAATCCTTTGAGTGGCACTCGATTCTGTAAAGGATGTTCCCGTTTGTTCCCATTGTATAGATAATTTATTGTCACTGCACTACTGTCCTACATATTTTCACGCTTCTCAGGGGTTGTGGAGTTCTATCTAGGATTTTTATGTTGCCGATCATATCAATGATCAAATTTTTAATATATTTTTAAATAAATTAGGGCTTGTGTAACAAAAGGATTTTTAATAAAAAAAGTCATTTAAAAATATTTTTATTATATCATATTACATCACTCAAATAATTACTAAAACAATATTTTTTATTCCATGAATCCAAATATTTATTCATACAATTGTAAAAAAACAAGAATAAATTTTCTAACTTAAATATTTCCTCAGCTAAAATGAAATAACGCGCGCGTAGTAAATTTAGCTTCGGTCTAGAAGCCTTGTTACCTGTAAACTGAATAAATCTCACCTTTATAATTCATCAAATCTTAAGCACAGATTAAAAAATATGACAGATTCAGTACGTCAAATAGTAATCCATACCACAAATAGAGTAACTACAATTCAGACAATTTACAAAACGTCCGTAAGCCAAGTTTCGCCTAAAGAGGTTATAAATAAAATATTCAAAGCACTTGGATGCGCAACTTATGTGTGTAAGTTCAGAAACCACTCCGAGAAGCTGGAAAAGTTTCACCAACAATATATTTGTCTGCGAGCGAACTGTTCTGCCAAGAGTGTTCTCTTGGTACTCGGAGCAAGCGTTATTTGTAGCATCCGCACCGAATTTTATGTAAGGTCAGCCATTTAATTGTACGAACTTTAATAATAATTCATTTAAAAAATACATGTATGTTGTTTTTTAACTATGGTCATTTCTGGTTATTAGTATGACATTGCAATTTTTTACTTTTTTTAGTTTATATCATACTAGCTGTCGCCCGCGGCTTCGCTTGCATTTTAGGGGCTGTCTCATATCGTACGCAAAAAAGTAACTCATATATTTCCTGGGAGTTCAAGTTTGCCTCATATCAAACTTCATCAAATTTAGTTTAATGTTTCGGTAGTGATACAGAGGCAGACAGACATAGTTACTTTTACATTTATAACAAATATCATACTTCTAATTAAATAAAATCGCTTCCGCTTATCGCTCCGCTTATGTGTGAAATACAAAAAGTAACAATAATATAGGCAAACCAACAGACATACGCTCAGACTACTTCGCACTCCACTTCTCTACATAAACATGTTTCGGTATTCTTATAATATTCTTCGAAAACTTTATGTTGGAACATATTTTGTTAAGTTTACTCCGTTGTTGCGGGTTTCAGTTGACTTAATTCAACCAGTCTTGTACTTTATAACATAGTTCGCTTATATCTTAAACGTACTTTTATATATATTTCGACTTTATTTCTTCAAAAAGTCATTATCATTATCACTTACCGTATAAAAGTCGCTTACCGCTGTCTGTCCCTAAGTATACTTAGATCTTTGATACACCCATCGGATTTTGATAGGTTTTTTTTTAATAGATAGAATGATTCGAGAGAGAGAGGTTTATATACATATATATATTACATTAACAATATAGTAAAAAAAATAGCCTCGACCAACATCTTAAGAGGCTCTCGTTAGGTAGCTGGGTCAAGGGCCTGATGCAGAAGGCAGTACTCCTCGGCACGGCGCGTATTGTGAGGAAGTTCCTCTCGCTGGAGCCCTGACCACCGGTGGCTTGGACCCTGTTCCCGCCACTGGTTGGCCTCTGTATTTTATATTTTTAAATATATTTTATATGTTTGTATTTTATATTTAAAAATGTAATATTACATGAGTGAAAATAAATAAAAAGATAGTAAAGAAAGAAATAAACAAATACTGTAGTATATTTAGTATCAGTGTTGCACCCGTGCGAAACCGGGTCGCTAGTAAAGTCATAATTTGAAACAGTTATTAATCGAACGTAAAGTCGTCTTGTGTCCCATACAAGCACATTGGAATACGTAATTATAAATGAGACTGTACTAAATTAATCAATAAAAATGCAATGAAAATAGTACCCATTTGTAAATAATCATAATCTTACAAATACATATAGTATGTCTATACAATATTTAACGGTTGCGTAAAGTATGGAACATTAATTTCATAGTAATGAATGATAAAAACTTCCTTCTTATACTGACAATATAATAAACGGTCACATATATGTATATGTATATCATATTCATATAAAGGAAATGTTTGTAAAAATTACCTTTTCTCTAGAATGTTTTTAACTGAGTTATATTTTAACACAGAATTCTTTTATCTTAAAATGACATTTGACGAAACAACCCTCATCCCCACAGTACATGGAGTAACACATTATCTATCATGGAACAGAGTGCAAACGGATGGAGTTGACTTGACATATTATATAGAGAAATTTTTAGTTATAAAATAGCAATATACATCGATCAATATACGAATCATATTGATGGTAATTTGTTGTTATATTTCATACTTAAAAAAAAAAAACTTAGTTACCAGTTGTTCTGTGTACGCTTTTCATTCCGAGCGGGTGTTTGTTTCACGCACTTTCCTCATAAAATAACCCCAAAATTTCCTAAGGACTTAACTTGAGTAAAAGTTTTGAATTCATTAAAAATACTCATACTTAAAACGAAGATTGGTTAAATTTAAATAATGTTTTTTTATGGCAATGATGTTTGAAAACTTTTCAAAATAAAATATTTTAACAACCATCTCCATAGCTTTCTGTGTCCGGAGGCAGTCGTATGACACATGTGTATAAAGCGGTATAAAGCGAGAAAGTATTGATCTAGTGCCTCCTTATTTCTTTGTGAGATAGTGAGGGACATGTTTCATTCAACGTGCGAAGAAAAACAATATAATCGTCTTTATTTCAATGCAAATACCTTTAATTGGTGTTTCAGACGCATCGATCGACATTTTTTTATCTGTACGATATTTTTATTCGAAATTCGAAATTTATTTTAAATGCTTATATTTATGTTTTCATATCATGACACAGCGATCGTCATTTTATTATCTGTGCGATATTTTTATTCGAAATTTGAATTTTTTTTAAATGTTTATATTGATTTTTTCATATCCAGACACATCGATCGTCATTTTTTATCTGTGCGATATTTTTATTCGAAATTCGAAATTTATTTTTAAAGGTTATATTTATTTTTTCGTATTGATTGATTAGACTTTATTGTAAATGCGAAAGTAGCACCGTCGGTTCATAATGAAATTTAATATAGAGGTGACTTGGACCTTGAAAAAACAAAGGCATATAAATTGATGAATGGTGTCGCGAACAGCTGGCTATAAAAATTTTTAACTATTTATCAAATACATTTTGAATTTGGTGATATTATATTTGATAAAGGAATTTGAAAATTTTATCTTTCTGTAATTATACAAGAAACAATGACAATTTAATTGATAGATTTAAATGAAACTTTGTATTGTAATCGTTTATAATCTGTTTCAATATTTGGCATAGATATTTCCCACACAATAAACTAAGATAGTCCGAGGTTATTAACTACAGGCTTGTAGAATACATAATATATTATTATGCATTGGAAAATGATATATTTCTTATATAGATTAAAGAAATATATTTTGGCATGTTGATTTCACCGAAAAATTTGCTATGTGCGCCAAGAAATTGCATCAAACTTGGCCCAAAGCGATAGCCACAAACTACACGGTGGAACCAATAAACGCGTTGTCATCCCGCTCTGATTGATCTTTATTTTATGCGCCAAACTATCTGCTGTCTCGCTCGCACGCACCGTGGATCTCTGCCAGGGAATATATTTCCACGCTATGCGGTGTAGAAAATGTGGCGTTTCCGTTTTTATTTGAATACAGAATGCTAGAGTGATAATGATGGCGTCTGGGAGTCCATGTCTAGTTAATCTTGAAGCCTTATGTCTTTAGTTAGGAGCATATTTTAGCATTCATTTTGTTTTAAATAGCATTTGGGTGAAGGAAAAGATGTATTATAATCTCCCTTATCGGAAAAAGAAATGAAATATTTATTGTCTTTGCTTCTATTGAGACTTAATTCATTATTATACGAAAGGCATTTGGTTAAACATTGTTCTCTCTTTTTGACAAAATAATTTGATATTTGAATGGAAAGGACAGTGTTTATCATCGATTTAACAATGTTTATAGTAATGTTTTAAAAAATATTTCTTATCAAAATAATATAAGACTTCATTTAAACATCGTATAAATTCTGATTTATAAAGTAATATTTGTATCAAACATGCTCTACATAATAAAACGAAATCATGTAAAATTACAAAAATGCAAGTTTCAAATTAATCTCTTATTTAATTGTAGTGTAAATTTGAAAAAAATAAGCATCGGTTTGTGAAAAAAAACGTAAATATACTAGCCCATAATATATGACTAGGCGTGCGGTTGACAGCCGGCTGACGATTTATGACCATTTCCTTCTACGCCTTTCAAGAAAAAAAAAACAATATTCAACGTACGTAACTCGCTGCGAAAAGTGTAGTATTTTATCAATCTTAAGATATCACTGTTTTTTTTTTAATTCTAATGCAATAAAGAACCTAAAACATACGTCTACTTGTATAGCTTTTTTTTTTTTTTTAAATATCTTCGATTTTTAAAAGAAAAGTTTTTATGTAATTAAATGATAATAGAGTAGAAAACAATGTATAAAAATGTTTTATTCTTTTTTAATAAGGTCTGAACATAGACAATTAGCTTTTTTTTTTAATTCGGTAATAATTATAGTCTTCGAACAATGATTGTCAGATACGAACTGAAAGTAACAGAAGAAATTTTATATATGTAATAGTTACGTAATTATTCTTCGAAATTGTATTTTTTAAGTATTTTTTTTAAATGTTGGCAAGATTGTTTTTTTTTAACGTTAAGGTAAAACTGCAGGTATTTAATCTAACATATAATAAACGATCCAATCATAACGTACACAGTGGTAAGGCTATTATGATGCAAATACCGCAATTAGTCCGTGCGTTCTGCGCATGCGCACGTATCGACGCATCTGCCCTCATTTGCCTAACAATGATAACATTATACCTTCGGCTGTTTGCGCGCTTATAAAGGTATCAAAAGATAAAATCTGAACATGCTTGTTAGAAATTAATTTTAAAATTTAAATTCAAGCGTAGTGTTTTTATTGTAACTAGTTTTTGAACGTGAATTCGTCTGCGTTTTTGGTGACGTGTAAGTAAATAACCTATATCCTTCCCTCAAGCTGGCCTCACATCTTATTTCAAAACATTCCGTTCTGTTGCTTAGTCGTGAAAGCGTTACAGAGAGACCGATATAGTATAGTTGATATGTATTAATATAATTATCTTATGTAATATAATGTATAATGTGGGTAATAATTGAAATATCAATAAGATTCGTTTATGATTAAATACGGGAGCAATAGCTGCATTGGGATAATTCCTTATTGATCCAAAACTGTTATTTACTATTAATAAGAATAATAATAACCTACCTATCGAGTTTTTTTACATCTTTCTATCATTCGATGCATATTAAATCATATCACACAGTGTTTATATTATATAACCTCACTGGGCCTACGGGCGAGCCTACTTGTACCACCTACGTAACATATATTATACCACTAAACCGCAATAATTGCTATTGTTGTATTCCGATGTAATTATTATCATTTATGAATGCCATTTGCCAGAGTGCCTACGCGATAAATAATAAATAAAAACTGAAGAATGATCAGTGCCAATGAAATTGACATATATTGAGATGAACGTACATATATTATATGTATGTATAAAAAGTTACGTGTCGTTTGTGCTATGTTGTACTTCTTCGTAGTAATAACAATATCTTTTAATTGGCTGCAAATAAAATAATAATTGTTGTTATTATATATGCAATATCTTATTTTTCACCAGTACTGTAAAATTCTATCCGATTAAACATTGACGATTTGAAAAAAAATGTAAAATAAGGTATGGTGTGAAGTTGTCTATTATGAGTGAAGTCACTTTATTGGTCTTGCGACCAACTTCAACGTGTTGTTTCTGAAACCAAGTGTGAGCAACCAAATTCACAATCATAATAACGTACCAAAAGAATTATAACAATTCTAGCAACCAGCCCGGCTTCGCGCGGGTGCAATAGTGATACTAAATATACTACAGAATTTGTTTATTTACATCACATTAGAAACTTCTAAAATTATCAGTGTTTATTTACCATATCATCCATGTAATATCTATTAAGAAAACCGCATCAAAATTCATTGCGTAATATGAAAGGTCTAAGCATACATAGGAATAGGAAACATTAAGCGACTTTGTTTTATACTATGTAATGATATAGACGAATTAAGAAAATGCTGTTTTTTGAAGTCTGGTAAAGCGTAAAATTTTATATTACATAATACATACGACAAAATAATATATGAGGTGTACGCAGTCTCGTTATATTTTATGTTCATACCTAAATGTATTTTTCAATACATATCCACAAACGATAAGCCAGTACGGCTATTTCCTCTCAGATAACCGTGACGGCTATGATGATCCCTCATCTTGCAAGATTACTTATAAAACTTACCTATCTATAGGGAGGTTACCTACCTATAGGAAAGAGGGTGGCATACTTTATGATGTACGATGTTTTGCGGCACAATAATGCTGTTTGGATATGTTTATAGATATAGTATTATGTTGTGATCTTACTCTATAATATGTGTGTATGTTTGACTGTGTTTTACGCATTTACCTTCCAATGGCGGGATATAAATTTCAAACTAGAAAGTAAGTTAGTATTCGTTAATATTCGAAAAATAAAAACTAAAAAAGCATTTTTCCAGGTTACATTTAAACGTATGACTCTTTACGTATACTTAAAGAAGATAAATTAATACGAAATAATATATTAGTAAATTTTACACAAGTTAAGAATAATTTGTAATAAATAGCATTATCGAAATATTAAAAAACAACCCTGTATATATGTCATTGGGCTATGTCTTCTCATGTCTTGATATACCTAAGGTTTGGAGAATTATCCACCTTGCTACTCCAATGATAATTAGTGGAAAATCATATCATCCGACACCATCAGATAGAATGTTCTTACAAAAATTAAGTACATGAAACCAGTAGTGCTTACTCGGATTTGAACCTGATAAAAAAAATAAACTTAAAAACAAAAAAAAATATTGTTCATAAGATACATTGAACAAATATTGTCTTAACTGTAAGTTAAATAACATAAAATGTTTCATACTACATACAATGAATGCCTAATGTAAAAGCTTGGTAACAACTGAGTCATTCGTTACAATATACAAATATTAACGTATTAGGTACTCTTTTTGCGTCAGATAAGTTTTATTCAAACGGTTAACATTGCAATCAAATTCGACATTGAAATTATACTCACTAGAGAATCGAGAAACTGAAAAAAAAATACATGTCTTGGATTTAAGGTCATTGAACCTCGCTACTTCTATACATAAATAAATATAAATATGAGACAACATCACATACACTACTCTGATCCCAATGTAAGTAGCATGTAAAGCACTTGTGTTATGGAAAACCAGAAGTAACGGCGAAACCACAAATACCCAGACCCAAGACAACATAGAAAACTAATGATAATCTATATCGACTCGGCCGAGAATCGGACCTCGCGTACCCTTGAAAATCCGGTGTACACACCACTCGACCACGGAGGTCGCCAAATACATACAACTATAAAAATAAATCTAGTATAATCTATACAATAATATAATAAATGTGAAAGTAACTCTGTCTGTATGCGGGTCTTTCACGACCAAACCGCTGAACCGAATTTGATGAAATTTGGTATGAAGCAAACTTGAATTCCAAGAAAGAACAAAGGTTTCTTTTGCCTAACACATGACAACAAACATCCAAAAACACGAGCAAAGTCGCGCGTGACTACTAATACTTACTTTATCTGCTATCTAAGCTCAGAACGGTACATTATTGTACAGTAAAATTTATAAAGAAATGATTAAATCCAAGTCTATAATAAAACAATGGAATTTATACTACATACTTGAATTATTGCCACTAATAAACCAATAACCAAGAGCGCCGCGTCTCGAATATCATAAATCACAAATCCTCACCCAACCTAATATTGACTAGCGAATTAAGAAAAAAATCTCAACATGAAAATGTAAAGCGGAGACATTCCAATAATCCTTTACTTAAGTATGTACTCATCCTATGTCATCGCAAGATTAAATTCTTCAACAATATAACTACTTCGCAGAAAATATTTCACATACGGACCGCTTTTTTAATATCGTATGTTGTGGCAGCCTTTTTTATACCGAATATAAAATATACAATTTCAGCATAGCGCCAGTGACATTGTGTGTGCCATCCATCTTTTCGGGTTTAGATTGCCGTCCCGCTCGAACGTATAGCTGTGTCCCTCTCCGGCGGATTTGTAGTTCCCCCCGGTGGGTGGTAAGAAAGGAGTCAACTCTTTGCGCATTTTTCATTCGAAATACGGAGGATATGAAGAAATGTATCGCGTAGTCGGGCGTGTTATGATTTTTCATGTTCTATTTTGAGTGTTAGCATGGGTAGTTATGAGATTTTGAGATGCCTGTGTTAGGGGCTGGATAATCTGATATTGAGACAAAACTTTTAATAATGCCTATATTTCATTTACTTCTTAGTACTTGTAGGACTTTTTGTCCATCTGCATAGGTAAGCTAACTTGTCATAAGATATACTCCTGGTAGTCGCACGCGGCTTCATTTGCGTTTTTGGGCGTTTGTTGTCATGTATTTGGCAAAAAAGTAGTATATCCTTTTTTCAAGTTTGCTTCATATCAAAATTTCATAAAATTCGTTTCAGTTCAGGACTACTACTAGCAACAATACGTAGTATTGTAGCGTTCTTGTTTACTAGCGACTTAACAACATAGTTCCCAAAGTTAATGAGTTATTGACGACGTGAGATATACCTTATTGTTCATGTATATAAGTTTTCAACAGAAGAATGGCACTCAAATAATTTAACTAATTATTTGTATCGAGGATATAATTATAAGTACATTTTGAACTCGATTTGATTTACAAAATTATGATAACTTTCAAAAATGATAAAAACAATATATATTTTAAAATAATCATATAAAATGATGTTTGTTATTTCAGAGAACAGAAATAAACTGACGGCAAATGTGACATTGTAGCGAAGACGTACAATCTAAGCGAGTCACAAGTAACTTGTATGTACCTTTAAATGTATTACTTTATATTCAGACTCATATATCAGTAACACACGAGGCTTGAGATCAATGACTAGCAACAACAGTCTGTAAATTCCCACTGCTGGGCTAAAGGCCTCCTCTCCCTTTGAGGAGAAGGTTTGGAACATATTCCCCCACGCTGTTCTTTGTGAGTTAGATGCTGGTTTTCCGGCTAGGTTAGGGCACTTTCGAATCGTCATTTTCCAACTAAGTGAAGCTACCGCCGGTTCGGAAAGTAGATTCTACGGAGAAGAACCGACAAGAAATTCAGTAGTTACTCTTTTTCAACATTTAAAAAATACAAAGTGATGTTGGTTAATACAATTATTTAAATTAATATATCCAGCTTGGAAGTCAAAAGGCATTAACTCCACGCTTTTTTATCATCTACAAAATTTTATATCGAATAATATGCTTTTTTTACCAATATGTAATGTACAAATCGGCAAATTTAAAATTGTGTGAGGCTTAAGGAGTCAGGTACAAAAATTCTCGAAAATTCGATCGAATCGACGCCATCTCTAACAATATACGTAACTACCCTCAATATGAACGACAGTAAATACTCCCCGATAAAACTAAATTCAGCTGCACCGTTCACAATTGCCGCTTATTCAAGTCACAATCCAGTTATATTTGCTAAAGAGCCCGACGAATCCACCAAGAGGTTTAAAAATTTCCCTCCGACTTCTGATTGGTTATTCCGGTCACGTGATCGGCACGTGATACCGCCATCTGGCGACGGGGGTTGGTACTGCAACACGGTTTGTCTGAAGCGTAAACGTGCTCAGTAACTGTGCGATTCGATTTCAGGTGGAACACGCTGTGTGATGGTACGCGCGAGGACTCCTGATGAGGCTGAGGAACTACAAGTTGATCCATATTATTAGCAACAGCAATGAGATGCGGTTTTGTATGGATCTCGAATAGATGTAATCGACTGAATTTAGTTTTTGAGGGTAGTTTGAGAAACAGCGAAATGTAACAATTTTATACATTCATTCAAAACCGAGTTAAATACCGATAAATACTCGAATGACGAAATTAGCTTTAAATTATATTCTCTATTTCTTTAATTTAAGGTCCTTTCATCTCTGTCTGAAGATTTGATGTTAAGAATTTTATATATTTATTCCTGAGTTAAATATTTGTCTTCCAATTTTAAAATATTGTCGCGATTTCGTTTTAACGTATTTTCTCAGAATTCCATAGCATTATGCCGGGAGTGCAACATTTTAATAAAATCGAATGCCTTTACAAATTTCAAATATCGAATTCGATTCAATAAATTAAGATATACTTCAAAACACTGTTTAAAAATAAACAGCTATTTTTTGTAATCGTTCTTATTTCAAAATGATAAAGTAATAAATAGAACATCAAATTCAAATATCGAAAACCAACAGACGATATAAGAAATAAGTATAATATTTCATAAAAATTCAAACGGTTTTCGCGGGACACGCAAGATCTAATGTAAATACGGCCTTAACCAAACACAAAGACTGTTCTAGAATAGGTAATGTGGGAGGTAGAGAAAACATCGAATTTCCATGCGATTCGGATGCCAATCTGCATGACTAGCGGACCAGTTATATATTCTGCCAATAAGCCGGGATAAAGTCAAGATGTATTGCGCGTGTAACTCTGATTATACATATTGTAGACTGTATTCCCTTATATTTTATGTAACACTCGTTTCTATCTTCATTTCATTTGGCACAGATAAAATATATAATGGAACTTAAATTATTAAAAAAAAAATCGTGGAAAATATTTTCAAAAATAGAACGAGGGTCTACATGTTATATCTGGTTTAACTCAGTTTTTTTATGACGAGAAATGAGAGGCATATTTCCCATGGGATAGTCACTAACTGTATCCCCTTTTCACATGGTTGAAGTATGTGCAATAACCCCATTAAGGCAAGTAAAATACAAATCGTATTAATATCAAACACGAAGAGCTTTGATAACGGATTCATAACTTCAAAAACAATGCTTACCTTTTTATAACAAATCAAGTTCCAGACTAGTCCATTTATCAGCTCATTCTTGGTCGTAGAAAAGATAGTCATGATACCTACATAACAAAATTTAGGATATTCCTGTCGTTTTTGATCTCAAGAGTAAAATTCTATTGGAATTCTACTCATTAACAACAAAGCAACAACAACAACAACAACAGCCTGTAATTTCCCACTGCTGGGATAAAGGCCTCCTCTCCCTTTGAGGAGAAGGTTTGGAACATATTCCACCACGCTGTTCCAATGCGGGTTGGTTTTACATGTGGCAGAATTTTATGAAATTTGTCATATGCAGGTTTCCTCACGATGTTTTCCTTCACCGCTGAGCACGAGATGAATTATAAAGACAAATTAAGCACACGAAACAGCGATGCTTGCCTGGGTTTGAACCCGCAATCATCGGTTAAGATGCACGCGTTCTAACCACTGTGCCATCTCTACTCATTTAGCTTTATTGAAACGTAATATCAAATTTACATCAATAAAACATTTTAAATCATTACGAGTATATTCCGTTTGTCGCAAAACACGTTGCGTTTAGAGAGACGTTTGAGGAAACCGAAGGAGCGAAAGTTATACTCAACACAAAAAACGCGTTCGCGTTATGTAAATTTATCCCATATAAAAAGACTCAGCCAAATCCATGCTTTATCACACACTCAGATAAAAATAATGAAATATGAACTACGTAGACACAAGACACCCGATCCGGGAGGGGCCGGTACTAAGAGAAAAAAAATACCATCCATCAACAAAGAAAATAACGATTCGTGCCTTAGACAAATGATTGACAGTGAATGAAAAAAGGAATGAAAAAAAAGAAATGATTCCTTATTCAAATTTTCACGGCGTTCGATTTTTTCCTTTGTCGCGTCAACGTTCCGTTTTGTTTCCATTTGTAATTTGTCGGTTTGCTCTTTACTTGAAACGATGGATTCTGATGAAGCGTGAATGTCTTTTGGTAAGTTTTTCGTTGTTTTCAAGATGGATGGAAATGTATTGGGCTTTTATTTCATTCAATGCTGATACTCAAATCGTTAAAACATTTATTATGTATAGAACAAAAACTCTAACAAGTCTTATTCGTTAAGTTTTACAATATTTTTATATTGTAAAAAGAGTCAACGCTAATTGAAATGACAACAGATAACACAAACATCAAGTATCAAACGATTAAAGAAGAAACTCGAAATGAATTCCATCACTAACCTACATCCTACATCAGCTGTTAAATCGGGCAATTCGAAATTTAAACTGTGACCTTGTTAACATGTTAATTCACCCCTCATCCCCTCGTAATTTGCGCTTACCGTAAAACTGATTACGTCCACAGTAGACGATTCCGTCTTCCTCGCACAGCATCTGTCTCACTCGCTCCCATTCATGAAACGTTTAATTATACGCATTTGGACGGTGTTATGCAGCGAGAGTGAAAACTTTGATTGAAGTTTCACTGCGACTGAAAGTGAGTTCGGAGGACAATTAAGGCGAAGTGTGTATACAAATTCGTGAACGTTTTATTGGAGCACTCGTATTTTATTAATGTCCATATTTATGTGACATCGATCTGTTATTTTTGTTCATCGAAGTTCGTTTAAAATGAGAGTAATAAATATTCATATTTCGGTTTAAAAGTAAAGCATTATTGCCAAAATGAATTAATTAAAATACAGTAAGTAAAGTAAACATGTGGCGTATGATCTTTTCACAATTTAACACATTTACTTTGTTTACATTTAGTTGGTTCTAAATAAAATAATTAAAAGAAATGCTGTTTAAATTAAAAAATAAAAACAAAATTCATTCGTCTTGCATAAAACCATCTCAGCCATTACTTTGGGCACTTTCCTCTCCTTAAATATGGAACGCCCCGAGCGAACTCCGAAACTCATTTATTCTCACTTGAGTCCTTGTCTCCCGTAACCGGCTTAATTTTAAATGTGGAACGCCAGTGATGTAGGTCAGGAATGTAATGAGTGAATGGGGAAGCGTGAGGTGTCACTGATTTGTTTTTAAGATTTTTCAATGTCATTCGCTGTGTTTAATTTGATCGAATGCGTTCTTATTTTGAAATCAATTCTTGTTCATGGTTAATTAACTAAGTAGGTGTATACCAAATAGTTATTAATGCTATAACTACATACTCGTAGAATTATTTATAAGTGCACAGTACAAGATATGTTAGCGTAGCTTTATTTTCTGTCGTTTTTTTTTAAATTATTATTACAAAACAATTAGGTTATTAGTTTGACTTATAACGTATATAGTGTCGAACGAATTAATTTTATAGAAGTAACATATTTTTATTTTGTTAATTGATTGATAATTGATAGAAAATAAAATCGATTAATCATTAATTCTAAATACTTTTCTTTTAATTTCAATTACAAAAATAGCAGCAATGTTTAAGGCTGTTGAATCCACGAAGCGGAGCGGCATATATATATATATAAAAAAAAACTTACTATCGCCCGCGGTTTTCTCGTGTTTTCGGAGTTTAGGTATAAAAATGTCCTCGGCGTTCAAGATGCTTGTTATCAAAATTTCATTATATATGGTGTAGTGATTTGGCTGTGTATCGGACAGACAGAGTTACTTTCCCATTTATAATATTATTATATATTGTTGATTCTAAACTCTTTATATGAATAATTAAGTCATGTTTCCTTTCTCTTCATCTTGGCAGTTGTAACCCGTTTCAAATAAAGACTCAAATTTAATATTAAAAAAAAATCAAATCAAAATTTTTATTCAATAAAGAATCATTACACTTATTGATTATCAAATCAAACTAACAAGAAGACAAGGCGAAAGAAACTTCGTGGTTTTTGTATGTCAATGTAAATTGTCTACAAATAATAAAATTAAGATGTATGTTTGTAATATTAAAATAAACGTACTTACTAAATGCATATGTATGTATACACGGTACATTCATATATGTACCAATATAACACTTTTGTCTGTTTGTATATATAGTCAATTTTTGTCTGTCTGTCTATTTGTTCCGGCTAATTTTGAACAGCTGGACCGATTTTGACGGGACTATCACTGGCAGATAGCTGATGTAGTAAGTATTAACTGAAGTTACAACAATGACTTCTTTGTTAAATTCAAAAGCTCACGAAGTCGCACAGCTACAATAATAAATAACATATTTAATACGATAAAACGTTACATTAAACAATAAAAAGTCAATTTAACGTAAACCCTTCGCGTGCTGATAGACGAAATATGATCGAAGTAAATTATGCACCAAGTAACATTGGTAACGTCGAGACGGCACTGATCGACCAATAATAGCAATATTTATAATACAATAACGCGCTGCTCAGCAAATTGCTTTCGAGACAAATAACCCGCTGTATATTGACGAAAATATATCGGGTCGATTCGACCGTGATGTTTGAATTACGTACTTTTTAGTACGATTTGAATATCAACAACAACAAACTGTAAATTTCCCACTGCTGGGCTAAAGTTTCCTTTCCCTTTGAGGAGAAGGTTTGGAACATATTCCACTACGCCGTTCCAATGCGGGTCGGTGGATCACATGTGGCAAAATTTCGTTGATTTATTTTTTTATTTATTTACATGATTAGACACATGCAAGTTTTCCGAGCACGAGATGAATTATAAACACAAATTAAGCACATGAATATTCAGTGGTGCTTACCTAGGTTTGAATCCGCAATCATCGGTTAAGATGCACGCGTTCCAACCACTGGGCCATCTCGGCTCATCACTTGAATATCGATCTCATGTAATAGTGTGTTTCTTGAAATTCTTTAAGCGCTATGAGATAAAAATCAACGTGTCTCTCTTGTCACGTAAAACTTTTCTGTTGGAGGGTTTAACTTCAGCTGTCAAGCGTACAGGGTTGAGTGTTTTAATATTTTAAGGTCTGTTTATTTCATTTTCTTATTCTGAAAAGTGATATTAAAACTCAACTGATGTTAACCCTGCTTGCTACCTCGAGATGAATTATAAATACAAATTAAGCACATAAAAATTCACTGCTTGCCTATATTTGAACCCGAAATCATCGGTTAAGATGTACATGCTCTAACCACTGGGCTGCCTCGTACCTGTAATAATAAATATAAATATTAATAATGACAGGTATATGTTCATTTTTTAGGAACTGCCACAATAAGGAAACTGTGATAATCAAAATTCTTAGAATCAATGTATTCTTACGTATTGGAAATCCTTATTTTTAACTGTCCTTATCAAAACCGTTACCTAATAATAAACTAGATATATCGTTATTCTAAGAAAATCTACTACGGTGTTATTCTCTTTAAGGTGTATTTACAAAGGATGTTTTTCATAATATTTCAAAGGGAAGTATTACAAGCGAGATCGAATAATTTCTCTTGTACTACAAAGAAAACAGTCCCTTAAATTTGACACAAGATAATCCTTCCGAGCCGTGTCCCAAGCAATGACCTTATTAAGCCACAGCGACCCATGTCGAATTATTCAGTAATATATATGTCAGGAATATACATACATATGTATATTACACGTGCTACTTGGTAAATCTTACAGTGGGAAGAGATGGGACAGGGTGGCATCATTCCCCAAACGGGGATAGGGAGGCGAGGGTGTCCCCTCACCTATAGAATGTCTCTGGGCTTGCGAGGCCCCTTTGAAGAAGGAAGGGTTACCTTGGGAGCGGAATAGAAAATAGTACATAATAAAAATTCAAAATATACACCATTTTTCGGAGGCTCCAATTTCCCGGAATACCCGAAGGGTACGTTCGTTTGAGGAGGTTTTTTTTATGTCAACGTTTAGTGATCACACATTGTGATGTTTCCGGACGTGACGTGGATTACTTGTCAACTAATGAACCGATATCTTTGTGATTCCGACTTCATTATGAATATCATCTTTAGTCTATTATTTATAAATTTTATTTCATTCTCAGTTCTTTTGATACAAAATGGTTCTTACGACTTTCTTTATCGTTATTGATAGTATTTTTTACATAATTTTGTACTTATTGAAAGCTTGATATTATATAATGTTAAATTTTTTATTTGAGTTTCTTTTCGAATTATTTATCTTATATTTTGAATCTCTTTCATATTACATGATTCTTCGAAATATCTTATTAAACTTCTCAGAATATAACCGTCCAGAACCAATGGTTTTAGAACTATAATAAAAGTAGGTATTAAAATAAATATGAATGCGCTCAAATCGTATTTTGTAATAAACTAGAGTAATAAGTAAGTTGGTGTATGAATGGTTTAGTTACGGATGTTATCTATTTTAATATATAATTAACTTTGATTGTATTGTAACTGTAAGTCAAGCTTTATTTATACGTTTTCACAAAGGAGGTTTGATGTTATATCGACCTTCTTTGTCGATAACTTTTTAAATTTTTTGTGCACGTAGGAAATAGAAGTTTTTTTTTTATAATTTTATGCTATGGTTTGCTTTATAAGACCAAGTAATTATATTGTTTTTATTCATCTACCCTTCCTTCCAGTTTAATACAGCCGGAACAAATCTAGAATTATAAAACTGACAGAAACTAACATTCAAAAAACTCTTTCTTATAGTGATGATTTACTTAAATATATTTTTTCATGCCAAAAAAAAATATATTTACATAATGTCCACATCTGTATAAGTGGGCTTGAAGTTTATTCCACCACACTCTAAACCGATATATGCTTAAATAACTTGATAGATCAAATATTAAGAAATTCTTAGCCCATGTTGCGAACGCGAGCCTAAACTCCGATGGCAAGTTATGAACATATCTAATACAAAACATATAAATTACTATGTATTATACAATTATATACATATATGTGTATATAAGTAATTATGATGCGATAGTAATTGCTTATTATACTAATTGCTACGCCTACCTTCAACCTCGTTATAGACAATGGGAAATTCCACGTTATTAAATGTACATGTACTGTTGTAATTGCTATGAGTATTATTGAAATAGATTTGAAGAAATATACAACTTGAAAGACATTATGGGTTAAAAAATCACATATATTGTCTTTTATAATTAAATCATACTTAATATGCACACACCTTAATAAAAAATAAAGAATACAAAATAACGGATTCTAAAAAAAGAAAAAAAATATAGTTCAGGATGTAGATTCTAACAAAAAAAAATAAACAAAAAAGAAAAAACTCCGTATTTATACTTACTCATACTTATTATATGTTAGAGAATTATATTTCTATATTTTTTAAGATATCACAATTGATTTATTACTAAACGTTAATATCCTTCGGAGTTTTAATACAGAATTGAGAACCAAATTCAACAACTGCATCTATATACTTTGATATAATAAGAAATAAAGTACTACCAAAACAGTTATCATTTACGAACATAATACAGTTTTATAACATATATGAAAATACATACATTCGTTCATATTGAATCTCCGTAAATTTACCATTCCCTAACAAACGGAATAAGGAAATTGTGGTTTGATCTAACATCCTACGAGTCAGGTACGGACCCAGAAAAGAAATTCCATTTCCAAACGAAAAATCCATTCAATACAATATATCACACGGTTCTAAGCCCGTTAGGAATAGAGGGAGACGGATATATGATGTCCCGTGTGCGAGACAGGGAGGGAATCAAATGTCCCTGCGAAATGGAACGTAAGAAGATTGAATAGAAGTCACACTAATGCTGTACGGGTTACCTTTACGCACACAACGACAGCCTCACATGCCATGTTGTTAAGGGGAAAAATCTAGCGAATTTTCCTTTACCAATATATTTCCTATTCATATACTGTTAACTATTACCATTTAAACATAAATAAAATGATTTGAAAACGAAAAATCATTTACTAATACTTTATTATCTTAAAATAAAAATAACAGTAATTTCGATTGATAATATTTCTGTATAGTTTTATTGAGAATATACTGGCAATAATCAAACGAACCTACCCTTAAGAATGTGACGATGTGTGCTACTAAGTATACCAATACATGTAAAATTTCAGATCAGCCGTAAAGAAATCACACGCTCACATACAATAAGAAAGGCTTAGATCACGCACACGAATACAACATACGATATACGTACACGAAATCTTATTTGTTAGAGATGTGTGCGTGATTCGCATTATAGTGCCCTTGGGTGTCACGCACACACGTTTATAATGTATTCCGTTGAATTTGTTATATCTGAATTTTTGAATAATGCATTCAGTTGAGACATATTTATTTTATGAAAACATATCGATATATTATCATATTATTACGAATTCCTTTATTTGAATATTATAATTAAATCGTAATGACATATCTTAAATTTAAGTTTTTTACAAGAAATTACGACAACGATATATTAAATTTTTAACGCTTTTAAGACTCACCAACAGTATACAAATTATATCTCTTAATTTACTTTTTGGTAGGAATTGGTGCAAGCCCGCCTGGGTAGGTACCACCCACTCATCAGATATTCTACTGTTAAACAACAGTACGCAGTATTGTTGTGTTCCGGTTTGGGTGAGTGAGCACTGAGTAACTACAGGCACAAGGGACATAGCATCTTAGTTCCCATGGTTGGTGGCGTATATTCCATAAAAAAAAATATCCCATTTATTTTGTGTTATTAAATGTTCTAGCTACTAAAAATTAAAAAGATTTATTATCTATACTATGGTATATTATTTAGTAAAAGTCTAGGAGCCTACTTAATCCACCATGCAACTCAAGGATAGATTGGTCAATAAACATATCATAGAAATAAATAGACGTAATTGTGCGCGTTTGAGAGTTTCTTCACCAACCATAGTGACATGATTTAAATCAAAATTAAAATATATTCAAGTAGTTTTGAACTTTTGAATCGTCATTTTACATAAACCTAAATCGCGACTTTGTAACGCACAGTCAGAGTAAGAAAACCTTCGTCAGTTTTCAAATTCATTCCTTTATCAAGTCTTGACCATCTTAGGAGCTAAGATGGCCCAGTGGTTAGAACGCGTGCATCTTAACCGATGATTGCGGGTTCAAACCCAGGCAAGCACCACTATGTATATGTGCTTAATTTGTATTTCACATGTGCATTCCACCAACCCACATTGGAACAACGTAGTGGAATATGTTCCTAACCCTCTCCTTAATGGAAGAGGAGGCCTTATCCCAGCAGTGGGAAATTTACAGGCTGTTACTTTACTTTACTTTACTTATCAAGTCTTAAACTTATACTGTGCATTATCGCTTATACTAAGCACACGAAAATAGATCTTAAAGTGACGAACCTTTTCTTACCCCGACTGTAAATAGATTCTACTGGTATTCTTTCCGGTAGTGAAGACCTTTGATTAAGACCATGTCCTATCCACTGAGCCATTACACAAATCGTTTTTTTTTTTAAATATTAATACTGTTTTGATTTATGACATACATATATTGCGATATAATTGCTTTTTATGAACGCCCTGCACGGAAGTTCGTGGATATATGTTAATGTTTAGATTGTGTGGTGCGCTTAGTCTGGGGTCAGTGCTCGCTCGAGTTGCCTAAAATAAAAATAAAAACCCTCTATATTGTAATACTGAAGAGCCGAGATGGCACAGTGCTTAGAACGCGTGCATCTTAACCGATGTTTGTGGGTTCAAACCCAGGCAAGCACTACAAAATTTTCACGTGCTTAATTTGCAAAATGAACTATAAAATAGTTCATTTTGTACTCATCCATGAAGGAAACATCGTGAAGAAACCTGCATGTGTCTATTTTCATTGAAATTCGGCTACATGCATATCCACCATCCCGCATTTGAGTAGCTTGGTGAAATATGCTCCAATCCTTCTCCTCAAAGGGAGAAAGGGTATCAGGCCAGTAGTGGGAAATTTACAGGCTGCTAATGTATGTACTTTATCATGTTACACATAATTATTTGTCATAAGTCTTTGTGCAGCTCAATGGATAAGTACTAAAGTAGTGACTGTACAGGCACAAGGGATATAACACTCATTTGACCATAAGCAGTTCAATGTGAGAGTGATATGTAAGAGTTGTTGCACAACACAATAATGATAAGTGTAAGAGTATATAAAATCTGTGTATCTTATTAATACATATATTCATAGATATTTAGTGTTTCAAATATTACTTAAATTATTTTAATTTCATTTCAATTTCGATGTTCTTTAACATTCTTACTACTTAAACGTGAAACTCATACAATTCTAAAAGCTATTGGATTTCTGTTACAACTATCTTGCACGAGAGAAATAATCCTACAATTTATCGTTTTTATATTCGTCTAGCTTTATTATTAAATAAACACTTACTCGACATTACGTTATAATGATATATTTATGAATATTTTATAACAATACAAAATAAATGACAATTCAATAGCACGTCTGAACGCAGCACAATGTTGTGTCGTGTTCAGATACATCCAGAAGCGTATGCTTAGTGCTTTCATGTGATATGTAAATTATTATACTTGGTGATTTATGTGACGAAGTGTATTTTGTATCAATAATATTATAGAAGTAAAACTTCTTTGTGCTAAATGGGAGTAAACACCAAGTTGACATTAACTACAATGATCCTTCGTGTGACTTTTACGCGAATCGTTTAATTCATATTTGGAATATAAGTAAACGAACGTCTGATTGGTGGAATCAACACATTAATATCATGTGAACCAATTACAATTAAGAGTACAAAAGAGTGACAATTGAGTTTATTATTGCTTCTTCTCGGTAGAAAATTAAAAACTTTAACGGTAAAGACAATCCTGTAAAAGGACGATTCATAGGTGTTTATAAAACTTGAATGAAGTATATTTTAGTTTTGTCACTGACTCACTGACGCTTCTTACCTGAAACAAAAATATAAGTTATTGTTGATTGGTAGTAGAATGCTCAAGATTACTCAACGAACATGTGACAAGCTTTACACGTAGATCTTGTGTCTCCTCCTGATAATATAAGTTCGATGTCAATATTAAAAGCCCTCATTATAATTTTATTGTATCCAAATATTGCTGATGTTAATTCAAAAGGACACATACGTCCTACACGTACATACATATTATCCATTAAGATCTTATTTAATATATTTTGTTATTAGAAAGAGGATTTCTTTTTTGTTTATATCTAGGGTAATATGATAATCTACGGAACTAATTATGAAATTCAACTTTTGTTCAACATTATTCATGAGTGATTTAGGATATTAATTATATGTATATTATAGCATTTTCTTTAAAAAACGATCACTAAACGGCTAAAATATAAACGAAAATTAGAGCTTGCGCAATTGGATTTGAACACTTAAACATCAGTTATAGCTGACGTCTTCCAACCGCTGAGCCATCCCAACTTTGATACAGAATATTGTTAAATGTTAATTTCGGTTACAAGCCACTGGACTATCATATTTTTATTCATATTTTTCAATCAATTGAAAAACAGGCACACATAAGTATAATAAATCAAGTCGTTATCTATATCGCGCTCTGTGTCTACCTTTCAGTTTCACAAACATCCATTGAAGGCTAAATATCTCCAATCGTCTGGACAGGATATCCGATTGATACCGAAAATCCCCCCAAAGCGAAATATCAAACCTATCTCCCCTAAGGGTTTTGTAAGGAACACTCGAATCAACGTTTTAGTCATTCAAATATTCTATTGATCTCTAAATATTGAGCTAATTTCTCAATGTTGAATTATGGATCCTAGAGCCGGTGTAAAGACTCTAAGTACAGGTTACTTAATGTTCCACGTAAGAGCTAATAAATTGACCAATTAATCGTCGTTGATAACATCGAAATTTGTGGAATACAGACCCGCTAATAGCTAATTAGTGTATTAGTTAAACTTTGGTTTCAAAATCAAAATATAGTCCCTTCAAGTGCTTTTACGACCACTTTTGAACATTATTTACAGAATTTAATTAAGTATAGGTTCAGAATATAAATTTTATCTAGAAGAACTGGTGGGAAATTCAGAAGTTCATTTCTGTACTATATAATGAAATAAAAATTGCTCGTTAAACAGACATAAATTTATGTAAGTCCTGCATTATAATCTATTTCATATAAGGAGTAATAGGACTTTAATAAGTGGTTTCTTAAGATAAAATTGAAATTCATAAGCAAAATTAAAATATTTGTGATATTTTATTACAAAATTGCCGAACTCCGTTTAGTCTTTGCGAAAACTTTAATGAAAATTAAGTTGAGAAATAGTATGATATGAATGTTTAACTTAAAATATTAAGTGTCTGTTATTGAATTCATATCTTATTTGTATTATGTTATTTAATCATACTTAAATAGTATTGTTAAAAGGAGATTATATACCTTTTTATAACAATTATTGTCGCTGGCAAGCAAAGTTTATATCGCATTACATTAAAAGGATATTCATATTTAAAAATAGAATGTGTCGTATATTCTTGGAATTATAGAGAGTTTGTGATGAAAACTCTTCAAGAACTTGCATACAACCAACTTGTCTTTACCCTGTTTAATGGTAAAAACGAAGCCTACAAGCTAAAATTCATCAACATTGATTCATCCCTAAAATCGTAACAGACAAAGTTACTTATAGTTTTAAATTATCAGTGTAAATTAAGTGTAATGTTTCATATCATATATAATTCGACAAAAACCACGAAGAATATTTCATGCATGCAATCCATTATTTTATATATTCTATAAACGTTCTTTAATATTATATAAAATATAGTCATATTTTAATGTCGATTTATAAAATTTAAAATAAAATTATTAAATTCACCCGTCGTGTCAATCGTCTTGCGAAACGCACAAATACCTTTGCTAAAGTCTTCTCCGAGAAGCATTGCATCTTCTAGAATAAGTGTTACGTACGAGTATATTGGTTCAGTAGTTTTATCAGATGGACATTACAAAGAATGAAGTGAACTGTTTAAGAGATTAGAGATTTATCTATTTTTTAACTTTTTATTAAATAAAAATACTTCGATTTTCAAATTTAGTTTTCACTAAAAATAACGGGTAACAAAATCATTTGATATTTGACGAATACAATACTTTGAAATGAAGTATAAATTTCTAACTAAAATCTACTTAATAAGAAAACATAAATAAAACTGCGTGTACGTTCACATAAACATAAGAAACATAACATTGATAACATCAAATGCAAAGGACATTTCACATTTTATGACCCTGCTGTAAAACTAAAGCAAATACACAGGGGTTATATCCACTGCAGGACATAAACATTTGAACGTAAATACGTTATGGCAATCAATATGAAATACCATCGTTTCAACGATATTGCACTCGTGAGCCAAGACCGTAACTCGCCTCGATGGTGTTCGTTATTTTTCCGCCTTTAATTCGTGTTTACGTGATACCGGTATTATTTGTTCTTCGATTTATTTCGTATTATAATTATTTAGCAAATATTGAATACAAATTGTGCACAATAACGTATATATGGAAATTTGTTCGAATTTCAAAATATACGTATACGTAAATATGCGTATACGTTCATACAATATGGCTGACTTTTTTTTTCTTTTTTCTTTCATCTAATATTGGTGACTGTGAACAGCACTACACTACCGAAGGTTTATTATTTATTTTATAAGATTGTATATAATATGTACACATTTCAATTCGAAGTTTGAAAATATATTTCGATTAAAAAAAGACTAAAAAGACAATGATGCTTAAAGTAATTTAAAAAAAAAAAATTTGTACTTAAATAAGGCCTTACTGTTTCAGTCAGTATTTTTTTATATTAAATGGGTTACCTGCAAATTAATATCAATCATCCCATCAATCCTGAAGATTGATGACGAATTTATACCTGTAATTATACTGGCTTACTCAATGTTTGGCAGTGGAGTAATTTCAAATTCAAATCAAATCATTTTATTTTAAAGGATATTCCATTTCACTGTCCGTTGTAAACGCTCCTCCAAGAATGACTTGCTTACGCGCGACTGCCAAGGCTGCAAGCTATATATTCTTAAACAATACTTTAAGAGGCTCTTGACAAATAACTTTTACTCCAATCTGATAATGGCTGTGTAATTCCTCGTCTTTGGGGAGCTCCGAGTAATTTGTTTGTGCGTACGTTCGATTAGTTATTGAGATTTATCTGTTTATTTCGATTCGATAATGCCGTAACTATTTTGTTTTTTTTATAAAAGTCAAATAATTTATTTATTTTATAATTCCGCAATTACTTTTTTTTAATCATATACAAAACATTTATTATGTAATTATAATTACGTAACAGATTATATGTCACCGTTTCTGTTTTTTTTTTTTTTTTTTTTTTTTTTTTTAATATTGACAAAGGTATAACGTCAAAAATTCTGATAAATTTATGTCTTACTTTATTATAATTAACATTTTACTGTACATATAAGTATCGCCCGGGGCTTTAATGGTTGGTCGTCAGGTGGTACTTACAAAAGTAATAAAAAATTATCCTATATATACATATATTTACTTGGGGTTCACGATTGTTTTGTAGTGGTTATACTTGTATGAAATCTCAGTGGCGCTTGCTTTAACCCACGATTATGTGTATAAGATTCTGTTTAATGAGATGATGGTAGCTTACCATTAAAATTAACCTTGTTAAATGAAAAAAATATATAAGGGATACAGAAAATGACTCTGCGCTATCAGTGGAGTAGCTAGGCAAGGAAGGGCCCCGGTGCATAGAAAAAAAACCGGGCCCCTACCTCCTCTTTTCCATTCCTCTTTAACTATTAATTACCCTTTAAAATTACAGATACTAAATAAGAAATCTCGTGCGCAGGATCGTGTTTTTCTAGCTTCAAAAGCTTAAGTATTAGTTTAGAGGGCCCCCTGAACTCCGGGGCCCTGGTCCATTGCACCACCTGGCCTCAATAGCTACGCCAGTGTCCGCTATACAATATGTTTAGCTCAATTTATTGCAAACAATTAATATGTAATTAGTATTCAATGTGTCTCATTGTTTCTAGATTATTTACACCTCACTATTGTTATAAACAAGCAATCTAGTTTTTATCGCTATGGTTTGCGTGCGTGCATACAATCCAAGATATAATAATAATTAATCTCTTTTTTTTTTGGTATGAATACTTATAAGGGCACATTAGAAGTCCTGCAACCTTGAAAGACAATTAAATTCTAAATTAGTATTGAGTGATATGTTTATTGCCTTGGTAGTGCCTGAGATCCTAGGTTCAAAGCCCAAGTAGGGCATATAAAAAAATATTATATTTTATATATAAGTTAGTGGACACTCGCATTGGAAAGCATTTACTTACTTAAGAACTAAATCCGGTGGTGCCGAGTTTGAATTCGGATTGTTTATGATATTATGTTAAGAATGACGCAATAGGGTCAACGCACATGATAGATGAATCTATACAACGCTCGTAAATTTCATGGCAACTATAACAAAAGTAATTTAATTTGTATTCATTATTTTATTAACTACATAAACATCAATTATCTAATATAAACAAAAATATTTGTTTTTAATTCCCATCAGTCAAAGACAATTTTGTTAAATAGATAAAAAAAACTTTAATAAACAAAATAGAGCAACATCGTTCTAAAAAAAATATATTTTTTGGTTAAACCTTCATAAACATAGTATTATTTGTAAGAATTACATACTCGTAGGTATATGTCCCTTCACGCCCTCACACTTCCAACGGCTCTCATAATTGACACATGAATTGTGTGAAAGGAAAGACTATCCGTCTCAATCTAGCGAGTTTCACGCAAGCGAAGCCGCGCGAACTAACCAACATAATAACGACCAGTTACGCACAAATAAAAAACCTTAGCTTTTTCTAATAACAAGTGTAGCACCTGCTTATGTCACCCTAGGCAGCCTTCGTAATTCTACCTTTCGCAATTTACATTCGAAATGCTACACATAATATGTCTGTCGCGCTGTCCGATATAAGGGCCTCTTGTCCATCTTAAAAGTCACAAAACAAACGCAGTACTAGCTGACATTTAAACGCTTTGTCTAGAACTATTTTTATTGAATGAAATTAACAATTGCCGATAAATTTGTTTATTCTGACGCAACATGTGTTGTAACGGTTAGATCGGACGGACAGTGTTTATTATACTTTTTGATTTTTTAATGGTATCACTAAATTACGTTCTTTAAGTTTCTTTATTTAAAAAAATGTATGGTATAATCGTTTTTTTTTTTGAGTGTTTATGTGTCACAAGATGGCCCAGTGGTTAGAACGCGTGCATGCTTAACCAATGTTTGCGGGTTCAAACCCAGGCAAGTAAATTTTCATTTGCATAATTTGTGTTTATAATTCATCTCGTGCTCGGCGATGAAGGGAAACATCGTGAGGACTGCCTGTGCTACCACCTACCCCCATTGGAACAGCATGGTGGAATATGTTCCAAACCTTCCCCTCAAAGGGAGAGGAGGCCTTAGCCCAGTAGTTGGAAATTTACAGGCTGTTGTTGTTATGTGAGTGTTTTGTTAATTTATTAAAAATAAAATAAATTGTCATGGAGTGACAGAGTGACAATATTCACTATAAACATTTTGACAAGCAAGAAACTATTAACGTTTTGAAAAAGTATTATAGGTTGTATAATTAATCTTGACCGCTCCGATCAATCCCTTCGTCTTCTCCGTCCTACGTGACGTAAGCAAAATATCCTATCGGCATAACTAAAAGCCTTTAGTCTGTGAATTGAATTACATGCTATTTGAGTCGAAAGGTTTAATAGGTTTCGTTGTAATTATATGGTAGGTCTATGATGAGTAATATTAACTATGCAGATGAGGAAACATGTGATGCACTTGTATTACACAAGAATCTTGCACAAGCGTTAACACTACATAAATTAAATTAAGTATTCTCTTAGACATAGTCCAATAACAATCAGGCCATCAAAACGAAATATATCGGACGTATTTGTATAAAATGAATAAATAAATATTGAACAACACCACATACATTACTCTGATCCCAATGTAAGTAGAAGCACTTGTGTCATGGAAAATCAGAAGTAACGACGGTAGCACTACACAGACCCAAGACAACATAGAAAACTAATTTTTTCTACATCGACTCGGCTGGGAATCAAACCCGGTACCTAAGAGCTTACCTACCTATACCGGTGTACACACTACTCGACCACGGAGGTCATCGAGTATGTGTCTTAAGTGCCCGAAACATAGTTAATGTAGGAAATTTAACCACTGAAGTCGTAATAGGGATTGTATTTTTTTTTTTTATGGTATAGGTTGGTGGACGAGCAGATGGGCCACCTGATGGTAAGTGGTCACCATCACCCATAGACAATGATGCTGTAAGAAATATTAACTATTCCATACATCATCAACGTGCCAACAACTTTGGGAACTAAGATGTTATGTCCTCTGTGCCTGCAGTTACACTGGCTCACTCAAGTATGAATCGTTTCTTTACTCCCATGCTGTGCTTGTGTGCTGTGATTGTGGCTCAACCGAGTCCTCCTCGGGGAGCGAACATGATATCATCTAATCCAACGAAGCAACAGAGAAAAAATAAAACACAAGAGGATTTTAACGCGATACAGAACAACTTTGGTATTCAATATAGATTGCACTTACCTATTGACTGTCAAAGTCGTGAGAGATCTGAGAAGAACCGTTTAAAGAAACTCAGCAGTAACTCAGGTCAGCATCGATATGGAATAATTAAATCAACGCTTGATTTTAAGAGTCCACAGTAAATTTATAATAATAATTGTACTCTACATACGTTCTTTTTGTTTTTTATGATAGTTATATTATTTGAATTTAATTTATTGTTGTTAGATCAATAGTTATAAATATTTAAAGTTATTTAGGTAATTTAAGTATTAACGTTACTTCATTTCAATTTATTTTAAATATTTTTTGATTGTTGTAGGTATAAAAAGCACCCGTGATACTATAATTGTTATGAGCATGCCGTGTATACATGTATGTCATCTAGCTTAAAATTGTGTAAGTCTGTCTGTAATGCATGCAAATGTTCTGATGATGATTCGAAGAATAGAATAACTTGACCTATAGATCAATTTAAATATCACGTCAAAAAAGCAGTCAACATCTCAATACAAGAATACATTACTGATAAAAAAGCGTAAACTAAGTAATTTATTGGTTCCTTGACAGGATAAATTTATCTGTATTGACATACACTGTAATTAAAAGGATGGAAACGAGTAACTACTGAGTTTACCGAACCGGTAGTAACATTTAATTCAAATCTTCTTAAGCTGTGATATTCTTGGAAATGTCTAAACAAAATTATATAAGCGCAATGCGTTTTGGTCGAACCGAGTCGCCATAGAAGTTTAGTAAGTAACTTACAAGTTAATTAAAATAAGGATACGCTATTTTTTCTGTGTCCGATGTTACTAATTCATAAATTTAAATATGTACATTTCCTCCAATACCGTTCTACTAGCTTACTAATATTTTACTAAAATTATAAATGCAAAAGTTTGCGATGGATGTCTATGTATGTATGTTTGTTACTCTTTCGCGAAAACAATACGGAATGGATTTGGATGAAAATTCACAATAATATAATTTATCTATTAGAATAATGATTTTATGTAATTTGGTCGTAATATAACGATACACAGTACCGAAGCTGGGGTAGCTAGTATTAAATATAATTCTGTAATGTTATAAAAAATATTCAATAAAAGTTAAAAGTATGCGCGATAATTAACACCAAGCGCATTATTTATCACGAATAGCTTTCAAATTTACGACGGCGATCGCGAAAGGCAATTTACATTCACAATTACGTCTATCAAAATAAAATGTATTGACGACATCTTGACTGAAGTCAAAACGTTAAAATTAAACCGCATTAACATTTCAAAACTGCGACATTTTTACTTACACGTCATGTCAAGGGACACCGGTTCAGTAAATATCAACTTTATATAAACATGAATATTTATAATGTCCGATTAAACGTCCTAATTATTTGGTTCATATCCGTCGATAGAGATGTACGTATGACATATTAAATGACCATTTTAAAAAACGTTTTTGTAATACGAGGAAAGTGTTAATAAATGTACATGTTTTTACTAAGAGCTACCGGTTATTACTAAATTTATAAATAGAACAACACTATTTTTTTCAATACATGTTCTTTTTATCTATAAATTAAAAATGGTGTTATAACAGTTTATTTTAGAATTGACATTTTCAATTCAACGTATGTAGAAGGAAAATAAAGAAAATCTAAAAAGCTAATAAGCAGCATCATCATCTTAACCTCTCGGAAAATATTGTTGTATCATCTGAGAGCCAACTAAACTAAACGAATCAAAGTAAGATAGCCATTTGTAGTGTCAGTCTTAAGCATGGCTACGGTACTCAGTAGTACCGAACGATTGGGTTAAACTCAACAGTTATGGATTTGAACTAATGATATAATAAATGAGGCATTATTTTGGTAATTAACGGGGTCTTTAACTTACACTCTTCACTGAATAGCCTTTCGATTGTGTGATTTTTTTTTCATTAATAAAGTACACAAATGTTCCCTATTAAATTATCTGTCCAACGGGCAACGGTATACCAACTATCTAGATTCCGTTAACCAGAAAATACAAATAGTTTTCGAAATGAGGCGTAATATTTTGATCTGAAAAGTAATTTTCTTTTACATTAAAGTACTAATGAAGAGTTCAAGAGACTGTTTCAAAATTATGTGCCACGAAAATGATCGTTCGATGCGAAACGGTTTTGTGTTTAAATCTTCATGTGTCATTTATGAAAGACTTCAGACAGTCACCATCCTTCTAGTGTCTTCCATTTATTTATCCCGGCTATTGCCTTCTGGCTGGAAGTACACTTCCATTTTGCACCGTCAATACCAAATAATAAAGACTTACATATAAAATAGACCTATCTAAAATATATATAACAACTCATTAATCTTTTTATTTATTTGTATCTGCGCAAAACCGGGGCACGTTGTTACTTATTATATAACAAAACTAGGTTTCATATGATGACCCAAAGATATTCACATAACCGAATTGCATACATAAGTATCGTTCTAGAGATACGATCGTGATTGTCAAACACACAAAAACGAAAACAACCTTCAATAGTTCGAAACAAACATCTGTTTCGAATAGAAATCGAACACAAGACCTTTGGCATTGAACGTATAGCTGCCATTACACCAGAAGGTCATCAATAACATTCAATTAAAATACATTAAATTTTATGTATTAACTATTTTTAATCGTTTGAACTATAAATTAATTAAAATAGCTTCTTAATTAAAATGCTACTTTGTACGAACTGTGTACCCTTAAACAGAACAATGAAAATTTACATAAGGTAATTAATTATTATTATTGGTTAACTTTACTCATCATGGATGGAAGATACCTAAATCGTGTCATCAACTCCGGGCTGTGAGGATATTAACTGTTAGGTTTCTTTGTGCTTCTTCTCAGTAGTTCTACAGCGCACACACTTGTGAACTATATTATGCCGTACATAGTTGACTAATCTTTCTTGTGAATGGCGATTAATAGCGTTAATTCATCACGTTCATTAAATCCCTATGTTATTAAAATACATCTAACAAAAACAAACAATTCGAACATGATTTTACATCACTTTCACCCCAAACCTGTTAACTTTATAAAAAATCTTACAACAGCTCAACGCCACCTGAGATTTTAACAAAGGGATGCTATAGATTTCCTTTTTTGTAATCGACAATTGTCTGTTAACCCTTTCATTTCGAGCAGGAAGTCTTCGGGGTCGTTTAAGCACCTGCGTAGAAAGTGAATCCGTTTAGGGTTATTTGTGTAATCTGTGTCGATTCTTAGACTTTTTTTATCTATTGTGAAAGTATGGGAATGTTTTGGGAACAACTTTACTTGTATTGTAGTGAGGAAGATTAATAGAGATCGTTTACAAAGTTTTTAAAGGTAACCCGATTAAGGTCTAACAATATTATAGATATTTAAGAAATTTTATTTTATTTAACTAAAATCTCAACTAAAAAGAAACTAGATTGATAATCTGTAGAATAATTTACAGCTAAACATTATTATTGTATTATATCAAGTTTTCTTTACAATATTTACAAATCAATTAGAAATAGCTATCGGGTTTTTTTGTTCGTAAATGTATTCATCAATCAAGGTAAGAGAAATGTCAGACGCTGAAAATTATTGATAACAATAACGTCTCACAATCAATGCGATGTAATAAGAAATATTCACACGCATATTAAATAGACTACCGTCAAACCCCCGAGTTAGCAACAATAATGGGAATCTATTTTTTACGGCCGCCATTGTGACATAAGTTCATCGGAGCACCTGAGATTATTTCTATGCGGCATTGTGATTTCGTGACTACATGATTTATATTTGCATACCGTTTTGTATAAGTTCGTTAGCTCCTCAAAGGGTCCGATTGAATAAAGTAACAGAATTCGAGAAAGCGTTTGTTAAATTTTTTCGCTTCGGTCTCTCGGGCCAGCCGTTCACAATTACGGGTTAATATGATATTTTGCATAGCTGTTAAACTAGAGACTTTTGTGTGAATCTAATGATTGGAATGATTTTAATGGTATCGTAAAGACCTTGCTTGTTTTTTTTTCTTTATTCTATAATTGAATTTATAACAATGACAGATGTTTATATATTTATTTGTGGATATTTTTTGAATAAGTATACTCAGCTGTTTGTACCCACATAAAATAAATATTTTAGTTGGCGTTGATATTATTTATGTTTTGAAAGAAATGTTTTTAACGGTTCCAAAAATAATACCGTACCTAATTTGCATAAAATGTCAAGTTTATATCGAAGCGTGTAAAAAAATATTTTAATACATGGCGTTGTATGCGACGCGTGTTATACAGGCTGCTTCATTTTCTTAAATTAAAAAAATCTAAATCAATATTTATTTATTGTTATTAATAAATACATATCTCAAAAGGCTCTGTACCCCTTAACTAGGAGAACTCGTATCTTAGGAGCATAGTTAGTATACATAGTTTTTAATAATTTAGGCTTCGACCAAAATTCAAACACTCTGTATAATCAGGTATATTTAAAGGCCTACCATTGAATAGTTTTGTTATGCAAAAAACGAAATCTGTAACCCAATATGCAAATGCAAGCCATTGGAATGCAAATTCCTATTCCTATCGATACAATGGTTAATAAAAACCTCGATGGTTGTCGCTAGGGGAAGATTTTTGGATCGGATCAATACGGTTATTGATTTTTCGAGTGATTTATTGGCTTATACTGTTGAACAACTTGTATGTTCCGTTAAGAATAAAACAGCTGTAAATATAACGTGTTAAAATAACTATAAAAAAGTTGCAATATTTAGGGGTAATTTAAAGAAAAAAACGACTTTTCCACATATATATACAGAATTATATAAATGATAGAAGGGCTTGGATTTTCATACATAAATATAATTATATGTAATTGTTACATGTAGTTTATTATTATCGTAGTCGAATATGATTCCGTATTTGTAGCTTTCCGTTTACATTAACGACTTATTTTTAATTAAATTTCGATAAAAAAAATGAGTTAGAAATTTCATTAGAGTATATTTTGACTATTTATATAATATCCAAATTATTATTATCAAATACATCTTGTATATTGATTTACTATGTCTTTCTTTGTCTGACCTTATCAAAATTAATAATAATAATAAATATTCACACGCTTAAGTTTGATTCAAATTCTTTAAAATATTTATTAATTATTATTTTCGTACTATATATATTAACTAGCAATCTACCCCGTCTACTATGTTGTGCGGGTATTATTATATATATAAATGTTCTTCCTGAATTAATCTAACTATTACAAAAAACCTTATCAAAATCCGTTTTGTAATTTTAAAGATCTAAGCATACATAGGAACAGACTGACTCTGTTTTATACTATGTAATGATTTAATAGAAGATATAAGAGAACGATAATGACGTAATCATTTAGATATATATTTGGTGTGTCGTTGTTATTTATATTACTGATCGTAGTCAGTGATATATTTTTGATTTTTATATATAATAACCAAAATAAATAAGTCAGTGTATCGTTTAATTTATAATGTATTAACACAAAAAATATTCAGAAGTTAAGTAGGTAAGTATGTTTAAATTGAAATATAAAATGGCAACTGTATAAATCAAGACCAAGTTGAATGCTGGCAAAAATTTGGGCAGAATATTAATTTTCAATTCGAATTATGAAAATATATACGTACATATAACTAATTCATGTGATTATGCCTACAATAGTTATATATGAACTTTACTCCTTGAAGCTAGATTTATTCTAGTTGACATTTTAATTTAATATCAAAACAGTAAAAAATATTGCGTAAATTTATGAAATTAAAAAAGGACCCATCTATAAAATGGCTTAAGTATTAGTTTTTGTTTAATTTAAAATATATTTATCCCTACCTTACTGAGTTACGTTTACAGTTTTATTTTTAGAGATTATTAAAAAAACTTACACAGTTACAAAAGAAGTATTTATGAAATACATCGATCATATCAATTCCGATTCCCAATGCACATAATTTATTAGTATATAAAAAAGTAATTTCTCGGTTGACCGTACCCCATTCTTATTTCAACGTTTACCCATTTTACCCCAAAACCGTGTTCCAACCCACATCCTTTGTTGCGTCCCCTTCTATAACAGCCAGGGCCAATTGGATAGCACATGTATTTTCCCAAAATTATTCATCACTATTCAATAAAATTTACCATTGTTGTTTTTTCCATATATTTGAAATTTTTAAGAAAAATTTTCCACTCTAACGGACAAATTCTTGAAAAATATTCTAATTAAATCTAAAATATTGTAGAGATCGTATCTGCTATATTAATTCCTACATGTCTTCGTTTTCGAAATTAACACGTCAACTGGACTTTAAATAAATAATCTTAACGATTATATCTATTAGGTAATAACTCTTTTAAATAGCTGTTTCGTCAGAATGAATTAAATGTGCTATTTTCGTCCCTACTAGTTAGTAATTACGCCAATAATTTTTAGCAATTAATTTTCATTCTTCCATTATCTGATAATTAAACGGAAAGGCATATAAGTGTGATTCCTTTGCCTTTCTAATGAGTGTAGTAGTTAAAAAAAATAATGATCACACGTCAAAATTTACAAAGGTTACACACACTTTTACAATAAAACGAAAACAAACGAAGCGTTCTAAATTTAAAATAATATGAAAGTATAATTTTTGTAATATAATCTGTCAATGGTATATAAATTTTACTTGTTTTAAAACGAGCACAGTCATAATCTATCGTTCGTTAAATGTCAATACTTTTAATGAACATTATGACATGACATTTAACGTTTTCTTTTAATTAGAACTTTATTTATTAAAGTGCAGAATTGTTGATTTTAGAAAACGGATCGTGACTGTCTATTGGTTTTGTGATATTTATTTTTAATTCGAACACATTCATTAACTTTTATATGCCAATACTTGTTAAATTACCGAATCGAAATAAAGACTATCAGTAACTTTGCAACGAGTTAATAGTCAACAGTAATTTAAAAATTTAAATAATTAATATAATTATTGTGTATGTTAATAAACTCGTAAAATAAAAATAAAAAATTGCTTTTATGAATAATTAATATGTTGTTTGGAATTCAACACGTTATATATCTCCAACATATATATATGAAGTATGAAACAATTGCATTTGGCTGTATGTTCAATTCATTGAGCACTCAAGGTAGTTTTATGTATATTATAATGTGGGCACAACAGTGAATGGGCGGGCTATAATTACTCGGTCTTATTGAATAGCCCGTCAGTCTTATAAGGAAGTCGGCTAAAACTAATACTTGTCGACCATTCTGTTCATGATTCTATTGAAATTACGATGAAAGCGATTGCTAACGTTCGATGTGAAATATTTTCAATCGATCGACTATATATTATCTGTATATATATTTTTTTCTTATTGATAATTTTGTTTCCATATATATGGTCGGGTTATGTAGGAGAACGTACTATGTTTTAAGGGGTTAAGGTAGATTTTGTTAGTAAAATATTGGTATATGTTAAACATTATAGCCGTTTTGAACAAAATAAAATCGTCATGAAGTATGACCACAGTCCACACGTAGCATTACGGCTCTTATTTAATAAAACAACAATTATATTTATAATTATATGACTCGAGTATTGAAGAACATAACAAAGACTAAAAAATTGAATTACCTATGTGTCGAATGATTTCTAGTAAAACAAAATGACATTCATTAATAGTGTAATTTAAATAAATTGTAATAATATTCTTTTTTTGCATTTAGACAAGATGACAGATAAAAGAATGCCAAGTTTTAATTCAAAAGTAAATATACACATTTCTTTCGGTTTCCTCCTCTCCCTTTGAGGAGAAGACTTGGAACATATTCCACCACGCTGTTCTAATGCGGGTTGGTGGAATACACATGTGGCAGAATTTCTATGAAATTTGTCACATGCAGGTTTCCTCACGATGTTTTCCTTCACCGCTGAGCACGAGATGAATTATAAAGACAAATTAAGCACATGAATCAGCGGTGCTTGCCTGGGTTTGAACCCGCAATCATCGGTTAAGATGCACGCGTCTAACCACTGGGCAATCTCGACTCTCGAGAAGTGTTCATTAGATGTATTTGTTGACATTATATTATAATTAATACATAACAACTCATAATGTTATTACTAACTAACAGATACACAAATATAAGTTTTATATATGGAGTAATTTAAAATGTATCGCGTGGCTTATTTGCGTATAATAGACTTGTTAAACCGAGACGCAGATAACAGATATGTCAATTGATTAATGTATTTATTAATACAGCATGAAACAATAGTTGAATACATTTTTAATAATTAATTTATACACTGTAACATTCATAAATGTATCGCGACGTAAGGTAAAATGAAAGCAAAAACTTCTATGCAGAAGGAAGTTTTAATTAGAATACGATTATTTTTAAGTTATTAATTTTAATGAGAACAAGACATTCGTAGATAATGTCGAAATATCGGGCTCCACCGAACAAAAATAAAAAACACGGTAAATATCCCGAAATCAATAACTTTAATAATAAAAATAACCATATTAATATAAAATGTTATATTTTTAAGTTAGTTCGTAAGTTGTATTATAGATAATTGAAGAAATTGTTTTGTAAATTAACACTAATGAAAGCAATTTCATGTATGTATATAGAGTAAAAAATATTTTGGGGTTTGAAACACATTTTGGAATACTTTTTTAACATCACAATATATAATATACATATGTATCTATCAATTTTAATATAATATACATACAGGAAAAGTAAACTATTATATTTTTAAAGTTAAAGTATGGTTAGTATTAATTGTTTCGATTCGTCTATTATCAAATACCTATTAATAGCAGTTTATCCGTAATTATCTTTCCACTAAAAGCAATAACCTGTTATTAAGCAAAAGTTTTTCGGATATCGTAAAAATACTCACATAATTTCCACCGCCACCCCATAATTTGACTAGTGCCAACGAAAAAATCGCCAGATGACGAAATCGTATGACCCCATGATATCCCCCACCCTATAGGTGACGCCCATCGATTTTTTAGGGGACTTATGAACCCCCGGTAGTTTTATAGCGGTTGCTTGTCTTATAAGTTTTTTGGTATCGATTCTAATACAATCGTAAAATCGATTTTGAAGGATTGAAATTTGTAATATACGATATACGAACTCTTTTGTGTATTTAAAAAAATATTCTGGCGACTTTGTTAATTTAAAAAAAACCTACGAATTGTAGTTATAGCCTATTTCATATTATACGGCATATAAAGTTGTCTTCAAATAATTTATAATTAAGTTATGGTAAGTAAAATTAACTAACTAAAAATTGGTTTGTGGTAACACAATGTAACGGTTATTTTTGTTTAACTACATATATGTATTTTTTATCTCTTAACTAAAGCTAATAGAAAAAAGTCTCATAAAATATTATATCTTGAAAGTATTTATAATCTGTGGTTATACTTTTTTAAGTTAATATTTGTTAAGACTCAACGTTTATAACTATAGCTACAAGTCATATAGGTTTGATATACAAATTATCGACTCATTAAAACATATTCGTATTTTCTAAAAATGTCTTTAATCAAATTGATGCTTTTTCTGAAACACAATTGACAATATTTTTGTAAAAAAAACTCAACTCATTATTTTAATAATCTTGTTCGTTAAAAAATATATTTTATAACTAATAAGAATTGGACATTTTAAAACCTATTTTGTACAATAATTCTTATGAGAAAATCGTTTACAGGTAAGGTCACGACGAGCAGCGCCATCTATCGCTTCAAGGGTAAGTACACGAGCTTCTTATAAGAAGTGGTTCTTAAGGAATGAACTAGCAACGCCATCTCTTATCGTACTTAAGAAACAGCGATATCTCTTAAGACATCTATAATTTCTTTTTTTTTTTCACATAATAATTGTTCAAGTGACTTAAGCTGTAATTATTGTCGCCAGTGAAATATTACAAAAAATATATTTTTTGTAATTAAATTGTTAAAGCGCAGGCTGAATTCTTATCAATTATATTAAAATAAGAATTAAAAGCTACAAGTTCATTAAACGAGAATACTTTAACGCTGGCACGCTTTAATCTGTCTGTATCTTATCTATCAGCAATCTACACGCTGAACTGTTTATTGAAACGTGCGTATGACAAAGTGTCGTTAAGCCTATTAAACCAATTATAGACCGAACAGAAATTGTTGGAGATTTATTTATATTACTTTACTTCAATTGCCTTTATCCTTAATTAAGATTTTAAAGATATTTACACTAACAAGACCCACTTAACCATTTAAAGACACCGCAAACAGTTTGCTCATTTAACCATCAGAAAATTCAAATTTAACTATAAATCTGTCATTAAGCAAGCATTTTGATTTAAATGAGGTTATATTGCAAATCAATAATACCTTTTTCCTTAAATGCAATGACCAACAAACGTAAATTAAAAACTAAACAATGACGTCAGCACGTCAACGTGCAAAATAAGAATCCTTGCTTCAACACAATGTGTTTGTTCAAATGGTACATTGTAGTGTCTGGCTGGTCTAGTTTTTAGAATCAACCGCGGAATTCCAGAGAATCAAGTTCAGTCACGGCAAGTAATGAAAGCAATTATCGCAGTCTATTGTCTCACGCGAATGATAGGTCTAACGGAAGCCTTTGACACGATCGTGTTCCTACCTCGTGTACCTTCGCGTTACATTGTTGTATGCGAGGCCCTGTTGCGGATTATACAGTCACAATTTACTCGGCACGTGTAACAGAATAATGTAGTCATCAGGACGTGATTAGTATACAATAAATATTTGTCCGCGAGAGTTCCACAAGGATATATTGTAGGACCGTTCTTTTTACTCGAATACATAATGCAACTTGTTATATTTAAGTTAATAATATAGACTATTATATACGAGGTATTGCCAATAATTGATTAATTTTAAGTAGTCTTATGATGATGTTCAGAGATTAAAAAGTATAGTGAAACTTAGTGATTAATCCAATATACCACAAGACATAAGTTACATGTTAACGAAATATAATAACTATATTTTTAAGCAAAAAAAAACTTTCATTAAATTAAATAATAAAAAAAATAATTAGTTATACGCCGAGTTATTTCGCATTATATAGGTAGTATTTTTGCAATTCATACCTCCAATCATAATATCAAGATTGGGTATTACTCCTTACCTGAGATTCATGATGAATCTTTTGTGATTAAAAGTTCGTTAGCAACTCGACTCGATGTGACAAAAAACTTTAAAAAATATATGCAATTGAAAAACACATTCTCGTAAATGGAATACTGACTCGGAGAATTGCTCAGCGGCCATCTCCGATTATTATTGGAACGGAAAGGAATGAATTGAAACCTTTATCTCTGCATGAATCGCATGATCTTTGCATTCTGCACCGATCTCATTAAAATCGTAAACGGTACGAGATTTTTTATGCTGACTCAGCAATCATATAGAAATGCCATTTTGATTGCCCCGAACGGCCATAGCAAATTTGAAATAGCGTATTTGATATTTCTCCAACGCGCAATGCACTTATGTTTAACTTTTTATGTTTCGTTATAAATAGTATTTAATTAACATGTCACAATATTAATCGCTGTGCAACGTAACTTATATTTTATCTTAGATTTTCCTCCTTAATAAACATCGATTGATATTATGGCCTCATCAGAATGGCCATCGAGTATAAGTATTTAATTAATGTCTTTTCCATCGTGGATAATTTCGAAAGCATCAATCTGGGATCATTGCTATTAACATCTGTAATTTCCCTTAAACATATTCCACGGTTCGTGTCGGTGCGCATCTAATCTGTTTTAAGATTAGACAGGCTTTTACTGCTTACCATTTAAATTTAATATCTGCCCTATAAGCCGTCTCTATCACAGGCTCAGCTCCGTTTATCTCATCCATCAAACTGTCAATCTGTACCCGCCTGAATTGCATGCAAATCGTATGTATTTAAAATAGGCTGGGTGCACATTTACGCTCCTTTTGACGAATGATTGCTCATTGTTGGCACTGTCTGTCTGTCAAGATGACTATTGACAAGTTATGGATTTATTTTTTACATTTTTTTTTGTTTTAAGAATAAATTATTTTAATCTATATTAATATTATAAATGTTAAAGTAAGTTTCTCTGTCTGAATGTCTGTCACTATTTTACTACCAAAGCACTGGACTGAATTTGATAAAATTTGATTTGAAGCAAATTTCAACTCCAAGGAAGAACAAGGGATACTGTTTTCCCAACAAATGACAACTAAACCTCTAAAACGCGTGCGAAGCCGCAGGCAGCAACTTATATATTGAATATGTAAAAACATTAGGTTGTGCAAACAAACTGTAACTAATAATAAAATAGTATGAATCTTAGAATCCGTTTAAATAGTATTTCCAAAAAAGTGACTATTAATCTCATAGATTTGATTACTTCATAATTGTCGTATGCTGCCAACCTTAGAGGTACGCAGTGATTCATCATTTAGAGGTCTTGCAAGGAATCGTATGAATATAGTTTTTGCTGACTAAACGTATCTTTGCAATTTGTTAGAAGTACTATCTAAAAGATAAATTAGAAGAAATTAAATTATTATACGAAATGATTTGCCAGTTATGCTTCTAATAAAACCTAAGCCGTGTTATTTATAAAAGTCTTTGTTAAGCTCGTATTGAATGCAATTTATATAGATTACGCAAGAACAAAATAACTTTCGGCAAAGCCGTCGGAAATTATTTTCAAGTTGATAGTAATGAATTAATCAATCGTAATAATTAATACGAAACCGCTTTGAGTTTTAGTCACAATAAGAAATAAAGTTAAATATCTGTCACAGATTGTAACCAGAGATAAACTAATTGTCATTTTATCTGTTCCCTTAAAGGTTCCACATACCACTGCAGTTATAACGATAGCATCGTAAGCATTCCATTTTCACTAAATCGGGAATAGAATCTGTTAAGGCCTTTGAGTTAAACTAAGCGGCACAAATAACTTGATTAAAATTGACAGTAAATCTGTTAACGTATCCAGTAGACCAAGAACCGTTACGTTGATAGCTTTACTCGATTTAAGCATAAGAAAAATGAGGGACAATAGATCAACTTGATGTGGTTATTAACTTCGACTTGACAATGTTCGGTCTACCTATCAAGTATCAGGGATAAATCATTGCATACGATATTGATACTTATTTAGTTACGAATAGGTATCAGAATGATCTGCATGTAATTGATTTTAAGAAAAAATATGCTTCAAGCTATAGTTCGATTAGTATCGGATTGAATTTCATAGCAATTGTGCAGCTAATTCAGGAATAGCAGAAAGTGATTGTTGAATAGCTTAGAAATCGCAAAACTGCTAGCTTGTTAACTGTTTCTGAGACAAAGTGACGAATGTAATACTAACTGGACCAAACTGTGATTTATTTAACTCTTTACGGTCTATTCTCAGTGAATTATACATTATAAATGGTATTTAATATACAGTGTCAATTTCTGATTATTTTGACCACATTTATATAAATAATTTCAGACTGCAGCAGACTTCTTCAATTAGAATATTTAAAATAATAGCTTAACTTTTTACATTGAAACGTAAAACTGCCATTTCAAAATTTAAACCAATAGGAAGAAATCTGATATGTTACAGATATTTTTTTTATTAACCCAAATACATTATGTCAATATATTTCTTTGCTGTTGTTGTACACGTTCCTAAAACTTTTATCTTATCGTACAGAAGCTTTGTGTAGATATTTTCAATTTGAAGACCCTTACCTTCAGGTTTTTGGTACAGTATTATCAATATATGTCTAAATGAGTCGTTTCATAAGATAAGAATTATACAAAATAATTCGAAACAACGAACGAAACAATGCCACGTAAGCCATATAGTAACTTGTATTATAATTGATAGAATATTTAATAGAAGCAGCTTGACAATGTTTACAGTTATAAAAAAAGGTGTACTAGCTCCCAAATTCATATAAATACAATAAGTATTTTAATTCGAGATATTTTTTACTCTATAAGGTATTATTACAAAAACATCAAGATTGTTTGGGTATTAAAATAGTTTGCAATTTATATATAATTTAATAAATATCAAAGTTATATTTAATATAAAGTTTTCGTTATCAGCTACTATATGGGTACCCTAGTTAACCGCAACAGAACCGCTTTCCTAGCTATTAAGGTATCGATAATGATCGTTGTCGAAAACAAAATATCAACAATAACTTAAAATATTGCAATGTTATTATCGAAAATGATTTTAGCGCAACCAATGATATCAATACTATTGGAGTGACAAAAATTTATTCATTCAATTGTTGTCTTAACAAGCACTTTAAGAATGCGGTTTCTGTGCCATGTAAAATTATTTCTAATACTTTACCTCATAAATTATTTAATTTTACAACTTAACTCTGATTTAATTCAACTCATTGCACAATTGTATATTATTCAGAACAATTATCAAGATACTTTATTTAAACACGTGTTACGTGAAAATCATTCCGTATTATAATTAATGTATTAGCATTGATACTGGGTATATTATTGACAGGAACGGCCTCATTAGCATATAATCCTGCTGTTCTGTAGGTTCTGGCTTAAATGTATTTAACGAAGCAACCAAATTTAAGAAAGTTAGTTAATGTTGTATCGAAACTCAATGGAAAAGTACGTATAAAAAACCAAGAGTATTTTTTGTGGATATATGACCACTTAACATTGGATATATTAAGTGGTCATAACTACCCGTAGACATAGACACAAATAATAACTATTCCTATGATCAAACCATACTTTTTTGATATCGCTGGGAAAACGCTTTAGGTACGCATTTCCTCCAAGTTTAAGTAGGGGGTAAGTGGGATTCTCTGGTGTCCTGGACACTGAGTGCGGTACACCGGAAGTCCTCCTCGTGTTTTCCGTCACCCTATGATCACACCACCACCAAACTTATTATCTTCCCTTGTGCCTGTAGTTGTGTTGACTCACTCGCTCTTTTAAATAAAACATAACAATTATACTGACTATGCTGTTTGGCGATAGAATGTCTGATGAATAGGTGGTACCCAGCGCTTGCACAAAGCCCTCTCTTAGTCAAAACGTAATTACCATAAACATCTGGTATGGTAAAATCTAATTTAATTTGTAAGTCATTACTTTTAATTGTTGTAAATAATAATCTCGTTAAGATTAAATAATATATCGGTAACCAATTAGTAAACAAATTGATGTATAAATTACGAGATAAGTAAGTTTAATTACGGAAATGCGTTCCAGATTAATACTGAAATAAACTAAAAGAACTCTAAATAGTTATAAAATTTTAGTTTTTATTTGATGATGCAATCGCGGCGAGAGGTTGCTTAAGACGATAACAATTAAACACCTTAAATCTCAAGATATAATGGAAGTGACATCAGGCTGAAAGGGAGAAGAAAGTTAACATCAACATCTTGTTCTATCATTAGACCATATATTACTTTAAATTGAAATTTCCAATTTATTAATGTTGGTAAGTGATCTCCAACACCCATAGACAATGACGCTGTTAAAAATATTAACTATTCCTTACATCGTCAATGTGCCACCGACCTTGGAAACTAAGATGTTATGTCCCTTGTGCCTATAGTTACACTGGCTCACTCACCCTTTAAACCGGAATACAACAATACTGAGTACTGTTATTTGGCGGTAGAATAACTGATGAGTGGGTGGTATCTACCCAGACGGGCTTCCACAAAGCCCTACCACCAAGTAGTTATTAGTTTTGGTCAGAGGAACGGCATTGCGATTCAACAAGGTTATGCTGCTAGCATTCTTACCAATATTCCACGCGGTCAAGATTAAGTAAATTATTAAATACAATAAAGTAACTAACATATTTGATACATAAAAAAATAAATAATATCTTTATTCAACATGTACTGGCCTAACAATATTACCTTATACGATCCACTTATATTCATGTTAAAATAGTGCTTCAAAACATATTAAGCTAAATTATAAACGGCATTTATAACAACAATTTTAATATGGAAATTATTCAATTAAACTGGTTTGTTTTGTTAAGGTAAGGTATTATCAGGTGTTTTATTTATATGAATAATAATTGCTATCTTATAAAAAAAAGATGTATTAGAAATAGGAAGACTTCTTGTCTTCAGTCAAATGCCTGCAATCAAAACTTTCGATGTTAAAATAAAGCCTAGTGCAATCAAATATAAATGTATGTAAAAGGGTAAGAGTCTCATGGTGGTAGGACTTCATGTAAACCTGTCTGCGTATGTACCATCCACTCATCATTGTTGTGTTCCAGTTTGAAGGGCGAATGAGACTGTACAAGTAGGTGCACGAAGGACATAACATATTAGTACCTAAGGTTGGTGGCGCCTTGGCGATGTAAGGAATACTTAATATATGTCAAAGTTATACATAAAAAATTTCAAAATTGTACTATAATCACACTTGATCAAATTATAATTGATATCTTATTTAAATGAGCTGAGATGGCCCAGTAGTTAGAACGCGTGCATCTTAACCGATGAATGCGGGTTCAAACCCACGCAAGCAGCGCTGAATATTCATTTGCTTTATTTGTGATTATAATTCATCTCGTGCTCGGCGGTGAAAACAACATCGTGAGGAAACCTGCATGTGGCTAAATTTATAGAAATTCTGCCACACTTGCATTCCACCAACCCGCATTGGAACAGCGTGGTGGAATTCGTTCCAAACCCTCCCCGGAAATTTACAGACTTACTTTTTTTTTACTTTTACTTATTTACTAAAAATACGAAGACAATGAACGTCCAAAACACAAGGCACTTCTAATAGTTCGTATATCTACAGTTGTCGTACGAAGTTGAACAATGTGTACTGTAATTGATGTATAACTATAAAGAAAATTTCGCGTTAACTGTCCGTGCAATTGTGATTCAAGTGCTGCACATCGCATTCATGCAATATCTTTATTAACAGCGCGATCCGTGAACCGAATGACAATTAGAATTGTTATTGTTCATCCATTTAATCCACTTGACATGTACGATGGATTGTCAAGATTTGATTATACTTTGGCATGGCAGACATTAGATGGGTAGCAACTAAAAGATAATTATAATATTTTATTATATCATCATTATATAGTATAAAACAAAGTCGCTTACAGCTATCTGTGTGTATGCTTAGATCTTTAAAATTACGTAACGGATTTTGATGCTGTTTTTTTAATAGATATTTTTTTAATTATTCGAGAGGAAAGTTTTTGTATATTATATTGTCCATTGTAAAGAAACGCTGATTATTTCGAAATTCTCTACCAGATTTTGTATCAGCATTGCACCCGTGCGAAGTCGGTTTAGGGCGCTGGTCTGTAATATATTGTAACGCAATTTTAAGAAGTTACTATGATGAATTAGTGAGCCAGGGGACATAAGTGTATATAATGAATTATTAATATTTCAAACGCCTCTATATCTATCGGCGATGGTGAACATTTACTATCAGAAACCAATTTGGCGGATCGCCATAACATTATAAAATTCAAATCCAGGCAAGCACCACTGAATTTTCATATGCTTAATTTGTGTTTAAAAAAATCCCGTGCTCGGCGGTGGAGGATAACCTGCATATGTCTAATTTCAACGAAATTATGCCACATGTGAATGCACCAACTCGCTTTGAAACAGGTGGAATATGCTCCTTACATTCTCATCAAAGGGAGAGCCTTAGCCCAACAGTGTTAATATTGGTATGAAGGAAACTTACACTAAGGAAGAACATGGGCTACTTTTTATACCCAAATCCTACGAATGCAGCCTCTAACAGGCGGGCGAATCTACGAAAACTACTCTATAAATATTTCAATCAATATACTTATTTATTAAAGGTTAATAGTCATGTAAGACACCTTTTTTGTGAGCCTAATTTGTTTTTAAAATTTTAATCATCCTTGACTGTAAAAGAAGGCTTCTTAAAGATACCTTTTTTAAAAGATATCGTACTGACTAGCTTGGTGAAATATATGGGAAAAACAATTTATTTAATTTTTTTTTATACCAGTCTCACTTATTTGACTTTAATTATTTCAATTTCTCAGAAGTCTATGGCATATATACTAATGTCAATTTACCCGTTATGTTAGACCATATCGTATTTATATTATCCGAGGCACGAACAGGGCTGTGATTATGCGTGATATAACTAAAATCAAGTATGCAACATGACACCATATGCAGTACATATTTGTTTGCGTGAGCCTGCTCCTTCCGTATGCAATTTGAATAAATACAGCCTAAGTATTGTGGTGCGACACGTTTCCATTCGTTTAACACTAGCTGTTTCCTCGTGATTTACTCGTTTTTATTATTAAAAAAAAAACTAAGATTTAAAAAACACGTACATTTAAAAAGTCCATTTGCATAATGGACGTATAATTTTATGAATTGAGTTTAGGTTTTTTTGAGTTTCTCGATAGATTTTAGGTTACCGGTGATAAAATAAATTAACTACTGAGTTTCTTGCCAGTTCTTCTCGGTAGATTCTACATTCCTAAGCAGTGGTAGCTTCACTTAATGTAGTTGTTAAATGACTTTTTAAAAGTGCTTGTAAAAATCTACTTGAATAAAGTATATTTTGATTATTTATAAACTATATTCAATGCAAAAATATCAAATACAAAAATGTTGATATCTTTGCATTGAATTTAATTCTAAAAAGTGTGGCTCAGCACTTCTTTTGGACTGAATGATGACCATAGCGGCTATGCTGGATTCGGGCTCCCTCGTCGTTCCGAATGCAAGCAACATAGTGAAACAGTGTTGCCTAGCGGTAAAATATTTATCTAAGTATCAATGGTTGGTACATTAATGTAGGAAGCGTCTTAACATATGTGTTGAAAACTGGTACACATTTTTTGTGTCACAAAAATATTCTAAACATTTGAATTTCAGATTAAGAGTTTTAATTCGATATAAAATACGTGAGGAATGCCTTCCTAAACGCTATAAAATTAAAAATGAATTTGAGTGAATTAAGTGTCGCATCGTATTGCACCTATCCCATTAACTTTTATAGGTTTTTTATTTTTTTATCGTATAATCAAAATGCTATATATTAAAAATCAAAATCCTTATCTAGATAAAGATAATATTCAATAAAAAAGGAATATCAAATCAAATTACACAGCTGATTAAGTTTATTTAACTAATACTCTCAGACAAAAGTTATTAACGTACAACAATTCGTATTAAGCCTTGAGGCTCTTTAAACACTAGCTCGAGGCATAGTACCATAATTCTTGGTACTCAGACCTTGACAAAGGACTAGGTATTCTAAATTATGTAGGTGGCCAGGTCTTATGACCATAACTAATTGGAAAACGGATTACTTGCATTTACTTGATACACCGCTTGTGTGGGCTGTAGTATTGGTTAAATGTAACTTACGACACACAAAATACAAACGTATCTCAATTGAATAAAGTTTAAAATAAGAATGGCAAATGTGTTAAATCTCCGATAAAGTGTATGAGCTGTTAAGTCAAATATGTACATCCATAAATGTATGCTATTGCAAGCGAGATAAAGGTTACAATTCCTTGACAGTATTGTTTTCTAGAATCACAAACCGCTGTCGATTAATTAGGATAATAGGTAAACCTTAGTTTCGTTCTATAATAAGGCTATTGTTGTCATAAATACAAGCCTGATCGTTTTTAATCACTTTAATATTTAAATGCCTGTCAAACTGTTTATCAAAGATGCAAATTTGCTTTATAATGTAGATACAAATTGTAAATATTTTAATTTAAATGTATACGTACGTTTTGTAATGCACGGAGGATTGTTTGAGCTTACTTGAATACTATTATAGGAGTTGTAGAGTCACTTTGAAGGAAATCAACTATAAAATACTGTTTCCCAAATCATCGTCTGATTTACCGAATCTGAAGGAGATAATTATTGAGTATTCTTGTTGCTACTTTCGTTTATATAATGCCTGAGAAGTAATTAGTTGGTGTACTAATATAATAAGTACTAGGTAATATAATCTTAGGTGTTCTGATACGCTGCGCTAAGGTGTTTGAAATGGTTTAAATTTCATCGTTTATAGTGACCCAATTATAAATCTGCTTTACTCAAATGCATTACAAGATTAGTATACGTATTTCATTTTGATGAGGTAACCTAGAGGTTATAATTGAAGCAACCTTAGACTCTTATTTACAGAACCAATTGAAATCCTATTTTTAATCCGAGTCTGTAAATTGCAGCATTCCGTCAAATGACACTAAAACATTCTAAGCTTGTTTTGATAGGCAGTTTAGTACTTTAACATCTATTTACTTGCTATATCGTTATGTTTAACTGTTTGACAGACCCTTCATTAGTAATAACATTTTTGGCAGCGTAATTATACCCAAGGCATAGTTTATAAAACCTCCTCAGGCTGTGGACCTGAATAACTTTAATATCAAAACATTAGTCGGTCGACAAATTGAATCCGCACCCACTGCCTTTGTTAATAACTATTTCCCTAGTCAGACTTTGATGATAATGACAATCAAAAGAATAAAGTCTTAACATCAATGCCTTGAAAACAAAAAGTTACAAGTCACATACATGTCAATAAGAAATTGAACCATATAACTCGAGTCATATATGACTAATATTCTTTGAATATAATCGAGAGTTTAATAAAAATGGTATAGTACGACACAACTTAGATGGAGCGCCGACAAAATTCGTAAAACCGATTACATCTGAAATAAGTACGCTATGCCAAATTATCAATATTAATTTCTAATGTGAATATGATCTTTCCACAAACGTAATAAATTGTAATATCATGTGACCTAACACGTTCGTCGATTTACATGCACTTGTTTACTCGGGTTGAACTGACGCGAGAATCTATAGCATCGAATAGCGTCTAATGGCGCGATAGGGAGTTATTTCTATTGATTGTAATAATCGGCTGCAATCGGTTTTATTGATTTGCCGATGCTACATCTAAGTTGTGTCATGCTATACCAGATGCAGCGATTAAGTCAACGTATTTGACATTTTCAATATTAATAAGCCACGTGTCAAAACGTAACCGCTGATAATTTTGATGCACACGCAGGTCCTACACGACTGTGTAATACCGCGGTCACGACGCTTGATTTGCGCCATTATAACACAACAAACATATAACTTCAACAACAACACTATGCCAAAACAACTTAAACTCTACGCTCTACGTCCGTAGAGTTGTAGAGTTCGGCATGTAGAGACACGCGTTCGGAATTAATTTGTATAGTGCATGTAGGTATACGGTCTGCGTTAATGAAATTCTTGTATTGTGTTGACGAGATCAGATCTCAGTCACTTCTCAAGGTTTCATTAAAGTTGTTATTATTTAGCTCATAATTAGAGTTCGAGAAATAAAAGCTACTTTCCGTTGTTAGGAATATTTTTATTGATGAGTAAGCTTTACGAATTTGATATATTACTTTGTTTCATAACATTGTAAAATTTTACTTGGTGGTAGGGCTTTGTGCAAGCCCGCCTGGGTAGGTACCACCCGCTCATCAGATATTCTACCGCTGAACAACTTTGTGTTCTGGTTAACTATCCAGTCCAGTTAGCCAGTGTAACTACAGGCACAAGGTACTTAGCATCTTAGTTCCCAAGGTTGGTGGCGCATTGACGATATAAGGAATAGTTAATATTCCTTACAGCATCATTGTCTATGGGTGATGGTGACCACTTACCATCAGGTGGCCCATATGCTCGTCCGCCAACCTATACCATAAAAAAAGAGTTTTTATATAGTTATATTGCTATCCTTACTTGCTTCACTTAGTTTACCTTTAGACTTAAATAAGTAAGGGTCATAGTTTAGTTTCTGTCATGAATTTAGTTGTGAGTTAATTAATAGATTTTTAACATAAATAAACCTTATTAAACTTATAAGCTTTCCTATATAGATTGAATATACCTTTATTTCAGCTGTAATGGTACTTAAATAATTATTTGATTCAGATAAACAGTAAAGAAAATTACTTAAGAATAAATGCTTCAAATATTTTCAAAACAATCGTATCTCATTTGTTTGTGTGACACGTTTTTCATAATATATGGCAACATTCCTCAGAATTGAATAATTGTATCGATTATGTATGAAATTAAAAATTTAAAAAGAATATTAATATTCATTCATATTCGTGATAAAACGATTCACAAAATTTAATTCTGATTTTGATACAATTTTAACAATTTATTTTAATTTATTAAATGTTTATAAATTCATAACAAATGCGTTCATTTAATCTCATTGTGGGGCAGTTATTTTGAGCTTTGTACTGAATTAATTCGACCTCATTCAACATGTTATGGTGTTAATTATAAATGGTGCGGCGCTGCGTCCCATTACTGGCAAATTAACAATTAACAGTTCATTAAACTAAGATATAAATGCATACTTGCGTTTATAAGACTTTTATACTGATATTTGACCTCATACAGGTTATAAGATATATATTTAAATAAATAAATAATAAATAAATATGAGACAACATCACATACATTACGTCACATCGACATCACAATGTAAGTAGCTAAAGCATTTGTGATATTTAAAGTCAGAAGTAACGACGGTACCACAAACACCTAGACCCAATACAACATAGAAAACTAATGATAATCTACATCGACTTGGCCGGGAATCGAACCTGGGACCTCGGAGTGGCGGACCGTTGAAAACCAGTGTACACACCACTGGACCACGGAGGTCGAGGTTCCATAAGAAAGCAAATGTTATTTGATGGTCAGTTTACTAATCGGCTAAGGAATTATAAAATAGAAAATAAATTTATTTCGTCTCTTGAACTGTATGATGTTTAAAATTTATTATTCTTGTGATCGACTAGACTGTGTCGCATGTAGTCAATAAATCTTTTGTGAATAATTTATGATGATTGTTTTTTATACAAAAAACAAACAACAACAGCCTATAAATTTCCTACTGTTCGGCTAAGGCAGGCATTCTTCTCCCTTTGGAGGAGAAGGATTGCAACATATTCCAAAACGCTGTTCCAATGCAGGTTGGTGGAATTCACCTGTGGCAGAATTTGTATAACTAGACACATGCAAGGTATCCACACGATGTTTTCCTTCACCGTCGACCACGAGATGAATTATTAACACAAATTAATCACATGAATATTCAGTGGTGCTTGTCTGGGTTTGAATCCGCAATCGTCGGTTAAGATGCACAATTTCTAACCACTGGGCCATCTCGGCTGTTTTTTTATAATTTGTAGAATATATTATGCACTAAATTTCTCATGGAAATACATGTATAGAATGTTGCAGAATGCCAGAATATTTACAAAGTACGTCGATTGTAACTTAAAAAAAAACCAAACAAAATGCAAAAGAAACGGTTTTGTACGAAAGTTCATAAAATAATAAGTTCATACAATTAGCGAGTTCATGGATGAGTGCCCCTTGGGAATAAAACAATCGACTCCTGGCGATTTCTTTATCATATTGAAATTTTGGTTTATAACCAAAACAAACATTCGAGAAGAACTGGCGAAAGAGATGAGTTCTTTCTCCAGTTCTTTCAGAATGTTTTCTTTTTTAAACCGGCACTGTTGATAGTTTGATAATCAATAAGGAAGTTTAATGCTTGCACTTTGAATAAACAATATATACCTTTTCGTGTACGTGTGAAAATATACGTTTTTGATGTTATAGGTAGCATTGCCCCGAGATGGCCCAGTGGTTAGAACACGTGCATCTTAATGATTAACCGATGATTTCGGGTTCAAACCCAGACAAGTACCACTACATATATGTGCTTAATTTGTGTTTATAATTCATCTCGTGCTCGGCGGTGAAGGAAAACATCGTGTGGAAACCTGCATGTGTCTAATCTCATTGAAATTCTGCCACATGTGCATTCCACCAACCCGCACTGGAACAGCGTGGTGGAATATGTTCCAAACCCTCTCCCTAATGGGAGAGGAGGCCAGTAGCCCAGCAGTGGGAAATTTACAGGCTGTTACTTTACTTTTACATTTTTAATTTTTTAGGTACGATTCCGTACTAACTGCAAACCTGATGATAATTACCGCCCATAGAAATTACAGCTGTGGAAATATGAACCATTCTACCAACCTTGGGAACTCTTTTGTGTCTATATTTACCCTGGCTCACTACCCCTACAAAAAAAATTATGAATGCGTGGTACATACTGGCTGCTACAAAGTCCTACCACCAATTAAAGAGAAGAGGAGATACCAACAATTAATTGATAGAACAATCACGAAAAACGGGCACAGCTACGTAAAATGTTTGGTGATTAATGGTGCTGGAAAATAATTTGAAGTTAAGTTTGATTACTCATAATGGCATTTAGCAATTAAAATATACTGTAAAAGAAACTATGGTGAGTAATATTACTAATGAATATCATGTATAATAAACATTTAAATAAAGAATATATTACACGCCGTTAAATATGTTGCAAATATTATTTGTTACATCAATACTGTTTTAAATATAGAATATCTTTTAAAAATCATTCAGGGTGTTACACATTTAGTCATAGAAGCGTCAGCCTGTAAATATTTTATGATTGGCCTCCATTTTAGAAAAAAATGACAGACATTCAAACAGCTTGCACCCACAATCTTGTGCTAAGTCTTACGTGGTACCATCTCGACTTTATAGTAGTCATTATAAGTCAGTACTGTAGTCGTAAGTGTCAGTTTTTATTTCATTTTTATGTTGATAAAATAAAATAACTCAAATTTAATATCCTTTCATAAACATGCAAATTGTGTATTATATATTTTTTTATAAAATATTTAAATAAATGCGATACAAAGTTGATGTGTAATATCTCCTACATAATGACCAAGTAAATTAATATGTTATTTACATAAACGCCAGTCATTGAGATGACGGTTTTTGTTCGATATCAATCTCAAACAATATTGATCTTTACATCTCATTAATACGGTTCAATTTACCTTGATTAATGTAAGATAGGGTCAGCAACACAAGTTTGGTTTTTATTATGAGATTGATATGCGATGGGCAAATGGATATCTGATGGCGACTACCATAGCTTATATTCATTAGCATCGTAAGAAATTCTAACCATTATGTCGATTTTATGCAACCAAGGAAACTAAGATGTGCCTGTAGTTACAATGGCGTCAACCTTCTAACCGGAGCACTTTAAAACTATAGCTTTTTGACGGTAGAATAGGATGGTTGAGTGGTAACAACTTAAACGAGTGTGTACAAAGCCCTACCACCAGCTAAGTTTCATCATCCTCCAGCCCTTATCCTAATTTTACTTGAGGTCGGCACAAAGTATCATCTTCTTCCATACTTCTCATTCTGACGTCATCTCACAAGCAAAATTCTTTCCAGACCTTTCGTCTTTCACACAATCCATCCATCGTTTCTTCGGTCATTCTTTTCCTCTATCTCCATCCACATCCGTACCACCACCAAAGTAAGTTTGCGCTGTTTATAATAATAATAGTAGTCGCCCGGAGCTTCGCTGTTTAGGGTATTGGTTGTCATGTTTTATACAAAAAAACACCTATGTCCTTTCTTGCTTTACACCAAACCTCATCAAATTTGGTTCAGTAAAAGATCGTGAAAGAGCGAGAGACAGAGCTACTTTCACATTTATAATATTAATTTAGAATATAGATTAAATGAAAAGTTACATTTTTGTATGACCGTGCTGTTCGCTGTTCATTAAATGATTCGTTGTATGTACTCACACATGTGTTACACGTGGGACGCAATGTAACAAGATACTCATTATGATTTGTTCAAACTTGGTCCCTCGGTAATGAGTTGCGTTGTAATGTCTACTGATTTTCTTGGCGATACAAAATACGTGCGTGTGCGCAGGCCTTTCGAAATTGATTGTGACATCCGGCGGATAACTGAATAGATGGAAAAATATAATCTATTCTGATGTTAAAGCGAAGCCTAGTTAATTACTAGTTTAATTTATTATAAAAGTACGTGGAAAGAGAAATTATTGTATGTTTTTAACGGTTCGATTACTTTGGCCTCGAAATATTAAATTAAAAGTAACATATATTATCATTGTTTGTATTAAACTTTGATGAATTAGTAGTTATCTATGGTATACTATAGGAAACATAGCTTTATCTGGATATTTTAATCAATTGGTAATAAGTATAGTTTCTTCATAATCTCTATATAACTTATTTAATATTTATTAAAGATGAATTGATCAGATGGTTTTCTAGCATTCAAAGAACAAATAGACATAGATTATTAATTTTCTTTAATGTAAGTTTGCGATATGTATTCAATATAAAGATATTTTAATATACATAAATATTTTCAAGGAATTAGTTGTATGAGATGACTGTATATAAGATGAAGGAGAAATATTTTTATTAAAATCTATTTTCTCGAATAAGACACAAGATTCTTTTTTTTAATTATTGAATGATTTTCTTTTGGAAAACAAAATAACGAAATAAAGTATATTTAAGTACGAATATAATTGGTTAGTGTAGCATTGACGATTTATGGTATGGCTAAAATATCTTACGCCACCATTGTCTATGGCTGGTACCTCTTACCATCAGGCAACTCATTTAATGCTAACTATGACATAAAATACCACAAAAATACACAATTTTTTCTACAGAGTTCAGAGTAAAGATATTTTTTAAACAAAAACATTTCAAGTAACCTAAAAAGTATGAAATATTACAAGTATTCAATTAACAATAGTATTATTAAAAATTCAAGTCGACACGTCAATTACAGTGCAGGATCGATATCTCGAGACAAGTTTAAGGAACGACTAATTCGCTCCGTCCATGAGAGCAAGATAATAAACCTCGAACGTTTTGGATAACCGCCCACTGCGGACATAACTCCACGTTCCTTGTCTTAGCACAATTAGGAATCCGTTGACATTTTGAATATTACCAAGTATAATATAATAAAGGTGTTTAATAATGTGTATAAAAGACAAAGAAATTAATCTTGGTATACGAGTTTTGGATAAATGTCAGGATGTCATCTTGACCCATCAGCGCGGGCCAATTTCAAAAGAGACAAATCAAATACAGGATTATACCGACCTGTTGACTTCCAAGCAGGATATATTAATTTTAATAATTTTTTAAATGTTGAAAAAGAGTAACTACTGAGCTTCTTGCCGGTTCATCTCGGTAGAATGTACTTTCCGAACCGGTGGTGATGACGATTCAAAAGTGCTTGTAAAAGCCCACTTGAATAAAGTTTATTTTGATTTTGATTGTGACACAAGTATACGTAAAGAAAAATGCACATAATAAATTGTTATACAATCAATAAATTGTTATACTTCCTAATCTTTTACCCTAACATTCCGATTGGATTGCGAATCCTATACGATCGAAAAGAGTCCAAGTGCAGGACCTAAAGCGTTACGTGCTATCCGAAACACATACATACACGCTTCCAATTTTTCAAGCTTAGCGTTATTGGAGATTCTACAATAGAAAAAACTCACTTATCACTACATCTGAGAAACTATAACATTTTCAAACTGGAAATTTAACAGATAGATTCCTTATAGGGTGAATACGGACTAAGAAAGGAATTTACGAAACTCCAGCTCTATTGGGGTAAAACGGGATATTTGGAGGCTGAAGGCCTAAAAGGCTCGGAGAAAGAGTGAGTAAGAAACTGAGGTTCATACAGGTGTAACAAAATTTCATTCTTAAGAATTGTTGTTATTAGTTAGTGAAACAATGATGACATTAATTTTCACTGTAACTGTTTCGTCTCGGTATGTAATAAACTTTAAGCTACTGGTATTTTTGCTTTGCAGTCGGTAGCGTCAATTGCGAATAACTTACTCCTACTTAGCCAAGGGTCAAAGATTATCAATCTCGCTAATGCAAATGCTATGTCTTCTTATAATTAATAAAGTAGAAGGATTAATTGCTCGTATTTAAATTGTAATTTATTTAAATCCAACCAGTAATACGGCGAATAAATTCAATACGTCATAGTCTATTTAAAACTACAGATTAAAATCCCATCATTTAACGTGAATTCAAGTACTCCTGACATGTGTGAATACGTGCGAATAAATTGTATACCTTATTAAGTGCTAATAAGGTTCAAATTGTTACACCTTATTATGTAATGTTTTTGCTCGAGTAAAAACACGTTAGTTGAAGATCATATGGCGTTAGATGCGGAAGCAATCATTTACATTTTATGTTGTAAGTTGAAATATGCGGAATCGAACCAAATCAAGCCCTCTTTACGCTTGACGCTTCGAGGTTTGTTCCAAGTAACAAAGTTTCTTAGATTTGCGCGAACCAAGCGTCCAGAAAGGCATGCGTCTCTCGTTACTCAACATAAATAGACCAATTATTCAATCTGGAGAAAATGACACTTCAACGGGCCACTTTCGTAGGAATCCTCTGTGTTTTCCTGTTTACAATCAAGTATGTTGCATTCTGAGATAATGATAAAATTGATTAATAAATTCAGACTTTCAACATCACGTAACATATTTGCTTCCTATTTGTAATTATTTGGCAGCAAAATGTCACACTTAAGGCATAAACATTGACAAATTAAAAATATATCTACGGTTCGAAATTTAAAAAGTTTTAGTCAGCGTTTTGTTGCATGCAAATAATTATAATCATCTTCAGAAGGAACTTTACAATAATGACTTGTATTATATTTTTAAATAAGTATATTAATGTAAATATGGAAATCAATTAAATAATAGTCGGATTAACAATAAAAAAAATTTTTGGTCCGAAAAATTAAAAGATTTTTGACACTCAAAATAGCGTAACTTTTAAGCTAACTAGGAGTAACTCACCGTTTTGCTCACGTTAAATTTAGATATAATACATGCATGCCTTTTTCCAACTTCAGTAAACTTATATTCTATAAAAGTAAATGCAAAGCAGTGTCGAAAAAAGGATAACATACATTCCTACCAAAATTTTAACCGATCGGTTGCCAATGGTCCACCAATATTGGGAACTAATATGTTATAATATCTCTTTGCGTTTTTACACTGACTAACTCCTACTCCAAGCTGGAACACAACACTATTATATTCCGATTGTCGTTACAATATACGATGAGCAAGTGGTACCTACAAGCAAGAGCTGAGATGGCACAGTGGTTAGAACGCATGCATCTTAACCGATGATTGCGGGTTCAAATTCAGGCAAGTACCACCACTATATATGTATGCTTAATTTGTGTTTATAATTAATCTCGTGCTCGGTGGTGAAGGAAAACATCGTGAGGAAACTAGCATGTGTCTAATTTCGTCGAAATTCTGCCACATGTGCATTCCACCAACCCGCATTGGAACAGCGTGGTGGATTACGTTCCAAACCCTCTCCTTAATGGAAGAGGCCTTATCCCAGTAGTGGAAAATTTACAGACTGTTACTTTACTTTACTTTTTTTAAGTAGTACCTATGACGGGCTCGCAAAAACCCCTACCGCTACTTGTAAGATTACCGTTTGTATGTTTATTTCAAAATACCTCAAGGTAGGATAAATACTTCCGCGGTAGTAGAATATAAAATTTGTACCAATAAATCGCATTCGATACAATTCGAACAATACCAATTCAAGTATTGCCCCGAGGTATGCTAAATTGTCCACAAATACCTTATAATTTATAAAACGTATTAAACCGATCGCAATAATCGTAACTCTGTATCGATTTACGTAACTTTGTCTTTGCTCTCTAATCTCTTGAACAATTTGTATTTAGTAATAAAACAGAATTAGTTTGCTATTAAATCACTTATACACGCCGTCGAATGAATTTGAATTTAAATTAACTTGTTTGCCTTCAATGTGGAACAAATTAAATTTATTTAAAAAAAAAGACTCTTGAAAATATGTTATTCGAAATGTTTTTTGAAAAATTAAAACCAACTTTGATTTTGAAATCGAAAACTTATTGTTTCTCAATTTAATACATTTTTTGAATCAAAATTTAAAAATATTAAGAATAAAAGGAAATTAAAAAGACACAAAATAAGTATTAAAAACGAATGTTTATATTTTTTATGCAATCAAAAATCAAAATTTTAAACATTATTATATTACATTAATAAAGTTCGCTATACTGAAGTACTTTTGATTCGTCATCTTTAAATATAAATCAATAAAATATATCTACTAATCAATTTAACTAAAATCAATTACATTAATAACAGTAGTAGTAGTATCGCATACACATTTCGCGGCTGAAGAAATATTTATTAACGACAAGAATGTAGCCTTATTCTACAACAAATTGATCGATATGTATTGCATATAATTCATCACCATTATTTGACACAAACAGGGACATATCTCTTATTTTTAAAATCACCACCGCCTCTAATTTACGACGTTGCAAGTAATTTTGACATCACCATACCATCCCAAGCGCCACCAACAATAGGAACTAAGATGTTATGTCCCTCGTACCTGTAATTATACTGGCACGATAATACAATGAGTGAATGAGGGGTATATACCCAAATGGGCTTGAAGATATCCTAACCAAGTAATTTTTACTTAACTATTTACTTAAATTAACTCCTACATATATAAAAGTTGAGTCTATAGTGCTGGTAAACGTATCACACATATTCCCGAAACATTTACATTTCCTCACGATGTTTTAATTTACACCAACAGATATATATAGATAGTTAATCATCTTACTATCGGTATCACCATGATTTTTCTCCTCCCAGTATTATATGTTTAAACAAAACGATACAATTGTTTTATTATAACCATTTATCATACTTCAAAATTCATTATCATTTGTAAATGTTTTTAATTCTTACATAAATGTTCGAGCATGTGAATTATTATGAAAGAGACATGACTGCAAGAAAATGACAATCACACACCGGTTGACTTCCATGAGCAAAAACTCAAGAGCTATCATGAAATTTAATGTTCGGATGATTTGTGGTAGGCTGATAAAATTCATGATATCGAAATGGACGAATCAAGAGTTAATTGATATCAAAAGAGATGACCGTTAAACAAAAATTGCTCAAGCACATCCTACAAATATTATAAATGTGAAAGTTTGTAAGCATGTATGTATGTGGGTTTGTTACTTTTTCACGAAAAAACTACTGGACGGATTTAGATGAAATTTTACAGTAATATAGGTTACACATCAAATAATACATGTGCTACAATATATAATGACTTTATGTAATTTGGTCATAATATAACCATACATATCAAAAAGCCGTGCGAAGCCGGATGGGATCGCTAGCCTTATATAGTTTTGAAATATGCTTAAGTATATGTATTTCAAATCACCATTCGAAAAGTTAAGTGAAGCTAACGATTTTAATATCTTTAGATGAGAACAGACGACAAAATATTCATTTTTTTTAATATAGAATATTTATTTTATCTATGACCTGAGATGGCCCAGTGGTTAGAACGCGTGCATCTTAACCGATGATTGCGGGTTCAAACCCAGTCAAGAACCACTATATTTATATATGTGCTTAATTTGTGTTTATAATTCATCTCGAGCTCGGCGGTGAAGGAAAACATCATAAGGAAACCTGCATGTGTCTAATTTCATCGAAATTGTGCCACATGTGTATTCCACCAACCCGCATTGGAATAGCGTGGTGGAATATGTTCCAAACCCTGTCCTTAATGGAAGAGAAGGCCTTATCGCAGCAGTGGGAAATTGATAGGCTGTTACTTTACTTTTTTATTTTATCTTATTGTTTCGGGCAATAATGCTGAATTAACTATTAGAGCAACACTTAACAACTGTCTGTGTGCTCTTTCAATCGGAACTGAGTCACGTGTGATGAATCTCCAAGAATCATCCACTCGAAGTTGGAGTTATCTCAGCCAATAAACCAACACCTTACTCGTGTCTCCTGCTGATACAAAAACATTAAACTCATATCTTTATCGATTTAAGCACGAATAAAACTAAATAAATATACCGCAGAATTAAATTACAGCTTATTATGAGAAAATGGAAAACGAATGCAAATACTAATTTACATATGTTCATATTTTTCTTTAAACAAAAATAAACCTTGATATCTTTAAAATAAGCTTTAAATTAGATCAAAAGTCACGGCTACATAAATATATTCTAACAATTATACCATAATATATATTCCTCAATTAACCAATTACAAAAATGCTCAGCTCCAAAGACCGTGACGCTAGTTGTCTTGAAGCTCATTGGTAGATATTGCCTTAATTATTTCAAATGTTAATTACTATTAATTAAAAAAAATATCGCAATTTATATCTGCCAGTCGAAAAAAAAAACAGCGTTAGGTGAATAATTAACTTCGAAGTATACTTTGATAATGATTTTTGTTTTTAATATAATTTTATCCTAAATGTTCTTATAAATTAGTAGATCGAAATATTATGAGTAGGAAGACGTATTGAAGCGACTACTTTGCCAAAAACGAGTAACTACTGAGTTTCTTGGCGGTTTTTCTCGGTAGAATCTACTTTCCGAACCGGTGGCACTAAATTGTAAAATGACGATTCAAAAGTGCTTATAAAAGCCTACTTGAATAAAGTTTATTTTGATTTTGGTACCCTGATTGGTTACACGTGGCCATGACTGCCAATCATCATAGGCTTATATTTTATGTAGAGCTTATAATTAAATTATAGTCATTTAAAACTTTTACGCACAAGCTCTTGGATTACATATAGACCAAAAAGTAGGAGAATATGTTTTTAAAAATATATGACGAATATATCTTTTAGTTGTATAAGGTGATGTCTATCTTCATAATATAGTAAAAACGTTGTAATTATGAATAAAGTTACGTTCTGATAGTCAAAATATTTTAGGTAGTAGGTTTGTTAAAAGGACTAAAAGGGCTCCGGAATGGTTAATACTTACCATGCTTAAACTAAAACTAACTTTTACTAATACGTTTTAGAAAAATTAGTCCTGGATTTAGGCTCGGGCTCCATCACGGGACACTAATTATTGTACAAATGCGAGCTTCTTGTCGTTTTGGTGGAAGGGTGCTTTCCAAAACGGTGGTAATATTTAAATATTGACGATTAAAAAACGCTTCATTGCTAGGTTTACTTGAATAAAATTGATTATATTAATTCTGTCTTGCTTAGGAAATGTCGTAAATTAGGACAAGTAAGAACGCCTCTATGGAGGCACGTAGAGCCCGTAGTCCTACAAATATCACTCTATATTTTAACAACGGTCTCCCATCGGAGTAAGAAAACGCAATACACTGCACCTGCGTTAGCGAGCACGCTTCACTTGTGCGTGGGAGTTGGCACGCAATTGGTCTTTTAATATGACCGTAATATCGGTCAGAACGTCATACAACAATAATTATTAATATTATATAAATATACTTCAATTGTTTTAAATTCAGTTCATGGTAGATAAGGATAGATCAGGATATATAAGGATACCTCTTCCCCGTCATATTTTTTAGCGCCAAGTAGCAATATTTAATGGTTTTTTTATTGTATGGTTAGGTGAGCCAGTGTAACTACAGACAAGGAGCATAACTTTATAGGATCAAAAGTCGGTGACGTATTGGCAACTTATGAAACGATATTTTTTTTTCGGTGTTTGTGTAAATGTTCCTTTTGCCTACATATTCAATAAAAAAAAGTAAAAAATATAATTATTATCCACCAAGCCACAATCGAGTATCATTAATTAGGTCCAACAGTTTTCAAAACGAGAGATCTTAGCTCAGTATTAAATACATTCGAAAACTGTTACTTAATGTCACTTGGCTCAAAATTGAATAGAGTCAAAATTCCTTCACTTATAATGTCTAAAACACAATATAGCTTAATGTCAGTAACATTTACACTTGCTGACTTACATCAGTATAGGTAAGTGATTTATCGTAGTGCTGTATGGACCCTAGTAGCGCCCCCTGCTGACACTGACAGCGAACGTAGCAAATAAAATGCTAATTCAGCTAAACCTTCTCTGATTAAATAGCTTAAAGACATGTAAACTGTCGAAAGAATTAAATCTTTTCTAAATTGAATTTAATGAATGATGCATTTTGTAACCCTAATATTGTCGAAAATTACATACTTTTTTATAAGACAAAACCCATACGATCTCTACAATGGTTCATACACAATGTAGCGCTGAGATCGCACGGTGAAAGTTGTCACTAAACTCGAAAACAACCCCTTTCACCAAGTGCTGCCACCCTTGAGGAAAAAAATTTGAAACAAACCCCCTGTTTTCTTGTTAGTAAAAGTTCTGCTATTCTCTGGTAGATGGCGCTTCTCGACAACGTCCCGAAGCATCTGCTCGGCGGTTGTTTGTATGTGTGCGGTAGAACGAGATAGCGAATGAAAAATAAAAAAGGAGTAAAATAGACGGCAATATGTGTATACAAAGGCGTGGTTACGTGCATGCAAACCATTTTTTTTATCGCAAAAATGGCCGGAACTTTACACGTTATGTCGTACATCATAGAGTCGTAACTACATTTTTGATATGAAGTCTTGAGTTTTAACATAATGGTATAAGGTTGAAATTAAGACTTTGTTTTGCATAAGTTATGTTTAGCTACTGAATAAGTGCGAAATAATTGGCGTCACAAGCGTCGCGGCGTCTCTAGAGAGAGAAAGTATTACGCATCTAGTACTACGCTAGAGCAGTACTTACGAGCGACCGTTAGGTGGAGGGGGACAGCGAATTAGCAATCATGAGCGATAGAAAGAGACGTCGCGAAAAAAATGCACGAAAAAAATATTTTCACGAAAGGTGCGCAGCGCGATAGAAATTACAGAAACATGGGCGCGGTTTAAAAAATGCCAGGGGCGCCTGCGCCCTCTGTAAAAAGCCGGTGCGAAAGTAAAGGGGGAAAGAGACGCTGTTAGTGAGCATTTTGTGACGAGGTGCAGTGCAACGGCACGCCACGAGCGGCCGCCACTGACGCAGCCAACAAAAACAATAACCGCTAATTATTGCGACTAATAAGCGAATACCTTTTATGTGCAAGCGTAACGAGCTCCGCGATACAAGTGATGGTCGATTCGAAAATTGTTCCAAATTCAAATGTGTGTTGTGTTCGGAAATCGTGTATCAACTGTTCGTTATGCAGAAAGAAGATTATAAAACTACGAGGTAAATATCTGAGACGATCAAATGAAAATTCCAATTAGAATAATTTATTTCGATATTTAAATGCGGTTACACTTTACTTCAATTTTTAAAAATATTCGGCAAAAGGCAATTAAGGTCATTCAAAGTTCAGGTATAAATACATTATTTTCCCGCTGAAAATGTCATCACAGACTAATTGGTATTGTATAATATTTTAATACCCAAGATTTTTTTTTAATCAAGAACTAAATTAAGAGAACTAAATATTTTTTTAAAAAAAAGAATAAAATGAAACTGAGCTTACAATGCAAATTATTCTGATACAACAGAGTTTATATAAGTGTTAAAATAACAATGAAAAATTCCCGCGGAATTCCTTCTATTAAAAAGTAAGAAATATGTTTTGATGTTTCAAAGTGCGTCTAACAATAGTATTTTATGTCACATCCATGACAGAAATCACACCTTAAATTTAAAAAAGTAATTTGTTTTCGTTTACAATTTCAGAACGCTCAATACTTAAATTCTGTATAAAGACTTGGCTGTACGGTGTAATACCTTTGCCTTTTCCCTCTAAGGAAAGAATAAAACGAAAAAAAAAAATTAAATTCTGTATGTTTTTAATGTAAATTATTTATTCGTTCATGAGACTACATAAACCTATCGTTAAAATAACAGATATAAATGCAAAAAAACGTGTTTATCTCAATATTATACGTATCAAAACTTATTTGATAATAATATTACATCTAAGATAAACTCGATAGCAAGTCAGGTGAGTTGATAAAAACAATTATCATATTAGGTATTCATGTTTAGAAGAACATTAAATTAAATAAGGAATTTATTTATATAAAATATAACGACAGTCACAAATTTATTAAAAAAATAAATATATGTAAGTTCATTGCACTTTTTAATACTTAGAGAATGTGAAATGTGAATTATAAATTTAATTTTCGAACTAGACTATCTCATTTGGTAGACAAGACGCCATTATGAATTTGTTGGAATTTCATCTGAGTAATAATATTTAATATAGAATTAATATAAATGTAATGTTGATCTCAGTTTAGTTTTTTGAAAAGTTCAAATATGGATTAGGCTCCAATGAATTTAGCATTTTAAAATTGATATACATACCTACTTATCATACCTGATGTCTTAATAATTCTTAATAAGAAATGTTTCATTTTTGTATTGTGTTCTATATGATGTCATTTGTAATTTGTCAAGTAAATCTTAAGATAGTATTGTAAGTATTAACATTGCGATATTACTTAATTTATGATATAAAGAATTTATAAATAAACTGATTGCTTTGTCTATTTTTAAAATCATTAAAAATCTCATTAAGTTAGGTATTTTTGTTGTCGATGTTAATATCAGATATTTTTTTATACATAACATTTATCTTATAATTTCGAGGCAAACAGTCAAAGGAGGCCGGTCAACTTTCTAAAAAAAAGTATCACGTCAATGTACGCATAATTAAATTTACGATCGAGAAGCATTTGAAACTTTGAACCCGAGGAAATAAATCAACGGTCAAGAGGTTCACACCTGGATCCAACGCACTATCTGCCAGTGTATAAATCATTATAAATATAAAAAAAAGTCGTGACTAGAAACCAGAATTTAGACCGATAATCGTTATAAAACTCGTCGTATTAACTCCGAACTGGGTGGAATAGAATGTTAAATGTCCCCGGTGACGATAGTATTTAAATTTTTAATCGTTGCCCGTGGGTGGAGCGTGTGAGCTTGTCATATTTTACTCATCACAATATGTATTAAAAAAAAAAACATCAAAGGTCTTTACACTCGATTCCTCAATAGCATGGAGGCCATTCGCCCGCCATATTCACATATGTGAATTTTAAATGCGACGTTTTTGCATTTAATTATTCTTTTTTAATGTTATAAATGCGCGCTAACGTGTCGATGTGGACGGTTTACATTCGTCGGTCACATAAGTTTACTTCTACGATTACTTTCGGCTGTTTAAGATAGACAATGTAATCTTTCGGTTCGAAATTCAATCCGTTCAAGTTCGTTACGAGTGTACAAAACGTTTCGACTTCCCAGTTAAGAAATATGAGCTTACACGTCGAGTAAATTAACCTCTGTAACGTCCAGTGGCCCGTGAACACGTATCAATGGTAATTTCAGTGAGTTGTACGCTCGTCAACGCAACACGACGTCGGTTTGAGTATCAAATTTAAAATTCAAAAGTAGATGACAGAGCCTTGTTTATTAAAATTTCAAGACACGGCACTTCTCATCTACGCGTACTTACAAAGTCTGACACTACCGCACTATTGCGGAGCGTTCAACACACATGCGTTACGCGACTCAACTACCGATGTCGTTGCATCCTTTGCACTCATATGAGGATAATTCGGTCTCTCGCTCTACCTACGTTGCGATGTCGGTCGCGGTCCGTTCGTCACGTCCCTCGAGATCGTATACCTAACGCATAGAAGCTAGATTGGCGTGTCACGTATTCAAAATAGGAGCGTTAGTAATGGATAAGAGTTGTATAGGGGGGTGTATGTGTGCGTGCGAGGCAGCGACCCTCCCCCGCGCCGCCCCCGCCCGCGACGCCAACGGAGCGAGTGGCGCGCGTTTACACAATCCGTTGGCTTGGCGCGGGTGATGCTCGCGCCGCGTAGCGACTGGCGCCTTCTCGTGACGACAATCGGCGCGCGAACACGTATCATCTTTTTTCAACTGGAAACTATACGACTCCAGCGTTCCAACCCGACTTTATAACCAATAGGAATTAACTCAATATTTTTTCGAAATAATTCTTATAAGAGTTACAACTGAAGATTAGTGTAGCTGCGAATGTGAATATTACAAAATCCGGCGAAATTTTTTATGGCAAATTTTATTATTTTATTAATTTAAAAAAATTCGTCGCTGACATCAAATTTTATATTGAAATCAAATAATTTGGATTTTATAACGACAAAATAAAAACTGTGAAAAATTAAATTAACATGAAGTGACGATTAGTGCTACAGTGTACGGAAAATTATTTAAATAAAAATGGCGCTAAAATAGTGCTAAGGAAAAATACAAATTTGAAGAATGAAATAGAAAATCAAACAGCAAGACTAAAAACGTGGTGAGTTGAAATTTTACCTTCTAAGTGATTTACAAAGTGTACGAACATCAAGACACTCTTTTGTTTTTAAATATAAACGGGGAAATACTGCAGGCCTATTAAAAATCATAATATTCTTGAAAAAAAAAATATTATAAGGCAAAATATTGCTAGTTACAAATTATGTTGTACTCAGTCAATTCTTATCAGCCCACTTAGCAACAGTAATTTTGCTGATAAAAAAACAGCCACATATTTTTATCTTGTTGCCACGATTATTTAGACTCGAGCCCTTATCGGACGCAAACTCTGAAAATATTACAATTTACTTTTATATAATAGTCCAAAAACTTTTTAAGAGTTTTGATATTTTATACCTAGTTTTTCTATAGTTGATTTTACAGAATACTTGCGCTGTTTAGTTTGTTAAAGTTAACTTCGGTATAACCGATTTAAATATAACTTATAAAGACACTATTCTGCTACGAATTATTTTAAAAATTAAATTTAAAAATATCCAAACGGTTACAACTATAGTTAAACAGAATAATGACAACTTTTGTAAAAAAAAGTTTAAATAATCCCTTGCCCAAGTGAAGAAAAAAAAACACAAATTCAAATTTGAAATTATAAGTAAACTTTAAAAATGTTCGATATTCAAATAGGTAATTCGTGAAAGAAGGTGTAATACAATTTAAAAAAAGAAAAGACATTTGTTACAAGAAATTCTTTAGTGTGTGTTTGTAGAACATTAAAGTGTTATTACGCAGTGTAAATAAAGAATTCATTGATATTTTTTGATAAATTGGTCCCTCAAGACACTAACATTTTGATGCAATTATGTAGCTCATTGAAATATTATTAAATGACATGTTCGAAACAAATCGCCGCTCCCGCTATGATTAAGGGCCATCAACAATGTACTGTTGTGTAGATAATTACTGTTTTCATGTAAAAATATGAAACGACTGTGAAAATCGGCCAAGTGATTTTTTTTTTTGAAATTGATCCGAGTTTGTAATAATTTGCTCGAAATTTATGATGTTATTTAATTTTATCATATTCGATTTTCATGATCATAATAATTGTTAGTAGTATCTATTAAAAAAATAAACTCGAAACTTGTTTTCTCATAAATATATATTGAAAATCGTTCGTACGAAAATTTAATAATGTGTAATAAAATTGCGAGTTTTTGAAAGGAAATTAATATAAAAGCTTCAATCATTTCATTTGAAAATACTATATATTGAATCGTTTATAAAATAACTACTAAACATATTTGATCTGTACAATATTATCTAAAAATAATTTCAACCAGTTGCTATTTTATGTTATAAATTGACTTGCATACGAATTCCGATTTGAACTGAAAAATGGTTTCACATTAACATGTATAATTTAAGCATGTATATTCTCCATTAAATCTGGAATATGAGTGTTGCCACAAATTACAATAAAACGTCGAGTTTTATTGCAAGTTAACAAAAAAAAATAATCAATAATTGTTTTTATACGTTACGTGAATGTTAATAAAACGTTCGAAATTCAAAAAAACTTATAAACATATAAATCATCTATTCGTTGACTATTATTAAAAATTTCGAAGTGCCTCAGGCGACAAGATGGATCGTTAGTTTCAAAGAGCGGGCGAGGTTCAATTCCAGGCCGCTAATTATTATTTATGACCAGCTTTTATCGTTGCTTGCGGCTAGAGGAAGTATTCGAATCATTTAAATTAGATCGACTGGATCGGTAAATGTGAGATTTTTTTTCTTATTCATGAAGTAATCTTACGGACGATAACATAACTTTTTTTTTTTTAATTTAGCTTTGCTAGACCAAGACGAAAGTTTATACAGCGTAATAAGAGTTAGGCCAAAATAAATGCTAATACATTTCAAATAGAAGTCCTAAAAAATCTTATATAGACAACTTTTCTCAAAAAATTGTTTTTAAATTTCATATTTACCTACAATTATTTTATTTAAGTTACTTGAAAGATTTGTGAAAGTTATCATATAGATAATAAATAAAATATGTGTATGTTAGATATAAAACATAATACATACATGAATTTCGATATTTTTCCTTTCAAAACTAAAAAAAAAAACAATTCATTCAAATAAGCTTTGACAAACTTTGCGTCAATAACGTACTGATGTACAACAAAAGTACAACCTATGTAATTAGAGAATTTAATCAAAATCCGTTCAACAGTTTAGCTATACATATTACATTATATTTATGTGTTGTGAAAATAAATAACATCAATTTAAAATTGTATAAAGAATATTTTTTAAAATTTTCTTGTTTAGAATTTAACATGCAAATATAAACTGCAAGTGTGCTTGTACATTAATTTAGAGTGAATATTTATATATTAATTTTAAAACGCGGTAGTTTATAAATAAGGTAGTCTAGGTAGGTAGTTTTAAATTGAAAAAGAAAATTTCTTTAGTATAAAATGGTCCATCACAAGCGTTTCTATATAAAGAGATAAATAAGAAATTCGCATCATATTCTCTTATATACTTACCACCTTTATATGTCGTCATTATATACCTATTTAAATTAGTATGTGTAATTAACGTTGAAAAATATCAAATGGATACGTATATACTTGTTTCAAATTAGTGTCTGTATACAAATATATGATATCTTTAATTAGCAAACTAACAGTCCGAAAAGTCCTAAATAGCCCAATCTTAGAGTTAATACCACCACGCCACTTTAGTTCATACCAAACGTTTTTCTTCATCGCCGAACACGACACGAACAAACAAATTAACCAAGTTAAAATTAAATGGTGCTTGCACAGACTCGAACCGACGATCTCCGGTTACGATACACGTGTTCCATTTTGGTTCACACTAAACATATTTACATATCAATTAATTGATTTGAAATCAGCTTGGAATTCATAGAAGCGAAAAATTTACTACGATAGATCAGACCTTTATGTATTTGTGAATTGGGTTCTGTATATATTGAGATATACATATAGCTAGATATAATAAGTTAAACACACATGTACGTTTTAGGGTTCAGGGTAGTCCGCAATATATACATATATATATTATATACCCATCGTTCTTTGGCATTTCAGTTTAGTTAATAGGAAATTTCATTAAATTCGGTTCAGCGGCTTGGTTATGAAAGTGCAACAGACAAACAGATTTCTACATTTATTTATATTAGTATAGATTATCACGTAAGATTCCTTGCAGCTTGTATTCCTAATCTGATCTTCAATAGACATTTTTAACCGACTTCAAAAAAAGGAGGAGGTTCTCAATTCGTCGGGGCCTTTTTTTTTTTTTTTTATTTTTTATCCCGTAATGTTATAACAATATTTGTCATTTGCAAAAAATAATGCATAACGAAATAATACTTAATGATTAACATTATATAAAATATAGCGTTACATAAAACTGAGAAAATATGATATTGTGTTTCATCTCATCACAGTTATGGTAAGTGCGGATGCATTGCCATAACTGATCTGTGCTTTAGCCATAGTTTTATAATAGGCTAGATGTAACATGTCTCATGTATCTTATATACCTAAGATGACGTCACAACAGCCGTACTTGACAATCCTAATACATAATATGAATTTGTACATCTGTCAGAAACAAAATTACTTAGGATAGGTACTTACTGACGCGATTCTACCCTAGAAGAGTTTTAGAAGTTTATGTACAATTATATAAACACAAAGTAGTGAGTTTGTCCAAAGCACAAACTTCAGACCCGCTTGCTAGAACAGTTTAAGGCCCAGTCTCCAAATCTGTGACCTAGGCTTTCAGTAGAAGTGTCTTAGATAACTATTACATTAAATATGAAAACTGTTTAAAATCAAATGTTTTTATTTAATCTGTATGATATATGATGTAGGAGTATATCTTTAGATTATTTGATACCGGAATTACATTGATATATATACAATGCAAATGTACTTATATAAAAGTATAATACTTATGTATTTATAAAAAATAATTTGCAATGACAATTTTGCGAGTAATATTAATAAATACCTAGATTGAACATGTAAAAAACACAGGCCATAATTTGTTTAGTTACTTAAACTTACTTAGTTTTTAGTTACAGCAAAAACAAGACCTATATCTCGTATCTTGTAATTACAATACCAAATTGTATTTTTAGACTTAAAGTCCTACTCACACGTACATGACTACATTATTCCAAAAAATAATAATTTGAAAATCGAAAAACATTCTTTATTACAAAATTCTAATTTCAAATGTTAATAATATCTCATTAATTTAAAAGCCAATAGACAAATATACTTCAATTAATTTTATACGAGAAAATTAAATGTAGAACACTTCTGGTAACATTTTAATTCGAGCGTGTTAAACAGATAACAGTAAAACATTCTCTAAATATAATTCCAAGAAATCTAAGGGCTAATTATACAAAATTTCACGTCTAATTCTCGAGCGAGTGCCATATAATTCGTTTCAGTACCGACCGTACACATGTCCACACATGCTAACTAGGAAAACATATTTGTTACTATGCGATGTGACTCACGCGGTCACGGCCCGGAATAGAACGGATAACGGCCAACTTAAATACGTAATAATAACATTCAGTATTTAATTTAGTACCTAATTGAAACAATCTAATTGGTGTTGCCGTTTGAAAAAAAAATTATTATAGCTATAAAATAAGAGTTCGAAATTTAAAATTTGAAAGAAGAATCTTTTTATTTTTATTCATATACATATTTTCTTAATAATCATTATTCACAAGCATATATACAATATGATTACTAATTTCAGTGTTATGATATTATTCTTTGTTATTAAATTCAAATAATCTTCAAATTATGTATGTGTTAAGTTAGGGCTATAATTACATTTCAATAATGATAACAAAAAAAAAACTACATTAATAGACGTTGGTACAAATGAACAAAGAAGTGAATGTAATTAATTTAATTAATAGCTATGTTCTTCCAAATTATAAACGATACTTAATTGACCCCGTTAGATACTATTCTTGTCATATATTGCTTTAATCGTCTATTTGTAATGTGTAAAGGTTAAGAGGTAGACGTTTTGACAGGTGATTAAACAAAGACATTTGAAGTGCATTGTTTTTTTTTTTAAACTTCAAGTAACGTGTTTTCGATCCAAGGGCGTTATGACATGTAACAAATGAATTCTCTATTATATTTATAACCTTCTTTTGTTAAATAAAAATATTTTTGTGGTGCTATTAATCGTTGGTTTGTCTCAGGAATATTGTTATTGCTCTAATAAGGTTTTATTGTATTTCTGCATATAATTTCCTGAGTTTTTTTTTTAATATATTAAATTGCTTAGCGAAGGTATTAACATGCAATACTTTTTTCGAATATGTGAGTTCATTACACAGTTACATAGTATATATTTATTTATAAATATTAACAAGATTATTAAGTGAAATGAGTTTAAATGATAACCCCACGACATTAGATATATTTTTTTTTCATACATTTCTAGCGTCAAATCTTTTGTGTATTCAACGTTCGCTGTCAAAATATATTTCTCATAAAGTAACAACCAATTCATTACTGTTTTCTTTAACAAAAGAAATATTGTGTACTTACAAAAGATAACAATTCCTTTTATTGACTTCTATGTCGGAGAACTTTCCTAAGTGGTCTCTGAATTCAATTTTATTGTGTCTTTTTTTGCCCCTTTTTTAATTGTTATAATATCAGTCCACAAAATATTAAGTTACATCTTTTGTTCTATTTGCACGAGTGTATAACAATAAAATGTTTATATGATTAATAGTATTACATTAATCTTAACTAATAACAATTAAAAATAGTGATACGTGACTATTATAATAAATAACAACAGCTAAGGTATTTAATTTTAATCTATTAACCCTGTATCGTTGTCTTCGGTCGGAAAGACCGAAATATATGTTTCTCAGACTTGTATAAATAACCCCCTCGAGTTTTTTTTTTCTTATAAATTCTTATGTGTTGTGAAGTCTAAGAAATAAATAGTCGAGTGTTTACAAATTAATTAGCCTGCCCACGCTTCCTCTAGCGTGGCGATATTACGTTCCTTTCTTCGAACCGGAGTTTAGCAACTTGATATTTTAATTTTTAAGATACAAAGTTGCACTGGAAGTTCAAGTCGGACTTAATATCGTATTACTTGCTATTTTATGTGGCTTCGCACAAAATAAAAAGAACAATTAAACAAAAGGAGGGGCGTGTAACGAAATTAAATGTTAAATACCTTAACTCACGCCCTTTTCTTGTTGTTTTTTCTGCCACAGTCTATACGTATAAGTTACATCTTTTAATTTTTTTATCAATATATAATTTTAAATTATGATGGTTATGATTTTAATACACACCCGTGCATACGGATTCATTTCAGTGGAGTTGAAGGTATTTCAAACGGCAATCCATAATAGCTTCCTAATTTACATTTGATTAACTTCTGAAGACATAAAAAAAATATCTAACAATTTTTGCACGGACCATAAACCACACGAAAACAGTTATCTTGTATTTTTTTTACGTTGCGTGCTGAGGTCAAAATCATTATATAAAAAAGCCAGAACAAGCAACGTAAACATCGCTCTGGTGGAACGACTAAGTCTAGTTAGTCACGCTGTCTATCAAAACAGACTACGTCCCAAACAATAGCGTACACACAAACTTTTAAGCTGCAACTCAAGCATAGTGCTATCTCTCTCTTTCTCTTTGAAGCATACTAATTGTTTATTTCATTCGCTCTTCACATTTATTATCTATAGATTAATTATAGACATTGTATGTCATTTTACTTATCTTTTTTCGGTAGCATTTTCGAATCACTTTAAAATATATTTAACATGCAATAATATTAACGCTCGTTTTAAAATTTTATTATTAAATAATGTTTAAAAATACTCGCTTACGAATGCAATACGATTATACAGCGAGAACATCACGGGTTAACCCTTGAAAAGTCGATGCAAATTTCTTGCATTAATAAATAATGTATGCCTCGTCGACATTTAGATATCTGTGTGAGATAAGCGAAGTTAGACAAAGATGGATGGCGAAATGAGATTGCTTGACACCTCTGTCTGATAAAAATTTTAATAAGCAATCTGTTTCGTATTATTTATGTAAGTGGCTGAATATATTTGCACTTTGAGCGTCGTTTTGTGAAATGTTATATATTTAAAATATATATTTTATTTATGTAAAATGAAAACAAAATTTAAAACTCCTAAATAGCGTTATTTAATTGTTTTTCTTTATTGTTACAGATAGTGTGTGCTTTTGGATATTCCCGCATAGATAAAGGTAAGAATTACAATTTATATATTACATATACTTAATCTAATATACGTTATGAATAAGTAATAGTAATGCTTGCAAAATTTACTTTTAATAAAAATAGATATGTAGGTACATCAACGGCGATGATTGCTCAAAAAAAAAATCATTCGGATGATCTTAAACAGTAGGTACACATTTTATATATCTACAGTATATATTATGGTAAATAAGAGTAAAAAAATCTTGTTGCTGCAAGCATATTTAATAATATAAAATAAATAGATTATGGCATAGTCAATACAATAATAGGTATTTACAACTCATATAAGTACATAGTTAACAATACATGACAAATACGAATTATTACGTAATCATAAAATTCCATTCTACATCGATGTGTATAATCTAAAAAATTTCAAGGAGAAAGTCATGATAAAAAATTGATTGATGATCGGGATAAAGTTTGAAGTGAAAGTCGATATGATAATGTTTTATACACTGACGTCTTCATGATCTTCCAAATGACCTGCTATCAATTGAAAATATTTCATACTTATCTAACATACCTGTTTAGTAATAAAACTAAGTCGCTTTTCAATATAAACTACATCATGTTCTGTTTTCGAAAAACCATTTTTACCTCATGCTCAACGCTCGGAATAATCACCAACTATTAACCTCTATTATCTGATTATATAGGTTCAGTAATTATTTAATTATAATATAGCATATACATATCAATCAAAAAGATTCCAGTAACATAAAAAAAATTACACATGTCTGGACAAAGTTCTAAAACTAGAAAATATTTCGTTGATGAGACACCTAAAAATATAAGCCAATCATAAAAAATACAATAATATCAAATTTGCAAATTAAATTGTTTAAGAAAATAATATTAAAACAATTCGATTCTATTTTCAACGGATGTTATCAGGTTTGAGATTTTTATTTTAGTAGATTTTTAAGGTGTAAGGTATATATTTAATTTTGTATAAAATCAATCGAAATATTTAGATCCCATACATAGAATTAAAACTAAAGTTTATATTTTGAATTAAAATTTCTATACTCTATATTATTACGTCTACAAGATTATAGGACAATCTCAATTTAATGCAATGTTTTATCCATTATAGTAATTTCTTTGTCCAACACAGCCGGTCTAACCCAACCCTTCAACATACGGTGTCTTCTATACCGACTTTCACATCCTTCCTGTATTAAATGTATTCATAACGCGACAAAAAACTAATGCGTATCATTTGACGGTTTTTAGACAAAAGGCCGGTATCTATTGTAGGGTTAAAAGGATTTTTTTTTATAACCGAAATTGGATCAAAAGATGCAACCGATACGTTGCTTTCTGTCCATAACTTTCATTTATTTATTCGAACGAGGTACGTCAGAGGATCTAACGCTTAGTTTAAATGAAATACATAAGTTAAAATCGGCGAGAGTTTTCACCTGTTTAATGTTTGTTTATAATTATTCATCTTGAGTTCGGTTTAAAAAGAAATACATCGTGGGGAATATCGCTTAAGATAAAATATCACCAACCAGTTCTAGATCAACTTGGTGAAATAAGCCGTTCAAATAATCCACAGATGATTTATTTTCCATGTTGTCTCGTACACATTTACAAGTTGTTATTGATTCATGTAACGAATTTTAGAATACAAACGAGCATGGCGTTATTCAATGACGAAACGTTCACGAAGACTCATTATCCATAAGTTATAGATAAGAGGATTTTGAATAAGTACGGAACCGCGAGATTGCCCAACCGTACTACACAAGCCACATTCACTTTCAAAGAAACTTACAAACCACTGTCACAAAGTGCACCATTGTTACGCAGTCCCTTATCTCCGAACACAATAAAGCTACCGTGTGCATCATACGAGTTGAATCAAAGATACTTTGAATAAAGCATACCATTGTCAATATTATAAATATTATGCTAATGCGATAAAAGAAAAATTTTGACTCCGGATCTAAACGACCAGGTGACGCCGTGAAAGGGTTAGAGATTCAAATGTCTTTCGCCCCTATTTGAATGTGATCATTTATTAAGATTCGGTCTATTGTTTAATTTCTTATTCCCATAGATGTGCACGCACGGTTAATAATTTATGTGAGAACAATGTTAGTGATATACATACTTATTTCTTTGCTGTGTTCACGGTTCCAGGGATTACAATAACATTTTGTTCGGAGGTCGTAAGTTATCCTAAATAACGTCCGTGTGTGAATGATATTATTTTTGTAATTGATCGGGAAACAATCTAGCTGAAAATAACAACTCGGTTTTATAACAATATAAAGATTGTTTTAAATTCTTACTTTTAAAACTGAAAACTTTAACTCAAAGATGTCATGATTTTTTCGACCGTCGATAGTGAGATTTTAAGAGTGACGCAAACATTACCTTCGGTCTGTGTAAAATTAAAAAAAAAAAACTAAAAACTATAAACATTAATGAATCCTTGTTACTCATACTATTATTGGTTTTATTAAAAAAAAAAAATGTATAAAAATTTAATAAAGATAAATTTGTTTAAATTTTATATCACTTGAAGTGCCGTCAATTCGATAATTTCATAATTAAAGTACACGTCATTTATTTCCTAATAATAAAGTTACTTAAAAAGTAAAAAAGGCTAATTACGCACATCTGTCATTATTATTTTTTTTTAAACAACAGACCACTAACAGAAACGTTCAGGCTTTTGATTTGGTAATTGGTGTTATTTTCTTTACATCGAATTGCCTGTGCCTAATTATGTAATTATTGTTGAAGAAATAAAAAAATAAACTTCGCTGCAGCGGTAACAGTAATTTTTCATTTTTAGCAGTTCGATGGTTTTAAATTAACTTTGTTTATGAATGCAAATATTGAACCAAAATATATTTAGGTAATATATAAATAGACTATCTTGTCTAGTTATACATAGATTCTGCAAACAGTTCTATTTCAATTAAAATTGCAATTTATATGTGCTTTAATAAATATTTTTTTAATTATAATTTTATTGGTAATAGCTAGATATATATATTAATTAATTATGGCATCAATCAATACCCATCAAAAACGTCTTCAAGACACTTGAAACGTGACAAAATAATTTCAATTTGACCTTCAAAATAAACCCATTGACATCTATTTATTTGCACATATAACGCTTATTACTAAAATGTATTCTTTATCAGCTAATACTAACTTGTTTAAAATTTTAAAAAATGTATACAGATAGATAAACATAATAGTTTAATCATAGTTAATTCAATATCCATGGCATGGAATTCGAAATAGATTTACTGGTACAAGGTCTTATTCACTTAATAATAATATAATTTCTATGTTAATTAATTATAGTGGTTCTCCAGATTGTTATATTTCTTACACGAGAGGCAAATGCATTACATGTATTTTTATTTCCCAAGCCAGCGGCGTGTGGTCGCTTGCAAGTCACTACGTATGTTTGTTTATGAAATACTTTTAAACTTGACGTACAATATGAAAATATACAAGAAATAATCTTTACCACACGCGTTTCGAATCATGCACATGTACATGTTGAAATTATTTTAAACTCTTTTTAATTATGAGCATGATAAATATTGTGCTTAATTTTACGTAAAAATGAATATTAGTTAATATATTACAAGCGACCCGCCCGGCTTCGCTTATTTGCAATGCTGATAGTAAATATATGTACTTACAGAAGTTGTTTATTTACGACATCACATTAGGAACTTCTAAAATTGTCAGCGTTTCTTAACTATATTGTATACAAAAACATTCCTCTCGAATTACTCTATTAAAAAAAAAATGCATCAAAATCAGTTGTGTAGTTTTAAAGATCTAAGCATACCTACACAGAAAGGCAGCGGTAAGCGACTTTGTTTCATATAATTTATAGATAGTTGTTATAATAGTTTGAAATCGTATTACTGTAATTAATCTTTGAATTATTATTTGAATCCCGTTCAATAATCTTAATTCCATTGTCGTTCTATAATTAAACAACATTTTCTATTCAATGACACGAACGCGACTGTCGGCGCATAAGACGCGAGTATTCATTGACAACGTGACCCATTCGTACATATGTATATGTGTATATGTGTGCATGTGTATATAAATATTATTTATCACACACACAAATATAAAAATATTTAATTATACACGGAAACATTCTATCATTTGCTCAAACAATAATTCCCTATAAAAAGCGACAATAATTCCCTGTCCGCTGTACAAGATTTCTATTTTCAAATTAATGCCGTTCGAATTGGAAACGTCTGAAGCAATTAGAGGCCTATAATTTAAATTTTAGTACACTTTCACGTGTGTAATAACAAGACGCACACAGATGGCCGGCGACCACAGCTGTTCTTGACTATTCTTATGCAAAGCAGACTTTCATTGTGTTGTTGCTATGTACGTGTAGTTGTAATAACCGTACCTATTAGTACATCGATGCGATAGGGTTGTTCGATTTTTAAATTATGTGACGTGTCAGTATTTTTTTTTTTACAAACTTTAGCAAACAGTCAATTATTTATGCCAGCTTGTTTGTATCTATTTGTACATCTATAACGATGTGCTAAACGAGTATCGATAGCCCTTTTTTCAATGTTTTAATTATTTTAGTTTCATATTCTTTGTTTTCAATTCTTAATAATAAACGTAGCTCTTTGTATGGCTTCGACTATTTGGTCAAAACCAGTATTCTAGGCTTCAAGGGTGAGTTAGGTAGCGTTATTACAGGAGAATCGAGACTTAGATCCTGTGGTTAGCGGTGCAATGACCAATGCTACTGTTACCACTAACCATAATGTTGCCATAATCTTCGTTACTTGTCTACTAAGTAAGGATTGCAGGTAGATGAGCAAATATAGCTCCTATACATTATATCAGGCTTCATACCTTTATATATTCCTATTATTGGGTAATAACGGTGAAGGAACGTAGCAGAAGCAGTGTGATATAAGCCCTTCTTAAATTACAAGGAACTTTAAATAAGGAGGGATTTTCAAATAAAAGGATATTTCTAATTATCAAATACCTCTTCACCACTGTTGAGGTAACTTAAACAAGGTGTTAATTAACAACAAATATTAAATAGCGATTTCTCAAGTTATTTCATTACGTGAATGGCCTTACGTCGTTCGACTGAAGCCGTTTACTTCGACACCACTCGGATGAAAACGCGAGTTTTATACCCCCATAAAATATTTACGAGTTAGCCATTTGTAGCTGCGATTTGTAATACCTTCATTTTTCTATATTAAATTGTAAATTTAAGATTTTTATTTCGATTACTGTAATAGAAAATGTAATTGCGAATAGAAGTGAAACTTCTTAATTATATTTGTTTCTCTTCATCTCTCTTGTTATAGTTTTCTTAAAAGTCACGCATCCTTAAATCATTTTGTTTACAAATCGATTATCGAATCACCACCGAAAAAGGTTTTACTTCAAAATTTTTTTTATAATGTTCAAAAGCAAACAATTAAAAATCGATTACGTTTTAATGATATTTAACATGTTATATAAAAAATTAAATTATTCTTATATTTCGTTTATTAGAACGTTGAGAACGATAAAAAACAAAATTACCTTCCTTTAATCTGACAATATCAAACGAGTAATATGTCATTTGTGTATTTTTTACACGAACGAGTTTCCGCACATAACGCCGTTTTAATACAAGATAAGCATTAGCCGGTCATACATGTGTTTTGTCACCAACTGTCTTCATGTCCCTTAATTTGTGGACTTCCTCAATAAAATTTTATAGGTGACAATTAAAGTCAATGTGCGGGCCACACGCGGCACAGAGCATTTACATGTGGGAAAAATATTATGTTCGTCACCAATTATTTATGTATTAACGCCTTACATCGGATAACGCTCTTTTGAAATACCATAGACAAAAAATAAATAGGATAATATGCCCCGTATACACATCGCATCAAGTAACACCTAATTGGATCTCGCTGTGATATTATTATATATTTTTTTATGGTATAGGTTGGTGGACGAGCGTATCGGCCACCTGATGGTAAGTGGTCACCATCACCCACAGACAATGACGCTGTAAGAAAAATTAACTATTCCGTACATCGTCTATGTGCCACCAACCTTGGGAACTAAGATGTTATGTCCCTTGTGCCTGTAGTTACACCAAAGATCTGTACCATAGTCAATTGTTATAAATTGATTTAAGCCATGTTCCAAATTCAAATATTAACCGTTGTGAAATAATAATAATGTAGTTAGTATCATACCAGGATCAGCGTTTGCGTACTTTCCGAAGCATATACATATGTTACTAACTCAAAGCGACTTTCTGTAAATTCCTGTATACAAAATAACTTTAATAACATTTATTAGCGGCATTCTTATTAAATAATTAAAAGTTAGAATCAGACTTTTAAATTTCAACGACATTGAAAACATACTGTAAAAAAAAAATATTATGTAATCTATGATTTCATAATGATTATATATATTTATAAATCTAAAATATACTAATGTGATCGTAAGACAAATTACACGTAATTATTATTTATCTATAAAAAGTTTTTAAGTGCGTAGTCATAATTAACAGAGTTCTGTGTCCAATTGGAGTAATTATTAAATAATTGTAACTCAAGTATTTATTTAATAGACTCACAGACCATATACGATAGGTTGTTTTAAAGGAATTTTATTATTGGCACGTAACTCCGGTTGTCATCGATGGGCGTTATTACATGTGTATAATATTTGTTAAGATTATTGTTTCAATTAATTCTATATTTAAACACATATATAATCTATATTACACACACGTGTAACTTTCTGTATTAAGTGATAAATAAATGAAACCTCTTTTGTTGTGTCAAATTTAAAAAAAAATCTATTAAAGCAATACACGTGAAACTCAAAGAGGTTTTAGTATATGATATTATTTATTAAATAAGGTTCTGACGTCGTTCCTTCCCTTCAAATTAAGACAATGTATCCATTCAATGTTTGTAAGTTATTAAAGCTTGTCGAAATTTTTTTCTATATACATTTAAATTATACAATTTTAACGTTAACGACTCAGTGGAGAAATGAAAATTAGCAATAATTATTTCATTAATTGCAAAGACTGCCCACTTTCAATGATTTCCGACATGCAACCGATTGTTTTTTTTATATATCACACGGATATAATCCAATAGCGATGTTCATGTGAATGAAGTAGTAAATTCTATTCGCAATTGTGTGGAAATAAATAAATACGCGCGGTAGTCATGCCACCAACCCCGTCCGATCCATCACGACGCGGGCGTGTCGGCCGAGTGACGTCACGCTAATCGCTCCCTCGCTGATAAACGCGTCGCCATTTTGAATTTCCTCTTTTATTTTATTTTTTTCCCATCCGTGCGCAAACGCAACCGCTGCCTGCGCTAATTAAGTTGCCTTGTTTGGTTTGAATGATTGCATGCAGATATTATTTAGAACTGAGTTATTCCATTTTTAAATGAGTAACTCGTTTATTTAATTATATATATCTATATCGATCGGGCTGATTAATATTTTAAATCGTTATAATGCTCGTCGAATTTGTATATGAACAATTAAACTTCGTAATTCCATCGATGTATTTTTCTTAATTTTTTTTTTTTTTTAATAGTGAATTAAGGCTAGTAAGTACGTATTCCGTCAAGTTCCCGATCACGGTATCAAATTATTAAGCAAGTGGTCTGTCGGCTTTTCGAAAGAGAGTTATTTTTCACGATACACGATAAAACCAGTATACAAATGGGACGCGTGCAAGTTTGCTGGGGTATCGAGTTTCGGCATCACTTTGTAACATGTTCGTGCATACCTTATAATTTTTAAACTCGACCAAATTAACAATTAATAGCGTCGTTCAGAAATTTCGTCTAGGAAATATGGACGCGTCGAATTCCATTTCAAAGATCCTTATCTAAATAATCTGTATCGTTTCAAATGATAGCAACCATACGCTGATGATTAAAATTCTTTAAGTTTTTAAGTTACAGTTAATAAATGTTAATGTTTTTGTATCCATATGAAATAAAGCTTATACTACTAGTGTATCAGTGTATAATTACCCTTACTTTTATTAATGATTCATACAACTTTGTCCAATTAATATTTTGTTATGAAACGAATATATCATGAGAGCTTAATAAACCGTTTCACCAGTATATTAAATATATATATCACGCCTGGATTTATTTACAAAGGCGAGTAGCATTATCTCATTAAAATTCCAAGTGCCTTCTAAAACCGTCAACGGAAGGCATTATTTGTGTCTGTCATCAGTACGTGTCTGTGGATAGGAAATTAATACCGACTGCAATGCTCTAGCATTAATGACTTGCTTCGATAAAACTCGAGCCATAAGGAAAAACCGATGGTTTTACACGTGAAAACAACACAGATACATTAGGTATAATTATTTATCTGTGGTTATAAACGATGAAATATACTTTTTTGGATGCATATCAGAGGTCGTTGCTACGGTAATTGGATGCAATTATACTTTATAAAAATAAGATTTTCAATTGCATTTATTAATAGATATCTCGATGTTATCCAGAACAAAAACGTAAACAGGAAACGTCGGTCGTTACAAAGTCAAAACTGCGATCATCGTCTGCGAGTAATAATTGTTTACGGATTAATCGATTGAACAGAAAAAAAAATCGATTAAAATCGTTTTCATATCGTATCTCGGTTTGTCGGAAACAAGAGTGCGGTTATAAATTCGAAAACGGCCCAACCTGTCGCAACCGCGGGGACATTTGGTTAGCGTTCAAATTTATTCTTTACCCTTTTTTGTTCCACATTTTGAGGTAAAAAAATGTAAATAATACGATCCTTTGAAATCGGGGAAGATACGAGTGGGGTAAAGTTTGAGGTACACTCGAACCAAAGGGCCTTTGTTTATTTACCCTCGTTGAATTCTTATCTGACCGTTAAAAATCTATATAAATAAATTATTTCTTTTCGAGAGTACCAATAAACGAGTACTTTTTTTTTTCAAAATATTTCCGTGCAATTTATTTAATTACAATTTTTATTCTGTATCTAAGAAACGCTTATGTATGTAATACTTTTGATTTTATCGTGACAATAAATTTAGTCATTTCATCCATTTCATGAAAGATCCAAACTTAATAACTTTATTTTATATCATTAATCTATATCAATATTATAAATGTGAAAATAACTCTGTCTGTCTGTCGCTCTATCACGACCAAACCGCTGAATTTGATGAAATTTCAAAGTTAATGTACTTCAAAAAACGACAGGCTATTTTGCCTTACACATGTCAACCAATACCCTAAAACGCGAGCCAAGCCACTGGACTAGTATGAAATAAATGAAATCACTTAAATTTACAACCTGAATGATATCCAAAATAGTTATAAATCCTAGTTATAAAATAATGCTCGGTGTACCCCGGCCCTTGGCATGTATCTCGTCTGACGGGACCACTCCGCTTGAGGTTAAGTGCAGGTATCTTCATTTTTTGCCGCTCTCAAAAATAGGTTATAACCTATTTATTTTATTTTTTAAATTGGGGAGAGCTTGAATGTTAATATAATTTGATCGCATGCGGCTCAGAAGGGTTAAGAAAGCCCCATGCTACACCCAAGAACGTGTTATTTGATATTAATTTAGAGTAAAATAAAAAAGTGGATTAAAGAGACATATGGCGATTACGGGTTACACATTCTCATAATTAGATACCCTTATTATGTTTCCAACTTACTAAAATTAATAACATTATTTTTCTTGTTATTAAATGCAAAATCAACTTTAGTTTTTTCAAGTAGGTTCGTACAAACACTTTTGAATCTTTCAAAAATATTTTGTAGATTCAACCGAGAAACAGAAATAAACTCAATAATTACTTTCCACTGTATCAATGTTAATAAAAAAAAAATCCGTAAAGAAAATATTTTAAATTAATTTCGACTGGCAACAAAATCCGTGATATATTGCAATAATAAAAACAGAATTACGTTCCGATTCACGAGAACGATGGCTAATTTCATTAGTTTTTGTCACTAGTGAGTGTATAACGCTGATATATTTTAAATTATACACCGCATCTATTCGCCGTATCTTGATGTATCATTTCATAGAAATATCCTTCTTGCGTCGTAATTATTTGAGGTCGTTTTTCATTGGAAGTGAGCGATTGAACGATGTTTCAAAGAAACTCATGTGAATGGCTCTACCTGCTTTGAATTCATATGTGGATAGTTTCATGCGTGACACGCCGTGCACTGTGCTGTTTGTTTCATTGTATTCATTTAAATATTTATGTGTGTGTTTTATATCATATGTCATACATACTTTCATGCACACACACATATTTTTTGTAATGTGTTAAAATTAAAAATAAAAAAAAAACAATATTAACATAATACGGTATATTGAATTTTTGTGACTTGATAATTTTGTAAAAATTAATAATATTTGTAAATGTTAATTTAAAGTTTTGGTTAGTTCTGTATAGTACTATCCAATAGCACCTGCTCTCTTAGGACCGGTCTAGGAAAAAAACAACGTTGTTTAGTTAAAAAAACAACAATTTAAAAAATAATCCTTCGAATTGTTTTTACATTCAAACGTAACAGGATTATTCAATCATGGAATGTCAACTTTGACGTTATTGTTAACAAAATAAACTGAAATATCGTTAAATATCCAATAGCTTCAATGAATATAATATATCATAAGTCGGACTAACTTAATTATCTAAGTGTGAGTGAGCACACATGCTTGCTATACTTACTTGTCAATCTTGTAACTTTATTATACGTACTAATGTGCGAGTCTTTCTCATATAACATTATCTAGACAAATAAATAATCTATTTTATTAATATATATATATTTTTACACTTGCAAAAGCAATCACAGATTATACAAAAGAGATCTGTCACGTTCGCTAATAAATAATCGTTGCTGTATAATCTGTGTCCATTAAATAAATCTTCTAATACTTTGTTTGCCAATATACTTTTTTGCATTGACATAATTAATATTCTTATATTATGTTTTACATAGTAATGTGTCCTCATATGTTCTACCAACATATCAATACTATGTGTGGTCCGGTTTCGTAAAGTAAGCCAGTAATTACAACGGATATATAATCTTAATTCTCATAGTTGGAAATGAATTATAAGGAATAGTACGTTCTTACAAAGCCATGTCCATATGCAGTATCAATTAAATAAAAAAAGTCTATCAATATACAAGCTGTATATAGCTGTACATATTGATTGAAAAAATACTTTATATGTAATGTGTCTTTTAAGTCTAGAATAGTCTCAGAGGCTGATCCTATGTAGGTGGAATACACTACAAGAACACGTTTTGTGTATGAGTTTTTATCATAGATATATTATATGGACTTATATTATACTATTAATAAATAAAATACACCCTTTATATACGTTACTTGACAGTGTTATCGCACGTATAACAATTCAATCTAACTTAGATTTCAATCAACGTAATTACTTTTGAAAAAAACACAATAAAGAATGTGAAAAGCTATCCGTTTTCGAGAGCATTCCTAACAAACGAAGTACGATAACACGTAGATAGCCACGGTATTTTGACACAGACCAGTAATTATAGTTCTAATTATTTAAAAACTGTCTCCCCTATTACTTTATCTACTCCCCATTCCACGCTATTAACCGCATATTTTCGATAAGAAAACTATTAGGAAAATACCTAATGCGAGCGTCGGCCCTTTTATTTATATTAATTAAATTGTTAATTTGATGTTAGATAAATTATTAAAACAATTGCGTTCCATTCTACGGAAAGGCGTTCGATTGGTCGGTCGTGTTTCTATTTATTCAAATACGATATTTTAATATTCACATTTTATACGAACGGAGCCTGTTTTATAGTGCCTTTTGCGTTTTAATATCCTCATCGAGTATTTTAATCGATTCGAATCTATATAAAGACGAATCGAACTATGTTTGTTAAAATCATAATGTTGATGTTATTATTAAATGTAGTAACTTGATGGGAATGTACGGGTTTTTAAGACTATTTGTAACCGGAGATAACGACTAGCTAGCTGATGGGTAAAGTTAATTTTGTTTGATACTTTCGTTATTACACTGTATTGCATAATGTTGGAATCTTTTATGTTATTTAAATCAAATATTTATCGAAGTTCAAGATTTCTGCACTACATTAATAAGCTAAAAAATCAGAGTATCTGTGGATGTTGTTTTTCTTACTAGAACAGGTATTTCTTTGAACGTAATTACGTAAGAGTAAATTATATGTTTGATGATTGAGACTTCTATTCTATTCTATCACGCCGTTTCAATGGATCATTGTAATACATATGCGTCAAAAATGCATCAGACACATCCAGATATACTCCTTCGCTGAACACGAGATGAATTATTAAGAAAAAAAAATATCATATTAACACGGCTCGTAATAAAGTTGGAGGGCAGGGCTAACAAAGAGTTAGGTCGCGTAGGTCGCAGCGGACGTTGCACGTGCGGTAAAAAATTTAAATCATTACATACACAAAAACAGTCCACTGACTCACGTACTCCTTTATGCTGGTGTTTTATAAAGGAAATAAACAGTTGACGATCGCCGACAGTCCGCGCCAGCGCTCATTCGAGTACAGTGATTAGACTCTATTTGTCATGACGTACGGCATCGTGGTCATAAGCCTTTACAAAAAGCTTAATTAGAATCGATACACGTAAGATATCGATATACGTTAGATATCGATACCTTGAAACGAGTGAGTGCTTTTTATTCAATAACGCATCACTGATTGGATATATGTTTTTTTTCTGTTCGTAAGTATCTATACCTAAATCATTTTGTATCTGTCGTCTGCCTTAATGATCTGATCATGTATTAATATCATATTATAAAGATGTATATGATATGATGTTTTTGTTTCATTAATGTACATTATAGCTGCATTTAGTTATAATATTAAATGAACAAATTTTTTCCTGATTTGGTGTGACGCGTTGATGCAAATGCATTTTCCTTTCCAATAATTCTCAGTAGACGTTTGAAAGTTGACAGTAAACCAGATGACAATCTGGTTGCATACAAAAAAATTTGAAAGTGGAAATAATGGGAAAACTATTAATTAATTTTACGTTCCAAATTAATATATTAATTAATTAATTTTGTATCAATTACATGTCATATGTGAATTATATGACAATTAGTAAAAAATGCAAAGTAATATTATATATCTATATGTATGATTAATATATATACATATTGTAATTATAAGAAAACAATGCGTCAGTCTTTCGGACTAGTCCACAAGATCAATGTTGACCGAGGCAAGGTCGCGGGTACACGGACGAACAAAAACCGATAGATACTTTTTATACGTATGTTTTGAATCTTTTGTTCGTTTTTTACATTCATTCTTCTCGATCGTTTTTTTTTTTTAATTTGTAATGCAGAGTGCACATTAGAGAATTTCAATCAATATCCTAGAATAGCTTAGTTTAATAATGTTATTTTTTTACACGATTTCAGCTAGACTTTTTTTTTATTTTTTTTTCATCGTGTAGTAAATTGTTAAGACATGTATTTATGAACAATTTATAGCGTATTGTCAAACGAGTTTCTCATTGTGAGATTGCTGGTCATACTATCACAATTAAATGAATGACTGTATATATTTATTATATAAAACCTAATTGGTCTTGAACCTTCTTGCTAAAAATGAAAAAAATAATAATAATGCACTGAAATCAATCTTCAACGAATGTCGAGGTTAATGAATTTCACGTAAATAAAATATTTTACACTTTTTGAAGGTTATATGAGTTAAAACTAATTGCATATTCTTTTGTTTCAGGATATATGCGGAACGGTCGTTGACACGAGATGGTTGGTGAGGTATGTTTATTATAAAACATTCGGTAAAATAATTAACATACTTTAGTGAACACAAATTAAGCTGAGATGGCTCAGTAGTTAGAACACGTGAATTTAAAGTACGGTTACGAATTCAAACTTGGGTTGGTATTTTCATATTCAGCAGTTGAGGAAACCTAATTGGTCGGATAAAAATTTGTGCCACGAATATTCACCACAATGAGCTCAAAGCCTTCAAGGGAGGAGGAAGCCTTCACCCATCAGTCGTACTGTCATTTTTTTTTAATTTAATGTCCTGAATATTTTAGACCTTTTGACGTTAATAAACAAAGCTAAATATCCATAAATAACCATTCAAAACAGACTCATAGTAAGTTACCTATTGGTAGACGGACGTGCAGTGGTACCTAGTAGGCTGTCACTATGGTACCGAATCATTGGCCAGCAAGTTCACCATTAATATTAATTACATTATATGTTATGTCCCTGTGATAAACTGGCTCACTCATCGAATTATATCACACAAACTATATAAACTCTCTGGTATACGTTATGTACATATAAACTTTGCAAAATTGCACATAAAAGAATAATAATGATTCCAAATGTTTCACTAACGAATCCTAAATATTATAACCAATTACTAAGTGAATATTAATATATAACAAAAATAAGTTCAATTAAATCCTAATCAAATATGACAAGTATAAATTCATAATCAAGGGAACCGGTATTGGTATCGGAATTAAATATAGATAAGATACAATTGAACTGCAGTTGATCGGGTCCGGTGACCGGTCCGGCTGCTAGTGACAGCTTAACGTAAAGCATGTATTACATTTAATGCTATACTTTTGACTTAACAACGCTGTAGTATTAAAAAAAATAACATCAGATCACAAAACTCAAATTAATTAAAAGAAAAATTCTACATTTTCGATATGTTATATAAAAATAAACCTACTTATTATTGATAGTATTATAGTCTCTTAATATTTCTTCTAGAAGCTAATGGTAGTATATATGGAGTTCAATTGTTGTTTTATTGAAATCAAACAACAATCTAACAAATATATTTTAAAGGAAGGCAATGTATATGCAAGACCCCCGATGTTACATGTTTCAAAGACAGTGGTAATCACTTTCCATCAGATCAGTCTCCTTCTTGTTTGCCACCGATAACATAAAAAAAGATTTTATAAATGTATCGCAACAATATCGCTCTATATATCAAGTGGGTGGTCAGCCTTACAGCCAGTGTAGTTCCCGTTGCATTGTCTTTGCACGTCACAATGACTCACGCCATTGTATAGCACACAATGCCCTTTGTGCATTGTGCAGATCTGGTGTTACGTATTAGAAAATAGATAATTAGTCTACATGTAGATTGAATGACACATGACTTTCCTATCGTACTGTTCGCTGTCTAGTCTCGATATAGACAATTATCTTTTCTACAACAAATCTCAAATAGAATTGCTTAGTAATTCGAATGTGCACCAATGGATGGGTTCAATTTTAGCGACAGTTTTTTTTTTTGAAGGTTATACTCGATGGTGAATTCGCACTGTGGTTCAATATTTCGGACTAGTCCAGTAGCGTAAATGTGAAAGGCAGCCCCGCCTTTGTTAGAAACATAGATAGAATGTGACTCATATATTGTATTAATTAGTAAGATTTTGCGCGCTCACAAACCGCATATACGTTTACTATTTGTCATAATTTCTTATTAAATTTTCCTTGTTGTTCGGGAATTTTATGAACTAGAATGATGAGAAAAATTATTAATTAATTCCATGTAATAATTACCGTTGATCAAATTAATTTTCTCTGTTCATCGGTAAATAAAGAAAAAATAGAATAGGTAACACAAATATTAGTCATCCAAAAAGGTTTAACCGACCTCAATATTTTTGTGTAAACGGATCACAATAAAAAAAGTCAAAGTACGGTAAGTGACTTGTCTATTTTCGTTTCACATAAAAATGTATAAACTTTTTTGTACCAACTATTGATCGACCGTAAGTTTTTGTTAAACGAAACGCAATATCGTACGGCACGCGTTCAAAGGGGATCACCCTCAACACTAGCTACGTTTTACTCTACAAATGGCAAAAAGTAGGAACAGAAAGGGTCCCGATTATAATAGATATGCGAAACTCAATTGCTCTCCTAACTATAAAATCCATTGAGTCCTACCCCTTATTCGGTCAACGTAATTTAGCCCGTGTGTACATGGTACGAATTATATTTTATCTGTGGTACGCTTTTCGAATTTGGAAGACCCTCCGAATTTCGATCGCGCAAACTTGTAGGCGGGAAAAGTGGTCGTTCATTTTGTAATGTCAAAACAAATTAGCGGTATACAGATTTTATTGACGTTCTCATTTTAAATATTTCTTGTATTTTTTTTACTAAATTACACCAATTAATATAAAAATGAATAACCATACAATATTTTACGTTAATTAAAAAATTAATTTTATGTTGTAAAACGTTCTTTAAAATTAATTTAATTTTTTTTATATGGTAAGGTTTATTTTTAATTATATTTTCAGTGTGTTATTTTTGAATATCTTGATAATTATATTGTAACGATTAAAATGTTACCCTTATAATTATATTTTGTTAAATTTATTGACTAATAACGTCACACAGCGATGCTTGATATTTGTGTGACGGATTGCTTTAAAGATAACATGAATAGCACCTTTACTTAATTATTATAAGAATCTTGTTAACATAAAGATTCCTATCTATGCAATTACTAGTTACAAACTTGTAACCTATATTTTAATACACCTGTCCGTATGTCCTCGTTCAATCCAACTTATTACATATGTAATTGAGGAATTTAATTCCATAAAGTTATAAGCGATTTCAAATAAATATGGAGATACGCTTTTTTGTTATTAGGTCAAAAATTTTATAAGCAAATAGGTGTTTTTTTTAGAATTTAGCACATTTCATTGTAATACTATCATTAGTAGCAAGGAGGTATTTCCAAGCAAGGGAAAACCGCTTAACAAATATAAAGTATATTTTCCTTAAAGACAACTGAAAAAATGTAATGAATTCTTAACAATGACTTTGTCATAATGAAATCATTGTCATTACTATTAGTAAGGTATAATTAAAAAAACAAGATGAATATTTTAATGGAGTGATATAAAATAAATTCAAGTATTACTTATATTTTATATATTTCACGTAATAATTTCAAGAAGAATCCAATTTGCTTGATTGAAACATGTCGTGCCAAGTATTTTCTGGCGTTGTGCCGGAACTTGGATTTTATATTTATTTCATTTCTTAAATCACTTGATTTTTTAATAAAAATACATTTTTATCGATTTCAAAGACAAGAATGATTTAAAAAAAGAATAACTAATTATGAAATAAAAAATACATATAAACCATAAGATCGTCTCTTGCAATTATTCTATTACAATTTAAAAAATAGAACAAGACATTTTAAAAATAGAACAGAACATGCTACATACAATCCAATAAATTTTATTCGTGTTAAGATTTACCAACCGCATAATATTTCCCTGTAGATCAGTTAAATAAATTGCCTTTAATTTTTATGTGTTATTCGACCCAAGCGATACACACCCTCGAAACATACACGCTGTCTATATCTTCTGTAAATTTGTAATATCCATACTTATATATTCAGAGTTCTATATTCAAATGACGATTACATTCGAAATATTTGTTAGACATGTGTCGCAACAACGAAATAGCTTAACTGACATAGTTATGTTGTACAATAGGTAAACACTAATCGTTGATCGTATGCTCTTTTGATACTGAATAATGCGTTTGTTTTGTATTAAAGTACGATCGATTCACGTTCCGTTATAGACAAATATTCAATATAATTGTTTTAAATAGTTTACATACAATTATCGTAATTATTTATTAATTTTAATATATATTTTGAACATTATAGTATAATTTTAATACAAAAAGAAAGTAATAACAAGTTCTCATCATTTTATAACATCCTGTATCAAAATTTATCGAACAGAGTTTCTTCAAACCCGAAATCCACGAAATTCGTATAACGAAATTGCTTATAAGTAATTCAAATATCCAATGATGAGTAGAGTGGGTGGCGACGCGTTCTGATGGGGTAAAAATTACCCCCGGGGGTAATGCGTGGGGTGCTACCCTATGTGAGCTCATGTGGCCCACACGGGGCATGCGGACGATGCTAGTTTTTATGTTATCGTTATTAAGACTATTATCGCTTGTACGTTTCGAGAGGAACTCGCGAGCGATGTGTTTATGTATGTAGGAGGGTATGATAATAGTGTATTTCCGATGTGAGCGAATCCCTCCGTACGTACCCATTGGTAGCACTCGAAACGAGAAATTCGTTGGTAATGAATGACCTCAAACTAAAGCTCAATTCGAATTCCGTATTCGATTTTCAAATGCGATAAATTTCAACCAACATTCGATTTTTGAACATAAACGTTAAACTCGTGAAACACAACGCAAAATTTTATAACTGTAAAAGCAAGCATCCAGATATGACGTATGAATCACGGGCGGCATCATAACAAAATGCGGACTGAGTACTTTTACGATTTTATTGGCTATAAAAATAACATATAGCATACAAAACGGTCATTAACACACACCTATTAAACACCTCCCTGAAATAAGCTAAACGAGTGTTTGCATTTACGCGTCCCGACAAGCGGCGAATGCATTTCGCCAAACGGTCGTAATTCAAAATAAAATGGCGGAGTGAAACAACTCGAGAACGGCAAGTTCACACATAATTACACAGGCATTTAGTACCTTTATGATATATTAGGCTACCTTGTGGCAACCAACAATCAACACAGGAAGAGGCCGATCTGAATTAGAGCCGTATTAGCGCTATCATGATTTATACACAGATAAACTGAAGCGAATGCTTATTAAACACAAATGTGAAATGAAATTTCCTTTCTGTTACGTTACAAAACAAATTATTATCTCTCTGAGTCTTTAGTTAGCTAATATCTATGTTCCGAGCGATTAAGTGCTAATAAAAACTAGCTAATAAAATCACTTGAACGGAACCCTCATGAACCCGTATATCGTTCACTCCTATATCCTTTTTAATTGTCCCTATAAAATTTGAATATGGAACGAACGGGAAATGTCGCCGCCATAAACGCACGCACGCATGCATCGCCTTTTGGCGAGACAAGTTTTAGCGAGCAAATGGTCCGTGCCGCAAGAAAATCATATATGATTTATGAGCCGTACGTTTTTAGCTAAAGACTGTATAGCGTTTACATGTTTAACTTTTTCCGTCGTCCCTGTACGCAGGCATTACGTTACGTTTGATTAATTCAGTTGTGACAACGAGTACGTGTTTCATTTCGCACGTCTAAGTCGCCAATTGTGCGCTCGGCTAGTCACAGGTGAGCCGGCACTCCTCCCGTGCAGGGCCCGGTTCGCGTGATGGGTGCGTTCTATCAAAGTTCCAAGTTCACTGGTGATGTACGCAGCGGGCGTCAAACGCGTATTTATTGGACATTCGCAGCGCTGCGTCAGACGTAGATAGGAAGCAAACTGCCGACGTGCACGCGATCGCTCGGGCCCGTCCGCGTTATCGCGGATTCCGATCTGCCGTCATAACGAGATAGCGAGTAATTAACGTTTTTAAAGAATCGTTATCGACTTCATTTTTTGGACGAGCGAGATAATTTGAAGTAATCCTGCTCGAGTTTTAATTTAATGATGTCTTGTGTACTTGATTTGAATTCAATTGGTTATTTGAATGGAGCGTTTGGACTCCGATAAGGAAAGTCAGACGCAGACTTGCGATGCGTTTTCTAGCGCTGACTTTAGCCCCGTTTCCATCAAAGCACATCTAGCATACAAATTTTTCCGTTCGGTGAGTTATTGCGTTAATGCCGTGCGTACCCGCACTTATTGAACATCGCGTGGCTATTCAATTGAGCCATACATACATATTTAGCTCGCATTAGGCTCGGGAAATTGGATTTATCGCTTCGTAACTTTCACACAAACATTCCTTTCTTGACTAAACGTAAATATGAAATGTTTATTTATTTTTTTATGTTCACACCTAATGACTGTTTAACATTCGCCTCGCTTATTATGTGCTAGTTAAGAAACTGAATTTAAATAGTACTATTTTAATTAAGTAATTAATATGATGAAATATTATTATGACTGCTAGGCGGCTTATTTTGTAAAGAGTTGTGAGCCAATAAAATCTGAGTAACACGTCCGTGTTGTAGCCGCAGTCCTTAATATGCGGCTTAAAAATTCCGTTAAAAAAATCTTATTTCAAAAATGATTCCAAGTTTAAAATAATAAAATGTCAAAAGTTACCGTACAACATAAATAGAAAAAAGTGTTCTATATTATTTCTGATTTGCATTCGAATTTTGAATTTCGAATAGAACACGAAAAAAAAATCCCACAAAAACAATAAACAACGTAAAACCATAGCGCCTCGGGTTATTTATACATTCGTATCTACATCTGTAACTGGGGCGGGTAAGCCCGAGATTTGCGAACTAATTTCAACTGCAAATCCCTAAAATGAGCGGGATTTGGCACGACGACGGGTCGTTCGCCTGTACACACCTTTATGGCCATTTTTATGTATAGATATACATTTATAATATCTCTAACATCTTTACATTACTGACAAGACATATCTGCGTGATGTGATATGATAATGTCATAACGGTATTCCTAATTTGATATTTGTCTATCTGACTTTGATATAGGAAACACGACCTTAATGACATCTAGTTTAAAATGTAATTAGTTTATATATGTTTGCACAATAATATTTATAGTATTTTGGTAAGGGTTTGTGTATTACGAAGATAAATAAACAATAAAGTTAAAATTTATTACGAAAGCATGACAAGTTATATAAATGTTGTTTAATAAAAATACACGTGCCGTATTTTTTACGATATTATTTGCAGTGATCTTAGAATGAAACAAATAATCAGATAACGTTATCAGTGAAAAGTACATAGCTCACCTCACTGATTTTGTAACAAACGTTTATCTTTGATACAACTCTCGCCTTGAGGAATCACGTGGTTATTTCATATTACATAACTAAAAATACGGTAAAAATAACAAGAAACAAGCATGTCGCTGAATTACATCAGACTTATGCAGGTTACCTCACGTCACGAGAATTTTCTTTACCACGAAATGAATAAAAAAAAATTGAGTACTCATGTACTCAAATTTAATCATTGGTTTAAGATTTACGTTTCGTAACTACTAAGCCATCTCTGTCTGTAAAAAGTATCTTCTAAAATTGTAAAATGTAATATTACAATATTACATTACATAATTAAAATAACATTTGACGTGTTGCAAATAAATAATGATAACATCTCTGTCACATAACATTTTCTATGTTTGGCATTTTTTTTAACAAAGATTATTATAATTAAAGATCCACCCGTCGTTAAAGTAATTATACTCGGGGCGCGGATACGTCAGTTGGTACCTTTCTGACTCATTTGAATGCTTTATTATTCTATAACTAAATTTATTAGCGAATATGTGTTCTTAATTTAAAAGGGTCTTAAACAATACTTCAAATTTAATTCGAAATATGAAAATATTCTTATTTCAAATCTCTTTAAAAAATACTTATATTATTTGAAAATGGAATACCTTGATATTATTTTATTGTAGATACTAATATATTTCGTCATATAATTTTGTTACAAGATCGTTTATGACTATGCTAAAGTAACGGGCTTACTCGAATCGTTGCGTATACTCGTACTATTATCAACATTCGAGTTTCCCATACATTATCGCTTTTACGATTGTCGTAATCTACGAAATAAATATGGAATTTAATTTAATTTAAAAATCGAATCGAATAATTTTGAATCTGTATTGTCATTTAAAAACTCATTTCATATTTAAACTGAGGTGACCCTTCTACTATTATTCATTGGTTCACTACGTTCGGAATGAATCAAAATTTGCATAGTCACGAGAATTTACTTCCGAAATATTTCTCAAGAATTTCTATAGCCGATATTAATATTCGCTACCGTGTTGGCCTTTATTATTTCAAATTTCTTATGCAAATCGCCGGCGTGGCTTCCCACGAGGCGTTTAGAAAAATTTGCATGACCAGAAGGGTTGAAACTTATCTCCTTACAGCGAGTTCCTCGTCTAGGATAAAATATGCAAATGTTCGGATACCTACGGAAATTAATTATGGGGGTTACGACAGCTGTTTTATTCAAATGTTAATTTTGTTTTTTTTTTCTTTTTAAATGTAATGTCAACGAGCGTTGCCAGTGTGTTACGTAGTATGTGTTGGAACTTGCTTAGAATAAGATTGGTGTGTTTAAATAATATTTAAAAAATGTTGTGTTCTTTTTTCAAATAGTTTGGGAAGAATTTCTGTTGAAGATTATGAAGAATTTTGAAGATTTACATCATCGATACGAACATATCCTGGTGAATGCCACTAGCGAGGTATAGAGTTCCTACGTAATATACAACTGTAGGAACTTCATACCGTGCTCTTGGGTTTGCCAATGATCAACGTGCCTTCTAGAAGATTATAGAAGATCTGAAATAAAAATATTATTCTTCTTAATTATCATAAAAAGTGTCATTTTAAAAAAATATTTTTCTAAATTGTATCTTAATTTTATAAATTGAAAATATTATGAAATATAAATAATATGAAAATTATATAATGTAAAAAATATTTCGTAAAAATAATTGTATATTTTTGTGTTGTAAATAAATGTGATTTTTGTTATGTGTGTGTACTTATAAAACGAACTTTTAAATTATACCTGTATATAATAATTGTAATAATAGAAAAACGTATTTCATGTACAAAATTAAACACATGCTGATTTAAACTTTTTTTTAATTATAGAAACAAGCTAGATTTTATTTTAATAAATCCAAATTCAGAGTAAATAAACAAATGTTTATTACATTAAATAATGATTTTTTTTATTACTCCAATACATAAGAATACGAACAGCAACATATAGTGTTATGAAAATTAATAGATAGAGAAAAACACCATGTACCTTTCATTTCAAGGTTATTTAAAATTTTATCAAAATCGGTTCATTATTTTCACAGTGAACAACAGACAATTACTTTCGCATTAATAATAATAAAGTATGCTAAATATAAATGTTTTTATGAGACAATCGACCACAGCTATTCTTTCAACTCTATCTGTAAACTCAACTCTATAAATTATATAAAGTATGTCTGCGTATAAGATGATAAATTGAATTGGTAGATAATAATTTCGAAGAACATATCATTGTCTTACTTTTTTACACAGTCGGGTATTAGTTTTTTTTTTTCAATAGCGT